>NW_023425595.1:54130567-55382456 GCF_014108245.1 Pipistrellus kuhlii | reverse complement strand
TCAGTCACCCATCAAAGCAAAAGAATGCTCCCAAACATCCCCATAGTCCTCAAGCACTCTCTACAAATCGACCTGACCTCTTTGTGCATGGAGGCTTTTAGACCTGCTCCTTCTCAAGGCTGTTATGCACTGTTACCATATGTGTTGAGCACTTGCAGTATATGAGCATGGCACATTACAGGCGCCATGTAATTGTAGTACTCAAACATAAGACAAGTCTATTTTACAAAAGATAAAACTGTGATGTTATGTACCTTTATCCAGGGTCATACAACTGATTAATTGCAGGGCCTAGATCTGAACTCAGGTCTACCTCATTAAATAAGTTGTGCCTTAGTGGGCCACGGGTCTCTTGCTTTCCATAGAAGGATGGCTGTCTGCTTGTGAATGGACCTTCTTTGAGATTTAAAGGAGAACTCTGATGATTAAACCCAGATCTGCAGAGCACTGATTTGGGGATGACTAAGACCTGTTTTCTAGTCCAGGCTCTGGAGATCACAGGCTGTGTGTCTTTGTGCCAAGCTATTTCCCCACCTCTAAACTGGGATTGACAGCACGGCTATCCCTGGATCATCGTGATGATGAAAGAAAAGACATGTAGACCCTGGCTGGGTAGCTCCATTTGTGTCTTACTATGCCCATATTGTATGTACAATCCCCTGTCAGGGCACATACAAGAATCAGCCAATATCACTTGTTTGAGTTTGTATAGGTAATAAGGGGATGGAGATAGGCAGGGGATCAAGGAGGAACACCCCAGCCCTGTGCTACCCCCACCATCCTTACAATGTTTGTGGCAGTGCAGGTAAACAATCACATCCAGCCAGATGGATATGGCATAGTCACAGTAGATGCTGGAAGGAAAGAGAAGGTTAGACCTTCAGGATGTCTGCCTATCTCACTGTGGGAAAGGGCCCAGCAGGCCAGAGGAACACACACTCATGGGCTCCTGCAACCTTCTCACCAACCCCACCTGTTTCAACATTTGTATCACAGTCTTTCCAGAATCTCTCTCCCTTTCTTTGGTACAAGCACCCAATTTTAAAATCCCTTGTTGCCCCCACTCCATGCGTTTGAGGCTGACCACACCAACCTGTACCTGAGTATTCTAGGAATGGTCACCTGACTCAGGCCTGGAAAATAAGCACAATCCAAGGTTCCAGGCACAAAGACTAGTTCAAGGATGGCCCTATGCAGCAGGGATGGCCCTACAAACCAATAAAATTCCATGTTAGAAATACTGGGAACGATTATAGGAGAGTAGTGGTAAGGATGCTAGCCATCTGGAAATGAGGAGGGCATGGCAAGAAAACGCCTGCCTGAGAATGGAGTGAAAAAACACGGAAGCAGAGCCAGGTGAGGACAGCAAGTGTCAAGGTGTTCCTCTTCTGATCCAGCCATGTCTGACACCACTGCCCCAGCATGTTTTCAGTTCATGTGCGCCAATGCTTATGTCAGCTTGAGTTTGGTTTTCTGTCACTGGTGTCTGAGTCTTAGCTAACTGACTCAAATTTCAGGCCACCATGCAACCAGGGGCAGAAATTTGAATAAGCACTCAAGGGCCTTCACTTCAAAAGTCCCAGTAGTGATACTTGAAGGCTTCTATGAGTCCCAGCTTCCTCCACTGAAATAGAGGATGGTAACAGTACCCACTGCATAGGGTTGCTATGAAGATGAAATGGAATCACATATTTCAACGGCTCATTCCCTACAATGAGATTGACAGACATCCTACATTTAAAAATTACCTGGTTGATGGTGCCTGTGTTTATTTACTTAAGACTTGTCATTTTCAAATCGAAACCTACCGCTATCGTGAAATAGATTGCTTTTGCCCTCAGAAAATAATTGGAACATCAGCCAACAGGAACGGGGGCTTGGTGGCACCACAGGAATGCACTGATCAGGTCTCCTTCGTGGAGCCTAGCTGTGGGGAGAAGAGTTGAACATCAGCTTCTGAGGCCACCGCGCTGTACGCACCACCATGTTTGTGCCAAGACACAGGGTGCTAGTGCCAGCCTCTTCCTGTGGGACAAGGGACTCCTGGAATGGTCACTTTTAGCTTGGGGGCTTGCAAATGATCTGGCCAAACAGTCTAAGAACTGAACTGTATGAGACTCCTCCTGCCCAGCGTAGCTGGTCTAGGGTCTCCCACTGCCTCCTCCTGGTCCTCACGTTCCTCCTGCATATCTCATCCTGGCTTGTTG
Organism: Pipistrellus kuhlii; assembly: GCF_014108245.1. Classification (NCBI taxonomy): domain Eukaryota; kingdom Metazoa; phylum Chordata; class Mammalia; order Chiroptera; family Vespertilionidae; genus Pipistrellus; species Pipistrellus kuhlii. Next base: position 55,380,249 of record NW_023425595.1, on the reverse strand, counting down.
TCTGCTTCCTGGAAGACCCAAACTAACACAGGCTTCAAAGTCAGACCACCTTCAAATCCTACATCTGACACCTACATTGAACCAGTTCCTCCTCCTCTCTGAGCCTCAGTTTCTCCAGCTGGGAAATGAGTAAGTTGGAACATAAGCTCTCTCAAGGCTTCCTGAACCGGTCTCATCTGAGTCCATAGAATGTCCCTGGAGGACAATCAAGTCTACAAGCCATTTTTGGAGTCACAGCCTCACTGAGACATTCCCAAGCTGAGTCTGGACAGGCCCTTCCCTTTGCTCCAACTCAGTGCCCATCACACAGGGTTGCATTTGCCTGTTTTCTCTTCTGCCACCCTGAGGGGTGCTGAATGCCTGGAGTGGGGCTGGGTTTGTTCCCTTCTGAAACACACTCAGGGAATGTTCATGTTGAGATGAATGCTAGGCCCTGGGAAGCTTGTAAACAAAGCAACTAATTAATGACCACAAACACCAGCAAGAAAGAGTGCTGCAGCCACAGTCCCTCTAGATCCGTGTAAATCTTCACCAATGGTCCCCATGTCAGAGAGTCATTTCCAGGTGCCATGCTTCCTGCTAAGGGCTTTGCAGGCATGTTTCCACTGACTCCTCCCACATGCCCTTTCAAAGGTTCCATTGACACATCCCACTTAGTAGATGAACAACCTGAAGCTTAAGGAGGTAAAATTCAATTTCCAAAGTCACTCAAATCAGATTAAGGAGCAAGAGCAATGTTTTTTTGTGTTTTTTTTCATCGTATTTTTTTTTAGCAGCTTTGTAGGGTGAAACTGCTGTGTCAGATGGTGGTGGTGTGTAAAAAGATAGCAGTTTTCCCATCGGCAGTGTATGAGGGCTGCAGCTGCTCCATATGTCAGGGCTGAGATTTGAGTCTGACTCCAGAACCCAAAGAGCCAACTCTTTGGGAATTATCTCCTCTCAAGTATTAGGAAAGCTAGTTGGGAAGTGTAAGAGGGAGAGTTGGGAAAAGAGAGAAGTCCTGAGCCGCTTGGAACGGGAATCATTCCCCTTACCTTCATTGTCCCCAAAGAGATGCTGGCAAGTCTGGGTTCCTCCTTTCCACATGCTAACACCCACATTGCTGACCCCTAGCCGTTTACCTCCCTGAGCCCCAGGTGAAAGTAACAGGAAACAGGGAGCTATGAAGGTTCAGATCCCAGGACTAGGGATGTCCCAGCATTGGCCATGACCTTGAAAGTGCAGATTCTGTTGGACGTAAATATGGAGGTGCCCACAATGTATTTTTTCACAGAGAAAAAGGTGATGCTGACACATGGAGTCCTGATGATTTGAGCTGGGAAGGGGGAAGTTGCTTGGAAATCATTTGGTCCAAAGTCTCTCCCAAAACATTAGCATCAAAATTTCCAACACAATCCTGGGATTAAGTTCAACCAACAAACAGGGGCCTTGGGCTTTGATGAATGGATTGCTGGCTAGCTTAAAAGGTGGGTGGACATATGGACAGGAAAACAAAAGGACAAATGAATGGAAAGATGGGTGAATGGGTATAAATACAGAATCATGGGTGAAGGAATGGTGGGAAATGTTGGAACAGGTGAATATAGTAGAAATAGGAGAAGTGACTGGCTGGCTGACTGCAGATATGGACAGATTACTTTCATAGAAGGAAACATTGGCATATGGATAATTGAACTGATTGTGGAAATACTGACAGATGAATGAATAGATGAGTGAGTAGGTGAATGGATGGATGGATGGATGGATGATTGAGCAGCATGGAATGAAAGACAATTTCTCTATGAGATGGAGCCAGACTCCAATGGAAGATCTGGGCCCAAGATGAACTTGAACTAGCTGAAAGAGAATGTCATTCTTACCATACAGCAGGGTAGCCCAGAAGTTCTGGTACAGGGACACAACAGAGTCGTGGGCAGAGAGGGATGGATGGACACCCCTGCTGCCACTGCAATGCCTCTTCTGGAACTGGCAGTGTGAAGAGAGGTAGAGGATGAGGCCTGGTGCCACCTTCAAGGCCCCACTGCATTCCATTCCCCAATTTTAAGGCAGGAACAAAGTCTAACTCCCCTACAGATCCCACGGCCCACCCCCCTCACACAGAGGGCTGAGTGCTTGGTGAGTGAGTCCTTGGCCAGGTGAAGACTGTGGGTGCAGTGTCTCTGAATGAGCTCATCAGCAGAGAGATCAGTCCAGAAGTGATCCTCTTTCTTCATCTTGGTGTATCCCAGTGCACAGGGCTCCCTGCAGAGCAGATGGGGGCTGGCAATACTGAGCCCTGGAAAGTTCACCCTCCCATCTACCACCATATGGGCCACCCATTTCCCTGACCCTCCCCTCCAGCCAGCTAGGATGCCTCAGGAAAGGTCAAGGAAAAGCCAACACAAGACCCTGGGTGCAAGAGACAGGGAACAGGTACTTTTGGATGGTGGAGAATGGAGGGAGGTGAGAGAGAAGGTGCCCCATGAGCCAAGAATAAAAAGATTTCAGATAGAGCTCAGAGCACAAAACTACTTACTTAACAAAGACATAAGCATGGGACCACCCCCAGGATCCATCAGGAGAGCTTCCTTTCCCAATATTCACTAGCAAGAGGAAACACTTGCAAGCTTGGATGGTGACGACCAGAGGGCATACTGTCCCCAACGGCCTGGTGGTTAAAAGCAGACAGATTGGTTTCAAGACCCTCTTGTCACTTGGCAACCTCTATAAGCCTCAGCTGCCCCCTCTGTAAACAGAAGATCATAATATTTCTCACAGAATGGCTGAAAGGAGGGAGGCAACAGATGTAAGGCGCTTAGTTTAGCAGGGTCCTGGGCCCGGTCTCCTGAATACATAGCTGTGATAAAAGCCTTGATGAGGTGACAGGAATAATGATCAGAAGGCTGCTGGAGCCTGGCTGGTTCTGTATGCTTCTAGCACATCTTCCATTGCAGACAAAGTCACTCACAGGTACAGGTGGCACCTACTCATCTATTGTTATTGAGAGGATGAAATGCTTTTCAGCTGTGGTTGTCCCAAAAGGCTGTATGAACAGACCTTCTTGGCCAGGAAACTAATGGAGACAATGTGGCTTGACACACTCAGAAACATCCCTGGCTCTATAATATGACAGGTGAATCCATCAATACTACAGTGTCTGTGCTAAAGGTTTTTGAGATTTGTATGAATTCTTCACTTCTTTCTAAGTCTTGGCAAGCCTCATGCTGTCCAGAGAGTAACAGAATTTCAGAGTTGGAAAGGACCTTGTTCTGACCACTTGAGGGAACTCAGGCTCAGAGAGGGTTAGTGACTTACTGGAGGATACACAGCAGGTGGATGCTGACAGGGACTACATGCAGCTGGTGTGGCTCTTCCCATCCTACAGCCTCAGTTGAAAGATAGAGGATCTAGAACCAGACAGACTGAATGTAAGCCTACAGTCTCTGGGAGGCCTGGATCTTAGTTTTGCCTTTGAGACCAGAAAAACTGGAGAAAAAAATAGTCATACAAAGGAAAACCCAATTGGACCAATATGCAAATAGGAAGTTTAGTTTCTCTAGGAAATAAAGAAATAGCAATTAACACAAACTTTATTGCTCCTGGAAAATGCAGAAGAATTAAAATAAAACACCAGAGAGTGTGAAGATTAAATTGGTAAAACACAATTTTATATATTGTTGATTGGTAAGCCAAAACTCAATCATACTTATATCATTCTATCACCCCTTCTCTCAATATCTATCTGTCTGTCTGCCTGTTTGTCTATCTATCTCTGTTGGGAATAAGTGCTGTCCAAGACAAGTCTTGGATTATAGACCCCTAAGTAATCTTGAGAAGCAAGCTTAACATGACAGGGACAGCCTATGACCCTTCTCCTGATAATCACCTACCCTCTAATCACCAATACCTGGAAATTTAGCAGAGGGGCGTGAAGATCAGGTGGCTGAGGATTCAGATACCAGATGCCAAATCCAGAGGCCTGCCCTTCATGCAGATCTGGCCAGCAGCCCTAGGCAGGCAGGGCATGAAGGTTATGGAAAGGGCCCTTTTCCTCCAGTAAAGGGCAGTGAGCATCCAGGACAAAGATGGTAAACCCAGGGCAGGCAAGTCTCTCCGCCTTCTTTTGCCTGGTACAGACATGGTTAATCAATCCACACACAGTTTCCCAAGAAGCCCAATCACAGCTGCAGAACCTTTCACAAAATGGTACTCCTGGCAGCCAGTTGCACCAACTGAATTTGCAACCTTTTTCCATCCCTGACCATGCTCCAGGTTGGGGGTTTGGCTGAGCAGTGAAAACTCTAGGGTTGAGGCTGGTGGGAGGCTCTTCTGTACAAACACTCAGGCTATCAGCCTCCCCCCAACACATACAATCAGCCACCAGGAGGAGCTTGTGAACCCACTTATCCCCTTTATTTATTTTTCTAAAAAAAAAATAATAAAAATATATATATATATATATATATATATATATATATATATATATATATATATATTAGCAGAGAGGAAGAGAGAGGGATAGAGAGTTAGAAACATTAATCAGAGAGAATCATGGATCAGCTGCCTCCTGCATACCCCCTATTGGGGATGTGCCCACAACCAAGGTACATGGCCTTGACTGGAATCGAACCTGGGACCTTTCAGTCCACAGGCCGATGTTCTATCCACTGAGCCAAACCAGTTTCAGCCACTTCTTCACTTTAGAGGTTGCCTCTATGTGAGTTTGAACTGGGTGCCATATTGGTTCTATGAAATGCTGATCTCCCTGCATTTATGATAGTAGAGGGCTTGGCCCACAAAAGGTACTTACTCAACACTTGTTTTGGGGGCATTTACCTGATGCTAGGCTCTTCCACACACTGGGTCCACAAAGCAGAGGTAGTTTCCTCTCCTCATGAAGTTTGGTCAAAAAGGGGAGACAAACAACAGTCATTAAATATTAAAGTAACATATACATAAATACTAGTAATTAAAGATGGTGATGACAACAGTTGTGAAGAAAAAACAATGTGATATGGAGGAGAAATTGGGTGAGGGTTGGAATTTACAATTAGCAAGAGGAAGACCTGAGTATGTCAAGGAGCCGGACATGGAAGATGAGGGATGAGCACAGGCCTTGGGGTGGAAAAGAGTCTGGCGGGTGGGAAGAGCAGAAAAGAGAGCAGAGATTGCTGGGAGGCACTCGCTCCCTCCCACAGAGCACAGGGAGGGGCATGGACTGTCTGGGGGATTACCTCAGCCTGTACCCTGTGCTCTGAACTCACATGTTCTACACCAGCTGCTCCAGGTCCTGGACTTTAAGGCTTGGACCCACAACAGGTGGGACGCTCTTGCCCACCTTTGTGAAGAGAGCCTCAATCATGGCCTGAGCAGGAAGCCAGCCGATTTCCATGCAGAACGCAACCCTCCACCGCCGCTGCAGGGACACAATGGTCATCAGGCCGTGTCCTGAGCATGCTCCCCAGCATCCCACTCCGTGAGAGTTTCACTCACACAGGACCCCTGGAAAGCCAGGAGCGCACAGAATCACAGATTTGTGACAACATCACAGGAGCAACACAGGGAAGCACCAGGAGCCTCTTGTCTATTGACCTGAGGCCTCTGACCACACACAGGGTTTGGACAATAGCCTCCTCCCACCCACCTTTGGGGAACGCTGGAGGGCAGAGTTAGGAGTGGGGTGCTGTGTCTCTGGGCACACAGTGTGCTCCCAGGTGGCAGAGGTCAGGGCTGGAATTATACTGCCTGTTAGGAGACCAAACATGTTCCAAATGGGAAGAGGGTGGTCACAGGCTGCTTCTGGAGGAAGCTGTTGTGAGGCCAGCATTTGCCTGCCACACCTGAAGGGAGTGGAAAGCCGACCTCGAGGGAAAGGATCCATTTGATGGGCTATGGTTTTCTGCCCAACCAAATCCTGGACAGTCAATGAGGGGGCCCTGAGGGCAAGGCTCTTCTCATTGAGCCTACCACAGAAGTGGAGCTGCTGGGGTTGAGCCAGGACCAACAACCCACCAAAGGCAGCCCTTCCTGGCAGTGGTGGTGGGCCCTTGAATGGAAGTAAGGGAGCTCTGTTTGGGCGCAGCCTGGAAGGTAACGCATGGGGGAGTGGGAAATAGTGCCTCCTAGCACATGGGTGTTCTTATTGCAGGGCTTCTGCTCACCTTTGGGGTGTTCTGGTGACAAGCGCTGCAGGCACGCCTACTTCAGCTTCTCTCAGAGTGACTGGTGCAGGGAACCCCACTTGTTTCCACTGTAGCGCTGAGGTCTCCAGCTGTGCAGCAAACATCTGGAGTAGGGGCTCAACTCCAAAGACCACAGGTGCTGTGAAAACCCCAAATTGCAGGGCCAGAGCCAGTGCTGTCTGACCTTGAGCAGTGAGGCCCCCAAGGGCTCAGTGTTGGACACTGCACTGTGCTTCTCAGCAGCTGCAAGGCACCCTGCACAACACAGCTGATTGTCTCTTAGGCAGGAAGCAGCCTGTGGTGGGTGAGCCAGGAAGACCAGCTTCAACCAGTTTGAGTCCAGACGACAGGGAGCTGACCCCCAAAGGATCTCACCCCTCAGTATAGTCTAATGTCTGTGCTCCATGTCACAGCCAGCGGCTCCAAGACAATGACAGAAGGTGTCCACGAATGAGGAGAATATATGTGGAATCCTGATTCGGGGGGGAAATTACCACCCCTTTCCCAGAAAGACTAGGAAGTATTTGTCCTTCTTATTTGCCTGGACCACTGCTTCATTTCAAGCCTCTTGAATATACAAGATTTCAGAGTTCCAACTTGTTGGTGAAAGAACGTAAGCTGACAAGGTCCTAGCATCTGAGGGGGCTAGCAGGGCTGGCCCCCTATCCAAACAGTTTTCCCCACTTGTTTGGATAGCCATTATCAGTAGAATGCAAGTATCTTTAATTTATGTAGTGGGAGAGCAACATTTTATGTCTTGCCAGGAAGTCTGATTTACCTCCTGAAGATTCATTGTACTTAGAATCTGTCCTGCTGCTCTATCTTTCCTTTAGAGATTAAGAGGAACAAGAAATGCACTCCTCTTGACAGACCTCTTAATTAGTGCCTTGCGCAGTGAATAAACTTGCTACAGTTCCTCCATGACTTGTCCTCCCGACCCCGCTCTTCTATCTTTCTTTCTTTTCTCAATTCCCACCTCCCTACCTCAGCCCGGTTCAATTTGCCAGGCAGGCCCGGGCAATTGGCACCCGAATCCAAGGACCTGAGGACTTGGGAAGCAGAGGGTGAGGAACTCCTCCAGACAAAGAGTGCACTGGTTAAGGTAAAGGAGGAGCAATTTATTGATAGTCAGGAGTAAAGCATGGGACAGAGTGAAAGTGTCCTTTAGAGGCAAATGTTAAAGTCTATGTGATCACAAAATAATATTGTTTTTTGTTGAAATTAGAATCTTAGTGTGTATATGGAATTTAAAATCTATAATAAGTGGAATTCCACTGCTGAAACTGCCTCTGATGTGGATCAATTCAAAGGCAGCAGGAGAGGGCAGGGCTATCTGCTCTCCCACAATAAGATTACTTGCAATAAGATTATGGTACTTAATGCCTTGTTTAAAAATTATAAGAGAACTCGCTGGGAAATGCAAATCTTGGCCAAATTGGGTGTGAGTTATTATTTCAGAAAGCCAAAACAGGAAGAAAAAATTGAGATCTGTCTATCTTTTAAGCATGAAAAGAAATTCAGCCAGATCTGTTGCTGATGCTTCCCCTGAAGTAAGCAGGATGTGTGGGAAGGGAGAGGCATGAGGCGATGCAATATAGAAGCCCGCTCTCCTGGTATATTAAATTAAAAGTTTCCTTTCTCTCCATAAAAAAAGTTTTACAAATTTAGAAATGCGTCTGGGATATCTGTACACGTGTAAAGAGAAAGCTAGTATAAGACAAAATGTGCACAAGTCCGATTTCGGATATTAGATAGGTCTTGAACTAGACTTAACTCTTTACAAAAGCTACAGAAATGAAAAACCCAGAGCTGGTTCTTTTTCCTGAGAAAAACAGAGAAAAAGTCTTCTTGAAACAAATACAAGCTAATTCCAGCAACAAGATTTGCATTTCCATAATAAAGAGTAGTTTTCAAAATGCTAGTGAACCTTATTAAAAAGTTAACTTTTAAGGCCTTCAAGAAAATAAGTACATTTGTCTCTGTCATAGAATTTATCCAAAGCAAATACTTTAAAATAATTCTAATTGATTCTAGAATCTCAAAGCAATTATTAAAATATAGATAAATAACTAATGTATTAATACTAAAGATCTAAGTAGCCCAGGTAACTGGCTACATCCTTTGTTGAGGGAGGAAAGGGTAGAGGCCCTTCCCCTGTCAGACAGTTAATATAGTGTCCTGCCAGTAGCCATCTTAAAGAATGTGATAATTTACAATCAAATAAACAAAACCTAGTTTCCCAGAGCCACTGGCAAATAAAAATTAAAGTTTAAATTTGCCTCATAAAAAGCCTAGAGGACAGAATTGAATCTATTAATTGATTATGTCTTGTATTTTTCTTAGAGATATAAAGTGTTATTAATCTAAGAACTACTAAATATATTTAACTTGCCAGCTTTAAAAGTTCTAAGTACAAATTAAATTAGGAGAAATTATAGAGTTGTGGTAATTAAATACTTAAAGCATAAAATCTTATTTTTAAGAGAAGAAAATGTTGTATTTCCTCTAATAATTAGGAATTCAAAATATATTAATTATTGGTCTGATTTTAAAAAGAGGATTAATTCTATAATCCAGTTTAAATATATTTCATATTCTTTAAGATAATTTAGTTGTACAATCCATGAAGCATATATTTAATCTTTCCAAGTTATTTCAAGACTAAGAGTGACTTTTAGAATGATAACTGGCTACATCCTTTCTCAATTCCCACCTCCCTACCTCAGCCCGGTTCAACTTGCCAGGCAGGCCCCTGCACCAACCCCCTCTAAGCCATTCTCTGGCCAGTGAACAGCCTGTGTCCTGACCCTCTCAGGCCTCAGGATTGTCTTCAAGAACCTCTCAGGCCAAAGGCCATGCTTTGGGGTTCAAACAAAGGGCTTGGTGCTTCAGTAAGAACTCCGTTGATGGCTCAGCCATCTTGTGGCCAAGCGCTGGCAGGCCCCTAACAGCAAGGTTGTTGCTTGCTGTGCCCACAGCAGACTGGGGTGCTGCTGGGGTTGGGGACCAATGGACGCACCCCTAGGGGCCGCCCAGCAGGCCCTGGAGCTGGGCCCTGGACTGGCAGGAAGATGCCTCTGCTTGGGTGCACCTCAGGCGTTTCTCAGTGCTGGGGCCCTCAGTGCTGGGGCCCTCAGTGCTGGTCACTATGGCAGCTTCCCAGTGAGAGCGCTTTCGGGTGTACTTGCCCCAAGCTCCCCCAAATAGGGGAGTCAGGGGGCCAGAGACAGTGCTGGGGCCCCCAGTGCTATTCCTTAGGGCAGTGCCCTTGTGCTTTCTGGTCTTCCTGCCCATAGCCCCCCCAGAGCTGAGAGTAGAGGGGCCAGAGGGAGTGCCTGGGCCCTCGGTGCTGGTGTCCATGGCAGTGCCCTTGTTCTTTCGGGTCTTCCTGCCCGAAGCCCCCCCAGAGCTGGTAGTGGGGGGTCCAGAGGGAGTGCTGGGGCCCTCGGTGCTGGTCTCTATGGCAGTGCCCTTGTTCTTTCGGGTCTTCCTGCCCGAAGCGCCCCCAGAGCTGGTAGTGGGGGGTCCAGAGGGAGTGCTGGGGCCCTCGGTGCTGGTCTCTATGGCAGTGCCCTTGTTCTTTCGGGTCTTCCTGCCCGAAGCCCCCCCAGAGCTGGTAGTGGGGGGACCAGAGGGAGTGCTGGGGTCCTCGGTGCTGGTCTCTATGGCAGTGCCCTTGTTCTTTCGGGTCTTCCTGCCCGAAGCCCCCCCAGAGCTGGTAGTGGGGGGACCAGAGGGAGTGCTGGGGTCCTCGGTGCTGGTCTCTGTGGCAGTGCCCTTGTTCTTTCGGGTCTTCCTGCCCGAAGCCCCCCCAGAGCTGGTAGTGGGGGGGCCAGAGGGAGTGCTGGGGCCCTCGGTGCTGGTCTCTGTGGCAGTGCCCTTGTTCTTTCGGGTCTTCCTGCCCGAAGCCCCCCCAGAGCTGGTAGTGGGGGGACCAGAGGGAGTGCTGGGGCCCTCGGTGCTGGTCTCTATGACAGTGCCCTTGTGCTTTCGGGTCTTCCTGCCCGAAGCTCCCCCAGAGCTGAGAGTGGCTGAGTCAGAGAGGACTACACTTGGGGAGGCAGCAAGGGCTGGCCTGGTGCTGGCATGGGCACTCAAGGTGGAAGTTGTGGACAACGACGCCCTAATAGGGGCCTGATTTCCACCATTAGAGCCAGGAGGAGCCCTGGACAGCTGAGCACAGGTAGGTGGGGTGGAGCCTATGGGCATGACCTCCTTGTCAGAGGCGGGCTGGGGAGCCAAGCCTAGGGATGTGCTGGCCTCAGTCTCACCCCAGTAAGCAGCGTAGAATCTCCGGAGCCTGGCCGCCTTCTCTTCATCCAGGTGGTTTGCTGTCACTCGGAAGCTCAGGTGCGGAGGGGATGGCAGCCTCAGAGGCTCCCCTCCCCTGTGTGGCACAAGAGGCATCTTTCTCCTTCTGGGCCTGGAAGCGTCACCGGCCGGTGAGCGGTTCCTTGGGGATCCTTTCTGCCCCCTGGTGCCATCTTGGCCCTTTCCCTGCTGCCTCTCCCTCTGGGGCAGCAGGGCAGCTGAGGGGGGAGCCTGGGGGCCTTCCTTGGTCCCTGTCTTTAAGGCCCCCAGCAGCCTGGCTTTCTGCCCCCTGGTGCCATCTTGGCCCTTTACCTGCTGCCTCTCCCTCTGGGGCAGCAGGGCAGCTGAGGGGGGAGCCTGGGAGCCTTCCTTGGTCCCTGTCTTTAAGGCCCCCAGCAGCCTGGCTTTCTGCCCCCTGGTGCCATCTTGGCCCTTTCCCTGCTGCCTCTCCCTCTGGGGCAGCAGGGCAGCTGAGGGGGGAGCCTGGGGGCCTTCCTTGGTCCCTGTCTTTAAGGCCCCCAGCAGCCTGGCTTTCTGCCCCCTGGTGCCATCTTGGCCCTTTCCCTGCTGCCTCTCCTTTTGGGGCAGCAGGGCAGCTGAGGGGGGAGCCTGGGGGCCTTTCTTGGTCTCTGTGTTTAAGGACCCCGGCGGCGGCCGCCTGGCGGGGCAATCGGGCTTGTGGAAAGCAGACCTCCGCTCCCTGCATGGGCAGGCGGGCAGCACCCTCCTCTCCACTGGAGGGAAGCCGCGAGTGGAGCTGTAGGAGCTGGTGATGGCATTCCTGGTGGTGCAGGAGATCAACAGGGAGGCCTGGGGTTTCCTGTGGCCGGTGTCTGCGGGCACCCGAGAGGAGATGATTCTCCGCAGAGGCCCAGGCCTGGGGACCAGGGAACAGGCGTCCCCCTGGCCCCCCACGGGCCTGAAGGCAGACCTGGCTCGCCCAGGGCCATCAGGGACCCAGAGCCAGGGAGGCCCATGCACAGCTGGCCTGGGCACAGCTAAGGGCGCTGCGGGTGCAAACGCAGGCACCCTGGGCGCAGGGCGGCGCCAGAGCCTGGCCAGGAAACCGCCCATCTGGCGCTTGGAAGAAGTATGGAGAGAGTCAGCGAGCAACTTCAGCAGCCAAAACTGACCAAAGCCAAGAGCTAACAGTTAAGCCTGTTGCCAGGAAACACTCGGAACAGTGTCAGGGACTCGAGGAAGGAGCGCGCACGATTCTGGGGGAGGGGCGCGCGCACAGGACACGCGGGGACCCGGGCCAGCCAAGGTGCAGGGCGGCCAGGCCTCTCCTGGGGTCTGATCTTCTGCGGGGGGCGCGGCGACCTTGGTGGCCATGAGCATGTTGACAGGCAGAGGCCCCTGCTTCCTGGCAGCCCCGCAGGCCTAGGGGAGGCCACTGTGCAGCACTACAGAGGGGAAAGGTCCTATCCAGGGGAGCAGGACCCAGCTGTCCACACACAGGCGGCAGTTTTCCAGGATCAGCCTTGGGCTGCTGTCTGCAGTTCAGGTGCAAAAGGAAGCGCTTTGGTTTCTGGAAATCTTTGCTAGCGCTGGGCAGGGGTCAGAGCAGCGCATGCGCAGAGCCGAGCTCTGCTTTCCAGGAAGGACCCTTAGAGATAGATCCTGGCCAGGTGTGGACCCCTGCAAGTGCAGAGTGGGGCCCTGCAATCCCCAAATGCTTTGCATTCTGGACTGGCGTCCCCAGGCATGCAGAGAGGGGGCTCTGCTTTCCCGGAACACTTTGCGTTCCTGGATAGCTGTCCATGAGTGCAAGAGGAAACAAACAAACAAACAAAAAAGCAAAATTAAAAAAAGCATATTTTTCTGAGTGGTTGACTATTATGGATCAATTTTCAAAAGTGGTAATATGTACAGCTGACCCTTGAAGGACGTGGGGGAGGGGGCCAAAACACAATATACCTTTGATTATCCCAAAAGTTATCTAGGAGTAGCCTAATGTTGACCAAAAGATGATTTACTGTGGTGCTGGGACATGGACTAGGCCTGCTGTCTCCTACACCAGCTCCCAGGTTCTCCACACAAACGGATGATTAAATTATTATTATTTTTAAATATATTTTATTGATTTTTTTTTTCAGAATGGGATAGATAAAAACATCGATGAGAGAGAAACATGGATCAGCTGCCTCCTGCACACCCCCTAATGGGGATGTGCCTGCAACCAAGGTACATGCCCTTGACCGGAATTGAATCTGGGACCCTTCAGTCCACAAGCCAATGATCTATCCACTGAGCCAAACCGGTCAGGGCCTAAATTATTTTGTGCAAAATGTACTGCATTTGTGCAAAATGTACTGTATTCTTAAAATAAGGTAAGCTAGAGGAGATAAATGTTAGTGAGAAAAATCATAAGACAAAATCAATATACTTACAATACTATACATATTTATTGAAAAAAATCCATGTATAACTGGACCTACACAGTTCAAACCCAGGGGATGTTGTTTAAAGATGAACTATACATCAACTACTAGGAAAAGTCTCTACATTACATCTCAAAATATTATTTGTGGTGTTTGTGCCCATCAAGGACAGACCATATAAGATTTCGTCATTTAAAGTATTTTTTTTTTCCTGTGTGGTCATGTCAGCAACTTCACTTACTCTTACTTCCAAATGTTTCTGTTTATTTTTATTTCTTAAATAAATTGGTTTAAAGTACCTAATTCCAGAGTCAAAACCAGAAAAAAAAATTTACATTCAGGGAAAGGTAGCATCCTTTTCAGTCTCACCTCTGTTTATATTAATATTTATTCTTTTAACACAAAAAAGGACATAATATGCACACTTTTGGGACTTTGTGGATCTTTTATATTGGGTCAGACTGAATTGACCTGCTTATAACTGAATGAAATAGGATTTTGTTGAACAATACATATTTCTGTAGTAATTTTAAGAATGGCTAACTTTGCAATGTATTTTCTACATTCTGTCTACATACTTCTGTGCAATGTAAGGCACACACAGGTGTCTGGAAGGATACATGGCAAACTGATGATGGAAGTGCTATTTCTAGGGAGGCAAGTCAAAGTCAAATTTAACGTTCTGCTATCAGAATAACTTCTCAGAGGCATCAAAATGTGGGCGGATTATTAACAAAATGAGAAAAGAAATTTAAAAAAATGAACCAGTGAGCCACGCATTGCTCAGCCACAGGTCTCTGCCCTAGGCAAATTTGGGACACAGCAGAGTCACAGGCGAGAGCTTTAGGAGGGGAGGGCTGGCAAGGACTGAGAAACCGGGAGCTGGGGTAGGAGACTGCAGGCCTAGTCCAGGTCCCAGCACCCCTCCGCTCTGCCCACCAGGACTCGCTCTTGGCTTTCCCCTGAGAGGCTGGGGATCTGGAGGACTCAAGGGGCACCCCTGCCCCTGGCAGCCTGAGAGCTGAGAGCACCCATCAGGGAAGGAAGCTCTGCTCAGGCCCCGCCCATCTTCTCTCTCCCTCCCTCCTGCCACCCAAGTGGGCGGGGCCCCGGTGGCCAGGAGGACCAATCCTGTCCAGGCCCCGTCCCCAGCCCCTGACGTAGGCGTATGTAAACGGCGGCGCGCGCTTGGCTGTGCCCAGCGGAGCTGGAGGGTCCCAGTGGAGGCACGAGGCGCGCCGCCCGCACTCTGGCCCGCCGTGCGGAGCCGCGGGGCCCAGCAGGTCGGCGCGAATGGCCCGGGGCACTTGCCGCCGGTCCGGCCCTGGCATGGAGGGCTCGCTGGGCGAGGGCAGCCCCGCCGCGGTGAAGCTGGGGCGGCCCCGCATCCCCAAGACGCAGGTGCGGCCCGGGCTGGCGGGGGCGTCCGAGGCGAGGGTCCGGGAGAAGAGCTGTTTAGCGAGAGGGGCGGCTGCAGCGGGGCCTGGGGTCCCCCGGGGCCGGGTCCCTGGCGGAGGCGAGTGGGCCTGGGCAGAGGGCCCAGGAGGTGCAGGCGGCGGGTGAGCGCCGAGGGAGTCGGGGTCGGGTCCCCTCCCTGAGGGCCAATTGGAAACCCGACCGGCCGGGACCTGGCCTTCCCTGTGCGCCCCCTGGTGGCCTCGCGGAACTTGGTCCAGGGGAGAGGGACGCCGCCGGCCCCCAGGAGGGGACGCCTGCATTGGGACTCCGGAGACCGGGCATCGCGCGTCCCCGGGACCCGGCGCCCCCACGAGGAAGGGACCCCCGTGGCCCAGAATGCCCGGATGGCCACTGTCCTCTCTCCCTCCTTTTGCCCGATAGTGTCTCTGCTGTGGTGGCAGGCTGGCTTTGATCAGCACTCCAGACAGCGGAACTGGTGACAGTGGCCGTCTCTGCATTTGCACGGTTGGCGGGTTGGCCTTTCTTACCCTGGGCTGTGGCTGTACCAGGTGTGCCTCCTGGCTGTGCACACGCGTGCCCTGAGCCTCGGCAGCCTCCGCTCTGCACTCAAAGCCTCTGCTGCTTCCCAGCGGCGGATTCGGCAAATTCTAAGGCACCACACATATTTCCTCACACGTCTCTGTTCTTAACCGCCCCCTTCCTTCCAGGGCCTCAGGGTCTCTATTTTAAAGCATGCAAATTAAATACGTTATCAAAAACGGTGGAAACAGAACTAGGTTTAAAAACCTGGTGTTTTTGCACTGGAAAAAGGTATTGTTCTGGAATCACACACATCTTTTTTCAGTTTAGTTTTTTCTTTTCCTCTTTCCAGATTCTATACTTTTAAGATGTTCACCATATTAGGGTGGATGTACTAGAGTTTGAATATGGAGTAACATAGGACCTTTTTCTTTTTCAGAATGGAAGTGTAAGGTAAAGGGCATTTGAAAACCTGAGTGATTTTACTTACAAGTTTGCTTAATTTTGCTTAACTTTGCTTTTTTCCCCCTTGTATGGAGTCCATTTCCAAAAAGATAGGGTGTGTGTCATTGCATCATGATCACCTTTTGCCCTCCCTTACGGATCCTGAAGTAACCCAAATATGACAGTTTTTAGCATCAGGACCAAGGTCACAGATTTCCCTCTTAACATTTCTGTTCTGCCTTAGCTGGTTTGGCTCAGTGGATAGAGCCTGGGCCTGGGGACTGAGGTGTTCCAGGTTTTATTCTGGTCAGGGGCAGCTCGTTCCCAGTAGGGGGCGTGCAGAAGGCGGCCAATTAATGATTCTCATCATTGATGTTTACCTCTCTCTTTCTCTCCCTTCCTCTCTGAAATCAATAAAAATATATTTTAAAAATCAGTTAGCAATTTAGATTAAATTTGAAATGATAAAATTAATGTGACTATAAATAAAGTGAGATTGCTTAATCTAATCCTAGTTTTTTTTCTTTTTGTTTAATCTTTACCGGAGGAGTATGGATATTTTTTTCCCATTGATTTTTAGAGAGTGGGAGGAAGGAGGTAAGGGGAAGTTTAGTAATCTGATTTCCCTTGGGAACTTGAATTCTTTATGGGTTACAAGTAATTCAAATCAGGAAACAAGCTGTGACTGTAAGTTAGAAACAGAGAGAGGTAAGAAGTAAACCTCACAGTAGAGATAATAGCAAAAGACAGGGTAGCCCGAAGGCAAGGATAAACAACTCTGTAAACAGGAGTGTGAGGGGATTGATGAGCTGAGACCTATTTTCCTGGATATCTCCTAAGGGTCTTGAAGTATTATAGCACACACATACTTTTAATAATTGATATTAAAAATTACCCTGAAACAACGTAAAACTGAATTATGTTCAGAATACGTACATAGAATTATGAAGTACATTTTAGAGTTTCTTCAGAACTTATTATAATTATATTTGGGTGCTAATTATCAGAAAATTTTATTTAAATCAGAATGGCTTATTTCCTAACCAAATATCTACTAATTTCTAAAAATAGGTGTTGTTTTTTTTTAGTTACATGGGGGAAAAAAGTACATGATTGTTGACTTCTGATCACTTAGCTATTCATCTTCAAATGCAGCTCCTTCAAATTATCAACCTTGGAGTGGTTTGGGTTCCTATCTAGTTATAACAGGAAAAGGTCATACTTTAAGAAAGTCAAAATTTAGTAACATTTCAGTTTTTGCACTTTGATTTTAAAACAAAATTTAATCCAATAAGCATGTTTTTATGGAGACAGATTTTGATAATTTATATTTAGCTTTTACTAGAAAGCTAGGTCTATAGTCTTTGGAACATATCCCTTGCTTTTCTAGAAAATTTTTATTTCAATACAGTAGAAATTGTCTTTTACTTGGCTGGCCGTTTATAAGTGCTTTGTGGTGGAATGATAACTAGCTGAAATTGCTGAGATTTTATTTCTTTAATTTATAAATGGAGTATATTTGTATTGAAAGAGAAATAAGTTTTCTTAAAGTATCTTTGCTGGGTTATTCTTCATAGCATACTGAAGACACTCCCAAACAAAATCTACCAGTGTCTTAACATGTGGTAGCTGTTAAGAAATATTGGTTGAATGAACGAATGAACATTGAATTTAAGCTATCATCATTGTCATAGGAACAAACCTATGGGCAAAGTCTCAGATGTCATTTATGAAAAAGATTATAATTGGAGCGCTACCCGGTTTGGCTTAGTGGATAGTGTCAGCCTGCAGACTGAAGAGTCCCAGGTTCTATTCTGGTCAAGGGCATATGCTCAGGTTGTGGTTGCAGGCTTGATCCCCAGTAAGGGGTGTGTAGGAGGCAGTCGATCAGTAATTCTCTTTCATTGTTAATGTTTCTATCTCTCTCCACCTCCCTCTCTAAAATCAATAAAAATAAAAGATTCTAACTGGAAAATGTTAACCATTCTCTACTAATTTATTTTTATATGGGATGCAGGTGGCAATAAAAATTATAGATAAATCTCAGCTGAATGCAGTGGACCTTGAGAAAACCTACTGAGAAGCACAAATAATGAAAATGTTAGACCGTCCTCACAGGATTAGACTTTATCAGGTATGACTTAGCCTTACAACTCTCGATGCTTCTTATATTCAGTTCTCTATTTTGCATCATCATTTTTCTCTTTAATGTTCGTTTTTCATTGTAATGTTATGCTTTTATTAAGCTGAGTACATGCATCTTTCTATATTCAAATAAAAATTTAAGAAAGTAAAAACTAATAGCTTAATTATCTGAGTTGTCTCTCAGTCAGTAAGTTATTTATTTAAAAAGCTTATAGTTGTACATTTGTGATTGTGTGCTTAAACTTGCTGGATTTTGATGGTGGTACCATTAATGAAGATATTGGAATTTTGCTTATTTAAAAACAAATACTGTTATTGTTTTATGAAATACCAAGGCTGAAAATTGTGTATTAGTTTGTTGCATACTTGGTGATACTTAGAGCCAAATCTTATTTTGTTTAGATTTTTTTTTATCAGATAAGTCATTGAAACATTTTTTAAAAAAATACCTTAAGATACAATTCTTCATAAAATGAAACTGCACCCATTTTAAGTATAAGCTATATTTTTTTAAAAGAAAAAATTTTCCTCATATTTTTAAACAGTATTTCACGTTTAGGAATAGTAATGTAATACCTAATGCTTGTAATACTTTTATTTGTTAATTTGTAGAATGTTTTTATATTGGAAAACTAGTTTAAACTAAAATGTTACAGTATGCTGGACTATGACCTTGATCTCCCAAGTATGATGTGTGTACTTAGTAGTATGCTAGGCTCAGCTGTACTGGCTGGTGAGAGCTGATAGTTAAATTTTCAGAAATTTTGCAAATTAATACCATGTTAGTAGCTCAAAATCAACAATGGTAGGAGTATATAAACCGCAGAAATAGTCAGGGCTTTTATTCCTCCCTCAGAGACCTGGTCTTAACACACTATTGTACTATTGTATGCAGTGAAATGGGTTACCATAAGTATCCATTGGGGTTTTAGAAAATATCAGAACTTCTAATTATGTTTATTTTGTAGATTTATCTTCATCTGTGCATTTTTAATGTACCTAATGTACTTAGACAGTGGCATTAGTATGCAGTTTGTGTCTATTTATGTTTCTATAATAATAAGAGCATATTACTATGTTAATTAGATCAGACGACCTTCTGGACTAAGCTGTAGGGGCCGAGGCAGAGGCAGCCATGGTGGTGGTGGCAATGGGTTCGAGCCCTTTGCATGAATTTCCTGCATCGGGCCTGATAAATACACATACAAATTTTATGTATATAAACAAGTACAGACATATGTACATACATATCTGTATTTGGCAAAACAACTTTTTATCGGTATAAATTTGCAGTTAAAGAGGTGTGGGAATCATTAGCATTATCATCAGCTAAAAATGAGAGACTGTGCTGTGCCGTCTAAAACAATTCCTGAAGTTTTAAAACTGTAGAGGAACTTTTAAGTCAAATGTATACCAGAATATTTCTCCCTTAGCTTTAAATATATATATATTTTTAATTGATTTTTTACAGAGAGGAAGAGAGAGGGATAGAGAGTCAGAAACATTGATGAGAGAGAAACATCGACCAGCTGCCTCCTGCACACCCCCCACTGGGGATGTGCCCGAAACCAATGTACATGTCCTTGACCAGAATCGAACCTGGGACCCTTCAGTCCGCAGACTGACGCTCTATCCTCTGAGCCAAACCGGTTTCGGCTCTCCCTTAGCTTTAAAAACAAAAATTCCTAAAGAGAATACTTGTAAGAAAATATTCACATTCTTAGAAGTCTCTTATGAACCATAAGCCAAACTGAGGTTAAAACATGAGGCTTCACATGGTAATTCTGTTTAATTCGAACTAAAATGATTTGCTTTTTGATTTGTTTAGACCTAAATTGTAGGTAGCTTTTAGTCTTCTGTCCTATGAAGTCCTATTCCTCCTACATGTTAGAGCAAATTTGCTTTAGCCTTTTAGTAGATAGCAGTTCAATTTTATGCTCTTAGCATGTGTCAGTCTATAAAACAGTAGATATTTATGAGGGTTCTTCAGCCATGACCAGCATGGCTAGAGAGCAAACAAGTCCTGAGTAGGGGTGACTGGGCATAAAGGAAAAGAGACAGACACAGAAAGTAAGTAAAGCTGGCTCTGATGGAGAGACAGTGACCCAGAGCTAGTTTATTATATACATCATGATATCAGGAAGTTTTACTAGAGTTTAAGACAAAGGAAATTATGTGAAACCATGCTTAAAGGTCAAGCTGCAGTTCTTCATCCTTGTGCCATCCTGTTAATTGTCAGGCCTGACTGAGCTATAGGTCAGGACTGACAACATTCTTGCCTTTGGCAAGGTATGTTTCCAGGACCTGACTTTGCTGACGCCACTGGACTCAGCTGACGACCTTTGCTCAGTTGCTCTCTCAGGCACTCTCTACAGATAGTTACAGAGAAGCAATCTAGAACTCACTCCTTTTGAATCTGTAAAATCATTTCCTTTTGGTTCAGTATAGTTTGAAAACTCAAGTTTATGTCAATGACAGGCTTTTCTGAACCTAGAAAAACTGATTTAAATAAAAATGTATATAGCAGTGGAGTTATGAAGAGCTTTTGAGCAGTGTTTTAAAATAATAATACTATGTTATACTATTAAAGTATCATAGGAGGAATTTCACATTGTGCCAACTTGCTAGGCTACGGGTATAGCTGAGCTGTGTTTTATTCTCTTTCCCTTGACCGGAGTTTACCATATAACACAGGGCTGGAGAAGTCAGTGAGGAGGTGAAACACTTGATCTTCATAACTCCTGTTACCTACATTAGCATTTTTCAAACTTGACTTTGCATAATAACTACCTGGGGAGTTTATTAAAAAATAGATCTGTGTCAGTAGGTCTGGGTGGAGCCTGAGATCCTACATTTCTAACAGACATCTGGGCAGTGCTGCCGATGCTGGTCCATGGGCCACACTTGAAAGAGCAAGGAATCTAGATCTTTCACCAAAGTGTTAGCATAAAGATACTGTCTTTAGTAAACTTTGCCAGCTTCTGAATTGTTCATAGCTTTGACATTTTTATTAGTAATTTTTACTCTAGAATATTGTGGCAAATTGCAATTCTTTTCTGTCAGACTAATATGGAATTATTTTTCAGTAGGTAATGGGGACCAAAGACATGTACCTTGTGACAGAATATGCCAAAACTTGAGCTATTTTTTTGGTAAGTAGTTTTCCTTAATTTTCTTAAATTTGAAATATCACTAATCTTCAGAATGGAGTATTTTCTATTATTCTGCCTGTTTAAAAGTTGGTAACATGAATTTGAAATTTTTATGCATTATAATAAAATATCCAGTAAGCTAAAAATATGGAATATAATTTATTCTCTTATATATTTATGATATTAATGGCAGTGCTTAATTTTCTCATCTGTGTTAGAAATTGGAGAATTGAAGTTAGGGAGAAATGTTCAGTCATATCGCAGGAGAGATTTTCTTTCCTTTTATCTTCCTTTTTACTCTCCTTTTTAATAAATATTTATTGAGCTTTCACTATGTCCCAGGCATTGTGCTAGGTATGAAGGGATACAGTGGTGACCTAAGTAACATAATCCCTACCATTATGGATCTTAAACAGTTTAGTAAGTCCTTAACTCTAGCTGTTACACTTTGGGCAAGTCAGTATACTTTTCTGGGACTTCTTTTATTTCTAATAAGAAAGTATTTGAGTAGTTTCTCTATTCTAACACTTAAAAACTATAGGTATTTTATTCTAGCTTTCATCTTTTTTATTTTTATTCTGTGGAGCCAGAGCACTATAGGTAGTCTAAATTTTTTTGGTTTTTAACCTAATGTAAGTCCAGAATTGTTTTTAAAATAGATTTATTGAGGAACAGTTTATATACAATAAATTGCACATATTTTAAAGTGTATAATTTTTAAAGTTTTACATATGTAAAAACAATCACTGCAGTCTATCACTCTCAAAAGCTTTTTAGTGCCCTTTGTAATCTATCTTGTTCCACATCTCCACCAGGCAACCATCGATCTGTTTTTTGACTTTACAGATTAATTTGTGTCTTAATAGAGTTTTATATAACTGTAATACTATATGTGCTATTTGTCTGGTTCCTTTCTCTCAGAATGATTTTTTTTAAGATTCTTTATATATATTTTTTTCATTTATTTCAGAGGAAGGGAGAGGGAGAGAGAGATGGAAACATCATAATGAGAGAGAATCATCGGTCCCTGCTTCCTGCACACCCCACGCTGAGGATCAAGCCCTCAAGCCAGGCATGTGCCCCAACCGGGCTCAGCCACTGAGCCATGCTGGATGGGCTTAAGATTTTTCTTCTTGTTGTAGTATGGACATATCATTTCTTTCTATTATTAGTAGATCTTATTGTATAAATATATACCTATTTGCTTATCCATTTATGTGTTGATAGACTGAGTTTGCTTCAGTATTTGGCTATTTCACATGAATTTGAATGAATACCCATATTACTTTCAAGTAATATTTAGCACTTCACAATATAACATAAGAATCTCTATTTGTTTTGTTCTTTCTAGACTCTCAGCTCTGTCTCTCTCTCTTTTTTTTTTTTTTTTTGTTATCCTCACCTGAGGATATTTTTTCCATTGATATTTTCTTTAGAGAGAGTGGAAGGAAGAGAGAGAAGGAAGGAGGGAAGGAGGGAGGGGGAAAGAGAGAGAGACATCGATGTGAGAGAGACACATCCATCTATTGGTGACCTCTCAAATGCCTGTGCCCGGGGATCAAACCTGCAACCTTTCGGTATGCAGGCCGATACTCTAACCACTTAGGCATAGCAGCCAGGGCTCAGCTCTGATTCTTCAACTCAAGGTCTTTGCTGGGCTCAGCCTGGTTTCCCCCTCATTATGTTGTGGCCTACTCACTTTTTCAACAATCACTCCCCTAGTTTGATTGATTTGCAGTTTCATAAACCAGTGTCTTGCATATTTTTCTCTTTTTTGTTTGTTGGGAGGAGAGAGTTGCTTTAGGCAGGAGAGTAAGTTCATTTCTTGTTACTTCATCTTGATTGAAAGCAAAAGTCTCCAGTCCTTTCAAAGTTATCTTTGGCTGAAACTGGTTTGACTCAATGGATAGAGCGTCAGCCTGCAGACTGAAAGGTCCTAGGGTTTTTTTTGTTTTTTTTAAAATATATTTTATTGATTTTGTACAGAGAGGAAGGGAGAGAGATAGAGAGCTAGAAACATCGATGAAAGAGAGAGTCATCAACCAGCTGCCTCTTGCACACCCCCTACTGGGGATGTGCCCGCAACCAAGGTACATGCCCTTGACCGGAATCGAACCCGGGACCTTTCAGTCCCCAAGCCGACGCTCTATCCATTGAGCCAAACCGGTCTCGGCAGTCCTAGGTTTGATTCTGGTCAAGGTCATGTACCTTGGTTGCTGGCACATCCCCAGTGGGGGGTGTGCAAGAGGCAGCCGATGGATGATTCTCTCTCATCGATGTTTCTAACTCTCTATCCCTCTCTCTTCCTCTCTGTAAAAAATCAATAAAATATATATTTTTTAAAAAAGTTATCTTTAATTTTAGTTATTTTTTAAAAGGAGGAATTATAAATACCCTTCTATAGTTTTGAAAAAAATGCTGTAGTAAATTCAATTATTTTCTAATAGTATTTCAGGGTCTGTGCACATTGAAAGGAAATTAATTAGAAGAAATACTTTAATATCGCTATTTGCCCTTTCTCTATAATAGAAGTGTCAACCAAATTCACATTTGATTGACAATGACAGATGAAAATACACACATGCAATTATTGTTTTTGTAGTATTGTCTTTTAAAGCTACGTCAGCCATTTATGGGATAAGATACAATCTAATTAACCAAACAAAAATAAACAGCATAAACACCACAGTTTCACAATGAATGAAGCATGCAGATGCAGCATGCCACTCAATCACTCTTTTGCTATAAACCTAGTCCGATGCGGCAAGAAAACCAGATGGCACAGGAAACCTCTCTATGCAAAGAAAGAGCAGCTGAAGAGCATGGAAGGTCCTTCCTGAACATGTGGGACAGTTGGGGCAGCCAATGCCAGCAGCAGCAGAGAACTGGAAGTTATGTACTGGATCAATTGGATCATTTGGATCAAGCGCCAGCGTGAGCTTTACATGTAACTAGAGGCCTGGTGCACGGATTCGTGCATAGTGGGAGCGCAGCTCATTTCAGTCAGCCGAGTGGCTGTGGACCTGCCCTTGGAGCTGCTGCTCCTACTTATGGAACGCTGCTCATCCTGGTCAGTCGAGCAGCACTCCCACTGTGGGAGCACATTGACCACCAGGGGCAGCTCCTGCATTGAGCATCTGCCCCCTGGTGATCGGTGCACGTCATCGCAAATGCTGGCATCATGGGAAACTAATTTAAATGGGAACCAGTGTCAGACAGGGACAAATAGCTACTTGGAATCAGAACAACCTCTCCTTCTATAGATCCTGTTAATACCTGCTGTCAGGGCCTGGGTGTGGGTGAATGGGATTCTGGGCTGTCAGGGCATGGATAGCAAGCTGACCAATGGCAGATTCTGTGAGGTAGGGGTGTCGAACTCAATCAGAGAAGGGACCAAAATCTAAAATCCAGCCTAAATCGCGGGCCGAGTGGTTTACTGAACAGTCATAAACTGTCATTGTGATGGAAACGCAGCGGAGTGCAGTGATGACAGCGCGGTGCGGGCCACATTTCAAGGCCTGGTGGGACGGATTTGGCCCGCGGGCCTTGTGTTTGACACATGTGCTGTGAGGAATGGGGTTCCCACCTCCCTGCTGTCAGGGTTTGGGGGTGCGGGTATCTGAGTCCCACCTGCCTGCCGTCAGGGTCCAGGGTGTGGGTGAAAGGGAATTGCGGCGGCCTGAAGCTGCGGGGATCTCCCTTTTCCATGTCCCGCATGGAAAGAGAGATGAACAAACCGGTTCTAAGTGGAGGTGCCCAGGGATTGATTGAGAAATATTAGAAATAAAGAGAGAAGACATAGAAATAGGTTTCAAGCTGGGAGCTGGGAGGGCCGCTGACCTCCTCTGCTGGAGAGACAGACTGACAACCTACTGGGCCAGGCAGCACATCTATTTATACTCCAATCCAACAAGGGGTTTCACAGGAAAACAAGGAGCCTGGGAGGGACCCGGTTCCACCCACTCCTTCCTCCTGAACAAACACATTAGTCAGGAACTAAGAACATCTCCGCACTCCCAGGTGGGGAGTGCAACTGACATGATTCTGCCAATATCCTGGGCCCAGTCAACAACAATCTGTAGAATGTCCAGGTGTCTTCCCATTTGGCCCTCTGCAGGGAATCTGGATTGTCAGGGCATGGACAGCAAACTGATCAATGGTCGATTCTGCCAGGAATGGAGTTCCTGCCTCCCTGCTGTCAGGGTCTGGGGTGCAGGTATCCAGCTCCCTCCTCCCTTCTATCAGAGTTCGGGGTGCAGGTGAATGGGATTCGGGGCTGTCACAGTGCTGACAGCAAGGTCTGGGTCAGTGCTCGTCATAGCTACCAGCTGGTTGGTTGGTCCTTGCTTGTTCTGGTCATTATACGGTAACGGTCATTGGGCTTTTATTATATGCTAATGACCCGACCAGTGAAATCACGTGAGACTCGGGACACTGGTGCTTTTCGATGGATTGCCCCAAAGAGGAAGGCCGGAGCTGCGGTCCTCCAGGCCTCTTCCTCACTTCCTCCTCCTCCTCCTCCTCCTCCTCCTCCTCTTCCTCCTCCTCCTCCTCTTCTTGCTCACATTCTCTTTCACCTCCTCCTCATCATCATTTTCCACTATGATAATGGCCTCTTCCCTCCCCTGTAGACTGGCTAATACCTGGTACTGCCGTCCCCCTATACTACAGGTATCTCAGGCCTCTCCACCAAAGCTGCTCAGCTCTGGCTCTAGCTCTGGTTCAGGGTCTGGCTTGGCTCCGGCTTGGTAACTTGAATGTCGATCTCCAGGCTTCCCCCATCCTCCTCCTCAGGAGAGAATGTTTCTAGGCTCTCCATGGAAGGGGGCCCCTCCCCATACCCAGACTTGAAATCAGGTTCCCAGTAGAAACACCCGCACCCAGGTGAAGTATGTATGCACTCCTCCCTCCTGGAGAATGACAGGGGGATGGCGGGGGCAGAGTGGGGCCCAGTCCCACCCCACTCATGTCAGCCAGGACCTGTGCTGCCTCCATTTCCTTTTGGAGCCTCGGGCGCTGCTCTGGTGGAGGCAGGGGCAGTCACATGAGCGCTGGTGGTGGCGGAGGTGGCAGCGGCAAGTCATCTTGACAGGGCTCCAAGCTGCTCAGGCGGTGGGCCTTGGCAGGAGGCCTCTCATTTGGGCGGTCCGTGGTGACTGTGCTCAGAGCACCACACTCTCCCCTTCCCTCAGCCAGGCCGCTGCAGCCTGCCACACCTGAAGAGGAGTTGCCACGCTAGAACATGACCAGCTCCATTCGCAGCTCCGCTCTGCGTTCCTCCCATAGAGCCTGTCATGTTCCCTCCATGCCAAGAGCATGGTCCCACCCTCCCCATGTCAAGGGCCTATTCTGTCTCCTCACACACGCAGCCCTGCTCTCTGGCATGGGCCTGTTGTGCATGCAGCCTCCTGCTGATGGGATTGTGACGGCGTGAGGGCATCATGGCGTGACCGCCACCTGAGCTATTATTAGTATACGCTAGGGGCCCAGTGCATAAATTAGTGCACTTTGAAAGAACTGTGAGCCACAAGGCTGTGGTGGGCACAGGGGCGGGTTTCTGCCCATTCTCCACACCCTGCCTGGCCCTGCCCAGCAGCCCTGCTCCTTTCACTGCTGCTCCCGTGTGCTGATGGCACGGAGCGATTTTGGCCAGCGCCAGCAGCGGATACAAGCCGCAGCTGCTGCCCTGATTGCCTCGCAGGAGCAGGGGGAGGTGGAGTAGCCCTGAGGGATGATATGGGCTGGCAGCCGCTGCTCTTGCACCTGCGGATGGCACCTAGTGATTGCAACCGGCGCGCCAGGCACCAGCAGTGGGTGCAAGCAGTGGCTCTAGCACCGTCAGTGGGTGCGAGAGGTGGCTGCCAGCCACAGTCGCCCCTAAGGAGCAGACGGAGGTGGAGAAGCACTAAGGGGCAATCGAGGCTGGTAGCCGGCGCTTGCAAAATTTGTGCACATTGAAAGGGAATTAGAGAAAATATTTTAATATTGCTATTTGCCCTTTCTCTATAATGAAAGTGTGAGAGAGAAAAGGAAATGAGTACAATGTATATGAAAATAATACATAATTTTATTTATAAATAACAAAATGATATAGCAACAAACTCATGATATGAAAACAACATTGATGCAAATAATGACTGATAAAGTGATTGAATTATTTCCTGCATTTAGAATAGGATTGAAAGTGTCCCAGGTGGAAAGATAAAATCCATAATACTCAATTTGTGTGACTGTGTCCTTGCATTTTGTCTAGTGTTATTGTCAATTACACTGTCGTCTCTGAGTTTTAATGCAGTATCCATGCCCCAGTCTTTTTCACCATGTGGAAAAAGAATAGGATATGCATTACATCTAATATAGGAAACGAGATACTGTTTCATTTCATTTTAGTGGCATTCAGATTATTGGGATCTGACTTACAATGCATGCGTAAGTCTCTTTCAAAAGGAGGTTCTCCATCTCCATTTCTGAATATGACAGCAACCTTGGTTACACAGGGAGAATTACTGTTACGATTGTATTTAATCACCATTTTTACTTCCGTGGGATTATACCTTTTGCTGCTGTTTCAAATTGGGCTTCCTTTTCTACCTAGTGTAACACGTTAAATGATTTTGTTAATTTGTTTATTTCATGCATGAGGTTGTTGATATTGATCATGAGTCTTTCTGAGCATCTCTAGTTTTCTGGTATTGCTAATCTTTTACTTGTTGCTTCAGCTGTATCCAAAATACAGAGTTGAGTAAACTTTCGAGAAACATCATCGGAATGATGTAAAGTTCCAGTATGATGATAAACTTGTCCATGTATTCTAAAACAGTATGGCCCATACCCTGATGGCGATGCAATAGTTGCACCCATGGAAGCAAAAGAACTATTTATGGATCAAGTATTTTTCATGAAATTTTTACTGTCAGAAACTTAGTTTGTCATTAATCTTTTTAGATATGCTGGGTAATCGGGAAAATGTATGTAATTTGGACATACTTCCCCTTTGATACAGCATCCAGTAAATTTCCCATCGGATGGTTTTTCATCAGAGAAATTTAGTGATAGGCAAAATTCACATCTAACAGAATTCCAACCACAACTGTGTTTGAGAATTGCATCCTCATGTACTTCATTTTCGCTGAAAAGGCAGTTCCTACCAGTATTGCTAGTACATGTTGATTGATGACTGTTCTCTAGACTTATTCTGTCTTTGCCACCACCTTCTCTCAATTTCAAAGGCATGTTGTTGCTCTTTAGACATTTTCTGTCAATGATGCCAATGCTTTTCGGCTTCAGAGTGATGTTTTCCCAATAGCTGCTCTTCAGATACATTCTGTCACAGGTGTCGCCTTCTTTCAAGATCACTTGTACGTTGCTCTTCAGATGTATTCTGTCAATAACATCAGCATGTTTCTGCTGCTGAGCTATGTTGTATCAACAGTTTTTCCTTGGACATAGTCCCACCTCTCTACTGCTACAGTCTGAGATACAGGTGAATGAGAGTCCTGGCTGTCAGGCCTTTTGAGAGCTGTGTGACCAACAGCTGATTCAGTGGGGGTGGGACTTCCTCCTACCTGTTGTCAGTTTCCATAGCTGGGATGAGGAAGCTGGGGCTCCAGAGGGAGCAATGCCCTCTAAGCCGCAAGCTTTCATGACCTGCTGGACCCTACAGGTGGGCCTTGGCAGGGGCTGCCTGGGTCCCTGAGGCTTGGACTCAGATGCTGCCGGCCTGGATCCAAGCTGCGATTGCCCCCACTGCCAGCTGGTGGCATCAGGCGCTACCTGTGCTGACTGCATATGCAAATTTACACACCATCTTTGTTGGCTTAATTTGTATATCACTCCTGATTGGCTATGGGCATAGTGGAGGTACAGTCAATTAGCATCTTTCTTTTATTAGTGTAGATGAGCATAAGAGCTTATTAATATAAGGTGGTGCTTGCTTGTTATTTAATTCATTATTTTGAACAGGCCACTTTTAATGCAAATACCAGTTTGTATAATGCCCTATAAAGCTGCTACTGGAGTTGTGCAGTGTGAGAGAGTGGAATCTCTTTTCCTCTGCCGTGGTAACCTGTAATGTTCTACATAGTGGCTGCTCTAATGACAGGGCAGAATTCCTAGTTGATCCTTGACCACATGTAGCTTGAGCAAGTAAACAAATTTTGTCTTCAACAACTAAGCTATTGTCTTCTTTGTTGTTCTGACCTAACCTAGCCCATCTAAACTGCTATAGATAGGACATGTACTCACTCACCCCACTGTCTCACACCCAGGTCATTTCACTAATTTACATAACCTACCAGACCTCGTGGGCATGTGACTTTGTAAAGGTGCTTTGCAAAATGCTGTCTTAATGAAGTCTGTTGCACCTATACCAAATTATGTGATAATTATTTGTCTGATATAATGCTTTTAATTATGCCTTTCAGCATAATGAAGTATGCTAGATTTTTAGTATAAAAAATTCATAGGTAATCTTTCCCTGAATAGTAATTCTTTTAGATGCTTTGATGCTTTCTTTACTGTGTGCGTGATCTAGCTTACCTTTAATTTGAAGGAAATAATGCTCAGACTTGTAACTGAATGCTTTTTCATAGTATTTTTAAAAAAAATAAATAAGCACTGATAAAAAGTGCTGAAGGGCAAGCTTTTTTCATACTATGGCAACTATTAATAAAAATGTTCACATAAACTTGTTACTTTGAGTCTTTTATTTTTGATGTTTCCATTTTTATTTGCATAACACTAGAGGCCCAGCGCATGAAAATTCATGAATTGGAGAGGGTCCCTCAGCCCTGCCTCCCCTCTCATAGTCTGGGAGCCCTCAGATGATCAGGGAAAGGTGACACCCCATCACACCTCTGCTGCTACACTGCTGGCCCTGGTCACCTGCACCATCAGAGGCTTGCCTGCACGTCGGGCTGACACTGGGCGGCTGGGGGTCTCTGGAGGCATCGCTTGGAGGGGCTGGGCATCGCTATCTTTGAGGGCAGGGCAGTCAATTAGCATATTCCTTCTTTATTGGCTGTCGGTGCCTTCATCTTTTGCGATAGCGTGAGGGTCAATTTGCATATTTCCTCTTTATTAGGTAGAATGATTGTTGAATAACATGCAATTAAATCGGAGCTTTCTGCTTCATAGCCTAGCATTTTTTAAAATGAATTTTGTGATAAATAACCCTCTGACATCACAGCCTGTTGCTATGAGAATAGAACATTAAAAAATTGGTAGTACAAATTCATTTAACAGAGTAGCTCAGGATAAATTTAAAGGAAAAGAGGCCAAGTTATAATTCCCACTTTTCAAGTACTGACTTGGCCCCTTTAATTCTTAAAGATAACTAACAAATAGGAAATTTGAAAACTTATTTACACCTTCAGGAAACATTTTCACTGAAACCAATTAAAGTTCTTCCTATCACGGGTCTAGTGTACTTGTCAGGAATAGGGTTGTGAAGTCAGTGAATCACAGCTTCATGTGATGCACAGGCCTTTCCATCAGGTTCAAATGTGGGTCCTCAGGGTACAACCTGTAAACCATAAAGATAAGCTATCTAGGCTTCCTGCTGGGGACACTCTGGGAGCTTGATGATTGCTCCAGTCTTTTTCAGTCCAGGCACATGGTTTCATGAACAATACAATTCCCTTAAAAACTTAGTAGACTTTGTGATATATTTGCTTTTAATTTCATATTCTAAATTCCACATTCTAGATCTTTCCTATATGTAATTATCAATAATTATTTATTTATTTGCTTCCTCCCACAAATTCCCCTCTTGACGCTATCTGAAGCAATAGGCTTGGATAGCAAAGTTAAAACTTTTAATCTGATTTCTGCAAAATTATTTTCACTTTACACTATTCCCCTCCCTCTATCTATTTTCCATATAGTTAAGAGTTTCATTAGGCTCATGGTCTACCTTTTACTTCAGAGGGTAGTTTATATGTATACTTGGTAAATATTTTACCAAGTTGCACTAGAGCTCTCCAGCTAACCAGCCTATACTAAAGGTTTTTTGTTTTGTTTTGCTGCCTACTTATTCTGTACAACATATTTTAAATTTCTGTATGAAACACTGTCCTTCCAAAAATCAATATCTATAACCATGTGGTATTCAGGGCTGTCATTTTCCAAAATATTATATGTCTGGATTCTCACTTTTGGCACATGGGATTATACTTCTTTGCTCTTTTTTTTAAGTTATCATTTATTTTTAGAAAGCGAGGGAGAGGGAGAGATAGAAATATCGATGAGAAACATCATCCATGGGCTGCCTCCTGCATGCTCCTACATGTGCCCTGACCAGGAATTGAACTATGACCTCTTGGTTCTTAGGTCGATGCTCAACCACTGAGCCCTATTGGCTGGGCTTCTTTACTCTTTTTAAAGACAGGCATGGGCATTTGACTTAAGGTCTTTGAGATGTAAGTAGAAATGATGTATTACATACCAGTATGCTCAAAAACCTTACAATGTATAATCATGCTTTTTTCCCACCGCTATGATGATCAGGGAAGCATAAGTCATGGTGAAATTTCATCAGCCTAGTTCCCTGATTAGCTATGAGTATAGTCTTCTGGATGGCATATCATAAGAAATAAATTTTTGTTATATTGAGATTTTGGTGTCATTTGTTATTTTAACATAGGTTACTCCTGAGACATAGAACATTAAACTATTGGTAGCACAAATTCATTTAACAGGGTAGCTCAGGATAAATTTAAAGAAAAAGAGGCCAAGTTATGTCAAGGTATGGTCAAGGTATGTCAAACATTACAATAAACGCCAAGATTTCACTGGTTTTATTTCTCCTTCCTTTGACAGTTCAATGTAGTATTTGGCAGGCAGTCTTCCATATGATGATTCAGCAATCTAGCCCTCTTCTATTTTGTGGCTTCACTATTCTCTGAAATGACAGAATTCTCTCCTGAATTATTTTGAATCTGGCTGATTGGCAGATAAAGAGTGGGAAATGTAACGTGTCTCTAAAATAAGAAAGAGTGCATTTAGAACACACAGCACTCTCTGACACAGAAACCTAGAGCTCCATTGAGTGAATCTGTGGGTCACTCAGGCTTTGACTTGCTTTTACGGTGTGTGCAGGGGTGGCTTCGTGAGCAAGTCCCTGCCCTAGGTTTAATGGTCTACCCTCACAGATCATTCAATAATTTTTGAACAAAATTCAGCATTTTCATTTTGCTCAGGGCCCTACAAGTTATGCTACTGGTTGTAGGTGTAGGTTATACCAGAAGGATGTGCAGATGGAAGCTTTAGCTATATAGTATAGAATGTGGAAGAGTTCATGAAGAATGTCTGAGAATTCCCTTGTTGTTTAGCCCATAGGGAGAAAATATCTTAAAAACATTTGTGTGGTTTTCATTTCTGCACATTCTTACTCATGATCTTTAAAGTCAGTGCCAGTCTCATTATCTCAAGCACTGACTGTAAAATCAGAAAGGAAAAATAGTTGTTGCCGGGACCGGTTTGGCTCAGTGGATAGAGCGTCGGCCTGCGGACTGAAGGGTCCCAGGTTCGATTCCGGTCAAGGGCATGTACCTTGGTTGTGGGTGCATCCACGGTAGGGGGTGTGCAAGAGGCAGCTGATCGATTGATTCTCTCTCATCGATGTTTCTAACTCTCTATCCCTCTCTCTTCTTCTCTGTGAAAATCAATAAAATATATTAAAAAAAAGAAAGAAAAATAGTTAATTTTTTGTTTTGTTTACTATAAAACTATACTTTGAAACCCCATGTTATTTAAAAAGTGCAATTGAAAGCCAAAACGTTTGATTCTCATGAGCCACATTTTCTTTGGAGATGAGAAGGCTCTTGCAAGTTAAATTACAGGCTCTGCCCTAGCCAGTTTGGCTCAGTGGACAGAGCGTCGGCCTACCGACCAAAGGATCCGGGTAAGATTCCTGTGAAGGGAACGTACCTCGGTTTCAGGCTCCTCGCTGGCCTGGGCCCTGGTCAGGGCCCATGTATCTCCCATTCCCTTCTTCTCTGAAATCAATAAAAACATATTAAAATTAAAAAAAAAAGTACAGGCCCTGAAAGAAACAGAGCATACCTTTATGCCCTAACAACTGAATGTTATCTTGGCTAGGAAGGGGTTCAAACTGGATAGGGCTCAAACTTGGCAGAGATCTCTGTGAAGCTATAGATGCGGGAGTAGATCTGCAAAAGAACACATGGACAAGAGCACACTCAGCATTAAGAAATGCCAATGTTGCTATTGCCAGTGACCACAGCCATATTCAGTGACCGCAGCTAAATAAGACAATTTGCAGATCATTTACTCTCTTTCTAGGAATCATTGTCTCTGCTACAGTCCGGTGAACTAACCTGCTTTGTGCTGCATAGTGAGTGACTTCAGTAACTGCCCACATGTCACCGTTGGATTTTCTAAGTAATGCCTAGCTATGACCTAAGAATTTGCTGAGTCTCATTCAAACTGGCCTGTATAGACATTTGGTTAAGATCCCTGGAAACAAAGACAGGGCCATTGACATTTAATAAAGGTAGTAGTGATAGGAATGGAAAGCCCCATTACCAGAACTTGGGTGGGAATGGAAAACGGAGTAAGTCACCTCTTTTACATGTCCCCTTCTTTGCAATTCCATCCTTTGATTCTGTGACTAACCTTATATAAACTCTTTCTAGACTAGAAGAACTTGATTTTTGTAGGGTGTACCCCAGGGATTCCAGCTGATACGTAATTATATACCCCTTAGCAGTTAGTTTTGATAACGCATTCACATTTACTATTTTTTCAACTATACAGTACTGTGATGTCTAGCTAAGGCATATATTTTATTACATTATACAGAAGGTAAGACATGTTTTATTCAAGGTTGCAAAACTTTAATAAGCATGTTTATTTTTCTTGTTTTCCAAATTACTCTTTATTATATATTCCGGGGGGGGGGGTGTTGTTTTTATTTTTATTTATTTTTTTAAGTTTTGTTGTTTTTTTAAAATATATTTTTATTTATTTTTTACAGAGAGGAAGGGAGAGAGCTAGAGAGCTAGAAATGTCCATGAGAGAGAAACACCGACCAGCTGCTTCTTGCACACCCCCTACCGGGGATGTGCCGTAACCAACGTGCATGCCCCTGACCAGAATCGAACCTGGGACTTTTCAGTCCACAGACCGACGCTCTACCACTGAGCCAAACTGGTTTCGGCAAGGTTGCAAAACTTTAAAAGGTAAATCCATCAATCTTAAAGTTTTCGCTTTAAGAAACCTTTTCCACAATGTCATCTTTCCAATATTATTTGCAAAGTGTGACAAAAACAATACCCATCTAAGTCTAAGACTATGAAAATTCTTAAAACAACATACCTGTCCTAGTCGGTTTGGCTCTGTGGATAGAGCATCAGCCTGCGGACTGAAGGGTACCAGGTTCGATTCCGGTCAAGGGCACATGCCTGAGTTGTGGGCTCAATCCCCAGGGGGTGCGTACAGGGGTCAGCCAATGATTCCCCTCTCATCATTGATGTTTCTCTCTCTCTCTTCCTCTTCCTTTCTCTTTGAAGTGAATAAAAATATATTAAGACAAAAAAAAAAAAACCACCACCAAAAACACCTAAATACAAACTGCACTCACTTGGTCCTACTCATCTAAAAACAATTTTCCTCTGCAGCAAGTCATCAATACACTGCACTCTACCAGTAGTAATTTGATTCTGTGAAATACTTTTTGTTGTTTGGGGTATATGTTCATATGCTGCAAGGAAAATCAGGTGTCTAGCAGTAATTCTTAGTCCTTTTGGTAAGGGTTCAGCTTTGTTGTTGGGCACTTAATGTACAAGACAATGCTTCCTATCTATGATCCCACATCCAGAATTTTATGACTTCTGATCTTTCCAAAGGCACCCAACAGAGGTGGCTTTCTTGCGTTACTACTCTTTCTTCCTGCACTCTACTACTTTTTTTTTTTTTCTGTTCACTTTGACTTTTTAAAAATAAACTATTTTAGAATACTTTTAGGTTTACAGAAAAGTTGCAATGATAATACACAAAGTTACCATATATTTCACACCCAGCTTCCCCTATTAACATCTTACATACGTATGGTACAGTACTCACAATTCATGAACCAACATAGATGATAAAGGATGATGATGACTATTGTTAATAAGACTCCTTTTATTGAGGGAGTGGTAAAGTTCTAGAAGAAAAAGTGAATTGAAAGATCATTGTGACCATCTTTGGAAAATACAATGTGTCAATGTGAAGTATAAGCAGACACCAATCTTATAATTTTCCCTACTTCCCTTTAAAACTGCTCTGTGAACTCATTCTTCCCTGGATCTTCAATAAAATTGCATTCCAATCCCATACCATTGTGGACTGTATTTGTCTTTATTTGGTGTCTGTCTCTGCAAAAGGATTATACATTCCTCTCTTGATTGGATGTAGAACTGAAATGTGTCATTTCAGAACAGAACCTTTAACAGCCAGCATGGGGTTCACCATGTTTTCCTTGTCCTTCATCACAATAACAAGCCATGTTCCAGAGAGTAGCCACTCCCTCAGTCTGGGTCCCAGTGTGAACTACAGTCAGTCAGGCTGCAGTAAATGTAAGGGGCACGTGCGTATGCTACATAGTGTGCACTGCTGTGCTTCTCTAAAACAGTAGGAATTCCTGTGGACTTGACTAATGCTCCAAAACATCCCATTTCTACTGTTCTCTCACTCTTCATTTTCAGGGTTTATGTATATGGGAATATTTTACAAAGTTTTCACCAGGGTTCTTTTGAAAATCAGTGTTAATATATGGAAAGCATTTGTATAAATTCAGGACCATATAACATGGCATTCCATAAATCATTGAAATTCTGTGTTGCCTGTTTTTCTGGCAAGTGGAAATGTCATATTTTAAAGAGGCATTAAGAAAATACAAACTATGTATAGAATATATAAATTAATAAATTTTAGGGCACTATATTTGATTGCTTTGATACAGATGCAACTACTTTAAAAGATCTTTTTTATAACTTCATTCGACAACCCCCTTCCCCAAAAGCTAAGTAATAACCAACATATCAAATAGATGACAAAACTATGTTCAGTCCCACCTCCTGTCCTGACTGGCATAAATATATGTCCACTGCCCTTATAGATGGATATTTGTTTTTTTCACATCCTTCTTGTATGATAAAACGATGGATAAAAGAAGTTATGTATCTTACATTAAAACAGAGTACCTTCTTTGGATATGAAACCAGAACACTTGAGTTTCTGCTTAAAGTAAATGCTTCATCCCTCCCTCTCATTACTTTCATTAAAAAATTCTACACAACAAAGAACTACAGTATTGTCATAGTTTCTTTCCCCATTTATAGGTGCCTTCTTGGTGGAAAATAATATCCTATTTGTGTGCTGATGAGCACCAGATAAGATTAAAACCACATAACCAAGCATTTCTATCACAGGCAGTGATGCTGTCAGTAGGCCCCTTCGGTGAGCATAATTAGGGTAATGGTATGCTACATTTTGAGAATGAAGGTGTGGTGGTGACAGCAGGTATTGATCAGAGAGATCAATAAAGAAAATTATATGACTGAAAACACCATCCCTTTATAATCATTGACAAGCATAGGTTTTTGACCCTATTCTTTGTTCTCAAATGCATATGGGCTGCATATACTTCCCTCTCCAGACGGTAAACTTTATGAATGCAAGAGTCATACCTATCTTTTATATCCCTCAACCAAATAACTGTTCCTAATTTTAAGTGATCATTAAATACTGTTTGAATAATAGACTGAAAGAGTAAATACCAGATAGAACCAGTATTTTACCTTTTTTCTAGAGAATTCTATAGATTCTGTAGGCTCTGATCCAGTCATTCAGTTAAATCTTTAGAGTCTCCAGGTGTGGTTGGGTCTTCTTCCTAGTCTAGCAGTGGTTCTTTCTAATCTAGAAGTGGCCTCTCCACTCTAATATAATAACAGTGGAGAAGGGACACAATAATCATAATAAATATTCCTATTGAGAAAAGAACGGAGGATATACATAGTCACTGGTCATAGCAATACTGGTATCCTGCTAGATAGGCTTTATAAAGGTTCCTTACCCCCCCGATTCAACCTTAATTTTGCTCTCTGGAAGGATATCTCTTGAACATTGTCCTCTTAGGTCTTTGTCTTCATCATTTAGATTTTTATTCCACTTCTTTTTCTATTCGTGAAAAGGGATTATTTAGTTTTTATAGCTCACTTCTTGAAATAAGCTTTGTTAATGTCTAATAGTGTATTTGGTGTATTTTTGTTCTTTAAAAAATATTTTTATTGAATTTTAAAGGGAGAGGAACATTGAATATTATGCCATTTATAGGACAACTCTAGGCCTGATGCACAAAATTCTTGCACAGGGTGGGGGTGGGGGTGGGGGTGTCCCTGAGTCCGGCCTGTGCTCTCTTGCAATCCTGGACCTCTAGGGGGGTATCCAACAACTGACAGTTGGCCATCCCTCTTGCAATCCAGGACGCTGCATGAACCAGTAACCATACTTTTCATACAGGTGAAAGGCAGCTTGCTGTTGTGTGGGCGGCTACATTTTTTTGCCCTGATTATAAAAAGTAGTACATAACATGATGCTTCTGAGGCAGTAGTAGCATTTTCCCTATCTTATGGGTGGAAAAACGGAAGCAGAGAGAAGTTCAGTAATTGGCTTTGTCATAGATATAAGCGTCAGAATCAGGACTGACCACAAAAATGTTCAAGCCAGAGTCCATGCATGTTATCACTGCATCATCCTGTTTTTTTGGTGTTAGAGTAGCCTTGCCAGGTTTAATTTTGAAATCTAAGATACTGTTCCCAATATATAGGGTAGGGTCCCTAGGCCTGGCCCATAATCAGGGCTGATCTGTGGGGCAACAGGCAGGCGGCAGGCAGGGTGATGTGGGCGAGGGGGGGGGAGACTGACACCCACCTTGGCTGGTGGTCTGGTACTGCCAGCTAGGTGGCCCTGCCCCCTAGCTGGCCCCATCCCCCGCCACCGCTGGTTGCCACCCTCTGGGTGGGGGCGAGGGAGGAGGCACAGGCAGAAGCTCAATGCATGAGCTGCCCCCAAACAGAACCTGTGTTGAGCACCTGCCCCTTGGTGGTCAGTGTGCATCATAGCGACCAGTCATTCTGCCATTTGGTCAATTTGCATATTAGGGTTTTATTATATAGGAGGGTTGGAAATTTGAAGATAGAAACATTGATAAGAGCGAATCATCAATCAGCTGCTTACTGCACACCCCCTACTGGGGATTGAGCCCACAAGTGGGCATATGCCCTGACTGGGAATTGAACATGTGACCTCTTGGTTCCTGGGTCAACACTCAGCCACTGAGCCACACTGGTTGGGCTACTTGCACTTTTTATATCAACTTATTGAGGAATAATATTCATATAATAAGGGCATATATTTTAATTGTACAGTTCAATGAACTTTGACAAGTGTGTGTGTATATATATATATATATATATATATATATATATATATACCACTACCTCAACAAGACACAGAATGTCTATTAACCAATATAGTTCCCTTTGCCTCTTTACAGTCAGTCTTTTCCCTCTATCACTACACTATCCCAGTCCCCAAGCATTGCTGCTATACTGCCCCATAGGTAAGTTTTGCTTGGTCTAGAACTTCATCAAATATTCAGCTAGTTTTCAAATTTCCAATTGTCCTATAAATGTCATACTATTAAAAAAAATTTTAACTCAATATTCAAATATGGAAAATGATTAATTATCCTTGAAAATTTCCTTCTCTAATACCCTGTTGCAGAATCTGGGCCATTTTTCTTGTAGAATTTGACAGGCTAGATCTTGCTGATTGCATTGAGTGTTAACATGTTCCACTATCCCTACGTACAGATGGTATTTTTTTATTTTTTGTTTTAGAAACAATTTTATTCAGATTTGAAGTTTTGGTCTCATGCATTTTTAATTGAGTTGAAGAATTACAGTAGCATTCGGAACAACCTTCTTTTAGTTGTAAGTATCAGAACTGCATAAGCAAGACGGTGAGTTTTAATGGCTCCTGTAACTGATATTTTCAGGGCATATCATGGACTCAGGCCCTGTATCATAAAATCATTTGTTTTAGTTCTTTTGTTTTTCTACTTGATTCTGGTCTTTTCTGAGTTTTGGCTTATTCTTACATCCTCTCAGGTTCAAGTCCATAGGAAATAAATTGATTCCTGATGGTTCAGTTTCATGTCATTGGTGCTGACCGGCCTGGTTTGGATCATGTGTCCTTCTGAACCAATTAATGGCACCAAGGAATCAGGATATTCTTATTGTCCAAATGAGAGTGTTCAGATGGAAGTCATCTCACTAGGACCACATGGGCTGTTACTGAATTTAAAAACACTTTCTCTATAATCTCACTTTGCTTTACAGATGTTAACTTATTCTACATATATATTGACTAAAACGACTTTCCACTATGTAATCTTTATATGCAACAACCTTTATTTATAAGCAATATTTTCTCTGAAGTGAAGGTGGAGTCATTACAAGTGTTTGGAGTAAAAGTTTGAAGGAAGGCCCCTTAGAAATGCTCCCCAAATTCCTCTTTGCTAGGTCAGCGACTGCCTACTGTTTCTTACCTGACAGGTGAGAAATGGTAAAGCTAAGTTTTAACAAGGCAAAGAGGTGAGGGACAAGGAAGGGGTCTGAGAATGGGCGGCTGATGGCCAGCCCGCCCCAAAAGAAAATGTGCATTTCAGAAGTAACAATGAACGTGAGGTTACCGAATGGAAGAGCTCAGAAGTGAAGTTTGGTTTCCTTTACCAAGTTATTTTTAACTTAAGGCCAAAGCACCAGTGGCTTCATAAAACATTTCTTGGAGGTGACTTACCAGCATTAGGGGAGATGGAAGTCCCTGGACCACCAAGGCGGTCCAAGGGCCCCCAGATCCGGACCTCTCCCCAGGGCCGGTGCTGGGCGTCATTCAGCCAGAGCAGCTGCAAGGCCTTGCAGCCGGAGCCCCGCCCCTCCCCTCCCCTCCCGGCGGCCAGCTCTGCGTTGCGTCACTTCCGGCCACCGGCGAGGCGCATCCGGGTCAGGCTGAGCCTCCTGCTCCCGGAGTCTGTGACTGGTGGCCGTGCCGCGCAGTCGGCGCTCTCCCTCCCCGGAGTGGCCGAGCCGCATTGCCCACCGGCGCGAAGGGACCCGCTGCCCCGGGCGGAGGAAGCCCGGGAGGGGGCGTGGGGGCGGCCCGCGGCCGGGCTGGGAGGCGGCGGCGCGGGCTGGAGACTCTGCTACTACGCCTGCTGCTGCTGTCTCTGGGACCCGGGGGCCGGCGCCGAGGAGCCCGCGGCGGACCGCGACCCCCTCCCCCGGCTCCCCTGGCCGCCCTGCCGGGGAGGGCGGAAGATGCCGGTGAAGAAGAAGAGAAAATCCCCCGGCGTGGCAGCGGCAGTAGCGGAAGACGGAGGCCTCAAAAAGTGTAAAATCTCCAGGTACCACCTCCCCTCCCCACCCTTCAGCCTTCCCTCCCAGGCTGGACGCTGGACGGCCCGGGGAGAAGGAGGCGGGTCGGGTCTCCCCGGCTGGAGCTGGGCAGAGGCCTCCCTCCCCACCCCCCAACCCCGATAAATCTTCGTGGTGGGCGCCGATCGCCGCGAGCCTGCGCCGGACCCCCTCGTGTCCGGTGCGGGAGCTCCGGGACCGGCGGAGCGGGCCCGCGGCAGCCTGCGTGCCCCGGAGGGTGGGAAACGAGCGCGCACGTAACACTGCGCTCTTTCTCTCTCCCCCGCGGTCTTACCCCTCCTCCGCCTTCTCTCCAAACTGATCCGCCGCGGGTCACGTCTCGAATTTCTTTGTAGAGTGAAGAAAGGAGCAAAACAGGAAAAATCTCGACCTGCCAACTGCCATGGGAATGATAGGAAGGGACCTCCCCCCCCCTCCCCCCCACCGTTGCAGTTGGCCTCCAGATGTAGCGGGCTAACCCGGAGGACCCCAGCAGGAGGCTGTGTAACAGCAGAAGCCCCCTTTCCGGAAGTACAGTGCCTCCACCTGCGCCAATCCCCCTGCGTGCCAAATGGGGAAGCCCCTGCGTGCGTTTTGTTTTCCGGCATCCAGGATGCTGTTCGCTCCCAATATAAATATTAATAATTGAGAGCTATTGTGCTCTATGCTCTTGAAGGAAAAGGAAAACAAAGCAGAGCTGTTAAGTGGTAGCTCTTTGATCCCATTGTAACATAGTCATCGAGGCATCCCCGCAACATTATATAATGCAGAAGATGATTGCCATTTAGGTGTGAGGAGTGGGGTTTTTAATTCTTATGGAGTGTCTGATTGTACCTGTGGTTGGCACTTGATGTGACAACTTCAGGTGCTGTCATTAAAAGAAGATTGTAGCCAGCATTATAAAGGCGAGAGATGATAACGATAATAGAATTCTCCTTAGTTATGCTTAAAATATGAGGTAGGTAACTTATTTAGTCCGCACCTTTTTCTGATTGGTTCGGTTTTTTTCCTTCATTAAGCTGGGAAAACAGAGCCTAAGTATATTTCTTGGGCTATTTCTGTGAAAGATGACGTTTTTTTTTAATACCTTCTTGGTAACTCATACTAAAATTTGACATGGTTACTCCACTAGCCAATTTTTACAGAACATGCAAATTACTAATAGTTCTGTATTACTCTTAACTTGTAGGTATCTTAAGTATATAGTGTATCAAAATGATTTAAAGTAATTATGTAAAAAAGCTAAGCAGCCATTATAACTCAAGTGATACTTTGCTCTATCAACTTAAACTTTTAAATATGGTACCCTATTTTACATTAGTCAGTTGCAGAAATTATAGCATTTCTGTGTCATTGTGGTAGTGTAACTATTTGACCTCCTCAAGAAAAGGTTCTCTGAAATTCATTATATCCTAGAGGCCACTTATGAACTTACTAACCTTAAATGACTTTATGGAAAAAGAAAAAAATAAGATTAAATAGCTTTGGCCCAATTATTTGTATTAATGTTATCCTTATGGGTTTTTTTTTGTGTAGAATTTAATGTGTAGAATTTAATTATATCCTTAGGTCCTAAATCGTCTTTTATCTTTAAATATCTACATCACTTGCTAGATGATAAGCAACTCTAAATATATAGTTTTATTTTGAAATATTGACAAATTAATTATCAAAATATACTTTGTAAGGTTTTGTTTTCAAATGTATAACCATTATACAAAAATATGGTTTCCATGCAATTCAGAAGAATCATTATAAAGATTAATACTTTCCAACTACTAGTCCTGCATTGAGACCATTAGATTGAACTTCTGTGGTCTTGAAATCTGGGGAATTAGTTTTTGTTGATATTTTTGGAATTTAATAGTGAGCAAAGTAGCATTTGGGTTTTGTTAGCCATACATTTTTATGTATAGACTACTATATCAAATTGCAAATACTTAACTCTATTTTTTCCCCATTACACTAGCTGTAAAAAAATATACTTTATTTATTGATAGTTTGAATTGACATAGTTGGTATTGAACTTAGCTTTTCACTACAAGTTGAGACTATAAAATTCTTAGGCATTTGTGTGTTTTCTAAGCTATTGCAGATCCCAACCCCCTGCTAGACTAATAAGTGGAGAGGAACATTTTTCAAGCAAGAAGTGCCTGGCTTGGTTTTATGAGTATGCAGGTAATGAAATTAATATAAGAAGATATCAGTCACATGCTTTAAAATTTTTTTGGGGTGTTCATTCATTTAACAAACTATTTATTTCAGGCCTGCTGTGCGTTAGTGCTGTGTGCTGGGATCAGGGTCAAGACTGAGAATTGTGGGTAGGCTAAGAATTTCAGGCTGTCTTTAAATATATACTTCAGTATATATTTAGTGAGAGGGTGAAACTCATTTTCTATAAATACAATTTGTAAACAGACAGATTTACTTACTGGTTTACATCCATTAGCGAAAATAGAGTTGATATTCTGGAAAACAAAGTATGTAATAAAACATTTATATTATACATATTTTTGTTTTTCTTTTCAATATTCTTTCGAAATTTTTCTGAACCAGAGACTGACATTTTCTGAAACTTCTGGGAGCCATAGTAAAAGATTTAAAACTCAGACATGTCATCACACAACATATCCTTTAATAATTGCTATTTAGCCACTAACTTCTAGGAAAGATCAAAATGGAAAAAAAATAAACAGAAAGATATTAATACAGTGTGATAAATGTCATATTAGGAAGATGCACTATGAAATTTTATAGGAGGAATATGTAACCCAGGCCTTGAAATATCAGGGAAGGCTTCTTGAGGAAGCTAATTCAAACCAAATCCTGCAGTGGTACTAGATATAAAGCTTTGGGCCTAGGGTGGTGTGAAAGTCAAAGCCAGGGATGAAGCTGAAGAGTTAAGCAAATATATAAAAAACAATACTTGTTTCCCATTTATTACTACTTTAAAAAACAAAACAAAACATTTTTTATTGATTTCAGAGAGGGAAGGGAGAGGGAGAGAGAATCATCAATGATGAAAGAGAATCTCCTGCATGCCGGCTACTAGGAATGGTGCCTGCAACTCAAGCATGTGCCCTGACTGGGTATTGAACCGTGACCTGACTCATAGGTCAACACTCAACCACTGAGCCATATCAGCTGAGCTATTCTAAATTCTTTTTAAGCATACGGTATATGAAAATTTTTTCCCATTAGAATTTTTCCGTCTTTTGAAACTACTGGTTTTAAAGTGCCCCTCCCCCCTTTTTTCTTTCTCTTACCTGCCTCCCTG
Organism: Pipistrellus kuhlii; assembly: GCF_014108245.1. Lineage (NCBI taxonomy): Eukaryota > Metazoa > Chordata > Mammalia > Chiroptera > Vespertilionidae > Pipistrellus > Pipistrellus kuhlii. The sequence goes on along the minus strand of NW_023425595.1, from coordinate 55,336,956 downwards.
TGGCCCCCCCCCCCTTTTTATCATTATCATTCTCAGAGTGTTTGTTTAATAAAGCAGTGTATATGCAGTCATTGTATTATATGTAGAGTAATCAAGTTAAGGCTTCAAGTGAACTCTGAACTTGAGATATAAGTTTAGGCTCAGGGTAGGGGACAATAACTTCACTCTTGGGATCAGCTGAGTGATCTCAAAAGCATAATTTAAAAATTGTTTAGAAACAGAACAGATTCTTTCTAGACCAGAAAAACTGCTATTACTGGCATCCCAAGACAACCACTAACCCAAATTAAATGAAGGAAATTCATTTGATTACTGACCTCCATTTAAAATGTTGACCCATTATTCAAAATGCCATTTTAGTATGCATGATATAGAATCAAAAGGTCACTCATTTTACTTATAAAGGTTACTAGATATTATAAAATTATTTGATCATTTTCTTCTTTCATGCTTACTTGTTTTACCTCTTGTAGTGACTTTCCTGTTTAGCATAAGACTCTAATTAAACATTTATTTCCTATACTAGCATTTTTATAATAGCATAATACTTGCTATCTTTATTTCAAAAATTATGTTGATTATATAGCTTTCCCTAGTGACCATTTTGTTAAATATGCAACGTTAGCCTGTTTTACAGATGAGAAAACTGAATGCTTAGATTAAGTAATTTGCTTAAGGTCATGTACTGATGAGCCAAAATGCAATCCTAGGTCATTTTGATTATAGATCCTATGCTTTTATCTACTACTACTATCTCATGTTTGTTTGCTTTTTAAATATATATGTGGCAACTAATTTTCCTATTGCAAAGAAAATATTAGTAAGTACACTTGAGGTTAACTTATCTTCTGTCATTCATGGAATGATTCATTCATTAAACATTTTTTGAGCACTTGTGTATCAGGCCCTCTCTACATGCTGGGAATGTATTGTAATAGTGAACAAGTAAAGATAGGCCCTTTTCCTTGGGAGGACTTGCCTTCTAGTGGGAAGTCAGACAGTAAATAGGTAAGTAGGCAAGATAATTACAGATTTTGGAGGGTTATAAAGGTAATATGGGAAAGTTCAGGGATAGAAAGTAGGAACTTTGGATTTTCAAATAGAGTGATTAGGAAAGGCCTCTCTAGAGGCTATAATAGGCAGAGAACCAATTGACAAGGAGGAACCAGTTATTAGTCCAATAAACAATTACTATTCCATCATAAAATGGGAGTGTTGCTTATTAAAATAGAAACAGTAATTGCCTATTGAGGTAACACATGTAAAGCTCTTAGTCCAGTAACTGGTACATAATTAGAATTCAATAAATGTTAGTTATTATTAAATGAGTAATAGTATTAGAGCATCAGATTTACTGGTTGTATGTTTGCAGTACAGTTCCAGTCTAGTTCCTATGTAGAAGATGCTGTGCCATTCATTTAGCATAGTGTTTTTCCTGATCTGCTATGGCTGACATGATTTTATACCTCCATACGTAGTCAGAATCATTTCTTTATGGTTATTAAAATATTTCACCAGTAATTTTATTAACATAATATCAATACATTATATTCGATAAGCCTGATGGTTTTGCCCTTTCATAAGACCTCATCTTGACTGATATTTAATTAGCAAGGATTCAATAACATACTAGGCTTGTTACAAAACAAAAGGCATGCCAAGTGAAAGGCATGTTTAAAGTCTTATAAAGAATCAAAATTAGGGATAGGATTACATAATCCTAGTAAAGTACCTAACTGGTTCATTTCCATAGCTTTTTAAATTGATTAGAAATCTAGTTTTTGTTTTAAAGTTAGTTAAATTCAGCTCTCTGGGAGTAGTTTTATTGGAAGAGTATGTTTTAAGAAGAATAATTAACATTATGCAATCTGGGAAAAGAACCTGAGTATAGACCTTATGTTAGATTTAGATCTTGTTACTATTTATATTACTTTGGGAAAGCCTTATACAAAAAGAACTAATATGTATCTTATATATCTTGGTATAACAATTTAACTTGATTTTAATAGAATTTTAATCACTGATTTCACAGTATTTAGAGACTATATTTTATAATTGTAACTGATTTTCTTTTACAAACTCTTCAGCTGTCTCTTCTAGTTACTAATGATGGCAGCTTCAAGAGCAAGTCAGCTTTCTTGCTGCATAGAAAAATTTAAATTATATTCCTATCATGCCTTAAAATACTTTTGTTTTCTTCTGTTACATTTTTTACCTGATGTTTACTTTCAAACCACAAGGATGTATATTCAGACATATATGTCTATAATAATAAAAGCATAATATGCTAATTGGACTGGACATCCTTCCAGGCTACCTTCTAGACGAAGCTGGGACTGTGAGGGAAGCCTAGTCCCAGGTGCCAGAGGGAAGCCGATGCCGGCAGTCAGGGGAAGGAATGCCTACTCTTGCACAAATTTTGTGCATCAGGTCTCTAGTCTTTAAATATATGTTTATATTTAGAACTATACATATATGGCTGGCTTTAGCTCAGCGATTCCTTCGTCTGGTGGTTCCTTGTAGCACTCGCCTCAGAGTAAAACTATACATATAAAGAGATAAAAACATGAATAATGAGAGAGAATCACTGATCAGCTACCTCCTACATGCCCCCTACTAGGAATTGAGCCTGCAACCCTAGCATGTATCCTGACCAGGAATCCTGGGACCTCCTGGTTTATAGTTTGATACTCAATCACTGAGTCACATTTTTGTTAATCTTCACCCAAGGATATTTTTTTCATTGATTGTTAGAGTGGAAGGGAGGGGGGGAAGGAAAGGAGGGAGGGAGGGAAGGAGAGAGAAAGAGAGAGAGAGAGAGAGAGAGAGAGAGAGAGAGAGAGAGAGAGAGAGAGAGAGAGAGAGAGAGAGAGAGAGAGAGAGAGAGAGAGAGAGAGAGAGAGAGAGACATTGATTATGCGAGTATGAGAGAGACACATCAATTGATTACCTCTTGCACATGTCCCCATTGGGCCAGGGATCAAGCGTGTAAACGAGGTATCTTCTCTTTACCAGAATTGAATCTGCAACCCTTTAATCCAAGGACTGACACTAACCACTGGCTAGGGCCAGATATATTTTTATTAACTTTATTGTGTACTAGAGGCCCAGTGCATGGAATTCGTGCACTCATCGAGAAGGAGGGGTGTCCTTCAGCTCTCTTGCAGTCCAGGAGCCCTCGGGGGATGTCTGACTGACTGCTTAGGCCCTCGGGAAGTGGGCCTAAGCCATCAGTCACACATCCTTAGTGCTGCTGTGGAGGCGGAAGAGGTTCCTGTCACTGCCACTGCCACTGCCACTGCGCTTGCCAGTTGTGAGCCCAGTTTCTGGCTGAATGGCGCTCCCCCTGTGGTAGTGCACTGACCACCAGTGGGCAGCTTCTGTGTTGAGCGTCTGCCCCCTGGTAGTCAGTGCGCCTCATAGCCATGGGTCATTCCACGGTTTGGTCAATTTGCAAACTTGCCTTTTATTATATAAAGATGTATGCTTTTTAAATTACTTAACACATCTTGTTAAAAAAAAGTCCTCCAGATATATATTAGGAAGAAAAGTTTCCTATAATTGTCACCCTCTTCATCTTTTTAACACCTTACTGCATAAATAAATGCATTACTTTTTTTAAAATCCTTACCTAAGGATATTTTTCCTGTTGATTCTTAGAGAGAGTGGAAGGGAGAGGGAAAGACAGAGAGAAACATGGGTACGAGAGAGAGACATCGATTGGTTACCTCCTGCCTACCCCAACCAGGGCCAGGATCCTGCAACCGATGTATGTGCCCTTGACCAGAATTGAACCCAGGACATCTCAGTTATCAAGCCAATGCTCTTTCTGCTGAGCCAAACCAGCTAGGGCTGTACAGCAAAAAAAGTTTAGACCAAAAAATTTGCAAGTGTTTTAATTAAAATCATATCATCTTAGCAGCATGGTTCTCATCTGAAATAGCAAGCATGTATTGGCAAGACTATATTTTCAAAAATCAAGTGTGGCAAACATATTTCTATCATATTTCATATTGTGTTAGCCTTTTAAAGTTGAGATATGACATTACTTTTATGTACAACGTAATGATTGAATATATGTATGTTTTGCAAAATAATTCTCAAAATAAGTCTAGTTAACATCTATCGCCACATAGTTACCAAAAAATTTATTTGCGGTGAGAACTTTTAGATCTATACTTTTAGTGACTTTCAAGTATACAATACAGTAATATTAACTATAGCCACTATGCTGTACATTACATCCCAGGGCTTATTTTATAACTGGAAGTTTGTGCCTTTGACTACTTTCACCCATTTTGCCTACCTTTGGCAACCACCAATTTGTTCTCTATATGAGTTTGGGTATTTTTTGTGTGTGTGTGTTTTTTTTTGTTTTTTTTCTTGACTGTGTATAATAGTATGTGTTTTTTGTTTTTGTTTTAATTTATAGTCCACATATAAGTTAATCAGTCATATAGTATCTTTTTATTATATTTTAGGAATCTGTTAACATGAGAAAATATGGGAATTGGTATATTGACTTACATTTAGTGTTGCTAAGGAAGAAAAATAAGAAACGTATCAATTTTTGAACAAATGATAGACAAATTAATTGAAGGATTAAACTTTTGTCCCTACCTAACTATTGCTTTACTGTCTATTCAAGAACCAAGATGATAAGAAAATATTCTGGAGTTGGAATGTAGTAATCCCCTTAAGTCGTATTTTTATAATATGTGTATCTTTTTATTAAAGTGTTAAATTTTATTTTGGAATATTTCAAAAGGATAGTGAATGATCTTCTGTTTTAGTAACTAAACATTCTCTTCTGATTGTCTGAAATTGTGGATTGGTACTGGCACATTCTAGTACAGTAAGAAGCTTAAACCTTCTTATGTTACTTTATATCTATGCACAATAGTTATCTTTAGAGCTCTCAGTAAATAATTTTTAAATAGATTTAAGTTATAGTATTATACAAACTAGTGATTGATATTGATGCTGCTTCATTTTTAATGTTTTTATTTTGTAATGTATTTTAAGAGCATTTCAAAAATTAAAATATAAATTCTATAGCAAATGTTTATACTACTTTATCAAAAATATGTCAAAATTCAAAATAATTTATTGGATATTTCCAAAAATGTTATGGTATATTCAGAGATATCTTTAGAATAATGGCTTATGTTTTATATTGATTTTAAATTATAACAATAACTATATAAATTATTTTTGTCTTTGAAGGTCCTGATGAAGTTGTAGGGCCAGAAGGAATGGAAAAATTTTGTGAAGACATTGGTGTTGAACCTGAAAATGTATGTGTTTTTTCTAAGTAGAATGGAATATAAGTGGGGGATAGCATATTCATAAATTTCTAAAAATTTGGACACCTTAATCTTATGTGAAGATTTTGCTTCTTCATGTTTATTATAAATTTTTACTTAGTATATTTTTAATCAATTTGATTTGGGCCCAAGTTTTCTTTCTTGATATAAGTGCCATTTGTAATAGAGTGAGGGTTATTCTACCTTCAGAAACTGTTAGAACTTTTTAAGAAATTGGTCTCATCTAAGTTTCTTTATAGATAATAAATCCAGAGGTTGTACTCTTTAATATTTGAAGGAAGGAAATAGTTGTATAAAAATGCTCTCCATGATAAATATAGACATGATTATCTCTATGCTGACTTTTCCCCTATCCTTTATGTTCTGTTCTTTCCAGATTATTATGTTAGTTTTAGCGTGGAAATTGGAGGCTGAAAGCATGGGATTTTTTACCAAGGAAGAATGGTTAAAGGGCATGACTTCATTACAGTAAGATATTTTTTTAAAAAACAAATTTGATGGGCTATTTGAAGATCTTAATTGATATTTTGTGCTTTGCAATTTTCAGAAGTTTCACATGTAATCAAATTGGTTTGATCTATAATAATCAGTTTAGGATTGACAAAATGTATACTATGTTTTGGCAAAATGAACAGTAACCCCATTTTTCATATTGTCTTTTAAAGAACCTTAGTGCAGTCCTATATAAATTCACTGACTCTTTTTTTTAGGTGAATTAGAGGTCCATGATGAAAGTTATTTACTTACAGGTTGTTTGAGCAATAAAATATTTCCTCCGAATATAGAAATCTATGTACAGAGTTTGCTGTTTTGGCAGTTCTAAGCTCTGAGGCCTCCTCTCTTTCCTCATCAATTTTATACTTGATCTAAAGATGAAATTTGAAGACAAGAGTTGTATAGCACTCTCAATTATTTTTTGCCAAGTGAATCTCATGAAGAACAAAAGTAGAAATGCTGTATGGCTCCTGTACAGCCTGTAGCCATTATAAGTAGTATTAGGATGCTGCCTTTGGAACACTGTCATAAGCTATAAAATTGTTTCTTTATAAAAATAATTTGATTTTGTCTTTCCAAAGTAAAGTAGACTTTGTTTCAGAATCAGTTAGGAATTACATGGTAATTTTATATCATGCTTCTAATGTTAATGCATATATTGCTAACTATCAACATTCTAAAATAGAGGAATCATTAACTTACAATATCTTTGAGCCACAAACTGGGGTACTTGTTAGCCATATGGTTTTCTCTTCCAATTATGCTTTTATTAACACATTAACCAGTATTTACATACAGATTATATTTAGATAAAAAACCTTGCTCATGTGAACCAAATCCTAATATCTAGAATATGTAATAATCTATAATAATAAAAGCATAATATGCTAATTAGACCAGACAGCCAAATGTTCTCCTGGACAAAGCCGATGCGGGGGCAGACAGCCGAGCCAAGGTGATGGGGCAGTGCCTTCCCCTGATGGGCCTGGTTGCTTCTCGCAGAGGGAGGCTAGACTTTGGCTTATGGGAGCAGCCTAAGCTATCTATAGAACATCCCCTGAGGACTCCCAGACTGTGAGAGGGGCAAGCCGGGCTGAGGGACTCTCCCTACCACTCCTGCATGAATTTTGTGCACTGGGCTTCTAGTAGAGCATGAAATCAACCCTCTCACTTCCATTAGGTTAGGTGTAGGTGATAACAAGAGTCTGAGACTCAGGTAAATATTTGCTAAAGTGTAAATAGCTCATTTGTGGCAGAGTAAGGACCTAGAATTTAAATTTCAGCATTACCAGTCTATCATACTGTACTTTCATTTGGACATTCTTTTGTATATCTATTAGCATTCTTTTTAAAACAGAAGGCCATTATTAACTTTTTAAATCATAGTATTTACAACCAAACTAAATTTTGCAATTTATCTAGATGTCATAACGTGCCATATTAAAATAATGTTGAATTTGAAATGTTTTGACTTATTTCCCACTTTTAATTAGCTTTATGGAGAAAGATAAAATACGTATACAAAAGAGTATGCAAAGAACATAAACTAGTTTTTACATAAGTCAGTCTGTTTCATTGAAATGTATCAGTTGAATCGTGGCTTATTAATTATAACACATTTTATTTATCATTGTAACTGCTTTTCTTACTAGTCTTATTTTTTTTTGTATACTACTACTTTGAATATTCTATATTTTTAAACCAAAAAGTTTTTAATTCATTTTTGCATAGCTTGATATATATTGCCTTTGTATAAAACAAATGTGTAACACAAAGTATTTCTAATATATACTCTGGAATAATTAGCAACATATGCCCTTGTGTCCAAGGATAGAAATTGACTAACCCATAAACATTTAAAATATATATATATTTTATTGATTTTTTTACAGAGAGGAGGAGAGAGGGAGAGAGAGTTAGAAACATCAATGAAAGAGAAACATCAATCAGCTGCCTCCTGTGCACCCCCTACCGGGGAAGTGCCTGCAACCAAGGTACATGCCCTTGACTGGAATTGAACCTGGGACTCTTATCCACTGAGCTAAACTGGTTAGGGCATGAACATACTTTTTTATTAGCACATCTTTCTTATAGGCAGTTCACAGCTATCTTCTATATATATGAAAGGCTAATATGCAAATAATCCACTCGGGAGTTCGACTGGGAGAGCAGGAGTTTGATTTCTTGCTATGATGTCAGCTGATCACCAAGGGGCGGTATAGAACATGGCAGATGACCACCAGAGTTGGTGGGGCACTGAGGGAGCGAGGAAAGGAGGAGGCGGAGAGGCCAGGCCTAAGGATCCTACCCTGCATGAATTTCGTGCACCAAGCCTCTAGTACAAAATAAAAGCAATTATATAGCACTTAACATTGAATTAGATGTTTCTGTTTCACTCAGTATTTCCTGTCCATTAGCCTAGAACCCTTTGCTGTATAGTCTTGAAGCTATTCAAATTAGGCAAGCACACTTGACTGAAAATAGGGTTTTCTGCCATTGACCTTTGAATATCATAGGGGTTAGGAGCATCAATCCCTGTGCAGTAAAAAATCTGTGTATAACTTTTGCCTTCACAGCATCCCAACATGGGCTACTTCCTGACCACCTCCCACTCTCCTGATCCCCCCCTCCCTCCAACTGCCTCCTACCTACCTCCCACCCTCCCAGCCCCGACTGCCTCCATCCAGAAGGTCGTTCTGCTGTTCGGTCAATTTGCATATTAAACTGGAGGCCTGGTGCACAAAATTTGTGCGCTCCGGGGGTAGGGTAGTCCCCCAGCCTGTCCTGTGCCCTCTCATAGTGCGGGAGCCCTGGGATCCATTGCTCCAAAGAGGTAGGCTCCGCCCACCCATTTGGGGCTCTTCGATGGATTGATTGCCCCAAAGAGGTAGGCTAGAGTCAGGGGTCCCGCCTCTGTGGCAGACGCGGGGCCACAGGAACCCCAGCGGAAGCTGCACAGAGCAGAAGCCGGGACCCGCCCCCACTGGGAGATGGTGGCAACTCTGCTGCAACCCGCCTCCTCAGCAAGAGGCAGTGGAGACGCCAGGACTGGCCTCCTCTGTGCTGCGTGGAGCCACGGGACCCCCCGGCTTTGCTGCGTAGCAGCCACCAGGCCCCTTTCTATGCAGCCATCTGTGACAGCTTGAGGGCATCATGGTGTCAGGGTGTGATGACCACCTAGGCTATTTTTAGTATAGAGTCGAGGCCAGATGCACAAAATTTGTGCAAGAATAGGCCTTCCTTCCCCCGGCTGCCAGCACTGGTTTCCCTCCAGGATTCCGGCTACCTTCCAGCCACCAGCAGGCAGCTGGATCCCGGCTTCCCTCAGCCCTATCTTCGTACAGAAGGTTGTCCAGAAAGATGTCCAGTCTAATTAGTGTGTTATGCTTTTATTATTGTAGATATTAGAATGGCCATTTTTTAAGTTTTAGGGGATATAATTATCATATTGTTTCTAGGTATTTTGCTATATATAGTTTTTATCATTGTCTAATATCTAAATTTCTCCAAGTTGGATTTAATTTAGTAGATGTTTAAACATCAATATTATATAAAGTACTGTATCACTTACTGGTGATTTCCGTGAGGCATAAAACATGGCTCTTGCCTGCTAGTTAAATTCTAATAGGGCAAAGAAGATATTATCCTACCTAATAAAGGGTAATATGCAAATTAACCCCAGCCACAGAGAGTAGTTGAGAGGCTTGGGTTCCCCGGCAACAAAAGCCAAGCTTTGCGCCTGCCATAGCTGGCCTAGGCCTCCACTCAAGGATACAAAGTTTCAATTGCAGAAGGTAAATAAATTCCAGATACCAGGGCCTCTGCTTGGGTCTCTGGGGTATGTGGCCAGGCCTGCAAACCACCACAGGCCCCTCACCCAGGCCGCCCCACACCCCAAGGGAGCCGCCACCCTGATCTGGGACACCCTTTAGGGCAAACCACATGGCCCCCACCCATGCACCAGGCCTCTATCCTAATAAAAGAGTAATATGCAGATTGACCATCACTCCAACACACAAGATGGCTGCCCCATGAGGTCAAAGATCCTGCCCCATGTGGACACAAGATGGTCACCATAAGATGGCCAGCAGGGAAGGGCAATTGGGAGGGACCAGGCCTGCAAGGGAGGGCAGTTGGAGGCGATCAACCTTGCAGGGGAGGGCAGTTAAGGGTGGCCAGGCCAACAGAGGAGGGAAGTTGGGGGCAAACAGGCTGGCAGGGGAGCAGTTAGACATCAATCAGCCTGGCATGGGAATGGTTAGGGGGTGATCAGGCTGGCAGGCAGAAGCGGTTTGGGGCAATCAGGAAGACAGGCAGACAAGCAGTTGGGAGCCAGCAGTTCTGGATTGTGAGAGGGATGTCCAACTGCAGTTTAACATCCCTCGAGGGGTCCCAGATCGGAGAGGGACACCCCCCACCCCGTACACGAATTTTGTTCACCGGGCCTCTAGTAATACTATAACCATAAATATAGGTGAAATGTAACAAGTTCTAGATTAAAGATACAAAATACTGTGGAAGTACAGCTGCTCATAGGTTAATTTTAGCTGAATAGACAGGAAAATCTTTATAGGTGTGACATTTGAACTGGACCCTGAAGAATGATTAGGATTTTAATGGTTAAGGATTTAGGAAAATGTTTCTGCAGCGGCAATTGTGATCAGAGCTTTGAGTAAGCAAAGTATATGTTTGAGGGGGAAGTAGTCTGGTTAGTTATAGTCAAATGGTACACAAAGAAAATAGAATAGGTTTAAATTCCAGATAGTTGGGATAATAATGGCTACACTTTGGAGGGCTTTGGCTAACATGTTGAGAGTTTAAAGCGTATGTATGGATATTGGGAAACCATTAGAAATTTTTGAGCACAGGAATCATTTTGGGGATAGTTTTAAACACAGCTGTTGGCTTTAATGACTCTTGAACTTTATGTAAGCTGTGGATCTTTCCCCATTAAGATGCACAAATGTTGCTACACCCAAAATATTGCATATGGGTCGTGGAAGCTCTTTCTTACATTCTTGGATTCAAGATTCTAAGGATACTTGCAAATTTTTGTTCTGGCATACCTTAGTAGAGTGGAAAACTTTTCTCATATGAAAACTTTTGAAAAGCAAGATATCTGTATTCAGGAAGTCAATTTTCAAGTCCTAATGTTGAAATTTAAATCCATTTCCACTCATTTTAATTGCAATAGTTTTGGAGAGGGGTAACATATTGTGCTAGAGTTTCTTAAAATCTGTGTTTTGTTTTTATTCAATAAAACTATCTTTGCTTTACATGACATAATTATGCATTATTTCTTTTTAGTTCAGGGGAAACATTTATTTCTAAGCTTTCCAAGTTATGAGGTATTGATATTAACTACTGAGTCTGTTTTTGGACTAGATTAAATGTAAGGATTGTGTTCACTGGTATTGCTAGGTTCGTTTACAGTGTGATATTGATAACAAATGTGGAAGTTTGTGCTCTTATTCTTTTCACTCTTCCAATAAAAAAACATTAATTGCCAGTTATTATATTAGAATCTTTCTCTGCTCAAGATTTAGATATGCCATTAGGAATAGTATGAAATAGTTTGGAGAGTGAGTCACCCTGAAGAGGTGATTTTTGCCTCAAAAGGAGTATATTGTGCCCAGAACTGTGTTAGGCATTTAACACATATATGTTCATTTAATCTGTGGATTGTCTATTAGTGTTATTGATTTAAAATGAGGAAACAGACTGAAAAAGGTTCATGTGACTTTCAGCAAGTTACTGAACCTTTTTTTTCCGTTGATCTTCAGAGAAGGAGAGAGTGGAAAGGAGGAAGGAGGGGAAGAGTCAGAGGGAGAAAGAGAGAAACAATCAGCCTATGTTGTTATATTTGAAGTCAGTTTCTTTTTTCTAGATAGCATATAGTTGTGTGTGTGTGTGTGTGTGTGTGTGTGTGTGTGTGTGTGTTAATGAATTCTGTCCATTCCTGTCTTCTAATTTTAATATTTTATGTAAAGGGCTTAAGTCTGTCCTATATTTTACAATTAAAAATTACCATTTGCTTCTTTTTAACATATTATTTTCTTTTAATTTCTTTGCTGAGGCTTTCTATTTTCAGTTGTCTTATTGTGTTCACAATTGATTATTGAAGCATTTTTATTGAAACCTGGAAATGTTTACTATTATACTCATGAAACTCTGGATCTTATTTAAACTCTCAGTTTTAGCTAGCTTCCTTTAACACACTTCGGCAGAAGTGGGGACCACTGCCTTACTACTTCCAGGTGCAGATCGAAATTGAAGTTCCCTACTCTTGCTCCATTGACAGCTGAGAAGGAAGGGCCTCATTAGTGTTGGCAGGCCTGAGAGTTCCAGGTCACCACTAGGGCTTCACTGATACCTTCTTTACCCCACAAAGTCCCCAGTCACACTGCGAGGGCAGTGGCCTTGCTCCTGTAGTGATGGTGAAAGCCCTGACTCTGACCCAAGGGCAGAGGAGGATTGGCTGCTCCTAATTACCTGGCAGGAGTACAAGTTCATGTTACCCGTGTGGTTTCCATTGGCACTGCAGGAGTTGAGTGAGGGTGGACCATTCAGTCTTTGCTGGCATTGGTGGGGCTTGAGCCATACTTTACTATGATGTTTGACTGAAAAACAATGTGTTGGTTTTTGTGGGGTTTTTTTTCCCCCTAAAAGGTTTTTGCTTTGCTAGGCTCCTTTTTGTTTAGCTAGAGGGAAAACGTGTGTGTGTGTGTGTGTGTGTGTGTGTGTATGTGTATTTTTATTTGTTGTTGCTTTTTGTCTGCCCATTGGCATTTTTGGTTTGCTGACTCTAGTTCCAAGTTTTGGATACATGAGGCAGAAAGGGAACTCATTATTATAGTGTTCCTCAAACATCTTATGCTTGTTTTTATATATAACATCTGTTACTTTTAGTTAGGATAGATAAAGAAAAGCACATTTATTTCACCTTGCTGGAAGTGGAAGTTATTTCATTCATATATATATATATATATTTTAATTTTTTAATTTTAATTTTAATTTTAATTAATTAATTAATTTATTTATTTTAATATATTTTATTGATTTTTGTACAGAGTGGAAGGGAGAGAGATAGAGAGTTCGAAACATCAATGAGAGAGAGTCATCGATCAGCTGCCTCCTGCACACCCCCTACTGGGGATATGCCCGCAACCAAGGTACATGCCCTTGACCAGAATCGAACCCGGGGCCCTTCAGTCCCCAAGCCGACGCTCTATCCATTGAGCCAAACCAGTCCCGGCGTATTTATTTATTTTTTTAAAGCAAAACCTTATGCTTACCTTTGCCCTCTTCCCCAACCTCTCAATTTCACCCTAGTTAGTTCTTCTTTTCTCAGTCCCCTTTTAGAATCAAACTCTCTGAAATTATTTGTCTATACTTACTTCCTCCAGTTCTTCTCTTATTCTCTCTTAAATCTATTCTAATAAGACTTTTTTATTCCACTCTTCTGAAATCACTCAGCAAGGTGTCATTTACAAATGAATAATCAAAGCAATGGTACTTATCAAAACTGTGGCTGAAGCTAAATATATACTTAGAGGGAAATCTATAGCCTTAAGAGAGAAAAGGCCTGAAAGCAAATGAGCTCATATCTAATTTAAGAATTTAGAAAAAGAACCCAATGAAAGAAGCAAAAAGAGATGAGAAGATGTTCAGATATTAGTAAAATAAAAAGCAATGCTAAAATTGAGAGAATTAAGAAATTCTTGCAAGATGGTCAGGAAAATCAAAGAGAAGGCCAAACTATGTATATCATAATATACACTGAACATTTTAGTAAATAGCCAAAACCGGTTTGGCTCAGTGGATAGAGCATCGGCCTGTGGACTGAAAGGTCCTGGGTTTGATTCCAGTCAAGGGCATTCACTGAAGAGTGAAAAGGCCCACGTTGTTTTTCACCTTAGTTTGAACAAATGCTGTTTTCCAGTGTTCAATAAACTTTTTCAGAAAACAGAAAAAAAGGGTAATAATACTCATTTTATTTTCTGAGGCTTAAGTTATAAGTTTGTTATCAAAGTATCAAGGAGAATGTTAAAATGAAATTTGTAAGCAAGTCTCACTTAGGAATATAGCAAAAAAAAAAAATAGCAATGTATTAAGTGGTAACACGATCAACTTTGGCTTATTCTAGGAATGCAAAATTTAAGCAACATATAAGTTTATTTAAAATATATCTACCTTAACAGAATTATAACTTACCATATCACCTTATTGATTTACTGTAGTGAAAGTCTTAGTTAATATGAGAATACTACCTGTCTATATATATGATGAGTACTAAAATTTCAGTTTTGAGTGGAATTACTCTGGGTCACAATAGAAGGCACAACTAGTTTGATTGAAGGAAGTCAGGTCTCTAAGATATGGCAAAATATGAGTAGGGTATTGATGAATATTTAGTGAAAATGTTGGAAAGGTATCAAGTAGAGGGAAATAATGTGTACTGAAGCATAGCTGTGGCATTTGGGAATGATAAGTGAAATATATCTAGAGCACAATACAGATGTTGGGACCTGCCAGGTGATGTAACAGGAAATTTGGGCCAATTGTGAAAGGCTTTGTCTCCTTATTTCTTGCAAAATAGTGGAATATATCAACCCAGCAAAAATCAAAGTCAATAAAGATTTTTGAGCATTCAAAAAATTATTTAGCTTTTTATATTTAATATCTCATTTTTAGAAATAACATAACTTTTGCATCTTTTGCATATATATGTACTGCATTTGATGTTCATTTGTTATCAAAACAAATTAACATTTGTTATGTACTGCAGGTGCTGCCACTGATGTTCCTCAATTTTTTGTTGATTAAAATTTTAGGAATCTAAATTTATGACTGAACCACTAACATAATGTATTAATTTCCTCAATGTAATGTCTTCAACTTTTGAAACCACTCATGGCTAATTTCTAACCAAATGGTGCCTAAGAAATTTCCGGTGAAATATGTGACAGAAGCCTAACTAATTTCATTTGTTTTGCCATTTGCTAACTTTATGTTGTAAAAGCACATTTTAATACACTCTCTCTAAGAGACAATTGTAATTTTATTGAGTTTTTTTTTTTTTTTTTTAAAGAAATGTTACTTGAATTGAACTGTTATTGGTTTCCAGGTGTGTGTGTGTGTGCTCTTATTGCATTGGTAGATACAAGGCAACAGGGTTGTTTGTTTGCTATAGTAAATTTTGAATCAGAGAATTGTAAACCTAAGTTATTAACTTCATATTGTATTGCTCTTACTTTTTTTCTTCATGCATTCTTTAGACCTTCTAAAGGTGCTTTTTAATTTACTTTTCTTTATTACATAATCTATTTGATTTTTTTAAATTTAAGGTGTGACTGCACAGAAAAATTACAGAGCAAATTTGACTTTTTGCGCTCACAGTTGAATGACATTTCTTCGTTTAAGAATATCTACAGATATGCCTTTGATTTTGCAAGGGTAAGTGCAATATCCATCTTTTGTAATTCTAATATTTTTTTTAATCTTGACTTCACACTTAGGAAAAATATTTTTACTTATATATTTTAGGATAAAGATCAGAGAAGCCTTGACATTGATACTGCTAAATCTATGTTAGCTCTTCTGCTTGGAAGGACATGGCCACTATTTTCAGTATTTTACCAATACCTGGAGGTATGTTTGTTTGTTTTGTTTTTAAAATATTATTTTAAATTTTAATCTTATTGAAAAACATACCTTTAATTGGGGAAAAACAAATAGATTTTTAATATATACTTGTAAAAATATCTGCTTTAGTAGAAAATTTGTTAAAATGTTTACATATCTACTGTCTTTTTTAGACCCAAATTCATGTTCATAATATATTCTGTACATAATTATTTTACTCCTACTCTCCATTAAAAAATAAACCTTCAAGAAATAATTTTATCACAGTCTTCAGACTTTGGCAGGAGAAAATTGATATTAGTGCATAATCTCAAGCTTCTAAATCAGGTTTCTTTCTGTTATACAGGGTCTTAGACTAAAATCCACATAAGAACCAAGTATAGTAATACAACTTTTCATTTAGGCTCAATTTAAAAAATTCAAATAAAGCTTTTAATATTTGATGTCCATAAATATGAGAGTGGATATAATGGTATACTGAAATGTGCTGATTACTAAAAATGTATGCTGAATTTATGAAGAAAGTATTCTATTAGAAGGTTTATCATAGTATCTACGATAGGAAGTGTTTTAAGAAGATACTATTCTTTTTTTCATTGCTTTCTTTGCTTTTCTGTTTTTGTGCCTGTTCAATTTTAGTGTGTTTTTTTTTGTTTGTTTTGTTTTATATATGGTTCTCGCCATTCCTTGAAATATAGATCCTTCTGCTTTTGCTTTGAAAATAATTTCTCAAGAAGCTAATTGTTTATCATAGCAAGTTCCCCAAAGTAGTTTTGTTTAAAACTTGTGTTAAATAATAGTATAAAAAGGCCTTATATGAATTGGTTTTTTACATACATAAAATCTTTAAGCTTAATAAAGTTGATGTTTTTGATGGAATCAATCTCCCTCCTGTCAGTAGTTTTGGCAAATATAAAAATAACTAAATATAAGAATACTCACCTATAAAGGGAACTGAAAGAACTAAATATTTTCAAACACTTGTTATCCAGTGGAGGGTGCTTCCTATACTATCTTTTTAAATATTTTTATTTATTTACTTAATTTATTTGCTTATTTATTTTTAATTTGAGAGAAAAAGAGAGAGAAACATTGATCCATTGTCTCCTGAACACATACTCACCAGGGATGGAACCCACAATCCAGGCATGTGTCCTTGCTGGGAATCAAACCCACCACCTTTTGGTATATGGGATGATGCTCCTACCAATTGAGCCACACCGGCTAGGGCTCTTTTATAATCTTTGTTATACCATTTTGAATTACATTTTACCCCCATTAACAAATAAGGAGGTGTCTTCTAAGATACATAATTTTCTAAGGTCACTTATAAGTGGCAGAAGTGAGACTTGAACTCATGCCTTTCCACTGCCTCCAAAGGTGCCAACTTCAGAATGTGACTTAATAAATCTCATGCAAAGAAATAAGTTAGTAGGGAAAGCCACACAAGGGAACTTAATGGTTGTAGAAAATGTTGTATACTTGATCTCATTTGTGGTTACACAAGTATATGCATAGATAAACATCAGTACCCTGATGTGCTTGTATTCTTCAAAAATGAAAGAAAAATAAGGGAAAAGTAAGTTGGTGATCTCTCTTTTTTTTGTAAATCCTCACCCAAGCATATTTTTTCCATTGATTTTTAGCAAGCGAGGGAAGGAGGGAGGGAGGGAGGGAGGGAGGGAAGGAAGGAGTGAGGGAAGGAAGGAGGGAGGGAGGGAGGGAGGAAAAAAGGAAGGAAGGAAAAACATTGAAGTGAGAGAGACACATCAATTGGCTACCTCCTACACATCCCTGACTGGGGCCAGGGATCAAACCTGCAACCCAGGTATGTGCCCTTGACTGGAAATTGAACCTGTAACCCTGTGGTGCTCAGGCTGATGCCCTAACCACCTATTACAGTGGTCGGCAAACTGAGGCTCTTTGGCCCCTTGAGTGTGGCTCTTCCACAAAATACCATGGCCTGGGCAAGTCTATTTTGAAGAAGTGGCGTTAGAAGAAATTTAAGTTTAAAAAATTTGACTCTCAAAAGAAATTTCAATTGTTCTACTGTTGATATTTGGCTCTATTAACTAATGAATTTGCCGACCACTGTCTTGTAACACAAGCCAGGCCCTGAGGATTTAAAAACACAATCTAAAAGAACACAATAAATGTTTTAGAAAAAAACAAATTACAAAAGATATTATAACTAGATTTATTGAGTTAACTCCTAATAAATAATGCATGTTCTATAATCCAAATGTTTATATTATTTTCTTCAGCAATCAAAGTATCGGGTTATGAATAAAGATCAGTGGTACAATGTATTAGAATTCAGCAGAACAGTCAATGCTGATCTTAGTAACTACGATGAAGATGGTGCTTGTAAGTATAATGTTTTCCTGTGAAAGTAAAATTTTTAAACTACTAAATGAGAATATGCATTTGTGTAGCATTACCATAAACGATTTTAACTTTGTAGCAGTAATTTTTAGTATTTAACCATGTGGGAGGAGGCAGGTGTAGAAGGTAGGCAGAGAGTTTAGGTTGAGCAGTATTATAAAATCTATGCTGATAAATGAAATATTTTTAATTTCTCACTAACAGCATTATAAAGCTTAATTTAAGTTGTAATTTTTGTATCTAGAAGCTAAAATTCTGCTTCATTCTGCCTTTTTGGCATTTTTCTATTGAAGAAAAGTACAGTTATGATTTTAAAAGCTAGGAAAGCAAAATATCAGCTATAATAGAAAAAGCTTATGATATTTACTTGAAAACTTTTTCTAAAATCTGACAAAACTTTCATAGGAATCAGTGGCTAGAGCCAAGTAGTGGCTTATGTTGGATTTGCTTTCCATTTTTCTTGCTATGCCAACAACTAGGTTGCTTTTCAGTTGCCATTTATGATTGTGTTTATTTGCTATTTATCTTATAATCTTTGAAAAGCAAGAGAAAAATAGAGACTACCATAGGATTGTGCATTTTCAGAAAAAGAGTGGCAGTGAGTTTTCCTAGTTTTAATAAAGTAAACACTGAGCTCGTTTCCATTGCCTCCCTGGTTGGCTTCTGAGTGTAAATGAGTTTGAACCCCCTGTGTTATAAAAATGTCTTTTTAGAATAGTTCTTAGATCGGGTGTTTATTAGGCACTTACTTTGTATGCAGATTTATTCCAGGTCCTGTTACTGGAACCATATAAGTCTGTAGTATGGCTACCCTTTCAACAAGCTTATATACTTCTTGCTGAGGTAGCATAGAAATGCTACTTGTAACAATGTTTAGATTTTTAAATAATTAAATGGCAAATTCTCTGAGCAGTTGGAAAAGGGCGAGGTTAACACTGATTTAGTTATTATAGAGTTCATGAAACACAATCCTTGAGAAGGAAGTGCTACAGATATCAATTGTGAAAAAAGTCCCTTATGTAAAAAAAGAAAAAGCTAAGGCAGCACTATTAAGTAGAAGAGGGAGGTTGGAACCAAAACACTTGAAAAAGGGAAGGATCAGTTCCTTGTTATCACAGAGCTCATTCTAACAAAAATTGTATCTTTATTTCTAGGGCCTGTTCTTCTTGATGAATTTGTTGAGTGGCAAAAAGTCCGTCAAATATCATAGCAAGAACTATTGTGAAGAAAATGCAAACCTTTTGATTCCTACATGCATACAAGCTAATGAGCTGAGGAAAAAAACTCCAAGGGTGCATTTTTATTCATATGAAAGACTTCTCATAGTACTTTTTCTCTTTTTTCTTTTTTTAAGGAAGTTTTCTTGTTACATGTGATGGGCCTTTGTGCCACACCTCTTCTGAGACTGAATATTGGAGTTTTTGTTTTATGTTGATAACATTTATTTCAGAACAATAAAGATTCAGATTTGTGATAAAGGCCTTAAAGTGAAGATGTCCCTTGAGTGTCAGAGTGGTATTTATTTTTGTAAATTTTAATTCTTGAATTTTAGAGGTTCTATTCACCATGAATTTGTGGAATTATAAAGATTTTAAATAACCTTAATATTTGGCGATGTAATCTGATGGTACGGCTTAATGTATTCCTCTCTGCACAATTAAGAAGAATATTTATTGGCCTTGACTTCTGGGATAATGATTTTCTGATGCAGCTAATACATTTTTGGATATTGGAAGTGCTCAACTTTCAGCTCTGGTTTTCTGTGAAAGCTGTCATGATCCTATGCACATACTTTATCCGAAAAGTTTGGAATTGAAAAGATGATGTCCAGTTATTTTGTTTTCCAATCATCAGCTAGTATTGTCAAGCGTATCAGCATTGCCTGTCTATTCTCACTGTGAATTTTAAGTTTTCTGTATAATGTCAGTTTAAAATTACCATTTATATTTGAAAGAGCGAGGCTCATATATTAATGGTCTCAGAATCAGACAAATGAGATAGACTTAAGTGAGAATTAAGATCAGTATTGAAGTTTTATCATGATTATTGTTGCTATTAATGGCACATGTATGATCTCTTTAACTGTCATTTTGTGTTATTGGGAATTGTATTGAGGGCCCTTTTTGTTTCTCTTAAAGAGAACCATAGCTCTGATGTTGTAGATTTATTTAAGACAGATATAGGAAAAGAAGATAACAGAATAAGGAATTATGAGAGAACATAATTGTGCACAACTCAAGGATTCCATTTACATTAGTACAGTCAGTATTGCTAACAACCACAGTTTTATGACTGTTGGCAGTAAAGTGTCTTAACGAAAGGACAGTCTTTTCTAATTCACATAAAAGGCATTGTTTTGCACTAGTAGCAGAACAGAGGTACATTCCATTTCAAAGAACAGAGGTACATTCCATTTCAAACCATCCCAATATCTCAGTGATAAGAAAATTATTCACATTCATAGTTTAGTCACAACTCCCATAACATTTCTAGTTTCTTTGTATGAGTGGAGAGTAGAAAACAGAATATTTTTTCATAAGGTCATTTCTATTGGGATTTAAGCTGAAGGTTTATTTTTGGTGGTGAATTTATTTAATGAGTGATTTTTAGTATTGATTACTTAAGGGAAAATATTAACATTTTAAAGATTTTTATGGTTGGTTTGTGTTTTCATTAATAAGCTGGGAGAAACTAATTGCTGTTTTACTTGCCTTAATGAAATTACTTTGTCAAACACTGATGTAATAGTAGAAAACAATAAATAAAATAAAAAAACACATTGACTTTTTTTGAGAGAGAGAGAGAGAGAGAGAAAGTGAAACACTGATGTGAGAGTGAAACATCAATCAGCTGCCTCCTGCACACTTACCCAGGATTGAGGCTGCAACTTGGGCATGTGTCCTTCGCCGGGAATCGAACTGGCAACCTTTTGGTACATGGGATGTACAATGTACCAAATTGACTGAGCCACACTGGCCAGGACTGGAAAACAATTTTTTTTTAAGTATTAGAATCACGCACTAGAACTGAGTATACCAACAGTGTTACGATTTATCATACTTGATACTTTAATATCAGGTTTATTATAAGTAAATAACTTGGATTGTTAGTCATTTGAGTCTTTATAATTTGACTCTTATCTCCAAGGAACAATTGCTGAACTTGAAGAATTTTGCCCATTTTTGCTGAGTTCCAAAATGCATAATTTAAGTGAAATCATACAAGTTGTTATTTTATAGCCTGAACTAATAATGTCTTTGTCATCTTCACTCTTTGAGTAAAGAAACACTTAAAACTTATAGATAACCTTTAAAAAAGTACATATATATGAAATTGTTTACTTTGCTTACTTATCCAAAGATACCTTTAAGACTCTTTGAATCTGAAAACTAAAATGAAACTTTGTTCCCTTAAGTCAGGAGCCTAATCTTACCCAGGTCATGCCTGCTTTACTCTCTGCTCCTTCTAGTTCTCTTACCTCCTTCGAGTCATAACATTCACTTACTTTGGAGGCAAATTTATTCCGCCTCATGTATCAGTCAGACTGTTTGCTGTCCCTTCTTGTCTTAGCTTTCTTAATTTACATTTGAACAGCATTGGATCTGTTGGGAAATATGAGGACAGTATTAAGGAACCTGCATTATATAAACGAGATCTAAATGTTGTGGTTCTTTAATTAGTTAGCTTTAAGTGCCTTCTCTTAAAATTTGTTAGGATTATTTCCTGTGTGTGGGTTGAGATACTCCATGGTGCTTATATTGAAAACAACTTGCTTCTTATAGAATAGCATTTAAATGTAATACTACTACTTGAAGAAAGTAGAACCAGGTGTTGACTCTTAAATGTGAGGTTGAGAAGTTGTTGCAAGGAATAACAGGTAACATAGTGTTAATGTCCTGAATTGGACATTAAAAAATGGTGTATTGTGTGCTGACCTGTCTGTGTTACAATGTTTGTCTTTTATTGTCTAATAATTTCTTGTTTTTTAAATGCTGTCAGTAAAATTCTTGATAAAACATTTTGACAGTAGCAGTATTTTTGTGTGTAATGTACAGATAGAGTTTATCGGTTTGGGTTTTACTCTGAAGTACTCTGGACGAGTGTTTCTGAAACTGAAATTTGAGGGCCTTCCATGGGATGTTAGATTGACTCAGAGGATTATTTCTCTTAAGCGCAAATGCCTTTTCACCTAGTAAACCTAAAATTTATCTTTAACAATATTTGTCATCAATTTGTGTGGTGAGAGAAGGAAGAAAGTAGAATTTAAAGGTAACGAGTTCTTAAAGCATACAAATTATATAGCACTAGAGGTCCGATGCACAATGTTTGTGCAAGAGTAGGCCTTCCTTCCCCCAGCTACCAGCACTGGCTTCCTTCTGACACCTGGGAAGTGGGCTTCCCTCGAAGCCCCAGCTTCATCTGCAAGGACGCCCAGAAGGATGTCTGGTCTAATTAGCATAGTACACTTTTATTATTACAGATAACTTGGATTCAGAACATGAAGTGTATTCCAATAAAATGTTTAGTTTGAACTATGGATTTCTTCAACAGGACATGTTCTTCCTGCCTAATGTAAAATTATGAAAGGATTGATAGAAATGATGTGCTCAGCTTGAGAAGGAAGTAGAATGTTCACTTAATCTTAGCCTTGTAGAAGTGTTCTTAAAACAAGTGTTCTTAACCAAATGTCTAAAGCATAATATAAATTGGGAACATTTTAATGATTTAAGTGCATTTTGTTAGACTTAAAAGGAAGGCAAAATAATATCTCAATCTCATTTGTATAGCAGAATTCTTATTCTTAAAGAGGACTTCTTCCTGCTTGAGGAAGTGTTACTTCTTGCGTGATCCTGGGAATTATTACAAGAAAACATTTTCAAGAAGGATTCATTTTTCCCTTCAGTAAAAAAGATAAATAACAGCAAAATATTGATTTCCTCAATAGAAAAGGCTAGTCTGAATTATTAAATATTCTAGATCATATAATTTTTAAGTAAGTGTGGTTTTATTACTTTATAGATATTTTGTAACTACCAGACAAAAAAGATTGTTTAAGATGTTCTTTTTGGTTAACAAGACTTAATTACCTCTGAATAGTACAGTGGAAACCAAAAAGGCAGTCTAACTTGTATGGTAAATTTATATAGATTATAGATTGTAGAATGGTGAATTTCTGCCCAAGCCTTAGGGGAATTATTACTAATTCACTCATTAATTGTTCTAGTGAACGTTTACTTCTACTAGAGCAAATCCTTAAGTTTTTAAAGTACAGTTTATCTTTTTACACACGCACACACGCACACGCGCGCGCACACACACACGTATACATTTTTATTGATTGCAGAGAGGAAGGGAAAGGGGTGAGAGAGAAACATCAATGATGAGAGAGAAACATTGATTGGTATCCTCCAGCCAGCCCCTGCACTGTGGATGGAGCCCAGAAACCCAAGCATGTGTTCTGATGGGTGGTTGCTCAACCACTGAGCTACACTGGCTGTGCTCCAAATGCCAATCTTAGTAAAAATCATACATTTGCTATTCTCACCTTATAATCTTTTGTATCCTATATAGATAGTGCTTCCTTTATTCTTTTCTGGTTGTTACTGGTTTGATCTTTTTTTTGTTTGTTTTCAAATGCAAGCGAAAGTCTATTTAGAAAGTCACACGGGTAGAAGGGAGCCTGTAGAACAAGTGAACCAGCTGGGCTGCATGAACTCAGGAGACAAATTGCAGAGGCAAAAGGAGGACCCTTGGAGCTCAAGGGAAAACAAAGGCAAAGAGAACATGCCTGGGGGAAGGATGCAAGGGATAAAGGTGCAGACAATGCTCAGAGAAGGCATACACCCCATTTTTTAGACGTGTAATTTGTTTACAAAATATTAGAACGTTTTATTATAATGTTAGATTTTAATATGAATACAGAATCCTGTCTTATGATGCCAATATTACTGCAGTTTTCCTGTATTTTCTGGAAATAAGATTCATAAATGGTTGAGTTACAATAAATAGTTTTACTAAACATTTCTTAGTTTCTCCCCCCCAAAAAAACCACTTCTTTCATTTTAAATAAGTTTTACCCTTCTGCATTTTGGCTTTTACAGCTTTACAATATGAAAATTGTTCTATATACTTCATGGAATATGAAAACACTTGGACATGAAAACATTTAATACTTATTTTAAGTATTAAGATAAAGTGGAGTCCAGCCAGTGTGGCACAGTGCTTGTGCATCCTGTGAACCAGAAGGTCACAGTGCAATTCTCAGCACATGTCTGGGATGCTGGCTCAGTCCCGAGTTGAAGGCGTGCAGGAGGCAGCTGACCAGTGATTCTCATAATTGATGTTTCTATCTCCCTCTCCCCTCTTCTCTGAAATCAATAAAAATAAAAGTTAAAATGGACATTATGAAATATTTAATAACCATCTTAATAATTGTTTTTAAAAGCTAATAGAAATAAGCCACTCCAGATTTACCTATAACTCATGTGTGTGTGTACATTAACTATTACTGAGTATTACCCACAACATTTTTCCATGTAGAAAATAGATTGTGACTAAATTTTTGAAGGTGAGAAGAAAATTGGCTTTTGTTTTATTGCTGCCAATTGCATTTGAACCATGAAAGAATGGTTCCAAAATACCTACTTGAACAATTTGTTATTTGAGACTTAGTATTTTATTAAACTTAGAAAATTAATTTTTGTGAATATTGAATTAAGTGAAGTTTATTTACTTAGTACTTTACCTGCATTTTCCTATCATACAAATGAAATGGCTTATAGCAAATGCATACATAACATTTTTCATCTACAGATGTAGAACTCTTTCCTATTTTGGATTTATGTCATTCCTTAAAGCTATGAATATTGAGAGTTTAAATATCAGAGAAACCTGAGTTGGTTTCCTTTTTGCACCATCCTTGCTGTGTGACTTTCAGATATGTCACTTGACTGCTGTCATTTCCAGTTTCATCATCTGTATAATAGTAATACCTACCAGACTTGTTAGGAAGTTCTGTATCTGTATCTACACCACCTAGTAAATGTTAAATGAATACTCCTCGATATTTTGAGTAAAAACGATAGCTAAAATTCCCTTTTTTCAACAAAACTTTTTATATAAACTGAAATATCTTGCATTTCCTGTTTTCTACCACTTATTTTTATAATCAGACTTATTCATAATCCTCTTGGACTAAGTATTTCAGTAAAGCTCAAACACGTATTATATGCCAGGGGGTATTATAGGCCTGAGTATCTTAGAGCACAGAATAGGTCATTCTAATCCTTATGGGATTTTCATTTTAATAAGTAAAATACATAGTTTATCATATGGTAACATGGTCGGAAGGGGTCTGTAGTGTTGCTATTATAAGTAGAGTGAACACTGATAAAGTGACATAAAGCAGAGACCTGATGAAGTGGACAATTAGCCATATGCATATCTGCGAGAAGAGCTTTGCAGGCAGAAGGACTATTAACATGCTAGAGCCCTGAGCTGGTAGTGTGTGTGGTGTTCTCAAGAAACAGACCTAACCAGTTTAGTTCAGTGGATAGAGCGCTGGCCTGTGGACTGAAAGGTCCCAGGTTCTATTCCAGTCAAGGCATGTACCTTGGTTGTGGGCACATCCCCAGTTGGTGTGCAGGAGGCAGCTGATCAATATTTCTAACTATCCCTCTCCCTCTCTGTAAAAAATATATTAAAAAACAAACAGCAAGACAGTCACTGTGACTATAATGAACAAGAATAATATTGCTAGAATTAGAAAGTAAAGTTAGATAAGGGATAATGATTGTGCCTGGTTGTAGGTAATTATATAGGGCATTGTAGGCCTTTCTAAAGGATTAGACTTTGAGTGGGGTGGGAAGTTGTTAGGGTTTTGAGCAAAGCAGGGCTAGATGTTGATAGTACTATTAGGGTAGCACAGTAATCCAGGTGAGAAATGATATAATTTGAATGAGGCTGAGGGCAATGGAAATGGGTAGTCATATTCTCAATATATTTTGATATAGCCAATAATATGTGCTGATGGATTGGATGTGGGGCATGAGAAAGAAGGATCAAGAATGATTCCAGGATTTTTGATTTGGACTCCAAGGAAGAGGTGACATTGATTAAGATAGGAGAGACACAATGGAGCAGATTTGTGGGGTGAAAAACGAGAACTTAGTTTTGGACATGTATGGTAAATAGGCCTATTAGATGTCCCAAAGGAAATGTAGAGTATGCAGTTGGATATATTATATTTGAGTCTGGAGTTCAGGGGAGATGGGTGTATGTGTGTGTGTGTGTGATCAGTGTATTGCCCTATTTTAAGTCAGGAAATAGAACTAAATTGAAAAGATAATTATTAATATAATTAGGAATAATGTGATTTTTCAAATACAAATGCAATGTTAACATTCTCTACACAAAAATCGCTTTCTATAATGTTATGATTGCTTTAAAAAACATGATTGATAATATAAGCATATGGAAAATTTAAAGATGGAATGGCATTTTGTTTTGAGATCATACAGTTTTAGGTTTTAAGAATATATCTGATATGCATATATGCATAGCCCATAGTCAGACAATAGTGTGGTGAAGACCTTAGGCAGGGGGACGGGTTGCTGGTTGGAGAGAGTCAGTGGGTGCAAAAAGGGGACATTTCAAATACTTTCAACAATAAAGATAACTTTTTAAGTAAAAGAGGTGGCAAAAATATATTGTATATATCTGAAGTGCTAGGTCTTTTTTTTTTTTTTTTTTTTTAGTGGTTGGGAATTGCTATTCTGGTTCCATTAGACAGTTTTAGCACTAGAGGGCAGGCTTGCTTCTAGAAGCAAGAGTAGTGAATGGCTTTATAGCCAAACAGCACCTATATTAAAACCCAGTTTCTCAAATGACAAGTTTTCTATCGTGTATTCCTATTTCTAGGCAAGCATAAAATAAGACTAATGGTTGATTTTAGTATATGTAGAACTGGTGGTTGATATTAATATACATTTGCATATGAAGTCCAGGGAAACTCAAGTGTAACACTACAATTATTGTAATATCTGATACGGAGATATGCACATAAGAAAATTTGATGCCTGTCAGAAGAAATCTTGGACATGAAAACACTTATTTAGGAAATGTGTTGGGTTGCTAACTTTGAACTGTCAATTACAATAAGAATTAGGCTACAAAGATGAGTAAAATATAGTTCCTGCCTAAATAAGCTTTGGTGTACTACCTTACAGCACTTAATATTTTGTGCGATATCTATTTAAATGTCTTTTGTTCCTTCAATATTAGAAATCCTAACTCATTTATCTTTGGTACCTCTAAGTGCCTATCACAGTACCCGTTTCTTAAATTAGTTTATAGTGTATGAATAAATGATTGAAAAAGAAAAAAGAAGAAAAATGTATATAGCCAGGGAATTGGGGCCTTCGTAAACACCTTTTTTACAGTTTTCTCCTTGCAGGAAGGTTCAAACATAAAAACATTTTAAAAGTTTAACAAACTTTAAAAACATTTTAAAAGTTTAAAATAATTTAAAAGTGGTTATGGGGATGATTAACAAACATAAAAACATTTTAAAAGTTTAAAATAATTTAACAAACAGAAAAACATTTTAAAAGTTTAAAATAATTTAAAAGTGGTTATGGGGATGATTACAACTCTCCATCTTCATTCCCACTGCTCTTTTTAATAGTCTTTACACCCCACGGTTAAGAGCATTTAGTAGAGATAACCTATTAGCATCCATAAGTGTTGGGTGCTCTACCTTTTGTGGTCACTGAAGTGGAGAAGAAAGATACAGGTAAAAGATGGACACCTTTCCTGTCTTGCTTGTATCAATTTGAGAAGTTTGAGATGAAATGGAGCTTTCTGGAATGAAGGCACCCTTCTTTTTCCCCCACTTCACCTAGAAAGTTTGCCTACACATGGTTCTTCTGTTCCCTTAGTCATTTTAGAGTCACTACTTACATTTTTACTAGATGCCCAGTGCATGAAATTCCTGCACTTGAGGGGCCAGGGAGTCCCTGAGCCCGGCCTGTGCCCTCTGGCAGTCTGGAGCCCTCAGGGGATGTCCAACTGACTTTAAGGCTTACAACTTCACGCCAAAACTGGTTTGGCTCAATGGATAGAGCGTCGGCTTGGGGACTGAAAGGTCCCGGGTTCTATTCTGGTCAAGGGCATGTACCTTGGTTGCGGGCATATCCCCAGTAGGGGGTGTGCAAGAGGCAGCTGATCGATGACTCTCTCTCGTCGATGTTTCTAACTCTCTATCTCTCTCCCTTCCTCTCTGTACAAAATCAATAAAATATATTAAAAAAAAAAAAAAAAAAAAAGGCTTACAACTTCTGGCTGAGCTGCACTCCCTTTGTGGGAGCACACTGACCACTAGGGGGCAGCTCCTGCATTGAGTGTCTGCCCCCTGGTGATCAGTGCACATCACAGTGACCAGTCATTTTGCCGTTGGCTGATTTGCTTATTAGCCCTTTATTATATAGGAGTGTATGTGTGTGTGTGTGTGTGTGTGTGTGTGTATTTATTGATTTCAGAGAGGAAGGGAGAAGGAGAGAGAGAGATAGAAACATCAATGATGAGAGAGAATCATTGATTAGCTGCCGCCTGCATGCCCTCAACTGGGGATCAAGCCCACAACCCAGGCATGTGCCCTTGGCAGGAATCAAACCCGGGACCCTTCAGTCCACAGGCCGATGCTTTATCCACTGAGCCAAGCCAGCTCGGGTGGATCCCTACTTCTACATGAATGTTCTTTAGTTTACTTATCTATGACATGAGAATAATGGTCCTAACATGGTAAGATTGAGGACAAAATGAAATAATGGATGCAGTAAATAATAGCTACGTTGCAGTCTGGAAAAACATCAATTTGGGCTTTGTAGGATGGATTTGTGTTCATTAAGTGTTCTTACGTAGTAAAATGAAACCAATGGCAAAAGATTGTCTCATTAAATCAGATATACTTAGAATTACAAATCTTTTAGGAAATTAGTCTTTAATGTCAATTATATAAACTGATTTGTTTTATTCACTCTATTAATATGGAGAAGTATAATGAAATGGTTCTTAAAAAGGATATTAAATATAAATGAGGTGATAAATTTAGAGTGCAGTTACGCTAAATAATAATTGCTCAATAGCATTTGCTGCTATAGCTGCCTTTAAAAGTGAGTCAATTTGACCTCGTGCAAAGATTTCTGTTGTTTAAAAAAAAAACACAAATATTTTAAAAATTATAAAGCCAAATAATTATAATGTTTTATTTCATTGTTTGATTCTCTTAAACCAGTTGCTAATTTTTTTTTTAAATAGCAGGACTCTTTTCCAAAAGGAGTTTTACTTAGAAGTGCAATATTTAACACAGAAAGATAACTGATATGCTCTGGTTAAAGTAGGATGCTCTAATTCCTCCCTACTCACCACCCTCACTGCTACTGTCACTTCTGAGAATCCTCAAAGGAACCCCTTGCTCTCTGACTGGCACATTTTGAAAACCACTGCTTCCAAATTTGCACCATGGCCTATCAAACATGTGGACAAAGGAATAGAGGGAGAAAATTCTAAACCTCTTTAGAAATATATTTTACTTTGTATGAAAGCCAAACCAAAAACCCCTGACATTTTAGTATGGAATAAGATGAGATGAATATTTCTATTATCATTCTACATTTTTATACTAGAAAGTTTATAGTAATTCTGTTTTGAGTTTATTATCTAGAGTTGGTCTGAAAAAGGTGATATGAAATAACTGCCAAGAAAGATTTGGAATAGTTATAAGAATGAATGAATGAAGTCTACTTACTACAAAGGATAAAAAATACTCTAGTTTCCAGGCTCAACCTTTGAGATACAATCCTCAAAGGGGAAGCAGCTCTGTGAGCAAGGATCATGTTAGTTGTGTGTTCCTTACTCTGTGTCCACTACATAATAAGGCCTTAAAATGTTTATTGAATGAATGAATGAATGAATGAAAACTTGTACAAGTCTGTCATCTCTATAAGTTACTTGAAAGACAGGGAGCATGTTTCCCTTAATTTTTTGTGCCCAGTGGCACACATGGCCAGTAAATCAGAGTTTGCTTACTGAATTAATCATCAAATGAACAACAATAACAACAACAACAAAGAAACAAACACATATGTACATCAAAAATGTATATGCATGGAGGGGCAAAAGTAAGTTTACAGTTGTGAGTACACAAGACACAGGAGTTTATCCTTATATTATTATTCATTAATATAATATTTTCCACGTGAAGAAGCATAAACCTACTTGTGCCTCCCTCTGTATGTACATTCCCATTAGACTAAGTTTTGTAAAGGAAGAAACCATGTCTTCAGCTCTTAGCATAGTGCTTGATTCATAGTAGGTTGTCAGAAATGTTTGTAGGACTGAATAGAACTTAAGTTTGAGTAGTACCAGACTAGTCTCATATAACCTGGCACAGTGTTGTCTTTATTTTTTTATTTCATTTTTAAAATTTGCAATAATTACAACTATGTAATATAAATGTAGTAGGAGAGGACATAAGAATAACATCAACAACACACCCAACAAGAATAGATTGACCACGCTCTTGTACTTCTGTAACAATAGATAATCTTCATGATATGGCAGTGTTCCAAGGAGTTTCCCAAGATAAATGCAATTCTAGGTACAATCCCAATACAGAGACATACAGGGGTGGGCAAAAGTACATTTACAGTTGTGAGCATGCAAAAACAGTTTATTTCTGTAATAATTTTTGTTCTGCTTGTTTGTTTTGTTTTAATTGTTGATATATTAGATATGTATTTATTGCCACGTTATTGTTCTTCTTAAAGACCCTTTAACATTTCTTGTAATATTGGTTTGGTGTTGGTGAATTCCTTTAGCTTTTTCTTGTCTGGGAAGATCTTTCTAAGTCCTTCAATTCTAAGTAATAATTTTGCTATTATTTGCTAAATATTAGATTTGCTATGTAAAGAAATCTTGGTTGCAGGTCTTTGCTTTTCATCACTTTGAATATTTATTTTTTTTAAAAAAATATATTTTATTGATTTTTACACAGAGAGAAATTGAGAGGGATAGAGAGTTAGAAACGTCGATGAGAGAGATACATCGACCAGCTGCCTCTTGCACCCCCCCCCACTGGGGATGTGCCCGCAACCAAGGTACATGCCCTTGACTGTAATCGAACCCAGGACCTTTCAGTCCGCAGGCTGACGCTCTATCCACTGAGCCAAACCAGTTTTGGCCACTTTGAATATTTCTTGCCACTCCCTCTGGCCTGCACAGTTTCTATTGAAAATCAGCTGACAGTCTATGTCCAATTTGTGGGTCTGACCCTTCCAAAAGTCAGGCTGGAGAAGACCAGTTCACTATAAACTAGAAAATCTGTCCATTAGTAACTGAGAGTCCACTGTTCTCTTTGCCTTCCCATAACCCTTACCTATTAGCAGTAGAAAGAGCTCTGGGTTCGAAGTCAGGTGACTTACCTGGATGGATCCCAGTGTTTCATGAATTCCATAAGATCCTAATATTAATAAGATAAGGAATGGCAAAGCATGCCATAGAATCTAAAATGCGGTTCAGTATTTTTAAATGGTATTAACATCAATAATGCAATGATTAACCATGTGAAATACATAACTGAATTCATAGAATTCCAAATTTATTGATTGTTAAAACGTGATTGGAAACTAGTCTAATGCATGTGTCACCTTAAAATTTCTACTGACCATTTAATGAACTTCAACTTAAAAAAGCCAATTGGTCGTTTGAATCTCATCAGTCGATGAAAAAACAACTGGCTTGGTACATATGTCGGGAAACCAATGTTCCAAGAAGACAGTCTTGCTAATGTTAGTGGGAAACTTGTAATTACAAAAGGGTGGAATTGGCACTTAAGTCATTAATTTTTTGCTTGGCAAATTTGGGGAAAGATCAGAGATGTTTGGAATTGTTAATATTATCAAAAAGAGTCACCCAAAAACTCCACTGCAAAAATCTGTTGTGGTGATGGTGTGTGTGTTTAACTGCTGAAGTTTAAGTAATAGAAGCTATAACCCCTGAATCCACATGAATTGTTACCATAAATGTATAATGGCAATAGATACATTTTTGCATTAGGTCACTAGTTCACTATGTTTGGCCTTGCTTGTTCAATTCTTAAGTGGCTTTTTTCTGATATTGCTCTCTGTTTCCTCTGTTCCACATTGCTTGACTTCTTTCTCTGAGATTGAAATATAAGTTTATATACTTTGCTTCTCATCAATAGTAATAATTTTTAAATGTCTACGTAAGGCATATATATGTGAAGTTTGCATTGTACATTCAATGGGAATTTCCAAATTTACATTTCAACTGATTGAATACACTGTTCATGAAAAATAGTTATTTTTTTGCCTTTAAAAAAAAAGAAAGAAAGAAAGAAACACTAAGCAGTGTTTATTGTGCAATTCCAACAGTTATTTGTGGAATCTTTGTTTAGAGTTAATTTTATAGCCATCCATTTCAACTGCCTAGTTTTAAACACTGAAAGCACTGATGATTCATGTTGTAATTTAAAAAATATTTTAAGACTACTCATAATTCATATATCATTTCTCTCGCAAAATGATCCAAATAATTTTATTGCCTGGAAAAAAATTACTGAAACAATGTCCTTCCAATAACTTCAAATAAAAAGTAGCAGATGAGGAAATAGGATTTCTCAGCAACTAGGAGTGTTTGAATTTGTTGTTGTTGTTAATCCGCACGAGAGAATATTTTTTCCAGTGATTTATAGAGAGAGTGGAAGGGAAGGAGCCACGGGGAAAGAGAGAAAGACAGAAACTTTGATGTGAAGGAGACACACTGATTGGTTGCCTCCCGCATGTGCCCCAACCAGGGCCTGGATCATACCTGCAACCTTGGTATGTGCCCTTGACCAGGAATTGAACCCATGACCCTTCGGTATGGGGGGGGGGGGGACTAACACTCTAACCACTAAGCAACACTGGCCAGGGCGAGTGAACTTTAAGATGAGAAATGGAGTGGCATTTTTTTTTTTTTTTAAATGTTTCCTGTGAATTTTAGAGCTTACATGTGGCATCGGGACTCAGATTTCTGGGGAGACTTTACATGGCTTTCACCTCAATTTGTTTCATTTTCATTTGCTTCTTTTCCAATTTCTTTTGCTCACATCTCACTCAAGACAGCTTCCTCCAGCCTGAGCTGTATTTCATTTATAATTTGCTTTTCTCTGCTCTTTTCTTCTTCTCACACTGAGACTGTGCCACTTCTTGTCTTTGCACTTGCTTCAGCTTCTAGATGTTCTCTTGGACTTGAGCTCTGTTCTTATCTGATTTTTGTTTGCCTTCTCTGTTGAGTCAGAACTTTTTGGTTTTGTCACTGGAATATATCGCCATGTTCATCGGAGGTAGCAAAGACCCATATCCTTTGGGTAAATGCCGCCTGAGCCAGGCACATGAAATGCAAACAGTAATCCTCTTTGAGTCAGGTAGTTTAAAGGCTGACCTTCCTCTTGCATAATTTTTGGACCCAAGAACCAGTCTGAAAAATGAATGGATTCAATCTGATCAGCATAGTGTGTTCGCAAGTGAACCTTTGTGTCTGGCATTCCCTGTGACTTCTCCAACCTGACAGCATGGCCAAGGAGCCTGGCAATCCATACTTTGCTCCAGATGTAGGTTTGTCAGAATACCCACCCCATCTCGTTCTGCAGTCTTACCAAGGCTTTCTGAGTGCCAACAGCAAGCACTTAGGTGTCCAGGGCCTCATCATTTATGGTCACTTTTGTTTGCACTTCATCACTCACGGGCATCACCATCTGGGCTAGGACATTCAGTAAGTCCCGTCTCCTCAGGAGCCTGAGCTGATGGCATCCCTTCACAGCACCATGACCAGAAGGCCCCTGGCTGTAAATATACTCATTCCCCTGTTTCAGCTTTCCTGTGCCTGATGCTTCTACCAAGGCAAAGCTCCTTTCTGAAAACTCTGAGTGTCAAACTAGGCCTGAGCAAGGGGACTGCTTTTATTCTTCCCAATGAAGCAGACCAGTCACCATCAAAATCCTATATAATTAAAGTGTAATATGCTAAGTGTCCCACTGATAGGTCAACTGATTGGTCAGCCATTCAGTCAACCACTTGACCAGTCACTATGATGCACACTGACCACCAGGGGGCAGACACTCCAACTGGTAGGTTATCTTGCTGCTGGGTCCAGCTGATGGGGACTGGGCAAAAGGGCCAGACATGCCCAGGAGCCCTCCTCTGGTCCCTCCCCAGCCAGCTGGCCCCCATTGCCTTGGTTGGGACTGGGTAAGATGGCCCCCATCAGCCCCAATTGCTGGCCAGACAGAGGAACCCTACCCGTACACAAATTTGTGCACCAAGCCTCTAGTTTCTAGATAATATTCTCCCAACTATTCTGAAGGTGTGCAGGAATATCAACAATTATTATTGGGTATTTATTTTTCTAGAAGTTTCTATTTGTCTTCATAACCTTCAAATTCTTCATTGTCGGATGACCCACTCTCAATATCTCCCTCCTGGGTATCTGCATCTTCAAAATCTCCTTGGTTTTCATCCGACCCTCCCAACTCCAATTCAGTGACAGCATCTTCTGTGATGTCCTCAAGTTCAGCAAAGTCACTGTCGTCATATTCAAGAACGTGTTCCTCAGCCTTGAAACATCAAACTTGGCTTCAGAGAAACTCCCTCCCCCCACCCCAAACACCAAAAGACGACACAGCATGCAAGATCTCATTGCACTTGTATCCGGGTCTAGAAACTGGCCAGTGCTCCTGCAGCCACCACCTGCGCCCCTCCTGACTCTAGGCTGCCACCTGTGCAGTTACCATAGTTTTATTGCCCCTGGTACCTCTAGGATAAGCTGTACCAGGCAGCTCAGTCAGCCACACCACACTTCATGTAGTTTCTACCATCCATTCGGGTCTATTTTGCTAAAGTAAACTTCTTTGATGCACAAAAATGGAGTACTGAAAATGCCGGAATGAAATTAATCTTAGACTTAAAATCTCTGTTTATAGAGGGTTGTGGGCTATTATGAACCCTGATGATATGGTGGAAAGAGTTCCTACCTCACAGTGTTCTCAGAGCATGTAAG
Organism: Pipistrellus kuhlii; assembly: GCF_014108245.1. Classification (NCBI taxonomy): domain Eukaryota; kingdom Metazoa; phylum Chordata; class Mammalia; order Chiroptera; family Vespertilionidae; genus Pipistrellus; species Pipistrellus kuhlii. The sequence goes on along the minus strand of NW_023425595.1, from coordinate 55,301,986 downwards.
TGCTTGGAATAATATGGTGTCTGATATGTGATATGTGTTCAATAAATGTATGCTATTTTCTTCTGATTATTAATTTAAATAAACTCAGGGGTATTCAGTGAGGAAATGTTTTGTCTGCCTACCTGCAGAAATTCTTCTTTCTATACGGAAATTTATTTTCCCCTTTATTATTTTTTATATCTTATTATCCCCTCTCTGTCTCCTCCTTTGTTTACTTGTTTTTACTGTTGAAAAAGTAAAGCTGTGGTTTCGTGGCCCCAAATCAGCAATTCAATTCAATCTGGTCACTTAGCAGCCTGAGAGACAAAACAGCGTGCTGTGCTGTTGCTAATACTGTTTTCCTCTTGTCTCTAACCATGCAAATTCTATTCTTCAGGTTCCAACTCTTGCTCTTTCCCTAGATCAATCCAGAGCACATTAAGGTCTGTTTAATCCAATGCCGATGTCTATAGCATACATTTATTGTTTCCAATGCATGTGTTTTCTCTAAGGCAATGACTGAAGATGCTCAAGGCCTTAGACCTCACTCAGGCAATCACCCCATCTCCTTTCCTCATCCCTATCAAGTATCTATCATAGGATTATTCACACAATAGATTCTTCTTAGGAAATGCTCGCTAAGTAGAATCACCTTACCTCACTCAAATGGTTGTTTTATATATACCATATAACCTAATTATACCAGAAAAAAAGATTCCCTTTTTAAATAATGTATTCTACCATCCAAATTATACTCTTGTCAGAAAGTTTCTCTTAGAAATGATCCCAATTCATCACTTTTGCAGTTAATGTTAGCATCTAGATAAAATGAAAGGAGGAAATGGGATAATGATTATGGCTAATTATTTTGATTTTTAAAGTTATTTCATAAAGATTTAAAAAATTTTTAAATATATTTTTATTGATTACAGAGAGGAATGGAGACAGAGAGAGAGAGAGAGAGAGAGAGAGAGAGAGAGAGAGAGAGAGAGAGAGAGGGAGAGGGAGAAAGAAACATCAGTGATAAGAGAGAATCATTAATTGGCTGCCTGCTGCACGCTCCACACTGGGGATCAAGCCCGAAACCTGGGCATGTGCCCTGACTGGGAATCAAATCGTGACCTCCTGGTTCATAGGTCAATGTTCAACCACTGAACCATGCTGGCTGGGTTTCATAGATATTTTTATAAGAATTTATATTGCTTGTTCAAGGAGTTTTAAGACTTTGGAGTCTGTGATTGAAGAAGTATGTTCCCGGATAAGTCCTAGGTATTTAAAAGTTGATAATTGTTGTTTTGACTCTTAATGTGTTAGAAAGTGAATTCCTATTTTGTATTTCTTGTTAAACTTTGCATTATAGAATTTTTAAGTTATTTGGAGAGCTTATTGCTTGACTCAATAAGGCATATTTTTTTTCTAAAAGCTAAAAATTTCTGTGTGTGTGTGTCTGTATAGTCCTCCAGTCCTAAACTTTAACAAAACCCATCTTACATTAACTGTTAATCACAAGTTTCTCTATTTCTGACATCCTACACTTCCACCAGGCTATAGTTTCTCGAGCAAGCATAGGTGTCTATGTTATGTAATAGGTGAGGTACAGAGTAAATGCTTATTGTTTTAATCATCAAATATAGTATTTTATATTGCTATTTAATACATATGAAGTATTGTGTATATTGAATATATATTTTTACCATGGGGAAACATCTAAGCATATATTTTCTTAGATTTCTTTGGTATCTTTTACCCTTTTGGGTTCATAGTAAAAGATGAATGTAAGTAAACCAGGCTGTATTCAATAAGAATTTAGTTTTGGTTAATGAGAACTGGGCAAATATTTAATTTATATATTAAAACAAAATAGGAGGAAAAAAAATAAAGCCTTCACCTGGTCTTATTTCTGGAAGAATAGCTCAGCAAGGCTGAACAAGTCTTTGTTTTCAAACTTGGTTTCTGTAGCTGGGTGAGCTTATGTATCAATCCAAAAGTCTTACATAACCAGCTGAGCCATTGTCTTCTGATGTCTTCTTATTTCTGGCCAGAACATGACGGTGGCAAAATTATCCAAAACATTACATCCTAAGCCAATCTAGATATAGCCAAGAATCCTGATTTTCAAAACAGAAATGTGCAACTGATTAATCTACTAAGTGGAAAATTCATCATTTTTCAGCAAATGATTTATTTTTCTTTGATTATAAGCATGTTTAGGTGGATAGTGTTTTGGATGCATAAATCATTATAAAGCAAACTCCCTGTGTCCATTTTATTTATAAGAGTATCCAACTGCTCTAGTGGGTTTGACTCAGTGGATAGAGCATCAGCCTGTGGATTGAAGGGTTCTGAGTTCAGTTCTGGCCAAGGGCACATGCCAGGGTTTCAGGCTCAATCCCCAATAGGGAGCATGCAGGAGGCAGCTGACCAGTGATTCTCTCTCAACATTGATGTTTCTATCTTTCCCTTCCTCTCTGAAATCAATTAAAAAAAAAAAAAGAGTATCCAACTGACAGATATCTCTTTTCCTCCAGTACTGTCTAAGAATAAGATATCTAGTAAAACTTGCTCAACATTGTACAAAAATCAATAAAAAGACATAAATCTGAGATTGAGAATTCAAGCTCAGATAAAGTTTCAGAGCATGCTGTACTCTAGGTTTATGAATTAAAACACCATTATATTCTTAGACAGTTGAGCCAGCATGGTCACCATCAGACCAGCTATGTCAGGTGCACACCATGAGGTATTCTGCTTGCCCTCTGCTTTCTCTGTTTCCAGGTCCTGTCTTATTGCTCTATTCAATTCATATAAATTCCCTCCAAGGAACTTCAGGTACCTCTCATACTTAAAGGGGGCGGGGGGGGGGGATAACTAATATTTATTGAGCTCCTACTATGTGCTTAGTACTTTAGAAATATTATCTCATCCAATCCTTACAATTCCTGAGGTGGATTTTATAACCCTTACTTGACAGATGGGAAAATTTATACTAATAAAGGCATACAGATAATAACTGAGGGAACTAGTATTGTACTTAATACCAATGTTTCTGTTTTCAAATCTTCTATGCTTATCACTATTTCAGGATCTAGTACCACATAGTGAGAGGCCAGTCAATCTTGGCTGAATGAATAGATTCCATGGATAAGTTGAATCTTTTAAAACCAACCTTCTTTACTTCTTTCTTTCCTCCCTTCCTCCCTCTTATCCTTCCTTCCTTCCTTCCTTCCTTCCTTCCTTCCTTCCTTCCTTCCTTCCTTCCTTCCTTCCTTCCTTCCTTCCTTCCTTCCTTCCTTCCTTTCCTTCCCTCCTGCCTGCCTTTCTTTCCCCATGGTAAACATTTATTGGAGTGGATTTAGGGAACTGCCTCCCCTATGTGCCACGGCCTTTGTGGCTAGGTTCAGGATCTGAAGGAGAGGCTGACGCACAAATAAAAATGTTATGCAAGAAACATGAATTTAGAAGGCATTGGGGGCCAGGTGGAGACCTCCTTCCTGAAGAGGCACACACTTCTTCTGGCCTTGTCCGCTTTTTATTTACTTGAATATACATTTTCCCTTTAGCAATGCATACAGGCAGATCAAAGGTAAAGTTTGGTATACAATGTAAAGATTATCAGCTTGGAAAAATCACCTTAGCCATTGCAATCACAAAAGAATCCATCCTTGCTGAATATCCAAGTCCATTCGCCTCCCAATGTTAACTGTTGTTTGCTTTAGCCTCCGGGTACCTATGAATAGAAATCACCTCCAAAATGTCCTTAACACAAAGTCCTCCAGCCCTTGTTTGTCTTTTCCTGGGGAAGGGAGATCATTAATTTGTGAGATAGTCTGTTTTTTAATTCTGTGGCCCATATTATTAGAAAGGCTTTCCTTACACTGAGAAGAAATGTGCTTCTGGGTGGAAGGATGTTATGGTATTATGTGAAAAGCACAGGTCTAGGATTAAAAAACTGGAATTTGGATACCAATGTGCTCACTTTAGGCAAGCCCCAACCTTTCTAAACCTCTTTCCTCACCTATAAAATAGCAATTGGTTGTACCTCCATGGCCTAACTCTCAGGGTCATAATGAGAACCAAATATCTATAAAAGCCTAAGCAATCAATCGGTAGTCCTGTTGACCATTCAAATGGTCTACTGGTTGCTATGACATGCACTGACCACCAGAGGGCAGATGTTTAACACAGGAGCTGCCCCCTGGTGGTCATCGCACTACCACAGTGGAGCCCACTCAGCTGACTGATGGGTGCTAGATACAGGGCTCATGGCTGGCTGCTGCAGCCTGGAGACCACAGCAGAACAGCAGCAAGCCTACCGAGCGGTGGTGGCAGCCTCAGCAGGGCCGGGATGAGCAGGAGCGGCAAGTGGCATTGGACTGCTGGTTTTGGCTCAATCCCTGCACGCCTATGCACCAGGCCTCCAGTAATGTATAAACAGGTTTTTTTTGCAAAGAATAAATCCCAACAGAAAAGTTAGTTGTTCCCATTTCATCCTCTGGGATTTCATTGAACCATTATATTTATTATTAAAGAAAACAATTACATGTCTCATTACATCTTTGTAGACACTAGAGCTCTGTTTCCTTACATATTTTAAAAAATATAAAATGAATGGGTTTTATACAAAAACTCCTCCTTGTTGCTTCCTGTGGAGTCCTTTCTAATATGTCACACTGTAGAATCATTTTTGCCGCCACAGAATGTAGTATCATAATGCTCCTTGGATTGGCTACTGTGCTTTGATAATAAAGCCTCAAATTACACTAATGTTTTTATCCATTACATTTTGCAGCTAAGTTTATGTTGACTTTGTATTTGACTAAGAGTCATGTTCCTTTCACATGAGCTACTGTCAACTTGGGTCTTCCAGGTCCTATATTTATCTGATTATAGTTTTTACCTAAATGTAAATCACTGAATTTATTTCTATTTATTTCATCATGGCTTCAGGCCTCCATTCCAACCATTGCAATTTATTTGACTTCTTACTTTTATCTACCAGTGTACAGTTATCTCTATTAAGTTTTTATGACATCTATAAAAGTGATAAGTCCTTTCTGGTTTTAGATAAATTACTGGTTAAAATGTTGAATAAAATAAGGCTTGCAAAGAACACTGTGTCTTCTCCCTAAAGATTTTCCTCTAATGCTGATTACTCTCATAATTGCTGAGCAGTTATGTGCAATAGAACTGCTTCTCCTTTCATAGACTGTGAGATCACAGCTTGGTCTTCTTAGTATCTCTAAGGCTAAACATAGTAGTTACTCAATAAGAGTTTCTAATTGGAGAATAGATGAATGTTAAGTACTTCCTCTCGGCTACCACTGAAGCTTTATTAATTTCATTTATTTACCAGGTGTCTTCAAACTTTTTAAAGTGGGGGCCAGATCACGGTCCCTCAGAGAGCTGGAGGGCCGGACTATATGAACTACTAATTCCTACTGTAACACCTCGGCTGCGCTCACTGCCCAAAAAACCTGGCGGGCCGGATCAGACTCCTCTGCGGGCCGCATGTGGCCCGCGGGCCGTAGTTTGAAGATGCCTGAATTGACATTAATCTGTTAAGTAATATGCTTTGGGTATGGTTATTCAACTATGTATCCACCCATCTACTGTGGCCAACATCCAATTTAAATTTTTGTCTTTCAATGTATAAAAGTACTAGGAGAGAGTTAGTCAGATATATCCCAAATCAATGGAAGTATTCCCTTGATGTATTGATTTAACAACCCTGTAATAGAAGGAAATTAGATCCACTAAAATGGCATGATTCTAGTGAACTCATCCCTGCTTATTTATAGTTAACACCTATTTATTTCCTAAGTATTTACATACTTTCTTTCTAATTACTGTTTTTAGACTTTTGCTTCATCCTCTCCTTACCCAATTACCATGTGTACTCCCTGTGAGATGTACATCCATGAAAGTATTTCTCCTCTAACAACTTCTTTGCTTCCCATTTTTGCTCCTTTCTCAACTCAATCTTTTCAAGTTAAACAGTTTTCCTTAAATGCATTATTGAGAATAGGCTTCTTTTTAGCTTTAATTCTCTCATTTTTATCTCTCTCCTTTCCTACCTACATTCTTCCCTTCTTTGGACTGAAGCTGAATAAATACAGTATTAAATAAAATTTTGTGTCCTCCCCTATTTTATTTTTTATAAAAAGATGAATTGTATTTCTCTTCATCTAAACAAAACTAAAATATCTGCAACAAATGCAGTTACATTTTGTTTAAAATCTGTGGACAGACGAGTGGGTAGTCCTCAGATGGAGAGCTTTTTCTTTCTAGAGGAATTACTGCAATCTGATCAACAAAGATCCAAGGAGGAACCTTCTGAATAATTTTGATTTGTGATATTGTGTAAGGCTAGTTCTGCTTCCCTCAGAAGACTAAAATATTCTGCTAAATCATGGTGAACTCTGTTTAATTTACCATTATCATTTAGCTCTTGAGTCACAGTTTAGGTTTTGTCATAAGAAAAGGCAGGTTTGCCTTAGGCTGGTTGTCTGGCAGTAGAGTTAAATGAGGTCATTGATCAGCATTCCTGTTTAGCTTCAGAAAATCTCTTGTTTACTGAAACTGGATACACAATCCTCTGCTATTTCCTGTTTTTTCATAAATAGCCATATTTTCTGGGATGGAAAATATACTAGTATGTCATTCTCTTAAAGGCTTAATGTGATTTTAATCTGAAAGTAATTAGTAGCTGCATTTCTTTCTATACATTCATACATTTTACAAATAATATTTGCTGGGAATTCCATGGGTAGCATCAATAATATATTAAATTTTGATCCATATGCCAGCTTTACGGAAAAGTTTGTCCATGATGATAACATGTTTTAAATGTGAGTTATTTTTTAAAAATATATTTTTAATGATTTCAGAGAGGAAGGGAAAGGAAGAGAGAGGTAGAAACATCAATATTAAGAAAGAATCAGTGATTGGCTGCCTCCTGCACGTTGGAACGAGCCCGCAACCCAGGCATGTGCCCTCAAACCTGGGACTTTTCTGTCCACAGGCCAATGCTCTATCCACTAAGCCAAACTGGCTAGGGCATATTTGAGTTATTTTGAGTGCTGCTTTTTTATTTTTCACTTAAGAAATGTATGGTTTTACTCTTAGGATATTGGCTTACCCCATCTGGAAGTTATCATATGACAGGATGTAACCTCTGAGTCTTCAATTAGTAGAAAAAAATACATGAATCAGACAGTCCAGAAAGCAATGCAAAGGAAGTCTTAAAATACTGTCTTACCCGGCTGAGTGTGGCTCGGTGGTTGAGCATCAACCTATGAGCCACGAGGTCATGGTTTGATTCCCAGTTAGGGCACATGCCCAGATTGTGGGCCAATCCTCAGTGTGGGGTGTGCAGGAGGCAGCCAATCAGTGATTCTCTTTTATCATTGCGGTTTCTATCTCTCCCACTGGTTCCTCTCTGAAATCAATGTTTTTTTCAAAAGTTAAAAAAAGTGCAGTCTTATCAGTTCTGCCTTAATCAGATATTAAATTAACGTGATGTAGAGACTTCATCTACTATTAGGCACACTCCTAGAATCTCAGCTAGTACAGACCTGACCACACCAAAGATGTTAAGTACTTCCTCTCGGCTACCACTGAAGCTTTATTAATTTCATTTAATTACCCAGATTTTCTGATTAGACTGTGAGCTCTTTGAGTGCTGTGTATTTAAAAAGCATGTATAAGAGAACCAGAGTACCTAAGAGTCTAGTAAAAAAAACACAAGTGTCTATAATTTCACTTTTTATCCAATCCCAGAGTTACCCTTCTACTTTACTTTTCCCACCTCCCCAATCTGTCACCAATAGGTTTTATGTAACACCTTCTTCACTTATATTTCTTCCTTGGATGGAAAGTGATAAAACTAGGTAAAAAAAAAAAAAAAATCACCATTCTCTGGAGCATTATCTTAATTCGTTGAGATTCTGCTTCCTATCAATTGTTGGCAGTTTGGCTCCAATAAACTCACAAACATTCCTTACAGGTTTGAATGTTAACCCTGGGTAAACAGTTAAATTTAAGTAAGTATTACTGTAGGTGTATTACTTTCTACTCTTCCTCTTGGGCAAAGCTCCTTCCACCTTTTTTTTTTTTTTTTTTTAAAGTATAGTACTTGGTCCTTTGCCTTCAAAGAGTACAGTAACTTATGCAAACGTTCAAAATGCCAAACAAACAAACAAACAAAACCCACAGACAATATAATAAGATTAATGAGAAGTTGCATAACCTAAAATGACATTTCTGCCCTGCCTGGTTCTTTCCCCAGGCCTGTGGGCCTGTGGGCCTGTGGGGTAGCAGTGGTTGGGTGTAATGTTAAAGGAGAAAGGAGGTGCGTCAAGAGGGAAACGGATGGCTACCTTGGGTAAACCTGAGGTTGGGATAGGAGAAAGCTTCAAAGAAAGTTGCCCTCTCCCACCCCTCCCTGTAGGCCCAAGGACATTGGCTCATCTGCTGTCCCTGAGCACAACCCTAGAAGAAGCTTGCCTGGGCCTGGGAGTGATGAATATTCCTGATCCCACCTATAGATACGGGGTCTTCCCATTGTGCTTACCAACTTTGATGCCTTCCTGTCTCCTCTGTTCTCTGTGGTTCCCTCCCCGCCCCCCTTTTTAAGTGAAAGATGCTAGGTTTATTAAAATATTTCTCTCCTCTTCAAACTTTTATTCTTATGTATTTCTTATAATCTGTGCTAGGAACCTTCAAGTCATATTGACTCTCTCCTGAGGCTCAGCTCTCCAATTAAGCATCACATGCTCATTTTTACTTCTATGGCTTCTATTGAATGTTTCATGTATCCATCCACCCATCCATCCATCCATCCATCCATCCATCCATCCATCCATCCGTGTGTGTGTGTGTGTGTGTGTGTGTGTGTGTGTGTGTGTGTTGTGTGCTAGATTTTGTATGAGGTACTAGGGATTCAGACATGATTAAGACTAGTCACTTCAGCCCTAACCGGTTTGGTTCAGTGAATAGAGTGTCGGCCTATGGACTCAAGGGTCCCAGGTTCGATCCGGTCAAGGGCATGTACCTTGGTTTCAGGCATATACCCTGTATGGAGTGTGCAGGAGGCAGCTGATCAATGTTTCTCTCTCATCAATGTTTCTAACTCTCTATCCCTCTCCCTTCCTCTCTGTAAAAAGTCAATATATTAAAAAAAAAAAAAAAAAAAAAAAAAAAGACTAGTCGCTTCAGTGTGGTGGCACTCATGGCCCTCCCTCCAAGATCAGGACCCCAGAGCCTCTCCTGACACTTATCCCACGTAGCCCTCCACTCATGCAGTATTCACATCTGATTATTCAGGGAAATTTGGAATCTCCACCCTTTGCTCATGCCCAGACTATGCATTCCCTGCTGCTTCCCCTAGTGAAAACCCTGCTCATTCTCCAAAGCTCAGCTCCAAGGCCCACTCCTCTTTGGTTCTCTCCACCATGCACTCAGGATTACTCATTTTTCTTGCTATGATCTCACAGTACCGATGCCTCAAGAATAGGATTTGTTTTGTCAGCCTGGGATAAATGTGTATTATATTTGTCTTTGTTGCTATGCCATTGGACTATAGACATCTCTAACACAGTAATGATTCATGCATCTTTTTATTCCCTCTACCTCCTTTCATGGTGAGAGCTTAGCAAATCTCCTGTTGGCTGAGACTCTTCAGTAAAGAAAAAAAGTATATGTGTGATAATCATATTGAATTATCTGATATCACCACATGCAATACCCCTTTTACTTAAACTTTCCAGTAATTACATATTTCAAAAGTATAAACTTTTTTCCCTACCTCATTTTTCTCCTGCCCCTTACATCTTCCACTTTCGATGAATAAAATTTTCCCACAAAATGAATCTACTCAGAGGGAAAGTGGGTCTGACTGCCATTATGGCTTTGAAGGAGAGGTGCCGCATAGCATAGGAAAGGTAGACCTGTCATGTGACCTTGAAACAGTAAAATTATTTTCTCTGTGCCTCATTTCTTTAACTACGTATGAAAAAAGTGGCTCAAAAGGTTTATCTCATAGGATGGTTGCAACTTCTAACTGAAACACATGTAGAGCACATAGAATAGTGTGTAGAACATGGTAAGCAACCAGTAAATGTTAGCTCTAAATTAAACCACTTCCCAAAAGAATCATGTGATGACATTTATTTATTTCTTTGTTAATCCTCACCTGAGAATATTTTTCCATTGGTTTTTATTTAATTTTTACTTTTAGAGAGAGTGGAAGGGTGAAAGAGAAAGAGAAACATCAATGTGAGAGAGACACATAGTTAGGTTGCCTCCATCACACACCCTTACTGGGGTTGGGATTGAGCCTGCAACCCAGGCATGTGACCTTGACTGAAATTGAATCTGGGACCCTTCAGTCCATGAGCCAAGACTCTAATTACTGAGCCAAATAGGCTAGGGCTTGTGATTTTATAAGAACACAAGGCAGAATAATAAAGATTGATTAAATTTCTCTGAGTATATCAAAACATTCCTTAGATTGTGCTATTTAATTAATGAATTGGTCTTGGATTATTGTTTTCAATATGTTGCACTTTAAATGAAATGTTCACAAGAATCTTGACATAAAGTTTAAAACATGAAGTCATTAATTTTCAGGCCTATTTAAGAAAACATGACCTATGTTTTAATCCCCTTCAGGCCTCGCCCTCACTGGCTTTCTCATTACACCTGCATGCCTTTGCCATTTACCGTGGTGAGAAGATCTTTACTTCCTTTGCTTAAATCTATATTCATCATCTTTTTAAACAACTTTTTCAGAAGCCTGCTGCTCTAAGTTTTTTTTCTGATTCCACCTAGTGGTAACGGTCCTTTCACTATTTAGAATTTGTTCATCATACTATTCATAAATATTTTAAATCTACCCCATATTCTCTCTTTCTGCATCCCGGGTCATTTTCCCCTCAGGATTTTTCACTTGATAAGATTCCCATTAAGAACAGAAGATCCTGTAATAACAACATTAAAAAACAAAAAAGCAGGAAAGGGAGAATAGTGTACACAACTATGACTGGTTGGATACTAAGAAGGTTTCTCACCAAACACATTTGGTTTATGTACAACACTGAAATAGAGGATATGAACTAAACCGAAGATGAGAAATAAAAAAGTATCTGAACTCTTGGGAGCCAATTGTCTAGTGTATCCATAATTTACTTGTTCATTCAGAATATTTTAGAATGTATTATATTGGGTGCTATGAAAATTCAAAATGAATAAGTCATTGTATTCACCTTTGAGAAACTTGCAATTGAGCGATGATGGAGAAGAGGAAGATCAACTAAGGATCCATTTGGCAGAATGTAATAAACACTATAAGAAATGTGGAACAGGACAATATCTTTAAGGCAACTAAGATGATAAACCTGCCCCCAAACTCTACTACTACCTGCATTCCTGTCCATCCATATTCTTTGACTTACATCCTATCACTATAAATGAATTAGCCACATTTCTATCTAAACCACACCCCTAATTATTGCTCCATCCCTTTTTATGGCTGAGTAATGTTCTGTGTATGAGCATGCCACATTTTGTTTATTTATTAATTTGTTGATGGACACAGAGGAACTATGTATGCTAAGTAAAATACACAGAGGAACTCCCAAATGTATATTTCTAGTTCTCACTTCCTGTTTTTCTGAACTCCAGGACTGTATACCCAACTGCCTTTCTTTCCAGCATTTCTATTTGTATATCAAACACCTCAAATTTCATAAACTCCTAATCTTTCTTTCCAGACCTCCTCTTCCTGTGGTCTTCCCTATTTCAGCCAATGCCAACCCCTTCTGTCCAGTTACTCAGACCAAAAAACTTGAAGTGGTTCTCATCTCCTTTCTTTCTCTCTCTCAGGTCTCTGCATCTACTGCATTCACAAATCCTGTTGGCTCTTATAAGTACATAGAACCTGACCCTCTCCCCTGCCCTGCTGTCACCTGATCCCAGCGCCATTATCCTGCCCTATTGTGCCAACCTCCCCAGTGCCCTGGCTGCTGTAGTTTCTGTCTCCCTAGAGCCTATTCTCCACATGGCACCAGAGTGTAGTTTTCAAACACAAGTTGGTGTAGCTATTCCTCTCTCAAAAATCCTCCAATTCTGTCTCTCTCACTCCAAGTAAAAACCAAGCTCCTACGAAGTGCCATAATCTTCTGTTGAGTCTGTGACCCCATTTCCTCTACTCTCTGCCTAGCCCACAGCCACCCCAGTGCTCCTATGGTTCCCAGCTTCCTTGGTGCTTGCTGCTCTTTCTGCCGAATAGCTCTGCTCTCTGACAGTCCTGGCTCGTTCTTTCTCCCCCATCAGGCATGGCAGTGCCAAACTGCACCCAGGCCTAGGCTCCTGGGTCCCTTCCCTGCCCTTTTCCTTCACAGCACTCATCACCATCTGTCAGCCCATATGTTTCATTTATTTATTTGTTTATTTATTGTTATCCTGATAAGAATTTAAGCTCCAAGAAGGCAGGGGTATATATCTGCCTTTTTTTTTTTTTTTTTTTTTTGGTGTTTTTACTCCCTTATCTACAGCATCTAGAGTGATGCCTGGCACAATAAATAAATGTTTGTTCAGTGATGAAGACAAATTACATCCCGGTGACATGTTGCAGAGCATACTTTGCTACGGCTGTTAATTTCTGTCCCCTGCTTTTCACCTAATTTATTAATAACTAGAGGCCCCTTTCAGGAAGATTCCTGCAATAGGGCTTCCTGCTGCAGTCTCCACTGCCCTGCCTGCTTCCCTCCTTTCTTTGCCTACTCCACTTGCTTGCTTCTCCACAGCTTTGCTCCCTTCTGCAGTGCTTGGCTTTTTTCTATGCTGTCTTCAGTCTTTGCTCTGGCCCAGATATGCAAATTAACCACCATCTTGGTTGAATTAATTTGCATACTTGCCCTGATTGGCTGGTGGGCATGGCTTGTGAGTGTAGTGAAGATACAGTCAATTTGCATGTTTCTCTTTTATTAGAGAGGACTAGAGGCCTGGTGCACAAAATTCATACACGGAGTGGGGGTTGTCCTTCAGCCCAGTCTGCTCTTTCTCTAATCTGGGACCCCTCGAGAGATATCTGATCCCAGGCCTAAATGGGTAGTTGGACATCCTTCTCACAATCCAGGACTGCTGGCTCTCAGCTGCTCACCTGCCTGCCTGCCTTCCTGATTGACCCTAATCGCTTCTGCATGCCAGCCTGATCACCCCTAACCACTCTGCTGCCAGCCTGATTGATGCCTAACTGCTCCCCTGCCAGGCTGTTTGCCCCTAACTACCTTCCCCTTCAGGCCTGGTCACCCCTAACTGCCCTCTCCTGCTGGCCATCTTGTGGTGGCCATCTTATGTCCACATAGGGGCAGCATCTTTGACCACATTGGGGCAGCCATCTTGTGTGTTGGAGTGATGGTCAGTCTGCATATTACTCTTCTATTAGATAGGATAGAGACCTGGTGCATGGGTGAGGGCCAGCTGGTTTGTCCTGAAGGGTGTCCCAGATCAGAGTGGGAGTTCTTTTCGGGCATGAGGTGGCCTTAGCAAGGGGCCTGTGGTGGTTTGCAGGCTGGCCACGCCCCCGGCAACCCAAGCAGAAGCACTGGTATCTGAAATTTATTTACCTTCTGTCCACAGCATATCACAATTTCATTGCAAACATTGAAACTTTGTAGTATAGAGAGGAGCCAGTCCTTTTGCTTGCTCCATGGCTGCCACTATTTCTGTTTGGATTTGTTTAGCTTCTATAATTGAAACTTTATAGGCTTGAGTAGAGGCTTAGGCCAGCTAGGACAGGCGGAAAGCTTGGCTACTTCCATTGCCTGGGAAATCCAAGCCTCCCTCCTGCTGCAGCTATCTTGGTTGGGGTTAATTTGTATACTCACTCTGATTGGCTGGTAAGCGTGGCTGGTGGGCATGGCTTGTGGGTATAGCGGAGTGATGGTTAATTTGCATATTATTCTTTTATTAGGTAGGATGTGTTCAGTGTTGAACTCAACCTTTTATAACAGAAGAAACTGAGGCCTTGAGGGGTTAAATGACTTACCCAGGCTTAAGGGAGGGTTTGGCCCCACAGCCTCAAGGACAGGTCAGGGCTCTCCACATTCACTTTCAGGTGACCTAGGGGAGGCAGTCACTGCCACAGAGCAAAAGCTGGGGAATGAGTCAACGGCAAGCCATTATGTAACTTTCTCAAATGGCTTGGCTTCTACCCTCGAACTGGAAAATCAGTTTGGGTTTGGCAATTTACACTCACTGATTCCTCGCCCTCTGTCTTCCTTCTGTGTCAGAGTGATGTGTATTTCTGGCCACTTAAACAGACCCATGTTTATATTTCTCAACTAGACGTGCAACCACTTTATGCTCTGCTAATTCCTGGGGACGTTTAGGCAATCCTGGGTGGGACCGTTAGATCTCAGTCCTTTGGGATCGTGGAACGGACAAGCCGGAAGGAAACCAGGGCTTACCCACGCAATCTGTCTTACAGCTGAGGATCGGGAAGCCTGCGGTTGGGGACAGGCAGCGGGACTGCCCAGTCTCCTCACCTATGTACAGTGTGGCTGCCGCTAGTTCAGCGTTCTGCCAATGACCAACTTTGTGCTTTTTTCCCCCCCCTTAAGTAACAATGATATCTCTTTTCAAACTGGAAACTTAATTTTTAATCTCTTTTTTCAGCTTATATATCTGCTATCTATAGAAATAGCTTTTGTTTCTTTGGAGAAACAAAATTAAGTTAATTTTGTAATGACATACCACACAAATCATTTCCTTAAGGACCTTTCTCTGCCAGAAAGCTCTGCTCCTAACAGCCCTGGCTCTATCTTTCTCCCCCATCAGGCATTGCAGCACCTACACGGCACCCAGGCCTGGACTCTTAGATCCCTTCCTTACCCTTTTCCTTCACTGAACTAGTGGCAGCCACACTGCACATTGTGTTTATTTAATTATTTCTATAGTAAGTTCTTCATTAGCCCAGAAGGAGTGATGTGCTTTTCCTTTGCCCTCACCCTCATACCCTCACATTCAGAAGGTCTGCCCCTACCGCCCAGGGAAAGATGCAAGTCCAACAAGCTGAGGGGCCTGGGTGAGCCCCGCTGCTGTCATCACTAGCAGAGACCACGTGACCAACTTGGTCATCACAGGGCCTTGGATTGGTGGAGCGCTTGAGAGTTTACAGACGGCATTCACACAAAGAATCGTTTGAGTTTCTGGGCATCGCTGTAATATAGGCCCGGGCGATATCATCTTCGTTTTATGGAAATGGCGGGAACACTAAGGTTTGGGATGTCTATAGTCATATAACTAGAGAATGGCAACACAAAGGGCTTTTACTCCACGCTCAGTTTTTGTTGCTGTTGCAATGAAATTGTGATACACTGTGGACAGAAAAAGCCAGTTGCTGCAGCTGATGGGGAGTTGCAATATCAATTGTCCTTTTCCAGACATTCATTCAACCAAATTTATTACATACTGACTATGGGCCAAGCACTTCGCTAGGAGCTGGGGCTATACCGTAATACAATTTTTGCCTTGCTGGCATTATTAGACAAGATA
This sequence comes from Pipistrellus kuhlii, assembly GCF_014108245.1. Classification (NCBI taxonomy): domain Eukaryota; kingdom Metazoa; phylum Chordata; class Mammalia; order Chiroptera; family Vespertilionidae; genus Pipistrellus; species Pipistrellus kuhlii. The sequence continues at coordinate 55,286,449 of NW_023425595.1, read as the reverse complement.
GACATGCCAAGAAATAAAAACAGCAATATTTTATTGTAAGTACTATAACAGAGAAATTAGCTAAGGAAACCCATATTTTAAAAGTAAGAAAAATGATTTTTTTTTCTATAAATAAAATTGGATTGAGGAAGCAAAAGCTGGGGAGGAGAGAGTGCGTTTCAATAGCAGAAACTACACATATACAGACATGGAGGCAAGACAAAGCTGAGATTTTAACAGAAGTAAATGCCATTCGGGCAGGGGGCCACAGGGGGCAGTAACAGCTGAGGATGAGGAGGCAGCAGAAGCCAGGTCCTTAAGGAAGTTACTTGTGTGGCATGTCATTAAAGGATTTGAAACAGGACATCTAACCAGGTCGGGGGAGGAAGCTAAAGTCTCTAAGACAGAGAGCAGGAGGAGGTTACTGCAGGGTTTCTGGTCCCCCTGTGCCTGGCCCCCCAGGAGGACTCGATCCACTGGGGAACTCCATCTATTTGATGCTGAGGGGCTGTGATCTGAGGAACAGTGAATTAGAAAGAAAAGCATGCTTTTCTAAAATAAGAAAACCTGCAAAATTAAAAATTTGTTTAATTGAAATTTCTATAAAAAGAACATTGTGTCTATTTAATAAATTATTTAATGTAACAGTGACAGAAATTTCATAGCTTTCAACACAATTAATGAGGTAGGTTTTTTCCACTCTGTAGGAGTTGCAAAGAGTCTAAAATTATTGCTGAGAAATCACCACCAACCCAAAGCTGAGTGATTCCAAAAGGAAATGTATTAAAAAATGGAGTTGCGGTTGCATTTTGACCTGTTTCTCAGGGTGTGGGATGGGACCCCCGGAAAAGCCACAATGTCCAGGATGTCTAAGGTCTTTCAAGGGCCCTCCCCTCAGGCAGAGGAGCTGGAGTTGAACCGGTGTGAGGGAGGAGGAGAGCTGGGTTGGTGTGGCACTCCCGGCTGAAGAAGAGAGTTCCTTAGGGCGGAAAGCAAGCGGACCAGGAATGTTTTCTATCTGCGCTGGTTTAGGTTTTACCAGGGCCGACAGGAAACCATTTCACCTCTCTGGCCTGTTTCCTCCTCTGTCAAATGCAAGGCGAGTCTAAAATCAGCCAGCCTGTGGCCCACAGGAATAATTGACTGACATACTGTCTTTTTATAAAAAATTATTATTAAAGTAGTTTTTTTTAATTAAAGTAATACACACTTTAATAAAAGTATTCAGTTTCAAAAGTCAAATAACATGTCAAGGCTTATAGCAACAAAAATGTGGTCCCTGCTTTACCCACCTCCCCCTACCTTGAGTCTTGTTTCCAAGATGCAAGAACTTCTAATTCCTTTAACAGTTTCCCCTGGTAGTCCTATCTTTTTTTTTTTTTAAAGTAATATGTTTATTGTGTAATTACTTAGCTTTTCAATTTTAAATCCTACAAGCACTGGCATTAGGGCTAGGCAGTGAGGCACTCACTTCAGGCATAGATTTACAGGGGTTCCCCAAAAAGCCAGTTATCAAAATAAATAACATTTTAATACAATGTTTTAAAAATCAAACTTTTGCAAGAAATCTAGTATAATCAAAATATCAGTGAAGGCAGGCTCTGACAGGGCTGAAATGAGTGGTTAGAGAGTGCAGCTGAGTTATGCAAGGATAGGGGCTGGATTCTGCCTGGACTTAATTTTGATTTGGGATGCTAGGAATACCTACTATGCATATTATAATTGAGCTGTCCTGGACCCGGCACTGGCTCCCCTCATTTCCTCCCCACTCCCATCCGCCTAATGGAGCTCAATGAAATCACCTGGGAGAGAGGGGGTCTTTAAAATTGTCAATACCCAGGCTGTATCCCAAACCACTTAAATCAAAATGTCTGGGTTGAAAAGAAGGCATCAGTATTTTTGGTTACAATGTGCACCCCAAATTGTGATCTGCTGCAGTAGAGTGACATCACAGTTATGGTCAAAGCATCATAAAGTACTTACATCAATCATTTGGACCACATACAGCTGAGTCCCCCAGTATACTATAGTTATATTTTGATATTGTATTTTTTTTAATATATATTTTATTGATTTTTTTACAGAGAGGAAAGGAGAGAGATAGAGAGTTAGAAACATCGATGAGAGAGAATCACAGATCAGCTGCCTCCTGCACACCTCCTATTGGGGATGTGCCCACAACCCAGGTACATGCCCTTGACCAGAATCGCACCCGGGACCTTTCAGTCCGCAGGCCGATGCTCTATCCACTGAGCCAAACTGGTTTTGGCTTGATATTGTATTTTTATTGATTGAGAGAGAGAGACAGAGAGAAAGAGAGAAAGAGAGAGAGAGAGAGAGAGAGAGAGAGAGAGAGAGAGAGAGAGAAAGAGAGAGAGAGAATGACTGATTTGCTGTTCCAACCACCCATGCACCCCATTGGATGATTCCTGCAAGTGCCCTGATTAGGGATTGCACTTGCAATCTTATTATATTGGGAAGATGCTCTAACCAACTAAGCTACCTGGACAGAGCTTCCCTGCCACCTCCATTTTTATTGAATTTATTGGAGTGACACTGGTTAACCAAATTATGACACTTACTGTGTGTTCACCACCCCAAGTCAAGTCTCCTTCCATCACCATTTATCCCCCTATTCCCTCCTGCACCTCCTCCTTCCTCTCCTCCCCCCAGAAATCACCACACTGTGTCTGTGTCCATGGGTTTCCCCCCCTCTCTTTTAGATTCTATTTTTGCTCTATCCCTCCTTCCATCTCCCCTATCCAGCTGCCCTCCTCCAATGACAGCTGTAGGCCTGCTCTCCGAGTCTGTCTCTATTTTACTTGTTAATTCATTTTCTTTATTAGATTACACATAAGTGGAATCATATGGTACTTGTCTTTCTCTGACTAGATTATTTCTCTTAGCGTAATGCTCTCCAGGTCCATCCATGCTGTTAAAGGGTAAGAATAGTATTCCACCATGTAAATGTTCCACAGATTTTTATCCACTCGCCTCCTGATGGACATTTGGGCTGCCTCTAAATCTTGGCTGCTGTAAATACCACTGCAGTGAACATGGGGGTGCATGTATTCTTTTGAATTAATGTTTCAGGTGTCTTCGGATAAACTCCCAGAAGTGGAATGGCTGGGTCATAAGCTTCATTTTTAAAATATATATATATTTTATTGATTTTTTTACAGAGAGGAAGAGAGAGGGATAGAGAGTCAGAAACATCGATGAGAGAGAACCATCAATCAGCTGCCTCTTGCACACCCCCTACTGGGGATGTGCCCGCAACCAATATACATGCCCTTGATCTGAATCGAACCTGGGACCTTTCAGTCTGCAGGCCGACGCTCTATCCACTGAGCCAAACCGGTCTCGGCCATAAGCTTCATTTTTAATGTTTTTTTCACGTCCTCAAAAATATTTAATGGTACATAAAAGGATGGTACGTGGGAAGAGCTGGATAGAAAGCCACACATACAGCAGGACACCAAGGTTGTAGAACAAACACACACAAGTTGGAAAAATGCCACACGCGATGGCGTCATGGCACTCACAGCGATTGGCCGTGCGCTGGCAGAGTCGGTTGTATTCTAAATAAGTGAACTGTTCATACAAGTTCAAAAGCACTAAACGAAGGTTCAGGAACAACTCCCAGGAAGGGGTCCTTCTTGGGAGCTCTTCAGGGGTCCAGGTAAGAGGATGCTCATTCCAACACCGAGTTTCTGCTTCCTCCCAGAGTGACTGTGAATGAACCGATCTGGTCCCTGACTTCCAGGGACGGCTGCACACTGGGTCACTACTGGCCTCTGAGGGCCTGGACCCCAGGAAAGAGCTTCCATCCCATCTTAAAGGGGGAACAACCCCACGGAGCCGGTGGTCAGCCAGGATTTGAATCAGAGCTCTAACATCAAAGCCTGCTGTCTTACCCACTGCACTGCCACATCCAAATCTAAAAAAAAAAAAAAAAAAAAAAAGCCTCTACCAATCAAACAATTTTTAAAAATTCAGTACTTGGCATAAAAGGAACGCTGTGCACACATCGCTTGGTCCCCACAGCTGTCTGTTGGGCGGACAGCTGAGTGTCCGGCAGGGTGAATAACCACCTGATCAAGGACCCTGTAGAAATAACAAGCCCAAACCACCGACACTGGTAAGCCAATGACATTGAGCCAGTATCCCACCCCATCCCCATCCCCAGCTGACCAGAACCAGAGACCCCTTTTTTAATTTTTTGAAGTAACTCTATACTGCTTCCCACAGTGGTTGCATCATGTGTAAGTTCTTTTCCCTTGCAAGAAAAAAAAAAAAAAAAAAAAGCCTTATTTTATTTGAGTATGCTTTTTAGCTACTATTTTTTCCCTTAGTGTTTCTTTTCTTTTTTCTTTTTTAAAAATACATTTTTATTGATTTCAGAGAAAGAGAGAGTGGGCAATAAAAACATCAATGGTGAGAGGAATCATTGATCGGCTACCTCCTGCATGCTGGGGATCAAGCCCACAACCCAGGCATATGCCCTGACTAGGAATAGAACCATGACTTCCTGGTTCATAGGTCGATTCTCAACCATTGAGCATCACTGGGTGGGCCTTTTCTTGGAAGCCTCTCAGCTTCCCCATCTTCCCCTGGACACAGGTAAGTACCCCACATCCTCTGTCCAAGCTACTGTACCCCCAGGTGCTGGAAGCCAATTCCAGCGGGGCTGAATCATTTGGGAACAGCTAAGGGCACCTTAATCTACACACTATTGCCTCCTGTTGGCCAAATACCTGAACAGCCGAGGGCAATTTCCCATTCTGACAATGAACTCTGTATAGGAAACCCTACCCTTTGATGTATATTTCTACCTCGCCTTAGGACAAATCGTGTTAATAAAAATCAAGGGGTCCTGAGTCAAGGAGAACTTAGTTCCTTTAGCTAAGTTTCCTCTGGCCCCCAAAAGCCTTTCAAAATTATGTTTCGTCTCTAGACTCTTATTTAATTTACACACAGTGCCTTCTCCAGATTGTTGAACCCTTCTAAATGCTGGATCAAGACCACCCGCATTACCCAGGGACTTCCCATTCTCCCTGTTTGTGGGTTACAGTCAACACATGCAATTAGTATATCAAAGAATGCATAACTGGAAAGTGGTTAGGGCAAGCTGATCATTGAAAAGTGATCCTGACTTATCTGTAGGTGGAGGAGAGCAAATACAGTCAATTCTTAGGAACAAGTTGCTTGTCTATGCTTGAAGGCAGAGACATAATCATCATCATTACCCAGACTTCTGGGTCAACATATCTGGAGGTGAAGGACAAAAGAGAGGCGTTACATGGCCTTAGTAAGTAAGAAAAGTCATCACAACTTTCCCAGTAGAGAAATCCTGTGATTTCTTGTTATGCAATCTCCTTCTCTCTAGTGTTTTTCATCTCATCCGTTGGCCAGTCACTTCACTTCTCTGAATCTCTGTTTTCTCATCTGTAAAGCACAGGGGTTAGACTCTAGACCCATACTGTCCACTAGGAAATCCGCTAGCCACATGGGACTATGGAGCATTTGAAATACGGCCAACTTAAACAGAGAAGGACTGACTGTAGGTACAAAACAGGTGCTGAATTTTGAATATTTAGTATAAATAATAATATAAAATACCTTACTCATATTGCTATTGAATATATGCTGAAATGGTAATATTTTGGATCTATTGGCTTGGGTAAAATATGTTTTCAAAATTAATGCCACTTTTATTGGCTTTTTGAAATGTGAAAACTGAAAAACTTAGAATTACATATGTTATTCTCATTGTGGATCTTGTTATATTTCTATTGAACAGCACTATCCTTGATGGTGTATGAGGTTCCTCTTACCCACCTGATTCTATGACCCTAGGTATTCTTTTAAGTATGATTAACTGCTGATTACTCAGGAGAGGAAAAAAATTAAGAGAACATTTAAAATAATTCTTGCCTTCATGAAGCTCAGACTCTCACTATAGAAAGCTGAACTTATAAGTCAGTGAGTTCTTGAAGTGACCTTTCTCATTAGCACCTGATCTACCTGGCTCAATAAACAAGCATGGAACAGTTAGAAAACAATCAGGTCAGTCTGTTTTTAAACTAATAGAGTGTAAGTAAAAAGCAAGGTAGCCACAGATGAACTCAATATTTCATTTTAGGGTCATTCCTAATGTACCTTGAATTTTTAAGCATTCTTCTACCAAGGAAGTAGGACATCATTTCTTTCCCTGCTATTGACCTCTCAAAGCTGTTGGCTGGTCCGACCCAGTTTGCAGAGACATGGCTGAATGCACCTAGAAGGTCTGAAATGTCTGTAAATACAGGACTCGCTATGGCACCTCCCTCAGGAAAAGGTGAAATCAGTCAGCATGCCAAGGACACTTGCTCCTTCTGTGGCAAAACCAAGATGAACAGATGAGCTGTGGATATCTGGCACTGTGGTTCCGTCATGAAAACAGTAGCTGGTGGTACCTGGACTGGCGGCACCTGTTCTGTCATCACACTAAAATCTGCCAATAGAAGACTGAAGGAATTGAAAGACAATAGAAGCTCCACAGTTTGAAACATTGCTAGCCTATAATAAATGGGTTAATTTATATAAATAAATAGATAAATAAATAAATAAATAAATAAATAAATAAATGCTGTTGGTTTGAACAATGCCTCCTAACTGAGAGCAGAAAAATAAAAGAATTTAAAGACATAAAGAGCCGAAACCAGTTTGGCTCAGTGGTAGAATGTCGGTCTGCAGACTGAAAGGTCCCAGGTTCGATTCCAGTCAGCGGCATGTACATTGGTTGCGGGCACATCCCCGGTAGGGGGTGTGCAAGAGGCGGCTGGTCGATGTTTCTCTCTCATCGACGTTTCTGGCTCTCTATCTCTCTCTTCCTCTCTGTAAAAAATCAATAAAATATATTTTTTTAAAAATAAAGGCATAAAAATACATAATGTTAATAGATTTAAAATGTAAAGTGGATGATGAAATTTAACTTTAAAAAATATCACTGCCCAACCAGCATGGCTCAGTGGTTGAGTGTCGACCTATAAACCAGGAGGTCACGGTTCAGTTCCCAGTCAGGACACATGCCCAGGTTGCAGGCTCCATCTCCAGTGTGGGGCGTGCAGGAGGCAGTGGATCGATGATTTTTTTTGTTCATCACTGATGTTTCTCTCCCTTTCCCTTCCTCTCTGAAATCAATAAAAATATATTTAAAACAAAACAAAACATTACCAATACCAAAGCATAAAGTTAGCAATTTGCCAAGGTATCATTATGAGCATTGATATTCAATAGGAATATCCCGATTCACAGTTTGAGGAGGAAGAGACACTGACAGAAGAAAAACTATACAGACACCTCAAAATGACCACCTCTAAATACTACTTTATCAAGAGACATGCACAGTAAATTCACATTTCAAACTAACTTCCTGGTGACCTTTTGAACTTGCCATTGAAAACATCAAATATGCTGACGTAATGTTTCATTGATTTTCCAGATTTCCTGAGCTTGAAATTTCCCTTCAGAAGGTAAAGAAAATAAAGTCATTGCTGTAACTGAGGGGAGTTCTTTCATTTGAAAGCAGAAATGCATTTTCTCATTTAGATAAAGTCACTCAAATCTCTCCACTCCCTCTACTAATCTTCATTTTACAATTTTACAGTAGTTTAGAGCAAATTGTAATTAGTTCCCAGGAAACAGCAGAGAAAGGTCATTAATGTTCCCTCCAAAATGAAGAGAACGAAGTACAAGCCACGCCCCTATTCAGGTGAAATAATTTTTATCTTTACAGAGCCCCTGGCTCTCCGCTCCAGTCCACACCCCAACTACCAATTGTAAAGACAAAGTGGTTTCCAGATAAGAGCAATGCTCTGCAGGAAATAGGAAATCAGTGGCATCATCTCACTCACTCACTCTCCTGTGACAAGCTGAGCTGGGCCTCTTAACACCTCTTCATATCTGAACCGTTTGGAATTCAGACCTTTTCCCATGAGAGAAAAAGAGCACACACTATTCCGTTATTCCCCACGGAAGTGTAAATTCTTCTGAGGGTCAACTCACTTATCAGAAGCTAGCATAATGTGTGGTACACATGGAAATCAACTCAAAGATGAATTAAATAGGGTTTTTAAAAGGGATTTTGGATACAGCTTCTTCATTTTCTTGAGTGAAAACTAGGAGGTGGGTATTTCTAATGAAAAGTTTATACAGAGGTTTGGATTGAATAAATCCGAGTTTAGGTGTTTTCTAAAACCTTAATAAGCTTATGAAGATGTGGCTGCAGAGTTGGGCTATTTCAGGTTTCAGTTACTTTAAGAGTAAAAAACAAACAGGAAACAGTCAGCTGCCTTTTTGCATGTTGCAATGGCAGAATGCAGACATTATTTGAGAAAAACAACTGATTGCAAATATTCTACTACCTAAGCAGGAATGGAAGATGGGGAAAGCTTCTTGAAAACATTTCATACTCGGATTTTCACAGCTTTCCCAACCCTGGAGGTTTTAAGAGAATTGTTTCATGTGGTCTTTGGTTTCTGCTTACAAAATCTGGCAGCCTATTCTTGAACACAAAGAGGTACGTATTTCATATCCAGTGAGTGAACAGTGGCTTCCCTTTCCAACTTTTCAAAAATATATAAATTAAACTGGTCACAAAACTTCTTTTTTGTTTTTAGGGGGCAATCTGAACCTATTTCTTAGCATTCTCTTCTGTGGTTTTTGCTCTTCTAAAGAGATGCTCTCAAAAGTCAAGAATACTATTGCCGTACGTTTTACCAAATCCAAAGCCCTCTCTTGGTCTTTGTTTTCCATGACTTTCTATGACCTCCATTTGATATCACTGGCCACCTGCTCCTTCTTGAAACCTCCTCTGTTCTGATTTATAAGATACCACACATTCCAGACCCTGCCCAACTCTTTGTGGATCCACTTAAGCCTTTGCTCATCCTCTGTGCTCAGTGGATGCTCCCAGATCTGTATGCTACACAGATCTGTCTTAGGAACACATTCTTCAGTCAGTTCTCCTTCAAGTTTACTCATTGTCTAAATCAAGACCTCATTCCAGTTGTTCCCTTCCATTGGGGAAACCAGTCTCATTGGTTTATTTTTTCCTTTATTCTTCATAACTAGCCAGGCACACAGTCCTATAGATTTTTTTTTCCTCTCTGAAATGTCTCATATCTCTTCCTACCTCTTTTCGGGGCACCACCATCACACAAGTCACACCTACATTATTGACTAATTTTCTGGCTAATCATGCATTCAATCATTATATCTGGACATCTTCCTTTTATTATGTATATTTCAGAGAGGAAATTATGCATCATGGTAACCTGATCAAATAATCTTTACTGACTTTTTTTTCTTCAGCAGATCATCTATGTGTTTCTCTCAAATCGATGCTTCTTTCCATCTCTCTTCCACTCTCCCTAAAAATCAGTGGATTAACAAAAAACAAAATATATATTCTTTACCAATCTGACAAAAAATAGGTATAATTTTGATTCATTCACACTGGACAGCTATTATTGTGTTGGCTGTTGTCATTATTTTACTTGACAATCTAAGACAGGGGTGGGTAACCTTTTTTTCTGCCAATAACCCCTAAGGCCTTTGCAGGGCAAGATCAAATGATTTTGTGGGCCTTATATATCCCATGGGGCCGGATGTTCTCCATCCCTGACCTAAGGGAAAAGAGTCAGTGTCCTTGACTACATAATCAGGTATTGCATGTTTTAAAAGTTCTTGTGGCTTACCAGTTAAAAACCACTAAGTTAGAGGAGGGGTTGACTGGAGTCAGGGATACTTCCTGAGGAAACTGTTATGATTGTCTAGATTAGAGATAATAAGGACAATAATTAAGGTGGTAGCAGTGGTGAAGAAAGAACAGAATAAGAAAATATGTAGATGATAAAGTGGATAGGTGTTCTGAATGAGTACATGTGGTGAATTACAGAGAATGAAAATCCAAGTCCCATCCAAGTTTTAGATAATGAAACGTGTGTTGGGGCCATTAACCAAAATATAGACACACTTAGGGTGAATGAAAATAATGCCACTGGAAACCTGCACAGCTGATGAGCCTCTGGACTGCTATATGAATATGTCCAGTACATTGTTGAATAAAAGAATATGGAACTGAGCAAGAAGATCTGGACTAGAAACAGACACATAAGAGGTATCAAGACATAGACGTTAAGTGTAGAGGATTCCCTGAGGTCTGACGTCCTGATTCTTTCCTCTAATAGAGCTCCTAGTGAACTCTCTTAGTGATTTGAATATATAGGATAAATGAAAAATGAATCAAATTGAAAATTTAAGAGTGACTCATATGAATACTTAAAAATAATGTCTCCACTATTATCACTGAATTTTCCATCTATCTTCTTCATTAGATTATAAACCTCTTAAAGGAAGGGACTATAATGGGAAGTGAATATGCTATAATACTTATATTATCTGACTAGACATAGAATAGAATTAAAATAAGTATGTACTATAAAATAAGCTTATAAGATAATTTATAACAAAACTACCATGTTAATCTTTATAAATGTTAAAGCCAGTTTGTTATTCTTATAACCATGATTTAATATGACCAATCTAGTGATCAAAATTATGTATCTGAATCTCTAGTCAAGTTTCATTACAGTTTTACAACCTATTAAAGCAACACTAACACTGGAAATTAAACTGCAGAAGTCTGGTTGACACATGTTGAAAAATAACATCAGAACAGAAAGAATTAACATGAGCAAGAACTGCATGTCACCAGAAATTCCACTAACCTTCTTCCCTTGATCTCTTTGTTCTATTTTCCCTCTCCCTACACTGAGATGTTAAGATGGATTTTTGAGAAAGGAGTCTTCCATCTTCTTAAGTCACTGGCATTTGAATAAACTTCTTTCCTTCTAACCAGCACTGGCCTCATGAATTTGGCTTTTGTGGCAGCAGGTATTTGAGCCTATGGGGCCTTTTATTCTTGGTTTCTCAGGACAATGTCTTATTCATCAAATCCTCAGTTCCTAGAATAATTCTCTCTTTCTTTTTAAAAAAAGTATGTTTTAATTTATTTAAGAGAGAGAAAAGGAGAGAGAGGGATAGAAGAATCAATGATGAGAGAGAATCATTAATCAGCTGCCTCCTGCATAACCCCTATTGGGGATTGATTCTGTAATCTGATATGTGCCCTCACCAAGAATGGAACCACTGAACAATACCTGTTGGGCCTAGATTAGTTCTTAATAGAAATGCCCACATAATAAATATGTGTTGAATGAGTGAACAAATAAAGTTTAGTCAGAAAATGTAGGGAAAAATACTCCCTGAACTGAAGCAGTGCATGAAGATATTCAAGTGAGTCCAGATAACAACAGTTTAAAAAAAATATTTCCTGATTAACTTTCAAAAATGCATTTTGGGCCTGGCCTGCATGGCTTAGTGATTGAGCATTAACCTATGAACCAGGAAGTCATGGTTTGATTCCTGGTCAGGGCACATACCCAGGTTGTGGGCTTGATCCCCCGGGAGGAGGGGGGCATATAGGAGGGATCCTATCAATGATTCTCTCTTATTTTTGATGTTTCTATCTCTCTTCCTCTCCCTTCCTTTCTGAAATCAATAAAATATGTATTTTAAAAAATGCATTTTGGTTGGAAACTTGAAAACTACTCTTTTAATGTGCACAACTTTGTGAGGCAGTGGTCTAGATAGTAAAGACAAGCTGGAGAGATATCAGGAGTGTAATTGTTTTATAGTTTTCCTCAAGCTTTTTCTCTAAAATATATTTTATAGCTTTATTCAAAGACATTTTAAAGTTCACTGTTAAATTATCATCTTAGCTGAAACCGGTTTGGCTCAGTGGTAGAGCGTCGGTCTGCGGAATGAAGGGTCCCAGGTTCGATTCCGGTCAAGGGCATATATATTGGTTGTGGGCACATCCCAAGGAGGGGGTGTGCAAGAGGCAGCTGGTCGATGTTTCTCTCTCATCGATGTTTCTAGCTCTCTATCTCTCTCCTTTCCTCTCTGTAAAAAAAATCAATAAAATATATTTTAAAAAAATTATCATCTTAGAATATATATGTTCTATGTAGATTTTAACTCACATTAGGATGGCTTCAAGTTCATAATAGAAGTAAACTGTCTGCCAAATCAGCAAGATAAATCTTAGGGTATTGAAAGAGCAGATGCAAGATTATATCCCATGAATTGCTCATTTTGTTTTCAGACTATTAGATTCAAAACCCTCAGGGAAGAAGGTACAAACAGTTTGCTGATTAAATTATTCATACTTGCTTGACAGGTGTTCTGCCTCTTTATTATATACAGTATGTGTCTGTCACCATGGTTTTAAAAGTCTCAGACAAAACACCTCAGGAAAAATCAGAACACATGTAAGAGAAATAATTGGTCCCTTAATCTCTTCTGACTCTGTGCTTGGTAGATTTTGGATGCCTTATTTTGAGTCACAGGATTAAGGGAAACATTCAGATATGAAATCTCAGGATTGGCTTTTCAAACATGAGTATGTGTATGACTACACTTTGCAAGTAGATTTTCTAGGGCTGAGAGGACCTGGATATATAATAAGAAATCAATAAGATGGCCAAAACCGGTTTGGCTCAGTGGATAGAGCTTTGGCCTGCGGACCAAAAGGTCCTGGGTTCGATTCCGGTCAAGGGCATGTACCTTGGTTGCAGGCACATCCCCAGTAGGGGGTGTGCAAGAGGCAGCTGATCGATGCTTCTCTCTCATCAATGTTTCTAACTCTCTATCCCTCTCTCTTCCTCTCTGTAAAAACTCAATAAAATATATTAAAAAAAAAAAAAGAAATCAATAAGATGGTGACAATGTACTAAATGTATTATTTAGTTTAATTGTGTTCATTCACAGGTGAGGAAACTAAATTATAGAGAACTATGGAACATATTAAGGCCACACAGGTAGGAAGAGGTAGAAAAATAATTAAAAACTAGATCTGTTTGCTTCTAGAACTATTTATGAAGTTATGCATTTGACAAATATTTTCTCTACACTTATTGAGTACTAGAATACTGAGTTAAAATGTGTACCAAAACAGATGTGGTCCAGCTTTCAGGGATTTTACACTCTAATCTGGCAGAAAGACAAACCTATATATTAAAGGGCTAATATGCAAATCGACTGAACAGCGGAACGACTGGTAGCTATGATGTACACAGACCACGAGGGGGCAGACGCTCAATGCAGGAGCTGCCCCCTGGTGGTCAGTGTGCTCCCACAGGGGGAGCGCTGCTCAGCCAGAAGCCAGACTCATGGCTGGCAAGTGCAGCAGCGGTGGCTGGAGACTCTCCTGCCGCCATGGCAGCGCTAAGGCAGGGAGCAGGCCTAAGATGGCAGTTGGACATCCCCTGAGGGCTCCCAGACTGCAAGAGGGCACAAGCTGGGCTGAGAGATCCTCCACTCCCCAAGTGTAAAAATTTTATGCATTGGGCCTCTAGTTTAATTATATAAACGTCTATAATTGTAGCAAATGCTATGAAGAAAATGTACAGGGAGGTATTAGAGCACTTTTAATGCCCGTAAAGAATTACCACACCCTAGCTGGTTTGGCTCAGTGGATAGAGAGTCAACCCACAGACCAAATGGTCCTGGTGTGGATTCCACAATCACGAGATCTCAATCCAATTGAGCATTTGTGGGATGAAATTAAAAGAGCCATCAGACAGCTGGTTCCACAACCATCAAATCTCACAGAACTGGACAGTGCTATTCATCAGGCATGGAGTCAGATTCCTCGCATCACCTTTTAGCATCTGTTGGAGTCGATGCCAAGAAGAATCGCCGCAATATTGAAGGCAAAAGTGGCCCAATTGAGTACTGATTGGGTGGTCATAATAATCTGGCCACTCAGTGTATATTTTAATTATACAAGTGACTATAACATAAAAAGAAGCTCAACCTCATTTAGGAAGAGATATAAATATTGACAATTACTATTTTTTACCCATCATATTGGCCAACTTAAAAATTGATGATACTGTGTTGAGTTAGGCATTATAGAGAAGGGAAATAAATATTCTCAAACATTTTTGGTGAAAAGATAAATTGATCCAACTCTAGTTGAAAGCAATTTGGCAATCTATCAAAAGCAAAAATGCAAACCTTTTTTATTCCAGTGATTGATTCTAAAGACAATTATTTTTGCAAGTGCAAAACAAGGAATGCATAAGGAATGCCCTGTAGCATTGTTTTTAATGGAAAAAATATAGAAAACAACATAACTATTGATTAATAGGGTCAAGTTGAATAAATTGTAGCAGTTCTATATTATGGGGTACTATGCAGCCCTTAATAAGAATATATTTAAAAATAAAATAAAATAAAATAAAATTAGTCTTTATGTACTGATATAATCTACAATTTGCCGCAGAATTTTTAAGTAAAATATGCAAGATGCAAAACATTGTGTGTAACAAGCTACCATTTGTGCAAAAATATTTTTTCATAAATACTTTTATAAACTTAGAATATCCCTGGATGAGAATAGTAACAGTGGTTTCCTCTGGAAAAAGATACTGGGTGGCTGGGATACAATTTCTCTATATTCCCTTTGCACCTCACAATGCAAGTATATTACTAATTTAAAATTAATTTAAATTTTTTAATTTCCATCAATAGCTTACCACATCCTGGTTTTGAAAGTGATAGAATCAGACTTAGAGGAGACTCTGGAGGTTGTCTCATCCAGTCTGTTACAAATGCAGGCAATGTTTTTCCTACAAGAGCAGCACATGGCCTTTCACTTTCTTGAACATTTTACTAATGGTAATCTAATCCTTGTTGAAACAGCTTATTCTACTTTGGGGTAGTTCTAATTCATTTCTTCATTGATCAGTTTACTATTTATTAAATATTTGGCTTTGTGTGACTGCTGTAATTTCTTCATGATATAGAGCCCCAAATAGTATGTCTCTTTGTTTGGCATCCATTTATTTTACTTTTGTTTTCCAGAAAGTTCTTGAGAATCCTTCAGTAACTGGAAAATCCTTATTCTCTGAAAGGTATACTTCCCTGTTCTGTTCCTCATAAGAAGTGTGGAAAGGTTTTCAGATCCTTATTTAACCCTGAAAGAGCTCACCTCATTTTTTTTTTGGGGGGGGGGAGTTGGGAGGAATACCTTCTACACTGTGGTTCTCTGAACTGATTTTGACATTCCAGAGTGGCCAGACAAGCAGAGAAGAGATACATTTTGTTCTGGATTATATAATGTTATTAACACAACCTAATATTCTGTTAATTTTGTTAGCAACATTGTGAAATGGCTCAAGTTGTGAAAAAGGACAACCCACATATGGGAAAAAAGTATTTGCAAGTCATATAGCTGATAAGGGACTTGTATCTAGGTTATGTAAAAAACACTTGAGACTCAATAATAAACAGACAAAATCCCAATTAAAAGATAGACACTAAGTTTGAATAGATAGTTTTCTTAAGATGATATGCTGTAGGTCAATAAGCACATGAAAATATGCTCAACATCATTAGTCATTAGGGAAATGAAAATCAGAACTATGAAATACCACTTTATACCCACTAAGACAGCAATAATCAGATAGACAATAGCAGGTGTTGGAGAGGAGGTAGAGAAATTGGACTCCTCATACATTGCTATTGGGATTGTAAAATGGTGAAGCCATTTTGGAAACAACCTGGCAGATCTTCAGAAACTTAAATAAGAGAAATGAAAGAGTTACCCTAAAACCCAGCAATGGTTCTGTGAGGTATTCGCCTGAAAAATGAAAACATATATCCACACAAAAATTTGCACATGAATATTCATAGTAGCATTATTCATAACAGGAAAAAAAAAAAAGAAAGAGAAAGAGAGAAAAGAAAAGAAACAACCCAAATATCCATAAACGAATGAGTGAATAGTATGCTCATCTAATAGACTATTATTTGGTCTGAAAAAGAAATGAAGTACTGATACATTCTACAATATGGATGAGTCTTGGAAACATTATGAAGTGTCCAAAATCCCCAAAAGGCAAATCTTTGGACAAAAATTAGGCTAGTGATTGCCAAATAATGGAGAGAAGGAGAATGGGGGATGACTGCTAGGAAGTTTGAGGTTTCTATTAGAGGTGATGGAAATGTTTTAAGATTTCATAGTGATGATAGTTGCATACTGTTAATATACTAGCATTTTAACAAGAACTGAAAGATTTTAAAAAGCAAGCCCTGCAGATGTCTTGAGGAAGAGTGCTCTTGGGAAGGGGAAAGAAGAGCCAAGATCCAGGGCCCCGGAGGAAAGGCACACCTGTTTCATACCAGCAGCCGGAGACCCCGTGGCGGAGAGGAGGGTCATGGAGGAAAAACTGCAGCGGACGAGATCCAAGAGAGATCCAGGCCCAGATCAAGTAGGACCTCTCAACCCCTTTAATACGTTGGTTTTTTTACTGGAGGGGAATGGAAAGTCCTTAAAGAGTTTGGGTAGAAGACTTCTGTGTTATGGACTTTTAAGGATCCCTTTGGGATGCCATATTGCAGAAATAAGTCGAAGAAGAGACAAGGACTAAATTCAGTAAACCAGTAAGAAGGCTATTGCAGTGATGTAGACAAGAAATGACAGAAGTGTGGTCCTGGGTAGCAGCAATGGCAGTGAGAGAAACTATACTTCTGGATATGTATTTTAAGATAGAGCTGAATGTATGATTTATTATTAACCAGCACATTTTACAACTCTCAGGTAGCAAGTACGCAAATAGGAAGTTCAACGGAATTGATTCAAAATAACCTTTGTAAATTATACTTATTGTTTAATAATTTTTAATACCAAAACATTTTTTAAAAATATGTTTTATTGATTTTTTTACAGAGAGGAAGAGAGAGGGATAGATAGAAACATCGATGAGAGAGAAATATCCATCAGCTGCTTCCTGCACACCCCCTACTGGGGATGTGCCCACAACCAAGGTACATGCCCCTGACCAGAATTGAACCTGGGACCTTTCAGTCCACAAGCCGACGCTCTATCCACTGAGCCACACCGGTTTTGGCAATACCAAAACATTTTATTAAAAGGTAGGAACCCTTGTTTTCCACCTGAGTGGCAAAATAAGGTGGTGAGTAGCATAAATCTGTTGCTTATAAAGGGACATGGGCTTTGAAGTTGGGTAGACCTATGCTTGCTTGCATCCATGCTTTCATTTATGAGCTGTGCAACCAGGCAAGCAACTCAAAGGCTCTTTGTTCTCATGTGTAGGATCATGATGGTGATTAAATGAAAGAATGTGTATAAAGGGTCCAGTATAGTGCCTGGCACGTAGTAAATGCACACTCAAATTAGTATATTTCTTTTCCCCTTTCCAATATACAGTAGTAAGTCCTCACTTTAAGTCATTGATAGGTTCTGTACCTTTAAGTGAAATTACATGTAACAAAACCAGTCTTACCATAGGGTAATTGATATAAGAAGCGTTAAGTTCCTATCGATCTCATCTTTATAACAAAATGACATTGAGTGAAACAACATTCCTCAAGGGCCTGCTGTACTCTTCAGCTCTGCCCAGGAACACTTCCCACAAGCACATTAGAAAATCCCAACCTTAAATGTGCCTTATGTCACCTTTATGATGAAAGAAAATGCATCTCAGAAACAGGAGAATAAAGAATAAATTTTTTCATGATGTATGTTTCTAGAGAAAATGTTTGAATCTGATAAAAACTATCCAATTTAGTTTATTATCAAAACTAACCATTTTATTAGGATTTTACATTAAAATAGACCTGCTGCTTTCTAATGTCTCAGAAGTGGAGCTGTCTTCAAAAAATTTTATAGAGTTTCATTAATTTTATTCCTCTTGAATAAATATCCTCTTCCTAAATACTAAGATTTCAGAAAGGTGAAACAAAGTTTAAGGGACTTGCTGTGCATTTGAGAAATTCAGCTAGTGATTTTACATTCTGGGAACAAATTAAGAAAATATGCCAGCTATCACTTTAAAAAAATCCAACCACCTAACATGTAGACTTCAAGAATTTCCTTACATTTATATGCACACTGCATTCAGATCTCTCACCAAACCACCCATACACACACACACACACACACACACACACACACACACACACACATGCTCATAAGCACTCTCTGACAAAATGTAACTTATATTTAAAACCATTTTATTTGGCTCAGATCTGGGTTTTTTAGACTGTCAGAACAACTTCTTACTCTATACTTTTCCTTTTCAAATCTCCTGTTAGCTATGTTCCTGTTACGCTCAGATAAATTACTGGAAGAAGAAATTAATTTATCTAGTATTTTTTTTCCCCTGTACAAAAATCAAAAGCCTGTTGGACAGATATTTTGCCCCAGTTTCTAATTTTTGGAACTCTATGCCTTGCTTTTAAGATTGTTTTCCACCTGGTCCTTTCTTGACTAATTCTCCCCATTTCCTGCTGCGATGGTACTTCCCACTGCAGCCAGAGAATCTGCTAGCTCCTGATGCACATGACTCACTCACTCCTTCCTTTTAGTCATTTTCCTGACAATATTCTAGCCTGAATTCCATGTTGTGTCTCTACTTTATGCCACTTCCTTTCTTATTTCAAAACACTTCTCAAAACTCCATGTGACCTGATCCGAGTAGTTCCAATAGCTTAGAATATGTGCATCTATATTAAAAAGAAATGCTAGTAAGCCTCTTGTCACACCAAGAAATAGATGAAAGAAAAGAAAGAGGATGAGCATAGTTTTGAGTATGCTGAGTCTTAAATGCCCATGTATAATATAATGGAGAAGCCTTCATTGCCCACTTTCTCACTTCCTTCAGGTCCTTATGCAAATGTTAAGTTCTCATGGAAGACTTCCCTACACACCCCCAGCAATGAACATTACCTCCTACCTTCCACGTTGTTTTCGCCATAACAGGTATCACAATCTAACATATTTATTATTTTGTAGTTATATATTTTTTTTAGTCATCTGCCTTTTCTCACTAAAATGTAAGCTCATTGAGGATTGTTTTTGTCTATTATTTATACTACTATGTCCCCAGTACCTAGAAGAATGCCTGACCCAAATATTCAATAAATATTTGAAAAAGGAAGGAATTTGTAGTTGATTTCATAAACTGTTCAGGGATAGCTAGAGATAATAACCTATTTATGCGTGTCTCCTGCCTATTACTTCTAACCCACTCTTATGTGCCTCTTCCTTCCTTCCCTTTCCTCTCAAAAAGAGCTTCCCATCTTATTATCCTAATTCTTCAGTTTCATAATTTCACAACAACCGTGGTTCTGATTCCTGGCAAAAGAAAAACCTCTGGGAATCTACCCTATAGTTTTCTAAGTGTACAAACAGGCACCCGGGTCAACTCTTGGTTAATTTCCCACCGCAGGGGCATATTGAATTTAAATAAACAAGAAAGTGTGCTGTGTTTGGAATCTGAGACATTGGTCTGAATGCTTTCCATCACAACCATTGAAGCAAAATGTGAAAATTATTTTTTTAAAGCCATGGAATATCTAAAAGGCTAGGTGATTTTTTTTTTTTTTGCATCTTTACTTGTGCTTGTTTCTTTCATCTGTTTCAGAAGACATAGAATTCCTTTTTCCGAAATGAATGTGTGTGCCTATGCAATTGATTTCATGTCCTTATGGCCATCCTGAGAGCATCTTGACCCCTTGCCTGGCCTGTCATGATTGCTTTCTAACGGGGGTCCTTGTCTCCCATCTCTGTCTCCCCACCAAACAGTAACCATACTGTTTCCAGAAGGATATTTCTGGCACATGGCTATGTTACCTTATACCTTCACTGACTTTATGGAAATTATCTTCATACATGTTGATCTCAACTAGAACATGAACTCTTAGAAGGTTAGTATTTATACCAGTGACTAGTATGGCACCTGTCACATTATAATTCTGAGTAAAACAAT
This sequence comes from Pipistrellus kuhlii, assembly GCF_014108245.1. NCBI lineage: Eukaryota > Metazoa > Chordata > Mammalia > Chiroptera > Vespertilionidae > Pipistrellus > Pipistrellus kuhlii. Next base: position 55,266,560 of record NW_023425595.1, on the reverse strand, counting down.
CTTGTTTTCCATTTTCTATGGAATAAAGTACAAACACACTTAAGTTTTATTCCAAGACCTCTATAATTTCACTCAACCTGACTTCACTCCACCCTGAGCCATGATGAAGCACATTTGGACATTGCTTGTTAATTTTAAAATTTGAAAAGTGTTTGCTTTACAGGCCATGCCAAACCCCTTCAATCAAATTGGTCTCTTAAAGGGACCCTGCCCATACAGCTGCACACTTGCTGTTTCTTTAGCTCCCGGTGAATGAATGTTCATGTCTGTACTCATGTTGCTCCCTTTGCCTTGCATTCTACCCCTGACCTAACTATTTCTTTCCTGGTAAAACCTGTCCAAACCCTACTCATCTTTTCAACACAATTAAATAGCTACCTCCTTTTTACATATTTTATGACTCCCCCTATTATCAATAATTCATTCATCTTATGTATTTCAAAAGGGCATTAACTATATATTGTTATGGTGGGGTTTTTTTTAATCATATCTCTCAATTTGTTCTGTACTCTTGTGGAGAAGAAATGGCTAATTTTTGGGCTCCCTTCAATCTTGTCTTTTTTCCTTTGTTTATTCATCTTTTAGAGCTGAGATCATGTCAGATCCCATGTGTGTCTAATGCATGCATCTGGCTCAAGGACGAACACATGGTAGGTGCTTAATATGTGCTCCTTGCATATGAGGACTTTATAACTGTGCACATGAGGACTTTATAACTGTGCTTGAAGTAGAGAAATGATGGATTGTCCTGCTGAAGTAATGAGCAGCAGTGTTTACTTGTGTCATTTCTTTTTTACTTCTGCATTAAGTAGCATCGACGAGCCAGTTACTCTGAAGCAATCTGTGTGTGCAGTAATTGACAAGTGTCCAATTGACAACTGATCTGTGGAGTTCTTCAGTACAGAGAACTGTGGATCTGACTAATCTGGAAGGCCCCAGGCTTTACCAACTTGTGAGCACAGAAGAGACCACATTAACATTAATACAGAATGGACAAAAGTAGGTTTATAGTTGTAATACAAAGAAATGATACATTAATTAATAAATAATAAATCAAGAATAAACTCTGTGCTTGTGCACTCACAACTGTAAACCTACTTTTGCCCACCCCTGTATTTGACTTTGGTCCCCACCTGTCACTAGGGATCCAGCCTCCTCGTGCTATTTTGTGTATTCTCCAAAAGGTTGAATGACACAAGTACTGAGGGATGAGTCCAGTTTGTGTTCTTTTGATCTAACCATCTCAAAAGCACCTTAACCACCTTTTCTGCCACCACGGCCTTGCATGAAACATGTGCATCGATGTTGAGGATGCTGACTCCCAGTGCTCTCAAATTCACTCATCCTTGAGTTGTCAGAGCAGTTGGCTTTTGTCACTAAGGAAACCATAGAGAAAGAAGAGCTGGGGCCAGAAGACTGTCTGCATTTTGGAGAATGGTTACACCTTGTGAATGGGGAGGAGAGAGAAGGAGGAAGATGACCAGTGAGAGACCAAATCAACAAAAGTTTCCAGAACTGGTTTGGCAGAAAAGCTCAAACATGTTGAAAAATAATTTTTTTCTTTAGCAATTTGTTTTTAAGGATGTCATCAGAGATCCCATAAAGATTTATCTTATGGATGTTTATTCCCACATTGTTTATATGAGTCACTTCCCGAGAGCAATTCAGTCTAGTGGTGGAGTAGAGGTCGGCCACAGTGCTGAGTGAGTAAAGAGGAAATAGAGGCAGTGAAATAGAGAAAAGTGTGACAGAACCTTGAGAAGAAGAGCAAAAGTCCCCAGTCAGACAGAAGTGAATCCAATTACCAGAGTAAACGAGAGGTGAATAGAGATGAGGATGGGGCAGAATTACTCAGGACTTCATAAACCAGGGACAAGGGGCTGAGTTTTCTTTCGAAGACATGGAAGAGCTTAATGACTGAGTGAGATGATATGCTTTTTTATTGGAAAACATCTATGTAGGATATTGTTTGAAGAATAAATTTTAGAAAAAAAAGGTAGAATCAGAGGGACTAGTTAACAGGTTATAATCCTGTAGTCAGCTTGGGTTTTACTACAACAATATTTTTCCTAGTTTCATCCATAACCCTGCAATAAACAAGGATGCAGATTTCCCTATATTTTAGGTTATTCTCTTTGGAGAAAGTTCCCAAGTTAGAATGACTGAATAAAAGATGTGATTTTTTTTCCCCCTTAAAGGTGGTTTGTAGCCTCATTATTCACAATAGCTAAAAGATGGACACAAACCAAATATCTATAAATGGATGAATAGATATAAGAAATTAAGAAACGTGCACTAATAAAAGAGAAAGATGCAAATTGACCATCACTTCATGACACCCACCAGCCAATCAGGAGTAAGTATGCAAATCAACACGACAAAGATGGTGAGTTATCGATAATTTGAATACACAGGCACTGAGCGGCTGGGGGCAGGATGGCTGCTTGCATGTATGCTGGTGTCAAACGGCCTGCATCCCAGGTACATGCATCCCAGAATGTCCCTGGCCACTCTGGGCTGAGCGACCAGAGATGGGGTGGGAACATCCCTGGGGCCCAAGTGCTTTGAGCTGGCCCTGCATGCAAGTAGTCAGGGGTGGGCTGGGAACACCCCCCATAGCAATCGAGCAGACAACAGGGCCCTGCTTGTCTCTGGCTGTTGCAGCAAGGGGCAAGCAGTCCCCTGCAGTGAATGAACAGAAAGCAGGACGCCCACAGAGAGCATACACTAGGGCCCTGCTTGCCCCTGCAGTGATGAGTCAGAAGCAGACAATAGGGCCCTGCTTTCCTCTGGTCCCAGTGGCGAAGAGCAAGCAGGCCCTCACAGAGAGCAGACACCAGGGCCTGCAGTGGTGTCAAGCAGGCAGGTCTGCAGAGAGCAGGAACCATGGGGAGCAGGCCTAAGCTATCAGTAGGACATCCCCGGAGGTCTCCCAGATTGGAGAGGGTGCAAGTTGGGCTGAAGTTCCCACCCCCCATGCATAAATTTTGTGCACTGGGCCCCTAGTGAAATGTATAAAAAGGAATGAAGTGCTGATACATAAATGTTATGCTAAGTGAAGAAGACAAACAGAGCAAATGAGACATTTATGACATCATTGATATGAAATACCCAGAATAGGTGAATCCATAGACACAGAACGTAGACTAGTAGTTGTCAAGAGCTGGTGTGGGGAGAGACAAATGAAGAAATGGTTTAATGGTTTCAGGACTTTCCTTTGGGAAGATGAAAATGTTCTGGCAATCCATATACCGTATTTTCCAGCGTATAAGACGACCCCCTAATTTTACAGTTAAAACATAGGGTTAGGCCTATATTCGCTGTATAAGACTACCCCCCACTTCAAAGAAAAGACTTACTTTGCCGTCAAGATCTGCAGGTAATTTTTGTGCAATTTTGGTATTTTGCCCCCGATTTTCGGTTGACTTTTTTTCGTTTCAAAAGTCATCTTATACGCCGGAAAATAAGGTATGTGGTGATTCCACAACATTGTGAATGCACTAAAATGTCAGAATTATACATTTTTGAAGTGGTTAATTTTTATTTTATGTGAATTCTACCTCAGTAAATAAACATTTTAAAGTAATCTATGTTTTCAATAGTGCTTTCAAAAGGGTCGTCACAATTTACCCCAGGGCCAGCAAGGTACAAGAGTTCCAGTTTTTTCGGCCAGTTTGGCTCAACAGCCATTGAGGAGGGTCAATTCTTGGTCAGGGTACATGCCCAGGTTTTGGGCTTGATCCCCAGTGAATTTGTGGAGGAAGTAGCCACTTGATGAATCTCTCTCTCTCTCTCTCTCTCTCCCTCCCTCCCTGAAATCAATTAAAGAAAACATCTATACTAATAAAAGGGTAATATGCAAATTGGTCATGATGCCCTCAATGTAACAACTGAACAACAGGCTGCATAGGGTAACAAGGCTGGTAGGGGGGTTAACAAGGGACGAGCAAATGACTGACAAGCAAACTGTGTGGGGCAACCAGACCAGCAAACTGTGTGGGGCAGTGAGGGGTGACCAGACTGGCAGAGGAGGGCAGTGAGGAGTGACCAGGCTGACAGGGGGGGCAGTGAGGGGCAACCAGGCTGGCAGAGTAGGGTAGTTGGGGGCAATCACGCCAGCAGAAGGAGGCACTTTGGGGTGACCAGGCCTGCAGAGGGGGGCACTATGGGGCGACCAAGCTGGCAGGCAGGGGCAATTGGGGAAACCAGGCCAGTGGTGGGGGACAGATAGGGGCGATCAAGCTGGCGGGGGGGGGGGGAACAGTGAGGGGCAACCAGGTGAGCAGAGGGTGGCAGTTGGAGGCAAGCAGGCCAGCGGAGGTAGTGGGGAGTTGGGGGCAAGCAGGCTGGCAGGGAGCAGAGTTGGGGGAGAGCAGACCAGCAAGGGGGACATTTGGGAACAAGAAGGTCATTGGGGGGGCAGTTGGGGGTGAGCATGCAGAGTGATTAGGAGCAATCAGGCAGGCAGGCAGGTGAGCGGTTAGGAGTCAGCGGTCCCAGATTGCAAAAGGGTGCAGGTCAGGCTGTGGGATCAGCCTAAACCGGCAGTCGGACATCCCCTCAGGGGTCTCAGATTGGGAAGGGTACAGGTTGGGCTGAGGGACACCCTCCTCCTTGCACAAATTTCGTGCACCAGGCTACTAGTTTTATCTAATAAAGAAGGTATATGCTAATTGACCCTCATGCTGTTGCAAATATGGCAGCGCCCACAGCCAATAAGGAGAGAATGTGTTAATTGACTGTCATGCCCTCAAAGATGGCAGCACCCACAGTCACAAGATGGCAGCACCCAGTCACCTCAGCCCCACTGGGGCAGCAGGCGTGCAGCAAGGCCAGACCTGCCCTTAGGTGGGCCCAGCCTTGCCACGCACCTGCCTCTGGGTCCCCCAGTCCCTCAGCCCACCAGCCACCCAGGGCCAGCCAGAAGCACATGCAAGCCTCAAATGTCGGCTACCCAACTGCCCAGGGCCAGCCCAATGTGTAGGCAAGCAGTTGCTCAGCCACCCAGGGCCACCTGAGGCTCAGGTAACCAGGGCCAGCGGAGACTTACTCTGCCGGCAGTGGCAACAGTAGAGATGTGATAGGGTGTCGCCTTCCCCTGATCACTGGGTCACCTCCCACCCCTGAGGGCTCCTGGACTGTGAGAGGGGGCAGGCTGGGCTGAGGGACCCCCCCCTCCAGTGCATGAATTTTCATGTACTGGGCCTTTAGTATTTAAAATAAAGAGTTCCAGTTCCACCATATATACCTGCCTAAATATTTGCAAATAACATTTCAGTTATAAATTCCCATTTCTTAGATTATTTGTTTCTCAGTCATATTTCCTGTCCTTAAAATTGCCTAATTTTGTCTTTTATTTATTTATCTATTAGGTCTTATGCTTCTGTTATCATTTTGTATGTGCCTTGTACAATAAACATGTCATCCCCCTTTCTATTCTATTTGTTGTGCATAATTTTTCACAATCTGTCTTTTTTAAAAGTCTATTTTTAAAAAACCACACATTTGTATATTATTAAGCCTGTTTATCTTTTTCCATTTTGATTTCCTCTTTTACCTCTAGGTGGAGAGATTGATTCTTTTCAAGTGGTCTGACTCAATAGCTAATTCTATTTTTTTGTAGCATTTCTATAGTTTGATCTATCAAGAATTTATTTTTAATAGTTATAGGTTTTAATAAGGTTTTCCATTGACAAATGAGTTCCATTTTTTTTATTTATCCAATCATATAATTTTGAACATGGTTTCTCCACCTATAAAAGGAAAAAATTGACTTAGATTGTTAATGATGACTTGAATTGCTTTTATTATGTTGTTTTCTGTTATAAATTGAATTGTGTCCTCCCAAATACATATATTGAAGTCCTAACCCCTAGTACTTATGTATGTGACCTTATTTGGATAGAGAGTTGTTACAGATACAATTAGTTAAGACGAAGTCATACTGGAGAAGGGTGGGTCCCAGACCCAATATGACTGATGTTCTTGTAGAAAGGGGAAATTTGGACACAGACATTCATGCAGGGAGAACAGCGTGTGAAGACTGGAGTGATGCTGTCATCACCCTGGAACTACCAGAAGCTGAGAGAGACCTGGAACAGGTCCTTCCCCGGTGACTTCAGGATAAGCACGGCCCTGCCGACAGCTTGATTTTGTACTTCTAACCTACAGACTGTGAAATATTAAGTTTCTGTTGTCTAAGGCATCCAGTGTGTGGTATTTTGTTATGGCTGCTCTAGAAAATTAACACATTTACATATATACAAATTAATACTCATTATACACTCCATAAACCTATCATTCTTTTACAGGAACCAGGGCAAAACAAATTTACAAAATATGTCTAAAGTAATAAAATCAACAAGCTTGAAATGAGCCACATTAAATTAGTGAGACAATTGGTATTATTTTGCTGCAACTATGTCATGGCTCCCAATATGCATATGTTCTGGACTGCCCTCATTAATGTATAAGGGGAATTCAATACCCCTTTCTCTGCCCCAGAATGGTCCTTCAGACAATGCTCATGACATCATTTAGTGTTTACTTGGCCTATTAACTTTTCACCTGTTCCCTTTTCAGTAATTCTCAATAACATATCAACTCAAGTGCAAACGTGGGTCCGGCAATTATGCCTTGGTTCTTAGTTACAGGGTGGTCATTTAAATAATGCAGGTTATGCTCATGCTGATTACTTTAAGATGACCATGAAAATGAAAAAGCAACATAAAGCGTTCTCATGGGAACCTTGCAGACCCCTAAGAACACACGGACAAACTAAGCACACAAACACCCCCATTTGAGAAAAGTGTAATTCTGAGCGGCCCTCTGATCCGGTGGCATTTGCACTGGGAACAGCCCATCGTTCAGCTTCCTTCTTAGTTAATGAGCAACATTATTGGAACCAAGATGCTTTGCTGGTGACCTCACTCTGTTTGCTTTTATGTGTTGTGTCCTCTTCCTCTCTCAAAGAATCCTGAAGATGTTCACTCACCCAAAACCAGCTTCCTTGCTGCTACTAAGGACGAGAGCTGGGAGTGTTCCCATGACCTAGTGCAAAGGTTTTTTAAAAAACAATTTCAGTTCAGCCAAGAATGTGAGGCAAAAACAAATCAAGCAAAGACCAACAGGAAAGGATGGATTTGCAAGAGCATTTACTGAAAAAAAGGGAGGAAAAAAAAAAGTAATCCCAAAAATGTAAATCTAGACTTGCTGTGGTCTTACTTCCCCCAAATGCTCAGGGTAGAAACCGGAAAGCCAGCAAACCACGTCTCACGCTCTATAATTTGGAAAAGAAGAGAACTAGATTTCACAGAGTTTGGACACCTTTGCTCAACTACTGTATAAGCACTTTTTTATTTTCTTCAGAGTTCTGGGAAAAATTGCATTTCTCTAAAATACATGCAATATTTTGCTCAAACCGAAGCCCCCGCCCCCCAAAATTGGCTTGAAAATTTATTCAAGGTTTTTTGTAGAAATAAGTACCACCATCATTAAAACATTCTAAACGAAGTTAACCAGCGTTTGTTAATGGGTAAGCAGACATGGAACATGCTGACTTATCCTCTGTTCAGTGCCACATCCTGGGGCAGGATGTGAGAGAAGAGGTTCTACAAGCTTGGGAGCACTGAGTTGGGTCACTTCCCAAGACAGCTTTGAAGTCAAGGTGATTCAGCCAGTTCAGTTGCCTCGAAGATGGGCAGCCTGAAAAGAGGATGTGGCACAAGGAAAGAAATCTAGATTTGAATCCCGAAAGACCTTAGTTAGACAAGGGACTACATTTTCTTAGCCCTTGTTTTCCCATGGGTACCTTGAAGAAATTGATCTACCTTATAGGATACTGTAAAAATTAGTTGAAATAAAATATTTGTACAGAGCTTCTGCTTGAGACACATGCAGATATGTACACAACACAAACTCACACACACACACACACACACACACACACACACACACACACCTAGACACACACACCTAGACACACAAATATTAAACTGAGCCATTTGACATTGCTAGCATTGTCTGTTTTTGACCTACAAAAATGGCAATTTTGAATGTTTTGAACTAATATGTAAATAAAGAATTATGGGCAGTGACATAAAAAAAGTAAGAATTACTACTTCTTTGGGCCAAAGAAAGCACACATTTAAACAAGAGAACTAATCTAGGCACTAGGACCCTTATGGCATATGGATGCTGTGTTAACATCAACTCTTCAAAAAAGTGATTTCTGAACTTAAAAAAAGGGATACTGGAATACTCAACTTTCCAGGGCAAATTAAAAACATACCTTGACTTTTGTTTAATTTAATTTTCTTTATTAACCCCGAGGCATTGTCTAACGTTGATGCCAGGATATGAGTCATAATATTTTGCTCATTAGTCTTTATTTGCCATCACACTGGAATGAGCCAGCCCCAAGACGTGCATGATTACAGCTGTTTTTTAGCGTTTCAGACTTGTAATGAGCAATGTTCTATCAATCTGCCACCCCCACATTTGTCTTGGAAAATAACTCACCACCCCCAGATTTTGTCTCCCGATAAATGGTTTAGATGTTGACTTTTCAAATAGGTGACTTTCTTACCCAGTGGCTGAATGGATTCCGGTGGCTTTGTCCAATGAGGAGACAGGATGACCACTAATAGGAACTGGGTGAAAATTCAGGTCAGGAATGGTTCATTTCTCACAGCCAGTAGGGCTAGAATGAGGTCAGGAGACTGGGTCAGTGTCTGTATTGAATTCTTACCCACTTGGGCTTGAGGGCAACAAATTGTCAGTGAGAACTCCAGGGCGGTTTACACCCCAATTTCCATGAACTTCGTGGGTTCTCAGGAGTTGAGACTTCAGGGAAACCCTCCAACAGTCTACCAAACAGATCCAATGCATTGCTCAATGTCTGTATGGTAAAAATTACATGCTCTGGTGGATGTAAAAGAGGGGAAGCCATAAGTGCCAACTTTAGCTGGTAGCACCCCAGTGGCTTCCAGGAACCTAAAGAAAAATATTACGTTCAACTGTGTCCTTACCATGACATTTTCTTCCAGGCAGAAGCAGTAAATCATTTGACTCAATGGCAATACTTGAAATCTTATAAGGAGATCTTGACGAACCCGTCATTATTTTCACTTGTTTTTAATTGCTTGTTTTTCTTCTGGTTGGTTTATTGTTGGTGATTTCATAGAGAATAGGATCTGGGTGACAAGCCCTCTTTATTTTGACTTGGAATGTTTTTCTGCCCAAAGTTTGAACTTTGCCCCAGTGATTATTTAGGTCTGGTTTACCCACAGGCTGGTTAGGAGTGTTGTGTGCAAACATGCCATGCCAAATATAAGGCAGTAGCCACTTTAGAAAGTTATTTTTGATCTGGATCTATTTGGCCTTGAGTGACACAATATGTGTTAGGAAATACATGATCAAATTCAGAATTATGCAGTGCAATTCAGTACATACTTTGTTTCCACGATGCCTACTTGGTGATTATTGGGAAGGGTTTTAGTGTGCATCAGCAGATGGGAAGTGCTGGAGTGACACCTGAGGAAACCGTGAGTCTGGGCCATCTCTCCTATTCTCCCAGCTTGGCTGTTGGGACCAGTTGTTTGCTGGCCTAGGACTCTGAAAGCAAACAAGTTACAGAGTCATTACTATATGTTGTTAACACCAAGCAGGAAGTGACTTGGCTAGCTTTTGTCCCCAGCTGGATTGATAGTGCTGACCTACGTTACATAGAAACCTTTTGACACTTTTAGTCTTGAGTGTGTTGACCTCTAGTCTTGGTTTTCTTCTGGGAGATATGTTTCAGTTTTATCTTAAAACAAATTTTTTTTTTTTTTTTTAAATTTGAGAAACATTATAGGATAGTGGGTAAGTCCAATGGCTTTGTTGCCAGAAAGTGCTAGGTTTAAATCTGGTGCCTACAGACACAATGGAGATGAGGGTATGAGTGGGGATGCTGGTGGGAGGGGGTAATTGGGGAATAAGAACACAAATGTACACCTTAATCAATAAAGAAATTAAAATAAATAAATAAATCTGGTGCCTACTATTTATTGGCTTTAAGAAGTATGACAACTTCTCTGAATTTTAGTTTTATTATCTATAGGAAGGAAATGATAATAAAAATGTAGTTACATGTTGTTACATAAATAAAATAAGATTATGTAGCCTAGTTACTAAGTGCATATTAGCTATTTTTATCATCATTCTTCTCAATTAATTTCTCTGTTAGTGTGTGTAATGCAGCACAGTTGTGCAAGGACAAATTAGCCAACTGGAAAATTCCTTAGCCTATAGGTGATTGATTGAAGGGATATTTTTGGGAGAATGGTTAACTTTGATTATGGCCTCTTCCTTTTTGTCCATTCTGCTCTACCTTATATCCTTTTATATTCCTACCAGATGATTAGCCAGCCCTTGTGAAGACTGAGGTGCAGCTGCAGAATTCTGAGGGAGTTAGTTCTCAGTGCATACTATGCCCACAAACTCCTGTCCAGGAGTGACTTCTTCCACATTCATCGCTGTGCTTGTATTGACCACCATAACACCATCCTGGCCACTTAATTTCACCCGGACTCTTGAATCAAAGGCAGCTGTTTATAGGCTTGCCAGAAAACTTAACAGTGCAGGAGCAATTTTCTGCATTACAGAGAATCTAAACGAATCAATAAGGTTCTCTCTTAGAGCACAGAAAGTCTTCAAATAATGTGGTTTTCCGGTTTCCTCAATGCCATTTTACGATGATGTTGATGTGATTGCCATATGAACTTAACTCTTGCTCGTGTCAAATAGCCTATGGCAGGGATTGGCAAACTCAGTAAACAGAGCCAAATATGAACAGTACAATGATTGAAATTTCTTTTGAGAGCCAAATTTTTTAAACTTAAACTTCTTCTAATGCCACTTCTTCAAAATAGACTCGTCCAGGCCATAGTATTTTGTGGAAGAGCCACACTCAAGGGGCAAAATAGCCACATGTGGCTCACGAGCTGCAATTTGCCGACCACGGGCCTGAGGGAAAATTGGTTTTATTATATGTCATTTTGCTTACAGTCTCAGAACCTATCAGCAACGTTCAATGAGGACTTAATGTCATACGTCAGAGAGGGGCAAGAGAGAGAAGGGAGGCTGGAAAACTTACAACTAAGAAGAGAATAAGTAGACACTTGGAAACCATAAATAAAGAGACCATGAAAGAAGGCAAACTGGGAGAGTCAGGAATGAATATAGGCAATAGAGGGTTAAGCAGGAGCAAAGGAACAGAGAGAGGAAAAGAGAGAGAGTCCAGCAGGGTCTCCTGGTTAGTGACAGGCTTTGGTGGGCCTACATCAGAGCTGCTACTGGACAACTAGAATTGCCACCCAGTTGGGAAAGCCTAGAAAGCTGCAAAAATGACCATAAATATTTTAAAGGTAACGGGGCCTCCACGAGTCCCTTCCAGTATTCCCACACAGTGATCACCAGGTCAATCTCCCGGTAATGCTGAGCCTTACAGGTGACTACGTTCTGACTTCCTTCTCCCCCTTTTCTTCCTTTTTCTTTGGCTGGCAGATAAGCTGTTATCACTTCTGGCCTCGGGATCCAAGCCTCATGGCAACACTGCAGCTAACCACACACGTCACTCCTTCAGCCACCTTTCAGGTTGGCCTTGATTGTCAAATCCCAACGCACCAGGTGCTCAGAGATAAAGACTGGTGGGGAGAAGGGGTCAAGGAGAAGATTGCTGTGAGTGCAGTAAAACAAGAAGGAGCATCACCCAGGAAACAGCTTGTTCATCTCTACTTCTGCCACATATGCCTTTTCTACCACTAAAAATGCTCTTTGCTTTGCTCTGCCAGTCCAAGCCCCTCACCGAAAATCCCTGCAGAGTCTACTGAATGTTCACATTCTTCAACAAGTGTTTTCCAGTCAACAGACTTCCACCCGATCTGTCCTAGCTCTTGATTATTTCTGTTGTCTTAGAATGTGTACAAGAAATACTGCTTTGTAAAAAGGGTGCTGCCAACTTGTTTTGTTTGCAAAAGGTTGCACCTTCTATTTCTCACATGTCTTCTAAAACTTTAAGTACTATGCTTCATGCATAATTTATGCTCAACAAATACTGACTAATGTGCAGTAGCAACTAGTAACGACAGCAATAACTGACATAATTGTAGAGAACCTGCTATATGTCAGATAAAAAGGTGCTGCTAGTTTACTTACGTTATCTCTGTTCCTCATATTGATCGTTTACAGGTGAGGAGAATGACGCTTAGAAAGGGTAAGTAAATAATTTGGAGTCACACAGCTTTTAAGTATTGAGATTAAACCTGGTGTCTGTTTCTGTTGTGCACCTCTATGTCTCAAGTACTGCCGTTGCTAATAGCCCGAAATGTGAGTTTTTACAATTGTTTATTGTGAAAATGTTTTTCATTTCTGAACTAAGATCTGACTTCCTTAAATGTCTTTTAAGGAAATGAAAAGTTATTTATTTGTTATCTACCGTTCCCTCTCTCACCTCTGTGGTTGTGGAAAAACCGATTGTGATTCATAGATACCAAATCAATTTCAAAGTGTTTACTAAAGGTACGTAGCACTCTCCTCCCTCTCCCAAGGGCATGGTTCACAAACTCTTTGTATCATTTATATTTTCATTCAAGGTAAGCCACAAATATTGTCTAGAGTTGAGGCCAGACAACATGACTCATATTATTTAGTGACACTTCATACCTTAAAATCTTACCAAATTATAAGAGATTGTAAACAGCTTCTTTAAACTTATGTATTCATGTCAAAATAATAATAATAATTATTATAATAATAACATTTTAGGTTGCTAGCATTCTAATGGAATGTGGCTACTTACAATTTAAACTGAATTTGTGTCTAAGTGATTTTCCTGTTTAATTTAGCCATCAATTACATAATTTTTGAACACCACATAAATTCAAGAATTAAAAAATAATTAAAAGTAGTATGCAGCTCACAGAAAAACAATTAAGAATTATAAGAAAGTTAGGTTCACAAAGAACTAACTCTCTTCAGACAACTACAAAGAAATCTCTGGGCCTCCTCCTGATGAATTATCTGGAATAGGGAGTTGCTTGTGTCATATTTTTGTTTTGTATGTTTCCCATGTGTGTCCTAATAAGGCAATTGCTTTGTATTGTGTAGCAAAGATCAGATAACACACTTTATAACAGGTAATCTGGGGTAGGCTAGTCTGGGATGGAAGAATGATTACCTCACTCAATTAGGTTACCACTATTTGTCTTGTATCTTTATGGCTTAATATCCTTTACCCCCAAAATTGTCTTTAGAACATGGCAATTCAATGCAGACCAGAGCTGTTCACAGGAAACTGGTGAGTCAGTGTTCAGTGTTAATCTGCACTGAGGAACACAACTTTGAGGTAAAAATGTGATTATTAGAGAAAAATATCCAATAATCTATATATTTCTTGAGAGATACCTACATGAGCAGTGTAATCTATTTGGAGACAGAACAAAGGGTTCTGAGTGACCTTATAGGATGATTCCTTTAGACCTGGTCTGTTCCTCTTTTCTCCCTCACAGACCAGAAACTCAAGGCAGAAAACACTAGATATCGCTGCAGACAAATTTGCCTATTATGTCAATTATCACTCTGTTAGAATTTTATAAAGAAAATAAAAAGTATAAAACCCAACAAAAAACTAGAGAGTGGGAGGGGGGGCTTCATTAGCAACCCAGAGATTTCAATGAATTACTAAAGTGAACAAAATGATAATACAGGAGTTTCAGAACTTATTCCATAAAATTATTATTTAATACTCATATTTTATTGTTTCAAACCTGTTCAGAAATTATAATACCAAAGAAACTATTGAAATTAAATAGTTGATGCATTTTAAATTTAAAAATTCATAAACATATTAAAAAAACATAAAATTATTAACACTTGTCAAGTATTCTCTTTGTAAAATAAAGTTTCAAAATAAATTGTTAAAATAAGCCATATTTTAAATACAAATTATGTTCATATTCTTTAATTTTACCATTTATAAATGAATGTTTATTACACAGAACTTCCTATATTAATTTCAACATTCTTTATATCCTACATTTGGGGAGCAGTCCTCCACTTTGCTATCATGAATTTTGAGACAAATTCAATAATTTGTCTCCATTCATTTTGTGAGGTCAGTAAGGAGGAATAATAATAAAATAATTTGAAAAAATTATTTGTATTTTTATTTTGTTATTTCATTTCCTGGGTTATTGATTATGATAATGTCACTAGAACTGCTTTCTAGTATTTTTTTTTTTTAATCAGAAAGAAAGAGGCGGAATTATGGGTGGTGCTCAGGGTAGTGCAAGAAAGTGTTCACTGTATATGAATGTTGACCATCACTCGGGTCAGCAGAAAGTAGGCTGGAATATATGTTTACCTACATCTCATCCCTAAGTCATCCTTGGGCCTGATTTAATGTTTAAGTTTGGGGGGCAAGGGGCAGGTCATCTTAATTTTTGGAATTGTGCCCTGCTTCCATGTGAATCAACTGACTACCATAGATCCTACAGTAAGATACTAAGTGGTGATAGAGCACACTGGTTCAAAATCATTTATCTAATCTGAATATGACAAAATACCCTGGGAGCAAATGAAATATCAGGATGAATGTCTTCATTTCTTCTAGTTATGAAATGTACTTGCCTCTTTAAGCTAAAAGCACTCGGAAGTCAGCCAGAAACTAACAGGTGCAGGACTTTCCAAAATGTGTAAAGCATTTACCATTGGAAGAAAAAGAGATAAAAGTCTGTCTTTAAGCTCTTGCTTGATCAGTTTTATCAGCATCCATTGTTTATATAAGAAGGGGTAAGATCTGCTTAATCATTTGTGTATGTCAATGTTTTGGAAATTTTTGAAAGAAATTTGGTTTTTTGGGGAAATTGGCATGTATTTTAAGCAATGCTTTGCCAGAGGAATGGCTCATTTCCTACATCTGGATTATATTATCTCATTTAGGGTTGGAGTCATAGTTGAAATGGTACCAGTGGCAGCAAAGTGATTAAATGGACTCCCAAGTTGAAATAAACTAGTAGTTATTTTGGGGACTTGTTGGGGGAAGCCTACTCTTCTGTCTAGTTCTCTTTGTATCTTCATCTAGGTATCAGGCACAGACTGATGAAGATTCCTGCCACTCAGATTCCTGCCACTCTCTAATAAATCAGAGTAAATGCTAAAGGACAGTGCTTGGGCCCTTGTCACTTCAGAAAATGCCTCTTCCTTTCTAACCTACCTCCCTTCCTCCCTATCTTTCCTCCTCCTTTTTTTATTTTTATTTATTTATTTATTTTTTATTGCTTGCCCTTGCCTTTCCTTTTCTTCCCTTTTCCCTTTCTTGCCTCCTTCCATCCTCCTTCCCAGGGTCTCCCTCCTTCCCTCTGCCCTCTTTTCCTTCCTTCCTACATCAGAGGGCAAATTATAAGTTCCCTGTTGCTTAGCCAATTTTAGAGGTAAAATTCCCACCAAAAGAACATATTCTATTTAAGGTCATTAAGCAAGGTGTGAAGCCTTAGTTTTTATGTATAAACTTTTACTTTGGATAAAGGAATGTGCTATCCTTGGTCTGTCCTCAAGCAGAAAGTGGTGCCATTTTCAGGACTGGTTGTGCATGGTGTGGTTCTTAGACAGGACCATATCTGCACTGAAGCTTGTGGCTCTTGAAACACCTAAGACAATAAGAGAAAAAAGCAAAAACATTGACTTTTATCAAAGACTTCTCATCCTATATAATAAAAGGCTACTATGCAAATTGTCCCCTCAGGAATTCAATTGCTTGCTATGATGGGCGCTGACCACCAAGGGGTGGCACAGAACATGGCAGGTAACCAGCAGCAGCAGCGGGGCCCTGAGGGAGCGAGGGAAGAAGGAGGTGGGGAACATTATTGGCCATGATCACAGGCCAGTCCTACCATGCACGAATTGCATGCCCTGGGCCTCTAGTTTTTCAATATGTTCCGCCCGAAGTAATGGGTTCTGTTCTTGATAAGTTTTATTCTTGACAATTTTCCCTGTTATCATCTGAAATTTTTGTTTTTCTCTTTGAAAGGGTGGCATTTTTTTAAAATCCTCACCTGAAGATATGTTTTTCATTGATTCTAGAGAAAGAGAAAGTGAGAGGGAGAGAGAGAAGCATTTATGTGAGAGACAAACATCTATTGGTTGCCTCCCATACGTGCTCTGATTGGAAATCAGACCTGAAATGTGGGTGTGTGTCCTGACTGGGAGTGGAACCAGGACCCTTAGGCGCATGGGACAGTGCTCTAACCACCTGAGTCACACGGGCCAGGGCTGAGTGTTTTTCCCTTTGACAATGTGGAGATTTCTCCCCCATTTGGTGGGTCCTTTGGACAGCTGGCTCACGCCTTTCCTCCTGGTGAGGGTCAGGGAGGCGATGTTCACTTTGATGATGATAAAGTCTGGAAAATAACTCCAAAGGTAAAATGAACATTCTTCAGTTAGAATTGGTGTAATCTTGAACTTGCATAATCATTGATCTTGAAGAGTGGTCAAAATTACAGAAATAATCCATTTGGAAGACAATTGCTTTTTATCCATTTCATTATCCAAAACATTGAGTTTTTTATCTCATACCCCCAAATGGCAATTAAGGCAGTCCAACAGAATCAACTAAATTGCTTAAAAAATAAATAAATTATATATATATATATACACACACACACACACACACACATATATATGTATATATATAAAATGATTATATATGATATATATGATATATATGATATATACACATATACACACATATATATATTATATATACGACATATATATGATATATACATATATACATATATATACATATATATGATATATACATATATATGTGTATATATCATATAAATGATATACATGTATATATATACACACACACACACACATATATATATTTATAAAATGATTTTAGAGAGGAAGGGAGAGGGAGAGAGAGATAGAAACATCAATGATGAGAGAAAATTATTGATCTGTTGTCTCCTGCACACCCCACACTGGGGCTTGAACCTGCAACCCGGGCATGTGCCCTTGACCAGAATCAAACTCAGGACCCTTCAGTCCACAAGCCAGCACTTCTTTTCACCGAGCCAAACTGGCTAGGGCAACTAAAATCCTTTTTGAAGTCTTGGAAAGTTGAGCTGACATCACAGATTGTGTGGTAACACTATCAAGTTTGACTTGACCCAGTTTTTTCTCCTTGTGGTTGAACGTATACAAAGTTTACCAATTGCTGAATATTTAAACTTCAGGGAGGTGGAATAATTGATAGTGATTCACAAATAAAGCATAGCCCATCTAATAAAAGGGTAATATGCAAATTAACCACCACTCCATCACAAATATGGTGGCTCCCATAGCCAGAAGATGGTGGCACCAGCCCCCTCAGCCCCGCTGGAGTCCCCCAGTCCTGGGGGGGTAGGGGAGGCAGGCAGCATGAGGGGCCTGGTGGAATGCTTGCGTCCTCACCAGTGATGAGACGAGTGTCCCCCCTGCTGTGGGGGCCTCTGGCGGATAGAGTGGCTGGCCCGCCTCCACGGCAGAGCACAGACCCAGAGGGGAGACGGCAGGCCTGCCTCCCATGGAAGCAGTGCAGCTCCCTCCCGGCTCCCGGCTCCCCCTCCCGGCTCCCGGCTCCCGGCTCCCGTGGAAGCTGCACGGCTCCCATGGAAGCCGTGGGCAGCCTACTGTGCATGATATCACATGATGGGCTACTAGTTGTCATATATTAAGACATAAAACAATGACCTATATTGCATGCTTTGCTGCTTTATATTATATTTCTACTCTTCACTAACATGTTGAGTAAAGGTTGTATTAAGAGGTAGTCAAAACAGGCATTAAATACCTATCTACATTCTCTCTACTTTTTTTTATTAGAAAAAAAGTGTCACTTTGACCCTGAGCTGGCATAGAAGATATGTCCCTCATAGGAACTTAATGAGCATTCAGAAAGCTTGCTGTAGAAGCTTCCCAAACATGGGCAAATGTGGAATTAGGAGGGTGTGTGTGCTTATACCAACTACATGCTCATACTTTTGTTTGCCAAGTACTTTCTGCCAGAAGGCTTGCCAGAATCAGCAAGAACTACTGTTGACACATTTATTGCTTTTATGCAAATATTGCTGCATACTTTAAAACAACCTACAGCCTCAAGCCTGAATTTCCCTCATGTGTCCATGATTGCTTGCAACTCATAAATTCTCTTTATACTGCCAAAATAAACTTTGGTTAAACTCCATTGTAATTCAGATTTTAATCTTTTGTAGCTAGTGTACATTGAGCACGAACTACTTGCCAGGTGCTTTAGATATTAATAATATAAACAACAACAAAAGCCAATTTAAGCAATGCATATGCAATTCACATAATCTAATTAATATACATTTATATATATAATAATATGTCCATGAAGATATACATTAAATTACAGAAGAAGATTCAGTAAGTCAGTACTGGTTGTGAGTGGAAAATGTATTACCATTTTCCCATTTTATTTCTCATATTGTCAACTGGTATCAGTTAGGAGACAACCAGGAACCGGAAACCTCTTGGATATGAAACAGATGATTAAGTTCCACAGGTGAGAGAAGACCTAGGTCCTAGGCAGATAAACAGAAAAGAGTCTCCTGACCCAGAAATTAGCAATACCAAGGCCTCTACCATTCCCTGGGGCCAGAGGAACACAGGGGACAGGTGGGGAAAAGGGAAGGGAAGAGATTAACCAAAGAAGTTTGTTACTTTTTTTTTTTTGTATATTACTATTTTAAATCAGAAAATTGATTTGAAAATGTGTAACAATTTCTATTTTAGTGAATTAAGGTAACAAGGTGAGGCTAGGCTATGTTGAAAATAGACTTTTTGCTTCGTTGTTTAAATATTAGGATTCTTTAGATATACTAAATTGCTTGTTGTGAAGACCAGAAAGGCCCTATTTCTCTTGCTTGTTTGTATTTCTACTATTCACTACCAAACCATCCAGATTTTTCCTTTCCTAAACACATTTGGACAGTGTTCTATTAGAGTATTTGGTTAAATCTGACAAAGGTGGACGTTCAGTAATCACCGTTTTTAATCAAAACACAATAAAATTAAAGTTCATTGGGAAGTGAGCCTAAGAAATTAAAATTTGACTTTCAGATGTCATACTCAAGTAAGACTCAAAAGAATTTCATTTTTTTCCCTTTGCAGAGTCTGTTTCTTTCTTTTGTGGATCAATCCAGTATGAATTCGGCATCTCTGAAGAGTACGTGATTCAGATGTTAGAAGTAAACGACCTCCTAAATTGCTGACTTTCTGCTTTGCCACTGCAGCACTGAAAACGCGTTCCTTGGCACCTGGCAGTTGGCACCTGGGGATTAGGCCATGATTGACTGTACTTAAGGAGGTTTTTCTTTCTTTTTTTTTTTGGGGGGGGGGGGAACTCTTACACCTTCCCTATGGTGTAAATATTGTGGATGAAAAAGAGGTTCTATGAAAAGTAACTTCACTGAGTAATCTGATTATAAACTCCTATCTGGGCAGGTCATGGTGAGTAGTAAACACCCCAGGCATATAACTTCTTCAGTAAAAGTTTATTTTTACTTTAAGCAAACCCTGTTCATCTCAGTTAACACACTGAAATACTCCTTATAAGATATCCCCCCCCCCTTTTATTTCTGTGAGCCATTCATTTGTTTTTAAATCTTTATTGTTGAAAGTATTATATATGTGCCCCATTCCCCCCCTCCTCCCAAATTGAACCTCGTAGCCTATCCCAGGCCTTCACCACCCTATTGCCTGTGTCCATGAGTTATGCATATATGCCTAAAAGTTCTTTGGTTGATCACTTCCCACTCACCCACTCTTTCCCACCTTCCCACTGAGACTCCGCAGTCTGTTCTATGCTTCTAGGTCTCTGGATCTTTTTTGTCCAACAGTTTATTTTGTTCATTAGATGACGCATATGAGTAGATCGTGTGATACTTCTCTTTCTCTGACTGGCTTATTTCACTTAGCGTGATACTCTCCAGTAGATTCCCCTTCTAAAGCATGATCACTCTCAAGAAAGCAAAGAATCTGAACTATCCCCACCCTGCCTTCTTCCACCTTCATGTAACTTTCTTACTTTCTCTTTTTAATCTCAAATGCATAAAAGAAGCTGCAAAACTGTTATTCTCCAAGAGCATTTGAGATTTTTTTCTCCCCAGCATATGCCCTCAGTTTGTGTTCAAATCCATAAAAATTCTCAACAGGTTTTGACGTTTCTTATGTTGACAGTATGACTGAGTGTTTAAATTCTTGTTTAGATCTCCTTTTAAGAATATGTAAGCCCTTTCCTTGGGATCACGGGGAAGAAAATCAGAAACTAAGACAAAATCAGAGGGTGTTTAAAAAATCATTATTCCATGCAGTCGCACAGAATCAAATCACTTACCTTTAGAAAAATAAAGATAATAATAGGTGTCGTTCATTTTCAACATTGATAATTTACAACACTCTAAACTGAAGCCAAGTGCCCGCTTCGGCAGCACATATACTAAACTGAAGCCAAAATTTTTTCTTTTAAAGATTCTTTGACTTTACAGAATTTTCATAATTTCAACCCAACTCAAACGGCCCATTGTTCCTAATGTGGAATCCCCCTGCGCTTTACTCAAAGGTTGTTCATGCACATTTTGGTTCTCTCCGGGGGATGTTTTGAATTTAGAGACTGATGACAACATATGTTTTAAAAAGTCCCATATTGCTTATGTCTGAATCAGCAGTAGATACACATTCCTAATTAGTCCAGTTTTGTTTGCTCATTCTACAGGGTTCCCAATTTCCCAGTTAGTAGGTAGGGTATTGGAACCATTTGTAAAAGCCAACTCAGACTCATTGTGTTACAGGTATTATTTGAAACCCAAACACTTCACCAGCGAAAACCAGAGGCCTGACTTTCATCTTAACTATTAACCACCTGCGATAAGGACTTGTGTGCACAAGCTGTTTGCCAACACATTTCCATGTGTTGACACATCCTAATCGCCGGCTTAAATTACTCCTCCATGAACAATAGCCCAGGGGCAAGCAGTCTGATGTTTTTCTTAAGGAGCCAAGTTCTACTTTAATCAGGAATTTTTACTTACACGACTAAGGAAATTATAGAATATGTGGCAGCATATTCTCTTGAACCTTTCTGTGTTTTTTGTTTGCACGATTTATGTTGTTAAATGAAAGGAGAACCTGATAGATGCCAAAGATGTTTGCTAATAAGCATTATCTTTTAAGTTGGAAGAATAGTGACATTTATTTATTTTTATTTCACATTAAAAATGTTTCTTCGGGGCCCAGCCAGCATGGCTCAGTGGTTGAACATCAACCTATGAACCGGGAGATCACAATTTGATTCCCAGTCAGGGCACATGCCCAGGTTGCAGGCTTGATCCCTGCAAAAGGCAGCTGATCAATGATTCGCTCTCATCATTGATGTTTCTATCTCTCTCTCCCTTTCTTTATGAAATCAATAAAAATATTTTTAAAATGTTTCTTTGGAGGAGAGATTAAAAAAAAAAAAAGCTCTCATCTTATCCTTCATTTCATCTTTCTAGATGACCAGCATCGTACCCTACCTACTCGATGCCCAATCAATATTTATTGATTTAATAAATAAGAAGGCTCTAAAAAAATCCAGATTAAGGTAGTAACATTTCTATAACCATATGGAAATTTATAATATAAGTACAGTTATCCCATTTGATTCTTTTCTCTCACTTTCAAGCATTAAATGAAATGTTACTTATTTTAAATTTCTTCAAGGACTTTTTTTTTATTACCTAAGGAGACAGTAGAAGAGTTTGAACATTGCCCAGCCAGTGTTGCTCAATGTTTAAGCATTGTCCCATGCAGCATGAGGTTGCCAGTTCAATTCCTGGTCAAGACACATGCCCAGAATATGGGCTCGATACCTAGAGGAGGTGCGCAGGAGGCAACTGATCAATCTTTCTCTCTCAACCATGTTTCTAACTCTCTCTCTCTTCCCCCTCCTTTCTCTGAAGTAACTAAAAACATGAGGAACCAAGATGGCAGCTTAGGTAAATGTCAATACTCACATCTTCCCACAACCACACCAAAATTACAACTAAAATACAGAACAATCATCATTCAGAACCACCTAAAATCTGGCTGAATGGAAGTCATATAACCAAAGAATTAAAGAAGAAAGCACATTGAGACTAATAGGAGGGGCAAAGGCACAGAAGGGGCTGGTTTGACTCCCACATGTGGCCTGGTTCTCATCAGGAGGGATATCTTGGCTGAGAAGGCTTCTCCTGAAGAGCAGGAGGTCCCAGCTCCACCCCAGGCCTCAATCCAGGGCTCCAGTGCCAGGAAGAGAAGTCCCTATAAATTTGGGCTGTAAAAAGCAGCGGGGATTGAGGTTGAGTGACATGGAGGCTGCTGGAGTTTCAGGCAGTTTCTCTTAAAGAACCTACTGACAGCCTTATTCCAACTCACTCTTGAAAGGATTCAGGGGAGAAATAAATTAACTGGCATTAGGACAAGATCTTGGGGGCAGCTTTCTCTCATACATAAATGCTGGGACTTCCCCCAAACAGACTGGCAGGTACTATATCTGAATTTCCATCAATCTGGCCCACACTGTTCACCTCACCCTGGTGAGTTCCTGAAATTCTGCCCCACCCAATTTATAGATCCACTCAAGCTGTTTGCAGTGTCTTTTTCACATGCATGACCTGTCTTGGCTCAGGTTTCAGGCTTTCCTGAAAGCTCCTGAACAAGCAGCAGCTGGACTCAGTATGCCCCATATCTCTCAATAAGTGCCCCCAGGCCCAGCAGTAGCAGCAGCTGCCAAGGTTCACAGCTTGGCCTCTCCTGGGCACCTCTAAGCCCAACACAAGTAGTCGCCATCTGCAGATCACTCTGTAGGTCATGCTGGATCATCCTAGGCAGGACACAGGCAGTGGCTGACTTTACACCTCCGAGGAGGCCCCAGAGCTAGTGCATTTGGTGGACAGCTTTAGTCCACACCTGATTACAACTATACCACATCCATGAACAACATACTCAAGGGGCAGATTTGGTGAGCATCAAAGCTCCACTGAAGCAAGTCCTGCTCCACAGGAGTATCTCTTGCACAGCAGCTCTTTCTCTATAGTAGCAGCTGGTCCTAACAACCAATTGGCCTGGGGTCAATTCCTCCCAGTAATACACACAGCAGTCAAGGCTCAACTATAACAGGACAGCACACAAAGCCCACATTAGAGCACACCTAGAGTGCCCAGCTCAGGTGACGGCAGAGGCTGAACCACTGGGTCCTACAGGACACCTACTACACAAGACCACTCTAGCAATTCCAGGAGACATAGTAGCTCTACCGAATATGATACATAGAAACAAAACAGGGTAACAGCCAAAATGCAAAGACAAAGAAACATGTCACAATGAAAGAACTGAATAAATCTTCAGAAAAAGAACTAAATGAAATGGAAACAAGCAAACTACTAGATACAGAGTTCAAAACAATGCTTATAAGGATGTTCAAGGAACTTAATGAAAGCTACAGCGGACTTAGTGAGATTTTCAAGGAAATTAGTGAGAACATGAAAAAGGACCAGTCAGATATGAAGAATACACTGACTGAAATGAATAATAATTTATAGGAAATAAACAGTAGACTATGCAGAGAATCAAATCAGCAATCTGAAATGTGAGGAAGCAAAAAACACCCAATCAGAACATTAAAAAGCAAAGTGAATCCAAAATATGCAGATAGGATAAGGAGCCTCTGGGACAACTTCAAGCATACCAACATTTATATCAGGGTAGTGCTGGAAGGAGAAGAGAGGGAGCAAGAAATTGAAAACATATTTGAAGAAATAATGACAAAAAGCTTCTCCTACCTGATGAAAGAAATAGATATACAAGTCCAGGAAGCACAGAGTCCCAAACAAGATGAACCCAAAGAGGCCTACTAGTACATCAAGACATATCATAATTAAAATACCAATGGTTAAAGACAACAAGAGACTCTTAAAAGCAGTAAGAGAAAAGCAATTATTTATAAGGTAGCTCCCATAGATTGTCAGTTGATATCTCAACAGAAACTTTACAGGCCAGAGAAAGTGGCAAGACATAGTCAAAGTGATGAAAAGCAAGGACCTACAACCAAGATGACTCTACCCAGCAAAGTTATCATTTAGAATTGAAGGTCAGATAAAGAGTTCCACAGACAAGGTAAAGCTAAAGGAGTTCATCACCACCAAACCAGTATTATAAAAAATATTGGAGGGTCTTAAAGAAGAAGAAAAAAAAAGATAAAAATATGAACACTAAAATGGCAATAAATACATATATATCAATAAATGAATCTAAAATCAAAGAATAAGGAATCTAATGAACAAAATAAACTGATGAATAAAATAGAATCAGGCATGGAAACATGGAACAGACTTATAAATCTCAGAGGGGGAAAAGGGGTGGGAAGAGATTAACCAAAGAATTTATATGCATATATGCATTATCCTTAGACACAGACAATGGGGTGGTAAAGGCTGGGATAAGGCAGGATCTGGGTGAAGAAGGAAGGAGAAAGAGGGGATATCCGTAATATCTCAACAATAAATATTAAAAAAATACATAAATACATAAAAAAGAATGTTTATTGGTAAAAACAAACAAACAAACAAACACAATGCTTTTTGATTAACTAATTTCCTATAACCCTAACAGATTATTCAAAACTTTGTATAAATTTCACTTAACCTGAAAATTAAATGTGCTACACAGAGAAGACTTAAAACAAATAATGGTTTAGCATTGCTAAATGGGGCCAAATCTAATCTTAAACTGGTAAGTATCTATTTGTTTCTATCTTGGCTCAACTCCCACTTTCAATTCCAAATGCAATTTGTTTATATTTTATAGGATTTTCAGGTTTTCTCTGAGGTACTAGCTAATTTAGATTATAGTATTTTACTAACCTACTGACCCTAAAGGTATATTCATGCTTCTTCTCTTTGTCTTAATATGTCCCTGATCTGAGCTTCTCTCTGACTCCCAATCATCAAAATTAACTTTCATTTTCAATTATTCAATAAATCTGAAGATAGTGGCCCCATAAAGCTGTATTCATTTACATCTATGAGGGACCAAAATGGCATTCTGATTTCATGGTATCAGATATGTGATGTTCTGAAAAGAATAATAGACTAGAGCCCCGAGGATTATTCTTCTGATTGATTTTTTTTTTTTTTACCAGAAGTACTTCTTTTATTAAAAATAAAAAAATAAAATTGAGAAACTTGAAACTGGCCATGTGTTTACCCAGAGTCCTAATTTTCTTGAGCAATCTAAGAAGTGTGGGAACCAAGCAGCTCAGTTTTTAAGAAAATATGTGGATCCTGGTCAATTAGTTTGGCTCTGTGGTTAAAGCATCAGCCTATGGATTGAAAGGTCACAGGTTGGCTTTCTAGTCAAGGGCACATACCTTGGTTGCAGATTCCCCATCGCATACACATTGATTGATTGCTTCCTGGTAGTAGCAGGTGCAGGAGGCAACCAATCCACGTGTCTCTCTCACATTGCTGTTTCTCTCTCTTTCTCCCCCTTCTCCCTGCCTTCCACTCTCTCTAGAAATCAATGGAAAAGAAAAATATCCTCAGGTGGGAATTAAAAAAAAAAAAAAGAAGAAGAAAATATCTGAGAATAGATGGAGTAGATGCCATATTTGATGGTGGTTAAGAAGTCTTGAGTCTATTGGCCTGGATTCATATGCTATAATAGTAGTGCCATTTGTTAATCATATGGCCTGAAACAAGTATTTAACTTCCCTATGTCTCAGATTATTGAGATGTAAAGTGAAAATAAGCTTTTATAGTACTTATTTCATAAGGCTATTATAAGGATTAAATAAGATAATACCTTTTAAATCTAACATGTAGTAATCCCTCAATATGTGTTAGCAATTAGTATATTGCACCCAATATATTTTATTTCAATACTAGAGGCCTGGTGCATGACATTCATCATTCGTGCAGGGGGTGTGGGGGTGTGTGGCAGGGATCCCTCAGCCTGACCTGTGCCCTCTCACAGTCCTTAGTGTAGAGGCATGAGAGGCTCCTGCAACAGTCACTGCACTCGCCAGCAGAGAGCCCAGTTTCAGGCTGAGTGGCGCTCCCCTGTTGGGAGCACACTGACCACCAGGGGGCAGCTCCTGCGCTTAGTGTCTGCACCCTCATGGTCAGTGCATGTCATAGCACACAGTCCTTCTGTTGTTCAGTCAATTTGTATATTAAGGTTTTATTATATAGGATATCCTTCTACCTCTGCCTGGACCTCTGGGGAATTCATGCAGGACCCCATGTTTGTAAGTCACACTGTGCTTTAAAATTCCAACCACAACACTCAATTCTGTAGATGTACTGTAACACATCCAAGTCTCCACGCTTGCTTCTGGTCCAATTCCATGACCCTCAGGTAGACATAATATTTCCAAAGTAATTGCTCTAGAGAAAATAAAGTTGAGAATTCACCAGCATGTAAACATTCTGGAAGTAGGACAGGTTTCTTTTTTTTTTTTTTTTTAATGGAAGTGCCGTATAATGATAGTCTTACCTGAAAAAGTAATAAGTGGCTGCTTTCCTACAGAGGGTAAAACATTTTTGCCAAACAAAGTGAAAAATTTACTATTCTCTGTTTCTTCCCACAGTATCCGGAAATATGCTGAGGCCGTTCATTTGACCAGATGGTTTTTGAGACCCTGCTGAAATGAGAGATGCCCTCATTTTCTATTTCCCTCAAGTTCTACCACAAACCACACTTCTTAGGGGGGGGAAAAAAAAAAGTTGCCATGTAAGCATGTTTACCTTCAAGGGACTAGGAAGTTGAAACTTGTCCATAAGTGATGACTCACCATTGCAGGCCTATAAAAGGAAAGGTGCTGGTCTATGGAAAGACAGCAGCCTGCAGGAACAGCCATTCAAGATGCACTCAGGTGTCCTGGCTGCCTTCCTCTTCTTGAGCTGGACTTATTGTTGGTCCCTGCCCCTTCCCAGTGATGAGGATGATGAGGATCGGTCTGAGGAAGACTTCCAATTTGCAGAGGTAGAGTATCTTGCCAGTCCCAATGGTGTGACAGATATCATAAATGCCCTTCTCTTTTTAAAGCAGGGTATTTTGATCTCTTTTCCAGCGCTATCTCAGATCATACTACCATCCCCGGAATCCCGCCGGCATCCTGAAGAAGACTGCAGCGAGCTCCATGGTGAACAGGCTGCGGGAAATGCAATCTTTTTTTGGCTTAGAGGTGACTGGCAAACTTGACGATAAGACCTTAGACATCATGAAAAAACCAAGATGTGGGGTTCCTGATGTGGGTGAATACAATGTTTTCCCGAGAACTCTCAAATGGTCCAAAATGAACTTAACCTACAGGTAAATCATAGGCTATCTCTCTTTAATTTTTGTTAGATTTCGTATAGTAGTAAATGTCTAATTTTCAGCATAAGCTACAGATGACAGAACATGTATGGACCCCACTATTTTTTTTTTTTTTAGATATTTAACCGAAAGTTAAATAAGTCCAGGAATATCATTAATAATGTTGATGAAAATGTCTCATAACATCAATTAATGTTATCATAACCAGTATTAATTTTTATTGAAAATTTCAAAGTATTTCTTTTAGAGATGAACCAAAATAGAAATAAAAGAAGTTTAATAAAATTTGCAAATATAGTGCATCAAGCATATTTATTATAACCATACTAAACAGAGAGAGCTCTACTCTTTCTACGAACTTTATAGTACTATGTCATCTACTTAGGCTATAGCAATATAATTGAAAACTTTTAGCATGCAATATAAGTAAACATCTGAATACTTTAAATTTAAAATGCCATAAGGCCAGATATTTGGAGATACATAATGAATGATTGAATGCTTCATTTTTAATCTTTGCATGACATCATAATTAATAAGTTCTTTAAAACTTATTAAAGAACTTTTAGAGAATCATTGCATTTTGAGTTGAAAAGCTATATTCCAAGAAAACATAATCTAAAATAGTTTTCACCTTCTAAAAATGTAATTAAAACATTTTCTGTTGAACAGAATTGTGAATTATACCCCTGATCTGACTCATTCTGAAGTGGAAAAGGCATTCAAAAAAGCCTTCAAAGTTTGGTCTGATGTGACACCCCTGAATTTTACCAGACTTCACAATGGCACTGCTGATATCATGATCTCTTTTGGAACTAAAGGTAACGGTGCAGAATCATTTTTAAAATATTTGTGTATTCTTGCTCCTTAATTGTCTTTTAGTTTTTAATTTCTTCTTTAAGTCATTCATTGCTTTTTACAAAATTCAACAAAAAATCACTAAGCTCCTGTGTTAGGCACTACTCAGTTTAATTAGATTCTGAACTCTTGCTTTTGTGCAGAGCATGGCGACTTCTACCCTTTTGATGGCCCCTCTGGTCTGCTGGCTCATGCTTTTCCTCCTGGGCCAAATTACGGAGGAGATGCCCATTTCGACGATGATGAAACTTGGACAAGTAGTTCCAAAGGTAACACTTCTTATTACTAGATTACATTAGACAGTGGACCCTTTGATAAGAAGTTACTAGTAAAAAGTATATACGTTATACATACAAGCATATGAATTATATTTGGTATTTGGTTTTTCCTAAGAAGTATAAAAGCTTCTTGTATTAGTTTCCACAAATGACATTTCTATGACATTTCTATTTAACCAATGTGAATAGTTAAAAAATGAGCAAAATCTACCTAGTTTAGTGGTTTGAGAGAAACTAGATAACTTTGAAATAGGTCCCAAAATGTCTTTCTGTCAACCAAGGTGTTTTTACTGTGGATTACCTTTTGGTCTGTTAGAGAAATACAGTTTATTGCAAATATACATCTAACAACTATTAGAGCTGGATATGTAGGTCATAGATGAATTGGATGTGAGTTGAAATAATTTTTTTCCCACCCCCATCCCCACCCTAGTAGAAATATTAATGGCACAAGTCCAGTCAAATTTCTGTTCCCTATTATAAGAGTTACCTATTTCAGGCTTGTCTATATCATTGATTTTATAAATACAATTAGCAAACCAACAAAGTTCTTACTGCAAATAGCATGAAACAGACCAGATGAAAATTGTATTTAACAGAGAAAAATGAAACTTAGCATTGAATAAATTCAATCAGTAGTTGATTCTTCAAAGCTCAAGAGAATTGGAAATGTTTATTTCAGAAAGAAACATTCAAAAGAGAGAGAAAGAGAGAGAGAGAGAAATGTTACAAGTAGATCTTAACTTTGAAGCTGTATGGACCCTCAGTTGTGACAGCTAAAGGTAGTCTTCATAGGTAGCTAATGTTTATTATTCATTTAAATTCCAAGGAGTATCTTTTCAAAGAGTAAAACTGGGTCTTGAGTGATTAATGTCTCAACTCCAGTGCCTCCAATCTGCCTTTGGAAACAAAGGTGAGAATGTACCAATTTATGTTCTGAATGTTCCACAGGTAAGAATGGTTTTAGGAAGAAAAAAATAATACTTAGTTTTTTTTAAAGTAGAGTCACAATAAACCTCAATTTTAGGTTTCTGAATAAATTCGGGGTTTAAAATATTTAATTAATCCTAGTAAATCCACAAGTAAACCAGGATTAACTTTTCAGCTGAAGGCACAGAATAGTATCCATTATTAGTTATTTCAAAGACAGATCACTTCATTCAGATTATGTGAACTTTGTTTGCTCTTCTGGTCTGCAACATTTACTGAGTTAATTACACATTTTCTTCATGCATAGGCTGTGCTAGCAAAGGGCATTTAAGGTCAAACTGAAACCACTGGCTCCAGGTTTCATGTATTCTTTTTCTTTTACACTTTTTAAAAATCTTTTTCCAATTTGAAACACCAGAATTAGGAGGCTCAAAAACTGGTGGAAAGAATGACTTAAAGAAAATAATGTAAATACAGAATCATAGTAGTCTTTTAAAGTAGAGGGAAGTTGGCCAATCATTTCCAGAATTTATGTTTCTTTCTAGGATCTAGAGATATTCTGAAAAGGATCCTTTGTTTGGAATTTGTTCACAAGTATATTCTTAGACCCTCTTTAGTGCACACTCCATACCTGGTGACCATTCTTTTGGATGCTGCCTAGTGTTTATTTTTTTCTCTCTTTAAAAAAAATATATTTTATTGATTTTAGAGAGGAAGGGAGAGGGACAGAGAGATAGAAACATCAGTGATGAGAGAGAATCATTGATTGGCTGCCTCCTGCACACCCCTTACTGGGGATCAAGCCTGCAACCCAGGTATGTGCCCTTGGCTGGAATTGAATCTGGGACCCTTCAGTCCTAAGGCCGATGCTCTATCCATTGAGCCAAACCAGTTAGGACACTGCCTAGTGTTTTTAAATGATCCTATAACAAGGTGGGGGGAAATTAAGTTTACAGTTGTTTGTATGGAAAAATAATACAATAATTAATAAATAATAATGCAACTATAAACCTATCTTTGCCTCCACCTGGTTTGAACCCCCATGTGACTCCCATGACTCCTCATTTAAGATCATCACTGTTCACGCTCCTCTCCTGAGCCGAGAAAACTGAAAACAAGTCAGGACTGCTAGTAAATTCCCATTATTACCAATTATTTGAGAGCAATCTGTTGATATTCTAATTATGTAGGCAACTATAATGTGAGCACTAAATTACTTATAAAGATTAAACCAATTATTGATTCTTCAAGCAACTGAACAATAAGTTTAAAAAGTGAGTAAAATAACAAAGAGGAATAAGGACCTACAAAATAGATGAGGAAGATAACATTTCTTCCATTAACTGGTCTGGGGGACCTTGTTTTATCATTGTTTCCTTGTTTTCTTACAGGCTACAACTTGTTTCTTGTTGCTGCCCACGAGTTTGGCCACTCCTTAGGTCTGGACCACTCCAAGGACCCGGGGGCCCTCATGTATCCCGTCTATACCTACACTGGCAAAGGCCACTTCATGCTTCCTGATGACGATACGCAAGGGATCCAGTCTCTCTATGGTAACTCTTTCTTTAAAAAAAAAAAAAAAAAAAA
This sequence comes from Pipistrellus kuhlii, assembly GCF_014108245.1. Lineage (NCBI taxonomy): Eukaryota > Metazoa > Chordata > Mammalia > Chiroptera > Vespertilionidae > Pipistrellus > Pipistrellus kuhlii. Next base: position 55,235,454 of record NW_023425595.1, on the reverse strand, counting down.
ACTTTTTTATTGATTTCAGAGAGAAAGGAAGAGGGAGAGAGAGATGGAAACATCAATGATGAGAGAGAATCATTGATTGGCTGCCTCCTGCAAGCCTCCTAATGGGGATTGAGCCAAAAACCCAGGCATGTGCTGCTCTTGAGAACCAGGGACCCTTCAGTCACAGGCCAACACTCTTATCCACTGAGCCAAACCGGCTAGGGCTTAATTCTTCATTTATCAGCTTAAAAGCAAAATAGATTTATACATTTATTTTCTAAATTATCAGTGATTTTTCCACTACCACTTTTGCCATTGTTATTAAAACCTGGGAAAGCATTCCCACTTATTCTTTCCAAATAGAAACTGCTTGCTCAAGTAGAAAATATTTCATTCTCCAAAGTTTTCATAACTCTTTATATTTGTATTTTATACATTGCAAGGCACATCTGATACTCTTAAAACAACTCTGACATAAGAAGGGAAAATATTTTATTCCCCATTTAACCAGTGAAGACACCAAGCCCTGCAGATTTTATAATTTTTTATATCCTCACCTGAGGATATGTTTACTAATTTTGGATAAAGGGAAAGAGAGAGAGAGAGAGAGAGAGAGAGAGAGAGAGAGAGAGAGAATCAGTTGCCTCTCATATGTGCCCAAACCAGGGACTGAATCCACAATCTACAGAACCTACATATGTGCTCTGACCAGGAATCTAACTCACAACCTTTTGGTGCATGGGACCATACTTCAACCAATGGAGCCACACCAGCCAGGGCTAAGCCCTGTACAGTTTAAATAGGAGAGGGAGCCCTCTCCTACTCTCCATTAGCAGGACCAGGTCATCAGTAAGGTTCTCCTCAGCAACTTCTTTCATTTATTTATGATTTCAGGTCCAGGAGATGAAGACCCCAACCCTAAACACCCCAAAACACCGGAAAAATGTGACCCTTCCTTATCCCTCGATGCCATTACCAGTCTCCGAGGAGAAACAATCATCTTTAAAGACAGGTATTATTAACATTATTTAATAAAATCTGCATGTAACAAACATCTGTGAAGCCATGTCTGCAAAATGCCAAAACATCCCGTCAGACTTCCAACAGTGAAGTGAACAGTGAACATAATAGAACTTCGAGCAGAGTATTTACCTATTTCAGGTGAAGTAGCTAATAGGTGAACGTTTATTTTTCAATAAGTAACCTTGGCATTGTACTGTATTTTTATTTTTATTTTAGGTTCTTCTGGCGCCTGCATCCTCAGCAGGTTGACGCGGAGTTGTTTCTAACAAAATCGTTTTGGCCAGAACTTCCCAACCGTATTGATGCTGCATATGAGCATCCCTCCCATGACCTTATCTTCATCTTTAGAGGTGAGATTTTCACCAGCTAGGCCTCCCAAGTAGGCAGTGATAAACTTAATGATAACAAAGACTTAGTGAAATGATCACTCCTGAAAATATACCTAAATTAAGAGTCAAGTATAACAAAATGGAAAAACAGAAAGCACCTGAAACCCTTTTACCAAGTATCCTCAGATTTGACAAATGGAAAGTCTACATTATTATTATGATACGTATATAAGGATATATATAATAAATATATATGATGAATACCTACTTTTGTTTTATAACAGTCATGTCATTTTTTTTCTATTTCCTTTTAAAAATTATTTACTGAGCAAGCATTATAACAATGTATATCTTGAAAATGTGAAAAAAATGTTAGCTGTAATTTCCTCCTTGAAAAGTCTATTTTTTCACTTTCTTTTGTAGTTCTTCACTCTATGTAATATACATATTTAAATATTTATATACATAGAATATACATTTTAAAATTCTACTTGTACCCTTGACATAAAAATCATAAATTTTTTTCTAAATTGTCATTCCACCATCATGATCATGATTTATAGTAGTTATATAGCATTCTACTGACATTGTTTCTATTGTTTTGACTAATATAATTAATGCTATAATGAAGTTATTTTTTAGAGGTAGAAATAACTTTTTATCTCCTATAAAATTTGACTTTTCAGTCTAATTTACTGTCCCTACCATGCTTCTTATTCATGCAGAAATCTTAATATATTTTTCACCCAGTTTAAAAGTTAATATTCAGAGAAAATAATTTGCCAAATTAATTATTATATTTGGTTGGCTATTCTCATAATTAGGAAATTAGAATCTTAAAACTTATTTTTGTGTGAAGAATACTCATATTTTTATGTTTCACAAATATGGTGACCATCAAAGTGGACTAATTTATTTCTAAATAATTGATTGTGGACCACAAATACTGACTTATTTATTTATTTATTTATTTAAATATATTTTTAATTGATTTTTTTTTTTTACAGAGAGGGATAGAGTGTTAGAAACATCAATGAGAGAGAAACATCCATCAGCTGCCTCTTGCACACCTCCTATTGGGGATGTGCCCAAAACCAAGATACATGCCCTTGACTGGAATTTAACCTAGGACCCTTCAGTCCATAGGCTGATACTCTATCCATTGAGCCAAACTAGTCAAGGCTGACTTATTTATTTTTAAATGTATAAGATGAGTCTCTCTTTGTTAAAATAAATCTATCTATATGAATTCTAATAGATTCCCTTGGATAATAAGTCCATTCTTTCACTTATTCTAGGCAGAAAATTTTGGGCTCTTAATGGCTATGACATTCTGGAAGGTTATCCCAAAAAAATATCCGAACTAGGGTTTCCCAAAGAGGTTAAAAAGATAACTGCAGCTGTTCACTTCGAGGACACAGGAAAGACGCTCTTCTTCTCAGAAAACCAGGTCTGGAGGTATGGCCGTCATATTTACTGACCCATTATCTCGTGTCATAGAGGCAAAGTGAGTCTTATCCATCTCTCACTACTTTGTTATTATCTCATACATTCTTTAAAATGTTGAACTGTCATATTAATTTCTGTTTTGTGTCAGCTCTTGCACATAGACTCTCAAGTTTCAAATCCTCTTGAAAATACACATATGTTCATAGAATTCTCACTACTCTTCTTTCGAAACCATAGGTTGTAGATCAACTATGACAAACCATCTTTTTTTACACATAGATGTTAAAACCATCTCTTTGACACAATATATAATTATTCAATTCATTAACATATATTGATTTCACCCTAAGAACACTTTTCTAATAATCTACTTTTATGCAATTTGTGAAATGGAAGGAAATAAGCTTGTAACTGTACTTACGGAGATTGCCTTTAAGCAAGTAAAAAAATACTCACCAAACATCCACTAAACACTCAGTATTGTAATACCTTATTTTTAAAATCTACAAAAGTTTTCAATGAACTTAAAATTTTAAAACTTGTCCATTTTGAAAGATACCATTGCACTGATTATATTATTTCTAAGTACTGTCTAAGAAATACAACCTATTTAAGAGGGCTTTTCTTTTTTCTTATTAAATAGCTATGATGATACTAACCATATGATGGATAAAGACTACCCCAGACTAATAATAGAGGAGTTCCCAGGAATTGGAGATAATGTAGATGCTGCCTACGAAAAAAACGGTAACTAATTCTATTGTACTGGCCATAAAGGAAGGCTTCTATAGTCCCTCAAAATCATTCACTTATAAAGGATTTGCTTATAAATGTTGTGCTCATAAATGTAGTCATTTCCATGTGACTACTTCCACAGACAGCAAGCAAAAAATATCATTTGTAGAATAAATGAGAATTTTACTTAATGATTGCTAATCTTAGGAATAAAAGATGCCAAACCTTAAACATTGTTTAAAGATGCCAAGATGCAGGAAAATTGCCATCATTCAAATCAGGGGTAGAGTAGGGAGTACTTTATATATGAAGATCAGTGGCTATCATAACTGTATAATGATTTTTACTTTAATTATGAAAAGGGGTATAACCCCTAACTTACAACAAATAACTAATATCAATACTTCAGGCATCAAAATGAGAACTCATGAAAAGACAACTAATTTGAGGTGATAATTTAGGAGAGCTGGGAAACTTTAGAACTTTCCCCCTCACACTATAAGCAATATAGTAAAGGGTTAGTAGTGTTTATAAAGATAAGTGAAATATGTAAATGTTGGCAAAATTTTTAGAAAGTGGGATCTGGCAGAATGGACTTTTTAAGAGTAGCTGGAATAAACCCTTACTGTTTTCAAATTTAATTTTTTTTGGTCTTTTTCTTATAGGTTATATCTATTTTTTCAACGGGCCCATACAGTTTGAATACAGCATCTGGTCTAACCGTGTTGTTCGGGTCATGCCAGCAAATTCCCTATTGTGGTGTTAAATGTTTTTTAAATGTTGTTATTTAAATCCTGGGATAAGGATTCAAGGAAATGGGAGGGAGGGGATGGGAGAGGGGCAGAAATCAGGGAAAGCTTCGTTCTGTGAACAAGCTTCAGTAAGTTATCTTTGACTATATAATATCTATACGTGGCTGGAACCACATTGAATTTTAAAGTAATAAAATTCAATTTTTGTAAGGACCATTTAATTTTTGTGCGTTATATAGAAGCAATAACTGACAATACTTCCCAACATCAAAAAATGGAACATAAATGGTCTGTCAAGGAGAGTTAGCATAATTTTTAATATATTTATAAGGAAACTTTGCAAAGGCATATCACATTTATATAATTAATAAGTCATCTTTGTCAAAAAAATATAAAATAGTATAAAAATAGAATTTATGGGGATCATATGGTAGCCATAGAAGATAAGCCAAAGGGAAGTGTCTGTAATAAATATATTGTAAACAACTTTGCAAAGACATAATATGGGTTTTGCATTGAAGGATTTGGGTGTATATGTACCTTTTCATACAGACATTAAAGCCATATCAACGTCACTAAAGGTAGAAGACAGAGACTAATAGTGAGGACAGTAGATGTGGCCTTTGGATTCTGTTAAATTTTACTTTTAACAATGACTCAATGGCTACTTTCAAAGAACACAAATATTTCTTTTCTTATTTATACAAGAGAAAGAGGAACAATCTATCTGCATTCAAATACTTCATGTCTTTCAAAAAAAATTAAAGTAAAATATTAAAATTGTTATCAAAATTACCTAAGATAATTTTTCATAAAATTATTGGATTAAGATTAAAAGTGGCATTTTTACCCTATTTTTATCAAGACAATTGTTTTAATTGTCTAAATTGCCTTGGGTATATAGGCTATTTTATTTATCAATATAGACAAAATATGTCTTATATGTAGAAAGGAGGTATGTTAAAATAGAGACATCCAAGATAAAGAAAACAGTTTAAATAGATTGTGGTTCTCCTGAGGATTTGCAGCAATGTTTTTTCTCTCCCTTTAAGAAAAATTTCCTCAGTACTTCTTACAGTGCCTGGCACTTGGCATTTATTGAATATATGAATGGCCATTGAGGGGTCTGAGAGATCTTGTTTATAAAAACTCAGGCAAAGAAAAGAAAATGTGTTATATTTACAAAATGTATTAGGAAGTGTTTATATTGTTTATAATAAAAAAGATATTTTCAACAGATGGTGTTATATTTTGTCTTTTGATGTATTTTAAGCTTCTCTCATAAAAAAATTAAAAAAGCCTAAATTATCCCTTTTTCTTGACAATGTTTCTTGGGGAATAAAGCTCACTCGCTATTTTAGTTCTATTTTGTTTTGTTTGTTTGCTTTTTGTAAGACTATATTCAGGATTTAGAATTCTTGTACCAGGCTATTTTAACTAAAATTCTGGTAAAATTTGGACCACTTCCCTAGAGAGCACTGTGGAACAATGAAGTGGAAGGAGCATAGATCTGGAGTTCTAATGCTTACTCAGTGATGAACTTTGCATGTAACTTTGGACAGGTCATTTAGTCAGTTTGGGCTCTTACTATTCTGATGTTTAAAATGAGAGGATTGGCAGCTTTGGTGAAGTTGGGAAAATATGGGGAGACAGGGAACTCTAATGAGGAGGGTAAACTCTATCTAGAAACATCAGAGTCCACTGAATTTAAAACATTAGGTCCCTTCTATTTCCCTAAACATTACCCACCCCCAAGCATTGAATAAATGCTGTTAAATGTAAGCACTTAAAATGTTGAGATGAACCAGCAAAATTTGGTCTCTACCTCTGAAGAGCCAACACAATTAAAATTTATTAAGTTAAGTGCTTTTTCAGAGGAGCAGTGACCACTTGCTGTGAGTTTGGAGAGAACTGCTGATTTCTCTCAAGTAGAGCCCCCAAAGTCAATCTATGCAGTTGTTATCTTCCTTGACAATTTAGTTTGATTTCTGATTTTTAAGGTTTGCTATTGAAGGCGAACATAGTCCATACACTCATCCATATAACCATCCATCCATATATCCATCTATTTATCCATCCATCCATCCATCCATCCATCCATCCATCCCTCCATCCATATATCCATGCATTCAACCATCCATCCATCCATCCATCCATCCATCCATCCATCCATCCATCCAATAAATATTAATTGAGCACATAAGTGAAGTAGATTCTGAGGATGTAATGTAGAACAAAACCTCATTGCTTTCATGGAGCTCACAGTCTAGTTGGAGAGTCAGATATTAATCAAATACGTACAAATTACAACTGTAATAAAGAAAAGAGGCACAGTGCTCTGAGAGCATGTAATTAGAGGGATTTTATTTCCTGTGGATGAAGGGGGAGGGACACTGCAGGACGGCCCAAGAAAGGCTTCACAACTGAGGAGATACCTAAGCTCACGTCAAAGGTAAGCAGACAGGGACAGTGAAGGGAATCAGGGAAACTGCTCCAGCTCATCCCTCAGACAGGAATGGATATACTGAAGCTCAGTAGAAAATAATAGTTGTGTGTTATGATGATTTTGTAGTGTAATCTGCACCAAGAAACCCCCTAGAGCCAACAATATTTCTCCTAGCTTTCACAATGCCAAATGCAAATTGAAGGACCACGAAACAAACAAATTAGCATGAATCAGTCTAGGGATTGGCAAGTGAATATCTACTGAGTAATTGAGTCAGCTGATAGGAACATTAACTTTTTTTGAGCACATGGGTGCTTTTTCAACATTGTTCTGAGAGAAAATCAGACCTTCTGTAAGAGTGGTTGGGAGGTGCTTTCCCAGTGGATTTATGGCACACAATAGCATATTTAAGGTTACTAGTAGTCCTGCAGCCAAAGAAGCTGTTTAATTTTGTTGAAAAAGGTTTTTAAAACATACCTGAACATGGAACATCATTTACTTTATTTTATTCTTTGTCATTAGTTTGTATGGTCTCTCTCTCTCATGGATGGATGGATGGATGGATGGATAGATATAGATAGATGATGATTAGATGATAGATAGATAGATAGATAGATAGACAGACAGGTAGATAGATATTGGTGTCAGTTGGGATTATTTTCTAACTCCCATCTCTTCTTCAGTCACAATTCCAAAAATTTTTTAAAATCTTTATTGTTGAAAGTATTACATACATCTCCCTTTTCCCCCCATTGACCCCTTCTAGTCCACCCCTGACCCCTTCCTGCCCCAGGCCTTCACCACACTATTGTCTGTATCCATTTATATAAAGAATTTGTACACATATAAATTCTTTGGTTTATCTCTTTCCACCCACTCACCCTCCCCTGCCTTCCCTCTGAGATTTGACAGTCTGTTCCATGCTTTTGTCTCTGAATCTATTTTGCTTAACAGTTTATTTTGTTCATTAGATTCCACATATGAGTGAGATCATGTGATACTTGTCTTTCTCTGATTGGCTTATTTTGCTTAGCATAATACTCTTTAGGCCTCTCCAAGCTGTCTAAAAGGGTAAGAGATCCTTCTTTTTTTTTTTTTTTTTACTGCTGCATAGTATTCCACGGTGAATATACCACAGCTTTTTTATCCACTCATCTACTGATGGGCACTTGGGCTGTTCCCAGATCTTAGCTATTGTAAATTGTGCTGCTATGAACATACATTCTTTCTAATTGATATTTCAGGTTTCTTAGGATATATTCCTAGAAGTGGGATTACTGGGTCAAATGGGAGTATCATACTTAATTTTTTTTTTAAAGGAAACTCCTTATGTTTTCTACAGTGGCTGCACAAGTCTGAATTCCCACAAGCAGTGTACTAGGGTTCCCTTTTCTCCATATCCCCTCCAGCACTTGTCATTTATTGATTTGTTGATGATAGCTAGTCTGAAAGGTGTGAGATTCAATTCAAAATTTCAATCTAATTGGTATAACATGAATTCACCTTCTTCTGCTGTGGCCAGAACATTGAATTCAATTTGTAACAAATGTCTATTTGAAGCTTACCAATTGAGGTTGGGTAAACTGCAAAGAGATTATTATGAGTTGAGCAGTTGATTCTCACAGGCTCTGCTATAAAATACGAGAGATATGAGGAAACCAAGGGGAATGTTTTATGAAAAATCATACTATTGTCCAAATGTTAGTTAATACACTGCACTTGAGTTCAATTGAAGCTGATAAGTAATAGCTTCTTTCTCAGATAACCAGGGGGAAAAGTTTGAAAAGCCCCTGGAAGTGAACCACTCGTCCAAATGTTTGTGAAATAGGAGCAATTGACAAGATCCTGTGCTGATGTAACAAGTTGTGTCCCTCAAATTATCCTGGGAAGATTTTCATGTTAAATTAAAAAGAGTGTCCTGATTCTCCACATTCTCATGTCAGAAAAAAAAAAAAAATGCCAAAACACATATAACAGCCCTCATAGAAAGAGTCCCAGCCACAGAAAATGTCTTAATTTAAGGATTCCTCACAAGGCTGTGAGATTTCAAGTAGTTCCACTAGGTGGCACCAGCAATACCCTTTTGAAAATGATGAAAGATTCAGACAACTTGAGAAACACAGCCAGCGTTTTGTTCTTTAATGTAGGGGTGAGGAACTTGGCCACATTGCTGCTGGTTTAATCCCTGCCTTTATGCCACTAACTTGCAAATAAGCTAAGAAACTCAAGAACAGCTTGCTTCAGGTTTCTTAGAGACACGTGTCCTTGTTGCTTTTCTCCTGAACTAAATGCTTCCTTTCTGGAAGTGGGAGTCAGGATGGTGTGTCATTCCAAGACACCAGGACCTGTGGCAGGCCCCTAGCAGCTGGGGCTGTGAGTCATCACAGGATTCTGGGTGGCAAACATCAATGTGAACCACAAAAAACACAGTGTACACAGAGGACTGGGGTTACCCTCAAAAGAGAAGCCAAACTAGACAACAGCAAGAGGAGAGGGAAAAAACAAATTACCAGGCCTGTTATCTGGGAACAATGTCAAGTCTAGAGGAAGAGAATGTTTAGTGTTTCCAAAGTTTCTGTCTCACATGGTTTCGTTTTTGTAACATTTTTGGATTTTTACACCTGATATTCTATGCTGTGTGAAATGCTGATTAAGAGTTTCTTGGCTTTGTTTTACCTCACTACTCATTGGGCACAACAATTGGACCACAGCTCCCACCCCCTTTTTAAAAAATTATTATTGTTTGAAGTATTACATATGTCTCCTGTTTCCCTGATTGACTCCTGGACTGCAGCTCTAGTGACCTCGGGAAAATCAAAGATGTGTTAGTTTTATACTAATAACACAGTCATTTCTGTAAGAGTTTATCACGATGTCTTATTTGATTTAAATGGTAAAAATTATGCCCCCCAAAATGAGATGCTATGAGAAGATAAATTTCTCTTTCATATATTTAAAATGTATTACCCACTGTGGAAGTAATCTTTCCATAGTGTCAGTATACATCAACTGAGCAAGGAAGGATGATAAGTCCTCAACCTCCAATGAATCTGTGAAACTCTTAAATCTTGATTGAAATGGAATTAGACTCACATTATTCAAAATCCACCTGTTGTATCTTACCATTATTTATAAGTAAAGATAGTGCTGTCATAGCTTTATGCCGAGTTAAAGGGCATCATCCAAGCATCCTTAGCTAAATCCTCATCTCCTGTGCCAAAAGATTTTTAAACTTAGTAACTAAAATTTTATTTATCTAATATTTACCTACACCAGTAACTTTCATTTTATTTTCTTTTTTTTAAAATATATTTTATTGATTTTTTACAGAAAGGAAAAGAGAGGGATAGAGAGTTAAAAACATCGATGAGAAAGAAACATTGATCAGTTGCCTCTTACACACCCCCCATAAGGGATGTGCCCGGAACCAAGGTACATGCCCTTGCTGGAATCAAACCTGAGACCCTTCAGTCCGCAGGCCAAGGCTCCATCCACTGAGCCAAACAAGTTTCGGCTAACTTTAGTTTTCTTAACAACCTTCCCTTTTCTTTAATAGACTACTGGATGCTAAAAGCTAGCAGAACACAGGCTACAAGCGAAATACCGTATTTTTCGGACCATAAGACGCACATTTTCCCCCCCAGAAGTGGGGGGGAAAAGTCCCTGAGTCTTATGGTCCAAATATAGCCTACACATATACTTTAAAAAAAAAGTTTTTTTACTTGCCCCGCTCTGTGTGGTCTCTGTGTGCTTGCCCGGCTCTAAAATGGTTCTAAATGCTGCTGTTTACTTTACAGGGTTGATTACATGTGTTTATGACTGTGATGTTGGGTTTTAATGCACATAAAATATTTTAGGACACTATTTGTTTCAGAATCTTTTTTTCTTCATTTCCCTTCTCTAAAAACTGGTGCTTCTTATGGTCCGGAGCGTCTTATGGTCCGAAAAATACGGTAGTTCACGGGAGCCTTCCAGCTCTGTCTGAAAGGAAGTTGCTTTCCGTGTTGTAAGGAGTAGCCTTTCTGGGTTGTACCTTCTAACCAGCTTGTGCCTCGGCTTAGTGAGTGCCCAGTGGCTGTGATTTTCCTTCCAGAGCAACTCCAGGGAAAAGGGGTTCAGTGAGCTCTAAGTAGCTCTGAGCGCGTGGGTACAGTGTGCGTGCTTATGTTGGCTCTGCTTCTGGCACACTCTGGTTTGGATCATTTTGTGCTGAGCAGAGGGCCCCCAGCCAAGCCCACTTTTCCAAATCTACTTTAATAGTCTTTATCCCTTGTAAATAGATATTCTTATATCTATAGGAAACATCTAAACTGATTTATGATTTGAATAGCAAGTGAGGTAAAATAAAGGCCAAGAAGGCAGGATAATGAAGAAGTGAATAATGGGCAATATTTTTTTGCAGTAGTGGTAATGGAAGCAAAGTTCTTAGGCAACAAAGTATCCTAGGAATTATATGGGATTAACTGGAATATGAGTTAAGGGCTCAAAGATGTTTTCCTAGAATCGTCTTAAATACACTGTATATGCTTCTGCTTGATATTTCCACTTAAGTTCAAAACATTTCCTGAAATCTTTCCAAGTGGCCACTTCAGTTGAGGGGATATGACAATATTGTATGTCCTGTGTTTACTTAAGATGAAAATAATTTAGATGACCCAATTAGATCCAAAGGATGACCCAAAGGATGACCTGATTTAATTTTCGTTTTATAAATAAGAACTTGAGGCTGAGAGAGAGGAAATGATCTCTTTAAGGCCATACAGTAACATTGAAGGCTGGACCATTAAGAGTCATTCCACTTTCTTCTTTCCAGTTTATTAATTCCCATTCGCCCTTTTCAGGCCAAGATGCTATCTGTTTAAACATTCATTTTTTATCAGGGATCATGAAATACATATAATCCCTATTATATGTATTCCACTAATCTGATTCCACAGTCTGACTCTGCTCCCCTGTACCGTAAGGATTCCACTAACCTGATGGTACAAAGGGAGCAGAGTCAGAGTGCCTGTCTTATCTTGGGTAATTGTCAGATACTATAATGTTCTCAACCTTTGCTGGCCATCCTCTCCCCACAGCTGAGATTGCTTGACCTTCACTGACCTGAGTCAGGAGAGATGGAGGAAGCTGCAGTTTAAGTGTCTGGGACTCAGGGAAATTTTTTCTTTGCCAGGACAGCTTTGGCTTTGCCTCCAGTTTTAACAACTCAGTTCCTGTGTTGTTCTCCAGATTGAGCTTCTACCTTGCTACAAACTATACCCTCCTTTATTCCCTATGCCAGCGTCCCAGTTTTTTAATATTATACTCTGTGCCAGAGTGTGCTGGTTTCTTTTTGGCAGACCTTAGGGCCTCAAGTTCTGGCCCTTGACTCAGCCCAGAGGCTGGGTCCACTACTTCTTAGGAAGTGCTTGCTGGTCTCTTCCTTCAGTGAAGACATAAATATAGAGACAAATATTGACAAGCATCTCAATTTTGTTTGGTTCATCCCAAATGTCTTATATTTCCTCCTCTTGCTCTCAGCCATCAAGTTGGCTTCTTCAGAAAGGATGACCTGATTCTCCACAGCACTGAGCACCCACCCCACAGCCCTACTTTGAACATTAGCAGCCCACAAGCCAACCAGAAGCTTTGCTCCTTGTAGCTCTCTCATTGTCATCTCCTGGAACTACGCATGCATGTTCTTTGACCTCCTCAAGACTGCTTTTACCCAGACCCCAGGACTCTCCCTGACAATTGTGAAGCTCCTCTTCCCAGAAGATTCTTCTTCTCTTCCTGCCCCTGCTTTAGTTCGGCACCACAAGGGACTTCCCATGTGTGTATGAACACCCTAAACTGTAGATCCATGCGTAACCACTGTATCCAATAGCCCTTTGGCCACCACTAGGGTTATGCATGCCATTCAGGCCTAAATAAGCCCTGTGTAATAAAAATACGTGAGTCACATATGTAATTTTAAGATGTTTAAATTAAAAGATGTTCACGCCAAAACCGGTTTGGCTCAGTTGTAGAGTGTCAGTCTGCGGACTGAAGGGTCCCGGGTTCGATTCCGGTCAAGGGCATGTACCTTGGTTGTGGGCACATCCCCAGTAGGGGGTGTGCATGAGGCAGCTGGTCAATGTTTTTCTCTCATCGACATTTCTAGCTCTCTATCCCTCTCCCCTCCTCTCTGTAAAAAATCAATAAAAAATATTTAAAAAAAAAGATGTTCACATAAAAAAGTAAAAAGAATCAAGTAATGTGGACTTTAGTAATATATTTTATTTAACTCAATAAAACTAACATATTTCAATTATATTATATATTTAAAAATTATTAATGAGATATATACTGTTTTTCATATGAAGTCTTAGAAATACAGTGTATTTTTTAATATGTTTTGTTTTTATTTTAGATAAAGAAAAGGAGAGAGAACCATGGATCTGCTGCCACATCCCCTAATGGGGACCGAGCCCTTAACACAGGCATATGCCCTGACCAGGAATCCAACCGGTGACCTCTCAGTGCATGGGATGACGCTCAACCAACTGGGCCACATCAGCTGGGGCTCTGGTGTGCATATTATTCTCAGCATATCTCAAGTCAACCTAGCTGAGTATCCACTGCTTAGTAACACCTATGGCTAGTAGCTGCCAAAGGGGACAGGGCAGGAAGGGAGCAGATACAGGGATCAGATGGACACATCCCTGGTAACTTGGAAGGTTGCAGTCTGAGGCGAGTAAAGTGCATTCTTAAAAGTGTGGCACTTCAGATCTTTTCATTTTTCTCACTCTATTAGTCTTCTTTTGTCTTCACTTCATTCCAAATCTAACCCAGACCTCTTGACAACATCCACTCCAGGGCTCCTTTGTCCTGTTAATCCATGGATTGTAGATTCATCCACACCCACTGTATCCAGTAGCCCCTTGGCCACCACTAGGACACTCTGAGGTGTCCATCCTTAGTAGAACAGACTGGTGGAATAGGTCCATTAAGGCAAATTAAGATCCCTTCATTTTTGTGTAAATAAATAAAGAGAAACAAGTAACATAGACTTCCCTTTCAAGACGCAGAATGTGGAGGGGCTGTTGGAGGAAACCATGCTGCTGTCTGAAGGTGTTTAGTCTCCATTCTCAGGAGGATCAGATGGATAATGAGATGCTACTCTGGGAGGCTAGAGGGAAGAAATTGGAATTAATACCATCATATGAGCAAGTAACCTAACCATCTATAAAACACTGTGCCTCAGGCAGTTCTAAACCTGCTCCTCTGATACCAGTTTGAAACCCTCAATTATAAACCACATTTTAAAATATGGTTTGTAATAATGGTAATGGATCTCTACATTATTGTATATGACAAAGCTGTTTAATTGTTTTACATGTATATACTATTGTTTTGGTGGTGAAATGGCACCAATCGGTACTGGCATTGGACCTCAGTTCAGCAACTTTTGTACTTGAGTTCTGGCTAAAAAAGACTTTGGAGCCAAGACTCAAACTAGAAGAGAAAACTTATTTAGAAAGTCATGGAGGTAGAAGAAGTGAGCCATAGAAGAAATGAGCTCGGAACACAAGTTATAGAAGCAAAAGAAGGGCCTGGGTGGGGAAAGAGGAGAGGGAGGGGAAAGGTGAGGGCATGTGCCTGGTTCCTCCATCCTAAGGGCTTTTAAGAGTGGGGATATCAGCCGAAACTGGTTTGGCTCAATGGATAGAGCGTCGGCTTGGAGACTGAAAGGTCCCGGGTTCGATTCCAGTCAAGGGAATGTACCTTGGTTGCGGGCATATCCCCAGTAGGGGGTGTGTAAGAGGCAGCTGATTGATGAGGCAGTTGATCGATGACTCTCTCTCATCGATGTTTCTAACTCTCTATCTCTCTCCTTTCCTCTCTGTACAAAAATCAATAAAATATATTTTAAAAAAAAGAGTGGGGATATCAGAGGAGGTCCCAGGTTAATAGACTATTCATCAGCTTCCCAGGTTTGTCCCCTCAGGGTCGTGATCTCCACTGGTTGGTCAGCCTCTGGGCAGCAGGTCATAGGTCAGTGCAGCTGGTGCTAATGTCAGCCATGGCATTGGTTGTGTGGTTTTAACTGCTTTTCTGGGCCTGGATCTGAAACACAACTGAGGCCTAGACATTATCCCTATGGGTTAATGTTTAAGGTAATGGTTGTGCAAGGGCCCTCTCTAAGGGGGCCTACCACATGACTAGCAACATGTCAGGGGAGGAAAGATCAGGGGAGGGTCTGAACGGCATGGCCAGAGATGTGTTAGGAAAGGAAAGTTCACCCTGGGGGTGAGGTTCTTGTTTTCCCAGTTTTGCCATTGCCAGGAACCCTGGACTTTTCACCCTGCTAACCTTCTGTACCTGGACTACTTTTCACTCTGCTAATCTTCTATAACCATCGTCCTTGTTCTGCTCATGCTTATCTAACTGCCCACCACAAATTTACTTACTGTAACTAAAGTTCCATTTTTGTTCCTATTTTATGAGTGAGCAACCAAGCACAGAGAGGTTAAGAGAGTGTCTTAAGTCACACAACTAGTATATGGAAGAACTGGGATTAGAACTCAGATATTTTATCTCTGGATATATGCTGTAAACTGAAATAATGCATGTGTAGCACTGAGCAGCCTCTTGGGCACGTTGTAAGTGTTCAGTAAGTGACAGCTGCTGCGTTAACAGTGCTGAAGAGTGTGGTAAGGTTGGAGCATGGATGGTGGAGGTGTAGTGTGGGTCTAATAAATTAGAGACATGAAGCACATCCCCAAACCAGTGGCTGCCGTCATTCTGTCAGATTTACTGCAGTAATCCTTCACCACTTCCTCTGTTCACACAGTCTACTTCTGTTCAGTTTAGTCAAATGACTATCCTCTGTGCTTCCTGAGAATATGGAATTTTGTTTTAGTGATTCCAAGAAGGAGCCTTCTGGAATTAAAAATAAAACACCAGTCATCCACTTCTTTACTACTAGTAAGTCCTGCCTTATTTTGTTTGGTTCTGGGCCAATGGAGGGTTCTTCTTACATTGGTGTGGCATACACAAGGTTAGCAAAAAGGAAAGAGCACCTCATAAAGGATTCATTATCTGTCCATGGGATACCTTTTAAAGCGTATTGGAAGAAATTGTTTTTCTTTGCTAGATGTCTTATTTAAAACTAGAGGCCTGATGCACAGAATTTGTGCAAGATTAGGCCTTCCTTCCCCCACCTGCCAGCACCGACTTTCCTCTGGCACCCAGGACCCAGGCTTCCCTCTCAGCCCCAGCTTCATTCAGAAGGTCTTCCGGAAGGATGTCAGATCTAATTAGCAAATTACAGTTTTATTATTATAGATTCCCAAGTATACACAAAGCCTAGGGGAAAGGCCTAGTGGCATCTAAGTTGCAAGGAAGATTAGCCAATCATCAAGCATTTCTCCCAAAGAAAGGTAAAGGCTAGATGGGGATACCAAGGCACTGCACTCTGGGGTATGGTCCATCTAAGATTAAGATCCTGATTGATCCTTAGAATGAGCAAGGATAGACACTGTTGATGTCCAGCTCTTTTCTAAACTTATTTCTTTCCATACTTACACAACTTAGCCATGCCACATGACTTAGCTGGCTAACGCACAAGGTTGTCATTTTTCCCAACCATGAGCCTGACTTTAATTCTGCATCACTAATTGAATCAACTGTGACCATTTACAGTGTAGTTGAAAACCAAATCTTGTAATCCTAAACCCATTGTTTTAAAACCCTATGGGGTGGATGTAGTCATTCCAGAGACAGCTCATAGACAAGGCCATGCCCTGAGTTGCATGTGTGTCTCACCCTATTTGAAGGATACCTGGTCTATCTCTTCGCCTTTTTTCAACCCCTACTGACACTTGATGCTATCAACTCCCTATTCTGTTTGTGTTCCCTTTGATAGTATTATATAATCATTGATGATTCTTCACTTAGTGAATATGAATTAAGACTTTGGCCCCAGGGGCAAAAAACACACCCTGGCGAAGCCGGTTTTATACCAGCCTGTTACTGAACACGATATCATGATAAATAGAATTGAGTCAAACTTGAGAAGCCTCTTGGTACATGCCCTTGGGACTAATTGTCATAGTTGAATCTCTCAAAGAAACTAGCAAGCTACCATTAATAAGATAGTCTTCCATGTTTATTATAATACAATTTCAGTATGCTTGGGCTTTTGTTAATCATTTACTCATTCACTAAGCATAGTAATTCTGTATATACTGTATAGCAGATAATTCAGTTTACTAAGATTTGTTGGCATATTTTTCAGGGAGGAACCAAAATTAGGTTTAGGTATAAAACTGGGCCAACTCATCCAAGCAAAAAGTACCAGAACATATTTAGTTTATCATGTGAATTGACCTGCAGGTTACTTGGTCTATGGAATTTGACAAATAGGAAATAAATGATTTTCCATGGCACAGTAGATAAATGCTTATAATTTCTGACCACTGGGAACATAGCTGGTGGGTGAGGGCAGAGTAGGTTGGGAAATAGTAAGTCTCTGAAATTGACTGAGCCTGCTTTCTCACTCTCAATGAAAATGCAGAAGTTCCAGTGGTTTCTTAAGAAGCTGTTCTTTGGGGTGGTATAGTCCTATTGTAATGTCCAGACAATTACTGAAGAAATGTAGCCTGGCAGTGTGGCTTCAGTGGTTGAACATTAATCTATGAACCAGGAGATCATGGTTTGATTCCTGGTCAGGGCACATGCTCGGGTTGCGGACTCAATCCCCAGTAAGGGGCATGCAGGAGGCAATCGATCAATAATTATCTCTCATCATTGATGTTTCTGTCTCTCCCTTTCCCTTTCTCTCTCAGATCAATAAAAATATACTTAAAAAAATGAAATGTAAAGACAGGTGCTTATTTTATCTCTGTGGCACTGAGCATTCTCAATCTTTACTTGCAATAAGGGAGAGCAACTTCAATGTGTCCTCCCATGGGTGGTGGTTCCTATGGCTCTGGCCGAGGTGAGGAGGTGAGTGGATGACATCACTTTCAGGTCAGGGCTAGTTGTCCGACCGCAAGCAAATCTGGCAGTCATTCTGCCTCAGAGATAGTCATGCTGATTACAAAACTTTCCAGGTTAGTGGTCTTATTCTGACTAGGTAATACCCTTGTACATGAAGTGCTAATGAGTGGCTTAGTGGAGGGCTTGCCCAGCAGGATGTGGGGCAAGAGAAAGGAGAAAAGGAAGGGGGGATGGGAGGAAATGACAGGCCTTGGAAAATAGAAATACAAATTGTAGATATTTATCCTGCTATAAGCTGCTGTGCCCAAAGGGCACTTAGGAAACAGATGTCTAAACAATACAGAAGTGGAATACAGTTGTCTGGTGCGTGTGAATTGCATCACTTAACTCTTCATTTATTCATTGTCTTTCAACCGCACCATTGCCTCTCCCTTCTTCAAATGTATCTGGCTCATTTCTGCCCTCAGGGTCTTTGCAAATGCTATTCCTTCCTGGGCCCACTTCCTCTGGTTCTTCACACAGCAGGCTCCTGCTTACTCTTACTGCCAGCCAGCCCATGTCCACCACCCTCTCCCACCTTGATTACTTTGAATATATCCCTTGTGTGTTTAGAATATAGATCCTGTGAAGAGAGCCCAAATCTCTCTCTGTCACATTGTAGCTTTAGCCCCCAGTACAGGGCCAGGCACAATCACACATTTCATTAATGAACTTTGCAATAGGAAATCTGTTTTTTTCATTCTAGATCTGCTATTGATCAGTTGTCTGCCTTTGGGCAATTCACTCTGCCTCTTTGGACAGCAGTTTTCTCCATTTTAAAAGATGGAGCACTGTTTTCCCAACCATTTTCCATGTAACATCTAAAAAGCCCCCTTAGGTATGTATTGAGGGTGGAGGAAGTAAAAAAATGATCTGAGTAGGTAGGCTCTGGAACCCTCCTATCCAATCCTGCCTCAACAAGAATAGTTTTACATTTATTTGTTAGACAATTTAGACTTTCACTTGAGATTTCATTTAAATACAGGTATCCACATTAAAATTAAAAATACAAAGTTTAAAAATCATCAATTCTGATTATGGAAAGTTTCCTTCCATCTTGAATTGTGACTATTACCAAAGTAGAATTCATTCTTTCTGTCCTCCCACAAACCAGTTTGAATTTCTTGTTAACATTTTTGGTATTGCCACATAAATTCAAAACTTCAGAGTTCTTTTTTTGACAGTTTCTTCTCCATCCAACCAGTGGGGTAATTGTCCTAAAAGGCTTTTCTTATCAATTGTTTATTTCCATTCCCCAACTGGATATAAGGCCTTGTCTAATCCCTAGGTCCAAACGGATAACCTCTTACCTATCTGGACAATTGCAGCATCCTCCACAGCATTCTTTATACCTTCTGGGCTAGTAATCCTTTCCCCACACAATTAATAATTGGTCTATCTAAACAATATGCTAATAGTTAGTCTTTGTTCAAAACCTTCAGTGGTTTTTTCATTGCCTATGAGTGAATCCCAAATGATTCTCACTCAGGAGCCTGTATTGGTCACAGCACTATTCGTGTCTACAATGTTCACTGCTCTCACCTCACAGATGCATCCACAGGGATCACCATTCTCTGTTACATAGGATCCCATTTTCTGGCCAAAGCCTCTGCTCAAGCATCTATAGTCTGGGTAGTGGTCTCTAAGTCAATCTGGCAAAAGAACTTTGTCTATTAGGTATTCTATACCAGATGACAGTGCTTGACAGATATTTTCTTCAGGGAAACTGAAATGCAAGATTTGAGGAAATCCGAAGAGATTAGGGTGGAAAAGAGTGAAGAGAAATATAGATAAGAGATAGTGGGCAGAAGCCACGAGACAGGAAAAGTTATAAATGGGCAATAACATTACACAGAGAGGAGAATGGAGGGAGTTCTTTGACTGTAAGAGTAAAAGTGGAAATGGAGATGTGACTGATCCATCTGGATATACTACCATCTCCATGAAGTTTCCCTCGTCACACTAGGCAAAACTCACCTGCCACTAAACCCAGCACTTAGCCTGTCTCTCTCTCTCTCTCTCTGTCTCTCTCTCTCTCTCTCTCTCTCTCTCTCTCTCTCTCTCTCTCTCTCTCTCTTTCTCTCTCTCTCTCTCTGTGGGGGGGGGGGTATTCCACTTTATATATCCAAGGATTTTTGAGTGTATGCAATATAGAACTTAACTCTGGCTAAGAAATCTGGGTAATTCCCAGAATTGAAAGAAAAGGTGAACTCCTGGGTATCAGAAAAGACAAATTCCAATATAGTCAAGAGACATCCAGGATTTCTTCAGACAATGCCATTGAGAGAATTCTACTCAATTGCTTCCATCTTAAGTTACTGCACTCAAGAGTCAAACTCCAAGAAGGCCACCCTTGGTGGCTCTGGCTTGAATTGAACTGAGAGTTCCTCAGCACAATAATCCCTTGGGAGGGAAGAGAGAATTCCACAAAGTAAAGGAACAGTGCTTTTTACTAACAGATAGCATATTGTACAACCAAACAAACAAAACAAACATTTTCTTCTCTACTTTATGTTTATTTGTAAAGTTGCCTTTGTCTCCACTTTGAAGAAGGTACATAATACATTTCCTCCTTCCCCTTTTTATTTTTTTCTTTTTAAAAAATTTAATAAATCCTTATTGTTCAGATTATTACAATTGTTCCTCTTTTTTCCCCCCATAGCCCCCCTCCACCCGGATCCCACCCAACCTCTGCCCTTACCTCCTCGAACTGTCCCCATCCATACCTGTACGATTTTTGTCCAGTATCTTCCTGCACCCCTCACACCCCTTTTCCCCTGATAATTTTCAATACACTTTCTTTCTATGCCCCTGATTCTATTATATTCACCAGTTTATTCTGTTCATCAGATTTTTAATTCACTTAATTTTTAGATTCATTTGTTGATAGATATGTATTTGTTGTTCATCATTTTTATCTTTTTCTTTTTCTTCTTCTTCTTAAAGAATATCTTTCAGCATTTCATATAATACAGGTTTGGTGTTGGTGAACTTCTTTAGCTTTTTCTTATCTGTGGAGCTCTTTATCTGACCTTCAATTCTGAATGATAGCTTTGCTGGGTAGAGTAATCTTGGTTGTAGGTTCTTGCTCTTCATCACTTTGAATATTTCTTGCCACTCCCGTTTGGCCTGCATAGTTTCTGTTGAGAAATCAGCTGACAATCCTATGGGTGCTCTCTTGTAGGCAATTAAGTGTTTTTATCTTGCTGTTTTTAATATTCTCTCTTTGTCTTTTGCTCTTGGCATTTTAATTATGATGTGTCTTGGTGTGGTCCTCTTTGGATTCCTTTTGTTTGGGGTTCTGTGCGCTTCCTGGATTTGTAAGTCTATTTCTTTCACCAGGTGGGGGAAGTTTTCAGTCATTAGTTCTTCAAATAGGTTTTCAGTATCTTGCTCTCTCTCTTTTTTTGGCACCCCCATAATTCTGATGTTGGTAAGCTTGAAGTTGTGCCACAGGCTTCTTACATTATCTTCAAATTTTTGGATTCTTTCTTCTTTTTGCTTTTCTAGTTGAGTGTCTTTTGCTTCTTTGTATTTTAAATCTTTGACTTGATTCTTGCATTCCTCTAATCTGACGTTAGGTCTCTGTATAATATTTTTTTTTAATTTCAGTGAGTGTATGTTTAATTTCTAGTTGGTCCTTTTTTATATCCTCGAGGATCTCATTAAATTTATTGGCCTTTTCTAGGAAATTCTTGAAAAACCTTATAACCATGGTTTTGAACTCTATATCCAGTCATTTGTTTTCTTCCATTTCCTTCATTTGTGATCTCTTTGTCTCTGCATTTTTGCTGCTTTCCTGGGCTGGTAGGGTAGCTTTGTGTGCTAGCTGTCCTATATGGCCCAATGGCTCAGCCTCCCCAGTTATTGAGGTGGACACTCTTGGTGCACCCCTTTGTGGACTGTGTGTACAGCCTTGTTGTAGTTAAGTCTTGATTGTTGTTGGTATCACTGGGAGGAATTGACCTCCAGGCCAATTGGCTGTGAGGATCAGTTGTGTCTACACCAAAAAAACTTCTATGCTGGAGACAGCCTTATGAGGTAAGACTTGCAAAATTGCAAAAGCCTCTGTGCTCAGCTTGGATGGGGCAGAGTCTCAGGACTGAGCAGACAGTCTTGGCTTCCCTTCAGCTCTGCCCTAGGAGGCCCCTGAGTCTCAGTATCCCTCAGTAATCACTGCAAGCACCTCTAAGAGTAAGCTGCCCTCAAGTTTCACCTGCTTCCAGACGTTCAGTTTCTCCCCCAATGAATCTGGATTCCCAGATTTTTGTCCAGAACTGGAGTTTCAGTGCAGTGGGGAGCTTCCATTTCCCACCCACTAGAGAAAGCCGGTGGCACACTCAGAATTCAGTCCTCTCTGCCTGCACTCACACCTCCAGACCTCTGCCTTTCACAGCTCCCTTGAGTTTCCACCTGACAGTCCAGATTCCCCCCGTATAAGCCTGGGTCCCCAGGGTCTTGCCTGGTACTGGGGTTCAGTGCAGTTGGAACTGGGGTTCAGTACAGTTGGAAGCTTTTGTCTCCTTCTTGCTAGAGAAAGCTAGCCAGGCACTCAGCCTCCCATGCACGTGTCTCTGTACATTAGCATTTTGCAGCTCCTCTGATTCTCCGTGTGCTTTCCCCTTTCCTTCTAGTTATAGTATTTCCACTCAGCCAGCTTTCCTGTGGTTCTGGATTATGTTTGTTTTGTCTTTTAGTTGTATATTTGAAATTGTTGGGCAAGGCAGCAGTTTAGGTGTTTACCTATGCTAACATCTTGGTTTTTTCCCTTTCATTTTTTAATTACAGTTGATATTCAATATTATTTTATATTAGTTTTAGATGTGTAGTTTAATGGTTAGATATTTTACATTTTCCCATTGAGGACAGAATTTATTCATTAGCTTTATTTGATCTTTTAATAATATTATTACTTATGTCTAACTTCTATTGAGCATGTACTAACATATTCAGCTATGTACTGTGCTGTGTCCTATATCCATGATCTCATCTGATTTTATCGATAGTCATATATAGATCTATTATTAAGCTCATGATAAAGATGAGAAAAGCATGACTTGACTGAGATCTCAAGTGAGTTATTCATGTTCCTAGAATGCAAGCCTGGGGAGGGGTAAGAAACATGAAGGGGATATATGGACACATTAATACCTCAATCAATAAAAAAAAATAAAAATAAAATGAAAAAGCATCTTACATCTGAAAAAGAAGAAAAAGAAGAAAAGAAGAAGAAGAAGAAGGAGGAGGAGAAGAAGGAGGAGGAGGAGGAGGAGGAGGAGGAGAAGGAGGAGACATGAAGGGCCAAACTGATCTGAAATGAATGAAATCCACACACTCTTAGGGATCCAGGTGGCCATGTCCTGTGCACTAGCCTTCACAACACAGAGTCATGGACTTACACATTTCTTTATTCTATTGAAGGAATCTGGCAGAGGGCCTTTCCTGTATCAGGGTTACCTATCTAGAAAATATTACAATCTAAGGACAGGAAGTTGGTCCCATGGAAGTCAGTGGTTTCTTAGTCTCATGGAACCAACTGTGACTCATCCAACTTATGTCCTGACTAAACTTCCATGTAATCTTTGAGCTCTTCTTTGGGGGGGGAAAAAAAAAAATCTTCATTCCTTTCTTTTCATTCCCTAGGACACTTATTGGCAGTTTTCAAATTTTAGCATGTCTTACATGGAGTCCATATTAAAGAATCAGATTCTAGGTCGGTGCACCCCTAGAGAATCTGATTCAGTAGATGTTGGTGGATCACATACTGAAGCAAATTAACTCCCAGTCTCAGTTTGTTTGAGAAGTTGTGTCAGACCTGCTCAAGTGTTGCTTTTATGACTTGAACTCCCCTTTTTCTTTATCTGGTCTTCTCTGATTACATCATAAACGTTGAGGTTAGAAGATACATCTTTTCTTTCTCTAATACCCCAGAAGTTACACTCCCACGTTTAAAATATACCTGGGAGTTGCTGATGGACCAAAAGTTGACAGAAACCGTTCTTCCATGCCTGTCCAGCATGTGAATGTCAGGACTGGTTTTGAATAGGAAATATCTTCTAGATCAAAAGAACCAACCAGAAAAGAAACATATGAGGCTTCCCAGTAGATTTATATAGATGACTCAAAACACACTGGGAAAAAACACAGAATATGGAATTTAAAATTCTCTTTTTACTTGAAGGTATTTTAAACCAGTGATTTTACTTAGAACATTATCTAAAGAGGTTGAAATATTGCTTCCTTCTATCCCATGTTTAGGATATATTCATTTCTTCCTTTTTATTAATAATGCATAGAAAAGCAATATTGCAAATTAGTTTCAGGTTAGTCAAGAGTGCAAACATAGACCAAAAACCAAAGTCATCATAAAGCATTTGTTTAGGGAGGAGTGAGAAAGGTCTGTCACGCCCTCCTTTTTTAGCAATGTCACTCCCTTGCTTAAAGCCCATGGATGGTTTCAGTTAGCTATGAAGGTATCATTCAAACTCTTCATTGTGGCTTACAAACATTAACTGGTTTGACCCTATGTCCCCACCTGCCACTCTAGTCTAGTATCTGATACTATGGCCCTCCATTCCCTCACTCTCCCATCCCCCACCCTCTCCATTGCACAAGATCATCCTTCTTTCAGTTCCTTGAAGACATCGTTCTCAGTATTCTTTCTGGCCTTAGTATTTGCCTTCCTTTCTGTCCCAGCCAACTTCCTTTTCAGCCTTCAGGTCTCATTTTAAATTTCATTTCATCTAGGGAAACTTTTCTGACCCCAGATATAGGTTAGGAGCATGACTCTCCTTTTTGTATTATAATTGCTTGTTTTCTATTTTCCACTAAGACTGTAAGCTTAGTGTATGGCAGGGAATAAAATGTATATAGGTAGGCATATACATATATAGAATAGACATATATAGACCTAGATCTATCTGTCTATCTATCTTTCACTTATATAGAAAATAAACTGATCAGGAAAGAGGTAAAATTATTTGTCTCACTTCTCATGATTTCATGCCCTGTAGTTATGATAGATTCTTTCAAGTAGAACAGTGGAAGTTCATGGGGAGAATGCCTGCAGACATGGGAAGGATAGGCAGAAGCTCTACAGGGACATAGCCAGTACTACCCTTTGAGCGGGACAAGGAGGGCTCCCAAACTGGGCTCTATATTCAGAATGTCTTGCATATGAAAACAAAACAAAACAAAACAAAACAAAACAAGACAACAACAAAACTGAAATATAAAGCTCCTTTTTCTATTTGATAAATGCACAGGTTGAATTAGCCCTCTAAGCCAGCATGGGCAAGGCTGAGGGTGTGGCAGTGTTTATATGTATGTGGTGGGGGTTGGGTGAGAAGGGTATCTATCCCAAACCACATGAAATGTATGTCTTGGCAAATATCTTTTCTCGTTTGATCCTCAATGTTGGTGCTTAGAACTTTTGTAGGGGTGCTTAGAACTATCTGGAAACCTTGAGTCAGAACTGAGGCACTGAGGAGGGTCACCCATGTGCTATAGGGCACTTGGCCTGATGAGTTCCAATCCTACGTTTGGGCAGAGCCAACCATGCCAAGGAGTCCTGGTCAGAGCCCATTTTCCACCTGCCTCAGTAGACCCACACTACCATTCAGGCTTAGAGGCTACTCGGGAATGGGAGGTGATGGAGATGGGACAGAGTAAGGGGAGAGGTGGAAGTCCAGCTTCTTTATTCTCTAGTGTGGACCACATCAGCTGCAGATTGTTGAATGGAAATAGGAGCTGAGACATGGGCATGATTTGACTGATAAGTTTTAAATGTTTAGACATATATTATGTATGTCGTGTCTCCATTTGGATCCTTTCCTTTATTTCCTTACCAACGTTTGGGGTAGTCCTACACAGTCTTGCTTCATAGTCAGAGCTATCTGTGCTAATTGATTTCTTGGAAATGAATACCATTACTCCCTACTTTAATTTTCTATTCAAGGAGTGACTCGACTTTTAATGTGTTCTTATATTGATTCCACTTCTGCCTCTACTGACTAACATAACTGCTCATATTTAAACTCCTTCTGAGAGATGATCCGATTGGTTGGCCAGTCTAGTTAGCATGAAGCCCCTCTATAGGGCAGAGCTTTTATGCTCATGTCTCACAGACTACCTGCTGGGCAATACATATCTTGGATGAGACATCCCTTTTTGAGTTAATCAACTGTGGCCACATTGTAGGTCACTAGTGACTTTTGGCTAAGAAAACCACTCTGGTCACTGGCTCTGAAGAGGCTATGAGTAGAAGAGATATTCAGAGCTCCATGACCAAGTACCTCTTCTTTCCTCTATCCCATACTACTTCTCAGGTTGTTGAATCCACTTTTGTATTATTTTTTTTTATAAAGCCACTTATGCATTATTTGCATTCTCAACTAAACCATGCGGGTTAAGAAAATATATAAGAATCTAAATCATTCTGTCTCTTCTGCAAAAGAGGAAGAGAAAATAAGAACTCTTGAAACTTCAATGAATGATTTAGAGCTCTTCAAATTATCTAGGAAGATGCGGTCAGCTATTTGACTCTAAATTTACTTTGGTTTTAGTAGTTCCTTATTTCTTGGAATGGTTTCATTTCCTCCACAATGGTAGGCAATAGTCACTGTAAAATTATACAGTGGGAATAAAAAGCTGGGTCTACATGTAGACAAAAAAAAAAAAATCAATTTTATTACACAATAGTCTGGGATAATTTTAGTGACTGTTTCTGTATAATTTACACATAAGGCTAGCTATAGAGTTTATATAATTTACTCATTAAGCTGGCTCAAATACTAGGCTGGACATTGTTCATTCCTGCAGTTTGGTCTCATAGAACTAACCATCCCTCTTAATGTTATGTGGCTCCTACCATGACGAGCGCTGTGCTACACTTAAATATAAGCCAATAAGTTGACTTCTGGACTTTCTTCTGACTGACATTGGCTCCCAACTGCCATTTCCTCTTAATAGATGCAGCAGGGTTAGAAAATGGTCTTCCCAGGACTCTTTAGAGTTGTGGTTCCTGGCTCCCTGTATCCAGTCCTTAAAAAATGTAAATATGAATGTGACAGGATTCTCCACAGAAGACCTGCCTCAAAGTGTCTGTCTCCTCTTGGGAAAAGAGGGAGAAGTAGATGAGAAAACGTGAAGCTTAAGTCACTTCTACTCTAGAGAATTCAGGTTCTAAGAATTAAGGAGAGAGTCAAACATGGGATTATCAACTCCAGCTATTTGCTAAAACCAATACCAATGTTTAAAACACTCACACTCTAGCACCACTTGAAGATTCTAATGTCAAATTCAGAGGTG
This sequence comes from Pipistrellus kuhlii, assembly GCF_014108245.1. NCBI lineage: Eukaryota > Metazoa > Chordata > Mammalia > Chiroptera > Vespertilionidae > Pipistrellus > Pipistrellus kuhlii. The sequence continues at coordinate 55,208,428 of NW_023425595.1, read as the reverse complement.
AGGGTTGGACTGTATAGGTATTTTAGGCTTCTAATAGTAATTTTGGTGCCCAGGCAGGATTGAAACCAGTGGCTTGGATGAGAGATTTATAACTTGATTTTTTTCTCCCCTCCATTAGTGAACAAGAACTTTATTTTGCTAAATGACAGACTGCACACATTGACACTATTCTTGCTTTAGTAAGAGAAAGGTTGGGTTCCAAGAGTAACCTCTTCAATCTTCCTCTGACCTTCAAAGGAAAGTGTGCAGATCATCTAGCAAAGAAGTCTGACTGACTGAATAATTCTTTAGCCCAAACTTGCTTAGGATTCAGTACTGCTTCTGTTTCTCAGGTGATGAATTTGCCTTTGGGGAAATATCAGGTCCCTTTGTCATACTATTGCAAGTGAGATTGCAAACAAATTCTTAAAAATGTCAAAACTGTGCCACTACTACGCAGCAGTAAAAACACAAAAATCACTTTTTATTTATGTGACCAAGTGGATAAATCTTAAAAACATACTAAGTGAAAGACATAGTACACATACAAGATTACGTGCTGCATGACTCATTTCTATGATATTGTAGAGAAGACAAAAGCATAGAGACAAAAATCAGGTTAATGATTGCCAGGGACTAATATTGGAATAAGGGAATTGATTCAAAAGGACAATGGCATTTTTTGAGATAATAGAAATGGTTTTTGTTCTTTTTGTGTGTGTGTGTGTGCATTTTTTTATTATTATTTATTAAAGGACATTAGGCTCAGACTTTTGAAGTGATGCTTGGTTGTCACATGAACTTTAAACACTGGGGTTTGGGGTGTATTTTATACAGGAATAAAAGATTGAAATACTCTGGATAGAAAGGAAAGATTCTGTCTCATAAGGAGAAATCAAAAATATTACAAGGCAATTAATATTTCTAAAGGCAAACATGTCCGGTACTGACAAAAAATTCCCCCCATTTTTTATTGTACCAAAAAATTATAACAGCATTTGTTTGTTAATAATAATGATTAGGTAGCCCATGCCATCTTGAAGAGGGGAGCAACAGAAGTGGGGATGCAGCCACACCAAATCCAGACTATCTCTGGACACCATTTGGCACCCAGGCAGTGAATGGCACCCTGCCTCACTGCTGGCTTGCAGTAGGGACTCCAGGACAGGGAGACACCCAGCATTGTGCCTCCCCACCTGCACACCCAGACCCAGCTCCTCAGGACCCTGTGCACCCATTCCCTGCACCCAGAACCGGTGTTTCACTGGCCTGGGACTTTAGGACCCTGTGCACACTAGGTGGTCATATGCCCAGACCTGGTGCTTTGGAGCCCAGTGCATACCCAGATCCAGCTCTTCAGGGCTCCATGCTTACTATGTAGTCTCCAAGTGCCCAGACCTGGCACTTTAGGACACCAAGTGAACCCAGTGGCCATACTCCCAGACTCTGTGCTTCAGGAACCCCACTTGCCAGCGCCCTGTTTCTACACTGGCACCCTGTGGGCCTGGTCACCACGTGCCTAGTCACTGTGCCAGATCCCCACATGGAACAGGACCACAGGGTCCCTGTGCACCCAGACCCAGTGCACCTGGGTGCTACACCAGGATCCCCATGTGCTAATTCCAGGTCGCTGTGCCAGAACCCCTCATGAAAGGACCTGGCTTGTTAAGACACAGTACACCTCATCCTTGAGCCTACAATTGGCACTTTAAGACCCCACTGGAGTCACACACCAGAAGAAGTGTGCAGGTGTCCCCACCAACCCCAAGCACCAGCATGGGACAACTGAGGAACCAGAACTATAGGAGAAAGGACTACGACTCAGAGCAGAGCTAAAGGCATGAGACTTAAGGCAGACCTAGCCTCAGGGCTAAGGATTTCCGGACCTTTGGACTGCTAAGGGCTTCACCTTCTCAGACTTCAAGCAGGTTGCTCAGGGCCATCAGATGACAGCAACTCAACTTACATAGAAACAAATACAAAAAGACAACAAAAATGGCAGACAAAGAAACAATCCACAAAGGAAAGAAAATGGGGAATCACCAGAAAAAGAAATAAATTACCGTATTTTTTGGACCATAAGACGCACTTTTTCCCCCCCAGAAGTGGGGGGAAAAAGTCCCTGCGTCTTATGGTCCAAATATAGCCTACACATATACTTTAAAAAAAAAGTTTTTTTACTTGCCCGGCTGTGTGGTCTCTGTGTGCTTGCCCGGCTCTAAAATGGTTCTAAATGCTGCTGTTTACTTTACAGGGTTGATTACATGTGTTTATGACTGTGACGTTGGGTTTTAATGCACATAAAATATTTTAGGACACTATTTGTTTCAGAATCTTTTTTTCTTCATTTCCCTTCTCTAAAAACTGGTGCGTCTTATGGTCCGGAGCGTCTTATGGTCCGAAAAATACGGTAAATGCAGGCAAGCAATTTGTCAGAGAAAGAATTCAGAGTAATGGTTATACTGCTGTTGAATAAGCTGGAGGATAAATTCACCAACATGTGTAAGAATCAAGTGAAAATTAAGAATGATATGACGTTAATAAAGAACGCAATGGAAGGTTTCAACAGCAGACTAGAAATTGAGGACCAAATGAACAAATTAGAAGACAAGGTGGAAAAAAACACCCAAACAGAGCAGCAACTGGGAGAAAAAAACTTAAAAAGCAGGAGGAGAGTCTAAGAGAGCTTTGGGACAACATGAAAAGAAACAACATCTATTGTACATAATTGGGATGACAAAAGGAGAGGAAGCTGAGCAAGGAATAGAAAACCCATTTAAAGAAATAATGACATGCCAGGACCGGTTTGGCTCAGCGGATAGAGCGTCGGCCTGCGGACTGAAAGGTCCCGGGTTCAATTCCTGTCAAGGGCATGTACCTTGGTTGCGGGCACATCCCCAGTGGGGGGTGTGCAAGAGGCAGCTGATCAATGTTTCTGTCTCATCGACGTTTCTAACTCTCTGTCCCTCTCAATTCCTCTCCGTGTAAAATCAATAAAATATATTTTTTTTTAAAAAGAAAGAAATAATGACATGCCAAAACCGGTTTGGCTCAGTGGATAGAGCATCAGCCTGAGGACTGAAAGGTCCCAGGTTCGATTCTGGTCAAGAGTACCTAGCTTGGTTGCGGGCACATTCCCAGTGGGGAGTGTGGCAGGAGGCAGCTGATCAATGTTTCTCTCTCATTGATGTTTCTACTTTTCTATATCTCTCCCTTCCTTTCTGTAAAAAATCAATAAAATATATTAAAAAAAGGAAAAAAAAAATAATGACAGAAAACTTTCTTGATCATGGAGAGAAAAAAGTCATACAAGTCAAAGAAGAGTCCCAAACAGGATGAACCCAAAAAGACCAACACTAAGAAATATTGTAATTAAATTGGCAAACATAAACAACACAGTAAGAAATTTAAAGGCTGCCAGAGAGAGACAGAAAGTTACCTAAAGAATCTCTCATTAGATTATCAAATGATTTTTCAACAAAAACACATCAGGCCAGAAGGGAATGGACTAAAATATACAAAGTGATGCAAAGCAAGGGACTGAATCCAAGAATACTCTACCAGGCAAAGCTGTCATTCAAAATTGAAGGGGAAATTAGGAGTTTTGCAAACAAAAAAATGGGCTAAGGGAGTTTATTACCATCAAGCCAGCAGTGCAAGAAATGCTAATGGGACTGTGGTAAAAAGAAAAAATAGAAAGAAGGAACACAGGCACAGAGAATTAAAATGGCAACAAACAAATACTTATTAATAATAACCTTAAATATAAATGGATTAAATGCTCCTATCAAAAGACATAGAGTAGCTGAATGGATAAGAAAACATGACCCATATATATTCTGTCTACAAGAGACACACCTCAGAATGAAGGACTCACACAGACTGAGAGTGACGAGATGGAAACAATTTTTTCAGGCAAATAGAAATGAAAACAAACAGCCGGGACCAGTTTGGCTCAGTGGTAGAGCGTCGGTCTGCGGACTGAAAGGTCCCGGGTTCGATTCCGGTCAAGGGCATGTACCTTGGTTGCGGGCACATCCCCAGTGGGGGGTGTGCAAGAGGCAGCTGGTCGGTGTTTCTCTCTCATTGACGTTTCTAACTCTCTATCCCTCTCAATTCCTCTCTGTGTAAAATCAATAAAATATAGAAAAAAAAAGAAAAAGAAAAAAGAAAGAAATGAAAACAAACAAACAAATAAAACAACAACAAAAAACACTGGGGAAGCAATACTTATATCTGACAAAATAAACCTCAAAAGTGAAGGCCATACCAAGAGATAAGGAAGACCACTTCATAATGCTAAAGGGATGGATATCCTCAGTAGGGGGTGTGCAAGAGGCAGCTGATCGATGACTCTCTCTCATCGGTGTTTCTAACTCTCTCTCTCTCCTAGGGGTGTCGAACTCAATCAGAGAAGGGGCCAACATCTAAAATCCAGCCTAAATCGCGGGCTGAATGGTTTACTGAACAGTCATAAACTGTCATTGTGATGGAAACGCAGCGGAGTGCAGTGATGACAGCGCGGTGCGGGCCACATTGCAAGGCCTGGTGGGACGGATTTGGCCCGCGGGCCTTGTGTTTGACACATGTGCCTCCCTTCCTCTCTGAACAAAATCAATAAAAATATATTTTAAAAAAAGAAATCTTTTAATCTGTTAAAAAATAAAAACAAACAAACAAACAAACAAAACTATTGGCCTCTAAATTAATCTATCTGAGTCTCAGCTCCCCATTATCACTGGCTTTTGCTTGGATCACTTTCAAGATATTTTTAGATGAAAATAAAAAAATGGAAAAACACAAATATAACCACACAGAAACTGTATTTCTTTAATCTGACTTTACTCCTTTTCCCCTTCTAGTTCAAACTGGCCTTTTCTATAATAGCACCATGACTTATTCACCTTGCTCTTCCTTGAATGTTCAGCCCTTAAGCATTAAACCCTCAAGACAATGAGGTTCTGACCAGCATCAAATAATCTTAGGAACAAAGCCTTGGGTCTGTTGACCACAGAGACAGAGTTTTGGTCAAACTACTGATAACATCTCAGTGGTATTTCATCTGCAGGCCCAGAAAAGCTGCAGGACTGACTCCGTTATCACACCCTGGGGAAACCAGACAAATGACACCAAGGCTGACATCAGGATCAGATGCAATGATTAATTGGCCCCTTGCCTAGCTCCAACCAACCAATAGAAAACAGGACTCTAACCACAATCCTAACTCCCTGGAGTCAGCATGATTAATGATTTCCCCTAGATAACCCATCCCCTATCAGGTTTTAGAGCAATCTCTCTCTTGTGCTTCTGGGTTCGACTCCATTTCCTGAAAATAAATAAATAAATAAATAAGCCTTTACTTTCTTGGCTTCAAACTCCTGTTCACATTTGATTGGGTTTGATGAGCACAGAGAAATTATAATATGAACAGGACTGAAATCCTAAGAGCTGACTAATCAAGAATCAAACTAACAGAAACAACTGAAGGTTGAAAGCAAAATGGCTTTCTTGTTGATAGCATCCTGGTTTTCCTGCATACTTGCCGCTTGTGTTCCCATTTTTAACATAGAATTTCTGTCACCTTTTAAAATTACATTATTTGCCTATAAAGTTGAATGTGTATCAGGAGCATTCTGTGTAACCCAGATAGACACTCATCCCCACAGTCATAATAATGCCTTTACTAACATCTGTGTGCTTTACAGATGTTAACGCAAGTGCTTCTCACAAGAGGGTACCACATTCTATACAGGAGGAAACAGACACCAAGAGGTTGAGGGATGTACTCAAGGTCGCACAGCTAGTAAGCAGCAGAGTCAGGATTTGAACCCACACAGTAGAAATCCAATCTGAGTTCTTAACTAAGATACCAGAATTATTTTTACATTTTTCATAATGAGATCTTTAAGGAAGTAATTCAACACAGATTATTTTAAAAAACATTAAAACTTATATCTATATTAAATATTTTTTTTCAGGAAAATAAGATGTACCATAGACAACCAAAACACTATAAATGTGAAATGGGACAGAATTTAGAAATCATTTGATAAAAGGCTTATTTCTTCATTATAGAATTTTAGCAAATCATTAGAAAAGAAACAAACAACCAGATAGAGAAATGGACAAAGCATGTAAAAATGATTGCCAATGGATATTTCATGGTCAAAGACATATCAATGGCTTTCATATGTGTGAAAATACATGTAACTTCACAACAAAGAAATGCACATTAAGAAAAAAAAGATAAGTTGTCCCTCAAGAGTTCAGTTCCATGGACTCAGCTACTTTGCCTCTGGCTCAGGCCTTCAGTTTTCCTCCCAAAGTTCTGCCCTCTCCTTCAGGTGCTGCACTGCCCAGTTTCAGCAGTGAGAGAGTACTGACCCCATCAGAAAAGTCTAGTCCTTTGTCATGTCCCTTCTCAAAGTGTGCACCCAGTAGAGTTCAGAGCACTCATTCTATCACATCACGTTAGTTGGCGACATGGCCACCTTTCCTTGGGAACTCTTTAAGGGCAGATGCCTCATCTTATTCCTCTTTATATCCCCAGTAACTTATATGAGACTTGGCACCGGCAAATGCTGAATAACTGAAAATTGCAAAATGTTCCCCGTGCTCTCAATTCTTCTTCACTGCTTTATTTTTCTTCATAATAATTAGGCCTCTGACATATTACAGTTTTGGAGTTTAAAAATAGTTTGTTGTTCGAATAAAAGATAAGTTTATATTTTTCTTTAGTAGATATGACCAATTTTCCAAAATAATTGTATCAATTTACAGTTACCAGTAATGTATGAGAATCCAATCTATTGCAAATCATTGCCAACTTTTATTTAAAACAAGCATGTCAAATTCAAGGCTAACATGGGCCAAATAAACAAGGTTTAAGTTTATGTGGGCCACAAAAAAACACAGGCTTCAATTTTCATAGAAATGTAGGTTTATTTCGATAGAGACACGCTGAATACAAAGGGCTGAAATAAATGAGTAATTGTAACATAAAATAATAGAACATCTTAATAAAAATTAATATTTTTTTCTTGAACATGAACTTACCAGATACTGAATAACTGCACAAATTGATAAGCATAACGCAAATAAACCTATTTTCCTTGTTCTTTGAAAGCAAAATATTTCCTGTTGCTCACACCAAACAAGTCAGTGCAAGACTAATGACTTGGCAATCGGCTGCTAAAATATTTGCTGCTGGTATTAGTGGAGAGAAATGGTCCACCTGTGTGTAAAGGCGTAAGGGAAATAAATGCAACATGATTATAGTAATTAGTCATTAGCGAAAGTTGTAGTTTGTTATTAACAATTATGTATAACAGGATATTGTAAAAATTAAGTTAAATTTTTTATTTAAACATTTCTTACATACCATAATATTTCTTGTTGGTCACATGAGGCCCATGGGCCGTGAGTTTGACATGCTTGCTTTAAAACCATCATTTTAATCTTTCCCACTGCAGGAGCATGGTATAGTGGTATTTCACTGTAGTGTTAATGCACATTTCCTTCTTTTTCATGTCCTTATTGACCTTTTGATATTGACTCAGCTAATTCACTCCTGAGTTCAGAGAAATGAAATAAATAATATGATTCATACACATATATAAAAATGTTCATACTTTAGCCGAGACGGGTTTGGCTCAATGGATAGAGCGTCGGCTTGGGAACTGAAGGGTCCCGGGTTCGATTCCGGTCAAGGGCATGTACGTTGGTTGGGGGCACATCCCCAGTAGGGGGTGTGCAAGAGGCAGCTGATCGATGACTCTCTCTCTCATCGATGTTTCTAACTCTCTATCTCTCTCCATTCCTCTCTGTACAAAATCAATAAAATATATATTTAAAAAAAAAATGTTCATACTTTAATTCCCAATATAAAAAAAAAACCCTGGAAATAATGAAATATCTAGGAGAATAGATTTTTAAATGGTGATATGTTTATATGTGATACCATAAAGAATAAATTACATGGTGATTCTCACAGATAAAATTTTGAGTGAAAGAAGTCAGACATAGATAGTACATGCTATGATTCTATTTAAATAAAATCCAGACACTCACAAAACTAACACATATTGAAAGTAATCAAAATAGTTACATTTGAAAGGTTATTACCTTTGGAGGGAGGGAGAACAAGGAAGCCCGGGAAGCTGAAGATATTTGACCTTCATCTGAGTGGCAGCTGCATAGTATATATATTACACATGCAAAATATTAAGCTGTATGCTTTACTCTATGTGTTATATCTCTATTAAAAACAAAGTATTAAAGAAAAAAATATTTAAATGTGCATTATCTGTGTCCTCCAACTTGCTCTATAAGGGCGAAGATTTTTTTCTCTTTTGTTTACTGTTATGGATTCAGTGTCTGGAACATACCAGTCACCTAGCAGGTGTTCAATATTGGGTGAATATTGTATTAATGAGTGATTCCTGCTTAGTTTTCATGTTGAAATAGCAGTGTCTGGTAGCTACAAACCAGATTTTTATGTTTTATGTACTCTTTTGGAAACATCTTGTTGGTTAATTAGATCATGTTTAGAAAAAATTAACTTGTAGAAAGAGCCACTAACTATGTGATGAGAGCCCTCCCTGGTCAGGTTGCTCAGTTGGTTGGAGCATCGACCCGTATACCAAAAGGTTGCAGGCTTCTATTCCTGGTCCGAGCACTCACCTGGGTTTTGGGCTCAATCCCCAGTTGGGGCTCATACAGGGCAACCTATTGATGTTTTTCTCTCACATTGTTGTTTCTCCATTTCTGTCTCTCTAAAATCAACACCTGTGTTCTTGGGTGAAGATTGAAAGAACAACAGCACGATGCTGTGAGAAGGAAAACCACACTGGAACTATCCTGACAGGCAGCTGAACACCTATGCAGCGGTTCCTGGGGCTGCGGGGAATACCACAGCCATTTCCAGTGAACACGCTGACATCTGTGCGTGGCTGAATCATACCCACAGTTACAGGAACTGGAACCAGCGTTGGCCTGTAATCAAAGAGGGATTATAGCAAGAGTTTAGAAATTAATGTATAAAAAAGAGTGAAAGTTAAGAGGAAGATCCAAGCATATAAGAAAAGTTGCATATAAGGCAAATGTGGCATTTAAGTTATATTTGGGAATTGATGGTTAATTTGAAAAACAGTACTGGAGTAATTGGCTGCTAGAAGAAAAGGGTTAATTTTTTTTTCAGACTATTTATAAAATTAAATTCTAGATTGATTAAAGATCAAAATGTAAAATAGAATATATTAAAATGATTGAATAAAATTTAGGAGAAATACACTTATAGCTTTAAGAGTATGGGATACATGCTTATGCAACATAGGAAATCTAAAAGCCACAAGAGAAAAGATGAACCAATATTATCACATAAAAAACTTTTTTTCATGTTTATAATGGTAAGAGGCACCATAAAAACAAAGGAAAATGCCTACTTGGAGAAAGTATTTGCAGTAAATATAATGAAGGGTCAATTACCTTTGTAAATATAAAGGAGCTTTTACAGATTGATATGATAGAAAGAAAGTAACTCAATAGAAAATTTGAGATATAAAAACTAAAAATATAAGCAGAAAATTCAAAGAAAAGCATGTATGTAAAGATGTTGAATCTCTTTAGTAGTCAGAAAAATGCAAATCAAAATAATAACAAGATGCCTTTTTATTGATAAGATTGGAGAAAATGCATTAACTTTTTTATTTATTTGGTTCTTCAGTAAACTGAAGCCTAATATTTCCATTGGAAACTGGAGGCTTACTAATGGAGAACTTAGGTTAGAAACCTGATTAATATGGCATCTGCTTAAAAATATGAATGCAATGCCTCACCCTCATTCCTGCCCCATAGAATGGAACCCAGGTATCTTTGGTTGATGCTTCTTAATACCCTGCCTCCAAAATTGACCCATCAACCCAAATACATTCTTGTCTCTAAGAGGGAATAGAATTTTGCCACCTCAAATCATGCCTTTAAAAACTTTTTTTTTATTATTATATGCTGAATACTTTTAAGAAACAGAAAACTCAAAAAGAGCATCTTACCTCCCCTTTTCCTGACTAAAAGAATTCATATTAAAACAACAACACCCTGCTCAAGGAGTGTGGCAGACTTGAGGAACCTGGGAAAGTCTGTTAGATTCCTCTCTGTGACCCATTTTTGCTGGGTGGCCTGGCAAGAATTTATTTATCAAAGGTTTTCTTCTCATCTACCTTCCCTTTGAGGTTCAAACCACTTCCTGTAAGCCGTACCCCATTTCCTTAGTGCAAGATGGCTTATAAGTCTCAAATGCCTTATATTCCTATGGGACCCTTATATGTACATACATAATAAAATTGGTTATTTTCTTCTGTTAATCTGTCTCCTGTCAATTTTATTATTTGAGCAGCTAGAAGAACAAAGAAGGATAGGAGGGAAATGTTTCTTCTCCCTCCCACCTCTCAACATTTGCTGGGAACAAAATCTTAAAGGAATGTTCTCCTTTAGTTTGTGTTAAAAAAAGAGTAGAGAAAACTTGTAACTAAGAAAAAGAAGGGAAAAAAAGCATGTCCTTTCAATATGTTATCAGAGCATCATTTAACTGGTCTCCCCAAGGATTATTTAATGATGTAGGAGGATATATTTTTATTTGATTACTTATTATTAATTAAAAGTTTGATTTAGGGAAACTACATGTTAATTTGTAATCTTTTGTCTATTAACAATATCAATGATTTCTATCCAGTAGAAAAGATAATCCAATGGTTATGGGCTTCTTGCCTTGTAAGATAGTACCTATTTGTACCTAATTCTAACTTTTTTTTTCAAATGCCTATGTAGTTTCTCAAGTATTCTTTGGACTAGCTTTACTATTTGTCTGATCCTCTCATTAATGAAATGAATAGATTCTTAAATGAATAATATTTATAACTTGAAATTGAAAATATTTATAAATTTTTAAAATAAATTTATATAATTTTTATAAATTATAAATTCAATATTTATAAATTGAAAATTTTACTTTGATAATCTCCTTTCTTAATCTTATCGAGTGTTCAAAGCCTGGCTCTATACTCTTCTCTCCCCCCCCCTCCCCCCCGCAGGCCCCCCCCCCCCCGCCCCCCAGAACACTTGCCTAACTGTGCCAGAAGATCTCTACCTGCTCTGCACTACTGTAGCAGTTTTTCAACTTGGGGCCCTAGTGTATCTTTAAGGTAACTGGAAAGCTGGGAAAGGGAAAAAGATAACAAGGAGGGGGGTAAAGGTGATAATGATTAAGCAAGGAGGGTCTATTTTTCTGTTTCATATATTGTTTTGGTTTTGTTTGTTTTTTTTAAATAAATTATTTTGGAAACCCTTGTTCTACAGCAGAGTCAGAAAACTTTATCTGTAAAGGGCTGGGTAATAAATATGTTAGACTTTATAGGCTATTTGGTCTTTGTCACAGCTACTAGTTCATACTTAATTCTACCATGGTAACATAAGATCAGCTATAGATAAAATATAATTAAATGAACATCATGTGTTCCAATAAAACTTTATAAACACTCAAATTTAAATTTCATGGGTCTTGATGTATTAAGATGGAAAAATATAACTCACAGGCCTGCAATAATAGGCAGCAGACTGAATTTTAAATGGCCCATAGCTTGTGGATCCTTGTTCTCCTGCAGTTTAAGGATCATACAATTTTTTGATAAGTCATTGGCAAACTAAGTTGTTATTATTATTTTTTTAGTTAAGGTCTTATGTCCTTAGCCAGGTTGTAAGTTTTCTGAGGGCAGGTGTCTTACACATCTTTGTAAATCTCCTAAGGACCAAGTTCATTGTTTGGAGGAAAGTAGGCGCAATAAATGTTGACTGTGGTACAGTTTTTCCTGGAATGAGCCTGGCCTGCGGTAATTGTCGGTGGTAGGGGAATTAGTATTTTATGTGGGTGGCAGATTCAGGAAGAATCAGAGAAAACAGCATCCTCAGAGAAATCCTTGAAAGTCAGCCAGAAATGGAGTTGGAAGCAAAGCTGCACTTCAAGATGACCAGGAACTAAGATGCAGGTTTCCCTTTTTCATTCAAATTGTGAGGTCAAAGTGAAGCCAAGCAGAAAAAAAAAAAAAAAAAGCAAGCCCTAGCCAAGTTGGCTCAGTGTATAGAGCATCAGTCTGTGAACTGAAAGGTCCCAGGTTCGATTCCAGTCAAGGGCACATATCTCCATTGCAGGTTCAATCCCCAGTGGGGAGCTTGCAGGAGGCAGCTGATCAATGATTCTCTCTCACCATTGCTGTTTCTATCTTTCTCTCCCTCTTCCTTCCTCTCTGAAATCAATTAAAAAAAAAAAAAAGAAAAAGAAAAAGCAAGCTCCTACGTCCTTTAGCTCTTGCAAGGTTGTAGTATATCTTTAAGGAGCCAAATATTCATTGACAATGGAATCTTTGTGCTTTTCTGCAGGCTGGCGCTTCTCACTTTTTGACATCATCTCCTAACTGACTCATTATTTCCAAAAAGCCTTCCTTTCCATTCCACTCCCAACACAGACACGCATGCACGTACGCACGAATGCACACACGCATGGGCACTGGCACACGCAAAGACTGTCTTGACCAGGCCTCCTCTAGGAAGAAAGAGTCACTCAGCTTTGTATTTACTGTGACTTACATAATAGCTGGGATATCCTTGGTACCCATCAGTAACTTTTTTAGAATAGGGATTTTCCATAGAACCTCCTTTAAACCAGCAATGCATAAGTCTCAAATGCTTGAGTTCTATGTTTTTAATCTTTGTTACCAGGGAGTGTAGAAGAAAGGAACCAAATCCTTTGTAGATCCTCCCTTTAAACTCTTGGGCAGTAGAATCCAACGCACCATTGCTGGACCCCACCCTAGAGTTTCTGAATTAAAAATGTCTGGAGAAGAGGCAAAAATTTTCCGTCTAACTAATTCCAACGTGGGCCTGCCACTGCTGGTCTGGAGCCACACTTTGAGAGCCAGTGCTCTGGAAGATTAACTCTACTATGCTCTATTCCTCTAAGAAGTTTCGGGAGCTTTGACTTCTGACTTGGTGGCTTCCATCCTTGTTATTGACCTTCCCTCTCCAACCCCAGACCCCTGTTGCTCATTCCAGCTCCTCATCACTAGGACAAAAAGGGATCAAATTACTAAAAAAGGATCTGAGATAATTTCAAATTGAAATAAAAATAAATGATAAAAGCTTTGTTTTACACTAATGAATTAGCCTTTGAGAAGGAATATAATTTTGTACGCTAATAGAATTATGCTCTAGGAAATGTTGGGGGTTTACTTAAGTGGAAGAGAACCTTTCCCACAGGAAATTACACAATCCCAGTCACACTCGCCATTCGAGGATACACCCTTCTCGGGACAGGTATTAAAGTATTAAAACCCGCTGGGGTCAAGTATTTAACCACCCTCAATTGAAGTAAGCACATCTGGAGTTCTGATTTGGAATGTGGTCTCAGAGAAAAGAGGAGATGGGACAATAGCTGCGAGTATCCAAGAAAAAAAAAAGGCTAAGATTTGAAGAAATCAAAGAAGTGAAAGAGGAAGTTCTCTGTCAAAGAGGATTAACTGCAGCAGCTATCACTATAGCTGAGGGAGAGGGAGGGAGGCAGGAATAGAAAGAATGGGAGCGTTGGCTGGAGTAGAAGTGTCCCTTCAGGGAACTGTTGGAGAAAGGCTGGAAAAGGAAGGGTGTCAGATTGTGGGGATTAAATCTGGCTTGACTAACTAGATCCCAGCTTTGCCCTTCTTTCATACATTCTCTACACAGCAACCAGAATGACATTTCTGAATGAAAATTTGACCAGGTCTTACCCTTGTTTAAAGTCTTCAGTGTTTCATAGTGACTTCAACATTGAATTGGAATGTTTTAGCATAATTCAGGCCTCTCCTCTGCTTTCCTATAGAATTCCATCACTAGAAAATTCTTCCCTTCCCAACACACACAGACACACAGACACACACACAGACACACACACTCACATACACACACTCATACACTCACACACACACACACCCTCACATACACACACTCATACACTCACACACACACACACATACACACACTCATACACACACACACTCACATACACACACTCATACACTCACACACACACACACACACATACACACACTCACATACACACACTCATACACACACACACACACACACACACACACACACACACACACACCCTCTACTCCCCCCATTCTCATTCTTTGGGGCTTTGCACATTCTCTGTCACTTCTCCTTCCTAACACCCTGCTTCCCCTCTCTACTCACCTAGGTTAAGATTTCTCTGAGGCTTTCTCTGTGTGCCCCTCCTGTGTGCTTAACCCACCTTGGCTCTAAAACTGCATTGTCATTGCTGGATCCCGGTAAAGCCATAGGGAGCTAACCTAATATATATCTTCTCAGTTGATTGTAATTATCTGTCATTTCTCTGTCTTCATTATTACAATGTGAGCTCCTTGAGAATAAGAACTGTGTCCCTAGGGCCTAAAACCATGGCCACATCATCAACAAATATTTATGGAATTAAGGGTTGAAAGGATTTTATAGTGACAATAAAACAAAACAAAACTGCATGGGAGATGATACTAGCAAACAAAGGGTAATATTCAAACTATATAAAGGACTCATAAAACTCAACATAAATAATCTAATTAAAAAATGGACAGAGGACCTGAGCAAACACCTCTCCTAAGAAGACATACAAACAGCCAATAGATATGTTAAAAGATGTACAACTATACTACCTAGGAAATGCAAATCCAAACTACAATGAAATACCACTTCACACCTGCTAGAATGCCTAGTATCAACAAGACAAGTAATAACAAGTGTTAGAAAGATTGTGGAGAAAAGGGAACCCCATTCACTCCTGGTGGGTATAGCCACTATGGAAAACAGTTTGGTGGTTACTCAAAAAAGCTAAGAATAGGGCTATATATGACCCAGTAATCCCTCTCCTGGGTATATATCCAAAAAACTAAAAAATGTGATTTCACAAAGATATATGTACCCCTATGTCTATTGCAGCATTATTCATGGTGGCCAAGACATGGAAGCAACCTTTGGTAGATGATTGGATAAAGACCATCAAATACATACATACAATGGAATACTACTCAGCCATAGGAAGAGATTAAATATTGCCAGTTGTGACAACATGAATAGACCTTGAAAATATTATGCTATGTGAAATAAGTCAGTCAGAAATAGTTAAGAACCATGTGATTTCACTTATGTGTGGGATATAAAACTAAAACTTGTGGACACAAACAGCAGTGTGGTGATTACCAAAGGGAAAGGAAAGAGATGGTGGTGCAGGGAGCCTAACCATGGTGTTGGAAGATGATTTGACTTTGGGTGGTGGGCACACAGTGCAATACAAAAATCTGGTATCATAGAAAGGTACACTTGAAACCATATGATCCTATTAATCAATGTCACCCCAATAAATTTAACAAAAATTAAATAGTAATAATCATATGAATTGGAATTTTGACTAAAAATTTATTCTAGAAAAAAATTGGAAAATTCAGAAATGTACAAAGAAGAAAATGAAAGTCTTTTGTAATCCCCCTATTCTGAGATAACCTCTTTTAATTTGAGGTTAATTTGAATGATATTTTCAGAAAGCGAATACCATAAAAAAGAAAAATGTAAAGCCAAGCAGGTATGGCTCAGTGATTGAGCATCAACCCATGCACCAAAATGTCAGTGGTTTGATTCCTGGTCAAAGCACATGCCCGAGATGCAAGCTTAATCCCCGGTGAGGGCATGCAGGAGGCAGCTGACTGATGTTTCTCTCTCACAGATGTTTCTATTTTTCTTTCTCCCTTTCTTATCTCTCTAAAAAATCAATAAAAATATATTTTAAAAGTAAAATGTAGAACAAAAATCTGGTAATAATAAGTCTTGCATAGAGAATGGAATTAAAAACTAACTAGAAAGGGATTTAGATTCTAAGGATAAAATGGTAAATGTATGGACTAAATGGGACTGGAAAGAGAATTAAAGGAATGTGATCAATAGAGAGATGACAGGACTTGGAAAATGATTAAAGATGTTGGTGAGTGGGCAATAGAATAGAGGAAGAGTATCAAATGACCTAAAGGTTAATAACATTGGTTAGATAAATAAAGCATTTTGAGATTGGGTGAGTGGAGATTTTTTTTTTTTTTTTTTTTTTTACTCTTTTATTTCTTCATCAAATATTTATTGGGCACCTATCCTATGCCAGGCACTAATCTAGTTACTATAGCACATCCATGAGCAAAACAGCAAACGCCTGTCCTTCCTGCAGCTTCTGCGCTGGCGGCAGGAACTGTGGAGCCAACGAAGAAAGCAGGCAGATTTCGACCGGGAGATCAAACAAGGAACATTAAAAAGTTGCTCAAAGAGTTTTTAAAGAGCACATGTATGCCTTTAATTCTCTGAACATTTGTAGGTAATTATAGGATTAAAATCCACGCTGTAGTAACCTGGGATCTTTGGGTCAGTGAAAAAAGAAGATGCTGTTTCAGAGAGAGGTAGAAAACCCCCTAATTATGCAATGGCTGGTTTTTGGTTGGTTCCAGATGTGGATAGGCTGAATTCCTTCCTGATAAAAATTGAGAATTAGTTTCTCTCTGAAGAGACATCCCTTACTAAAAAATTCCATTAATAGTCAATGCCTAGAAAAACCACAGAAAATTTAAGAAACTGCTGAAGAAAAACTGCTAAATGAATAAACTGGACCAATTATGGTTACATGAGTATATTCACTCTGTGAAAATACTTTGAGGTCAACATTTCTAAATGTTTACTTTTCTGTATGCATAATTATACATATCAATAAAAATTTATTTTAAAAGCAAAATTGTTCCAGATACAGCTTCTTCTAAAACAACAACAACAACAACAACAAAAACACAACAAAGCACACAAAACAAGAAAATTCTCCATTGTTTCAGTCGTAAGAATTGCTGTCTCAGGCCAGCGGTTGGCAAACTCATTAGTCAACAGAGCGAAATATCAACAGTACAATGATTGAAATTTCTTTTGAGAGCCAAATTTTTTTAAACTTAAACTATATAGGTAGTAACATTGTTATTAACTTAATTAGGGCACTCTTAAGCTGACCTTTGCTAACAACTCAAGGGGCCAAAGAGCCACATGTTTGTCAACCACTGCCTTAGGCTATGATGTTGTGAGGCTCCCTCCTAAGGAGTTAGTGAACGTGGACATACCACACTTAAATTCCATCTCCTTAACTAGTTGGTTGACCACAAACAGACTCTCTGAGCTTTATGTTTCTCTTCTGAAAAATGGGAATATTGTCAACAGCTTACAGTCATCTGGGGCTTGAAAGAGATAATGTGTATAGTCGGTCCTAGTGCTTGCCATACACAATGCCCACATTAATGTTGAGTTCTCATTTTTCCAGCTGCCCTCTTTTACAACTTCAAGGTCTGAGCTCCCAATAAAGTCAATAGGAGATGCTACTGGGTCAAACACATCAAAGGCTGAAGAGCGGAAGTGCCTCCAGGAGAAGCCAAAGCCAGTCAGGCCCTGGGGCTCTTGAGTAACAAGGGAAATGTGAAGGGATCTCTGGCATAATTGAAACCCAGCTGTAAACTACCGCTGAGGTGCCAACGATAATAAGGGAACTTGCAGCTGAAATTATAGAATTTGCTCACTGCACAGATTTTTCCCCACAGGAAAAAAAAATAGAGGGATAAGGAAAACAGACAGTAATACGAAATATCAAAACAGTGGATTTTCCCATTGGATGAGTGTAGCAGGGAATTTAGGTTTACTTTTTGGTACCAATCTTACAGGAATGGTTGGTTGACTCATTAAAACTCAATCAATGGTTGTTTTCCTGTGTTCCATCTCTGACACATGGTTTTGGGGAACTAGGATATTCTGCTGCACACAACAGAATGTGGCATCAACTTGCTGACAGTGGTTTCCCTCAGATGTTCCATTCTCCCCAGTTTGGTGTCTCAGGGAACTTGTCAAAGTTTATCTAGCAATAGAATCTTCATGGTCATTAGTTCTAAAGCTCCCCCCCCCCCCCATTCTTCCCTTCTTGTCTCAAAACCCACCCTTGCCTTAATCATCATCTCAGCTTTTTAATATCTTCTTCACTTCATATATAGCCCCACATTGATGTTTTTTAATTTCAAACTAGAGGCCCAGTGCATGAATTCATGCACCAGTGGGCTCCCTCAGCCTGGCCTGTGGGATAAAGCCAAAACAAGCTCTCCAACATCCCTCGAGGGGTCCCAGATTGCAAGAGGGTATAGGCCAGGCTGAGTGATCCCACCAGTGCATGATTAGGGCTGGGGAGGGACTTAGGAGGTTGGTCAATCAGAGAGGGACTGCAGGAGGGCTCCAGGGCCTGTCTGGCCTGTCTCATTCAGTCTAGATTGGCCAGATCCCAGCATCAAGCTAACCTACAGGTCAGAGCATCTGCCTTGTGGTCAGTGTACCTCATAGTGAGCAGTTGAGCGGCCTTGGCATATCATTAGTCTATTATGCTATGATTGGATGACCAGACACTTAGCATATTAGGCTATTATTATATAGGATTTCAAGTGTTAACATAATTGCAGTTTTCCCTCCCCGACCCCCACCTCTCATTTTCCAAGCTCTTTGACCCTCTCCTCCTCCTTTGGTCATCACCAAACTATTGTCTGTGTGGATATATAATAAGTTCTTAAGCTAATCCCTTCACCTTCTTTATCCAGTATTTTGATGTGCTCATTTGGTGATTAGAAATTTCTTTCTCATCCCACATAATTCGTTCTATGTGGTTCCCATGAATACTGTGCCTCTTTAGAGCCATACAGTTGTAGTTTCTTCTTCGTGAATTTTTTAAACATAAGGTAAAAATCCCATCAGTGTACCACTTAAACAAGAGAAAATTTGTTAAAACTACATATTGTTTAAATGCAGAAGTGCTACTGTATGTGTTGCTGGGTGGCCTTGGCCCAGTAGAACTTCTGACCTGTTTTTCTCTGCTATCTTATGGCCTTAGGCTAGCCTCTAACCCTTAAGGGACAGAGGAGAGATGGTAAACAAATACCGGAGAGATGACACATGGAGTCCAGTTCCAAACTTCAATATCTCCAGCCCATTGTTTTACTGTTACCACAGAAACAGGGGCTTGCACTCAGGAATGCTTCTGGTTTCTCTCCCCCCACACCGCCCCACCCCCCCATAAGCCTGAGCATATGATACACTTGTTTTTCCTGTCCTATGGAGGCGGGAACAGAGGAGTAAAGGCAGCTCTGCTGAAATTTGGGACTGACTTCTGTCATGGAAACGCTGGTCTAACGAACAAGCATAAAATGTATAGGGAATTTAGATTGCATGTGACATTAAAAAATCTGGGAATCATCACACCCATTAACTCTATAAGAATAAAAACTAAGACAATCTTCACAATGACCAATTACAAGGTTATGAGAATAAAGTGATATATGAATAAGTACTTCATAATTAGGTTGCATGTAAGAGTAGCCCCCAAACTCCCACCATGCTACCAGTCTACAATCTGTTACAGGTCATCAGCAAAATGAAGAGGTCTGGAGATGTGGGGGATAATTACAATAATAGTAAAATCTTCTTCATTGTGCAGGATTTTCCTTTGAAATTCAGGAATTTTCCCTGGGTCCAAGGACACTAAAATTATCTGCAAAAAAAATAAAATAATAATAATTAAAAAAAAATGTAGTTTTGTCACTTGAATGAAGAGACCCACAATCTCCAGAAGGTTCTGAACCACACAGCTCCATTCAAATCACTAGACAGTGGTACAGAGTAGACACAGAAAATTACTTTAACAAATATGCAAATATGAGAGAAGAAAAGTGCTGCAGTAGGGTAAACTTAAGATTCTCTTGCTGGTAGTGCAGAGGTAAAAAAAAACTGGAAATGGGATTTATACTCCTAAATAAGGAAAGCCTTGAAACTTCTGGTATATGTAAACTATGAAATCCAATAAAGTTATTTTTGAAGAACAAGTTATATTTATACTGGATAATTTGGAAGTTTTTCTATAATATGTTAAATGAGAAAAACAAGAATCAGAAAAATGTATGTAATATAATTTCATTTTATAGAGCAAAAAAGAAAAATATAGGACCCTATCATAGCAATTGTGAATGAAGAGTAACCGGAGAGCAGGAGAGGGTGAGTTATTCAGTGGAGAGAGGAAAATAAAAGGGGGATGTACACAAGACAAATGAGCAAAGTCCCAAACAAACAACAAAAAACCCTAAAAAACCAGGAGGTCATGGTTTGATTCCTGGTCAGGCTCAAGGCACATGACATTCTGAGACCTAAGTAGTGGGGCTTGCAGAGGCAGCCCATCAATGATTCTCTCTCGTTATGATGTTTCTCTCTCTCTCCCTTCCTCTCTGAAATCAATAAAAATATTTTTTTAAAGAGAATTGGGGTGAGGGCATTTTTAATATTTCAAAAATTTGCCTTAAGTAACCCCTGATTTGAGTACATGCATAGAAAAGTGACTGTCTGCTGTGGAAATGTGAGCATGTGCCTGTGTCAGGTCCAATGGTACTGCCTCCACGGTTTTATTTCAATTCATTTAAAGTCAAACACCTATTTATTGACTGCCTAGTAATAGTATTTTTTTTGTGTTCTTTGAAGGCTAAAAAGGGGTCTAACAATGATTGCCGATTCATAAAACTTAACCATGAACATAGACTGTAGGGGAGTGAAGGCGGCTGGGGAGAGATCAATTCTTTAAACCACATGTGTCAAACACAAGGCCCGCGGGCCAAATCCGTCCCACCAGGCCTTGCAATGTGGCCCGCACCGCGCTGTCATCACTGCACTCCGCTGCGTTTCCATCACAATGACAGTTTATGACTGTTCAGTAAACCATTCGGCCCGCGATTTAGGCTGGATTTTAGATGTTGGCCCCTTCTCTGATTGAGTTCGACACCCCTACTTTAAACAATAAAGAATTTAAATTAAAAAACAAACAAACAAAAAAAACCTCTTTCTGGGTCTGCTTGGCTAGATCATCTTCGGCTTGATATAATCTATACAGCACATTCTGGGGTGGTGTGTTCTGCTTCACCTCACCTACACCAGGTCTGTTCCATTACTCCTGGCCTAGCTTTAACTAGGAATCTTGAGGGTACCATAGAGCCATTTCTGTAGTGTTTGCATTAGAAGGTACCCAGAGGGAGACATAAATTTGAAGAAAAATTAAAGTGATACACATGACAAGATGAAGCATGTTGTAACAACAGGTCTGGACAGGATCAGGAGACCTCTGGATGTCTTCTCAGGCCATTCATTTCCCTTTTCTAGATCCCCATCTCTTTATCCATAAAAGGAGAGGGTTAACCAGCTGAAGTTTTCTTTCTGCATGAACAGACTACCGGTGAAAGCGTCACCTAAAGGATCTCTTTCTATATTTGGGAGCATTTCTCCTTCCTCGTCTTTTCCAAAGACTGTGTTTCCATTTACCTGTGAACTCTCAGGGATGACACTACAGCTACGGGATGGTGATTATATCAGGTTATACCTTAAAATGCCCTGGTGTCAAACTAGGAAGGAAACAAGGTAATGGAGAAGCTTTGTGTTATAAAATCTGCCTTTTAATAAGAAAACTCTTATTTTAAAAAGCTGTCCCTTTTCAGTGTAACTCTGATCTTGGCTATTTTTTGCACTTTCATAGACATGTTTTCTTCATGTAGAGCATTGCCAATGATCCCTTGATTCTCACTCCCTTCACTGTGTCCCCTGGAAGTCGTGTCTCTATTGGGCCCTCAGCTTCTAGTTGTGACCAAGATTGCTACTAGGACCACAATGTTGTTGTTTTTTTAAATATATTTTATTGTTTGGTGTTTTTTGTTTGTTTTTTTTTTTACAGAGAGGAAGGGAGAGAGATAGTTAGAAATATCAATAAGAGAGAAACATCAATCAGCTGCCCCAGGCAAACCCCCCTCTGGAGATATGCCAGCAACTAAGGTACATGCCCTTGACCACAATCGAACCTAGGATCCTCCAGTCCATAGGCCAGCACTCTATCCACTGAGCCAAAACAGCTTTGGCTGGAACCACAATGTTTTTGAGTCCATCTTCCTGCACACACTGGTGCAAAGAAATGCATAAGCAAGATAGAAAAAAAAAAATCATTTAATATTGAATTGGCCAATCCAGAAATAGGAAACTAATGTTAAATATCCCATTTCCCCACAGCATGTAGGTTACAGATTACATAGAGCAAAATCACAAGGTAGAGTGGGTTAGGGATTTCTATTCACGCTGGGAGCAGAGAGATCAGAGATAAGATAAGATTAATAAAGAGTTTCCTCAGGTCTTGAGAACAGTTCTGAGGCCTGTTCCTGTGCTGCTCTCTCTGTTCTCACTGGAAATTAGCCAGAGCATCTCTAACATAACTCAGATCAAGATTTTATCAGGTCTAGACTTCTGCTGCTTAAAGCATTGCTGATTATGGAGGGAAAGGTTAGGTCTCTGAGGGGTATAGACTATAGAGAGAAAGAGATATGGTTTCTAGAGCTAGGATTAAAGCTAAATGAAATAAAAGTCATAAGGATTTCATCATAATCTTTTTGTAGCTCCTTCTACCACAGAGAGAGGTCTGAGCATGTATTTGATCTCCCTTCTCATCCCCATTACCAATCTATTTCAAATGTCTTACAATACAGTAAAGGAAGGATAATAACAAATCATTGAACAATTAAGGTGCACCTAAATTAAGCCAAATACTTCTCTCTGTATTTTAATGTAATCCTACCATAACTCTTGAGGTAACTACTCTCATTCTAATTTTACAGGTGAATAAATTAACTCTTAGAGAGATTAAAGTAATTGCCCAGGGTCATAAAACAATAGAGCTAAGATTGTAAAGCAGGCTTATTTGGCCCCAGAACTTAAATTTACAACCACTGCATTGTTTTATGCCTGCCCCAGTAGCCCTCATCTAATTGACCTGCTTGGGGCATTTGATGAGACCATTAAAATGTGAGTTCTGTTTTCTATTTTTTGAAACCTTTTTATTTTTACCTTTCACCCTATATGTTCTAGACTTCCTGAAAGTCTTCCAAAAACCAGATTCCTTCCTGCTATGAATAAAACCAGTTCTTGTGTGCTTTCAGTGGGGTTTAGGAACACACCCTCTGTGTAGTAATTGCTCCCACAAAGGAGGTTTACTACCAATATCCTTTAAGCCCTATTCTACAACTAGAATCATTCACATGTATTTATTGAGCACCTACTAAGTTTGGGTAGTTTTAGGTAGCAGAATACAGTGGTGAACAGCACAGACAGACCCTAATGTAAGGCCCTAATGTAGGACCATATTGATGGTGAAGAACCAGCCATTCCCATATTTTCTGATAAATCCCATTTTTCTGTTTTCCCGCCAAACAGCCATGTTCCTCTTATGATTTTTTTTTATTTTTGGTTAAGCCTCACCTAAGAATCTATTTTTTCCATTGATTTTTAGAGAAAGTGGGAGGGAGTAAGTGATAGAGGGAGAAAGAGACAGAGAGAGAGAGGAAGAGGGAGGGAAAGGGAGAAACATCAATGTGAGAGAGACACATTGACTGGTTGCCTCCCACATGGGTCCCAACTGGATCAGTGATTGAACCTGCAATCCAGGTACTTATCTTTGACCGGTAATTGAACCTGACACCCTTTGAGGTCCAGGATGATGCTCTTACCACTGAGCACATTGGCCAGGACACCTCTTATAATTCTTGAGTTATATTCAGTATTTAAAAAGATCACCTTATAGGGGGAGGATCCAAGATGGCTGCTCGGGTAGACATCTAACGGCAGCAGCACACAACAATTCCAATGGAATACAACTAAAATGTAGAGTGGACATTGCCCAGAGCTACAGATAGTCGATTGACTGAAAACTCTACAATAGGAAGGAGGGAGAAAACCAGAAGGAAAATCAGAGGAGCTGAAAAAAAGCCTAAGGTACGAAGACATGCTGTGCGCCTGCACACGCGCGCGGAGAGGTCACAGCCGGAGAGGAGGAGAGGGCTGGGTGCTGCCTGGTGTTCCCTAGCAGGAAGGAAATAGAACCCCCAGCCTGGGCTGAACCCCCAAACCGGCAGCGCTGAGCCCCAGTTATGGGCCAGACCCTGGGGACCCAGGCTCTGGCACGGGGAGCTGGGGCTGTGAGGCGGAATCCCGGGGGAGCAGCGAAAGGCGGGGCCCCCCCAGAATCGCGCGCACATTGTGCGCAGAGGACTGAATGTTGACTCTGATGCTGGATTACCCTAGCCAGAAGAAACAAAGCCTCAGGTGGCGCTGAGCCTCAGTCGGGACCGCCCTGAACTCTAGGTCTGGGCCAGTCCCTGGGGACCCAGGCTCAAGCAGAGGGAGACAGGGCTGTGAGGTGGAGTCCTGGGAGCACGGCGAAAGGCCGAGCCCCCGGAGTCGGGCACACTGCACGCAGAAGACAGTCTGTTGACTCTGATCCTAGACTCCCCTAACGGGAGGAAGAAAGAAAGCTCCAGACTGGAGGAACGCGACGAGAAGCAGGAGCCCCTGCTGGACACTGGCCAGCTGGGCACCAGCAAGGAGCCTGGCGACGGGGCCCCCGGTGGGGGGGGGGTGCCCCTGAGACTTCGACCGCTGAGCGCGGGCAACAGAGCCAAGGATGGGGCCTGCTTCCTGGGCGGCGCCGACCCTGGCAACAGGCTTAAGCAGCGCAGGAGCCTGCGGAGAACAAATTGGTGCCAGAGGCCAACCTGCTGAGCTCCCAGGACAAGGAGGAAGAAACCAAAGAATTTCTCAATGTGAAGAAATCAAGTGAGAGCAAAAGATAGTAAAATTACTTAAGAAAGAATACAAAGATCTTGAAAAATCAAAGACTAAGTCAGAACTCAACTCACCAGCCAACATTGCAACATAAATGCATTTTTTTAAAAAAAAGAAAAAAAAGAAAAAGGGACAGAATGTTGGAACAGCGGCGACCAGGTCTAGAGTGGCCAGGCACAAGGCAGTGGCAGCCGGGCCCGGAGCAGCAGCGGCCAGAACCAGAGCATCAACGGCCAGCACTGGAGCAGCCAGACCTGGGGCAGTGGCAGCCAGGCCTGAGGTGGAGGCGGCCAAGCCCAGGGTGGCCAGTCCAGGAACACCCAGACCCGGAGTGGCCTGGCCCGGAGCAGCCGGGTTGGGTGCGGCCAGGCCCGGAGCAGCGGCTGCCAGGCTGGGAGCGGCCAGGCCCGGAGCAGCAGCTGCCAGGCTGGGAGTGGCCAGGCCCGGAGCAGCTGGGTCTGCTACGGCCAGGCCAGGAGCAGTGGCTGCCAGGCTGGGAGCGGCCAGGCCCGGAGCAGCGGCTGCCAGGCCTGGAGCAGCAACAGCCAAGTCCAGAGCAACTAGGTTGGGAGCGGCAGTGACCAGACCTGGAACAGCAGGTTGTGAAACGAACCAGAGCAACAGAGGCCAGGCCCGAAGCAGCCAGGCCCAGAACAGCTTGCTCCTCGCCTGCCCCTGCCCCACGGCTGCCTCTCAGACATGGCTGGAAACTTTTGCAGGAACTTGAGGGTCTGCTGAATCAAGTGATGAAGGCTTAGATCTAGATGTGTTGAGTTAGTATAACGCTGGGGTGTTGATCTGTGAGTGCCTTGGGTGGGGCCTGGATGAGGCTGGTTGACCTATTAGGAAATGTCTTTTGTGTGAAGTGTATCATTGGGCATGTGGAGGTATTATTGATATGAGAAAATGCTAAGTAACAGATTTACTATCTGAAAAGGGATTTACTATTGGGGAAAGGGAGGGAGGAAGAGACTGAACATAAACTGTGCACCTATGGATAAGGACAATGGGGGATGGGGAGGGGGCGGAGGGTGGGGTGGGAACCTGGTGGAGGGGGAAGAAATGAGGAACCTTTGTAATAATATGAACAATAAAGATTGATTTAAAAAAAAACGATCACCTTATAATTCTTCTACATAAACTTCCTTTTCATGAATCCTACTCTCACACCTGGTTGGAAACTTAAGATGCATGATGTTCTTTCAGGCCAAGGGGAAGGGAATGAATATTAGTGAGCACCTGTAGTGTATGCTGGTATTTATAACACCTTGTCTCAATTAAGCGTCACAAATGCATAAGGAAGCCAAGTTTATTATTCTCACTTACAAGTGAAATACTGGAAGATTTTTGAAGACAAATCCCAGAGCTTGAAAAAAAGCAGCATTTGGAGGAGGGTGCCAGATTCCTTCCTACTTAGGAAGTGACTCATTCCCCCAGACCCCAGTCTCAGGGAAATGCTGGTGAGCAGCCAGCATGTTCAGGACCTGGAAGACAGGTCAGAACAATGACTGAATCATAGCACAGTATTTTGTTGCTCACTACCACCTCAGACTGTTCAATGGAATCAGGAGATAGTCCCAGGTTTGCACTTCAACCTCCAGGGGGATGACTTAATTGGTAATTGACCTGTTCCTTTGATTCTCAAAGTTTTCAGTCTTTAAACATTCTCTATTGACTGAGAGCCAGATTCTGTGTCACGGGGGAAGGCAGTTCAGCTGATAAGGAGGTAGAGAGGTTTTGGAGGCAAACTGTCTACCTCCCAAAGTTGAAGTGTTGACTTTCATACTGCCAATTCCAAATGATTTCCTCCAGGGAAATTTGCTTCTGGAACCTCTCTACTCAGCTACTCAGTTGGGAATGGGCCTCTGATTAGATGCCTGAAGATGTGAAGTTATAGACACAGAACCTAAGCCTGTATAACACACAGAACAAACATCAAAACATCATGATGTCATAAACTTTTCTTTGATAAACATGAAATCTCTACATTATGGTTCTTTAGGGAGCTAGATTAAGCAGAGAGAGGATTCCTCTATTCTAGCAAAAGCATTTTATTTATCTAATCCTTTACATTTAGTGTTGTGTTGTTGTTTTTTTTAAATAAAAGCTTACTTCATCTATAATGAACATAAAGAAGGTATTACAGTGAAAATTCAGGTACAAAACTTTCTAAAATTTATTTTTTAGTTATTTCTATATTTTAGGTGCTCAGAATTTCTTGATAATGACTTATTTTGCAAGATGGGTAGAAGAAGGAGCTCATTTCATTTGAAGAAATGTAACCTCAGGTTGTCTGAGTGAGGGGATGACTTCATCGCTAATTGAATGACTGATGGATTAGATAGAGATTGACACACTATTGGTCCTAGAGTAAGGTCATGTCCTGTGTGTGGTTTTTTGAGATTCACAGAAAGATAATGTTAACTATGAGCCACTCAAATGATTTCATCTTCACAAGTCCAGCCTAAAGGATATATAAAGAAGGAAGTTGTACTAGAAAGGACAAGGTGACTTGGGTTGCCATTCAGAAGAAGTTCAGAATGAAGTTTCTTCTCTTGATACTGGTCCTGCAGGCCAGTGCTCCTGGAGTTGTTTCTAGAATAAACCCTAAAGAAAATAATGTGCTATTCGCTGAAGTAAGTATTAACCACTATAGTACTTATCTAACCTGACTTCTGTCATTAAGATTTATTACATTGGCCAGTTTTATATTGAAAAGTACTATTTGAGAACTTGTTTAAGGGGCTATTTGATTTCAGCACTGAAATTTTCTTTGCCAAAGAGGAATGTAATAAAGAGATACTGGTTTTGAAAGAGTGTTATAAAATTGTGGTTGAATTTGTCCCTTTTACTAAAAAGCCTAGGCCAAGGATTTTTAGTTCAAAATAATTGGTGCTCTACTTTTGCTACGGTATTTTACATTAGTCATTTAATGCTGGTAATAATCTGAGATTTGAATAATGTCGATTATTTTAACCACTTCAGTGTTCCATGATAATTCGAGATACTCTTTTATTAAATATATTTTTATTTATTTCAGAGAAGAAGGGAGAGAAAGAGATTGAAACATCAATGATGAGAATCATTGATCGGCTGCCTCCTGCATGACCCTATTGGGGATTGAGCCTGTAACCCAGGCATGTGCC
Source organism: Pipistrellus kuhlii (assembly GCF_014108245.1). Classification (NCBI taxonomy): domain Eukaryota; kingdom Metazoa; phylum Chordata; class Mammalia; order Chiroptera; family Vespertilionidae; genus Pipistrellus; species Pipistrellus kuhlii. The sequence goes on along the minus strand of NW_023425595.1, from coordinate 55,180,472 downwards.
CCTGACTGAAATTGAACCTGGGACCCTTCAGTCCCCAGGCTGATGCTCTACCCACTGAACCAAACCAGCCAGGGCAAGAATACTCTTTACTGTCCCTATCTCAAATATTTCTTCCTAAACCGTTTTTAAAATGTAATTTTTCAATTCATTTCTTTCCCCTAACTACATGAGTTCAGATTATGTTCTCATTTTCTAGAACTGTTTTAACTTTGAACTTGTCATAGTTGTCCATTGTCTTGAGCTTTGGATTTTTAGGCAGGAACATTTTATTCCAACTTAATTTAAGAATCCTGACAATAAAGGTTTTCCTGATTTACTAAATGCCATGATATGTTAGATGCTGAAATAAGTTTTTTTATTTTTAAAAATATTTTTATTGATTTTTTACAGAGAGGAAGAGAGAGGGATAGAGTTAGAAACATCGGTGTGAGAGAATCATCAATCAGCTGCCTCCTGCACACACCCTATTGGGGATGTGCCCTCAAACAAGGTACATGCCCTTGACCAGAATCGAACCTGGGACCTTTCAGTCCATAGGCCGATGCTCTATCCACTGAGCCAATCCGGTTTTGGCTAAAATAAGTTTTTAAAAGTAGAAACAAATTTAAAGAGTACAGACATAAGGGTGATTTTAGCCTAGGAATCAATCTTGCTAATAAATTATGACACTTATGACAGCACAAAAATTTTTATTACGATGATTAATTTTTGATAACTGATTCAAACTTATCAGTGCATAGTTGATCCACATATGCAGAGCTCCAACAGAAAACTTTAGATACATAATAATGTAATACTAAATGTATTTTTCCAGAGGTACTTGAAACACTTTTATGGCTTCAATATGAGAGGAATTTCAAAAACAAAAGAGAAAGTCAATGAGAAGTTCATGGAGAATAAAATTCAGGAAATGCAACAGTTCTTGGGACTAACTGTGACAGGGCAACTGGACGAGCCTACTCTGGCCATGATGCACAGACCTCGATGTGCAGTGCCTGATGTGAACACAACGCCAGGGAGGCCAATATGGGAGAAGAATCTCATTACCTACAGGTAACATCATAGCCATGTATTTTTCTGCTTCCCCACAGGTCTGACTTCTGGAATCCTGAAGATTTTAGATATGGCCCTACATTTGGACATGGCTAAGAAGCCTCCCTCAACTCATTACACTATCCCTCTATTCAAGTTTATTATCTCCAGGAGCAAGGACTGTTCACTCAGGGATTGTTTGGCTTGCCAGTCCAGACCCAAGTAGGGAGCTTGCAAACAAAAGGAGAATGAAATTATGATAAATAAGACACAGGATAAGTTTTTCTCAAGTAGTCAAGATGAATAAATGCAAAAGTCTTGGAACAGGGGCAAAGGCATAAGCTTCTATAAATGTAAATCTTTGGTAAAGGTGACCTATAAATGATATATGAGAACAAATCAAGTTAGATTCCATTTAAGAAGGAAGTTGTCCAAGGATAGACATTTCTGTATATAGAAAGTATGCTTTTTTTTAAAATGGTATAATTAATTTATGAAATAACTCATTCTCCAATGATACCAACAGATATGAAGTATCATAATATAACAAAATTAGCACATGGCCGAGCCCGGTTTGGCTCAATGGATAGAGCGTCGGCTTGGGGACAGAAGGGTCCTGGGTTCGATTCCAGTCAGGGGCATGTACCTTGGTTGTGGGCATATCCCCAGTGGGGGGTGTGCAAGAGGCAGCTGATCGATGATTCTCTCTCATCGATATTTCTAACTCTCTATCTCTCTCCCTTCCTCTCTGTACAAAAATCAATAAAAAATATATTTTAAAAAAAATTAGCACATGGTTTCATACATTTTTCTCTTTTTTGTTTTGCTGATAAAGAATCAGGGATTACACTGCTGACATGGAACGTGAGGATGTTGATAATGCTATAGAGAAAGCTTTTCAAGTATGGAGTGATGTGACCCCTCTGAAATTCGTCATGATCAATGCAGACGAGGCTGACATTATGATAAGTTTTACAGCTGCAGGTAGATAATTTGGACTTATTTCATCTCTACCTGGCCACTCAGTATATATATTTTAGAGGCCTGGTGCATGAATTCGTGCATGGATGGGGTCTAGCCAATCTGGCTATGGGGAGGGGACATGGGCAGTTGGCTGGCCTGCTGGGCGAGGGGACAATTTGCATACTAGCCTTTTATTATATAGATTATACACTGAGTAGACAGATTACTATGCATTCATAGATCATAATAATTTGGCCACTCAGTGTATATAGAAGGACTAATCTTCTTTTCCTTTTCAAAAGATTATGGAGGCATTTACCGTTTTGATGGCAAAGATGGTCTTATAGCTCATGCTTTTAAACCTGGACCTGGTGTAGGAGGAGACTTATATTTTGATGAGGCTGAACGCTGGACTATGAACCACGAAGGTAGGCAAACAAATAAATGAAACCACAAAAGAAAACCCTAACAAATTATAAATGGTGCCACCATTTTGAAAAAAGGCTCATTTTGAGAAATAGTTATAGCATGAGAAAACTTGTTTTGATTGTAATTTTTGTAATAAATAAAATGTCACACTGTCTCAATTTTACACTCTATAAATTGAGGACATTGAACTAGGTAATCTTAAATAAGTTCTAAAAATCCGAAGATGAGCTACTTCCTATAAACTCAAGAACCTCAGGAACTATAGGTATATTATGTGATCGATTTTGACAGTGCAATCCATAAACTCACACAAACATAAATACTAATTGTGTATATGGTAAGAATCCTAAAATGGTGTGGTTATCTTCCTGATCCATTATCTATAATAATAAAAGCATAATATGCTAATTAGAGCAGATGTCCTTGCGGACAAAGCTGTCGCAGCCGGGGCTGAGGCAGAGGCAGCTGTGGCAGCAGCGGTGGGGGCCAAGACTCTTGCATGAATTTCATGCATTGGGCCTCTAGTATGTTGATAATTTCTTAGGTTCATAGTGACACAGAAAGGCAATGCTGTAGGTAGAGAATTTAGAGAACTGCATAGAGATACACCATGTTATATGGTCACGTAGTCTCTTGTGGTTCTAGATAAAAATTTCAGAATGCCGAAATAATCATTCCAAGATAACTTGTATGTATTTACAGAGGGGCTGTAAGTCACCATTCCTATCTAAAAGTGAAGATATGAATAATTAATCTCTCTTATTTGTAGCAATCACTATCCATTGGGAAGTTCAAACCATCATATCAGAAGCCTACTTAATCTCTCTATTGGGAATCTTAGATTACATGACTAACACATGTGGAAAGTAAATGTAGAGAAAGTCATGAAGAATATGCTTTACTCAGCAGCCCCCTTTGATCTACTGAGACTGCAAATGTTAGATAGTAATAGTTTATAGGCCAGAAAAATTATTTATTTTAGTCTGACACATGGTCTAAAGCTTATAGGATTTGTAAGTAATTAAGAGGATTTTTGCATTGTCAAGAGACAAATGATACAGGATTTTTTTTTCCTGAACTACAAATTTTCAACTTAGACATATTGTTTGTCTAAATTTTATGAAATAATATTTTGGTTTTATAATCATTTCATCTCATGTAGGAGAATGGCACCAGCTAAGTAGACTGTTTTGAAATTCCAAAGGACCTTGAAAAATATCATTTAATATTGTTTTTGGTTTTTGGTGTTGTTTGTTTGTTTGTTTACAGTTAAAAGAAATTGAGACTAAGGGAAAGTTAGTGGCTAGCTTGTAAAAAGCTGGCATCAGAACATGCATTTCCTAATTCTTACTTTAGTCTAATGTTAGTCTAATTAATTCTAACTGTCCATGTTGCCTTATATTTAATTGGCTCAATTTTGTATTTTTCAATAGCTAACTTATAAGATTCCAACTTAAAGTGCTCATTCTCAACCCAATTTTTGACACTGTAAATTAGATGAACAATCAGTTCAATGGTGTTACTTTCTATTAGAGTGTTAGGTGATGCCGTGGGGGTATTTGGATAAAAGGACACAGCCCTGCCCCAGAGGAGCACACAATGTAGGGGGGAAGGGGGAGGAAGAAAAAAAGAAAAGAAAAAAAACCTTCCACAAACAAAAATCAATTATTTTGAGATAAGAACCAGTCTATACAAAGTATTATATGAATTGGGAATAAGATAAATTTAGGTTTAGGCCAACATATCAAAGGCTTTGTTTACTCTTCCCTATATTATGCAGAGTGAAAAGAATGACAGAATCTACAATTCTTTTTCATTATTTGAGAGAAATTAAAGCATTTCCAAGTTTGTTGCTAACCCCTGTGTTACAGGGAATGTTCTTGGACACTTCCCAAAAGACAGGTGTAGATCTTATGTTCATACTTGGGTAGTGGAGAGAATTTCAAGGCCTGGCTCTGAGGCTAAGTGGACTTTGACCCTGGGCAAGTCAATTCTGAGTGTCAGTTTTGCCACAAAACAGGAAGAAATAATGAGGGCATTAGACCAGAACACAGATAAAAACTAAGATTAAGGGGTTATTCAGATCTTCTTGATAAGCTTCAGAGAAAGGACACACCTCTCTTTCTTACCTACCAAGGTGCATGCTGTAAGAGATACAGGAAAAAATGAACAAACATGACTATAACTTGTCAGTGTAAGTATATCTAACTTGTAAGCATAGTCTCTGATTTTATTTAGAATCATGTGTAGGAAAAAGGTGAGCTTTATTTAGAGTCAAGAAATTCAAATTTGAATCTTGGGTCGGCACTTAATTTGGTCAATTAAGCTTGCTAATACTGTGTCTTCATCTGTAGATGGAGAGTATGGTGGTTTCCTTTTAGTTGCATAGGGATTATACATAATGTAGTATATTTCTCGGTGACTCATAGTACCTGGAACTACATATTGCTTCATATTAGGGTTTAGTAAAGAATGGTTATTAAGTACCTTTTTATATCCACTTAAGACTGACCAAGAGTAAACAAGTAGGATAAAGTGATAATAACTTAGAGGCAGAGAGAACACAGCTATGAGTTATTGTAGAGATTTTCAAAACAGTATATATGTCACTTGTGTGATAGTGCAGTGATCCTTTACCAAAGGGAATTTTGCTCCCAAGGGGACATTAGACAATGTGTGCAGACATTTTGGTTATAAAAAATGACGAGGAATTTGCTACTTATTTAATGGTAAGCCAAAGATTATTAAAAACAAAACAAAACAAAACAATTATCTGGGCTATCATGTCAATAGTAAGTACCAAGGCTGAAAAACCTTGTGTAAGGAGGGGAACCAAGTAAAGGATTCCCAAATGTTTCACTTATCCTTGTGTCAAATTTAAATTGTATTAATATCTTCTAGATGCCTGTAGATTTCACTGCTCTTTTCCTCTTCTGGTTGGTTTCCTCTTAGGCATCAACTTGTTCCTAGTTGCTGTTCATGAGCTTGGCCATTCCTTGGGTTTAGACCATTCCAGTGATCCAAATGCCGTAATGTTCCCCATCTATACTTATGTGGACCCCAACACATTTCACCTCTCTGCTGATGATATACATGCCATTCAGTCTCTCTATGGTAAGTTTAATTTCTTTACCATCTTGCCTTATAAAGATACACTTATGAATGGTTTTATGATACTTGCATTTGGCTAAAACTTTAACATTTGCATTCACTTTTGAATCCCAATGGATACCCTGTGAGGTAGGTGACACAGATATTATGTTCATTTTTGCAGATGAGCACAAGAGACCTAATATGTTAATGCCAGAGCCAGAAGCAAAATCTACCCTAAGCCTTCTGCACTTGAATCTATTATTTCATTCTAATATATCATTGTCTATTGAAGAAGGTGCACAGAGAAAAAATACATAGCTGGAACAAGAAAACCAGAGTGAACAGATTTCCTCCCCTCCATAATGTTGCAACCACATAGGGAAAAACTTTTATGTATGCTTCCTGTAAATGTTGTAGAAAGCATAAATTGCTTTTTATGCATTTTTCATCAAGAAAATTGAATGTTTTTAAAAGAGAATGATTCTTCCTTTGATGAACTAAGCATTAGATTTTCTTTTTCTAATGTTTCTCAAAATGTATTTTCAGGCAGTCCAGAAAACTTCCAATTCCCATCAAAAACTAGCAATCCAGAGGCACCTTACTGTGATCCCGATTTTCATTTTGATGCTGCCACTAGAGTGGGAAATGGAATCTTTTACTTTAAAGACAGGTAGGATTATTTTCAAACCCAACCAAATTCAAAGGTTTTCTCCTAAGGTGTGTTTTGTTGTTGTTGTTACTGTAAAATAATAGAAAATGATGGAAAATTGAGTAGATGGAAATAGTAAGTAGGAATTTGGACTTGATTCTGTAGGCAGTGGAGAGATCTTGATGACTTTGAAGCAAGAAAGTGGTATGATAATATTTATGTCTTAACTAGAAAACTGGTGTGTAAATAATGGATTTACAATTAGAATGTGGATTGGGAAAATATAAGACAGGAAACAGAGAAGCCAGACTATTTTAATCATAGATAAAAAATTGTGTCTGGAACTAAAGCTATGACAGAGTACTTATTTAAAGGATTTGATTCTTGATTATAGAGAATGGAATTCCAGGATGACTTATGGTTCATGTTTTACAACACAGACTGAAGCAGATATTGTTGGTGTGGTGGAAGTATAGGAGATTAATATTTGGAAGGGAGAACAAATATTCTTCATTTTTGAGATTCAAACACTGAATTACTTGAGGTTAAGTGACTCCCTTTAGATTATAAAGCTAGTGAATGGATTGTGGGACCAGACTAAATAATGATCCTTTGGTTCCAAGATCCAGGGAACAACAGTTTGTCTGTTAATACCGTGTTTCCTCGAAAATAAGACAACCTCCGAAAATAAGACCTACTTACAGGTTTCCTTTTGAGTGAAATATAAGGCATTCCCCTGAAAATAAGGCCCCCGCCTCCTAGGCTAAACATGAGAGATTTGGTCCACTGATTCTGAAAGAAATGGAGTCACAAGAAATTCACCAGGAAATTCAGGAATTGGATTGTTATGATGATGTTCCAGAAAATGATGACATGATTGTCATTGAATAAATGAGTAAATTCTTGATACTGAAGGATTCACAGTTTGTCTGGTTTGTGTTGACAACTACTGTACTACCATACCGTATACAGGTAATAAATTTCCTTTATTTTCATTTAACAATAAATGTGTACCATATACTTATTCATGGAAAAATAAGACATCCCCTGAAAATAAGACCTTGCACATCTTTGGGAGAAAAAATTAATATAAGACACTGTCTTGGTTTTGGGGAAACAGAGTACCATTGCTATTATCAAAGAACTGATTTAACTTTTTGTTTCCCTTGTGGTGCTTCTACTCAGACATCTATGGAATAGAATGTAAAGATCATAAAAAGAAACATTAAACTGTTTCATAGGTCCTTTCCACTCATATCTCATGGTTCTTGAGTCCACAACAATTTTTTAACATGTATTTAATGTTTTACATGTCAGTTTCTTCTGGATGCAAATTCCTGGGAATCCAAATGCCACTATTGGTTTAATTTCTTACTTATGGCCAAACTTCACATCTGGTGTTCAAGCTGCTTATGACATGGAAGATGGACAACACCTTTTTCTTTTTAAAGGTAACTCCAATGTTTAGTTTTGCTATTGAGTCTACTTCAAGGAAAAGAATAAATTAAGGAAATACTACAACTTTTTATAAATATAGATTTCTTAAAAACCACCCCAAATTGTAATAATTGTACATTGAACTATAATCTAACATAGATTTAATAGATGATATATAAAATTTTCAAGAAAAGTTTGGTAAATATAGATTGTAATACTTATGGGGGGTGGAATACAGAACCAAAGAAAGTGGGCTATGTTTAAAAACAAGGAACAATACACTTTGGAAGAATGGGAAAAGAATGATGTTCACAGTGAGTCAATATATATTTCTATTATTCTTTCTGTACAATTCTAATGTGCCCTTTTCTTTGTATTCACAGATGATAAGTACTGGTTACTCAGTAATTTAAAACCACAGCCAGGTTATCCCAAAAGCATACATTCGTTGGGCTTTCCTGAGTCTGTAAAAAAAGTTGAGGCAGCTGTTCATAACCCACTTCTTCATAAGACCTACTTCTTTGAAGATCAAGTGTATTGGAGGTGAGCTTTAATGATTACTAATTTGACCTCTAAGATAATGAAACAAGCAGGGAATGGGATTTTCCAGAGGAATAGTTTTACATACAAATTCCAAAAGATTTTTTTTTTTTAATCTTTCATGGGGATAAGTCAAGATAATATAGGACTAGAATAATCATTGTCTACCTAGTTCTTTTCTCTGGATTTTTAGATTCTGAATTATGAAATAACACAAAGTGTATTTTAAAGGAATACTTTAAATTAAATGTCATGGTATTAATCATAGCAAAAACGCATTGGAAAATAGTGGTGGAGATGTATGGGACCTAGTCAGGTTGGAGGGTGTATGGAGTTTCAGATTCCTTCCCAGAATCACTGGACCCAGGAAGACAAAAAGAGGAAACTATCCTCTGAATGACAGCTGATCCAGCAAGGTCTTCACTAACAGGAGATTAGACAACCAGGCTCTATAAAGCAGGACTGGGCACTGTGGAGGAGGGAGGAGAGTACTGACTGGTAGTCAGGAAGACTCGGGTTAGAGTCCTGAAGGGACATGGAATAAATCAGTGAACTGTTTACCAGTAGATCTTGGGTTTTCCCATCCGTGCAGCTCAAGTCTTTTTAGTAAGTACCTTTCAAGACAGAAGTAGGTGGGTTTTGTTGTCTGTGTCATGAAATGTAAAGTTTATGTCATAAAGTCTATGTATGCTGAAGTTTCCGCTGCTTATTTTTTTGTTCAGGTATGATGAGAAGAAGCAAAGCATGGACCCTGGTTATCCCAAATCGACTATTCACCACTTCCAAGGAATTGGGCCTGCAATTGATGCAGTCTTCTACTATAACAGTAAGTAGACTAGGAAACTATAAGGATACTTGAAATATCTTTTTAAAACACAGAGCCTTTCATACTATTTTATACTTCCTTTCATCTCCTTTCACTCTTCATGGGCTCTCAAGGGCTGGGGCTGATGGTGGGATGAGAGAACTCGAGTTTGTTTGAGTTTGTATTCCTGAATGTCTTTAAGCAAAATCAACCTAAACAGACTGTTGACAAGGCCAAGATATTTTGTGTTTTACGTGGCACCCCCATGAGTTTTGTACTTCTTCCTTCAAGGCTTCTGTGTGTGTACTTGGGCTCAATCTCCTTCCTCTCTCCCACTCTGAGTTCTCCACTTGGAGTGTAACTTTTCAAAAACATTTACATGTTAAAAGCCAGCCTTTAAAATGAAACAACCTTCTCAATAAAATTAATGAGACTATTTAATGGTGAAATGATTGGCAGTAGGCAAATATCTGCAGGCCAAGGGACCCAAAGTTTATGTATTTGAATTGGATCTTGTTTAATGTAGATGATAAAAAAAAAAAAAGATAATCTATGTTATCTTTTCAAAGAAATACAAGCAGAGAATTAACCTATTCAATTTGTTTTCATTTTTAGGACACTTCTATTTTTACCAAGGACATATCATAATTGAATATAATATCCCAACTAAACGTATCATCGGGTTGCTGAATCGGAATGCTACCTTTACTTGTTAGGAATTATATAATTACTGCTGATTGCCAATTTACTCTAGTTTAATATGCATTTATTGTTATGTGTCTAGTGTAACAAAAATAATGACATATATATCATAAAATAAGGTAAAATCTATAGGCCATAGACAAATAATCATATAGAAAATTATTATATAAAATATATAAGATTTTTTTTAATTTTAAAATTTTTCATTGTCAATTTTTACTTGACTCTGCTATTAAGTTTGAAAATAAAACACTTTCAAAGGCCAAGAGAATATGTTGACCATTAACATCCTCAAACTAAGAAATTATCATTATTTCTCTGGCTTAATCAAATTTAGAGAAAAGATTAGTTTCTTTGACCATTAAATGTTTCAGTAAGGGTACCATTTTAATTGTAATGAGACTAGAATATATCTAGAACTTTAAAAATGACTGATTTTTAGTATATATAAGTAAGTTATATAATTATGGTGATAATATGTTTTTATTGGCTGGCAGTGTTGACTTTTCTACTACTTCATATAAAGTATATGTACTTCTAATGTTCAAATAAAAACTTTAAAGCAAAGTATTCTGATTTTAAGAATTTTTCTTGAAAACTGTAACGTGTATATTGAAAATAATTCTGGACCTGTTCCTAAATAAGAAAAGTCTCTATGTGATTATACCAAGAGGTGAATAGAAATATGGCAACTAGGAAAAACAAAAACAAAAACAAACAAAAAAACATTGTATTTGCTTTGGCTACTTGTCAAAAGCCCCCTGAATCCTTGGCTCAAGTCAAGAACACATTCTCCAGACTGCTGATGGCTCCAAGGAGTACCTACAGTGTGTAACCACAAACATTAAAAGAAGAAGGCATGAAATAGGAGCTTCCCATTTTGGTAAATCTCTGTCATAGATCAAGTCTCACAATCGGTGCCATTTAAATGCTATGTGACACTGGAAAAAGATTGAATCTAAGCTTCCTTAAATTTAGGGGGAAATATTAATGGTACTATCTCATAGGTTTATTGTGCCAAAAAATGATGCATGATATATGGTGAGAACATCATGCTGGTAGCTTGGCCTACCTTATATCAATTTTCTCCACTATCTCTTTAAAAACATTTTAAAAATATGTTTTTATTGATTTTAGAGAGACATGAGGGATTAGGATAGAGAGAGAAACATCAGTAAGAGAGAAACATTGATTGGTTGCCTCCTGCACACCCCCTACTGGGGATTGAGCCTGCAACCCAGAATGTACCCTGACTGGGAATCAAACCAGGAATCTCATGGTTCTACCATTGAGCAGCACTGGCCAGGAAATTTTCTCCCCTGCCTTTACACACATGCTCCCTATTTTCTGGATTGTACACATATTAAAGCTCCCTCTAATGTCTTATAGGTTTGTGGAATGTGTGGGTTTTTAATGTATTTTCAGACTATTGCTGACTGATATACTCAAAACCCCAAAGTAAAGTTTATTTTAGCTCAGATAATTGTTCTTGGCTAGTAGAATAAGCTAAGATCAGAGAAAATATGAGTATCAAAAAGAATCTAGCCGAGACCGGTTTAGCTCAATGGATAGAGCGTCGGCTTGGGGACTGAGGGGTCCCTGGTTTGGTTCTGGTCAAGGGCATGTACCTTGGTTGTGGGCATATCCCCGATGGGGGGTGTGCAGGAGGCAGCTGATTGATGTCTCTATCTCATTGATGTTTCTAGATTTCTATCCCTCTCTCTTTCTCTCTGTAAAAAATCAGTAAAATATATTTAAAAAAAAAAGAACCTAGATGGGGACAAAGCTCTTTGTCCTTCATAGCTTAGGTCCATTCTTAAGGATGTGCTTCTTCGGTGGAGCACATGATATTAATCCCACAGAGGTCTTTAGGGGAAACAGGATCAAGTCATCTTTAGAAGAAATGTTATTTACCTATAGGAAACTAAATACTGGACATCCTTCAAAGGAAGAAATTTCCCCCACAAGATCAGCATCAAAAGAAAACTTAATGGTATCTTGGTTGAGATGACTTTGACATTAGGAATAAGCAGTTTCTTTTAAGTAATGGCTATCCCATATAATAAAGAGCTAATAAGCTAATGGCCATGATGCCCTCATGCCAACACCATAACAACCAATCAGCAGGTGTGCACAGGTGGGCGGGGACTTGAATCTGGAGGTTTCTGGCACGGTAGGCGGCTTTCTGGGTCCTGCCTCCTGTGGTGGTAGTGGCTCTGGGACTCTTCTGGGTGGGGAGGTGCATGAAGGGAGGGATCTGGGACTCACGCAATTTTGCGTGCCAGGATACAAATATTGGAATAAAGACCCAGAATACACCTTTCTGTTTCATGAGTGTTCATGAGAAGTACCTTTAAAGATTCAAAAGTGAACCCTTTTTTCTTCTACCTCTATTTGTGTTATATTATAAAATTTGTTTAACAAATTCTTATAATGCTAACCATGTGCCGGACACTCCCCAAAATCTGCATACGCACACATAGACACAGAAACACATAATCCTATAAAGAAGTAATATGCAAATTGACCATCACTCCAACCACACAATATGGCCACCCCCATGTGGACACAAGATGGCTGCCACAAGATGGCCATCAGGGGAAGGCAGTTATGGGCAATCAGGCCAGCAGGGAAGGCAGTTGGGAGGAACCAGGCCAACAGGGGAGGGCAGTTGAGGGCAACCAGGCCAGCAGGGGAGGGAAGTTAGGGGTGACCAGGCCTGCAGGACAGAGCAGTTAGGAGCAATAAGGCCAACAGGGAGGGCAGATAGGGGCAATTGGGCCAGCAGTGGAGCAATTAGGCATTGATCAGGTTGGCAGGGCAGTTATTAGGGGGAGATCAGGCTGGCAGGCAGAAGCGGTTGCCAGCCAGCAATACTGGATTGTGAGAGGGATCCTGAGGGGATCAGGCCTAAATGGGCCTAAATGGGCAGTTGGACATTCCTGAAGGGGTCCCAGATTGGAGAGGGTGCAGACTGGGCTGAGGGACATACACACACACACACACACACACACACACACACTATGTATAAATTTCATGCACTAAGCCTCTAGTCTAAAATAATAAAATTAGACATTAGACCAAACATCCTTTCTGACATCATTCTGGACAAAGCTGGGGTTGGAGCAAAACCACCTGGGTCCCAGGTGCCTGGCAGGGGCAGCCAGAGCAAATCCCAGGTTCTGGGTGTCATAGGGAAGCCAGTGCTGGCAGCTGGGGGCAGGAATGCCTACTCTTACACAAATTTTTGTGCATCAGGCCTCTAGTTTTTAATAATTAAAAATGGCTAACTATTATTTATTAATAAATAATCACCTAATCATTAAAATTATGAGATAAATACTATCATTCATATTTTTCAAATGAGACACTGAGTGGTGAACTAATTTGCCTTAAGTCACATAGCCTTAGAGCTGCAAGTCAAAGCCAGGCAGTTGGACTTCAGAATTTCTGTTATTAACCATCATAAAATTCTGCTTTTCAAATTTAGAAAGAGTAAAAAAAAATCAAATAAAGTAAAAACTCCTCGCATTCTATTCTATTTGTACTTTAACTGGACCTTTCAATCAAAAGTTCTTTAACATGTTATAAAAATCCTTTATGTCTCCAGATTAGAAAATACCATTTTCCCTTGGAAAAGGTAGTAGTGATATCTTGCTAATATCAGGGGGGGAAATTATCCAAGAAAAACTACAAGTGTCTTTACAATGGAGAGCTGGACATGTCTAACAGATCTTCTGGAGAGAAGCTGGTTTTATGAGAATATGCACTTGACACACTTTTTTGGGGGTCCAAGGTTCTGAGGGTCTGAGACTTACTGTGAGTTCTTGGTTTCATGTGAGAAAGAATTCAAATTTAAACAGCATAGAGTTTAAAGTGAAAGTGAGCTTATTAGTGAAACAGTGAGACAGAACGTGGGCTACTCCACAGACACAACAGCTCCCCTTTAGTGAAATTTGTTTCCTTTATTTTTTTTTAAATGTGGGGGGCTGTTTCTCTGTTTTCCGTGTCCATCACGGAAAACAACAGGTTCTTGAGTGGAGGAGCTGGGGATTAAGCAATTAAAGAAAGAAGAGGCCAGAGGCAGAAATAGATTCATGAAGTTGGGCACTAGGTGGGCGCCATCTTCTCTGATGGAGAGGCAGCGAGCCACGCAGCAGATTTATTTTATAGGGTCAAAGGATACTTAACTAGGCCCTAGCATTACTGGGTTTACATATCTAGACCTGCCCCTGCTGACACCTGGACAAAGGTACTCTGCCAGTGCCTCGGGTTCAGCTGACAATTTAAAGAATGTCCATGTGCCTTCTCAGGTGGCCCTCTACATTTAAATAGGCTTTTATTGATTTTAGAAAGAGAGGCAAATAGAGGGATAGAGATAGAAATATAGATGAGAGACATTAATTGGTTGCCTTCCACATACCCCTACTGAGATTAAGCCCACAACCTGGGCATGTGCCTTGACTGGGAATTGAACCGTGACCTCCTGGTTGATAGGTCAACGCTCAACCAGTGAGCATCACTGGTGGGGCTACTGAGGCTCCTTTAATCAAGAGGGTAAGATACTCAATAAGGGGAAGGAATATTTAGGATCTTCCTGGGTTAGGAGTGGAGATTTCTTGGAGGAGCTCCATCAGCAGTGTTGTGTCCTTGTATGGGTTTTCTGATTCCAGTATTGGCAGTGAGTGGTGAGTCATTTACATGCTAATGTATTACAGTGAGTATAAAAGGCTAGGGGTTATCTTTAGGTGAAATTAGTCCTCATGATGAAACTAGCTGGTTTCTGCCAGTTCTTAGCCATAAATGTGGTGGTGCGGGGAGGTGGTTTTACTTACTTGTTGACAATTCCTATAGTTTTTATTGATTACAACTGTTTCACCACATACCCTATCTCACACTTTTGACTATTAAATAAATCAGTCTATTATATAAGTCTGTAAGGATATAAATGATAAAAAGCAATAATAATGCAAATGATTCTTTTCTATAGCAATGCAAATTAATGTTATCTAGCATCCAGTCAAGATGGCAGCATAGGTAACACAGTACTTAGAACTTCCCACAACTCTATCAATATTACAAGCAAAATATAGAACAACCATCGTTGAGAATCCCCTGAAACCTAGATGAACAGAAATTCTATAACAAAGATGTCTTTTGTCATTTAAAAAGCAGGAGGAATATTTTAGCTTAAAAGGTCCTTTCTAAGGAGCAAGGGGTCCCAGCATATACTAGGGTCTCCAGTCCAGGGATCCAGTGCTGGAAAGAGAAGTCCCCATAACGTGGACTGTGGAAACAAGAAGAGAATCTTGCTAAGTGACAAAAAAGGCTCTGCTCCTTAAAGGGCCCATAATTGGACTTATTTGGACTCACTGGTTCTGAGCTCCAGCACTGGGGCAACAGCTCAAAAAGTGCATCAGAGACATTTGGAAAGGAACTGAAGTGCCTGGCTTCAAGACAAGGGCTGGAGGGACAGGTTTTTTGTTTTTCTTTTTGTTTTTGTTTTCAGACAGAAGTGCTGACAGAAGCTATTCTTGCTTTGCTGAATTCTGCTCTTGCAGAGCCATCAAGCAGGCACCATATCTGAGTCTCCATCAACCTGGCTAACACAATTTGCCTCACCTTCATGATTCCCTGATACTCGGTGCTACCCAATGTTCAGAACCACCCAAATTGCTTCCTGTGGCTATTCCATACAAACAGCCTCCTTGGCTCATGCTGTGAACTTTCCTAAAATCTCTCAAAAATTCACACCCCAAACAAGCAGCATCTGGCCTCTGTGTACCCTATACCTTTAGCTAAGTGTCTCCAGGCCTGGCACCAGTGGTAGACAACCTCAATTTACAGCTTGGTCTCTCCTGGTCCTTTTCAAATCCAATACAAGTAGCAATAATCTGCAGATTGCTTTATATCTCATGCCATTTGGCCCTGGGTAGTGTAGAGTAGCAGCTGATCTCAATCTGTACCCCCTAGGAAGCCCCAAAACCAGAGCACAGGATGGCCAGCTTCATAACGCATCAGAGCACCATCCAATCACCTCCACCACCAACACACTCAAGATGTGGACTCATTGGGCATCAGAGCCCTGCTGATGTGCTCCATGGGGTCAACCCATGCACAGCAGCTTCTCTGCTGTGGTCATAGCCAGTCCTTGAAGCTGATCAGCCTCAGGGAAAATCCCTCTCATTGATATACCAACAGCAATCAAGGCTCAATATGTACAGGAGGATGTACATATTCCATATGGGATTGTACCTAGAGTGCCCATATTGGGTGACAAGAGAGTTATACCACTGGGTCCCACAGAACATCTACTATATAAGGCCACTTTTCTCAGACTGGGAGACACAGTAGCTCTGCATAATACATAGGAACAAACACAGGGAGGCAGGCAAAATTAGGCATCAAAGAAACATGTCCCAAATGAAAAAATAGGACAAAACTCCAGGAAAATAATTAAACAAAATGGAGATGGGCAATCTACCAGATACAGAGTTGAAAATATTGGTTATAAGGATACTCATTGATCTTAGTGATAACTTCAACAAAGATATAAGAAACAAAGAATGGAGAGAGGAAACATAAAAAAGACCTAATCAGAAATGAAGAATATAGTAACTGAAATGAAGAATACATGGTAGGGAATCAACAGTAGAGCAGAAGAAGCAGAGGATCAAATCAGCAATTTGGAAAAGAAGCAGAAGACACCCAATGAGAAGAGTAAAAGAAAAAAAGAAAGAAATGAAGGGTTTTTTTTAATGAAAATTATGGAAGGTAGATCAGAAGGAATTAAGGCTAGATACAGAGAAGAACACTTATTATACTATTGTACTACTCCAATCAAGAAAGACTGAAAATTTGAACTATAGTCATGGGGAGGACAGAGGTGACATTAGAGTGGGGACATTATAACAGCTAGGAGGGAGAACTAATCAAGTTTTATAACTGCTTTGCATGTGTGCTATGATAGAAAAGGAGTAATATAGAAAAAGGAGGACTGTGTAATACTTTCAACAATAAAGATTTTAAAAATCACAAAGCTACATCAATGGATCACTCTGATTTTTTAAAAAAAGAATAATATAAAATGATATTTAAGGATCTGGTTTGCAAAGCAATCTTGAATAGGTAAATGGAGAAAGAAGAGGTTATTGAGAAGTGGTGTTCTGCTTGATGGAATAAAGAGCGTTTGTTGGGTCTGAAGAGTTTTTTTATTGAAGTATAATTGATTTATAATATTATATCAATTTCATGTGTACAACATAGTGATTCAATATTTATAAACTTATGAAGTAATTATTATGATTAGACCAGTTACCTTCTATCACCATACATTATTGCAATATTATTACTGTAACTACAATCTTTATGCTGTTTGTTACATCCCTGTGACTTATTTATTTTATAAAGTAAGATTATACCCCTTAATCCTTTTTACCTATTTGGTCCATCCCTTGTTGTGAGTCTGTGGAGCCTTGAGATATTCAGGTGGAGATGTCCAGTAGGGAATGGAATGGAATCAAAGCCCAGTAATGGGATTTGGGCCAGAAATTTAAATATTGGATTCTTCAGTAGATAGCAACAACTTAGGGGTCAATGGGATATCCCGGGAAGAGCATAAGTAACAGTCTTTTTAATAGTCATCATTTCCAGGAGTAACTTTCTAGAGTATAGTATTATTATTAAAATGTCAAAATAATTTAAGAAAGTTATAGTGTACCAAATAGAAAGGATTTTGCTTACTCATGCAAGAAAAAAATCCCAGCTCATGAAGATTAAAATCTAAGACTTTTGTATTTTTATTTGTTAGTATATAAATATAACTCCCAATATTTACTTTTGATCCTGGCCATATTATGGTAACTGGTATAAAATATTTTCTTCTGCTGTGATTAACTAGAAAACTGGGCAAAATGTATGAAACAGCTGATTCCATTCATTGGGCACCAAGCAGTAGATTCTAGGAGAAAAGAGAAACAAATGATGCAAGCCCAAAATTGTACCTGCTTAACATGGTTAGGTATTTTCTAGGATGACCCAGAAGAACACAGTGGACTCACTGAGTCGAGGAGACAGATATTGAAGTCCAGGGAGGAGGAGGTGACTAGAATTTGTGAAGAGTGAGATATAACATCCAGCATTGGGAGAGGAGACTCCGGAGTAAAGACTACACTAGACCCATCCTAACAAAGCTTACAATAAAACTCTGAAAAGATCAAAGCGATATCCAAATTATTTAACTGCTTGTCAAGACAAAATTAAGCACTTTAAAAAAATTTCAACACCTAATAGTGTAATATTCACAATGTATAGCATCCAATAAAAATTTGCTGAACATGCAAAGAAGTAGAAAAATGTGACCCATAATAAGGAAAACAATTAACTAATAGAAATAGATAAAGAACTGACAGAGATGATAAAATTAGCAGAAAAAGGAAGATTAAAAGCAGCTATAAAAATTTCCAAGGACTTACTGAAAAACATGGACATAATACGGGAAGTAATGTAAGACATGAAAAAGTAGTAAGTGAAATTGGAGTTGAACAATGTAAACTTTTATTTAATTTGTTTTCAAATATGATTGATCATTTCTTAAAGCTTGCACATTTTGTCTTTCATTCCTTTATACATTAAATTCTGTTATTATATAATCTGCATTTAATATTTAAATATCCAAAGACCTTGTTGACCTAAATCTGTTATTTACTGTTTCTATTGACTTTCTTTCCTAGATTTTGTTTCCTTGTGCAGTATTAGGTGAACTTTGATTGTGAAGTCAATTGTTTAACACCTTAATTTGTAGCAATCTGGAGGATCTAAAGAGGCCATGTTTTTTCCTTAAGAATATTGGTTATTGTTTCTATTAGGAAGCAAGGGGATTATTTTCATCTTCTACTTCTTTACTCTCTTTATAGGATTTGTGGCAGGAGCCTTAGATGCCAATTCTCCGCCTCAATGATTGCTCATGTTTTAGACTCTTCCAAGGTCCTTCTGCTCTAAGTATTCGGGAACTTCTTGTTCCCATTTGTTCTTTGTTCCCATTTGATCTTTGTAAACTACTCACTCATCCTTAATCTAGCTTCTGCTCACTGTGTATGTGTTTGAGGGGTGGGGAAAGTACATGCCTGTGTGCAGAGAGACTGGGGTAGCCTGGAAGATTTCCATTATCTCCTACAAGCAATAAAAAGTGGGTTTTTAGCCGAAACCGGTTTGGCTCAGTGGTTAGAGCGTCCACCTGCAGACTGAAAGGTCCCAGGCTCGATTCTGGTAAAGGGCATGTACCTTGGTTTCCCGCACATCCCCAGTAGGGGGTGTGCAGGAGGCAGCTGATGGATGATTCTCTCTCATTGATGTTTCTAACTCTCTATCCCTCTCTCTTCCTTTCTATAAAAAATCAATAAAATATATTTTTTAAAAAGTGGGTTTTTAAAAGTGGATTTTATTAATACTTTACCTGCTTTCCTATAGGAAGTAAAATTATGGCTTGTCTCTTGGCCTGTTACAAATGTTTTGGAAGGCAGAGTTGTGGGCAGTGACTGATTATATAAAGTCCATGATATTGATGTTAGAAAATTTGCACTGTGACTCATTGTGTTATCTTAGACAAGATAGTTGACTTTTTTGAGTCTCTAAAAAAATAATACCTGCCTCTTAGGTTTGTTTGTTCTGAGGATTAACATAGGTGAAGCCACTAGCATTTAGAAGCTACTCAATTGAAGCTTCTTTCTTTCCATCTCAGCTTGCCCTTGATCCAGAATTCCTGTTATGCTGTTCTCCCCAATATGTGTGTTCCCATCTCAATAACCTCACTGACTTCCAGGAAAGGTGGAGAGCCCATGTGGTCCTTCTTTCATTTTCTTCACATTTCCCTTATTCCCAACTACTAAAGACCACCCAAAGTTGGAAATACAATCAATTATTTTTTTGCCATTGCTCTAGATATCAAATTATTATGAGTAACATTTATCATGTGCTTAAAATTTATGTATATTTTCTATTATATATACAAAGCTTGTAGGATAGATATTTTCATTACCATTTTCAGAATGAAGAACAAAAGGGCATAGAAGAGATAAGCAATTTGATGCAGATTACGATTCTAACTCGGGACCCTTTACCCCCGAACTCAGGCTCTTTCTACTATGCCACCTTCTTTTGTCTAATAATCTTTAACAAAGATCATGATCAGATATTGGTTGGCTCAATTATTAGGGCTAAGTTAAATTATTAATAAATTATCAATGACCACAAAACACTACTTCTATTATGTTCTTTTGTTGTTATTGTTGTTAATCCTCATCTGAGGATGTTTTTTCCATTGATCTTTAGAGGTGGAAGGGCAGGAGATAAGGGGGAGAGAGAGAGAGAGAGAGAGAGAGAGAGAGAGAGAGAGAGAGAGAGAGATCTATGTGAGAGAGACACATTGATTGGCTGCCTCCTGCATATTCCAGGACCGAGGCTGGGGACTGAAACTACAACCCAGGTATGTGCCCTTGATCTGGAATCAAACCCGAGACCCTTTGGTTTGCAATCCGAAGCTCTAACCACTGAGAAAACAGACCAGGGTAATATACTTCTTTTGAGCAATCAAGTTGGCAAATATGTTAAGGGAGATGGGAATATAAGTGAGGCTAGAGGGGAAGTATTTCCACTTACGCTCTAAATTCATGACTAGGAACAGCATGTTCCCAACTTATAACTGAATTAACTGTGACTTTAGAAAAAACAAGAATTGTGACATGTGTCCTGGGCCACAAAGGTACTGAATTATGTGTTTATGCTCGGAATCTTAGCTTTGTATTTTTTGACAAGCACCCAGATTTTGCTGAGTTTTTTTTCTGTAATTGGGACATTAATCAACCTTGATAACTAGTAAAGAGCTAAATTAGTCCTGGAGTAAAGACTGCACTAGACCCATCCTAAATGTGGAATGTGGAGATTTTGTGGATTTTTTTAATCTTAGTGTCACATAGTGAATACTCATAGACATGTGTCCTAACTGGGTCACATCTGGGCAGCATAAAGAAATGATAATGAGTAGGAAAGAATGGGCTTAAAAGAGAGGAAAGGCAGAAGGTCAGAAATTGATGAGAGGAGGCTCCCAAAAAAAGACTAATGATAGATAGTGAGTTAAAACACATATCCAGGATTTAGTTTTCAAGTACATAAATATTTGAGACAGAAATTTTGTGGGAAGGGTCAATTCCAGCTAAAGGAGTGTTGTAAACAGATGAGATGCAGGGATTGAGTTATTCTGCAAACTCTTATTTATTTGTTTTGGTTTTGATGAAATAACATTTGCATCATCTCTGCTACTTACTTGAATAAATATTTTAATTTTTCTGAACTGCAATTTTTTTTTATCTGTGAAATGGAGATACTGATCTTTACCTTGCAATATGGGTTTAAAGATTAGACTATATATATATATATATATATATATATATATATATATATATATATAACATGTATATATATAACATGTTTGGCACATACTAGATGCTCAGTATACAGTGATTTTCTTCTCTTTTTTAAAAAAATATGTTTTATTGATTTTTTTTTTACAGAGAGGAAGAGAGAGAGGGATAGAGAGTTTGAAACATCGATGAGAGAGAATCATTGATCAGCTGCCTCTTGCTCATCCCCTACTGGGGATGTGCCCACCACCAAGGTACGTGCCCTTGACAGGAATTGAACCTGGGACTTTTCATTCCCCAGGCCTACACTTTATTCACTGAGCCAAACAGGTTTTGGTGGTTTTCTTCTTTCTTAAAGGACAGTTTTGAATATATATCTGTTTGACCATATTAAATACTCTGAGAAGTTTCAGAGACATTGATTACCTAAAACCATGTAAAATAATGGAAGTTCAGAAC
Source organism: Pipistrellus kuhlii (assembly GCF_014108245.1). NCBI lineage: Eukaryota > Metazoa > Chordata > Mammalia > Chiroptera > Vespertilionidae > Pipistrellus > Pipistrellus kuhlii. The sequence continues at coordinate 55,158,946 of NW_023425595.1, read as the reverse complement.
CCTGATTCAATTCTTCTTCTGGTATAGTTCTAATGGAGACTAAGCTGGCAACCGACACCAGCTCTGTGGTTAGATGAGTTAGCTCTGCCTTGGTATACATCCAACCATAATTTTAGCTATTACCACAACACAGCATTTTATTCTGTCATTCTTATATAATGTGACTCATCCAGAAGATATTAACAAATCCACTTCAATCACTGCTGCCAGGTACATCTCACAGAAGCATAGTTCTGATGTTGCCACTTATCTATCCAGAAATATTAAATGGGAACATTTTCAGTATAAGTAGACAATTAGCTTCCATCAAAATCCCAGCAAGTTATTTTGTGGATATTAACCAATTAATTCTGAAGTTTAAATGGAGAAGCAAAACATCCAGAATAGCCAACAAAGAACAACAAAGTTGGAGGACTGACACCACTCAACTTCAAAACTTACTATAAAGCTACAGTAATCAAGTCAGTGTGCTACTGGGAAAAAAAAAATAGATCAATGAAACAAAATAGAGAGCCCAGAGCTAGACCAACATGAATATGGTCAACTTACCTTTACAAGGAAGCAAATGCAGTATAATGGAACAAAGATAGTATTTCAATAGATGGTGCTGGAAGAACTGGACATCCACATGCAAAAAATGAATGTGAATGAACTAAAAAAAATCATATCCCTAAATGTAAAACACAAACCTATATGTAATATAATAAAAGGCTAATATGCTAATTAGATTGAACAGCAGAACAACCATCCGGACTACCTTCTGATGAAGCCAGGGCTGTGAGTGCTGGCTGGAGCTTCAAGGGCCAAGCCCCTTGCACGAATTTTGTGCATAGGGCCTCTAGTATATACCATAAATATATGTAATTATTTGTTGTTGTTTTTTAAAAGAAGACACTTGCTAGTAGCCATTGAAGCAGCCTTTCCCAAACTTTTACCAAAGAAAAGCCACATTTTTTACCCTACAATCAAATATAATATACTGGCTGTTTAAACACCTTTAACAATTTTAATTAATATTATTCTGTTTACACAATTAGAATACTTATGCCAAGAATATTACAAAATGCTCTCCTTCCTTCCATATAATCAGAGTTGCCTGGAGCCACTTACAGACCATTGTCATTGCCAAGAAATTTGAATGACGGATTTCAACATTTTTTACCACTCATGTTGAGTAATGTGAGTCATTGAGCTTTTATATGAAAAAGACTGAGCCATCCACGTGCAGCTGTCATCTGTTACTAATTCCAGTTTGTTTTTTGTTTTTTTAATATATACATTTTATTGATTTTTTTACAGAGAGGAAGGGAGAGAGATAGAAAGTTAAGAAACATCGATGAGAGAGATACATCAATCAGCTGCCTCCTGCACACCCCCTACTGGGGATGTGCTCGCAACCAAGGTACATGCCCTTGACGGAAATCGAACCTGGGACCTTTCAGTCCGCAGGCCAACGCTCTATCCACTGAGCCAAACCGGTTTGGGCTCCAGTTTGTATTCTAGTTCACCTCCCAGCTAAAATGTTTGAAAGTTTCTCTGGCAAATAGACATAAAATTAACATATATAGTCTGGTTTAGAATTCTGATATTCTGAATTATCGAAAAAAACAGATAAATTTTATGACTTTCCTATGATCATCCTGGTGTAAAAAAAAATATATACAGGTATTTAAAAATGAGAAGAAAAAAAGTGAAGTGCTAATAGTACTTTTCTCATGGTATGATTATAAGCAATTTATTTTCTTCTGCCTACCTTTCTTCGGCATTCTAAATTTTCAATAATAAAAATATTAAACTTCAAACATAAAAAATGTAACTAATTTTTTTTAATAAACATGGCTTTCTATCACCAACAGACTAAATGAAACAACAAGGTAAAATAAACTAAACAAGCTGCAGACTGTTCACCTAAAAATAAAAAGCCAAAGTGAGAGGCACCAAGCATTTATCTGAGGTCGAAAGTAATTGTAATTTGGTGGCATAAATTCTGACAGAAACCAAAATTATACCCCAATTATTCTACAAATGGGCTCTAACTTGTCTTCCCACAATTGTATTTTTCATTTTTCATTACTACTTATCACACAATTTCTATGTCACTAAAAAGTTAACTTCTTGTGATATTTTGTGGGTACTAATAGACCCTGTACTTTCTGCATAGTTGTTATTCTTTTTGGACAAGGTTTTTCTTCATATCCAAATCATCTCAGACTCCACTCATATGTGAAGTTATCTATAAGCTTTTATTATAGTAAACACCTTTCCTTCTGTATAATTTTTATACAGCTTTTTCTTTATTCCCTTATAGAATTAGTTATGTAGGGATCATCTCCTCTACTAGGTTACATTCTTCTTGCCTTCATTTCTTCATTCTTTTACTTCATCTCCCCTTCCTTCTTTTCTATTTTTAAATAGCTAATTTGGTCACTTTTCCTCTGAATGTCTCCTTCAGATTTTATCTCCAAATCTACCCTCTTAGTTTGGACATTCTGAAGCATTTAAGACTCAGACACTTGATACAGGAATGTCGGAAAGAATGACTATGTTAGCTGGAGGTAGCAAACATCACATACCATCTTCTCTGCTTAGTTGAGGAGAAGCATGATAGGTAGGAAGACAGATATGAAAAGTTATCAGATGGAATATTACTTGACTACCTGCCAGTTTTTGCATCCAAGTTTGATCACGTTAAATTTAAGGTTACTTTCAGGTCTCTGATTCCTGGAAGTCAAATTTATAAAACTAGTCATTATTGGACTCTTGTAGATATTTAGCCATGAAACTAATGATTGTTCTGTGGAATAGTAATTTTCATTTCTGTGCTGGAAAAAAAAAAAAGCCCACCTTATTTTTCTAGTGTTCATAGCTCCCCTCTATATTTGGTTTATTCTCTTTTTTTCTTTCTCCCTTCTCTCTCTCTCTCTTTCTTTCTCTCTCTCTCTCTTTCTTTCTTTCTTTCTTTCTTTCTTTCTTTCTTTCTTTCTTTCTTTTTCTTTCTTTCTTTCATTCATTCTTTCTTTCTTTCTTTCCTTCTTTCCTTCTTTCCTTCTTTCTTTCTTCTTTCCCCTTCCCTCTCTCCCTCCTGACTCCCTGTTTTTTTTCCTACCATTCTTCCACTCCTCTCCCTTTCTTCTTCTACTCAGTTGCTCTTTTTTCTTTTTAAATATATTTTATTGATTTTTTACAGAGAGGAAGGGAGAGAGAGAGAGAGAGCTAGAAACATTGATGAGAGAGAAACATCAACCAGCTGCCTCTTGCACACCCCCTACCGGGGATGTGCCCGCAACCAATGTACATGCCCCTGACCGGAATCGAACCTGGGACCTTTCAGTCCACAGACAGACACTCTACCACTGAGCCAAACCGGTTTCGGCTACTCAGTTGCTCTTAATTTACCTATTCCGTCTCATTAATGCACTGCCTTTTAAATTTTAACCTACAAAATGAAAGTGGACCAATTCCTGCATTATCTGAAACTTCCTGGTTTTATGATCTTAGTTTGGCTATTCAACAGACACGGGAATGAGGATTTTGAGTATATAAGTCCATAATTTATTCTCTTATTAGAGAGACTTAAGATGACAGCTACAATCTTTTCCTAAGAAAATAAAAAGTCTTTAAAATTTCAGTTACTAGGTACAATATTAGTAACCTAATCTGCACTCTTAGTTTGGACATTCTGAAGTATTTAAGACTCAGACACTTGATACAGGAATGTCTAGTGGAAAGAAAGAATGTAAGATCTAGGAATTTAGAAACATATGCATGATTTGTAATTTTTTTTTTATTCACCAGTTTGGCTTTTGCTATGTGCCTGTTGATCATAATTAACATATTAGTTCTGTAGTCAATTTGGGAATACCGTCTATATGCAAGGCTCCAGGCTAAGTATGAGGAGTACAGAAATAAATGAGACATAGTCCCTACCCACAAAAATGTATAGTAACATATTGGAGGAAAATAAGTGAACCAACACACTGCAGTTCAGTGTGAGAGATCAGCAGCAGAGGCAGGTACAAGATGCGTTGGGAAAAAAAGATAATGAACTCTTCCTGGTGTCTGAGGGAAAACTCTCAGGGAAGTCTCTGAGGCTCGTGTACAAAATGACAAAGTTCTGTGTGAGGCAGACCTTTGTTTTTATTTCAGGGACAACAAGGTCCGCTTTGCCAATCACATTTGAACAGCTGGGAAACTAAACATAATATCTGTCAGGCTTCTTTCTGGACTTTAAATATGTTTTATAAGTTATGGGAAAATTTACCAAGGAGAGACATTAACCTAGAAGGAATTGACTTTTGGGCTGCCACATCTCTTTGGCTTTTAGTCTCTTCCTGCTTTTTCTGTCTGACCCCTTATTCCTTCCTGATTTCATTTCTGGTACAGGTCCTGCTATCCTGACATCGATGATGACAAATATTTCCCTTTATTTCAATGAAGACAAGATACAAATTTTTGCCTCCCAGAAGAATTAGAAGTGTCTTTAGACAGAGCCTATTGTAAAAACAATGCTTAAATTAGATGCATAGCACTTCCAGGTGGTCATCATGCATCTGGATACCACCAATTACGAGGGTCTTACTACCACTAAGGAGTCCTAGTCCATCTTTTTATAAGGGTAAGGAAGGTGAAGTTAGTGGGTGAGATAGAGGGTGGTAGGTGGCAACAGGATCCTTAAAAGTTTAACAAAGTTTCCTCCTCTGAAGTCTCAGAGGAGATTTTCCTACGGGCATTTATTATATACTAGAGGCCCAATGCATAAAATTTGTGCACAGGAGGGTGTGTCCCTCAGCCCAGCCTGCACCCTCTCCAATCTGGGACCCCTCGAGGAATGTCTGACTGCCTGTCAGCCAGACAGCCAGATATCCCTCTCACAATCCAGAACTGCTGGCTCCCAACTGCTCACCTGCCTTCCTTCCTGATTGTCCCTAACCACTTCTGCCTGCCAGCCTGATCACCCCCTAATCATTCCCCTGCCAGCCTAATTGATGACTAACTGCTCCCCTGCCAGCCTGTTTGCCTCTAACTGCCCTCCCCTGCAGGCTTGATCATCCCCAACTGCCCTCCCATGCAGTCCTGTTCCTCCCAACTGCCCTCCCTTGCTGGCTATCTTGTGGTGGCCATCTTGTATCCACATGGGGGTAGCCTTCTTGTGTGTTGGAGTGATGGTCAATTTGTATATTACTTTTTTATTAGATAGGATAGAGGCCTGGTACATGGGTGGGGGCTGGCTGGTTTGCACTGAAGGGTGTCCCAGATCAGAGTGGAGATTCCCTTGGGCCTATGTTGGCCTGGGTGAGGGGCCTATGGTGGTTTTCAGGGCAGCCATAACCTCTCCCTATCTCCCCCCCACCCCCCCACCCCCAACCCAAGTGAAGGTACTGGTATCTAGGATTTATTTATCTTCTATAATTGAAAGTTTGTAGCCTTGAGTGGAGGCCAGAGCTGTGGGAGCTTGGTTTCCTCCTACTCACTCCATGGCCACAGCAATTTTTGTTGGAATTTATTTATCTTCTATAATTGAAACTTTGTAGCCTTGAAAGGAGGTCTGGGCCTGCCAGGGTGTTCAGGAAGCTTGGCTTCCTCCATTGCTGAGGAAACCCAAGCCTCCTGCTCACTCTGTGGTCACAGCCATCTTGGTTGGGTTAATTTGCATACTTGCTCCTGATTGGCTGGTGGGCGTGGTTTGTGGGCATAGCAGAGGTATGGTCAATTTGCATATTATTCTTTTATTAGCTAGAACTAGAGGCCCGGTACACAAAGTTTGTGCACTGGGGGAGAAGGGCCCCTCAGTCTGGCCTGTGCCCTCTTGCAGTCTGGGACTCCTCAATCCTTACCACCTGCCTGCTCACTGCTCCTTACCTTCCAGCTCACTGCTTCTTCGCTCTGCCACTGAGGTGGGAGAGGCTCCCACCACCATTACTGCACTCGCCAGCCATGAGCCTGGCTTCTGGCTGAGCTGTGTTCCCCCTGTGGGAGCACACTGACCACCAGGGGACAGCTCCTGTATTGGGCATCTGCCCCCTGGTAGTCAGTGTACACTATAGGGACCAGTAGTTCTGCAGTTCAGTCTATTTGCATATTAGACTTTTATTATATAGGATTTGTGTGAGCTCTTTTTTTATTTTTTATTTTTTAAAATATATTTTATTGATTTTTTACAGAGAGGAAAGGAGAGGGATAGAGAGTTAGAAACATCGATGACAGAGAATCATCAATCAGCTGCCTCTTGCACACCTCCTACTGGGGATGTGCCCGCAACTCAGGCACATGCCCTTGACCGGAATGGAACCCAGGACCTTTCAGTCCACAGGCTGACGCTCTATACACTGAGCCAAACCGGTTTCAGCTGTGTGAGTTCTTTATTTGTTAAAGATACTAACCATTTATTGAATATTTGCTGCAAATACATTTTTGCCAGTTTGACTTTTAAAATCTAGGCTTATTATGATTTCCCCTGTAGCCACATGGATTCCTTTAGATGCCCGTTTTCTTCCTCTTTGGAATTCTATGTTATTTTTATTGCTATAATTTTTTTAAGAGTCTCTTATTCTTGTTATGTTTTCTTCTAGAGTTTGCAGCCATGAGAACATAATGGCTTCGCTTCTAACTTTATTTTTTTAAATATCTTTTCCTTTATTTGAGAGAGAGAAAGAAAGAGAGAAACATGAGCCCATAATCATCAGCCCACAAGGTGCCCTGACAGACAACCTAAACAGCAACCTGCAAGTATACAGAACAGACATCCAGGCCTGGCCTCAGGCTTTTCACTCTTTGTTGTTAATGCTTATAAGAGTCAAGTGGTTTATTACGCTAATGAGCTCATAGTTTCTGAAAGAGGCTGAAGATTCTCATTTAGGGTTTTCACAGGACAGTGGCACCTCTCAGAACCCCTACTCCGAGGAGATTCCCTTTCAACAATAATAACAGAACAGCTGACACTGAATGGCCACTTACAACAGCCCTGGCACTCTTCTCAGTGCTTCACCTGGCGGCCTGGTTTGGTCAACAACGCCAGGAGGCAGGCACTATTATTCTCAGTTTTCAGATGAGAAAACAAAGGCCCTGAGTGGTTAAGTGATTTTCCCAAGTGCAGGGCAGAGCTGGGGGCTTTTGGGGGACAGATGTGCACACAGATGGCTCAGGGATTCCCGGCATGAGTGACAACCAAGGCAGGACAGGACAATGCCGGGCAGAGGGAAGGCAGCGGGGATTGCTTAGGTCCTAGGAGACTCAGGGAGCACGTGGTGGGACCTTGCTGGGCTGCTGACCCTCAAGGGTTTCATATTGTAGAGCCGTTTTCCCAGGAATCCAAGCTCTTCCAGGGGCCCCAGAACATGGAGCAGGCAATTGCCACACCTGCCCAGATTGCCAGTTGAGCCCTGGGGTTCCAAGCCCAGTGAGGGCAGGGGGCAGAAAAATCACAGTGGCCACAGTGAGGAGTACCTGTCAAGCACTGGGCTGAGGGCCTTACATGCATAATCTTATGCACACCCTGTAACATGCCGGTGAGGCTGGTACTATTATCACACCCATTTTATAGATGAGGAAACCAAGGCTCAGAGGTTTCACAGCTCTAACTGGCAGAGTCTGTGTGACTCCAAAGTCTGTATATCGTCACCAAGTCCCTCTGCTACCCCTGACCCTCGGGTGGGTGGCATTGCCAAGACTAGCTTTTCTCTTCCTCCTGCTCTGGGACACGCAGTGATCAGCAGAGCTGGGCTGAGGAGAGACGGCTCTGAGAAACCCCGCTGGGGATCTGGCCATCACTTCCAGATGATAAGGAAAAAGATTTGCCATTTCCGGGCTGTTCTATTGTAGCTTCTTCCCACTAATGGAAACTGGTACGCCATTAGAGTCTACAGGCCGGGGTGATGGATGAAGAGGTCGCCATTCTTACCCGTTTGTGCCCCCAGTTGGGGTCACCCTCTGTGTGTGGGGCAACCAGTGGGGCGGGGCCTTGGCCTGGTGCCGCCTGCATCCCCACCACCCACCCGAGGTTCCCAGATTGCCATTAGGGATAGGAGCCTGCCTGCTCTGGGGAGGGACCGAGAGGTGGTCAGTGCGTCTCATAGTGACTGGTCAAGTGGTCGTTCTGGTCATTCCCCAATTAGGGTCAATTTGCATATTACCCTTTTATTATATAGGACAATTGATGTGAACAATACTCTACTTGAGAAAGAAAAGTAAGGAAAGGAAAGTACAGAAAGAAAATGGAAAGAAAATAAAATAGGTAGGATAGGGGAAGGGAGGAAAGGGGAAAGGAGGGGAAAGAGGAAAGAGGAGAAATAAATGAACAGCATGGAGAAAGAAATTAGGATGGCTTTTTTAAAAATATATTTTATTGATTTTTTTACAGAGAGGAAGAGCGAGGGACAGAGAGTTAGAAACATCGATGAGAGAGAATCATCGATCAGCTGCCTCCTGCACACCCTCCACTGGGGATGTGCCCCCAACCAAGGTACATGCCCTTGACCGGAACTGAACCCTGGACCTTTCAGTCTGCAGGCCGACACTCCATCCACTGAGCCAAACCAGTTTCAGCTAGGATGGCTTTTTCTTAAGTTCAAAGTATCTACTATTTGAATTTACAGAGAAGGAAAAGGGATTGAAAGAGGATTTTTAAATAGTGTAGAATTTCAGTCTAGTGAACAATATAATTCATTTTAATTTTACCAGCATTCACAAAACAGCTGTTACAGATCTTTTGCCCATTAATAAATGAATACAGAATTAAGACCAACCAAAGGGAATGGATGCACTTACTTCTTCACAATCTTTGTTCTATCCTGTCTAGTAGTTTTTCCTCCTCAAGATCTAATAGATCCAACCAGAAAACAGAAACAGATATTTCAAATCCAAGACACAAAGAAATTCTCCTTTCCATTTAATTATAAATATTATTTCTTCTATTTTCTTTTCTTTAATGGAATCTTTAGCACATACTTTAGCTATATATGTATAGCTTTTCATATACTTATATCATGTAACATTTGTTTTTAATATTTTATTTTATTTTTACTGATTTCAGAGCGAAAGGGGGAGGGAGAGAGAGATAGAAACATCCATCATGAGAGAGAATCATGGATCAGCTGCCTCCTGCAAGTTCCCCACTGGGGAATTGAGCCCACAACCAGGGCATGTGCCCTTGACCAGAATCGAACCTGAGACCTTTCAGTTCACAAGCCGATGCTCTACCCACTGAGTCAAACTGGCTAGGGCCCAATATGTTATTTTAAAGCTCATTTAAAAGTTCTATGCAATTCTGACATTTTACTGAGTCAACTTACTTCTCTCAAGCACACAAACATAAATTGTCTTGTAAACTCCAGACACTTTTTTTTCTGGGGGGGCGGGGGGGGGGGGAAAGCCCAGTTTTTTTCTTTTGTAATACAGGAAGCATTTCCTGGAGATTAGTCATTATTTTGACTTGCAAATTTGGAGAAGTTGAGAGAAATTAGTAAAGTAACTTGTGACATCCCACGTTCGGTTTGGGATTTTTGGAAGTGGTTCGGCTGCTGTCCGGATGACAGCGCTAGTGAGTCAAGCTGCTGAGGGTGATCTAAACAAACACTGCCACCCTATAAATGTGGGGCTCCAGAGGGAGAACCTAGAAGAGGGTAAGCAAAGAGCAAGGCACTAAGACAACTCAGATCTGAGTGCAGCCTGGAGCAATGAAGAATCTCCCTGTGCTACTGCTGCTGCTGAGTCTGGCTGTTTGCTCAGCCCTTCCACTGAATGGAGCTGCAAGGGATACGGACGACACCATGGACCTCGTTCAGGTAACTAAGGGAGACAGCCTGCAAGCTCGTTCACAGGGCCAAGTGGGGAAACCACCTCTGCTTCCCATTCATAAAACTCGTGCAGAGAGATTTGAATTACGGCGCAGGGCTCATTCAAGCGCAGAGAGTTATGTAGAGTGCTGCATGTGGGAGAGGTCTCGGTTTCCCACTGTTCTGGCACCTCCTGTCATGTTGAGCAAAAGGAAAACCAGGTGTTTTCCTAAAGTTACAGACAGCATAGTAAGGAGCCTGGAGGAAAGGTATCTTGCTTTGGGATTTCTTTAGGGTTTTGTTGTTGTTGTTGTTGTTGTTGTTGTTGTTGTTTTAGTCAGAAAAAATAATGGGATTTCATACATGCATATGTATGGGAACCCTGCATACATGAGCCAGAGACCCCACCTGCAGGAGAGGCTCAGAGACAGAAATGGGATTGAGGTACATAAGATATCCTGAAATAGGGTATGAGGTAATGCACCTCAGGGGTCATTGCATGATGAGAAGAGACAATTAGTAAATAATAGTTTGCCCTCACATAGAGGTGGGTCCAAAGGTTATCGTTGGGAGTATTATGTGGGCAAGCCCTCTAATTCAGATTCTTCTTGGATGCTAAGGGTGGGAGGCAGAAGGTTCCCTGGAAATTAAAAGTGGCAGGCTGAAGTTGCTGTTAGCACAAAGTAATCTGCATATCACACAGGCACATTTTGGGGTGAATTGTTCTGGACCCCCATAGGGAAACTTTGGGTATTTTAATCCAATGCACAATAAACTAGATCTTTATGTTGCTAGTGTCATGTTTAGACACAGGGATTTGTCCATTTCCTTTTCTTAAGCCAAGATCTTGTGAAACACATAAAATAGAAAATTGAGGGACCTGGGTAAGTATACCTGAAATATACAATTATGCCCAAAGAAGTAGGTTTGTTTTTTCTCCTTTAAATTGATTAGATCTATATTTAAATGTTCTACTTAATTTCAATTAACTTTGGTAATAAACTAAGCTGTAGAGATTATTTCGCTACAAAGATAAAACAAAAGTGAAGAGTCTGTAATTAAAAAATTAAACAGAATGTGACACTTATTTCAGTAAACTGGAGGAATACTCCAGACATATTAAGTGGACAACTGCACAAATGTCCTCCAAAGGGCTAAAAAAAATGCTAAAAATGACCTAAAAACTACACATTTTATCCAATAGCACTACCTAGAACACTACTACAACCTTCCAAAAGACACAAAACAGTTTGTTAGAAGGAAGGACAGTAGCCCTGTTGTTAAAAAAATCCAAGAAATGCAGAAGTTCATGGGGCTGACGGTGACGGGGAAGCTGGACTCAGACACGCTGGAGATGATGCGCAAGCCCAGGTGCGGAATCCCAGACGTGGGAGAGTTCAGGACCTTTCCCGGCATGCCTAAGTGGACGAAGACTCACCTCACCTACAGGTAACGAATGGGTCCTGAGAGGTTTCCACATTGTACTGAGATTTTATAAGAGGCTATGTCAGCAGAAAATATCTTCTTCAACTGTTCTCATTCAGGATTGTGAATTACACACTGGATTTGCCAAGAGATGCTGTTGATTCTGCCATTGAGAAAGCTCTGAAAGTCTGGGAGGAGGTGACTCCGCTGACATTCTCGAGGGTGTGTGAAGGAGAGGCTGACATAATGATCTCTTTTGCAGTTTTAGGTAAGAAACAAACAAACGAAACATGAAATGCATCTATGTACTTGGTGGTATTTTATTGGGAAAGTTTCCCAAGCGATTGTAGTTACCTCTCTTTCCAGTAATTTTTTTTTTCTTTATTAGCACATGGAGACTTTTTCTCTTTTGATGGACCTGGGATGGTTTTGGCTCACGCTTTTCCACCTGGGCCACAGAGGTTTAACGGAGATGCTCACTTTGATGATGATGAACAATGGACAAAGGACACATCAGGTTAGTTCTATGTCTCTCAGAATGATGTTTTGTTTTTTTTAATTTGGAAAATTCTTAATAACTAAGAACAGTCAAGGAATGGGTTGTTTTATATTTCCCAGTGGGTCAAGGACCAGCAGAATATATTTTTGTTGTAATCATTATTAACAACATTTTCAGATGTCTAAAAAATGTTTATTTTCTGTCTAGGAAAGAACATTATAGGAAGCATCATTAAGTATGTCTTTGATGAACCTGGTTCTTGTAACCATCAGTAACAACAATTGCTCATTATATCAAACTGCAGATATTCAAATTGTAGACTGTATCACATTGGATCTACACTAACATCTGCCTTGAATATTGATTATATCCAGTTGGGGAAATATCCCCCAATTACTTCTTTTCTCTTTCAAACAGAAATGAGAATTAAATTCCAGAAACTGAGGTTTCAGTTCAGGTTTTTCTGGTTAGAATAACATTTTACTCTCCCCACGTTAAGAAGGGTTATTGTGGATTTATCCTGAAGGAAAGTAGCAACCCCCAAATAAAATGTTTCTCCGTTTATAACTGGATTAGAGGCCATGGGTGAGGTCCGGCCAGCCAGCCCCAATCTGGGCCAATTGGGCCAGGCCAGCAGTAAAGAGGGGCTGAGGGGGGTTGCCCAGCCGGCCTCACCCCCTGGTCAAACTCCCAGGGCTAAAGGACAATTTGCATATAAGCCCTTTATTATATAGGATACTTTGAGGTATGGCTTCCAAAGTTTCAAACAATTGGCTAAAACAAATACTCCTGAAATTTAATTGTGATTTATAATAAAAATCCAAACAGAATTCCTCTAGAGAGTACTAATGTGAGGTTAGTTAATGCTGGATAAAAGCCTTTGTTTGATTGAATTAGCAACTTCTTCCTTCAAAGGAACATTTCCTGCAAAGTCACAAATGAGAACTTTGAAAATAAAGTCCACTTACTTGGCATTTCAATCCTAATTACCCAATGTCTTCCAATTTCACCATTCTAATTTATTTTTATAATATGAAGGGAAAAAAAATCTGAATACAGCATGTGTTTGTGTGGCCAAAATCTCTTCTGACAAATGCTAGACATGATTGGGCATGTTATGTCTTAAATTAATTGTACAAATTCCCTGACATCTATAATTATTATTTTTGGAGCCAACATGTACTAAATAATCATCATGAGGCAGAAAAATTATGCAGGCAATATTCTGATGGCAAATAATGGCAGTAAGATTGTTTAAGGATTTTATTTATTTATTTTTTTAATATATTTTATTGATTTTGTACAGAGAGGAAGGGAGAGAGATAGAGAGTTAGAAACATCAATGAGAGAGAGTCATTGATCAGCTGCCTCCTGCACCCCCCCCCCACTGGGGATATGCCAGCAACCAAGGTACATGCCCCTGACCGGAATCGAACCCGGGACCTTTCAGTTCCCAAGCCGACGCTCTAACCATTGAGCCAAACCGGTTTCGGCTGTTTAAGGATTTTAGAAATGAGATAAATAAACTGTGATTTATTCAATTTAGACCAGTGGTCGGCAAACTCATTAGTCAACAGAGCCAAATATCAGCAGTACAATGATTGAAATTTATTTTGAGAGCCAAATTTTTTAAACTTAAACTATATAGGTAGGTACATTGTTATTAACTTAATTAGGATACTTCCAAGCTGGCCTTTGCTAAAAACTCAAAGGGCCAAAGAGCTGCATGTGGCTCTCGAGCCGCGGTTTGCAGACCACTGATTTAGATTAACCAACAAAGGTTAATACAGCCAAACAGTGCTTAGCTTTTCATTGACAAGTGAAGAGAAATAAGTTTGTTCCATGTCAGAGTACAAGAAAAGGGACCTAGTTCTCATAAAGTTAACAGGCTCCTGAGAGGAGAATAGCTGGGCATGGCTAGACATTTTGTCTCAAAGACTGATGTCACTAATAGGCCTTGAAAAAACAGCCTGCCATGAAGTATGTAATCAGTCAATTGACTGATTAACCAAAACTCAATGCATAAAAAGCCCTGTGTGCTTCCTGAAAGTAAACAAATACATACACAGATGACATCTGTAATGTACATCTATTTAAGACATAAGTAACTCTTATTTATGATTTCCTAAATAGGGACCAATTTATTCCTCGTTGCTGCTCATGAACTTGGCCATTCCCTGGGTCTGGGGCACTCAGACAACTCTGAGGCTTTGATGTACCCAGTCTACAACCCACGCACCAACCTGGCCAGGTTCCGCCTTTCTCAAGATGATGTGAATGGCATTCAGTCTCTGTATGGTGAGTGATGCTGGGGAAATGAGGCATCCTAGCTTCCCCATGATGATGGTCAGGAAAGTTAGGGGAAGAGATCAACCAAAGGACATGTATGCGCCAGGGGTCCTCAAACTTTTTAAAGTGGGGGCCAGATCACGGTCCCTCAGAGAGCTGGAGGGCCGGACTATATGAACTACTAATTCCTACTGTAACACCTCGGCTGCGCTCACTGCCCAAAAAACCTGGCGGGCCGGATCAGACTCCTCTGCGGGCCGCATGTGGCCCGCGGGCCGTAGTTTGAAGACCCCTGGCAGACACCAGGAAGGTGAGGGCATGAATGGGGGGGAATGGGGAGATAAGGACACATATGTAATACTTTAATCAATAAAGAAAAAAGGAAAAATATAATAAATAAATAAATAAACAAATAAATAAATAAATAATGCTGCAGGAAGCATTTGCAGTCAGCTCCAAGCACTTTGGAGTGTTTAGAAAGTGTGTGCAGTAACAGAAGCATCACACTCCTCCTAATGTTTGCATTCTTGCATCTGTTCTCCTTAGGACCTCCCCCTGCTTCCCCTGATGACCCCGTGGAGCCCACGAAATCGGCAAGTCCTAAGACACCAGCCGCGTGTGACCCCACTTTGTCCTTCGACGCAGTCAGCACCCTGAGGGGAGAAATCCTGTTCTTTAAAGACAGGTCAGACCAGGAAATTGTATTTTCCTATCTCTTCTTTTGACGTGCAATGCTTAAAAATGAAAACAAAAGGAAACTCAATGGAGGCTTTTAGACATTATATACAAAAGTGATTCCTCTGAACTGAAATTATTTGGGTCTGGTGCTCCAATTCCCCCATTGTCCTAAAATTGTCCAGTTCATTTTTGAAGACGGACATAGCATGATTTAATTTTTGTCCTCTAATTGTTTCAAATGTTATAAATCATGGTTGCTTTTAAGTCAAATACTTACATACACATCTGCCTATCTTTCTGAAAACGAAAAAGTTGATATATACACTGTTTTACATGAATTGTGGGAATTTAAGGTTTATAGTCAGCCAATTAACTTGCATTGTAGGATAACTTTCTCTTCACAGAAGACAGTACTCTGTAATCCTATGGCAGGAGGTCCAGTGCAATTTTCTGAAGAAAAAAATAAAAATATTTTCCTCGCAGCAATATACCTGATCTCTGTCAGTATCAGCCTAGAAGCTGAGGGAATCGGGGGAGACAGGTGGGCAGGAAATTATGCTAAAGATGGAAGATTGGTTTTCAATTTCGCTTCTTTTTACATGTATTCCAGGCATGTTTGGCGCAAATCCCTAAGGACTCTGGAACCTGTATTTTATTCGATCTCTTCGTTTTGGCCATCTCTTCCTTCAGGAGTGGATGCTGCATATGAAGCGACTAACAAGGATATTGTTTTCATCTTTAAAGGTAATTATTATATAATAAAATTTTAACCTGTTGAAATAAACCCTCTCACAGGAAAACTGAATAGGCCTTTATTTGTTCTATTGTGACAAATTCTGTCTACTTTATTACTCCAGCTAATGATGAAATGGCTGAAACTGGTCTTGTTTTATTTATATATTTTACAGAAGATAAAAATGACCCCAGTAATATAAATTGCTCAGTTGTATATTCCCTCATTCAATCTGTGCTCATTCATTCAATGGGCAATTTTTTTGTTAAATGTACACTTTGAGCTGGTGATTAAATCTGGCTTCTGGTTTCCTCTTTACTATAAAATCAAAGGTGCTAAAACATATTTCTAAAGCCCAAAGGTTTTTAACTGTTATAAACTCCATGTGACTCTGAATTATTATTATTATTTTTTAAACAGGAAATCAGTTCTGGGCCATCCGAGGAATTGAGATGCAAGCAGGTTACCCCAGAAGCATTCACACGCTAGGTTTTCCAGCAACAGTAAAAAAAATAGATGCAGCCATTTTTGATAAACAAAAGAAGAAAACATACTTCTTTGTAGAGGACAAATACTGGAGGTAATATGCGATCGGAATGCCTTTGTATGGAGCCTAATTAGAGACAGGTTTTTTTCTTTTTTGTTACATTTTATTTATTTTTTACAGAGAGGAAGGGAGAGGGATAGAGAGTTAGAAACACCGATGAGAGAGAAACATCCATCAGCTGCCTCCTGCACACTCCTTACTGGGGATGTGCCCGCAACCAAGATACATGCCCTTGACCAGAATCGAACCTGGGACCTTTCAGTCCACTGGCCGACGCTCTATCCACTGAGCCAAACCAGTTAGGGCGAGACATGTTTTTTCTCTCTAAGGAAATCTCCTCCTCACACAGCTCTCAGTGGGAAGACTGGGGTCTTAGACAAATGTGGAGAAGTGCTTACACTAAAAAGCAGTGTCTGGTAACAGGCATTTCATGAGCTCTGCTGTTTTGAGTCCCATGTACGATAGGAGGGAGCTTCCCTTTGTGCCCTTGCCCAACCTGCCAGAAGTGCCCTCTTCTCTCCTACTCCTGTCCCTCCCCCACCCATCCTCAAGTCCTGGCTCAAGTCCCACCACCTCTAGGAAGGTTTTCCTCCTGGACTCCAAACCCAACTGGGCTTTTTTTCTTTGAATGAAGCCCTGAGAATCCAGGCCGTTGTCCCAAAGGTCTAGTCAATGTCTTGTTGGGTGTTTATCTTGTCTTACCAACTTTACTATGTGATTCTCAACGGTTTCCTTAAACCTCACTGACTAATTGCCTAGGCCTTGTTTCAGAGGACAATGAGCAGAGGCAGTCTGGGTTCATGGGAAGAACCCAAGACTCATAGAGAGGCTGATTCCCAGTCATCTGCCCAGACTCTGAGACATCTGAGCAGACCAACCCAGGTCCATTCAATAAGTCCAAAATGCATTTACTGTGCTTTGTTTCTTGTCCTAATCCCATTTTCCAAGAGACCGACATAGAAAACTCAGTCGTGCAGGGTGGGGAGGGCACATATGAGCCAAGTATGATGGAGAACTTGAAATTTGTATTTAGATGAATGATCCCACTCCCTTTATGCATCTGTTCATACCTTCATGTCCTTGTGATAGAAAAAATTATTAAGGTTCTTTATGCCCAGGCTTAAGAAATATAATAATGAACAGCATTTGCTAGATCAAAATGTTGCTTCTCTTCTGGGGGAAGAGAATTTAAAAATATATATATTTTTTAAGAGCTAAGTTTACAGTACCACTGAAGTCACATATTTCTGGAGTGTTAAACATGTTTATCATTTACTTGCGGTACTTGGAAAGTTTACTAGAATTCCACATTAAACCTAACATGGTTTAAGAATTTTGGTAACGTGGCCTCTAGGCAATGCTGAGCTGCATTCTTTTATTTGGTGCAGATTTGATGAGAAGAAACGGTCAATGGATCCGGGGTTTCCCAGGCAAACGGCGAAAGACTTCCCAGGGGTTGGTCCAAAGGTTGATGCTGTTTTTGAAGCATTTGGTAAGTGACAGCTATTTTGTTGGCAATAATAAAATAACATTTTACAGCTTGAAACATTTTATAGCTTCAGAGGGAAGAGAATTGGAATAATTTTTAATGGCAGGTTTCTTTCGCCAGTTATCTCCTCCCTTCCTAAGTTTAAATTTACAAATTTTTAACCAATCATACAAATCTATGAATTTTTAACCAGTCATATAAGTAAGTTGTTCTGAATTATGAAGGTATTTAACACAAATTTCTCCACTTTTCTTTATATGTCTAGATAAGATTCAAAGTCAGTACAAAAATCCCCTCATGTGGTATGGCCAGACTTAACACGGGCTGGCTGGCTTTCTCCTCCATGCCACGCTGGTGCTGCTGCTAATTCCCAGGGGGATTTTCTCCACCTTTCTTGAGTAGTCAGTCGTTGGCCACATTAGTCAGTTGCAAATACTTCTATTTCCATGCACCCGAAGTATGAAAAGATTTTCTTTTCTGCTCAAACCTAGGTGGGTAGAGGTTGATGGCCTTTAGCTGCAGAGTAACCAGAGCACCAGGAAGGCAGAGCCACAGCGGCCCCCAGGGCTCCTCAAAGGCCAGAAATGCCCCTCCGGCTGCAATGTGGGGAACGGGGAGGAGGAGTGTTAGGAAGAAAGAAAACAAAGAGGTTATAATTTCCCCAGGAGCAGAGAATGTCCTCTGATTGGAAGCAGAATAACCCAATAACCCAATTGGAGCCTGGCAGAGCTGGAATGGAGTGCTGTCTCCATCCTTTTCATTTGAGCATTTAAATCTGTCTATCTTTCTGAACTGCAACTTGCTCCTGTAAAATGGGGTTGGCTATACTTTCCTAAAATGGACTGTTGCAGAAATAAGGGGGGAGAGGGGGGGACACTACATGCAAAATGCTTAATACATAGTCCCTTGTGCATATTAAATTCTAAAACACTTTGCATTCCTAGTGATCCATTATTCTGAGGTTTTGTATGTTGCCAAATTTATTTATTTAAAAAAAAAAATCTCACTATTTCCCTTGTCTGTATTTGCAGGGTTTTTCTATTTCTTCGGTGGATCCACACAGTGGGAGTTTGACCCCAATGCAAAGAAAGTGACACATGTCTTGAAGAGTAACAGCTGGTTTCATTGTTAGGAGAGAGGCGTAGGGAGGCACAACAGGGGCGTTTTAAAGGAAGCTGGTCATTCTTCAGAGTCTTTGTGAACATAAATGGTGCACTTTCTCTCGCACGCACACGCCGCAACTGGGAATGTCAGCGCGAACCAAACCGCGTGTCTCCCCAGCCAGCTTCACAAGTATTACCGGGCATTCGACCAGCTGCCGAGCTTGCACTTTGGTCACGTGGAGTGGGCATACTCACGTGCAACAGACCAGGGATTGTATATAGATGATTCGCTTGTTATTTAATAAAGAGGATTTTTCAGTTCTTTTGCTTTCTTGTTTTGTTTATTGTTTGTTTCAAGAAACAATGTTCCCACAGTCTCAGATACACTGTGGACTGAGCAGTAGGCAGCCTGGGGTGCCTGGCCACTGGTGGTGGGAAAGGGGTCTCCAAGGCTGTGGCCTCACAATGGGCTCATCCGGAACTGAGGACCATTTAACACTTGCCATCCCCAAGTGGAGTGTGTATGTGTGTGTGTGTGGGGGGGGGGGGGGGGGGGGAGGGCGCTATGAGCAGGATGCTTATTTCTACCACCCTGATATCATATGTTCCTGATAACCCTAGGGCAGTGGTCAGCAAACTCATTAGTCAACAGAGCCAAACAGAGCCAAATATCAACAGTACAATGATTGAAATTTCTTTTGAGAGCCAAATTTTTTAAACTTAAACTTCTTCTAACACAACTTCTTCAAAATAGACTTGCCCAGGCCATGGTATTTTGTGGAAGAGCCACACTCAAGGGACCAAAGAGCCGCATGTGGCTCAAGAGCCGCAGTTTGCTGACCACAGCCCTAGGAGAAAGATTTAAGGCAGTGGCAACCTTATAGGGCAGGGTCTGGGAAAAATTGAGAAGCAGAATCTTATCATTATAGAAAGTCACCTACTTCACACACTTCATTTTTCAGGTGGAAAAATTAAGCCCGTTCTTCATCTTTTCCTTTTACCTATATATGCGTCCCTTTCCTGCCTAGCAAACAAATTTGCTCATATCCTCCCTATTTGCACATAAACTATTCTCTCATACTCACTTTATATCTGTCCTGTTAGAAATCTATGGGCAAATGCTTATCTTAAGACAGATTTATGCCTTAAGTACCAAGTCGAGAATATCACCTGCCACCAAGTAAAAGTTCATCCATTCTTTAACTTATTTATTCATTTGAGAATAACTAACCAATCATACACTATGTTCCAGGCATTTTGCTAGCTTGTGGGCATAGGAGCCTGGGAAAATTAATACAACCCCACCCGTTATGGAGATTATAATCCAACAAGAAAGAATCTATGCAAATAACAGCAAACATGTATATGCAGCTGTATATTTAAAAAGACCTATAAAGAAAAAAAATGACTTCCTTGTTAGAATAGCAGCAGGATTTCCTTTGAACTAAGTGGTTTTAGTAGAAGTTTTGAGGGACTGGCATTAAGAAGGTTTTGAGGGGAAGAGATTGATAACTTGGACTATACTGGTCACACCGGAGAGTGAGAGACGAGAATAAAATATACAGATGAGATAGTCCATAGGATCCCATAATCGATTAGAAATGGAGTTTAAGAGAGAGGGAAGCGTCCAGAATAATTCCCAGATAGCTTCCTTGAGCACAAGGGTTGTCGGTGACAGCATTTACTGAGAAGGGGAAAGACTTGGAGAAAAGCAGTTTTGTCAGAAAAGGGTATGAGGAAGAATTGTTAGTTTTGCCAGGTTTTGAAATGTCTGTGAGATATACAAAGAGGCCTTGAGGTAAATGAGTCTGAACTCAAAAGAGAAGCTACCGTAACTATGTAACAGATGGTAACTAAACTTTCTGTGGTGATCATTTTGCTATACAGACATATATTAAACCATTGTGTTATATACCTAAAAATAATACATAGTATACGTCAATTAAATCTCAAGTTTAAAGAAAGAGAAGATATAAATATGTAGGCTTTATCAGCCTTTAATTGTTCTTAAAATCATGAGTATGAAAGACACCATATGGAAGATTTTAAGATGGAATTTTAATAAACAGTAATATTCTGCAATGAATTAGGTATTTATTTAAAAAATAACTTAAATTTATTTGGTTAGTTTTTGATAAATAATATGTAGCTACAACACAAATGTAAAAGTTAAAAAACATAAATAAATAAATAAATAAATAAATAAATAAATAAATTTAAAAAACGTTATGTAATGAAAAGTTAATTTTTTTCACACCCTGTCACAACCACCTACCATCTAGGTCCTTTTCTCAGAAGCAACCAACTAGATTCTTATCAATCTTTCCAAAGTTATTTTACACAGACACAAGCACAAATAATGTCTTTTGAAATTAAAATGCTAGCAAGAAATTCACACTGCTCTCCTTGTTGCTGTTTTCACTTAATACCTTGACAACCATTCCATATTATTATGTGTAGATTGTTTCACTCTTCCGTTGGCTGCTTCCTATGAAATAAAAATATAATTTATTTATTCAGTCTCCTTTTGGTGACTAAATTAGTAATTAAGTAAATGCTTATATCAAATAATTAAAATTTTAAAATACAAATAATAATAAAAAATTAAATAAATAGATCTATACTAATAAAAGAGGAAGGTGTAAATTGACCATGCCTTTGCAATGCCCACCATCCAATCAGGGGGGGTATGCAAATTAACCTAACAAAGATGGCAGGTTAATTTGCATATACAGGTGTGGAGGTGCTGGAGGCAGGATGCTTGCTGCTCTGGGACTCTGGGCAGTGTGGGAAGGTGGAAGCTGGAGTGAAGGCAGTGCCAGCAGCCAGGGGAAGAAAGGCCCATTCTTGCACAAATCTTCATGCATCAGGCTTCTAGTTTGAAATAAATAGAAATATTGCATAAAGAAAATAATTTAATAATGTATTAATATAAAGTACACACTTGAAAACCACATACCGTAATATATTTGAAATAAGAATAAATTAAATAAAATTGGGTACATCAGAAGATTGTTTTCAGTGTTTGGTGTATCAGTACATTATTTTCAACACTTTGCCATTATTCCCAGTGCTACAATGAGTATCCTTGAGCACACTTGCATATCTGATGAAAAATTTAATCTTCAAAGGCTGAGATGGAGGAGCAGAAAAACTATTTGCTAAATTCTCCACCATCTGGCCCATTGGATGCTCTGTATAGTAGCATAATTGGTGGAGTAACAAGAGTTGAATTCTAATTGAAGTAGGTAGAAATATTGGTAAGTTAAAATGCTTTTGGTTACAGGTAGAAAAAAAGCTTCCTGTAAAATAAAAATAAAAAAATATAAAACTAAAATAAAATTTTAAAGTGTATAAAAAAAGACAAAAGACAAGTGTTGGCAAGGATGTGGAGAAAAGGAAACCCTTGGCAGCAATGTAAATTGGCATAATCATAATGGAAAATAGTATGTAATTTATTTAAAAATTTAACAATAGAGCTAACACATAATCTAGCAATACACTTCTAGGTACATATCAGAAGGAATGAAATCAGTATCTCAAAGACATATCAGCACTCCCATGTTCATTACAGCATAATTCACAATAGCCATATATAGGAACAATCTATGAATGAATGAATGAATCAATGAATCAATGAACAAAGAAAAGGTGGTATATGTATATATAATAGACTATCATTAAGCTTTTAAAAACTCAAATCTTACCATTTGTGACAATGTGGGGAACTTGAGGACATTATGCTAAATGAAATAAGCCAGACAGAGAAAGGCAAGTATTGCATGATCTCATTTATGTGTGTGAACTTATAAAATTCAAACTTATAAAAGCAGAGAGTTTAATGGTGGTTGCTAGGTTCTAGGAGGATTTTGGTCAAGGGGTACAACATTTCAATTATGTAGGATGAAGTTCTGGGGATCTAATATACAACACCAGAGGCCTGGTGCATGAAATCCATACACTCGGTGTGGGGGTGGACATGGGAGAGTCCCTCAGCCTGGCCTGTGCCCTATCACAGTCTGGGAGCCCTGCGATGCATCATCCCAAAGAGGTAGGCCCTGCCCACCTAGTGGGGGGCTCCTCGATGGATCACCCCCACAGTGGGAGGCCCTGTCCATCCACTGTAGCACCACCATGGGGAAGCCTGGGCCTCCCCCTTCAGGGCAATCATGCATCAATTGTGCCCCTGCAAAGGGAGGCCCCACCCATCAGCCGCAGCCCACTGATTGGTGGCCTGGGCCTCCCTTTTTGGGGTGATCATGGAGCCTTCAATTGATTGCCCTGCCAGTGGGCTGGGCATCCCTCTGCAGGGTGATCATGGGGCGATAGCTGGGTGCCCGACCAATCACATCACACCTGCCTTATCTGGCCTGGTGCCAGTGGGTGTCATAGCATGGTCATCTGGGAGGTCCTCCAGATAGTCGATTTACATATTACACTTTTACTAATACAGATGGAGGCCTTAGCGAAGGTGTTCTCAACACATACACATACACACACACAGTAACTAGGTGGGTGATGGATGTGTTAATTAGTTTGATCATGGCAATCATTTCACAATGTATAGTTATATGAAAACATCATGTTTTATACCTTAAATTATACTATTTTTATTTGTCAGATATACATCAATAAAGTTGTGGGAAAGTTTTTTAAAAGTAAAAATAAATAAAAATAAAGAAGTTTATTTTTAATTCACATTGCTTAAAAGTAGAGTAATATAGCGGATTTTAGTTTCAATGTGGCTTCTTTAGTCTTAACTCTGTTCTCTGTGTCAGTTTTACCTTCAGGCTGACTATCTTTTCAGCAGTATAACATTTGTAGTCCCAAGAACCACACCCCACAAAGCACTACCCCTAGTCTTCAAACCACACCTCTGAGCCCCCCTCTGTTGGATCACATGGTCATCCTAAAACAACCAGTGTGGCAAGAAGGATGAGTCTGTTTCACCCCAGCCATGTTGCTGTCACACAGTGGAGTAGGGGAAACGATACAGAGGCAACAATCTCTGTCCATCCACTAC
Source organism: Pipistrellus kuhlii (assembly GCF_014108245.1). NCBI lineage: Eukaryota > Metazoa > Chordata > Mammalia > Chiroptera > Vespertilionidae > Pipistrellus > Pipistrellus kuhlii. Next base: position 55,135,390 of record NW_023425595.1, on the reverse strand, counting down.
AGACAGAATTTGGGAGGTGAGAAAGTGAAAATATAAGTGCAGATAATTCTAACAAGAAGTTGGGTTAGATATGAAGCAAAACATCCATTTTTATACTGCTAGACCTGATTCTAGTTCTTATGTGTGTCTGTTCCTGGTTGAAAAAAGAAACTAGACAACTTTTTATTTACTGAATATGTGTGTGTGTGTGTGTGTGTGTGTGTGTGTGTGTGTGTGTGTGTGTCTTTGGCCAGGCACTTGACTAGGGACTTGATATGTACTGTTCTGTTCGTTTAATCCTCATAATGACTAATGAGTTGTTGGTTTGTCTCAACAGTACAGAAATACAAGGTTAGGTGATTCAGTAACTTTGCCATGGTCACGTAGTGAGTGGCATATCTCCCTGGTTTCCAAGGTTATTGTCATATTTTGCCTAGGGTAACAGACAATAAATCAGCATGGATGGCCTAAGCTTTGACTCTGTTCTGAATTGGATGTTCTGCTACTTCATACTGCACAACCACAAAAGGTGGGGCTGACTCTTTCTCAATCCTGCAATTCAAAAGCCCCACAACCCAAGGGGCAGGGTTCTTCTATCTGCATCCGAACCTAACTTCTCCAAACTTCTCTGTGCTATCCCAAATTATAACAGACAGTGGGGAACCTCACGCCTGCTACTATTCCCCTCTGTGAATTCCCCCAAGCAGTGTTGTTGCAGAAAGACAAATGTGTTTGTGTGCTGACAAGCCATTCACCTGTGTTTCTTGACCCCAACAAGAGACCAAGACCAGAGACCAGACTTGTAATCTATGTCCGGACAAACCTAGCCCTAATGGTGATGTGGTACTGAATTCCAGAATGATGTTGAAGAACTGGCTTAGTTCCCTTGGCCTTGGAAACTTGGAGAATGCTTGCACTTATGGAAAGTGATCCTGTAACACTAAGTTGAGGAGAAAGGAAAGCAGAAGCTGGGAATCAGAATGGAACTTGGTAATAAGCCAACAGAATGGTAGACTTAACACAGATGACAAAAATAAAAAATAAAAAATAAAGATGCTGAATCAAAACAGATGGGTTTTGACCTCAGAAGCATTTTAAAAAGCCCATAACAAAAAGTTAAGCAACATGGAGACTCATTGTGATCCCATTGAGAATGGAGACAGTGGGAAGAACAGACTAAATCTGAAATCCTGCAGGAATAGTGTGAAATCAATAGTTTGTAAAACTGAAGAAACTGTTTCATTTGATAACTTGGAATTTGGGTAGAAACCTCCTAGAGTTGGTTAAAAGTCTTTTGTCTTAATCTATAATCACTAATAATGATCAATATTTATAACTTTAGGGTCTATAGACTTGAAATAGTAATTATCTTCCATTTGGTTGAGAGCAAATGAGCCACTTCTAGGAGGAGGATATATAATAAATATGTATAGACATGCTAATATTGAATACAATATTGAGACTTTTATTTACACTGTGGTATGTTTTGTAATCATTCTACTGTTTTGGATATGGGTTTTTTTTTTGTCTTTAACTTGTTTGAAAAATGTATGAGAATGTAATTTAATACATTCAATTATTTGCTTTATTATATTAATAACAGATACTTAAATACTTAAAAATACCTTTTGTGGATTTAAAATCTGCATAATAGTTTTAGATTATTTAAAAGAATTAGCTATATAAAAATCACCGTTATACTTTAAAGTGTTGATTAAAATACTACTTATGATTGCATATACTATTAAATTTTTAAGGATAATTCATTATTTTAAACATCTGATTCAACTAAATATTAATCAGAGATAGTGAAAGTGATAATACTTACTTTTATATACATTAGCTACATTAATAAACACAATAACAAGATTAAAAAATTGAACTTAAAGTCTTAAGAAACTTTAATATTTGCCTTTAATAAATTTTTAATTATAATACCAGTGAAGCTGTATTACTAGGCATGCAAAAAAGCTGCCCTCAGACATTAACAAATCCAATAGAAAGACTGATACATTTACTAGCCCTGTTTTAAAGCAGAAAAGAAACAAATATATATACTACCTCATTGAATTCTTATTTGTTTCTTTTTTTTTTTAATTCTCATTTGTAAAGTAGATATTATTAAGCCAATTTCACAAATATAAGGATTTCTGCTGCTCATAGAGTTTAAGTCATATCCTCAGAGTTATGCAGAAAATAGATATAGAGCCAGGGTTCTAATCCATCTGAACTGATATCAAGTTTATGTTTGATCCACTCTGCTACCTCCCTGCTCTTGGTCTTGACATGAACTTATCTGTAAATGTGATTAATGGCAAAAGGGACAAGGAAAGAAAAAAGTGACAAAGATAACTGGGTAAGACTTAGGAAAGAGAAGAAGGGCTTGACTCTGTTACACAGATTGAATCAAGGGGTGGGTTGAAGTGACATTCAAAAGTCAAAGGCTCACCAAAACCGATTTGGCTCAATGGATAGAGCGTCGGCTTGGGGACTGAAGGGTCCCGGGTTCGATTCCGGTCAAGGGCATGTACCTTGGTTGTGGGCATACCCCCAGTAGGGGGTGTGCAAGAGGCAGCTGATCGATGACTCTCTCTCATCGATGTTTCTAGCTCTCTATCTCTGTCTCTCTTCCTCTCTGTACAAAATCAATAAAATATATTTTAAAAAAAAGTCAAAGGCTCATAGCTTCAGGTGTTCCTAGAAGGCTGCTTTATACTACTTTCCCATTTCAATAAAGAATAAGTCATGTAATAAAATATTTCATGTGCATCTAAGGGTTTAGAAATATGGCCTGTTGTTAATTAAAAAAAAAATACCCGTTTCATACTTGAAGAACATATGATAATTTGTCAGTTGGGTTAATCCATTAAGAAATCACTGGAAAGCCTGATACCACAGGAAAGGGCATGGGTGACTCATAAAAGAGCTTGATCGAGGGCCTCCACATTCCTAGAACAACATGTGATGTGAGACCACAAATAGATTTTAAAGGCACAAAATAATTTTATACATAATTTTATACATCTGTTGCAGAATATTAAATCAATATCTTTGACAAGTTCTACATCTAAAAATGAAAATTTAATCCTTACATTTTTCTCTACATGAACTTGTTTTGAATTTCTTTTCCCACAAAGTTCTAGCATGTTACCATTTGACTCTGAGGCAAAAAAAAAACAGTCTTTTTCACAATGCTCTCAGCCCATTCCAATCTGGTGATTATTCAGATTCAAATCACATCCTCGTGAGTGAGTGATACTCTTAGGAGGAGAATCACAACCACAAGATTATAGTTTGTAGAAATTCAGGTAAAAAATTCTACTCTGCTAAGAAAAGACAGAAATGCTCCCTACCCTTTTGGGGTTCACAATTTGGGGATGATACCACTGATATGGAGAGAAATGCTAAGGCAGACAGGGTCATTTGTTCACTCTTGGCAATGTTCACCAAGCACTGCTGAGAGCTTGAATAAAACTGAACAAAACAGACAAAGATTTTTGCCTTCTTAGAACTTATATCTACAGAGAAGGCAGACAGGAAACTAGAATCAGAGACTTAACTGTAATGTATCATATATTAGAAGGAAATAAGTGCTAAGGGGAAAAAAAAGTAGAGTGAAGTGAGGGGATTAAAAGTGAGGAGGGCTGGGGTGGTGATGATGGGTTGCAGTATAAATAGTGCAGTTAAAGTGGGTCTCACTGAGAAGGTGATATTTGAACAAAGATGAAAGAGGCAGGAGAGCTTCCAAGTGAATCTGGGGAAGCACACTCCAGGCAGAGAGAGCAGCTAGAGTTAAAAATCCTGAGGTGCTCAGTATGTTCAAAGAACAGCAAGAGGACTGCTTGCAGCCATGAAGTAAGTGGGAGGGGCACGGGATTACCAGAAGATAAAGAAGTGAGGGCTAAGGTGGGGAGCAAGTCATGTGGGATTATATGGGTCAACTTTGGTTTTTGCTATGAGTGAAATGGGGAAGCCATTAGAAAGTGTGTATCAAAGAGCCTTTGGCTAAAGCAAAGAGTCTCTGTTCAACTAGATTCTAGGGGAGAAGGGGCAGAAGCATGGAGACCTGTTAGGATGCTATTGGAATGTTCCAGGCAAGAAAATATGTAGCTCTAGCCAAGGCAGTAGCAGTGGAAATGACAGAAGTTATTCTGGGTATATTTGGAAGTAAAACCAACAGGATTTAATAATGGAGTGTGAGAAAAAGAGTTCAGAATGATATCAAGTCTTTGGGACTTAGCAACTCAGAGGATGAAGCTGCCGAGTTGGTATCACCGAAGATGTGAGTGAAGCCTGCTTTGGGGGAAGATCAGAAGTACAGTTTGGAACCTGCTGTATATTTAAGATGTCTATTGTACATCCAAGTAGAGATGTTGGATATATGAGCCTGGGGTTTAAGGAGAATATGATGGTTGGAGATATAAATATGGGAGCCATCAGTGCATACATGGTTTTTAAGTCTTAAAATTGGGTGATTTTAACAGTGGAGTAAGAATATAGAGAAGGGCCGAAACCTGTTTGGCTCAGTGGTAGAGCGTCGGTCTGAGGACTGAAAGGTCCCAGGTTCGATTCCGGTCAAGGGCATGTACCTTGGTTGTGGGCACATCCTCGGTAGGGGGTGTGCAGGAGGCAGCTGGTCGATGTTTTCTCTCATCGATGTTTCTAGCTCTCTATCTTTCTCCCTTCCTCTCTGTAAAAAAAATAAATAAAATATATTAAAAAAAAAAAAAAGAATATAGAGAAGGGAAGTGGCCCAAGGTTGAGTCCTAGGGCACTCCAATACTGAATGATGGAACACATGCACATTACACATGTATCTGACCACTGTTTTACAACACTGATTTGAAGCACCAGAGTCATCAGTGGAATAAGTCAGAATAACAGGTATATCATAATCTGTAATTATAGATTGCCTCTTTTTGCTACTTGTGAGAATCCGAAATGTGAATTGCTATATCCACATAAATGTGTCTGACATAGAGAGGAGGATATGATGTGCTGGTGGTATGGCCATTTTGGGACAGGAATGTGTAAATCCTGACAGATGATTCAATGATGAGCTGGTGTTGAGTGGAGGAATGTTTCAGCAGGTCAAGAAAGGAAATCAGGAAGAAATGGTGAAGAAGGGAAAGGATTAAGATGACAAAATATAGACTCACATATAGAATGTAATCTAGATTGGTCATGTAGGAAGAGGACAGGGAACAAGGAGGAAGGAAAGGATTAAGATGACAGAATATAAACTCAGATATGGAAAGTAATCTAGATTGGTCATGTAGGAAGAGGGCAGGGAACAAGGAGGAGAGAGATGTATGAAGAGGATTTGCATCAAGTTGTGGGGTGGAGAGCAGAGAACCTGCAGGAAGGCTTTCATTCTTCATGGATCAGGGGCCAGGGAGTGCCAGCTGGTCTACCTGAGAAGCAAAAGCCACACTTAACCTTCAAGCAAGAAAAGGGGTACTGCTGTGGCTGGATTTAACATCATCTCATGCATTGATTTATTCACAGATATTTACTGAATGCCCAAGGTTATCAGGCACAGTGTTATGGAGGGGGGAAAAATCAGACAAAGTGGCTGTTTATATTTTAGTAAAAGAGACAGAAAAATGAAGAGATGATCAGAATAGAGAGGAGCACTGCTCAGAGCAAATGCACAGAACTAGGGAAACACACAACTAACCCAGGTTTGGGAGGTCAAGGAAGGATTTCAGAGGAGGTACATCTAAGCTGAAGGCAAATACTTGGTGAGAACGTGCACCACGTGTAAGGGCCTGAAGAGGAGGGCGTGTGGCATCTTATAGCCTAGACTCCTTATTGTGGCATCAAGGCCTTTCTCAATTTCATCCTTGTTGGCTTCTTTATGTCATCTCTCATTATATCCCACCCTAAATGCTACACTCAGCCATGCTGAACCACTTGAAGTTCCCTATACGTGCCTCTTCCAGTCTTATGCTTGCTGTACCTATTGCCCAGCATAGTGTGGATGGCATATTTGGGGGGATATTTAGGCATATCCTCCCAAATTTCCAGAGGATGTGATTGGGCTCTCTCCCAGAATTAGAAACAACAGACCCAGAGAACAGAATCAGGACCAGGGCATGTCAAAGTCCTGCACAGGCTCTTACTATGGGGGAGCATCATTCTTGAAGCAAAGTTGATTTACAGACAGAGAAAGAAAGAGACTGAGAGAATGAAACACAGAGAGAGCCTGTAATCTTCCCATTTCTCAGGAAGACAGTCCTGAGGTTAGATTCCAAGAGATTCCTCAAGTTCCTTATTATAAATCCACTGCAATTAGCCTGCCAACAAAATGATTCTTGGCTTAGACATAAAGTGGGAGTGTGTTGGCAAGCCACAGACCTTTGGAGAAATGTGGAATTAGCTGGGGGGGGGGGGGGGGGGGGTGTCCCAGCAGGGCAAAGGAAAATGCATGTCCAGGTGAAATCAGCAGTCAACAAGGAGAGGGAAAAATGCAGCTGGTTCAACCACCATCATTGAGAAACTGCCCCCTAAAACTCAAGCTATGGGCTTCCCCAGAGCAAAGTTCTAGAGTTTTACAATGAAAAGTAAAGTTGTCTGAAGTTGGTTACTCCTTGTCATCTAGAGTCTCCAAGGAAAGGAACATATTACAGTTCAGGTGTCCTTATTAAAAATAAATAAAGGCAGCCTAGCTGTCAAGGCTCAGTGGTTCAGCGTCAACCTTTGAACCTGGAGATCATGGTTTGATTCCCGGGCAGGGCACAAGCTCCGGTTGAGGACTTGATCCTCAGTAGGTGGTATGAAGGAGGCAGCCAACCAATGATTCTCTCTCACCATTGATGTTTCTCTCTCTCTCTCTCTCCCTTCCTCTCTGAAATCAATAAAAATATTTTAAATAAATAAATAAATAAATAAATAAATAAATAAAGTAAATACCACTATTGGCAGAAGCTCTTACAGTCCGTTATGCTGAAATTAATCATGGATTTGGCGAACAGCAACAGTTAGATGCTCTGTCCCACTGGGTGCTGCTATTCTGAGAGGTAAGAATTGGGTGAGGGACCACTGAGAAAAGCTGGTGGAGGGGATTGGAAGGATATAACTCTGGTTGCCTTCAAAGCACTTCTCATTATGGATTCTATGAGATTCCTCTGATTCTTTCCAATAAACCTTCCTTGAATTCAGTTTGGCTTTTTGGTTCCTAATGAAAACAAACTTGCCATTCTCACTTGTTCTTGAAGACCCAGCTCATAGGTCACCTCCTCCAGGGCACAGTCAGTGGCCTCCACATCCTGCCCTCTGGCTGTGTTCAATGGTCCTATTATGTGCACCCATTAATACATACCCTGTTTCCCTGAAAATAGGACAGTGTCTTATATTAATTTTTTTCTCCCAAAGTTGCGCTAGGTCTTATTTTCAGGGGATGTCTTATCTTTCCATGTGCTAGGTCTTATTTTCTGAGGATGTCTGATTTTCGGGGAAACACGGTAGCATGCTGTGACTGTCCTCTCAAAAATGTCCCACAATGGACTATCTCCACTGCCCAGCACTGTGCTGTCACTTAATTATTGCTTTTAATGAATAAATAATAAGTTTGAGAGGGAAACAATGCTTGATCCTAGATATGAACAACCAGTGAGAATCTATGAGGCCAAAGGTGGAGAGGAAGGAACCAGCACATGCGATAGAACAAAGTTATCAAAGAACATACCATGTTTGGGAAACCACAGAAAGTTGGTTTGACAACATTGAAGGAAAGGTTTATTTATTTTTTCTGAGTTATAATTGTAAAGGGGAAATATTAAATATTCAACTTAATAGTCATATAATTAAGAACATTAAATTTTATGTAATAAATGTAAAAATAGAGACAATGCTTCCCAAAGAATATTAATTAATTAAGTCTATTAATTAGCAAATCCAGGCTAACATCAATAAATTAAACTATCAATTTACTCCCCTAATAATAATGACAAGTACCTCCTGCACCCAAGTAAATTTCTTAAGGATTTCTGATGTAGATTTAAAATGCTTCAGAGAGGGGCAAAGATTATAGGGAATAAGCACCCTGGCCTTCCAAGGGTTTAGAGACGAGAGGAGCTTGAGGGTCCACATCAGTTATTTAATCCCTGTAAGTCAGTAGAAATTTGCTTTGGGTGAGAATTTCCCCCTGGGCTGTGCTCTTGGTAAGTGACAGGACACAGAGACACTGCTGCCTCTTAACATTACCTACATTTATCAATGAAACCTCCTCAGCTGGATTAAGGGGGAAATGTGTTTCATTTTCCTCAGAAAAAGCTAAAGGTGAGTCTGTATGACACATAACTTCCTGGCCATGACTTAGGCAATAAAAATAACTCCCACCTTAACATTTATTCCTAGAATCACATTTAGCACATGGCAATAAAGGTGATGATGTTGATACACTTTATAACATGGCTGTTTCTTGGGAAAAGTTCCAAAGTTAATAAAGGAAGTAATTTACTGTGTTGTTTTATGGTGCACATTTATATATACTTTATTAAAAAATATATATTTTTTTCTAAATGACCTGATCTAATTGCACAATTTTTTTTTACCTGATCTAATTGCACAATATGTATTTCCTCAAGAATCATATTTAATTTACATTGTAGGTAATTACTTACTATCAGTATCATATATTCTCATCAAGGTTCTTGAACCATAGTTCCAATAGTTTTCCTTTCCACAAAATAAAATAAATGAAAATGTAGGAGCTGGATTTCCTCATCTTCAATGTAAGAGGGATAAAGTAGGTGGTTTTTTGTGTCTTTCCAGTTCAAGAGGACAACACGCCCTGAGTGGCTATTATGTGACAAGCATAATGTATATCCCTTTCAGGGATTTAACCATCCTCCATGCCATCGTGGCAGATCTGAATATTATTATTTCCATTGTGTCCACTAGAAAATGGAATATCGGAGAGGTTAACATGCCTAAAGGTTACAGGTCTAAAATGATGCAAAATCTAGATTTGAGTTCAAACCTTCTTTACATAAAAATTAATTTTCTGTCACATCAGAATGCTCTTTCTGTTTCCATATTCTGTTTCTTGTACATCTAGTAGTTCTACATTTGCAACCAAACTGCCTAGGAAATCAATCAGTAGGAGTCCATTGAATTTGTAATGCATGAATCATATTTTGGTTAATATTTTAGAGAAATATTTATCTTTTTATTAAAAAAAAATACTATAGCCTGGCCAATGTGGCTCGATGGTTGAACAACAACCTATGAACCAGGAGATCATGGTTCAAATTCTAATCAGGATACATATTAGAGTTGCCAGCTCGATCCCCAGTGTGGGGTGTGCAGGAGACAGCCAATCAATGATTCTCTCTCATCTTTGATGTTTCTATCTCTCTCTCCCTCTCCATTCCTCTCTGAAATAAATAAAAACATTTTTTTAAAAAGAGATATGCTCTAAAAAAAAATACTAATTATAGACTTAGAAAATGGGTTTTATATCTGTGAATCTCTGTTTATCTTGTATTACTATGTAGAACCTGATTATGGGGATGGTCTTAAAGATCAGAAAGTAATGATGATTGCAATACAAGGTGAGCAAAAGTAGGTATATACTTGAGAGTATTCAAAATACTGTTTATTTTTGTATTATTTATTAATTATTGTATTATTAACTATATGAACAACTGTAAACCTACTTATGCTCCACCCTTTATGTAGTCTTTCAATTTATGAAGCACCTGTCAACTCAAGTCTATCTTCAACAAATGGGCTCAGCATTATTATTTCCTTTTCGCAGGCAATAACATCCAAGATTGCTCAGCTGTGATTCAAACCTATGTAATTTGATTCAAAATTCTGGGTTTTTTCTACCACACCCTTTGGAAGGTGCTTGGAGAAGGATTCTCATATACACCTCCTCCCCAGATGAGGTATGTCTGCTCACTACAATGAGAAAGCCACTGTATTGAGCACAAATCACTGATACTGGAATGTGCATTGTCATGAAGCAGACAGCCTGGATTTAAATCTCCACTCTGCCATCTAGTGGTGCCTGGGAGAATGTCTGAGTTCAATTTTTCCTCACCTATGCTATACACCTGAACCATCCAGCTCTCAGGGATCCGGCCTCCCTAGACCCACCTCACAACCACTCAAGGAGCTGGAAGGAACGCATGAGTCTTTATACCTGTTGGGAACTGCCCAAGTGTTTCCCTTTCCAGTTTAAGAAAATGGCTCTTCTCATGCTTCCCTCACACCCTTTTCCTTTACCCCCTTAGTTGAAGACACTGGCATAACCTCCTTAAATGATTTTGAGTTTTTCACAAAAAAAAAAGAAATGTAAGAGGGATAAAGTAGGTTTTCTGTGTCTTTCCAGTTCAAGAGGACAATTTAGCTTATTATGTGACAAGCATGTGTATGTCCCATTCAGATTTGGGGAGGGATATTACCTTCAATCAAGTAGAATTTCAGTGTAGTTCTGCAGACACCTCTGAGACTAGGAAACAGGAAACTCTTTGCAAGATCCTGGGAAATTATACAAAAAAATACAATTTCTCATCTCAATATATTAATCTATTGTAATCAGACAAACAATGATTCCATATTACCTGTCACGACCTGAGCCAATTAAGCAGAGACATAGTTGAATCATATATAAGTGTTTATTCCAATACCAGAGGCCTGGTGCATGACATTCTTGCATGAGTGTGTGTAGGGGGAGGTCCCCTCAGCCCAGCCTGCACCCTATCCAATCCGAGATGCCTCGGGGGGAATGTCTGACTGTCTGTTTATGTCCAATCTTGGGGATCAAGCCTAAATCAGCAGTCAGACATCCCTCTCAGAATCCTGGACCACTGGCTTCTAATCACTCACCTGCCTGCCTACCTAGTTGTCGCTAGCTACCCCCTCCCCCTGCTGGCCTGATCACCCCTCACTGCTTCTGTGTGCCAGCCTGATCACCCCTAACTGCCCCCCTGCCAACCTGGTTGCCCTTAACTCCCACTCCCTCCCTGCCAGCCAGGTCACCCCCAACTACCTCTTCCCTGCCAGCCTGGTTGCCCTAACTCTCCCCTACCAGCCTGTCACCCTTTACTGCCTCCCCCCTGCCAACCTGATCACCCCCATAAGCCCCACACTCTGCCAGCCTCGTTGCTCCCAACTGCACCCCCTCCCTACTAACCTGGTTGCCCCCAACTGCTTTCCTGTGCTGGCCTGGTCACCCCTCACGCCCAAACCCCCTCGTCCAGCCAGGTCACCCCACACAGCCTGCTTGTTAAGTTGTTTGGTCATTCCACACTACCCCTCTGCCAGCCTGGTCATAGGCAGCCATCTTGTGAGGGTGTGAGAGTTAACTTGCATATAGCCTCTTTTATTATATAGGATTGCCAGCAGTATGGGAGAGCATCAGGTCTTCCACAAAAATCTCTTCTCTAGCCACCAAAAGCCTAACTGTTTATCTAGGTTAGGGGTGTCGAATTCAATCAGAGAAGGGGCCAAAATCTAAAATCCAGCGTAAATCGAGGGACGAATGGTTTACTAAACAGTCATAAACTGACATTGTGATGGAATTGCAGCGGAGTGCAGTGATGACAGCGCGGTGCAGGCCCCATTGCAAGGCCTGGCGGGACGGATTTGGCCCGCGGGCCTTGTGTTTGACACATGTGATCTAGGTAGAAGTACAAAGGAAAGTAGGCAAAAGGCAAATGGGCAGTTTACAGAAATGCAAAGGGGCTGGGCATCTCAAAGGGCTTAGTGATATGTAAGGGCTGGAGTTACTTGGGGAAATAGTCAAAGGGCAGTTAACAGGTAAGCAGGCTGGAGATTTGCAAAGGCCTGCAGGTATGCATAAAAGAGTGGGGATCTTCAAAGAGCTGGCAAGTCTGGTTTCTGAGGACAGGCTGCATTTCCAGGTGAAGCTCCCTAGTCCTGAGTACTATTGTCAGCCAGGTTAGAATACGCCTTCTTTAATCAGAACAAAACAATCACAGTTAACAGAGCATGATTAATATTTCTTATAATACTAGCTGGTTCCCCAACATTCTACTCCTACCTCTTTCACTATGACATATACTCTATAGAATAACATGTATGTGTATATATGTATGCATGTGTAAAATATGCAGTACACACAGGTCCCATTTCATATTGATCCCTTTTCATACGAATCCCCTTTTATTCCTTTATATGTGGATTTGCTCTAACAACAGTGATAGCAGGACCTTAGGAGAGATGAGAACAGGACTATGGGGAATGAGAGAGGACTCCCTGACTTGAGGGTGAGCTCCAAGGTCAGGAAGTAAAGCAGCCCCATATTCTAACTGTGTAGCACTTAAGACAGAACTTTCTGAGCTGCTCATTTTATTCTATCTGTACACATTCTCCTGCCCCACCATAGGCATTCTCTTTTTGAAAGATGGTTAGCCTGGAAACCTAACTTCCTTTCCCAGAACTATGGAGGGGTACCAGCTGTTTCAAAACATTAGCAACTACTTGAAAAAATGGTAATTTATATAATAAACATGTTATATCTATTTCATGAGAAAATTAACTCCTAGGTTAGAACAAAATTGGTATCTGGTTATTTTTGCAATTCCTAGCACGTGGTCTGATGCCTTATCTAATAAAAGAATAATATGCAAATTGACCGTACCAACAAGCCACACCCACATCCACACCCACCACCCAATCAGAGCCAGTATGCAAATTAACCCAACCAAGATGGCTGCAGCCATAGAGAGCAGGAAGGAAGCTTGGGTTTCCCAGGCAATGGAAGAAGCTAAGCTTTCTGCCTGCCCTTGCTGGCCTAGGCCTCTACTCAAGGCTACAAAGTTTCAATGATAGAAGGTAAACAAATCCAAACAGAAAAGGTGGCAACCACACAGCAGAAGACTTGGCTCTGCTCCAGGCTACAAAGTTTCAATTGTAGAAGGTATATAAATTCCAGACACCAGGTCTTTTGCTTGGGTTGCCAGGGGGTGGCCGGCCTGCAAACCACCACAGGCCCCTCGCCCAGGCCACCCAAGGGAACCCCCACCCTGATCCAGGACACCTTTTAGGGCAAACCAGTTGGCCCCCACCCATGCGCCAGGCCTCTATCCTATCTAATAAAAGAGTAATATGCAGATTGACCATTATTCCAACACACAATATGGCTGCCCCATGTGGTCAAAGATCCTGCCCCCATGTGGACACAAGATGGTCACCACAAGATGGCCAGCAGGGGAAGGCAGTTGGGAGGGACCAGGTCTGCAAGGGAGGGCAGTTGGAGGTGAACCCTGCAGGGGAGGGCAGTTAGGGTGACCAGGCCAGCAGAGGGGGAAGTTGGGGGCAAACGGGCTGGCAGGGGAGCAGTTAAACATCAATCAGGCTGGCATGGCAGTGGTTAGGGTGTGATCAGGCTGGCAGGCAGAATCAGTTGGGGCAATCAAGAAGGCAGGCAGGTGAGCAGTTGGAGCCAGCAGTCCTGGATTGTGAGAGGGATGTCCAGTGAGATCAGGCCTAGAATTGTATTAGGTGGACATAAAGAGAAAGAAAAAATATGACAAAGCAGGGAAACATATGTAAGACATATCTGGAAAGCAATGTAATTCTTTTATACATTTGTTTGGAAGAGTGGGACAAGGGAGTAATTTTTAGACCTGAGCATGGAAGGTCTTCAGTGCTACAGTTAGTGTATATTTGCCCTGGGAGACAATGAAAATCATTGAGAATTTTACTCATAAAAATACTTACATTTATGTTGAACCAGACTGATCAGGGGATGGGGCCAGCTGGCCAAACTCGCAGCCCATCCCCTTTGTTGGCCTGCCCCTGATTGGACTCTCCCAACCACATCAAGAGTGGGACTGGCCAAATGCTTCCTCCCTTCCCCCCATTCCTGCCCCTATAATCAGCCCGCCCTATCACAATAGGCCCACAGCCCCTCCTCCTGGCTGCATCACCCCTGATTGCATCCTCCACCCTAAGACTGAGTATCAAATGCCAAAATGGATCAATGAGAATGTGATCTGAGAAAAAGCCATTTGATATGGTTGGTGGTGGGAGTTAGTAGTAAACACTGAGAGTGCAGTACATGCAATATAGAGATGATGTATCATAAAATTGTACATTTGAAACCTATAGAGTCTTATTAACCAAGTAGAGGCCTGATGCATGATTTTGTGTATGGGTAGGGTCCATCAGGAGTGGGCCGGCCAGGGGGAGGGGCTGAAGGGGGTTGGCTGGCCACAGGAGATTGGCTGTGAGAGCGCACTGACCACCAGGGGGAAGCTCTTGCATTAAATAGCAACCGATTGACCAGTCGTTTGGTCGTTCAGTCACTTAGGCTTTTATATAGAGAGATATTATCCCAATAAATTTAATTACAAAAAGAAAAAAACAAAAAAAACAAAAAACAGAAAGATGTACCAATAAAAGTAGTTACATAAATAGTGTGCAGATGTTAGACACAAAACTCAAAGAAATATTAAAATAATTTGTTTATTCCATTAGGTTGATTTTCATCAGAACTGTGTGACTTTTATTTTTTCTTTATTGTACCTGTCAATTTACAATAAAGCATTGAACTAAAAAAGAAAAGGAGAGAGTTCAGTGCAAGGGGTTCAAGTCTATAGGTAGTGGCTATAGGGTTAAGCCTCAGACTGACCTGTGGCAGGGCCACACACAAGTCCCAGCTGCAAGTGCAGAGCCCTCTTAGCATAATTAAGCTTAATCTTATAGCCCTCCCTCGTTCCTTCCTAGGTAGTTAATGGGCTGTGGGAGGTGCAGCAAGTGCTGCCAAAACAAGGTGAAACTCACAAGAACATTGTAAACATGTTGGCCATGACCCTTGTTTTGATCCGTCTATACAATTAAGCTTCGGTTTACAGGCTGGGTCTTTCTGTGTCCTCATCCATGCACAGGAGATCCACCGAGCCCCAGCTGTATTCTCTTGCCTGTCTTCTTTAATCCTTCACACCGCCCCTCCTCAGGATCACCCCTGGACGTGCTGGCATGGCACAAAAGTCAATATAAGTTTCAGTAATAGATTGCTGGTAAAGGCCAGAGAGAAGCTTGAGGAGTAGGAGGTTGTGATAGTTGTTATCATTGTGGTCATCATTCTATTTCACAGGTAGACATGTTCACAGGGTGAGGGAAAAGATCTATACCAAAGGAAACATATGGAAGATAGAAGGGTTGAAATCACAGGGGAGATGTCAGCTTCAGCAAACAGGAACTATGCTGTCTTGTGGGGTATTTCAACAATAATTTTCTACCAGAACTAAAAAATGTATCCCAACACTACGTATATAAAAATATCTGCATGGTTTATGTGTCATGGTAAGAGCTGATTCACCTGATTTTGTAACCAAAGACCCAAGTTCAAGTTTCTGTCTCTACCACTGTAGAATAGAAACACCTGAACAAGAGACTTAATCATGAAAAGTTGCTACTGTTTCTTCACTTATGAAATAGAAATAATAGTGTATGCCTTAACTATGTCATATAATTATTGTGAGGACAAAACAGTCATGTGTGCTAAAGTTGTCAAAGATGCAGTAAATGTTAAATGCTGTTTCTTTTACCCAGCACTCATTCTGGTTGACATAGAAAACCAGCTGATCAGCCTCCCTCTCGTTGCAATGAATTGTAGCAGGTGCATAAGTAATTGAGAGATATTTTTTTTTAAACTGGACAGAAGGCTATCAGCTTACTGGCATTCCACTTTTATCTAAAACACAGAAAATTTCTGCCGCAATAAGGCATGATTTGAGGCCCAAATTATAGACAAAAGCTCTGAAGGCAGCACAGGTACCTACATCAGAGGTTCAAAAAGCAAGCAAGTCATAGTTCTGGGCATTGCCCCATTATCAAAACCCCATAGGGATGCACTGAGCTTCCTCACACGTCTCAGCTCCAAGTGCACAGACACAAGGCTGAGAGAGAATGGTTCCAACATGTCTGAGCTGAGCAATGGTACAAGCAGCTCTTAGCCCCACCAGGCCCTAGGTTTGAATCTTCTTAGAGAAGACCTACAACTGCAAACGTCTGTAGGCTGGTCTCAAGGATATGCACCCTATAAGCATTTTCCAAAGTATCTAAGAAATTATCCAGATGGAAAAATATGATTGGTAAATCAATAAAATGCTCAAAGTAATCAGAGAGTAAACAATTATAGTATGGTAGGCAAATAGCTAAAAGTAAATATTTAGTGTTTCATTCAAAATCTACACTCAATAAACACTATCCTTTTTTTTTCTATGAAATTTTAAATCATTTTAATCTTAGGAGAGTAGGTTAAAGAAATAAAAATCCAACCAAGGGCATAAGACTTTTTGCAGGCTACAGGGCCTAATGAAAAATGGCCCTCTTATTTATATCATTTCATAGCTACCATGAAAATAAAACATCCTCCGAAAATAAGACCTACTTACAGGTTTCCTTCTGAGTGAAATATAAGGCATCCCCCTGAAAATAAGGCCCCCCTAGGCTCTGTCTCAGAATGAAAATTAATTTACCATAAACTGATCGCTAGGGCGCATGGAAATTAATGACTACATTGAAATTAGAATGGAGAGAAATCAGCGTGGAAACTTTATGAAACCTAAACTGCAAGAAGTTGTGTCTTGGGTGAAGAATTCATGGAAGAAAATCACTGACAGTTGCATTGCAAATGTACTGCGAGCAGGCTACCTTGACAAGAAGTACTCATTTAAAGACAGTGCTATTGCTAAACATGAGAGATTTGGACCACTGATTCTGAAAGAAATGGAGTCACAAGAAATTCACCAGGAAATTCAGGAATTGGATTGTTATGATGATGTTCCAGAAAATGATGACATGATTGTCATTGAATAAATGAGTAAATTCTTGATACTGTAGGATTCACAGTTTGTCTGGTTTCTGTTGACAACTACCGTACTACCATATCATATACAGGTAATAAATTTCCTTTATTTTCATTTAACAATAAATGTGTACCATATTCTTCTTCATGGAAAAATAAGACATCCCCTGAAAATAAGACCTATCGCATCTTTGGGAGCAAAAATTAATATAAGACACTGTCTTATTTTCAGGGAAACAGGGTATTCATTGATTTACTCATTCATTAGTTCATCCAACAGTCATTTGTAAACACCTACTAAGTTGAGGTAATAACTATAATCTGCAATTCATGGATTTTAGTTAAGGAAATAAAGGTGAGAGGTAGTTTAAAGGCTCTTTCAGACCTGAGGGACCGGGTGTTGGCATGGAGAAATTGTAGACTGGACAGAAGTAATGTACCCAGCCTGCTATCTCACAATATTATCTCACAATATCTCACAGTTATATTGTTGACAGGGGGGGAATTTTCTATACTCAGAGTATGCGCCTCATCTCTGATGACAGGAGCCCCATGAAGACTGCTAAGAAGTAGACTGGAGTTACACAGACACTGGTCAATAAGTGACTCAGGGTTGATGCCTCAATCATTCCCTCCTGGAGGGTAACCCCCAGGGCTGAGGAAACCAATAGGTACAAAATGTCTGTTAGGTGTCTGGCACCCGGTGGCTGTTCATAAAGCGACCACCTGGCTGTAGGTAGGGAGAATTCATGGGGTGGAGCACATCGTTCCCTCGTGTTACTCCCCAAACAAAACAGCATTAATTATTAGAAGTTTCTAACTAAAGACAATTTTAAGACATATAGGATTGAACAAATAACAAATATATCTGACGCTCAAATAATAAAATCGAAAATGTTGGATTTCCAATCCTAAAATAAATAGGAAACAAAATTAAAACTCCAAGATTGAATGTAACATGGAAAAATACAAACAAATTTGAGACTTTTCACAGAGCAGTCAGTAAGAAGCAACCAAGAAAACCAGGGAAAGGAGATAATCTGCCTGTTTGGAAACAGGAGTTAGTTGCCTTGGCTACAACCATGAGATTTTCTTAAACCTGTCAGTCTCCCAGGGGATAAAGTGTACAGGAATAATTCCCCCAAAAAAGTACATCCAAAAGGAGATTGGGGAGAAAAAAAGCAGCTCATAGAGAAAAACAATAAATAAACAAGAAAATCTGTATGTGACAAGCAAAAAAATTTCAACATCTTTTGAGCTTCTTGGAAACTGGGCCAAGTCCAAGCATTGCTGGAATTTGGGTAAGATTTCATTCCTAGCTCTTTGTTCTAGATGTTCATGTTTTCTTTTTTTTTATCTTATATTTTATTGATTTTTTTACAGAGAGGAAGGGAGAAGGAATAGAGAGCTAGAAACATCGATGAGAGAGAAACATCTACCAGCTGCCTCCTTCACACTCCCCACCTGGGATGCGCCCACAACCAATGCACATGCCCTTGACAGGAATTGAACCTGGGACCCTTCAGTCCCCAGACCGATGCTCTATCCACTGAGCCAAACCGGTTTTGGCTCATGTTTTTTTTTTCACTCATAGGTAGAACACACACTAGCACTAGCCCAGAAGTTACATGTGTTCTGCTATGAATACCCAACTGGAGATTTTGAGATTTAGGATGAGGTGAAACTGAAACTTGCTGCTTAGCCAAAACTTAATTTAAAATTCTTTGTTATTTTAGGGAGAAATTCAACAAAACGTTGTTTTAAGTAACCAGTTTCCAATCCACATAGCATCCTGGAAGTCGTAAGAAAACAGAACTTTTAGCTCTCAGGCCAGGAGAAATTTATATCAGTCCAAGTTCTACCTGTAATTTTCCCTACCATGTCCTCCCTCCCGCCAGAGATGTGGCCCCGGGCCTGGAGGCAACGCCCCTGTTCTTTAGTTCCTTCACTTGGAAAATCAAGGTACTGGACTAGAACCATGGTTTCTGAGCTTCATGTCACTGAACCCTCGTTGTTCCATAGAAAGTTGGGACTTTGCTAGAGAAAAGACCAGGGACAAAGTAGGAGTGATGTAGGTGGGACTCCCAGGCCCCATTTCCCACTTTCATCAGAGCATTTCTTCTTTTTCTGGTTTAGGAGCTGGTTTTCCAAAAGGGATTTTTTTTTTTTAAAGGATATAATCGGTTTTAAAAGTTGGCAAACTTCTAAATTGCATGATCTATCGACTTTTGCCAGAATTAACATTTTATGAAACTCTCCCAGAATGATATCTTATGTACTTTTCTTTCCAGTGCAGATGGTGACAATGCTGTTCTCTTGAGATAACTCTTGTTCCCCAGGCCAAGAGCTGGGGGCAACCTCCTCACACTGACCAGATCCCTTAATAGCCAGGGTGTGTCAGCCCCTCCTTGTCTTTGAGACACAGTCTGCATTCAGCCTCCAACGTAAAGAGCTTCTTGCACTGCTTTCCTCACCCATGCTGAGGTCACTTCCATCACTAATGCTCTAAGGCCACTACCCCGACCCCTACCTCCTTCGGTGAGAAGGGCAGAATTTCATTTTTGTGAGAGCTTCTTCCACTTCCTTTTACCTTTTTGAACTCCACACAGATGAGGAAGTTGTGGTTAAGTGAAGAAATACGTTCTTTTATATCAGTCCCACAATATTGAAGCAACATATTTTTTGCATATGATGTTGTTCTTAGTGTAGGGAGGGAAACAGAAGTCTGTAAGGTGAGAAAAGTCATGAGAAAGCAAATCTGAGATGCCTCGAGGAGAAAGACAGGAAGGTGTTTACCGACTTTATGTCTCATTTAAACCCTTTCAAGGAAGGAAGGTAGGATGCGAATACAGGAAGCTACAGATTTAGACCAACTTTTCTCTCCAAGACTGGAATGGATACCACCAATATAACTGGATGTTGAACATGGATACATGAAGGGACATTTTTCGTGACATAGCCATGTGTTTATGTTAATGTGCATGCAACAAGAATAGTTTATTTAGCTTTGACTTTAGAGATATGATAGCCTAAAAAGAGGGAAAACTTTTAAAGTAAATTTAAAGAGAAAATAATACCAGAGGTGGCACTAGTATTGGCAAAGATTTGGCAAAAAATTATGACAGAAGTAGGAGGATTTATGAATGTCAGGAAACTTAGGGCTGTACCAGCTCCAAAGCTTCTCCTAGACAAGCACTTTTTGGTAAAACTAATCTGTGCAACTTTATACAGACTTCTGTTAAAGCCATCTTAAGTTGTCCCACAGATGCCTGTTTATTAATTAGCCTCTTCCATAGCAGTTGGTGCACAGGTGCTAAATAAGATCATTTGAATGAATGAGTAAATATATGAATGGAGGCACACATGTAAGAATAAATAATTGCTGCCTGGCTCAAGGAGGAAAGATGTGTTTATATCCAGGGGAACATGGATGATTAAAAGTAAGACCCTAGACTCACATTTGATCTTCTGCCAGCCCCTGCCCAACCTAGTACATTCTGACAGGTTTCAGAGAAGGATCTTACTTTTCCCATGATGCCAATGGGCAGGGTCTATCTACACAAGGCAGAGAGTTCTCATAGGCCACCTGTGAACTAGTCCTCTCAGCCAAGGTTCTCAAATCCTGGGCCTGAATAAAGATTAAGGGAAACCATAATGCTATGCAAATAGTGTAGTAGGCAGCTCAGCAGGGAACCCCACTGAACCAGGAGTGGCGCTAAACAAACTCCAGTCACTTCAGGTGCTGAGTAAACATAGAGCCTGTGATGTCAGCAATCCTGACCTCTGCCCTGGAAGCAAGGTGTGTGTACAACCTGGATCACTTTATAACAAGCAGAATGAAGACCTGTTTTTAAGAGGTCATGGAGTCCTCTGTGATCTGTGTCCTGCCTAGCAAGGCCTTTCTCAAACAGAATAGAAACAAATGAAAGAAAACAACTGTTTACCTGATTTAGTGTGTCTCCTTCGCAAGCATCCTGTCTGATATTAATCATAAGATTGCAACACCAAGGGAACCCAAGTAATCTACTTGGAGTCACCAGTTCTGAAGATTGCTCATGCGATTCCCTGCTAATCAAGAGGATGTTATGAAATGTGACTCAGACCACTTCCGGTTTTCCAGAAGAGCAAGGGTTCTCTATAAAAAGAGGGATCTTCCTAGCTGAGGTATTGGAGCAGCAGGATTTCTTTAGCTGAGAAGCCATCAGATTTCTTTAGCTGAGAAGGAAGACAGAGGTCAGCATGCTCGGCCTTCTTCTGCTGCTGCTGCTCTGCGGCCTGGGGTCTCAAGGCTTCCCAGCAAGGTCTTTTAAAATGCCAAAGGATGCTGAGCAGATGGTCCAGGTAAATGCTGAATTTCAATGCCAGAAATGGAAAAGCATTTATTTGCATTTTCCCACTGCATATCAGAGTAGTGGTAGTGAGCATGATGAAGTTTACTTAAGGATGGATTTTCTAGAAAGAGACATTTTTGTTAGAAAGCTCATTCTCCTCCAAAATGTGTGTATGCATAGACGCTCCCTTTCTAGCTGGAGGTGAAAGAAAACTAAAGGAATGATATGCAAATGCGGCTCTACAGATTGTATTTCTAACTTCATAGTAGCTGATGGTAGTGAGATTTGCCTCTGAATTATAGCTTCCACTGGCGATAAAGATAATAAGGATCATGAAATCTAAGCACAGTCTTTCAAAGGAGTTCTCTGTTTCACTGTCAATTTTGGGAAAGATTTCCTGTCCAGTGTTTCAATAACACTATCTTTCCTCAGCAATACTTGGAGAACTACTATGACCTGAAGAGTGTTGGGGAACAAATTGGACAAATTGGAAGGCAGAGAAAGGGTAGCCTCGTGGTTGAAAAACTGAAACAAATGCAAAAATTCTTTGGGCTGAAAGTGACTGGGAAACCAGATGCTGAAACCCTGAAGATGATGCAGCAGGCCAGATGTGGGGTGCCAGATGTGGCTGCATATGTCCTCACTCAGGGGAACCCTCGGTGGGAGCAAACACAGCTGACCTATAGGTAAGGATGCTGAGCAGCAGATGGAGAACGCTACCTTCCATCACAGCTGTAAGAAAGGAAGTCCTTTATGTCTCTATTCTACTTCATTTTTAGGATTGAAAATTACACACCAGATTTGTCAAGAGCAGATGTGGACCATGCCATTGAGAAAGCCTTTCAACTCTGGAGTGCTGTCACACCCCTAACTTTCTCCAAGGTCTCTGAGGGTTTAGCAGACATCATGATATCCTTTACCAGGGGAGGTAAGTTCTTCTTGCAGCATGAATGTATTCTCACCTTAACTTCGTCTGACCCCTAAATCTCTTAAGCTTTATAGTTCAATTCCTTGTTTAACAGGAGTATTGATTTTTTTACTAGAGGCCAGGTGCATGAAAATTCATGCACTGTCTGGGGGGTCCCTCACCCTGGCCTGCCCCCTCTCACAGCCCGAGAGCTTTCAGGGGCAGGAAGTGACCCAGCTATCAGGGAAGGCAATGCCCCCATCACACCCCTGCTGTTGCCACTGCCAGCAGCGCAAGCCTCCTGACCTGAGCCTCGGGTGGCCCTGGGTGGCTGGACAGCCAACATCTGAGGCTTGCCTGAGCATGGGCACTGCCATCTTTGAGGGCAGGCCAGTCAATTAGCATATTCTCTCCATATTGGCTGTGGGTGCCACCATCTTTGAGGGCAGGACAGTAAATAACATATCCCCCCTTACTGGCTGTGTGCACCACCATCTTTGCAATGGTATGAGGGTTAAATAGCAAATTCCCTCTTTATTAGATAGGATGGGCTTAAGGGGGGAAACTATATCACATTGAATAGAAGTCTTTTGGCCTCACAGCAAAGCAAAAGCTTCTCTCCCATGCTACCTTAAATAACCAACGGGGACACCATTGAATTCTGTTTTTTGCAGATCATGGTGACAACAGTCCCTTTTATGGACCTGAAGGCGACCTTGCTCATGCTTTTCAGCCAGGCCCACATATTGGAGGGGATATTCACTTTGATGAAGATGAAACATGGACCAATGATCTCAGACGTAAGTCAACTAACCTTGCCTTTATCAATTTTCCCCACCCCTTTGCGATGCATGTAATAATTGGTTGATTTAACTGAAAGAACACATTAATGGAAGTATGTATTTTCCACTACCATTAAGAAAAGTCATGATACATTTAGAAAAGGGTAAGAAAATAATATTTCCGATAGTAACAGCATTTTATTAGCTACAGATAGGCCACACTAAAATCTCTATTAAGAAAATGTTGAGAACCCTAACAGTTTACCTGTAGGCATCTCTAAATTTTTTTTTTTTTTTTACTAATAGACATACCAAAATTTAATAGTGGTTGTAAGATTATATGGAAATTAAGGGAGGAGAGGCTTATGTGTTTTACAAAATTTCTAACATGAAGGATATATCAGTTTTTTAAATAGGAAAAACAATTTATGTTGATAGAAATCTATTGCTTCTCTGTGAAATATGTGTTATCCAATTATTGATGAGACTGATGAATCTGTGCTAGCCCCTCAGTCAACTGAGTTTGCCTTTTTATTGTATCAGGGTAATCATAGACTTTAAACTTTAAACACACTCTTTACTATTAACTAATGCATTCCTTTCACCTTAGGAAGAATTTTTATATATATTTTAAAAAGCTATGAAGAAAATAAGAGCATTAGTTCTTGTAGAGTTGTATAGCTTCATTAAATATCTAGAAACTGAAAATATTGCAAGTAATTGCAAATGGTTTTATTGGCACTTTTAGATTACAACTTGTTTTATGTTGCTGCTCATGAACTGGGCCATTCTCTTGGACTCTCTCATTCTAATGATATTGGGGCTTTGATGTACCCCAACTACAACGTCAATTCCTATGATGATATTCAACTCTCCCAGGATGACATCAATGGTATCCAGGCTATATATGGTGAGTACAAAGAAAACCATCCCAGACAAGGGGCCAGTAGATACACTATCTTTTAAGAAGCTGCCTTTCATTATTTATGTTCTTTTCACAAACCAGGCAGCACTAACTTCAGATCTATTTTTTCTTTAGGACCCTCTAAGAATCCCAGCCAGCCAACGGGCCGCCAAACCCCACAAATGTGTGATAGTAAGCTAACCTTTGATGCTATCACTACGCTTCGAGGAGAAGTGATGTTCCTCAAAGACAGGTAAGACATCAATTCTTCTTGTTTGGTGTTTGTAATAATAACAACATTCACTACTACATTGCTTATCTTACACTTGTTTACCCACATAATTATGTGATAGCACTTGATTGCATTGGAAAAACCTAATTAACTTACAGCAACTTTGTTTTCCCACATGTACTCTGCCATTTGACTATCAGGAAAAACAAACAAACACCGAAGCAGAAAGTCAGTAAATATAATCCCATTTCACAGATCAGTAAAGTAAGGCATAGAGAAGAAAAGAGATCTTTTGAGGATACAAAGTTTATCTTCTGACTCCTTCCTTCTCCAGGGCTCTTAATAACTTATGACATTCTTTATGATGATCAGGATGTTAGTGCATTATTATGAGAAATCGGTTATTTTCATAGCACCATCATGCTGGTCCCCTTCCATTCTGGAAAAGATAATCCTCCCAAAGCCTGTGGTGGTGACAGGTCTCTGTTGCCTCCAGAGGCCCAAAGAGGGGCAGGAGCCCTTGCCAGAGAATATCCATGCGTTCAGGAGACACCTCTCCTGGGTAGATGTAAGGGAACACAATGTGCTTCCCTCTTCAGAGGAGGATCCTCGGTCTCCCTGTCAGCATGTGGCCTCAGGAAGGCTGGGGAGCCCTCACACATGAATAACAGGCCTGCCTTACACACTGTGCTGATTCCTAAAAGACCAGGCATCATCACTATATTCTCTTTTTCTCAATGATGCAGCCCACAGCACAGTAGGGGTGCTCAGATAGGCTCTAATCTCCTCTTTATGGAGTGTTGTTGGTGCTGTTCTAATACATCGTGGTCATATCTACCCCACAATGCAGCGCATTAACTGCTAATGCTTTTTATCCCCTTCTGGACTAGTTTTGAGTGTAAAAGGTAAGGCTGGATATAAGCCACTGGGTGCAGCTCAGTGCTGGGGGTGCTCAGGAAATACATGGTGCTTAAGGAAAGCTCTTGGTATAATAGAACCTATCCAAGCAAGTATAGGAAGGATTACTCCAATAAGACCAAGTCTAGGATTTTCAGGCACTAAAGGGACCCTGAGATCATGAAAGCATCACCAAGTCATGAAGACACGGAAGACTAGAAACAGTGACAGTAACTGACCTCCAAGGTCTCACAGAGGCTGAGGTAGGACCGAGGCAGGACTGGATCTAGAAGTCTATCTCTGACTGCCATAGTCACAGTCTTTCCTGTGGCCTAGAATCTGGAAATGCTTCGGACAGGCCAATGGCAGTCTATGTTTTGCTGTTTTCTCCAGTCACTATGGACTGTAGAATCAACATTGCACACCACCAGCCTTAGCAAGACAAAGGGAGGGGCTGCCAGACCTGAGTTTAAAATTAACCTTTGTCTCACCAGCTGCCCAGCCTTAGATAGCTCCCTTGGCACCCCTGACCTTAACTTCTCACCTGTAAAAGGGGAGCAATGCTTTCTTGCAGGGTTTGTGTGAGATAGGACACCATGTAGGGAAGGCCCTGTGTTGGAAATGTACACTAGTGTAGAATGTTAGTGCTCTATTCCAGCCAGCGATGTGCTGCAGCAGAATCCTAAGGGCTCATCAAAGCCAAGTTTTAAATTTTGAGAATTTTGCAATCTGGTTATTAAACTCGAACATTATTAAGATGTTAAGTTAGTTCTGGCCGGTGTGGCTAACTTGGTTGGGTGTCATCCCATGCACCAAGTGTTTTCCAGTTTGATTCCTGGTCAGGGCACATGCCTAGGTGATGGGCTCTATCCCTGATGGGGGTGATGCAGGAGGTAGATGATCAATGTTTGCTCTCACATAGATGTTTCTCTCCCTCTCTCTCATTCCCCCTCTCTCTAAAAAGAATAAAATAAAATAAAAACCACAGAAGTTAAATTATATCAACTTATAATTATGTTTAGCCAAAGGTAATAAAAATAATCCAAACTTACTTCTTTGGCCCTGGCCACATGGCTCAGTTGCTTGGAGCATCACCCCATAACCTGAAAGTTGTGGTTCAAATTCCAGTCAGGGCACATACCTAGGTTGCAGGTTTGATCCCTGATAGAGGCACAAATAGAGAGGCAACCCATCAATGTTTCTCTCTCACTTGATGTTTCTCTCTCTCTCTCTCTCTCTCTCTCTCTCTCTCTCTCTCTCTCTCTCTCTCTCTCTCTCTCTCTCTCTCTCACTTCCTCTCTCTAAAATCAATAAACGTATACTCAGGTAAGGATTAAAAAGAACAACTCACCCTTTTGTAATTATTTTGTTACATTTTACTCTTTATTTATATTCCGTGGTTGTTTATGAATCCGTTTGGTGGCAGAAATACCATACAATGGTGTGATACTGCAAATCTCTTGAAATCTACCATGGTAGGAATATTTCCAACCTGGGAATAAGCAAATGCAACCATCAGGACTCCACTCCGCCCTCACCTTGGAGAGCCAAGATGTTAAACATTTTACTAGCACACCACTACTTCCAGCAGTAAGAAGGAGTTGGACATCAACCATAACTTGCTATAGATTAGATTAAAAACCCTTTTCTCTTTTTTTTAAACCAGGTTCTACATGCGCCCAGGTTCTCACTACTCAGAACCTGAGCTCCATTACATCAATGTCTTCTGGCCAAATCTGCCCAATGGTCTTCAAGCTGCTTATGAGTTTGCTGATAGAGATGAAATCCGGTTTTTCAAAGGTAATGCTTCCAATGATTGTATGAATTAATTTTTCATTGGCTGAAATAGAAGAGAGCTCCCCTCGTTTCTCTTTAAAGAATTTTAAAAATATAAGTCTCACCAAATCAATTAAGGGAGTCCATCGCCTTAATTAAGAATTGCACAGTGCATTTCTGAGTGGTTTTAAATCAAAGCATATGATTGAAAATATAAATGTTCTGTACTGTTTATAACTCTGGACTTATAAAATTGTGTTCTATGAATACTAGTTATGTGTTTTAAACCCTCTCTGCATTCTTGGGGTTGCTGAGAAATGAAATACAGAGACTTGGACCAATGCTGTAGAGGGGATGCAACAGAAGCACTTGAGATGTGTAATGTCCTAGAGCACATGTGTCAAACACAAGGCCCGCGGGCCAAATCCGTCCCACCAGGCCTTGCAATGTGGCCCGCACCGCGCTGTCATCACTGCACTCCGCTGCGTTTCCATCACAATGACAGTTTATGACTGTTCAGTAAACCATTCGGCCCGCGATTTAGGCTGGATTTTAGATTTTGGCCCCTTCTCTGATTGCGTTCGACACCCCTATCCTAGAGCTATTTTTATATAAATGACAGACAAGGATGCTGCGTGCAGCCTTGCTGTCAAGGGATGATCCTCAGACCAACACCACTGACATGGCCTGGAGAGTTTGTTAGAAATACAGAATCTCACTCAGCAGAATGTCCTCAAGGTCCATTCATGATGTCAGATCTGATCAGACTTCCTTGAATTTTAATGGACTTTCCAGGCAATTTGTATGTACATCAAAGCAGGAGAGGTCCTGAAATTCCATGAATTGACTATCCCTGAGGTGGCCCCATGAACTCATGTCATGCCATGTCAATGCCTGGCTCCTGCTGGAAGTCCCCAACCCCATAAATCAGCCCTTCTCAAAGAGGCTGCATATTAGACTCATCAAGAAAACCTTTAAAAATATATTGATTTAATTTGTCTGTGGTTGGATACCAACATCTGTATTTTAACAATCTCCTAGTTAATTTCACAGACTAGACCAGGACCCTGCTCTAGTCTGTGAAACTAACTTAAGAACAAATTTGCTCACTGCCTACTGGTGCTCAGAGTGTTTTAATCCCTGTTTCTTGATTGGCAGGCAATGAGTACTGGGCTGTTCGGGGGACAGAAATGCTGCCCGGATACCCCAGAAGCATCCACAGATCCTTTGGCTTCCCTAGAAGTGTGGAGAATATCGATGCTGCTGTTTTTGAGGAAAATACTGGGAAAACATACTTCTTTGTTGCTGACAAGATCTGGAGGTAAAGAAAGAAGTTAGGGCACCAGATTTCTCTACATAGAAAGAAAGTTCCAAATGGAACCACTCACAGATGATTCTTATATTGCCTTGGCTAGCTGCCTTTTCTATGAATGTCTGTAGCCAGTCAAGCATCCAAGTCTCTTGATCAATAATCATCTTGCAATACCTGTTCCAGGAATTCAGGGATCAGCTGGGGTGACTTTGAAAAAGAAGTTAGAGAGAGAGAGAGAGAGAGAGAGAGAGAGAGAGAGAGAGAGAGAGAGAGAGAGAGAGTTACTTCAGCCAAAAGAAACTTATGTTTAGTCACATTATATTTTAGTAAGATATTGTGTGGCATCACCTGGAAAATTAGATTTAGATGCTCAAGTTTAGAAGGACTTTATGAATCTTCTAGTCTACCTAACATCCTACCTCACCTCATCCCACCCCCATCCCTATTGTATACATGATCTATGGAATTAGTTCTTATTACTTTCTTGTTGGTGAATACCCTATAGTGATTTTGAGAAGGCTACTTGTTTAACAAATGGTCTGACACGTTTAATCATTTCTGGATCAGGTATGATGAATACAAACAATCCATGGATGCAGGTTATCCCAAACAGATAGCAGCTGACTTTCCTGGAATTGGCAACCACGTTGATGCGGTTTTCCAAAAAAATGGTAAGTGAATATATACCTATTTCCTCTATTTTGTTTTATTTTTTTGCCATAGAATAGATCAGTATTATTATTTAGAACAGCAAATGCCAAAAAAAGATTTGTTCTCACACATGACTTGGGTTTTTTAAGAATTCAAGTTAAACCTAGAAATTACTTGTGTAATTGTACTAAATACCTTTTGTGTTTCTAGGATTTCTCTACTTTTTCCGTGGAAGGAGGCAGTACAAATTTGATCCTAGAACGAAGAGAGTTTTGACTCTCCTGAAACCTAACAGCTGGTTCAACTGTAGATAAAATTGATCGACTATTTCAACATAGAACAGAAAAAAAGTATTTCAAGAGCACAAGGAAAGAATTTTCCTGAAGAGCCATATATATATATTTTTTTTAATTCATAGCTATTTAGTATAATTTATCTATATCTGATTCTGCATGATTTAGAATGCAATGCTTTGTGTACTTTTATAACTTACTTCTACAAATGAGTGCTAAGAAAGGTCAAGTTTCATAGCTTATCGATACTTCAGGGCCAACTTTGCAAAGAGAGAAGCTCTTTTACGAAGTATATGACTCTGCATTACAACTGGAAGCAGCCACGGTGATGAATGTCTCCTCCCATGAAAGGAAGAGGCAGACATCAGAGTCTACACCAGAGATAAAGCAGTTTGAGAAAAAGTGCGCAGCCACTACTTACCATCACCCTGAAATGCCAGGGACAGCTTTCCTTACAGAAAATAAAATGTTTTTTGTTTGGCCATCCTTGTCTCTACTGTTTTTATAAACTTTCTATTATGGGTAAGTTATAATACCGATTATAATGATTATAAGGCCCCACTCACAGAGCTTAATTTTCAAATTTGAAATGAGAGGTAGACAACCATGCAAAATATTCATGTGGGAAACCTGGAAATACAACAACTTCAAATATTTTTCATTCTTATGGAATTTATGGAATTTATATCATATAGAAGGGGGAGAATGTCTATTTTCCATGTTCCATATTAGGATTCTAAAATTAATTCTAGGTAAAGCAGTAGCAGCATGGTAGAGTTTTCTAAAGGTACAGTCTTCTCTCTTCTTCTGGGCACACAGGAGGGTTATGTTTTCCTACCGTCCAACTTCCTGCAGTTGGTGTGGGGAAGGATGGGCAGTGGCATCTGACTAGTACTGGCCAGTGGATGGTGCCTGGAAGTGACCAAGATCACTTCCAGATGGAAACATCTGATTTCTGATGCAAATTTCTCCAGGGGTCTCCCTCCTCTGCTGTGCTGATTTTAGAAGCATGTCTTAGGAGAGTTTCCACAAGATGGAAGAAGCCTGAATTGCTGGGCCACTACTCCAAACAGTTACTCCAAACTTCAATCTTTTATTGTGTTAAGCTACTAAGTGTCAATGTAAGAAATGTCCGAACCTGTAAGAATTTTTACAAGGTTGAGCCTAACTGATGACAATTGGCCAGGAAGCAGTATCTCAACAAATGGAAAAAAAAAAAAATGCTCCAGAGAATGGCAGTATTGCACCTTACTTTATACATTAGAATCAAAGGAGGAGAAATAAGGGGGTTACATGAAATCCATTGATGATAGCTTAGATAGGCAGGAGAAAGCAAAGTGGGGACACCACTGGGATTAGATAAAAAGTAAAGGAAATACACACATTCTTCTTTTACATTGGTGGGAATAGGATAGTCAACATCAATGATTAATACAATAACAATGAGATTTGTGGTCTCTACTCTGGTTCTATGGTTGTGCTTTGAGGGGTCCAGGAAAAAAAAGGGGGAGGGAACTACTTTGATATTCCTGATAGATCCTCCTTTCCCCCAACTGATGGACAGAGAATGACATAAACTCCACCTGCAGTCCAAACATTCCTGAGCACCTAACCAGGCACCTTATACAGACTATACATTGAACCACCAATCAGCACCTGCCAAATGCCCTAAGCCCCTTGTGAGATTCTCCCTTCCCTCAACTGGTGGGCAGAGTTATGACATTACTGGCATCTGTCACAGAGACATCCCCAAGACATTGAACCACCAATCAGTGCCTGCCAAAGTGTCCTTGAGCCCACCCCTTCCTGTTCTACCCTGGGTCCAACCCTCTTTTGTTCTTCCCCTTAAAAATACCCCCAGACCAGCGACATATTGCTTTTCTTCCATGTCCATCTGGAGGCAGCCTGACTGGGTCCTCTCTCCCCTCTCCACTCCTTTAATTCTGATTTCTCTACCTCCGTAATGAGTCCTGCTCATTCCTGGGGAATAAACTTTAAAATGTCTTGGTGGTCAGTTTTCTGCACCTCAAACCTTACACCCCCCTGATTCCTAAGTCCCTAATTATGTGCCTTATATGAAATCACCAATCAGCATGTGCCTAGTACCCTAAGCCCCATCCCTTCCCTTTCCTCCCCTCAAAAGATGTCTTCACCCCTACACACTCTTTCTTTCTCCTTTGGAAGGCAGCCAGGCAGGAGTCTTCTTCAATAAAGCCTGTGTCCTGGTTCTCTGGCCCTCTGTTTCATCTTTCAGTTCCAAAGGTGTGTTAGCAGGTATGTTATCATAGATGTGAAAAAGACTACAGACTCGGTTAAGGTAAAGCTTGACCTTTGTTAGAAAAAAATACTGACCTAGGACATGACTATACACCAGAAACTGCTTTTAGTTAGGAAGTTTTAATTAAAGACTACCCTGTGTAGTTAGTATAGTCTCTGAGTTTGTAAGGTGCTACACAGGCCTCCCCTGAGCTTGTCAGGTTTGGTATGTTAATGGGGAAAAAACAAAAACAAAACACACACACACACACACACACACACACACACACACACATTGAAACCTATAAAGAATTTTTGTGAGTTTATTTGAGCCAAACTGTCGACATATGCCAGGAAGCAGAACCTCAACAGATTTGAGATAATGCTCCAGAGTATGGCGGGTTACATTTGTATTTATACACTGCAATCAAAGGAGGGACATAGGTGGGTTACATAAAATTCATTGGTAATGGATTAAGGAGGTGGGATAAAGCAAAGCAGGGAAACCCCTGGGATTGGATAAAAAGTAAAATGGTGGACACTTAGGTGGGTGCAGGAATAATTAACATGATAATGAAGGAATTTGAGGCATCTGTCCTGGGGCCCACCACATTTGGTTGTGCCACAGGGGCTCCAGAAAAAGGGAAGTTACAAGTTACCTAGACATTTCAAAGGTATGTTATCATGGGTGCAAAAAGACAGATAGGCTTAGTGAAGGTAAAGGTTGACCTTCTCAGTGAAGATTCTGACCTAGCATGTAACTGCCCACCATAACTGCGTTTAAAGTTTAATTTCAGACCATCCTTTGTGGTTACTTTAGGTCTGAGTTTGCAGGATTGCCATGCAGGTCTCCCCTGAGGCTGTCAGGTCAGCATGTGGCCACTTTCGTCCACAAGCATGTAACCTCCTTTGCATCCACATAAGATTTTAGACTTTGTTAAAGCTGCATAATCTAGTTTTTCTAGACAAGTGCTGTTTAGTCTACCATGCCTAATTTGGGAGGATGTTAATATACCTAGATGGCATACAGGTAGCTTCCAGCACCGTGAATTTCAAGTTGCTCAGAAGGTGCTCATGTAACCAGACAATCAATGGGTCTGTGCTGCCTGTCACTACTGAGCCAGTGAAGCAGACACAGGGTTGAATCATATATGAGTCTTTATTCCAATTCTGCCGGCAATATGAGAAAGCAGTAGGTCATCCACAAAAATCTGCTCTGCACCCCACCACAAACCAGCTGCTTATATTGGGTAGAAGGACAAAGATTACATGGGGAAGTAGGCAAAAAATATATGCCAAATGGACAGTTTACAGGTAATGGGGGCTGGAGATTTGCAATGGCCTGTGGGTATATAAAGGCTGGTGGCCTTCAAAGGGCTAATGATATACCAAGGCTGGGGGTCTTCAAAGGGCTGGCAACTCTGGTTTCTGCAATAAGGTTGTTAACCTTTCCCTGATAATAGTAAGGTAACCAGATTTTAACATTGGTAAAGCGGGACACAATTGACTGGGGGAGGGTTCTTTATTAAAAATTTGGTCTATATGGAGCAATAAAAATTTTCATAGAACTCAAAAATAGTATTGTAATATATTTTTTAAATTTCAATGTAAGTACAATTTATAAATATAATAAATATATTAAAATTATGTATAGTATTATTTTATTCTTTGGCATATTTCTCATT
The DNA here is from genome assembly GCF_014108245.1 of Pipistrellus kuhlii. Lineage (NCBI taxonomy): Eukaryota > Metazoa > Chordata > Mammalia > Chiroptera > Vespertilionidae > Pipistrellus > Pipistrellus kuhlii. Next base: position 55,102,590 of record NW_023425595.1, on the reverse strand, counting down.
TGAGTGAATTCTAACAACTGATCAACAATGCGAACTTTGATAAGCAGTTCTCGATAATCAGTTCTCAACAATTATATTATTATTAAAGTTTAACATTATAAAATTAACAAAAATAATATAAAAGTCATATCCTGGCTAAATAGCCCTATGGCCGCTGAAAACCGTATATTCCCTTCCCATTCTCCCGCCGTTCCCTAGCTTGTCATGCATTCTTTACAAAAATCAGGACTTTTTTAAAATGCCGCAGGACACAAAACAAATTGTTAAAAATCGAGACTGTCCCGCCAAAAGCGGGATGTTTGGTCACGCTAGATCAGCGTTTTTCAACCGCTGTTCCGCGGCACACTAGTGTGCCGCGAGATGTTGCCTGGTGTGCGGTAGGTGCAGACAAGACAATAATTTTATAATTTTTCACTATTTTGTTTACTTAATATTTCATAATAAAGTAATTATAAAATACTTTCTTTGTGTTTATTTGATTCCTATTCAAGAGAATTACTTTATATATAGTCAATATAGGCACAGAGTTAAATTTTTTAACATTTTCTAATGGTGGTGTGCCTCGTGATTTTTTTCATGAAACAAGTGTGCCTTTGCCCAAAAAAGGTTGAAAAACACTGCGCTAGATAATAGGCAGATGGGCAGCATTTCCAGGTGAGCTCCCAGCCAGGTTACAATGTGCCATCTTTAATCAGAATAATATTTCTTACAATTCTAGTTGGTCCCTAATATTCCATTTCTGCTTCTGTCACTCACAGTAATTGGCCAACTCTCTCTCTAAGATGCATTTTTATATTGATGTATAACATGAATGCAGAAAATTTATGTGTCACAAATGTTCATATCAATGAGTTATCACACAGTTAACAATAAATAGAGCATTACCAGCATCACAGCAGGCCCCTCTGGAGTCTCTCGGCAATGGTCAACTCTGTGTTAGCTCAGCTCACTGGAGTCAGAGCCTGAAATGGGAATTTTTCATTGTGGCCCAAGAAGAGAAGTGCTCAGGGGAGGAGTGGAGGAAACATCCTAGAGCAGAATAAAATGCTAAATGGTAACTTATGTGGCCTCAGGCAGAGATTGTTCTGCTCTCTCAGGAGCAGGGAGCTCCCAGCAAAAACTGAATCACAATTAGTCTCACCTTGAGGCAAAGGAATGGACCTTTTGTGCCCCTGTGTCAATTAGTCATCAGCTGAGATCTGGTTTCGAGGGGAGGGGCATAGCTCCCAGACAAGATACCTGTAGTTTCTGTCTGACAAGGGAACACTGGGAGCTGAAGCCACCGGCTCTCACAGTAGCCAGGATGATGGCTGCCCTGGGGCTAATGACCTGGAAAACAGCACAGGAGTATCCACTCCATATTCTCTATTGCTCAAAGGTAACCATTTCTTTGACGTGTAATGTCTTAAATTTGTCTATTCTTGAACTAAATTGAATCAATTATATATTCCCTTTGATACGCCTTACTGTGCTCAGCATTATGCTTGTGCATTTCATCCTATGCTGATGGGCTTTGGGTAAGGTGACCAGATTTTAACATTGGTAAAGCAGGACACCACTGACCGAGGGTGGGGTGGGGTTCTTGATTAAAAATTTGGTCTATATGGAGCAACAAAAATTTTCATAGAATGCAAAAATAGTATTGTAATGTATAATATATATTTTTAATTTCAACATAAGTACAATTTACAAATATAATAAATAAAAATTATGTATAGACCCTAGACTTTTTGCTGCCACTATAAAATATAAATAATACAAGTATTGTCTGCTAAATTCAAGAAAACTTATGTATTTATGAAATAAATAAATAAATTACTTATCTAAATTATCTGAATACCTGACTTGTAATGACATCACTTGTTTAACTAGCTTACTAGCATGCAGTACGATGTGTATCGTCTGAGAGACAGTTACAAAATGTTTTCATCATTGCCAATCCCAAAACAATGCCATTGTTCATTAAGTCCAAACAATGGTGGTCAAATTTTAGCAACTGATCAACAATGCGAACTTTGATAAGCAGTTCTCCATAATCAGTTCTCAACAATTATTTGTTATTATTAAAAATTTGACATTATAAAATTAACAAAAATAATATAAAACTCATATCCTGACTAAATAGCCTCATGGCCGCTAAAAATTGTATATTCCCTTCCCGTTTTCCCACTGTTCCCTAGCTTGTCGTGCATTCTTTCCAAAAATCGGGACTTTTTTAAAACACCGCAGGACATGGGACAAATTGTTAAAAATCGTGACTGTTCCGCCAAAAGCAGGACATCTGGACACCTTAGCTTTCGCTTGTCCCGTTTGGTAACTTTTACAAATAATGCTGCACATCTGTAGGCATTTCTATTGATTATATTCCTAATGTTAACAAAAAAAAACATTGAAACCTGTAAAGAATTTTTGTGAGTTTATTTGAGCCAAACTGACGACATATGCCGAACCTCAATGGATTGAGATAATGCTCAGAAGAATGGCGGGTTACATTTGTATTTATACATTGCAATCAAAGGAGGGACATAGGAGGGTTACATGAAATTCATTGGTGATGGATTAAGAAGGCGGGAGAAAGCAAAGCCATGGGAAACCCCTGGGATTGGATAAAAAGTAAAATGATGGATGCATACTTAGGTGAGAGCAGGAACAATTAACATGATAAAGAAGGAATTTGAGGCATCTGTCTTGGTGCCCACCACACTGGGTTGTGCCCCAGGGGCTCCAGAAAAAGGGAAGCTGCAAGTTAACTAGACATCTCACCGATATGCTATCTTAGAGGCAAAAAGGCAAATGGGCTCAGTAAAGAAGATAGAAATTGATCTTTGTCAGGGAAAATATAGGCCTAGAACATGAGTACCCACTATGTTTGTAGTAAAATATTTAATTTTTTAAATATTTAACCATCTTTTGTGGTTATTTTAGGTCTCTGAGTTTGCAAAACTGCCACGCATGCCTCCCTGAGCTTGTCAGGTTAGCATGTGGCTAAGACAATTATTGAGTCACAGAAATCACCAGACATCCCTTCAAGTTTCTCCCTTGGCCTCATCTCTGTCTTACATCCCAACCACAGCAGTGGCGACTATTTTGTGAAGGTTCTAAACCTGCCTGTAAACTGACAGCTGTTCTTGGGCCTATGCTAAAGTGACCAGATGTCCAGCTGTTGACGGGACAGTCACGATTTTTAACAGTTTGTCCCATGTCCTGCAGCGTTTTAAAAAAGTCACAATTTTTGGAAAGAATGCACGACAAGCTAGGGAACTGCGGGAGAACGGGAAGGGAATATACAATTTTCAGCGGCCATGAGGCTATTTAGTCAGGATATGAGTTTTATATTATTTTTGTTAATTTTATAATGTTAAACTATTAATAATTACAAATAATTGTTGAGAACTGATTATGGAGAACTGCTTATCAAAGTTCGCATTGTTGATCAGTTGCTAAAATTTGACCACCATTGTTTGGACTTAATGAACAATGGCATTGTTTTGGGATTGGCAATGATGAAAACATTTTGTAACTGTCTCTCAGACGATACACATCGTACTGCATGCTAGTAAGCTAGTTAAACAAGTGATGTCATTACAAGTCAGGTATTCAGATAATTTAGATAAGTAATTTATTTATTTATTTCATAAATACATAAGTTTTCTTGAATTTAGCAGACAATACTTGTATTATTTATATTTTATACTGGTGGCAAAAAGTCTAGCATCGAGAATCTAAGATGGCTGCACAGGTAAACACCTAGCCGCAGCCGCACACAACAATTTCAATAAAATACAACTAAAATATAAAATGGACATTACCCAGAACTACAGGAAAGTCAACTGACTGGAAATTCTACAACGAGAAGCAAGGAGAAAATCAGAAAGAAGAGCGGAACAGCTATAAAAGCCTAAGGTACGGAGACACGTGGTGAGTGCGGAGAGGACGAAGCCGGAGAGGAGGGTGGCTGAGTGCCTGGATGGCGTTCCCTAGCAGGAAGGAGATAAAAGCTCCGACTGTGTTGGGCCCCAGTTCCAACTGCTCTGAACCCCAGTTCTAGGCCAGACCCCGGGGACCCAGGCTCAAACAGAGGGAGCTGGGCTGTAAGGCGGAACCTTGGGGGAGCGGCGAAAGGAGGTCCTGGAGGCGGGCACATTGCGCGCAAAGAAGGGATGGTTAGCTGTGCAGCAGGATTGCCCTGGCGGGAAGGAGACAGAGGCTCCAGACTGCTCTGAATGTCACCTCCAACTCCACTTCCAACTGAACTGTACCCCAATACTGGGCTTATTGGGGGAGAGCCTAGACTGTTTAGTAGCAGGCGAAAATCGAGGGCACCTTTCTCTCAGAGGCGCTTGCAAGGAGTACTGAAGGACCCTGATACGGAGGAGCCGTATAGGGCGGGACTGACGGAAGCCAAAGCTGTAGGCTCCACCCTGAAACCCCGCCCCATTAGGGAAGCTGCGAAAATGCCGAGACGAAATAGATCACAAACGAAAGAAATGGAGGAGAAAAGCGAGTGGATATAGAGTTCAAATCTACGCTTATAAGGTTTTTCAAGAATTTCCTAGAAAAGATGGATAAGACCTATGAGGATATGAAAAGGGATCAACTAGAATTAATAAGGAATCAACAAGAAATAATAAGGGATCAACAAGAAATAAAGAATACATTGTCTAAAATAAAAAATATTATACAGAGTCCTAAAAACAGAATGGAAGATCACAAGAATCAAGTCAAAGATTTGGAACATAAAGAGCCAGAAGACACTCCTCCGCAGAAGCTAGAAGGCAAGAGAATCCATAAAATTGAAGATAATGTAAGAAACCTCTGGGACAACTTCAAGCGAACCAACATCAGAATTATGGGGGTCCCAGAAGATGAGAGAGAGCAAGATATTGAAAACATACTGAAAGAAATAGTGACAGAAAACTTCCCCCACCTGGTGAAAGAATTAGACTTACAAGTCCAGGAAGTGCCCAGAACTCCAAACAAAAGGAATCCAAAGAGGACCACACCAAGACAAATCATAATTAAAATTCCAAGAGCAAAAGACAAAGAGAGAATATTAAAAGCAGCAAGAGCAGGTAGTTACCTATAAAGGAGCACCTATACGATTGTCAGCTGATTTCTCAACAGAAACCATGCAGGCCAGACGGGAATGGCAAGAAATATTCAAGGTGATGAATAGTAAGAACCTACAACCAAAGATAATCTATCCAGCAAAGCTATCACTCAGAATCGAAGGTCAAATAAAGAGCTTCACTAATAAAAAAAAAGCTAACGGAGTTCATCACTACCAAACCAGAATTATATGAATTGCTGAAGGGAGTTCTTTCAGAAGAGAAAGTAAATAAAGATAAAAATTATGAACAACAAATATGTAACTATCAACAAGTGAATCTAAAAACCAAGGAAATTAAAAAAAAAATCTGATGAACAATATTAACTGTTGAATATAATAGAATCAGAGGTATGGAAGGGGAGTGAACTGACGATTCTTGGGGAAAAGGGGAGAGGGGGATGTGAGAAGAGACTGAACATAAACTGTGCACCTATGGATGAGGACAACGTGGGGTGGGGAAAGGGCAGAGGGTGGGGTGGGAACCTGGTGGAGGAGAGCAATGGGGGGGGGGGGGGGAAGGAATATTTGTAATAATATGAACAATAAAAATTTATTTTAAAAAAATAATAAAATAAAATATTTTTAAAAAGTCTAGCATGGGCCTTGAAAGTGACACGACTATACATAATTTTTATTTATTTATTATATTTGTAAATTGTATTTATGTTGAAATTAAAAAAAAATAAAATAAAGAACCTCCCTCCACTGCCCCCCCCATCAATGGTGTCTCCCACTTTACCCAATGTTAAAATCTGGTCACTTTATGGGAATAGAAGGATCATATCTCAACATAATAAAAGCTATATATGATAAACCCACAGCAAACATTATACTCAATGGGAAAAAATTAAAACCATTCCCTCTAAGAACAGGAATAAGACAGGGATGCCCACTCTCACCACTCCTGTTTGACACAGTACTGGAAGTACTAGTTATTGAAATTAAAGAAGAAGAAGAAATAAAAGGCATACAAATTGGAAAAGAAGAAGTAAAGTTATCCTTATTTGCAGATGACATGATATTGTACATAAAAAAAAACAAAAAACTCCATCAAAAACTAATTGACTTAATAAATGAATTTGGCAATGTAGCAGGATACAAAATTAACACCAAGAAATCTATGGCATTTCTATACAACAACAGTAAACTTACAGAAACAGAGACTAAAAAAGCAATCCCATTTACCATCGCACTAAAAAAACTAAGATACCTAGGAATAAACTTAACTAAGGAGATAAAAGACCTATATGCGGAAAACTACATGACACTGAAAAAAGAGATAGAGGAAGATGTAAACAGATGGAAGAACATACCATGTTCATGGATTGGTAGAATCAAAATCATCAAAATGTCCATACTTCCCAAAGCAATCTATAGGTTCAATGCACTCCCCATTAAAATACCATTGGCATACTTCACAGACCTAGAAAGAACTCTCCAAAAATTCATCTGGAACAAAAAAAGACCCCGAATAGCCACAGCAATCCTAAGAAAGAAGAATAAAGTAGAAGGGAATCTTAATACCAGATTTCAAGCTATATTACAAAGCCTCTGTTCTCAAAACAGCCTGGTACTGGCACAAGAGCAGACATATAGATCAATGGAATAGAATCGAGAATCCGGATATCGACCCAAACCTCTATACTCAATTAATATTTGACAAAGGAGGTGTGAACATACAATGGAGTCAAGACAGTCTCTTCAATAAATGGTGTTGGGAAAATTGGACAGACACTTGCAAAAAAATGAAACTAGATTACCAACTTACACCATACACAAAAATAAACTCAAAATGGATACAGGACTTAAACATAAGATGGGAAACCATAAAAAAACTAGAGGCATCCACAGGTAGCAAAATCTCTGACATATGCCAAAAGAACTTCTTCACTGATACTGCCCCTAGAGCAATGGAAGTTAAAGAGAAAAATAAACAAATGAGACTACATCAAAATAAAAAGCTTTTTCACAGCAAAAGAAACCATCAACAAAACAACAAGAAAGCCCACTGTATGCGAGAACATATTTGCAAATGTTATCACTGATAAAGGTTTAATCTTCGACATCTACAGACAGCTTATACAACTAACTAAAAGGAAGATAAATGTTCCAATTAAAAAATGGGCAATGGACCTAAATAGAATATTTTCAAAAGAAGACAGAAGGAAGGCCAAGAGGCACATGAAAACATGCTCAAAGTCACTAATTATCTGAGAGATGCAAATCAAAACGACAATGTGGTACCATCTCACACCTGTCAGAATGGCCAACATCAACAAATCAACAAACGACAAGTGTTGGCGAGGTTGCAGAGAAAAAGGAACCCTAGTGCACTGCTGGTGGGAATGCAGACTGGTGCAACCACTGTGGAGAACAGTATGGAGTTTTCTCAAAAAACTGAAAATGGAACTCCCATTTGACCCAGTAATCCCATCCTAGGAATATACCCCAAGAAACTAGAAACACCAATCAGAAAGGATATATGCACCCCTATGTTCATAGCAGCACAATTTACAATAGCTAGGATTTGGAAACAGCCTAGGTGCCCATCAGCAGATGACTGGATCAAAAACTATGGTACATCTACACAATGGAATACTATGCTGCCATAAAAAAGAAGGAATTCTTATCATTTGTAGCAACCTGGATGGAATTGGAGAACATCAGGCTGAGTGAAATAAGCCAGGCAATGAAAGAGAAACACCACATGACCTCTCTCATCTATGGATAATAAAGAACATTATAAACTGATAAACAAAAAGACAGATACAGAAACAGTAAAGCAACAAACAGACTGTCAAATTACAGCAGGGAGGATAGGGAGATACGGGGGAGATAAGAGATTAACCGAAGGACTTGTATGCATGCATATAAGCAAAACCAATGGACGAAAAACTCTGGGTGGGGGGAAGTATATATGGGAGGGGGGAGGCAATGAAAAGATATGTACACATATAATACCTTAGTTAAAAAAATTAAAAAATAAAAACAAAAACAAAAAAATCTGGTCACCTTAGCCTATGCAGTGGGCTTCTTGCCCCTCCCCACCCTCTTCCCTGGCCCCGCTGTGTGCATTTTCTGCTCCTATGTTGGTGTTGCATCAAGATCTGCCAGGCTACAAAAAGCGCAACCTAGAAGTGAAAATAATCCTTTGTGGAGCAAATGTTTAACCACGTGAGAGGAATGAATAAAGGCACCCTCCTTTCTTTATTCAGAAGGATGTCCTCCAAAACATATTCCAAGTGTGTCTTCAGTCTCATAGTGAGCAATGTATTTCTCATATTTCTGTCCAGTTGACAATTCATCTTTGTTTCTGTCTCTTTCATTTTCCCTGCTTTGCCCTCAATCCAGCCCTCTGAATCATATGTCTCAATAGGTACTTATGCTGAAACTTAGGCTTTGCTTTCTAGGAATACCAGGTTAAGATCATTTGTGTTGAAAGCGGTGTAGTGATACGGTAACCCTTGGACTGCAAGGCATAGTGACTCCTCGACTAAGAATCTCACCTGTGGTTGATTGTGAAGAGATAAAGGTGGGTGGTGAGGTGTTGAGTAATCAGGTGGTTGTGACACTTCAGTAGTTTGAGAAGAATGGTAATTATACGTGTAATTGGTTGGTTAACTGCTCTGGGAATTTGACAGAAGAAAGGAATAGGCTTAGGACAGCTCTTTGGCCCCTGAGTGGGGCTCTTCCACAAAATACCACAGCATGAGCAAGTCTATTTTGAAGAAGTGACGTTAGAAGAAGTTTAAGTTTAAAAAATGTGGCTCTCAAAAGAAATTTCAATCGTTGTACTGTTGATATTTGGCTCTGTTGACTAATGAGTTTGCCGACCACTGGCTTAGGACAACCAAATACCTATTCCAACTACACCATGAAAGCCAATAGACATTAATGGCAACATTTAAGGAAATCCTATATCTATTATAGATTGTGCTAAAAATCAATCCCAGATTTCATTGCAAAGTTAGACCCTTTCTAGCTGGAATAATTGATGCATAAACCTGAAAATCTTGAACACCCACATTTTCCTGAAAACTCCGTATGGGCAAAAGCATTATCTCCCTCTTGCCAGAGGAATGCAGCCTCCGTTGCATAGAGAATCAATACTTTATATGAGTCAATACCTCACAAAATATTAACTCCTCAAAAATTGGTTCCCATGAAGCATCCATCTTATATAAAAACTGCTGTTTGAAATTTTAACCCTGCTATTTTGGCTTCTGTAAATGCTTGCTTGCTTAAATAATAAGGAAAATAAGACTACTCCCACTTCAGAGAGCCCATTGAACCTTCCCCGGACGAAGTTATCAGTGCTGGCAACAGGCCAGGCCTTTGGTTGAGGTCTCAAGGCCCCAGCACATAGGGGCTCTTTAAGAACTTGCAAAGGGGGCTGGAAACACCCCATATTGGGAGACAAAGAAGGTAAAAACATATAAGTAGGGAAAATTCCTCCATGTTGGGGCCCAGAATTTGAGAGACATTTTCCTTTGTATAATAATAATAAATGTAACTCCGTCTCTCTAAGTATTGTTTGGTTCTTCTCCAGTTTTCTGTAACACCCATACCCATCCTTATTTTCAGGAAAATAGCTAAGGTCAGGTCTCAGCACAGTTTGAATTCTAGCTATAACAGCTAATCACTTACAAACCAATGAGAGTATCTGGCCCCTACCCAGGGGATCAAGTGTGGGAGTGTAGCTTAAAGGCATTGAACTGGAATGGAGAAATACGAGGCAGGACAGGGAAGAATTTATGAACATGTTGCGCTCATTCATGACTCCAGTTGATATTCTGGCAAGGAAACCAGGAGTCTGTCAGATATTCTGCTGACGTGGATTCTCAAATCTCTGTTAGTATATAAGGCAGAGGTGCCAAAACTTCTGTGGCATGATAGGAGGCAGAGGGCCTATATGAATGAAAATCTTAGAGTGATTATGTTACATGAGATTGGAGAACCCATCACTGGAATCTGTTCCCTGGGACAGCTCAGAGGACACCCCTTCACGGATTCTGGGAGGAACATACTAGTGACAAGACACACTGGTGAGGAGACTCATTGACTCACCATGGTGGTGGCTCTCTGCTTTGCCAGTCTACTCTCTGTGATCCTAAGCAAATGACATGGCTTTTCAATAACTCCTAGGAGTGTCATGAGGATGCACAAGGCTAAATCACCTAGCATAGAGCCTGCCATGGATAAAGCATTGAATGAACAGCAAGTGCCTTTTCCCGCCCACACCTTTCTAAGGCCAGAAGAGTTACAAGCTTCTCCCCACCAAAAAGCCTACCATCCCAATGAGCCAACCCAACAAAGAAACCTAATGTGAATGGAAAGTATGGTAGCATTATTTTATGTATCCAACTGTTAATAATAATGACTATTATGTTATAATGCTTTAATTATGTTAGATTGCTTTCTAATATTTATAACAAGCACCGAAGACACAATTCTGAGGTATGTCTAACCCCTACTTTGATATTTTGCTTCCTTCAGCAGATAACCTTTTTCATGGCAAGTACTGATGACCTAAAATATTTAGCTAAATTGCTCTGAGGGAAATAAAATGGGTAAAAATCCAGAAATAAACTGTATTCTCATTCTGAAGCAGTCAAATTGGTATTAAAAGCATAGGAAATGAGGTGGATTTCTAAGTATGTGACAGCAGAATAACTAAATCTGTAATAAAATCAGTTTCCAAAGAAAGAAGTTACAAAATATTGTCATTAGTATTATGCCAAAATTTTAGTATCAGAGGCTGTTAGTTGTTGAAAATTGATCAATTTTCCTAAGAATTAGACCACCTTCCACCTTTAAGTAAGTAGTCTTAGTTACACAATGTAAAGGATTGTCGACAAATGTTCTATCTTTATAACATCTGTACAGCCAGGTAAGAGCCACAGGTGACAAAGGAGGTGGACATAGATAAAAGAAAACTCAGATACGATAGTTGGCAGTCAGGGGAACAGAGAGTAAGGAGGTAAGTTGAAGGCAAGTTGGGAGAGAGCCAAGTTTTAAGGCAAGAGGTTTTAGATAAACATAAGTTGTAATAATTAGGATTCTGAGTAATCCCTTATCAGGTTAGCTGGCTGACCTTTAGTTTATTACTTGAATTTTTCTGATCCTAATCTCTACCCTGTTGAATTGTTCTAAAGACTAGAAATAATACATTTAGGGCATGGCACTGTATGTCTAGAAAGGTTTCACCTTGCTATAAGAACAACTCTGTACTTGCTGACCACATACATACTCCAGAATTTTAACAAGTGATGAATTATTTAAAAACAAAAATAGGTCCCTTCTCACCTCAAATCTTTAATTTTTCAAGGTGTGTGGTTTTATATAGGATAAGCTTATATACCAACATCACTCCCATGAGACATGTACTTTGCTAATGCCAATTATAATCACAGCTCTTAGTACGTGAACTTCCATTGTATCCTAACCACATAATAAGATCCATCAACAGAATGTGTCAACACCAATTATGACTCAAGCAAAGATAAGGCATCTCAGAGCTTGGTAAGTGAGTGATTGAGAGCATTGCCACAGATTTTTTCATGTCAACAAGCTTTGTCCAGTAAAGACACTGTAGTGAATAAGAGAAGATTTGCTCCCAGCATAACCCTGTGAATGAGGTTACATCCACTCCCATTTTTATGGATGGAAAAACAATGGCTTGTGGAAAATATATTCTTGCTCTAAGTTCGATCTGTGAAACCAAGTACTATTGACAAACTTGAATTTGCACATCAATGGTGAATTGGGGAAGATTCTCAAAAAGAGGTAAAGTGGCTGTTAGTGATTCCTACCTTTGGTCAGTTTTGGTTCAGGCAATTGGGAAAAGTATGACTTCACCTGCTGGAAGGGGTCCAATGACTCTAGCTTTGGGAAGATGGAGGGAAGCTGAGGCTGTGCACAGGCTGGGACTCATCGGGAAATAGCCTCGGGAGGTGGTAATAAGCCAGGAAAGAAAGTAAATACAGCCTGAGGGAGTTTGGAAGCAGATTTCTGTGGAGCCTCTAGTTAATGCCTTGAGATCTTATGCAGAGACCTCACTAAGCCACGTCCAGACGTTAGTCTTGCAGAAGCTAAAGTAATAAATGTGTCTTTGAATCCACTAAATTTGTGGTATTCTAAATCTGTAATACATGTTTTCTACAGTGAATTATGTGGAGTCACAGACATATAACATTTAACTAGATAACTCAGGCCAAAATCTAATTCTGCTAAAAAAAAATCTGAAGGCAGAAATGCCTTTTTTTTTTTTTTTTGGAGTTTATAATCTAGTAATCTTACCCTGTACATAGAGAAATATCACTCTGTCTAGGTGAGCTCTGAAGCAAATTTTTAAAGTAGAACATTGATGGCCTTGCTTAATTTGGGCTATCTTTCTCTTTCCTTTTTTTTATTCATCTCCTTATCCAGGCATCAAGTAACACTATTGAGTAATATTTGCAGCCATGAATGAAATTCTGAGTGATAATATGCCTGATGTGTTTGAGTTATAAATGTTCCTTTCTTACTATTGATAAGTATTAGGGGTTTTGTGTTAAATATGCTTGTAAGAGACAGAGAAATGATACAGTGAGAGCAAAACACACATACTAGTATACACATCAAGGGAGATAGAGAAAAGAGAGAGAGAGAGTGACAGAAAGAGAGAGAAAGAAGGAGAAACTAGAGGAAGCAAAAGGTAATGGTGGCATTGAGCACAAGTTTAGGCAAGACTGTGTGAACTGCATATGAAATGCAAGGAGATGATCCAGACATGCTCAGACCTAAGTAGGAAAAGTCTGTGGATTGATAGAGGGGCAGAGTAAGTTGAGAAGGAAAAGATTAAGATGAGAGAAGGCCGGACTACATTAGGAAGTTAGACTAGGCCCGACCATCTAGAAAGCAACCTAGAGATCAGGGAAGAAACAGTAGACTGAAGAGCAGTTTTATCTTAAGTTCCGGGGTAAACAAAAAACCTAGTGAGAGGGTCTGTATGCCTCAAAGACCGGGATCAGAGAGAGTTCAAACTGGTCCACCCAAGGCACAAGCCCTTACTGCTCTCCAAGTGGAGACAGAGTGTCTGCAAAAGTAGGTTCCTGAAGGCTGAAGGTACCTCCTCAACTCCTCCATTCTTGATTAATGCACTCATTTAACAGATATTCCGTGAGGTCTACTGCATAGTCGGCACCATAGTGAGGACTGATGTCTGTAATATAGAGCTTTATAGACATGGCTCCACCTTTCCAGAGCTTATATTCTCCAGAGGAAGACAGTCTATATGACATGATACCAAGTGCAGTGGGCATAATGGGAGAAGCACGCAGAGCTGAGGGATCCTGTGGAAAGGTATCCATCCCAATATCCAGTACTGACAACTCATGGGAAGGCACCAAGAAGAGGAGACATCTGACTGGAAAATCAAAGAGCAATAATTGAGGGAGAAAGGGGGAGGGAGTTGGTCCAGGTAGAGAGAAGGGAGTATGAAAGGATTTTAGACCTTGTGGTCTAAACCAGTGCTTTTCAATCCATCTGTAATGGAACCAGTTTCTTAAACTTCTCATGAATTATGGAACAATACTTTTGTTAAACACAATAAAAAAGAATTACTAGGAAAATAAAATTACAAATATTTTTAAGAGTGCCCAATATTTAAATTATTAGATTCAATAGACATCAATCACTCTGCCAATTTGCTAGAAAATTTTCTAAGCACTTGTTCTTCATTTTCGTACTTATCTCATTATGGAATAATAACAAACTGTCTATGGGCCAGCAGCGATGGCACTTTGAGTAGCACTGTCTTGTAGAAGACAAGTACAGGTATGCATTACAGAGAGGGGTGAGGATCAGGGCATTCCACCGACAGAAGTACTCTCTGGATAGAGCAGCATTCAGATTAATGGATGCTCTAAAGTAGGGGTGTCGAACTCAATCAGAGAAGGGGCCAAAATCTAAAATCCAGCCTAAATCGCGGGCCGAATGGTTTACTGAACAGTCATAAACTGTCATTGTGATGGAAACGCAGCAGAGTGCAGTGATGACAGCGCGGTGCGGGCCACATTGCAAGGCCTGGCGGGACGGATTTGGCCCGCGGGCCTTGTGTTTGACACATGTGCTCTAAAGTTTGATTATGCACCTGAGTAAATTGTAACAATTAAAGCCTCATAACCTCTAATTCTTACACGACTAGTATGATAGCGACAACAGGACCCCAGCAACTGAAACAGGAAAAATGGGAAAATGTTGGGCAAGGAGATGAAGAAAACTATTTTACCCCTTTTTCAAAGTAATTTTATTATTTATTGCAAGTTTTCTTACAATAAACCCTACTTAGTTCATCTTGATTAAAAAAAAAAAAAGGGGGAGAGAGAAAACCAAACAAACCACAAAAGGACTCCCCAACAACTTCTCTTTTTTGCTTTCCAGCTACCTCTTGGTACTCAGCTCAGGAGCTACTTGTCTGAGATGTATTGCATAGCATGCTGAAGTGTTCCCCAAATACATCGAATTTATTTCATATCAGGCTACAACTTCCTTGAATTACTTACCACTTTAAATTACTCAATGGCACAATAATTCGCATGAGATAGGTTCTCAATAAATGATTATTTCATGAATGAAAAAATGGGTCCTTAGGCCTAGGAAGGAAGGGCCATTTGACTTTAGATTAAAGAATGAGTGGGGGTTGTAAGGCCACAAATTTGGAAAGGAAGGGGGTTCCAAGTTCAGAGAACCACATGAGCAGTGGCATGTTAGATGACCTGCCATATTTGGGGACTCCCACGATGCTTGATAAGAGTGAAGAACAATAGGCATTTGGATATACATTTTGGAAAGAAAATCAAGAAGCCTTCAACTTGTCAATTTATCATTAAGTTCATGTCTAAGCTTACCTTATGTATCAATGACTCATTTGCCACATTTATTAGTTTCTTCATTCAATAATCATTCAGTCACAGTGTTAAATTAGTTTTGAAGCAGACAGGATGTGGATGAAAAAACAATGTATTCAGTCAGCTGAGAAACACACTGGCCTACCCTCTGCTGCCTGCATACTACATTTCTCTAAAATCTCAGTAAACATTATTTCAGTAAGTGTGCTGGAGGGAGGTGGGGGGATGACCTAGTCTCCCAAAGATTTAATCAATGGAGATTTCTGGTTATTTATTGCTACATAACAACAACAATAAAAACACTCCAAAGCTTAGTGGCTTAACATGACAATCCCTACTGGCTCTGTGGTTGACTATTTACAGCTGTGCAGTTCTTGCTCAGGCTCTCATGTGGTTGTAGTCAGATGGTTGTTGGCGCTGGAGTTATTCCAGGCTCCTTCACTCATACGTCTGGCGCCTGGCTGGAATGGTGGAAATAGCCTGATGCCCTCCACGTAGCCTTTCTGTCTGGCGTGGCCTTTTTTACAGCATGTGGCCTTAGTAAAGATAGACTTTTTAAAATATATTTTATTGATTTTTCACAGAGAGAAAGAGAGAGGGATAGAGAGTTAGAAACATTGATGAGAGAGAACCATCGATCAGCTGCCTCTTGCACACCCCCTACTGGAGATGTGCCCACAACCAAGGTCCATGCCCTTGACGGGAATCGAACCCGGGACCTTTCAGTCCGCAGGCCAACGCTTTGTTCACTGACCCAAACCGGTCCCGGAAGCAAAGATAGATTTTGTACATGGCAGCTCAGGGCTCCAAATGCAAATGTAAGACATAAAGTAAAGGCTTCCAAGAAACTGTCATTTTTGCCATATTCAAATAATCAAAGCAGTCACAGAATCCACCCAGATTCAAGAGGATAGGACAAAGTCCTAACCTCTCAGAGGCCAAAGGGGTTCGGGGTAAAGGTGGAGGAGATGCAAAAAACTTGAGGCCATTCTTTTACCTGCCACAGAGATACTTAGGATTCATACAAACTTGATCCCTGAGAGGTCTGTAGGGAACACAGTTCTTTAGGAAGAGTCTGCCCTGGAACACGGACATGGCAGTGATAGATGAGTTAATATTCAAAAGCTGATTTGTAAGTGATTACATCAATGAAGCTTTTCCCAAATATTAACAGGGGTGTTGCATTGTCATTAGCTAAACCAGTGGTCGGCAAACTTATTAGTCAACAAAGCCAAATATCAACAGTACAACGATTGAAATTTCTTTTGAGAGCCAATTTTTTAAAGCTTAAACTATATAGGTAGGTACATTATTATTAACTTAATTAGGGTACTCCTAAGCAGGCCTTTGCTAAAAACTCAAGGGACCAAAGAGCCTCATGTGGTTAGCGAGCCACAGTTTGCCAACCACTGAGCTAAACCAAAAATTTGGTTATGCAAGATCCATGACTTTAGGGCACAATTTATCTCTCATAGAAACATGGCATTTTAGCAGTTGTTCTGAGAATCACACTTTATCTCAAGGTGACACTGATGCAGAAACACCTGATCACATGGCATGCAGGTGTTATCAGTCAGATGTTAGGTTTCAGAATGATGGTGCCAGGTGGATGAATGTCCGGAAGGTGGTTACCAGGAGGTCTGGTCAGTCCCGGTCTGGATAATGCATGTCAGGTGGCCTGAATACGTGAGTCCTTCAGGGTATAATTAGAGGGTTACCTGGAGATCCAGATGTACATCCAGACATTGACACAGGACTGAAAAGTTCAAAAAAGTTTAAGTTCCAGCTAATTAGACTACAAATAGTCTTTTCTCATGCCTCAAACTTCATAGTGTTAATAAATTTAGCAGCTGGTTAAGATGACTGCATTTTATATATCCCCTATCATCACTCTTTCTTTAAGGTGGAACAACCAGCTCTATGTATTTCAAATTGAAGAGGACAAACAAGGTTTTCTACTAAACTACTTTTCATTCAGCACTTCGAAAAATGAAAGACTCCCCCACTTTCTTCAAACTTTATCACAGGAAACGTAATTTGCACAACTACCAGGTGGAGCAATAAATATTCTTATTGTTCTTATTACTGTGCTTAAGTTCTTTACTAAGCATGAACTATACCAAATGTGATTTAATCCAGTTATAAGGAGAACAGAGGGGGTAACAATCAGAAAAGCAGATCATTTCAATAGTGGGTCAGCAATTTCGTTGACAGAGTAAAGAGACGAATGCAGCTTTGGGGATAGGTGGGAAGTATTTTAGGGAAAGGAAGTCAAAGGTGGTTTCTGGAGGGAGGTTACCAAATGCATTCAAGTGATGGTTTTGTCACTTGCTAGTCCTACCCCCTGGGAAGTCAGTTCACCACTGAGATGGTCAAATGAGATAATGCACATACACAGTATAGTTCTGTGGGAACCCACATGAGCCTGGGCTCTCAGATAACCTCAGAACTATTGCTGAAGCGGTGGATGTGTCAAGGTTATTCAAAGGGCAATGAAATAACATGAAGGGGGAATCAATTTTCAGTGGAAATCTACTCTTCCTGCCAAGAGAGCTTCCTCCTCTGAAGACTTAGGACTCAGAAAAGTGCTAATCCCATGGGAGAACTTAAAACTTCGCCCAAGAGAACAGATACACTGTGGTGAGAGACCTAGAAATTGCTAGACGTTAGAAAGAAGACCATGACATCCTGCTGTGGGTAATAAGGACTTTGAACGAAAAAAAAAAGACATGTTGATGCAGATCAGCTGGTGTGAGATGTGGATGATGTCATATGTATCATGGTATCATTAATATAGTTCTCAAACTGGTTCTTATGATTATCAAATCCTTGTCCCACCTCACTATGTTATAACATTCAAATATCCTTGGTTTTCATTCCACGATAACAAAAAACTCTGTCAGGCTAGATTCTGAAATTGGGAGAAAAAGAATGGGTTTTGCCAAATCTACAGCAGCATACAGGTCCCATTGACCTTTGCACTTTCTGTATGGCATTTACTCTATCAAACTGTTGGAATGATTTGAGCGATCACCTCAATTCACCTGTGATTGTTTCTGATAAACCTCCATGAGCTATCTGCCTGAAACACTGGCTACACTAGATCATTAAAAGGGGATTTGGCCGAAACCGGTTTGGCTCAGTAGAGCATCGGTCTGCGGACTGAAAGGTCCCAGGTTTGATTCCGGTCAAGGGCATGTACCTTGGTTGCGGGCACATCCCCGGTGGGGAGTGTCCAAGAGGCAGTTGGTCTATGTTTCTCTCTCATCGATGTTTCTAGCTCTCTATCTCTCTCCCTTCCTCCTATCTGTAAAATATCAATAAAATATATTTTTAAAAAAAAGGGGGGGGGGATTTGGTGGAAATCAAAAGTCTTGCCTCAACCATTTCTTTTTTTACCAACAGTGATCTTTTGTTGTTCTCCTAAACAGAATTAGCCACAGTACGTGCAGTGCCCAGTGCAAAGTGTAAATGCAGGGTCCTTGTCCAGAGCAGAGTTCAGCTCCTTTCTTCAGCTCCCATCATGATGTTTTGTTTGTTCTCTGTGTACACCCTTTTCTACTCCTAACTTCTTTTACCTGTGCACAAAACAATGACCAAGTTAGAAAATTAACATTGATAAAATGCTATGACCTATTCTAAAGATCTGATTCAAATTTTACCAATTGGTCCATTAATATCCTTTATTTTGTTTTGTTTTAACAAACAAAAACAAAAACAAAAAAAAGTCGATTCACCTATTTTTCTCACCCTTCATTTGTCACCTCTGACAATTACCAATCTGTTCTCTGTATCTATGAGCTTGGTTTTGGTTTTCGGTTGTTTTTAGATTCCACATATAAAAGACATCATGTGGTCTTTGCTTTTTTCTGTCTGATTTACTTCACTTAGCAGAGTATCCCAATGTTTTTTAATTTATTATTTAATGTCACACTCCATTAAGCCCAGGAATATTTGTGAGGCAAGTTCAGACTCTCCCTGGGGCATCTCTCTGAAAATTTTGGGGTGCAGGTGCACACTAGGCCCAGTAGCTGCTGGCTCCCCTTCTCACCATGCCTGGCAGAGGACAGAAACTTTGAGCCGGCAGTTTCCCAGGGATGGCTGCTAAGGGTGGACAAGCAACACCCAAGGTTATTGCAACCTCTGCACCAGTATGTGCATGCCACTGGGAATGGGCAAGAGGCTTGCACCCACCAAATTGCTTGCTGAACGCACAGTGATGGCATTCCCTCAAAATGTGAAGCAGATGATTCAGCTGGTCGGTTTATTATGAGGACAATATTTGGTTTTTCTTAGCTTTATTTCATTGCACAGCAATATTTTCTTCATACTCATTTCCTTTGGTAAGTTCGATTACTCTTAAAATGCTCTTCCTCTGTCCCATGAATCATAGTCACAATTGTTTTTCTTTCTAAGAAATAAAACTGAGAATTTGAAGGTCTCAGTTTTCTCATTTCCAATGTAAAAGGGTTTAAGTAGGTGCTTTTAAGGCTTTTTTAACTTTAAGAAGAATCAGCACTCAATAAACACTATGTAACAAACATTGAAGTACATGTATTTAACATACATTATTTTGTTCAATTCTTGTAAAAAACATTTTAGGGTAATATTGTTATTATTCCAATTTTCTAGTGAAGTGACTGAATTGAGTCTACACACCTAGTAAGGAGTAGGCTTAGATTTCAAATCCCTATCTGCCTCATATAGAAATCTTTTTATTTTTATTTTATTTTATTGATTTTCCACAGAGAGGAAGGGAGAGAGATAGAGAGCTAGAAACATTGATGAGAGAGAAACATAGACCAGCTGCCTCCTGCACACCCCCCACCGGGGATGTACCCGCAACCAATGTGCATGCCCTTGACCGGAATCGAACCTGGGACCTTCCAGTCTGCAGACCGACGCTCTATCCACTGAGCCAAACCGGTTTCAGCGATCATATCGAAATCTTAACTGAAGTATTGCTTCTGACTCAACATGCCATGAGCCTATTATAATGAAATTATTCAGCATTTGCAATGAAGCAACTTGGAATATCAATTGCTTGGGAGTTGTATCATGTTGTCTTATATTATTAGTAATGTGGCTTATATTCCTTCCTTCAGAGCAAGAAGATATTAACCATGAACCAAGAAAATGCATTACATTTCCCCAAGTACCTCTCTTTACCTTGGATTACCATATAACACCTGATCCCAGGGCAAGTTTTGAATATTTGGGAAATAATAATTGCTGTCATATTAGTGCAGTCTTCAAAACACATGTCTATAAAGGCATATTTATAAAAACCTGGTAGTCTAAAACTGTTACTTAATTGAGCACGATATAGGTTAAGAAACATCTCCATGTCTTCAGAGTTTATAAGTGTTGGAGCTAGATGTCAAAGCCAGGCCCTTTGGCTCCAATTCTGCGCTTTTTCAAACACTCTGAGGGGACAGTATGAATTAATGGAAAAGGTATCTATATTGGTCTCGGTCCCCAGTTCCTGTCAGAGAGCTCCTGAAATCCTTGAACTTTCCTGGGTAATAGAAGTATTTTTTGTTCTAACGAGGAGGCTTTTTAAAGCACTTGTCTCCTTTACTGAACATCTGCAGTGGCCACTGGGCACTGACCAGGCAGCAGGAGGAAGAGCAGGCAGGCAGGGGGTGGGCTTTGTGAGATGGTCCTTTCACTTGCAATTCTTGAAGAATCGCTTGCAGATGAGACTCTCCCGGCCCTGGTGCAGAATCTCCACCTGAGCGTTTGGCGGGGAAGTCCTCCGCCACCTGAGGGCTGCCTGCTGCTCCTTCTCATTAGCTTTTCGCCCCTTCCAGGTGTGGATCTTGCCACGGAGCCCATTGCCCAGCACAAAGCAGTCATCAGGTACCAGGAACTCAATGGCAAAGGCGCTGGAGTCAGCCACCTGGGTCAGGTTCATCTCTCCGGTGGCCTCAGAGACCTTCCACAGAGGCGCTGCGTGGGCATTAGTCTGGTCAGGGGTGAGGCCCGGGGCCAGGACCTTGTTCATCTCGCAGGCTCCTCCCCATCAGCGATGCTCTCCACCCGGGCCCTGCCCTGCTGCTCACAGGCCCTGACGGCCAAGGCCAGGTCCCGCGCCTTGTTGCTCCCCAGAATGTTGGCTTTTCCGCCAGCCAGGCGGAGATGTCCTGGCCCAGGCCCAGGATGAATCTGTCTGGCCCCGATCAGCCCCGCTCAGAGGCGGGGATATTCTTCTGCACCTTCACCTGGTAGAGCTTCCTGGTGGCAGCTGGGGTGGCCTCTGCAGAGATCCTGTGGAATGCTGACTCCACTCCGTCCTCCTGGCACTTGAGGCCCCTCGGGATGCAGCTCATGACCAGATCGGACTCATTGCCCTGCACCTCTGGGTGCGGCACAGGCCGCTCCCTGCACATCCCGGGAGGACCACCTGCCCCGCCACAGGCACAGGTGGGAGAACGCTTCCGTGCCTTAGAACAGCACCAGATAGGAGGCCCCCAGCAAGGAAATGGCACTGGCTTCATCTTCTCCACCTGCCAGGACGTACAGACGGGTTCTGCACTGATGTCCAGAATGGAGACCAGCTCTGGGTTTGTACATGCTGTTTCCAGATCTTTCCACAGCTCTGCTTCTACTTCTACTTTCTGGACTCTGCTTCCTTCATTCCACCAATGAGGTGATTTTTAAAAACTGTATCTTTATTGTTGAAAGTCTTACAGATGTCCCCTTGATTTTTTACAAGCTCTTGCATGGGGGCTTGCACCCAGAAAGACCAAGCTATGATTAGAAAGCCTAGAGTTTCCAGCCCACCCCGTTCTCCAGAGAGGGAAGGGCTGGGGGTGAAATTAATGACTGACCAAGCCTATGTGATTTACTCTCCTTGAGTAAAGCCTCCAGGGATATAAAAACTCATTGAATAATCCCTGCATTCCCTTATTGTATGAGTCTTTATTAATTCTAATTATGATCTCCTGAGGTCCCCAGAGGTCTCCCTTCCTATTGCTGTAGCTGCTGAGTGTGGTTGGTGATCCCTGGCTGGAAGCACCAGGAGAGCGGGGTGACAGTCCCTCCATTCCCAGAGAGCATGTTCCCTAGTGACAGGGAGCTCTGCCTCACCCTGACTGGGAAAAGCATGGCCTGTATTCCGCCTGTCGGAGAAGATACTGCCTTTCCCGATGTCCCTTGTCTGTGCAGCATCAGGGGTCCCATGTGAAAGACGGGATCCTGTGTTTGTTCCTGAGAAATTCATTCACTTCCCCTTTTCTGCTTGTGTGCATGAGATAGTCCATAGAGACGGGGAAGTTGTGGTTAATTAAACACTAAATTGAGAGAACAGGGACAAATGAACTGTTATTCATCATATGTTGCAAGTCCACCTGAACATTCCTGTTATGCACCAGGTAACATCAGGGAATTCTGGGAAATTAAATGGACTTGGAAGGAAAGGGGAGAGACACCTGCCAGAGAGGAGGGAGAGGAAGATAAAGAGTCCAGCAGAGATATCCCTCTACCTTGCCTGTCTAGGTCATGCTCTGGGAAAGAAGGTTAGTTTGCTGAGAAGGGCGAAGAAGCTGTCAGGCTAGAGCTTGCTAAGGTTGGAAAGAAAACTACCGGAGACACTGAGATGTGTTTATGTAGCACAGGGATAACATTGAACATGAAATCAAACTACTAATCACGCTCCCATGGATAACATTGCTTAGAATTAGGTTATGTTTTTAAAAGGATTGTTTTTTTGTTTGTTTTTTGTTTTGTTTTGTTTTTTAGAGAAAGCAGAGAAGAACAAAGAGGGGTATAATATCCAACAAAATCCAGGAGGAGAAATGAAGATTAATGAAGGTCAGGAAACACAGGGGGCCAAACTAAATGTACTCTTTCCTTTTGCTGGGTCCTTCAGGGAAATGAGTGTCTGTCACCTGTGTCATTCTAGCACTTTACACAATATCTCGTAGAGCACAAACTCCAGGTACCATGAAACAGTTACTGGCCCATTTCTCCTCTCTCCACCTTAAGTGGCTAAAACACTGAAGATATTAAGTAAACCTGTTGAATGGATGAATGCACATATGAAAGGATAAATAAATGCAGTCTAGCTCTAAAGATCAAATGTATTCAAGCATCTGTAGGAACAGGGTTGTTAAAAGTGGTATCAGAGGATCATCTGGCTACTGTGCTGAAAAGGAGAAAGAACTCTGAAACTTTATGGAAAGAGGAGGGGAGAAAGGAGAGAGAGGAGAATAGGAATAAGAATAAGAATAAGAATAAGAATAAGAATAAGAATAAGAATGAGAATGAGAATGAGAATGAGAATGAGGAGGAGGAGGAGGAGGAGAGGAAGAAGAGGAAGAGGAAGAGGAGGAGGAGGAGAGGAAGAAGAGGAAGAGGAAGAGGAGGAAGAAGAAGAGGAAGAGGAGGAGGAAGGAGGAAGGAGGAGGAGGAGGAGGAGGAGGAGGAAGAGGAGGAGGAGGAGGAGTGGGGAGACTCCCTCTTACCGGGAAACCATTGGTTGAGCTCGGCTGCCTGCCACTGTGTCCAATAATGAAGGCGGTATAAATCATATAAGACATTTATTGAGAAGGCTAGCCAACTAAGAATACAGGGCGCTTATAAGCTTCAAATCCTATTTTACAGCAAGGTGCAGGGGGCGGGATTATAAAGGGGAAGGGGCTTGGGTGAGGCTGGAATGGAATGAAGCTATGACAGCCCTTGGGATCCACAGATGTCAGCTATCATCTTTAGTCATCAGGTGATGAGATGATATTGAAAAGATGGTGTTTTGACTCCTGGGGGGTCGGTCTGACCATGCTTATCGGTTCTGTTTGCTAAATTCACAGCTGTATCACCTCCTTAATCGCTTCGCACAGGCCTTGAAGAAAAAACCTAAGGAAAAACTTAATCCCTTATTCATATTTAAGAAACTTAACCCCCTCCCTATTCACATAAGTATTTGTGTTCTAATATTTAAAATAATATGATTATTTTTCAGATTAATTCAGGTACTCTATCAGATTATACGTCCCCCCTATCATCACCAGTCTCCAGCCTTCTCTACCAAGACACCAGACCTGTGGTGAAACTGGTACATCTTGGCTGTCCCAGCCGTCCCCAACAGGCTATAAGCCAGAGGAGAAATTTCAAACAAGACCAGCCAGACTGCCCAGCTGAGACCCATCAGCCATAGAATCATGACAGATGATTAAGTAATTGTACTGTGTTAAGACACTGTTTTGCAGTGGTTTGCTACACAGCAACAGGTCACTGAAATATAGAAGCTAACTATATAAAAAAGGATCAGCCAACCAAACAAACAAACAAAAAATATCCCATGAGGAAAAGGGCTAAACAAAATCTGTACCACAACTAGACTCTGTGCAGACCTTTCCCCCATTTCCAGAAAAATAGGACTGTACTTAATAGAAAGAACAGCAGAGAGCACCAGCTGACACCCACTGTTAGAGGGAATTTTTGAGCACTACTGAGGCCGTGGACTATGCCCCAGATAGAGTTGTCAGTGCTGACACCAGGCCAGGCCTTGATGTAGGATCTCATGGTCCCTTGCTAGCACGTAGGCCTTTTTTCAAAGAACACTGTCAGCTTTCTAAAGAACAGGATGACTCTGTGAATAATATGGTCATCAATGGCATGATCCTGATGTTGCTTGGGAAAAACTGTTCTGTCTTGCATTGCTTGTTCTACAAAAACAGGATGTGGTTAATGGGTTTAAACGTGGTCCTGCACAAAGGGTCGCTGCTGCTCTCTGGTCTCCCTTTGTGGGGAATGGCAGAACAGTCACCCGGTTGCCAGGCCAGCTGATAAAGGCTCCCTAAATTTTAATTTGGTCTGGGCTCCAGTGGTCATTCACTCACCTTTGCTCCACAACACCACAAATTAGCTTTAAAAAAATCAACTAATCAGGTTCTTAAGGGGACAAGCACTTATTTTTCTGCAATTGAATTAAGATCAATCCTTATTTGCAGAGAGTCAATAAGAAGGGAAAAAGACAGAGACTTGGGGTCATTAAAAAAGGAAATCTTAATGGGGCCTAGAAAAAAGTTTCAGACTCATTTTCCCAACATCTGCTCATATATATCTGCTGTTAAATTAGCAGATGTGTGTATCATTTTCCCCAAATTGGTTCTGCTATGATGATGGCAGAAGTCATGTACTTTTTGTGTGGTCACTAACAATTGTGCAATATTGCACCTAGCAGGCTCTCCCCCTCCCTTCACTATTTATAAAAATCAATAGGAAAATATCCTCTGGTGAAGATTAACAACAACAACAAAAGAATGGCTACCATGTATGACAAACAGAGCACTCCATGGACTTGACTTCTTTGTCTCACTAAAGTGCTCCCAAGTGAGAAAGGACTGGCTGGTGGTGTAGAGACTCCTCCAGCTCTTCTGCCTCAGGGAACAGAGAACCGGCTCTACAGCTGGCTTGCTTTTACAGATGCCTAAGGATTTCCAATGGATTCCCAGCTTCTGGACATACTTTGTTTATATAGTCACATGGCCTTTGTCCATCACAGAAGAGCTCGTGTTAGAGAACTGTGCAGGAAGCCGCCTGGTCCGCAGGACAAATGTGAGATGATTAATCACTGAGTTTTGTTGTGCTATCTCTCTGAGGAAATCCATCATTGATGGACCGTCATGGTCAATGGACCCATCTTTTTTTTTTTTTTTTTTTTTTTTTTTTAAACTTGATTTTTAGAGAGAGAAACCCTATCCAAAAGAAGTGTAAGATAAGCCTCATGTAGCATTTTAAATTTCTAGTAGCTACATTTTAAAAAGTAAAAAGAAAATGGGTAATTGTTTTTTAACAAACTTAATTGAACTTAATATATTCAAAATACTACTTCAACATGCAGTTAATATCAACAATCATGAACAAAATATTTTTCATTTTTATTTTTCATAGTAAACCTCTGAAATTTGATGTGCATTGTACACTTGTGGCACACCTATGCATGTACCAGCCACATTTCAAGGGCTCAGTGGCCACACTGTTTAATGACTACTGTATTGGACAGCACAGACAAGATTCACAGTGGACTGATTGCTGTCAGGTCCTTTAAAAAGGAAAATGGAAAAGGGAGGTGAAGGAAAGAGAAGGAAGAAAAGGAGAGAAAGTAAAATAAAATTTTAAATATATACTTCAAAAATAAAACAAAGCATCTGTAATCTTACCACCCAACAATAAGCACTATTAATATTTTTTGTTATAAATTTCTAATATTTCATGCTCATATTTGTCTTTTTAAATATGAAAATATATTGTATTGTACATACCATTTTATAGCCTATATATTTCACATAGCAAATATCATGATATTAAGTATGTATTAATTGAAAAACATACTGATCACCTCCTATGTGGTGTACATGGATGCTCTACTTTAGGCATTTTGGATATATAAGTAAACTAATGAGTGCTGTCTTATTTTTTAATTTTTTATTTTATAAATATATTTTTATATTGATTCATCTACTGCACACATGGAGGGAAATACACCTTCTAGCCTACTTGTAGTAGGTTGGAGGCCAAGTGACTAGGCTGGACAGTGCATTGTGTGTGGTGACATGTAGCTTTCTAGGCTGGAACATTTAATTGCCTGTGCAGAAGGGTCAAATACCTTTTTCCACTCAGCAGAATTCATGCATATTCTGGCACATTGATTGGCTGCCTCCTGCATGCCTCCTACAGGGAAAAATAGAGATGTCAATATGAGAAAGAAACATCACTCAGTTGCCTCTGTCCAAGGATCAATCTGGCAACCAAGGTATGTGCCCTAACCGGGGATCGAATCCTACTCTTTTGGTGTACAGGACGAAGTTCCAACCAACTGAGTCACATCAGCCAGAGTAATGTCTTTATGGGGTTTACATTTCTGTGCAGAGAAGATAGATAATAGGTAGTAAATATAATGTTAAAACAAAGTGTATAAGAAGATGACAAATATTATAGGGGTGGGGAAAGTATACAGCATGTGAGGAATGAAGGAAAAGAAATCAACCAACCCCTGTATTAATTAGAATAGTCTGGTGAGTAGTTATTGACAAGTTGTCCCCTAAGGCAGTGGTCGGCAAACTGTGGCTCTCGAGCCACATGCGGCTCTTTGGCCCCTTGAGTGTGGCTCTTCCACCAAATACCACGGCCTGGGCGAGTCTATTTTGAAGAAGTGGTATTAGAAGAAGTTTAAGTTTAAAAAAATTTGGCTCTCAACAGAAATTTCAATCATTGTACTATTGATATTTGGCTCTGTTGACTAATGAGTTTACCGACCACTGCCCTAAGGGAAGACTTGAAGGAGAAGCAGGAACAAGTAACTTGAATACCAGTCTGGCCACTTGTATTCGAGTCTCCTATTTACCAGTTACTAAACAAGGGCCATCCAGGCTGCTGCTAGCTCCCTGCTCTGACCAACAGTTCATTGGTGATTATTCTACTACAAGTCTCTGAGGAAATGTTCAAGCAGAGGTAATATAGCCAAGGCAAAGGCACTGAGATAGGGCACACTGATTGGGTCAAGGAAAAGCTAGGTGGCTCCAGTAATGGAAGCCAAGAATAGAAATTGAGGTAAGAGATGGGCCAGGTCAGCAAGTTTCTTGTAGGCCATAGTCATGATTTACATCTTCACTCTGGGTGAAATCAAAATTGTAGCCTATTGAATAAAGCAATGCATGCTCACTGCTGAAGAGCAAAAATAAAAACAGGAAGGTCTATTGTCCTGACAAGAGATGACTATGGTTCAGACAAAGTTAGGACTGGAAGAAATCATGAAAGAAGACATTTGTGTTTCCTTCTATCAATATTCTTGCAGGTTCTTCTGGGCCTCTTTCTTGCTGGTGGTAGGTAGTTAAGTCTCCCACTGTTAGTTGACTTTTTTTTTCTTTTACCATGCTCCAAAGCAAATTGTGATAACTGGATTTGGGAGAGCACCCTCCTCCACAAGTGTGATCCATCTCCAACCCATAATCCACTGACCTTGCTGAGAACCTGCTCTCTGCTAAGAAAGCTTCATGAGCTGATGCACTTACTGTCTTATTACCTTAAGAACTCTCTCAAGCAGCTGTAGGAAGAGCTGGGAAGCATGTTGAAATGAGATGTGTGATGAACACTCTGTGTTCTATATATTCCTAGCCATGACCTTCTAAAGCTGCTATTCACGATGTGGCAGTGAGAAAAGGTCTGTTAATGAACAAATTGTGTGCTTAGGGCCTTTGTGGCCACGCTATAGAAGTTCTCATTCTGTAGTTTCAGCTACAGCAAACTATTCATTTTAACCAGCCTTAGCTGAGTCTGCAATGCTCAATTCTCCAACTAACCTGCCTTGTTCAAATCCTGGGCTCATCCTCATCAAATAAGATAATGGCCATCTGTGTTTATTCTTCTATTTCAGACTATTGACCTCACCAAACAGCTCGCTGCCCAAGTGGACTCAGGGCGCCCTCTACTGGTGTCACATGGGCATGACTACCACTAGTGTGTCTGAGTGACAGGTTTTAGTCTTTAGGACTTGTTTGCTTTGCTACACCAGTATAACTTTGGGGCATCTGACATTTTACACTGGGGACACACTGTAGTTCTGGAAACTTCGATTCTCTGTAAAATGTCAGATGCCCCAGATGTTCATCACACAGCTCATTTCAACATTTTTCCCAGCTCTTCCTACAGTTGCTTGAGATCATTCTTGAGGTAACAAGACAGTAAGTGCATCAGCACATGAAACTTCTGTGTGCACAACACTTTCCATGCATATTTATATTTAATGTACACAACACTTTTCATGAATATTTATATTTAATCAACACAACAACCTTTAATTCTTGGCATTAAGACATAGATAAATATCTGGACATAGACAAATATCTGGATGGAGATATATTAAAGTGTTAATTGTAGGTACCTCTACAGGAGTGAGGTGATGGCCTTAGGAAGCTTCACATCTATTTTTTCATACTTCTGAGTATTCAAAAATTTAAAAAACAAATTAGCATGGATTTCTGTATTACTAGAATATTTTCAAGAGATTTTTTTAAATAAAATAATTTCAACAACACTTCATAGTTTATAAACTGCTTTTCATTCATTACCCTCTTATGAACAGCTATCTGGGTTCATATCTATATACTTGTCAGAGAAATGTAATTCTTATCTGTTATTTTGTACCAAGTGCTAGGCTCTGTGCACAACACTTTCCAATCATATTTATATCTAATCTACACAACATTCCTACGGTGTAGAGTACTAGTATGTACTATTGTTGTAACCATTTTACACATGAGGAAATGGAGGCTCAAGGATATGAAGTGAGTTGCTCAGAGATCCACAGCAGTAAGTGGCAAATTGGGGATGTGAAATGGAGGAACAGAGATGAAGGAACTTGTCCAAGGTCAAGTAGATAATAGAGAGGGATCAAACTCAAGTCTCCAGACTTCTATTCCATATGCCAATGATAAACAGGCTGCCTGGGCCTCAGGCTTACCCCTGCAGGCTACCCTGAAGTTCCTTCCTCGTGTACTAGGCAATCCCAGGAATAGAATCTGGGGGAAGGAAGGGCCAGAATATTCCTGTAGTGCCCTCAGTGCACCGTGTGAACTAAAGAAGCTACTAAAGTGAAAGGTCAACTCCAGTCTATGACTTTGTTGGGGTTTAATGGCAAAAGCTTTGGAATCAGAGCTATGAAACAAAACCTGGATCCCAAACTCCACCTTACATTACACACCTGCTTGTGGTGTGACTTTGGGTCATTCACTTGACCTCTATGATCCTCCATTTCTGCATTGCTTTAAAAGCCATATTTCAGTGATTTACATGACAGTGACTTTGCAAAGGTACTTACAGACACACCTCAGAGATATCGTGGGCTCAGTTCTGCAGTAAAATGAATATCTCAATAAAGTGAGGCACGAATTTTGGGGTTTCCCAGAGCATATAAAAGTTATGTTTATACTATACTGTGGCTTATTAAATGTGCAATAGAATTATGTCTAAAAAGACCCAATTTTAAAGTACCTTATTGCTACCAAATGTTAGCCATCATTTGAACCTATGGGAGAAAAATTACTCCGATAGACTGGCTATGCACAGGGCTGCTGCAAAGCGAGGCACAATAAAAAGAGGCATACCTGCATCACAGCACCTGACCTATCACAGGTGTTCAGTAAAGATTCACATGATATGTCCTTGGCCTTGAAAGTTAACATGAGGACCAGGGTGGCATCAGATCATGCTGGGAGTATAGGGCATAATACCCTAAAGGGCTTTTCAAAGCCACACATACACACAGGTCCTCAGCGACTCGTCTCCCTGCCATCGCTCCACACATTAACTGGCTTCCCCCATCTCTTTCCATTGAAACTATTGTTTGTGATGGGCAGCATATGGCCCCAAAGACGTCCACACCATATTCTCTGGAATCTGTACGCTAGCCTATATGGCAAAAGATATTTCACAGGTTGATTAAGATATAGGGCCTTGAGAAGGGGAGAGTAGTCTGGATTTCCCAAGGAGGGCCAATCTAATTACACAAGTCCTTAAAGTGGACACGTTTCCCAGATGTAGTAAGGGAAAGGCATGGTGATGGAAGAGGGGTTAGAGAGGAGCAACTTTGCTGGCTTTGAAGAGGGAGAACAAGGGCCACAGA
Organism: Pipistrellus kuhlii; assembly: GCF_014108245.1. Taxonomy (NCBI): domain Eukaryota; kingdom Metazoa; phylum Chordata; class Mammalia; order Chiroptera; family Vespertilionidae; genus Pipistrellus; species Pipistrellus kuhlii. The sequence goes on along the minus strand of NW_023425595.1, from coordinate 55,071,965 downwards.
CAGGCACACAGAAAGCCTCTAGGAGCTGGAAACAGCCAGGAAATGGATTCTCTTTGGGAGCCTCCCTAAGGGAACAGAGCCCTGATGGCACCTTGATTTTAGCTCAGTGAGTCCCATACCCAACTTCTGACTGCATTACTGGAAAATAGCACATTTGTCTTGTTTTAGGTCACTATGCTTGTGTCATTTGTTACAGAAGCCTTAGGAAACTAACACACTAAACTTGATAAGTTGTTCACCAAAGGTATATGGTGTCTTTCTGATATATTAGTTTAAAATAGGTAAAACTAAGATAGAAACCATTGACCAAGACCACCAAAAACAGTATTTAGCAGGGACTCTATAGACACGAGACAGTTCATTCAGATGAGTTCTCTAGACTCTCAGGTGCTGTTCAGGATGGAGGCTGGGCTAGGAGGGGACTGGATTGGGTGAGTAGGGTGAGGAAATGGAGCGCTAGACCAAGCTTCCAAGAAGTCTGAGTGTGAGAGAAATTGAGCAAAGACAGCACCTCAAGTGGTTAGCAGCGTGGAGAGGAGGCTATTTTTTTATTTTTTAACTAGAAACCCGATGCACAAAATTTGTGCAAGGGGCTCGGCCCTCACAGCCCCGGCTGCCTCACCCTGCTCTTGCAGCCCTGGCTTCATCTGGAAGGTCATCCGGACGGTCGTCCAGAAGGTTGTCTGGATGGTTGTTCTGCTGTTCGGTCTAATTAGCATGTTGCTCTTTATTAAATAAGATAGAGAAAGTCTCGTGCCATTTGTAGACAGAAGTGAAATTGCCAAAGAGGTGGGAGGAAGAAAAGACTGAGGAGAATGTACAAAGAGGATATGTTCTGGTGTAGACATACAGAGAGAGATCCATGGACAAACTAAAGAATCATTATTAGCAGTCTGGGATGAGGGAAATCATACTATTTTGTTATGAAAATGAAGCAATTCAGCTCTGGTAGAAAGTAATGTCATCTCTTGGTATAGCCGAGCATGAGGTTAGAGACCATCAAGAATGGAGATTTAGAAAACACGTGGAAAATGGAAAATGAGATATCCCAATCACATAGCTGGACTGATTGAGGAAGAAAGAGAATTTTGGCAAATTCATTCAGCAGTTTCCTGCCGTCAGAAACACAGAGCAGCTTGGAATGGAAATGCTTATCATGTCATTATCTGTTCTCATGAGTCTCTGTCATGCTGGTTTGTGGAAAGTGACTGATTACCAATGAGTCGTTTTCGCCATTCTCCAGGTGGGAGGGGAGCTAAAGCAGGGGAAGAAATGGAAATGTTGGAAGCTAATAAATGAGGCAGGGATTGGATCTTCAAAGCTAACTGTAGCCACCCTCTCTCATGTCTGAGTCAACACAGCTGCTCAACCAGAATTATTGGTCTCATCGCCTGTTGAATTTACTACGAAAGCTTTTGAAAGTAGGTTACAATTCCTTCATGCCCCAATCCTAACCTGTCTCCCACCTGCCATCCCCAAGACAATAGCTCTTACTTTATTCAGACAATTGAAGTTACCCAGTGTGGATTCCCCAGTGTACATCTGTGATGTGAATGGCTGCCCTGGTGATGTGTGGTGTTCTATCCCAGGTTCCCTCCTACCTCCTCAACCTCATTTCTTAACCATTTATGCCTACACAGAAACAGATGTGTCTCCCCTTTTCATGGAAGAACACCAGTGGCCACCTCCAGGGCCAAGTCCTCAGGAACCTCCATCAAATTTCTTATCTCACCCTTAATTGTTCTCCTTACTTACACCTTTCCCCACCTCAGTCTGTCCAGGAGACTGTGGCCAGGTTAACATTATAATTCAGCTCAGAAGCCAACAATGACTGTATGTTATTGGCGTTTTCTATATTCAATACCTGCCCCCCACCATCTGGCTCCAGTCTACTATTCCAGTCTGCTTCTCTTTATAAAATCTATGCTTAATCACTCTAACCTTGTTAATCCCCGCATACTGGAGTGGGCAAAAGGAGGCTTACAGTTGTCATACAAATGGATAGTACAATAATGAATGAATAATAATACAAGAATAAACTTTGTGTTTCACATACTCACAACTGTAAACCTACCTGTATAACCCAAGGTTTCTCATCTCTCTGCCTTTGTTCTTTGTTTTCTCCAATCTCACTGTCATTAACCCCAATCTCAATGCCAAAATTCAATCCATCATTCAATATTCATCTCAAAGACCATTCCCCTCTATGAAGGCTTTGCTGATCTCCCCAATGGGATATGATTGTTCCTTTCTTTAAATCTTAAAGGTGTGAATGTTTACCTCTCTTGAATATTTTCTATCCTTTCTTGCAACAGAGGTTCTTAACTCATCATCAGAGTCATCTGGGATGCTCTTGAAATTATGCCTGAGGCCCACCCCAGAGATTCTGACTCAGTAGCAGGAGTGAAGCTCACATCTGTATTTTTATTGCATATTCTGATATAGAACCAAGACTGAGAACCATTGTGTTATTTTGAATTTTTCCTACTGAGAGAACAAAGGGGGTTACTAGGAAGAATAAATGGAAAGGTAAGTTTGAGTCAGATCTCTGAACCTCAATGTCCTTATCTTTAAAACTAGAGGCAGTGCACGAATTCATGCACAGGTGGGGTCAGCTGGCCTGCCCCAATGGGGGCCAATTGAGGGCCAGGGCTGGCAGTGGGGAGTGGTTGCTCCCCAATCAGGCTGGTTGGCCTGCAGCAGTAGTGTCATATGACTGGTTATTCTAGTCATTCCAGTCATTCCAACATTCCGGTCACTTGGCTTTTATATATACAGATGGGGATAATAACCCTTACTTCCCTAGATTGCTTTAGAGCTTAGGCCAATGATAGATAGTGAACATTTAAGAGTCCTACAGACTGCAGGCACTTAATATACATGGTTTCTTCCCCCAATAACAATGACTGCCAGCTTAGCTCAGTGTTTATCTTGTGGTGGCTTGCATGATTTTAACGTAACTATTTCTACTCTGTGCAAAGAGTGCATAAGTTACATGCATATGTTCCCTGGCTGCACTCAGTACTGGATGCTGAAGGAAACTGTAGAAATTACTTCATCATTCTGTGGCTTAGCTTTGAAACAGTTCTCCTTCCAAAAAGAGAACCTTCTCAACATTACTAACTGAATTCACGGAATGGACACTTGAACTAACACAGCTATCACTTCATCACATTCACAATACAAAGAGGATACCACACTGGAGGATTCACTCAGACTTTTCCATATACCACCTTATCTAATCCTCTCCATGCTGTCCAAGGGAGATGTTAATGTACCAACTTTCAGTAAATATGGAAGTTGAGGCTAAGAAGAATTGACATGATTTGCTAAAGTTGCATAGATAGGAAGTGGCAGAGCTACAACTGGAACTCGGTAGTGTAATTTCAAGTCCAATATTCTTTACCCTTCAGTGTAACTGACCCAAAGAATTATTCTATTAACTTTATCAAAGTGTGTAGACATTGATCCTGATCATCAGAGCTCAACAATGCCTGATGCAAAGAATATTTTGCCTTGGCTTATATGAATCAAATTAGCCATGTGCTTCACTGGGTATACTTCTGAGCTTAGTGCATGCTATTTCTTCTATAGGGCAAACTCCTATTCATCCTTCAAGATCCAGGCACACATGCACACCTCCAAGCAGCTTTCCCAGATACCTTTGCCCATCCCTGCTGGCTGGACTCATTTTTTTAACTACAAAGAAAGCAGACCATATCTATGCAATAAGTTTATCTTTTTAGACCTAAAAGCAAAACTGAGTCATAAAAATACTATTTTCTATCTCTGCTGTGGGGATGACCCTTCAGAGGGTGGCAGTAGTCAAATAGAAAGATCCTTCATTGTCTTACATTGTGTTGTCACTGTCCAAAATGAAATTTTCTTCTTTTATTAAACCATCACCTGAGGATATGTTTTTATTGAGTTTTTTGGGAGATAGGAAGAGAGGAGAGAGAGAGAGAGAGAGAGAGAGAGAGAGAGAGAGAGAGAGAGAGAGAGAGAGAGAGAGAGAGAGAGATTGAAATGAGAGAGAAACATCAGTCAATCAGTTGCCTCCTGTACTCATCTCAACCATGACGTGCAATGTAAATATGTACCTTGACCAGAAATTTGAAGATGGGTGGGGAGAGCATCCAAGACTCTTCGGGGGATGTCCAACTGCCAGTTTAGGCCCAATCCCACAGGCAGTCAGACATCCCTCTCACAATCTGGGACCGCTGGCTCCTAACTGCTTGCCTGCCTGCTTGCCTGCGTGATCACCCCTAACCACTCTGTCTATTGGCCTGATGCCCCTAACTGTTCCCCTGCTGGTCTGATTGCCCCTAACTGTCTCTGTCTGCCAATCTGATCGCCCTCTAACTGCTCCCCTGCCAGCCTGATCACCCCCTAACTGCTCCCCTGCTGGCCTGATCACCCCTAACTGCTCCCCTGCCAGCCTGATCACCCTCTAATTGTCCCCCTGCTGGCCTGATCACCCCTATCTGCCCTCCCCTGCTGCCCTGATTGCCCCTAACTGCCTCTGCCTCAGCCCCCACCACTATGGCTTTGTCCAGAAGGATGTCCAGTCTAATTAGCATATTACCTTTTTATTAGTATAGATTTATATACAAGAATACATAAAGAATGCCTTTAGAATGTATGTAAATATATGTAAGTGAATATATACAAAACTGTATGGTAAGGTAACATAATTTACATGCATGTAGAGTTAGAATAAGTAGGAAAAGGTGACACAATTTGAAAAGCATGTCCAAAGGCCCTTACCAATATAGCCCCTATGTAGCCACATTGTTTGCAAATCCTCACTTAGTCTCATTCTCCCTCTCATTTGTCTCCTTCTCTCTGAACACAAGCCAGGGTATCCCAGTTGTTGCTAGCCTGGAGCTATTGCTCAGTAGGGGCCAGCCAGGCCCCAGTGGAGACTATAAAAACAAACTGATATACCAGTGCAGGCTCAGTCTCCCTAAACACTCCACCTGGATTAAATCCTGGCTCCTCTACAATCATAGTGCATGACTATTGAACAAGTCACCTCACTTAAGATTTGATTTCCTGTGCAAAATACAGATTATAATAGCACCTACCTCCCAAGGCTGTGTGAGGGTGAACTGAGGTGACATAGGTACAGCACATATGTCTGGGACATAATAAATATTTAATCCATGTCGATTATTATCATCCTCAGTATTGCTTTCCTTGTCTTTCCTGTGGAAAATCCAGCTTGCAGGTTGGGGATTTTCTAATACAATGATGCCAAAATCACAACCTTCAGAGCTTCTCCGAGACCCCCAAACAAATCCTGCTTTGTGACAACACTCCCAACACACCCCTCACAAACATCAAGGGCAGTGAGTGCAGAGGCTCCCAAATTGGACTTCTTGGTCCCGAGTCACCAAACACTATTCCCCAGTATAAATGAACACAGCTTCAGTATCCTACATTTCCAGCAAGTGTAAGCCGTAGATGACTGCTATTCATCACTTCACAAGGAGTCTCTCTTCTTTTTCCTTGACCATACAATTTTGCCAAAGTTAATATCTAAAGAAAAACCCCAAAAGCAAAGTGTAGTAAAATGCACTGTTTTTCTGTTGAAAGACTCCTTCATTGGCCGGGTACTAAATCACATTTTAACATTGCAAAATTGTCAGCGTGTAGTTAACCTGTGTTTCTTCACATTCCCGATGTGGCAATTGTTTAAGACACAGCTCTATAAGGGACTAAGAGAAGAGTGAGGGACACCTACATGATGCTATGAACGTCTGGGCATCTACCGGGGGAAGGACCCTACCCAGAGGAGCAGAGCGGAAGGCCAGGGAGATGGCATTTGGAGGGAAGGCCATGTCCACTCTGAAGGTGCTCCCACTCCTGCTCTTATTCCACGTGCAGCTTTCCAAGGCCTTTCCAGTATCTTCTCAACCAGAAGAAGGAAATGATATAGAAGTTGTTCAGGTAAATTAACGATCAGGTGGGTGGTTGATTTGCTGGTAATTAGGAGATTGTATAGATTGTTTTCTCCTTTGAATTAAAACAGCCTAAAAGTAATTATGTGGATAATTTGTTTGAGCTTAAACATCTTTCAGTGGGTTGGAGGGTTCCAACCCGAATCCTTTGAAAGCCAGGCTCTTCAAATCCTGGCAAAACACCGCTGCTGAGCAGCCTCCATTCCGGGAACGCTTTGGGAAGGAATGGTTTTAAATACGCAGCCGAGAGGTTTTCTCTTTGACTTTCCTAAGATTTTCCCTCCTAACCCAGTTATTCCATGTCTAGCTCCTTCCATCTGAGTGTCTTTGCAGCCCCAAATCCCAGGTGCACAAGAGAACAGGAGGATGGGAAATTATGAGGAGGAAAAATATCCATTTATAGTGTAAGCAGATTTCCCTACACCAGAGGAGTGGGCTTTGTACACACTCTGGGAAGCATTACAAAAGCAGAACCAATAGCCCTTTTCTGTTGTTTCCCAGTATGCACGTTAGGCCAAATTTTTAAGACACACAAGAGAACGGCGTCCCAAACTTGTCATATATGACTTTCTCAGCATTCCAGTTTCATAAAAGTTGTACTTATTTCTTTGTCTTTTTATCTTTTACATTTTAAAAGTGTCTCTTATAATGGTAATAGTAACTCCTGGCTAATAGCTAGGTTTTTTTTAGTATTTATTCTGAAATATTACCTCATTTCATCCTTATGACAACCCTGTGAAAGAGGTATTATTATTATTTCTTCTTTAGAGACCAAAGCGACTCTAAAATCAGTTAAGTGGTAAGTCCAAGAACTCACAGTCAATGTGTGGCAGAAATATGACTGGAACCCAAACCAATCTAATCCCAAGCTTCTGAGAGCCCCAAAGTGCCCTGCCCTCTGTCACTTACAGAGTGCCAAGAATTCAAAGATGGCTTAAGAAATTTTTTTCTTTATTGATTAATATATTACATATGTGTCCTCATTCCCCCATTACCTCCACCCTCCCCCCCCACCTCCAATGCATTCCCTCACCCCACTGTTGTCTGTCATTGATAAGGCTTATATGCATGCATATAAGTCCTTTGGTTGATCGCTCCCCTTTACCCCCACCGTCCCCTACCTTCCTTGAGGTTTGACTTTCTGATCGATGTTTCTCTGTCTCTGGATCTGTCTTTGTTCATCAGTTTATGTTGTTCATTATATTCCATTCTATTCTATAAATGAATGAGAATTAAATGAACAACATAAACTGATGAACAAAGACAGATCCAGAGACAGAGAAACATCGATCAGAAAGTCAAACCTCAAGGAAGGTAGGGGACGGTGGGGGTAAAGGGGAGAGATCAACACTTACTAGGGGTGTGCCTGCACCCAAGATACATGCCTTTGACCAGAATTGAACCTGCCACCCTCCAGTCTGCAGGCTGACGCTCTATGCACTGAGCCAAACCAGTTAGGGCCCAGTAACTCTTTTAAAGCAGCCAACATTCATTCGGAAGTAAAGGTTCTGGAGGGTGGTCAGGCAGTCTTAAAATTTCTTAAGCAGAGGAAGATAAATATCACATGGTTCTTGGACTTCATCCTTTATGAAATAACTTTTTTTTTTGGTATAAACACTAATTGGAGTGCTGACTGGGGCTGTTCTTTCAAATAGACACTTTTCTTTCAAAGTCAACCTACAAACTTGTGTTTTCTGTTTCTGTGACTGTCAGGACATTAGACTGTTTCAAGTCTGCGATAACTTAAAAGGAGGGCAAATGCCCAGAGGAGTGAAGGTCTTTTCAGAGCACGTTCCCTCACAGGTTTGTCTTTGTCCAGAATTACCTGGAGACGTTCTACCAATTACCCAAGGACGTCTATCAGTCTGAAAAGAAGAGCAGAGCCAGTGTGATTGTTGAAAAGCTGAAAGAAATGCAGCGATTCTTCGGGTTGGCCGTGACGGGGAAGCCCACCACGGAAACTCTGGAGATGATGCGAAAGCCTCGCTGTGGAGTGCCCGACACTGGTGAATTTACGTTGACTCCAGGATACCCCAAGTGGAAACACACTAACCTGACCTACAGGTACTATTCCAGGGGCTTCCAAACGAACTCATGCATCCTGCTGTTATTGTGCATGTATAGTGTGGCAGGCACTGTTCTAGGACTTGAGATGTCACAGAGACAAGCAAATAAATAGCGCTGCCCTTGGAGAGTTTCGATGCTAATGAATGAATATGAAAGGGTAAAGATCCCTTCATTCCAAAGCCTGTCATTTTTACTGCATTTTCTATAATAATCTAAAGAAGACTACGTCAATGTCAATGTCTAAGAACTCACTTTAAGATCCAGAAAAAAGGCTTAAGTCATTGCTGGAGAGAAACTGGCCCCACCTTCCATTCATCCTATGATAGTGATAATAATAATAATAATAATAATAATAATAGTACTCAATATTTGTTCAATGCTACTATTTTCCAAGTAGTGAACTTAATGCTTTACATGCATTTAGCCCCTCACCACAACCCTATGACATGGGTACTATTTTATTATCCTTATTTTATAAATAAAGAAACTAAATTAAAAAAAACATGTGATAACAGGTGCCGAACCCATATCTGTCTTCCACCCTGAGTCCTGCACTCCCTCCTTACACCGTATCCAGTAGTAGACCATTTTGCATGTGATTCTCTCTAAAACGAAGAAACTCCAGCTGTTAGAGTGCTGTTCTGAACGATGAGCCCTCACACATCTTCTCATTTTGAAGGATTATTAGCTACACCCCACAACTGTCAGAGACTGATGTGGAAGCAGCTATTCAGAGAGCCTTTCAAGTCTGGAGTGACGTATCGACCCTGAGCTTCACCAAGGTCTCGCGGGGAGAAGCAGACATCAACATTGCTTTTGTCCAAGGAGGTGGGCTAGAAGCAGTCATGCTCATTGTGCTTTCTCTGGCTGAAGTGAGACTTGGCAACATCCTAACACACGTTGTTTTATTTCAGCTCATGGTGACAACTCTCCATTTGATGGGCCCGATGGAATCCTGGCCCATGCCTTCCAGCCAGGCCGAGGGATTGGTGGAGATGCTCATTTTGATGCAGAAGAAACATGGACCAAAACCTCTGAAAGTACGTAACCCAAGGTCAGGTCAACATGTGGCTTCTAAATAAACATTTTCCCCTTCACAATGCACATCACACCACACACACACACACACACACACACACACACATCCAAGTTATTGTAACTCTTCAAACTCACACAAACTGACCATTTGAAAAATTTTCTATCTCAAGATACTACATTTGATCTTAGCCAAAAGGCCAAGAAGTGATGCTATCTCAAGCTACTAAGTCAGTTTAGGTTTTAAAAAAATCCTAAAGCTAATCAGTGATCATTTCCTAAGGCAGAAATCAGAAAGCCATAAGCCCTGTTTGTGGAAACAGTTTTGAAGGGACAGGGCCGCACTTGTTTGCCCATGTGTCATCTGTGGCTGTTTTCCTGCTGCCAGGGCAGAGCTGAGTAGATGCCACAGAGACCGCATGGCTCACAAACCCTACAACACTCACTACCTGGGCCTTTACCGAAAAAAATCCATTGACCACTGCTCTAAGGTATATCTTTCTCTTAGTATTCTGAAATTTAATGATGTTTGTAAAAGGACCTATGTTTGGAAACCCAGAAATATTTGTGTTCATTTAGAAAACTGTTCTAACTTAGAAAAGACCAGCCATCTTCTTTTTCATCTAGTTACTGGGTCTTCACTAAGCCTCTTTTCAATGGTATGTTCCTACACAGCAGACCGCCCTGTTCAGGAGAAGGCTCAGAATAAAAAGAGTTGGAACCCCTGAAGAGAAGAATTGAGGGGAAGGACAGGTACATCCAGTCCATATGACACTTAACAAAACAAAAACAAACAAAAAAACCCAATATGTCACAGCACTTTAAAAAATTATAGAAAGGGAACTTTTTACCTTCGCTTGGGCCTTTTTCCTCCCACCATTTCCACACCAAGTAGGCTGTGAGTGTTTATTTTACCCGAGTCCCTGTGCTAGGAGCCCTGTGTACCCAAAATAAATTAAAGTATCAACTACCATGCATTCCTATTGCCCAACCAATATGGTCAGATGGTCATTACCTCTCCCCGGAATTAAATGATCCAGGTTCCCATCTGAACTGTTCACCCCCAATCTCTGCTCCCTCTACCTTTCCCCAATACTGCGACAAGGTTTGTCTTTGAAAAGTCTTTCTGGGATTCATTAGTCTCTTGCTTAACACTTTCAGTGCTTATTTCACATGGACCAAATCACGTCCAGACACTTTCACTTGGCATTGAAGGCTCTTGGCGACTTTCCAGGCTCATCATTCATGGCTTCTCCTCATATTTTACAAGCAGCCATGTTGTGCATTGACTGCTCCTAGATCACACCATGTACTTTCCAATTTCCCTGAACTAGCTTCTGTTGCTTCCTCTTCCTAAAATGCCTTTCCTCACACCCCAACCCTGCCTTTCAAAATCTCTCTCTTCCTGTGTCAAATACCACCTTAGTCTTATCTTTCAGTGGGAAATGAATGAGGTCTCCTTCTGAGAATACCTACTGACAGCCTTTCTATCTCTTCCAACTGCTGTCATTACTCTATGCATTCATCTTTTTTGCATACATTTCCCCTCCCAGACTGTGCACAGTGATAAATCCCCCAGAGCCTCTGTCACTGATAGGTGCTCTTTATAATGCACTCATAAATGCAAAATAATAATAAAAATAATAATAAAAATAATAATAATAAAAGATATAATGATCAATAAAGCAAGTCTTGGGACATGGGGGGAATTTTATGAGGCTACTCACCAATTGGAAGTTGAACATTGTGGCAAGAGCACAAGTCTTGCCATCATAACTGGGTTTAACCCCAGCTCTACTACTTATTAGTTAAAAGACTGATAAGATATTCAAAAGCTGTGTCCTTCTGTTCCTTCCTGTGAAAATATTTTCAAAAATACTTGACAAAAATGTTGTGAGAATGGAATAGCATTACACTTGCTAGCATAGGGGAAGTGCTCCCAGCTCTGATTTACAATGTAGGCATGTGAGACAATGTACAGTGTGCTGTGAGATGGCCCATGGACTGGCTGGAGGGAAGGGTTCACATCGGAAGCCAAACCCCCAAATGTCTGCTGGAGCCAAGTGGAGAGATCTTGGACTTGGCAAAGAATCTTCGGCTTTGTTTGATTTAAAAAGTATGAGCCTTGGCATTTTTAAGTTTCTAGTTGTAAATGGCTCTATGCTTGTGAAGTTAAAAGTTAAGAGAATGGAACAATAAAAGGCAGGGCTTGTCTCTTTCTGGTGAAAAATTCTGGAAGCTCTTTGGAGAGCTTGGAACCAGGGGAGAGCTGGTGCTGGGCTTTGGGTGAGCAGTGAGTCAGCTCAGCATCTGAGGCTACTTGGCTGTCGGAAACTACTCTGCTGCCTGGCAGGCTTCTGGCTAACTGTTTCCTGAGACCCTGCTAATGGGCCTGGGGGATGGGAGAGTGAGTAGTGCACAAGAGGAGAGGGCTTCTGAGCGTCCTGAGACCTCTGAGGGCTCTGCCAACTCCCTAAGCCTCAGGGCCACATCCATGAAACATGGGCATCACAATTAAGGCAGGTTTGTTTTATTCTAAAATTGAATGTGAAGCTCACAGTCACCCAGACTGAACCCCGATTCCTTCTAAGCTTCATTTCCCTGGAGAGAAAAAGAAAGTGACAGGTGTGAAAGGCTATTTCTCCAGACCATTTTGGCTCGATAGCTGCATTCCTTGAGATCATCTTTCCTTCACCCTGTGTACACCGAGCCGTTCACCACACATGCTTCCATTTCAGATTACAACTTGTTTCTTGTTGCTGCCCACGAATTTGGCCATTCCTTGGGGCTCTCTCACTCTTCTGACCCTGGTGCCCTGATGTATCCCAACTACGCCTTCAGTGAAACCAGCACCTACTTGCTCCCTCAAGATGACATCAATGGCATTCAGGCCATCTACGGTAAGGTCATCTGAAGAACATTGCAGAACATGGTAAGACCTGGCCATGTCAAAGACATTCATTGCAGCCCCTGTTTTTGGTGGTAGAAGTTGGTCAGCACTTGGGAGTCTATTGGGAGGAGAATGCAGAGGTGAAATGTGCTGGATGCATGCCACAGAGCATGTGCAGCAGCAAGAAGCACTGAATTAGATGTACGTGTGGCAACAACAGGGATGGGTCTTTAAAACTTTGCACTTCATGGAAAAGAAACAGAATGATACATCATACTCAGTACTAATTAAATCGCACAATATATGAATCTATATAAATTAAATATGCACATAGACAAAGAAAGGTATTTTAACATGCTAACAAGAAGATATATATACTAGAGGCCCAGTGCATGGATTAGTGCACCAGTGGGGTCCCTTGGCTTCCCTGTGGGGATCAGGCCAAAACCAGCTCTCCGACATCCCCCGAGGGACCCCACTGATGCACAATCAGGGCCTGGGAGGGACCACAGGAGGGATCGAGGGTGTGTCTGGCCCGTCTCACCCAGTCCTGATCGGCCGGACCCCAGCAGCAAACTAACCTACCAGTTAGAGCGTCTGTCTCCTAGTAGTCAGTGCACATCATAGCAACCAGTAGAATGAACAGTCAGACTCCTAGCATATTAGGCTTTTATTATATATGATATATATAATATATATATATGTCATAGATACAGATATATAGATTGTTGTTTGTGGGAGAAGGAGGGTGATGTGAATGGAAATAGAGAGAAACATTTTTTTAAAAATATATTTTATTGATTTTTTTGTACAGAGTGGAAGGGAGAGAGATAGAGAGTTCGAAACATCAATGAGAGAGAGTCATCGATCAGCTGCCTCTTGCACACCCCCTACTGGGGATATGCCCGCAATCAAGGTACATGCCCTTGACAGGAATCGAACCCGGGACCCTTCAGTCCCCAAGCTGAAGCTCTATCCATTGAGCCAAACCGGTCCCGGAGAGAGAAACATTTTTTTAAAGTCACTAGAGGCATGGTGCCTGAAAATTCATGCACTGGAGCGGGAGTCCCTCAGCCCAGCCTGCCCCCTCTCACAGTCCAGGAGCCCTCAGGGACAGGAGATAACCCTGCGATCAGGGAAGGCGATGCCCCTATCACACCTCTGCTGCTGCCACTGCTGGCAGTGCAAGCCTTGGCTGGCCCTGGTTACCTGAGCCTTGGACGGCCCTGGGTGGCTGGGAGGTTGAGGGAACTGGGTGCCACCATCTTGTGGCTGTGGGTGCTGCCATCTTTGAGAGTGTGGCAGTCAATTAGCATATTCCCTCCTTATTGGCTGTGGGCACTGCCATCTTTGTGAGGGCATTACAGTCAATTAGCATGTTCCCTCTTTATTAGATAGGATGACTGAAACTTCAGGGAGGGATATAGAAGCTTTGGCCCTGTTATAAAAGTACTACCTGCATCTCTCCTCCCTCTTGCCCTCCTGTTCCCTAGTGGCTGTGACTAAAAAGTGTTGAAGGAAATGGAATGGAGAATGTGAATGGAATGAAACTGGGGGGAGCGTTCTGTTATACTGGTGGGATAAAATTACAAACCAAGCCTGCCAGGGCACCACAACTAGAGAATTTTTATCATCACAGCAGAAGTTTTAGGAATGATGAGACCTACTTTAACTGCCTTCCCTCCCTGACTCCTTTTCCCCTGAAAACACCTGCTTCCTTTGCTCACCAATGTTTTAAATTCCCTTAACTATTAATATAGCCCTTTAATCAAAAAAAAAAAAAACATATTTAAGTGCAAATAGCTATAAAAAAAATTGCTGACATTTGACTTAGATTTATGCTGTGGGATATCAGTTCCTTTCTGAAGGTGGGTTTTGGAGAAGGGGGATTTGGATACTAAGTGACCCCAAAAAATGGAGAAAGAGGGAGAAAAATGGAGGAGAAGGATGTGATTATGATTTTAAGTGGAGCATAGAATTCAAATTTCTTTACTGCAAAATTTAACCCGGAACTGTCTCTGAAAATCATCAGGACTCTTATTTAAAAAAAAAAAAAATTTTTTTCTTTAAGAGGGACAAATGTACAGTTACATTGATGCCTTGTGTGATAATCAGGCAGTGTTCCTCTTCATGTGAAGATGCTTCATCACCCTGAAAAGTGCTGAAATACACACACAAAAAAATCACACTGGGCTTGCCCTTCAAAAAGGCTTTTATTTTTCAGGACCTTCAGACAATCCTATCCAACCAACGGGACCAAGCACTCCCAATGCCTGTGACCCCCGCCTGGCATTTGATGCTATTACCACACTCCGTGGAGAAATACTCTTCTTTAAAGACAAGTATAAGATTGACCTGTTTTTTCCTTTGGCTTACTTTACTGGCATAACTTAAACTATATTTTAATTAAGTCACATAATACATATTACTCAGCTTTCCTTTGAATTCTACACATATGTGCCTCATTTGAATTTCTAGTGGTTTCTGGGCAACTCAAAACATCCAGGAAAAGAAAACTAAAATATTTATGAACATTCAGGTGTTTGTGGTGATGTAAATAGACATGGGCTCTAGCTACTTGGGAACTCCATAGCTAGGTTTACACAACACCAAAACATTATTCAATTCACCCAAATTCAATCAAGTAAATGGAAATTATCACTTATCCAAAAGATTGAATTTTTCTATGTCCCATTGTCTATTTTGTAATTATGTAATCACAGGCTACATATACTTGTATTGCTTTTGCTGGAATACGCTAAATATTCTCATCATTTTTTGTAGAAACAATAATGAAAGAGACTAAAATAAGACGTCAATGAGTAATCAAATGAAGTCACTCTTATGACCCCCTCTGGAACTGTAAAATACACACCAGATGGACAATATTGGTCACTGTGCTAGTAACTTTGCTTTTCTTATATTGTCATATCCTCCCAGCAATCTTATGAGGACCAATACTAACCCAAGACTCACAGAAGCTTCCTATGTACACTATAGCATGTGTTCTCTCCCTTGTGGCCCCATCAGGTACTTCTGGAGAAGGCATCCTCAGCTACAAAGTGTTGACCTCAATTTTATTTCCCAATTCTGGCCATCCCTGCCAACTGGCATACAGGCTGCTTATGAGGATTCTGACAGGGACCTAGTTTTCCTATTTAAAGGTAATTGCCTGGGGTTTCATTTTATTTTAGTTCTGCCTGAAGGAGGGGAAAGGATTTTTTGTGGCCCCTCCCAGGTTCAGAGGAGGTGAGCCAGTGAGAGTATTATGCTGGCCAGGCTTCGTCTAGAGACCTGGCTTGGTCCCATCTCTGCCACTAACTGCTGTGTACACTTGAGCAGGTTGTATCCCCTTCCAGGCCCAATTTTCTCATCTACAACATGAGAATAACTTTAGTGTTCCTCCATCCTCAAGTTTCCCCAAGGCTATAACTTAATTTCTGTATGGAAATCATGTAAAATAAGACACCAGTTGGAATTTTTTATTTTTATCTTCCTGCATTCCACCTTCTGGGGCATGTGCCCTGACTGGAAATCGAACTATGACCCCCTGGTTCATATTTTGATGTTCAACCACTGAGTCACACCGGCCAGTTGGGAAGTTGGAATTTTTAAATAGGAGCTGGAGTACCACTGAGGCTATTATAGTGCAATGAACTTCACTTTACCACCTTTATTTTTTAAAGACTCGTTGTCCTGTTTTCATTTCTATGATAAACGTATGCAATGAATAACAAGTGATACTCATTATTTTGTAGGAAAGGAAGATTTTTATCTAATGTATAACCTGAATCATTTGCAGGCAACCGGTACTGGGCTCTAAGTGGCTATGACATTCAGCAAGGTTATCCCAAGGATATATCAAATTATGGGTTCCCAAGCAATGTTCAAGCAATTGATGCAGCTGTTTCCTACAGGACAAAAACATACTTCTTTGTGAATAACCAATTCTGGAGGTAAGGTCATCTATTTGTTCAACTAGAGATTGAAATCTACATTTATGTACCCTGTCTACAAAACACTAAAAACAGGCATCTGGAGGCTTTAAAAACCTAGGTGGTCTTTGATAGCCATTCTTTTTCATATGATGATTGATGTCGCTATATCTTTCGAAAAAATTTTGTTTACTATCGATTTCAGAGAAGAAGGGAGAAGATAGAAACATCAATGATGAGAGAGAATTATTGATTGACTGCCTCCTGCACGTCCCCCACTGGAGATAGAGCCCACAACCCAGACATGTGCCCTTGACCAGAATCGAACCTGGGACCTTTCAGTATGCAGGCCAACACTCTATCCACTGAGCCAATCGACTAGAATGAAATTTTTATTTTTTATAAAATTAAAATGCCAACACAATGGTATTAAAGATTCTATATCATGAGCAAATCTTAATAAAGCACTTGGATGGGCTACAAAAAATTAGGTTAAGTTTCATTTATGAGTTAAAGTCTAACATTCTTGAGCAAGTGCTATCCAGAAAGCCTACAAAATCTGGTGCCCAAGTTAGACTTATTATTTACATTTATTCAGAGAGAGAGAGGCTGACTCTGTATCACTTACCCTTAGAAAATATAGCTCTTCTTTTTAAAAATAACACTGCACCAGTAATAAAAAACCTATTTTAGCCCTGACCTGATTGGCTGAGTGGAAAGAGAATTGGCCTGTGGACTGGAGGGTCCGGGTTCGATTCCGGTCAAGGGGATATGCCTTGGTTGCGGGAGCATTCCCAGTGGGGAATGTGCAGGAGGCAACTGATTGATGTTTCTCTCTCATCGATGTTTCTAACTCTCTATCCCTCTCCCTCTCTTTCTCCCTTCTTCTCTGTAAAAAAAAAAAAAATCAATAAAATATATTTTTAAAAAACAAACCTATTTTAGTAATAATGATACCCATATATTCTATAAATGGGTATAGAGTTTAAAAGTTACACATTCTTAGTCCCAGTTAAAAGGACATATGCAACTTAAATAAAATCATTATACTTATATACTGTATTTGTCTTAAAACACAGGACTTTTTTTTTCCCCTCAACAGATATGATAACCAAAGACAATCCATGGAACCAGGTTATCCTAAAAGCATAGCAAGTACCTTTCAAGGAATAGACAGTAGAGTTGATGCAGTTTTCCAGCAAAATAGTAAGTAGAAAAAAAAAACTAATTTGTTTCAATATTTTAAGTGGCATATTTGCATTTGAATGTTATGGGATTGGAGTGGAGTATTTTTAATTGAAAATATTGGAGATTTTATTTCTACAGGTAATTCAAAACATTATCTTTTTTCTTTTTCTTTTTTATAGACTTCTTCCTTTTCTTCAGTGGACCAAGATATTATGCATTTGATCTTAATGGTGGTAGAGTCACTAGGGTTGACAGAAGCATTCGATGGCTCAATTGTAGATATAGTTGAAGCAAAATCAAATGTGTTTTTCTGAATATGAAAGGGAATTCTAATTTGCATATCCATGGTGTGTCCTGTTATACTTTTCTCAATAGTAAATAATGCTGTTTGGTATCACTCTATTCCTTGGACTTGTCTTCTGTGAAAACACGTTTGTGTATCCTGCTGTTTGCAGAGTCTGATTTAGTTCCTTCATATAGATGGATCTCAGGTTAGTGAGCCCATCTCGAAAGAAAGAGGTTAAGACCTCTTTGTCACCCAGAAGATAAGCAACTATTTCGTTACTTGCTTATCTGACTTGTAAATGCATATATATTCCTAAATCTCTTTAAACATGTCTTAAGTATACTGCTACATGCAATTTAGCACTGGATTTTGTACCCCTTGCTTCTATGGTGGTATTTTCTACTCTTGGAAATAAATATTATTGATACATGAGGGTTGAATTGTGCTCCCCCAACCCCCCAAAAATACACGTTTAAGTCCAAACCCCAGCTATCTATGAGTGTATCTTATTTGGAATTCGCTTTTGAAAATGTAATGAGTTAAGATGAGTTTATACTGGACGAGGTGTCCTTATGAGAAGAGGAGAGACATAAATACACAGAGGAGAAGGCCGTATGAAGATAGAGGTGAGATTGGAGCAATGCATCTACATGCCAAGAACTGCCAGAGTCTACCAGAATCTAGAAAGAGGCAAGGAAGGATCCTCCTTAGAGCCTTCAGAGAGAACATGATCCCACTCCCGACACCTTGATTTCAGACCTCTTGCCTCTAGAACGCTGATAGAATACAATTCTGTTGTTTTAAGCTACCCAGTCTTGGTACTTCGTATTGGTAGCCTTAGGAAGCTTATACCATATACCTGCCCTTAAAGAAATGAATCAACGGAGAATGATAAAGTTGAGCCCCCAGAAAGGATTATTGGCATCTTTGGGAGGAGAGGTGGCAGCAAGAGATACCACTTCATCTCCTGCTTCCTCCCACTCTCTCCTTCTATAGTCCAAGCAAGTGGGCTCATTGAAACTATAGCTCTTTATTTCTTTTTTTTCCTAGGCTACTCAGGAAGACACTCTCTACAGATAATTGAGGTTTATTGTACAAACAATGCTGAACACAAAATTCAATAAATCTCATTAAATTGAGCTTAAATTTGCTAATGGATCTTTTCAGCCACACGAGCAGCCCATCCTATTTTAACACCTGTGAGACCATAGTGTCTAGTCTAGACATCAAAATCAGACGTTAGAAAGCAATATACTTTATTACACAATAAATATGTGAATTATAAATACATTTATCACCAGCACATCCTATTTTCTTTTTCTATTAAAGTTTTTAAATTTCACAAGTAATTATTATTTAGTCTTAGAAGCCCGGTGCACATATTTGTGCACTTGTGGGGTCCCTCAGCATGGCCTGCGAAGATTGGGCTGAAACCAGCAGTCCAATGCCACCTGCCACTCCTGCATGCTGCTCCTGCTCATCATGGCCCTGCTGTGCCTGCTGCCACCACTCAGTAGGCTCACTGCTGCTCCACTGCGGTCTCTGAGCTGCGGCAGCCAGCTGTGAGCCCTGCCTCGAGTGCCCATCAGTCAACTGAGCAGTGCTCTCGCTGTGGGAGTACACTGACCACCAAGGGGCAGCTCCTGCATTGAGCATCTGCTCCCCAGTGGTCCAGTGTGTGTCATAGTAACTGGTCATTCAGTTGTTCGGTCACTTAGTGTTTTAGATAATTTAGCACCTTATTCTAATTTTAAAAATATCTATTAAATAAATTCAAAATAAATATTTTCAATGACTGACTTGTATTCTATTATAATTTCTTAGATACCACCACATAGTTAATCTAAAGTATAAAAATAGCAAATTCTGATATACTGTTTATAGCCATTTATTCCCTTGTCAGAATTATATTAAGCTTTTAGATATTGCTTCATGGGTTATGAAATCTATAATAATAATAAAAGGGTAATATGATAATTAGATCAGATATCTTCCGGACATTCATCCTGACCAAGCTGGGACCAGAGGAAAGCCAGCCCAGGTCCCGGGTTCCTGTGGGTGGCCCACAAAAAGCCAGCCCAGGTCCTAGGTGCTTGCCGGTGGCCAGAGGAGGGAAGCCCAGGTTCCTGGGTGCCAGAGGGAAGCTGTGCCAGCAGCCAGGGGAAGGAAGGCCTACTCTTGCACAAATTTTCATTCATCGGGCCTTTAGTATTTTATAAATGCTCAATGCCCTCAAAAAAAATTTTCTTAAAATTTGCCACCACATTATTCTCAATTTATTTTACAAGATGAGAAAACACAAACTAGCATCTATATATATAAAAGCATAATATGCAAATCGACCAAATGGCAGAACAACCAGTCACTATGATGCACACTGACCACCAGGAGATAGACACTCAATGCAGGAGCTGCCCCAGTCAAGTGATTGGTGCCTGCCAGCCAACGTGTCGGTCCCTCCCCCGACCAGCAGGCTCTGATCGCCCAGTGGGGAATGGGAAACCAGGGGTTGGTGGCAGCAAACATGGGCAGTGCTAGGACAAGGCAGATGAGAGCGAGCAGAGCCCTGATCACCCTGCCAGTCTTCCCACACACAGAGGGCAACTGGTGGCAGGGGGATGAAACCAGTGAGTGGGTGGGAACAACCAACCTCTGGTCTCTCCCCTGGCCACCAGGCTCCAATCACCCAATAAGGAACGGGGAATGGGGAGTGGATGGCACAGGCAGCAGAGGGCAGGGCTGACTGCTGGCAGCTAAGGAAGATCAGCCCTGATTGCAGGCCAGGCCTAGGGACCCAACCAGTGCACAAATTTCATGCACTGGGACTCTAGTCTATATATATATGAAGTGCCAAGGTCCATACGTCCAAAACAACTGGATGGATGACTGAACACCAGGCTGCACGCACAGCAGTCTCGAGTGAGCAAGGACTGGAGAGTGAGCTGAACTGCTGACCTCTCAGTCCCTCCCACCTGGCTTCTGCAGACACCACAGCAACCCAGCACTGACTGCTGAGGGGGCTTTGGGCCCCAGGATGCCACAGCACTATAGTGGGAGGGGGTTGTGTGCCCCGAGATGCTACGGCACTGCAGCAGGAGGGGGCTGTGTGCCCTGGCTGACAGGGCACGGTGGAACTCTGGGTCTCACACAATCAGGGGTGTGGCCAGCATTCAAACCAAACTCTGACAGGAGGGAGCCCCATTCCTCTCAGAATCGGCCATTGGATAGCTTGCTGTCAGTGGCCTGCCAGCCAGGAATCTCATTCACCTGAACCCCAGGCCCCAGTGATTAGGCAGGCAGAGGCAGTTAGAGGTGAGATCAGGCCAACAGAGGGATAAGGGCAATCAGGCAGGCAGGCAGAGGCAATTAGGGGTGACCAGGCAGGCAGGCAGGTGAGCGGTTAGGAGCCAGTGGTCCCAGATTGTGAGCGAGATCCCAGTCCCACAGGGATCAGGCCTAAACCAGCAGTCATACATCCTCCAAGGAGTTTCCAATTAGACAGGGTACAGGCTGGGCTGAGGGGACCCACCCTGTCCCCAAGCACAAATTTTGTGCACTGGGCCACTAGTTTACTATAATTGTCTTCATTTGTTCATTTATTCAACAAGAATAGATCAGTGACCTATGTGTTGTAGTGCTAGGCTAAGAGAA
The DNA here is from genome assembly GCF_014108245.1 of Pipistrellus kuhlii. NCBI lineage: Eukaryota > Metazoa > Chordata > Mammalia > Chiroptera > Vespertilionidae > Pipistrellus > Pipistrellus kuhlii. The sequence continues at coordinate 55,050,950 of NW_023425595.1, read as the reverse complement.
GTGAAATTGATATATAAACAATTCATTTTATAAATGAAGCAAGTACAGAATAACATGTAAGATGTAGGTATTTCACTTTTAACAGTAGATTCAGTTCAGGCTATCTATCATATTTTCATGTACAGACAAGAAGTTAGGAGATTCATCTTCTCAGAACTGCTGTTAGTCATGATTGATTTTTGGCCCAAACTTCCCTAAAAATTTTCGAGATAAGAAATGAATGCATATTATTTCTTTAACCACATTTTATAGTCATAGGAAGCATATAGAAATATAAAGTATTATAAAGAATTCAAAAAATTATTCTTTTTTAGGTTCTTTTCTTTTTAAATATATTTTATTGATTTTTTACAGAGAGAAGAAGAGAGAAGGATAGAGAGTTAAAAACATCGATGAGAGAGAATCATCGATCAGCTGCCTCTTGCACAACCCCTACTGAGGATGTGCCTACAACCAACGTACATGCCCTTGACCGGAATCAAACCTGGGACCTTTCAGTCCTCAGGCCGACACTCTATCCACTGAGCCAAACCGGTTTCATCAGTTCTTTTTTTGACAACAATTTTCAAGCTATTTTCTGGCTGTTCTACTGAGATTTTATATGAGTACAAGTGATATAAGAATCTAAGCTTGGAGTTTAAATAATAAGATTGTTTTTATCTTAGCTTGGTAGAGTTCTTTTATTCAAGACATGGTCCCAGGAATCATGACTGAGGTAGCAAGCAGACGAAAAACAGTCAAGGAACAAAAGCCAACACAAGTGTGTGTTACTGGTTATTTGCTATGAGCAGCTGCTAACTGCTATGGGCTCAGGTTCATCTGGACTGCCTCAGAAGTCTAAAGAACACCAGTCAATTATTCAGGTCTCAGTGGAGAAAAGGCTGGAACAGTCATCTTTCTGTTCCCTGACCCATTGCGTTGAGGCAATGATCTGTTGAGGTCAGTGCCCTGAGTAGAAACAGAAGAATATCCATTATGCTCTTCAAGTCGGACTTTGTCTGAAAAGGTGAGTTATACTAACCCATCCTCTACCACTGCAACTACAATCAGCCGTGTGCCTCGGGGATGTGACATAAGGCACTAAAGCCATCTCCTCCATCTTTGCTGCTGGGAGATTAAAATGATGGGCAACTATTTTGATGTAGTCCCATTTGTTTATTTTCTCTTTAGCTTCCATTGCCCTAGGGGCAGTATCAGTGAAGAAGTTCTTTTGGCTCACTCATTTATGGATAATAAAGAACATTATAAACTGATGAACCAAAAGATAAAATAGAGTCAGTAAAACAACAAGCAGACTGTCAAATTACAGCGGGGAGGGTAGGGAGATCTGGGGGAGATAATAGATCAACCAAAGGACTTGTATACATGCATATAAGTACAACCAATGGACACAAAACTCTGGGGAGGAAAGGTATGTATTGGAAGGGGAGGGCGCAATGTTAAAATATGTACACAGATAATTTAATTTAAAAAATGTAAAAGAAAAAATAAATAAAATGATGGGCAACTAGAGGAATCTTCTCTGGTGACACTTACTAGCCCAAGAAATAGACTTGCAGATACACTGTAAAAAAGGGGGCAGAGGCTGCCAGTTGTCTACATTAACACGATTCTCCCCTCTCTTTGCTGCTTTAAGCCCCCAATTTCATTTGAAGTAGCAATGCATCCAGCTAAAAGACTACAGTTTGTATCCTTGCTTTCAGCTACATGCGACCACATGTTAATTTCTTGCCAAAGTGTGAAAGCAGAGTATTGTACAGTCTTATGGAAAATATGGGAATTTACCTTTCCTGCCTTCCCCTTCCTGCTGCCTGTGAGGCAGACACATTCACTGAAGCTTGAGAAGCCACCTGGACCACGATGAGGTGATACACTGAGTGTGGTGGGTGCAGCAGGATGATGACTACATCCCTGATGATGTGGAGTTCTCATTCATACCCTGCACCACCAAATCTGAACTCTTCCTATGGAAGAGAAAAATATTTTTTTTAATCATCTGCCATTTTGTTTTTCTATTATATTCAACCAAATTTCATTCCAACTAATGTGTCACATGAAATGTCCAGAACCCACCTACTTCCAGGCAGTGAAGGTCGTGGATTGACAATCCCTGCCCATGTGCAGAGCTTCCAGTCAGCTTTCTTGTTTCTCATTCTTTTTAAATTTTTGTTTATCGATTTTAGAGAAAGAGAATGGAAGGGTAAAGAAAGTGAGAGGGAAAGAGAGAGAAACATCAATTTGTTGTTCTACTTATTTATGCATTCATTAATTGCTTCTTGTATGTGCCCTGACTGGGAATAGAACCCAAAACCTTGGCCTATCAGGATACAGTCTAACCTACCCAGCCAGCCCTTGCTTCTTATGCTTAAACAGATTGCACAACCCAAGGTCTCCAAACTTTAGGAGGAAAAAATAGCTTCTAATGTGAAAAACAGACACCAAAAAATTTTTTGAAAGAAATACAGATAATCCTGGGAGCAAAATAAAATGTCAAAATAAACTAAAAATATGCTTAATATTCCCTTAAAGTATGGCCTATTTTACATCTAAATATACAAACAAAATGCAAAAGAAAAAGAAAGTTTAAAAAAATGATACTCAGAGAACTAGAAAGCTCTTGGAAATTAATATAGCTGAAACTCAATAAGTGAGCTGAAAAATAAAGTTAATGGAAAATAGTAAAGGATATATTAGAAACACAGAGACTCAATCCACAGGTCTTGTGTGGATTTTATATATATATATATATATATATATATATATATATATATATATATATATATATATATATTTCGGGGGGGGGAGATGAAAATGAATGGGAATAATTTATCAAAAAAATAACAGGAAAGTTCCCTCCAATAGAAGTTTTCATAATGAAAGGACCCATTTACTCCCCAGCAATGTTAATGCAAACAGATCAACATTAAGACACATCATTATGAAATTTTAGGATATGGAGGTAAAGAGATTTCTAAAAATTTTCAGAAAAAAAATATCAAGAATCAGAATAAAAAGACTACTCAACCACAATACTAGATTCTAGAAAACAATGGAACAGTACATTCAAAGTTCAACGGGAAATTTATTTCAGCCTGAAATTCTCTATCCAGACACACTCTCAATCAAATGCAATCATGAAACAATAAAGATTCTAAACATTCATTTTCTCTATATCTTTCTTAGACCCTCCATCCCATCTACTATGGCTGTCAACACATGTATTTGCTTGAGAAGAGCCATACTATTTCCTACAGCTCACTGCAGTATCTGCTCCCTTTGGCCTCCCTCCACTCCTATAGCTTCTCCCTTTCTCTGTGCAATCCAAATCCTAAGCATTTTTTCAAGACCAATTGCAAGCCCCACCAGCTTAAACGCTCTCAGTCCCTTCTCAAAATTTCAGGAATCTTCACTGCACATTTGCAACTTGCCTCCATTTTGTCTGGCCTTGTTCTCTGTATGGGTCTGAATTCTCCACTAAGTTGCGATTTACAGTGACAGGCAAATAGTAGGTGTTCAATAAACATTTGATGTTTTCCCTAGTTAATTTTATCGATTGATTCCTAATTCAACTGTCTTTTTATGATACCATGTTACCCAAGATATTTTAGAGTTTCATTCAAAAAAAATTATTTTATAAACTCTTAAGAATTTATGAAAAGGAAAACTTCCAAGTTAACAAGGACAAAAGTAACTTGGAGGCTGATTATATTTAATTCAGTAATGAACAATGGCTTTGTTTACTAAACAATTGCAGATGTTGATTGCAAAATCAATTCAATCTAAGAAAAGTAAAAGCATATCATGACACACTTCATGGCAAATGTTCTTTTTCTGTTATTAATTAAACCATGATACAAGCCAATCCATGCCACGTCTCACTATTATTTTCCAAATTCTTTGCAAACAGAACCAGGCTTCAACTGAAGAGACGGAGGAATGAGGAGCCGCCTGCTTCTATCTGTGCTCTTTATAACGTTTTCTTCTGCATTTCCTACAGACCAAAAGATGGAAGATGAAGAAAACATGCAACTGGCTCAGGTACTGGCTCAATAAATGTTATTAATGACTATCAATTTAAAAAAATCATTTTATTGATTTCCTGGGACTTTAAAAGACAGGAAATTCCTACAAAAGAATCCTGAACTCTCTTGTGAGAAGGATCTGCTTTCTATTTTCCTAGTTCCACAGACATGAAGGAATTGTGTGGGGTTGGAAAGTGAGGGTGTGAGGTTGGGGGAGAGGCAGGATTGCTACAACTCTGAGCAATGATACTAAGTGAAGAGCTGGTGAGAAGGGACAGGGGACAGCCCTGCAGAAAATGGAGCTCCACATAAAAGTATTTTAAGACCAGCTAGGAGGCGCCAATACAATTTGGATTCCCTTATCCTTCCATATATAAAAAATACATTGCTTTGGAGATTCCCTCTAAAAATCAGTCCAGCTGGTTTGCCATATTTGGTTAACTCAATTAAATTTGCAAGGTGAATAATCATCTATTTAGAATTTGTTTCAAGGAAACACTAAAATGAATGTAACCTTAAAAATGTGTAAGATGTGTAATCATTTAACACATAGAAGAAGTTTGATTCTCTTCTGTGGAGGTTTGGAGTTTTCTGAGTTGAGTGGTTTGGCCAATTCTGATGACACGTGGCTCTACAGTTGTTGGAAATTAAAAAAAACAGGGTGACTATTTTCTTTCCTCTTTATTTCCTTCTTGCTTCCCTTGCTCCTTCCTTGTCCTCATTGCTTATTTTCTTCCTCCTCCCTCACTGCCCAAAAGGATTTCAGACAATTATGTTTTATCCAGAGATGGAAATTTGCTTTCCTGTAGTCTGTGCCTGTTTTTTGTCTTTTTGGTCAGGCATATCTCAACCAGTTCTACTCTCTGGAAGTAGAAGGGAGCCATCTTGTTCAAAGCATGAACAGGAGTCTCATAGATGGCAAACTGCGGGAAATGCAAGCATTTTTTGGGCTGACAGTGACTGGAAAGCTGGACTCAAACACCCTGGAGATCATGAAGGCGCCCAGGTGTGGGGTTCCTGATGTGGGTCAGTATGGCTTCACTCTCCCTGGGTGGACGAAATACAACCTCACCTACAGGTAATTCTTCCATCAACTTATTTCCCTCCAGTCCCGAGGAACAGGAATATCGTCTCCAAACAACAAATACAATGATATTTCACTTTACTGCACACTTCCTACGTGCATGGCACGTCCTAGGTCTCATTGATTTATCCTCCCAACAAACTGTGGTGTATGCACCACTGTTTTCACCACCTTAAATACAGAGAAAATGAGACCAACGTTTATTTCCCATAGCCAAGGTTACCTAACTCTTACCAGCACACTGGCAGGTTTGCCCTAAAATTCTCTAGCCTCTGCCATCTCCATATAAGTTCAGGATCAGATGCACTGCCATTTGATTTAGATGTTTGAAGGTACAGAGGATGTGTGCTCAAGAGAAAATGGGGAGACCTTAGAGATGAGTGTGAAGCTGTCAAATCTCAGCTGGGCCGCAGAGTGAAGTGTGGGGTTCGCCTCCCTGCATCTTAAAGAAAGGGGCTGGCTCACTGGCAGGAAGAGGATGAAGTGTTCCTATGAGCTGCAGTAGAGTCAGTGGCCTTGACCATCGCTCTAGACCCCTCCCAGCTGGCCCTGGAGAATCTTTCTGATAGTTCTTCCTTCATCTTCTTGTGTCTTAGGGGTTGAGGTAAAAATAGGGTTAGTAAAACAGGTAATATAAACAAAAGGAAAATCTTTTGCTGAGTATCTAAGCATTTAGACTCTCAAGTAACACTCTTAACGTACAACACATGCATAAGACTGATTTCCACAAGCCAACTGAGGAAAATCTCAATTCTTTTTAGAACGTTTATAAGACGGTCATCCACATAGCAAACTCATCAATGAGACGAATGCTTTCCCATTTAGAGTATGATCTTAGGGAAGTCATTTCAACTCTTTGACCCTTATGTATTAAAGTGTTATAATACTACCTGATGAATAAGGCAGATGAGAGAGAATTGAAAAAGTACTTTATTTAAATAGTAAAGAATAATACAAGTATAAGTTAGCAGCATACCAAAAGTCACTGCAGCATCTGACTCAGAAGATAGAAATTATTTTCTTTTGAAGTATGCATGTATCCATGCATGTATAACCACCAACTGACATATTTATGCTACTTTTTAAGAATCGTGAACTACACTCCGGATATGGCACGAGCGGATGTGGATGAGGCTATCAAAGAAGGTTTAGAGGTGTGGGGCAAAGTCACTCCGCTAACATTCACCAAGATTTCCAAGGGGGTTGCGGATATCATGATTGCCTTTCGGAAACGAGGTAAGCTTTGAAAATGTGAGGAAAAATACAGCTATTTCATCTCAAGGCTTTGGAGAAACTGACCTGTCCCCCGTTTGAATTGTGTCTCAGTCCATGGTCAGTGTCCTCGTTATTTTGATGGCCCCCTGGGACTCCTCGCCCATGCCTTTCCACCTGGTCAAGGTCTGGGTGGAGACATTCACTTTGATGAGGATGAAAACTGGACCAAGGATGGAGCAGGTGAGCCCAATTTTATTTATGAACAAAATTTTATTATTCTAGAGAATTCCCGAAAAATATTATAGTTTTGTGCCGATTTTCTCACAATTTTCCATATTTTCAGGTGAAAGCGTCCCATATCTGTTCAGAAAATGTTGCTTGTACAATCAGAGCCTTAACCACACAGCATCTCATAAAGTTGCTAATCTTATTATAATCATAACATTCTTCACTGACTCATATTCATTTATACACCCACAATGCCTAAGGGTTTGCTATGTGCCTGGAATTATGCAAGGTGTTGTAGGAGCCACGGGACTGCACTAGAAAAATTCCAGTCCTTCAGAGGTTCATGATCCTGTGGTGTATACGTTCTAGGCATATATACCAGCATACAAGGCAGAATATGCTGTAGAAGTTTTCTGTGGCTGAGGATTTTAAAAAGCCTTCACAGAGGCAGTAATGTTTAGTTAGTGACTGAAGGATGGTGTGTGTGAACTCGTGACTCGTATAAGTCCTGTTTACAGGCATGAACTTCCTCTTCAAACTCTTGCTCATCTGCTAAAGAATTAGACCCTACAAGTGCCAGGGTGTATGGGAGGCAGGGGGGAGATCAGTGGGGGGAAAAATAAAGACATATGTAAAAAATTTTAAAAAATAATAATTAGGCCCTAATCTTTACATTTGATCCATTCCTTCAGAACAAGCGTTTGATTTTATTTCTCTTAAAGGGCCTCCCTGGCACTAAAATAAAGATGTTTTATTACTTTTTAAATAAAAAAACAACAACAAAAAAAACCTCTACTACACTAAAAGCATGTGCATCAAACAAAGGAGCTCAGGAGACTTGCTCACTCTTTTTTTTTTTTTTTCCTGTCATTGACAACAGTTACCTTGGTGCTGGTATCTGTTGTCCAGGGTCCCAGGAAAGCAGAGGCTGTGGCTCTGCTGGTGGTGGTACACACGCCACAATTTAGTTCTGGCCAAGTGACTCCAGATAGTTTGTCAGTTTTATACTTTCTGCAAAATGAAAGCCAGTTACTTCAGTATGGCTGATGGCCACTCACTGTAATGCAGTTATTCTTCTGAGTGCTAGTGAACAAACAGGGTAAGAAAGTCAGTGCATGGCTAGACTTCAGGCACCAGGGTCTAGAGTTGGTTGTTTCTATTGCCACAAAGGTTAGCATCACTGACAAGTGGATGAGGGAAATGGGGTTAAATGGGTCATGCTTGTTATGTATCTTCTGCTGAGACATGTCCCAGTATGTCTTTGGATTTGCCCTAAAGGCAGTGTGAATATGTTGAATCAGGCAGTTACAGGTAATATCCTAGTATTGGCCCAAATCAGCATGACTCCCAGGATTTACTTTCATATCTAGAGGCAGAGATCAGTAAAAGATTTCACCATCCTTTCATCCCTATTAAGTCCAATATTTAGTGGTAATTACTATTACCCACACTGCTATAAACCTTCTGCCAAGAAGTATGTATGAGTGGATTATTAAAAAGTCCAAAGAGTTCTGGACCCCACACTGGCAAAACTTGTTTCAGCAAGTCAGGGAATAAATAGAGCCCTCCACCAAGTTCTGGGAGCATAATCAAGCAACAGTACCCAAATAAATGGGTTTCTTCCTAATTACTTTATTATATTCTTCAAGGTACAGATTGTAAGCCCCAAGGAATCCAACTGTATGTCTTGTAGCTCACTGACATAAAAGAGAAGATATCTTCCCATTCTCTAATAAAAACAATAACAAAACCCTCATGCAAATGTAATCTTCAATCACATTGGGATTTTTAAACAAAAAATTGGCAATAGTATATGCTATATGATTACCTCCTTGATTGGACCATGTAGGGTCTCTCTGTGGAAAAGGTGCAAAAGTCTTAGTGTAACTTGCCTAAAAGCAATAGACAATAGTCATCTGCTAATCCCACTGCTTCCTGTAAGAAGAACAAGCCATTGCATGGTGATAGCCGAAGGGCAAACCTCAAGCTCATATAGAGATTTTCTCAAGAATCCCCTAAAGCCAGGCTTGTATGTGCTACACAGAGACCTGAACAGGCCCTTGACATGCTACTGGTGCACAGTGTTGGGATGTGGAAAGAGCGATGGACTGGTTTGGCAGCCCTTGGTCTCTTTTAAGGCTTCCTATTGACTTACTACCTGATGGACCCTGGGCAACTTAGTTAATTTTCTTGTGCTCTGTTTATTTATCTGTAGAATAAGGCTAATAATGCCATTCGTGCAGGAAGATGACACAAGTGCCTGCAATCCAACACTCTGCAAAGCACTTGCCCATTGTGAACATTCAAAAGGTGTTTGACATTGATGATTAATAGTATTGATGGTAATGATGATTTATTTCCAGGCACAGGAAAAAAATGTTCAAAAGGTACCAATGTATAATGCAAATTTTACCTATTAACATCTCCAAGAAGACAAAGATGTTATTCTTTTCCCACAGTATCATTCGTCCTGTAACATTTTCAGCACATGAATGATGCTCTACAAATATTTGATAAAAGAAGTCATTCAACATCCTCTGGCCCAGGCTCTCTGATAGAAATGGAGTAGACTAGTACAATAGTGGATAAGGCACAGACCTTGACCTCCAGGGTTTATAATCTAGAGGGCACACACTATCAAATGGCAATTCAAATCAATATGATCAACATTCGGATAAAGGAACCTATGGAGATGTAATAGAAGCACATTAAAGAAATTCACCTAAACACAGATAAAGAAGTCGGGGGAGGAAGTGATGCCTGAGACCTGAAGGCCAAGCAGGAACTCTGCTCTGGACAGAAGAATTCAACCAACTGAAGTGTTAGAATTGCAGTGGAAGAGAAGGCTAAAATGGCGAATAGGATTCAGATTATAGAGGGTCATGAAAGCCAGGATAAAGGTTTGGACATCATTTAGATGACATGTTCTTTTCTCAGTCATTTGTCCCATCCCTTGTCTAGAAGCAAATCCTGTGATATTACCAGCCAGACAAGGGGCAGCAACAATATCAAGAGCAGAAAAGCATGAAATGCCATGTAATAATCCTTTTACCATTCCATGTTCATTTTGTGCAAATATCACTGGACAAGGGTCCATCATGAAAAGTTCAGCCTTTTCCTTAGGATCCATAGGCTTAGTGCTAAGTTCAGGGACAGAATCTAATATTTAAAACCCTAAGGACTAGTGACAGAGAAGTAAAAAGGCAATTCCACCATGCATAGTAAGGTTTGGGGTATGGAGAAGTACAGGGTAATATGGTCTTATATAAGGGGTGCATGTAACGATTCTATCAGCCAAATAAATACCTGTATTGCCAGCAACCATTATTAAGCACTCACTATTGATAAAAAGTTTCGCAGTCACGAGGAACAAAAGATGGTTAAGACATCGTCACTTGACTGAAAGATTCACAGCTTGGTGAAAGAAATAGACAATTGCTGTCTCTTTATGTGCTCTGCCAGAATTAGGAACTGAGTCTATGGAAGCTCAGAGAGGCGCATTTAACTCAACCTGAGTAGGAGCTGGGGGAAATAAGGAAATTTCATGAAGGAGATAACTCCAGAGAAAGAAGTAGGATGGCTAGGTAACAAGGGGTAGGAGAGGTAATTAATATTCTGGGCAGAAGAAATGAGATATTAAGACACTGAGATTAGAAAGAACATAACATAGATGAGAACTGCAAATGATTGAACATGGATAGCTCATGGTATATGAAAATAAAATATCAGCCTGGAGAAAATGCAGGGACTAGATCTTGAATGGTTATACGTGAAGGTATTTGGACTTTACCCTACAGCAATGGAGAACCTCTGAAGCATATGAGTAGAAGAAGCAGCACATATAGCATAGCCTAGAGACAATCAAAGCTGGCAACTTCAATCTTTTTTTTTTTTAATATATTATATTGATTTTGTACAGAGAGGAAGGGAGAGAGATAGAGAGTTAGAAACATCGATGAGAGAGAGTCATCGATCAGTTGCCTCTTGCACACCCCCTACTGGGGATATGCCCACAACCAAGGTACATGCCCTTGACCAGAATCGAACCCGGGTCCCTTCAGTCCTCAAGCCGACGCTCTATCCATTGAGCCAAACCAGTTTCAGCTCAATCTTTTTTTAATACTATCAATTTCTAAGACACTTGATTTCTACCATTTGCTTACTTTGGGTTACATTTCTCCATGATATGACTAATACCACTGATTAATTTTGAAATATTTTTCATATAAATGATGATGCATATGGTATAAGAATTAACCACTGTATGGCAAACCTCTAGTTACTTCCTAGTCTCAGGTATAACCATTCTGCTGTTGAGTGACTCATGTACTCCTGTTTTCCCTGTTTTTGTTAAGGATTCAACTTATTTCTTGCGGCTGCTCATGAATTTGGTCATTCACTGGGGCTCTCGCACTCCAATGATCCAACAGCTTTGATGTTCCCAAATTATGTGTCCCTGGATCCTAGGAAATACCCACTTTCTCAGGACGATATCAACGGAATCCAATCCATCTATGGTGAGCAACACCATAAATCTGAATATAATGTGAACTAAATGGGAAGGTTTCTAGAAGGAAGTTGCAAAAATCACTTCTTGAAATATTATCATGAAGAAAATATTCACTTGGGTAAGATCCTCCTGTAGGTATTTCCACATGCCTTCTTAATTCTGGTATTTCTTTTCTTGTCAAAGGGGGTCCACCTAAGACACCTGCTAAGCCAAAGAAACCCACTATACCCCATGCTTGTGACCCTGATTTGACTTTTGATGCTATCACCACTTTCCGCAGAGAAGTAATGTTCTTTAAAGGCAGGTAAACCCATTATTTTAAATACCTTAACTTTCTATGAAGATTTTTCTATTCAAGAGATTCAGGGATAAAGAGGGAGTCATGAACATAGCGAGAATGTATGCCTTTTACTTTTCATTTTATAATTGCCCATGCTGTTTGAATGTTTTTGTGCATATCTCTTACTTGTTTGATGAATTGATTTTTAAGGTCTTTAAGCAAATTTTTAAATTTCTACTGAAAGTCAGCTTTCAGTGATTTCTTTTTTAGCTAAAATAGTACACCAATCTTGTGGCTTGCTGGAGATGACTTAGCATTTCAGCCAATTGTTAAATTTTCAGGAATTTTGTAAACCAGTTTACATCACTTTGGTAGCTTGAAACTGGCCATGGTTAGAGTATTTAAATCAAAAAGTGATTAAAAAAAATTAGACCTTTTTCCTACCTGGATAGTCCAATGTTTAACTCATATCAACAGGCCATTTCTTAATGTTATAACAAAGTGTTAACTGTAGTAGGAAATCTCTACTTACACTGTGTATAATTTATTGGGCATAAATTGCAGCATAATGTGCCAGCTATGTACACAATGGCCATATTTTTATTAATAGAACAAAGTATAAAGACATATAACATCTAACAAGACACAGGACAAAAAGAAAGGATATTTGAAATCAGACTCTTTCCACCCATGACTCTATAGCCCTGTAATGACATGCTCCTGACAGCAGAGGCGAGAGACCATTTGGCAGGGGAGGGTTGCTAGCATAAGAAGGGGACAGAATATAAGAACTTTTCAAGACTCATTCAGAGAATCAGAATGTTCCAGAAAGGAAAACCTGTGGAAATATTTTGCAATGCCCACAATAATGTTCCTTTATTCCAGCAAGCATCAGCACCAAAAAGTTCTTTGAGTGCTTGGTTGGCTTAGAATGTTGGGTATTTCCACTTTGGCAAAAATGAGGCCAGTGAGCACTCCAATTTGGGTAGTGGGTGAATTAAACTCCCCAAAACATTGAGTACTATTTATGAGGATTCCATGGATAGTTTGCTACTCTATGTACCCAAGAGAATGGGTACGAAGGCATGTCCTGACCTTGGTAGTCCAAAGGGTAGAATTGAATGCACAGCCACCTAACTTCACTTAGGGAAATTGTATGGAAGCTCTAAATTATTTGAGGAAAATATCAACCAATTAGGTAAAAGCCTAAGTTTAAAATATTCTCATTGAACCAGACATATAGAGGCTGTATATAGAAAGTGTTTTTTGTTTAACACAGGTACCTATGGAGGATCTATTGTGATATCACCGATGTTGAATTTGAATTAATCTCATCACTTTGGCCATCTCTGCCAGCTGATATTCAAGCTGCATATGAGAGCCCTAAAGATAAGATTCTGGTTTTTAAAGGTAATTTTTCCCATCAAGATTTCCTTCCTTCCAGGAGTGCCTGCACTTAGGTTTCTGTCGTAAAGAATAACTATCCAGGGATTCTCCGTGGCTGGGAAGATAAACACACCCAGTTGCACAGGAGATTAAAAAAAGAAAACACAGTATAAACAGTCTTTTTTCTGCCAAATAAAAGTAGTCCATATCTTTTATTCCCTTTTTACTAAGGTTGCCAAATTTGGCAAATAAACCACAGGATGATTTGAACTTCAGATAAAATAAAATGATTTTAGTATGAATATGTATTGCAATATTTTGGATATACTTATACCAAAAAGCTGTCATTGTTTGTTTGATATATTTAGCTGATATTTTACATTTAAACTAGCAACCTTACTTTTTCTAAGGACTTGTTCAGATTACTTGCCAATGAGAACCCTTGAGTGCTGAAATTTAGAAGAACATGTCCAAACACACTTGATCGTTTTGTCAGAGTTAGAAAAGCAACCAATACGGTGAAACCAATTGACATGGGTAGGCACACTCTTAACTATAGGTATACGTTATTTGTATAATATTAATGATACAAGTAGCTAAAGAACGTGGTAAGAATACATGGAAACATAAAATTACTAAATCTCTGGGCATTAAAACTAAAAGGAATTAGGCATCTATTTTTTCCCCCCAAACATCTTAAGACATCTAGTTCTCATTCTAGAAAATAGATCATAAGAGAATCACTTTCTCCCTTCCTAGATGACAGTTTCTGGATGGTCAGAGGATATGCTGTTTTACCAGATTCTCCCAAATCCATCTATACACTTGGCTTTCCAAGATATGTAAAGAAAATTGATGCAGCTGTCTGTGACCACAGCACAAGCAAAACCTACTTCTTTGTGGGCATTTGGTGCTGGAGGTAAGTGTATTCTGAAGAAAAAAATTCACATAGCATCACTTTAGCACAGGCTAAAATAAAACTAACCTATAGTCTTCTTAAAGTCAATTATGTTGAAGGCAATTTCAGATGGATAACATTTATTTTTTTAAATGTGTTAATGAGTCCAAAGATCTTTCTCCCACTTACAAAAAAGATAATATAAAACAATAAAGCTAGTGATGTCAACCAACTTGCTGGTGGCATAAAAATATTTAATCAAATCTATGAAAGCTCCAAGCTGAACCCTTACTTTAACATTTCCTTGAAATAGCATCAGTCTGATAAATTATGTGGCTTTTTCCTCCTCATCAAATCCTATTTTCAAGACACTGTAAACAATTCAACCAAAAGTATCATTTGCCTTTATTTTGTTGTAGTTAGTCCTCACCCAAGGATATTTTTTTCCATTGAGTTTTAGAGAAAGTAGAAGGGAGAAAAGAAGGGAGGGAGGGAGGGAGGGAGGGACGGAGGGAGGGAGGGAGAGGGAGAGGGAGAGGGAGAGGGAGAGGGAGAGGGAGAGAGAGAGAGAGAGAGAGAGAGAGAGAGAGAGAGAGAGAGAGAGAGAGAGAGAAAGAGAGAGATAAATATCAATGTGAAAGAGACCCATCAATTGGTTGCCACTCACACAGCCCCAATTGGGGTCAGGGATCAAACCTGCAACCCAGGTACATATGTTTGGCCAGGAATCAAACCCTTGACTGATGCTGTAACCACTTAGCAACCACAGCCAGGGCCTTTGCCACATTTTTAAAATACTGATCCAATTAGCTTTCCTCTACAAGGCCTTTTTTTCTCTACATCCCTGCTTGACTTCCAGTTGGGCAGTAGATGAATTAAGCTCCCCAAAACAAAGAATCCAAAAAAAACTTTTCCTATCCATGTATCCAGGTATGATGAAGTGACCCAAACCATGGACCGAGGGTACCCACGGAGGGTGGTAAAATCCTTCCCAGGAATTGGTCTCCGGGTTGATGCTGCTTTCCAGCATAAAGGTAAGCATCAAGGCCTTGTCTCTTAGGACAACTGGAAGACTTTATTGACTGTAAAAGAAGACAGCACAAAGACTTCAACGTTTCAATGTTAATGTTATTTTACTACTCTCGAGCATATGTGGTAATAAACTTTAACCCTGTGAGCATCATCACAAACTGAATCAGTAAATCCTGAATTACATTCTCTGCTAGAACACTTAGAATCTATGTGAATAGTACCAAAATTAGTTTTATTTATCATTGATCCAAGATACCCCCTGGCAGACACTCCTTGGTGAGTTTTAAGCATAAAGAATAACTAAGCACATACACTGAACAGTGATTCTCAAACTCTAATGTATATAGTTTAATATGCACAGCTCAGGTGTGTGAAAGTACAAATTCTGTGGAGTTTTGAGGCCACGGTATTGTGGAAGATATTCAGGAATTTACAGTCTTCAAAGAACATCAGGCAATTTAATGTACCAGTCCAGCTACTAGTGTTTCAAAGACAATGACTCAGACCATGGAGTAAACTCCAAAAATGTTTTTGAGTGGCACAATCTTTATTCCAGTGACATCCAACACAGAATCACAACACCTAAAATAAAGTAAGACAACTCTAAGGAAATGAGGAAATGGGAACAAAATCTATACCCACACTGGCCTTCTTCTCCCCCTCACACTCTTGAGACACTTATGTACTTTGCAAATTTCGGCATAAACCAAAAGTCTGGCTGGAAATGTAGTACCTCCCTTGAAATTCATGTTTCATACCTTAACTGCTTCCTCAGGAAAATAAAAATAATAATATTTCTCATGTGATAGTAAGAAAGTAACATGTATCTATATAATTACACAAGTTTGTTCTCTCTGCATGATGTTCAATTATTTTATTCTATGTTCATAAAATTAAGAAGTATGGAACCATTGTCTAGTTGTGCAAGATATCTAATAATGATTCTCTCTCTCTCTAGGATTCTTCTATTTCTTCCGGAGATCAAAACAATTTGAATATGATCCTAAGGCAAAGAACATTACCCGCGTGCTGAATCCCAATACTTGGTTTCAATGTAAAGAACCACTAGACTCATCATCTGATTTTAATACCAGCAAGGAAAAAGTACATTCAGGAGGATTGGAGATATTTTATCATAAGAATTTAAACTTGCTTATTTTCATTATTGCTCACGTGCTGAAAGAAATCTATAGTTATTTAAAAAATTCATAGACCTAAAATAAATCTCAAGAGGTCTTTTAATCTGAATTCTGCTTCAAAGTAAAATAAAACTATTCTTTAACATCAAGTTGCCAGTCTCAGCTCTAAACGTCTATTGGATAAAGATGCAACATCCATTTTGTGGTGCCTGATTCTTTTTACAGAAAGTTATTATGTATAAACAAAATTGTCTCTGTGCTTTAAGCCCATTTTATACTTTGTGACGTGGAGAAATAAGCCATGTGTCTTACAATAACTAAATACAGGAGACATTTATTAAACCAATCTTTAGTATTTGGTTTTGTCTGGACGTTTGGAGTTGAAGAGGCCTAATAAACTCCATCCTTTGTCTCTATCCACATTGTGAGCCCACTGAGAAATACTGCACAGTTGGGAGAGCAAAATACCACCTTTGTGGACATAACAGAAACACATTGATTGGTTGCCTCCCACACTGGGCTGTGGATTGAACCTGCAACTGAGATACATGTCCTTGATTGGGAATCAAACTGTGACCCTTCGGTCTGCAGGCCGGTGCTCTGACCACTGTGCAAACTGGCCAGAGCAGCATTCTTAATGTCCTTTTACCAACTCACCTCCCAAGTCAACTCCCCAGTCACTGCCCAGACTCCAGCCTCCCGCTCCTCCGGCCAAATCTCTCCCTGCTTCGCCTTCTATCAGGAATGCAATTTCTTATTTATGTGGTTATTTTTAAAAAGTGTATGTATAGTAGTTAAGCAGTAACTTTGCTTTAATGTCTCTCAAATATGTCATCATGGCCTCCTCTTTCTTGGGAAATCAGCTTACAAAGGTATTTTTTCTCCTATAGAACAGAACCAAAATATATTTCACCTTGCTTCAGAAAGAGGACATTTTCATTCCCTGAGCCAGCTTGGAGGCTGGGTAAGAGCATGGCTTCCGGAGCCAGACAGCTCAGACTTCTGGCCCAGTTCCTCCGCGGACTAGCAGTTCTGGCCACCCTGTGCCTGGGAGTTCCATGTGTGAAACGTGGACAGTAAGAGACCCAGGCTCCTAGGGTTCTTCTTAAGCTGAACACCTGGCCACGTACAGCACAGAGGCTTAGCGCTTGAGGCGTAGTAAGCTGCTCTCCATGAGTGTAAGCCATTATTATTGTAATCAGGTAAGTTAAGCAATGTATCCAAAAGTACAAACAACCGGAAAAAACTAGAAGCTGATCTCAGGGTTTCTCAAAACTGGAATAAAAGCTGAACCAATTCTCCCCCTGCTATACCATACACCTCCTGGGAACAAATTAACCAGAATGACAAACTGTTCCAGTTTGCTGTATCCTTCTTGGTTTTCTTAAGGGCCTGTCATTGAATCTTGAAAGAAAGAAACAGTCTTAAAAACAAGCATGAACAAGCAATAGTTACTCATTTTGGAGATGTGTGAGCAGCTGAGATGAAACAAATGAATTCACACGGAGAGAATGTATTTGAGTGTCTTCTTGCCTAAAGACAAAGGGAAACTCATCATAACCTTTCTATTGTTCATCATGGGTGGACTTTCCTAAGACTCTAACCTGAATGAATCATTTGTTCCAGAGGAAATGGCATGGGGTTTTGGGGGGTTTTTTTGGTCTGGAAGTGATTTTAAATACATGACATATCTTTAGCCCCTTGTTTGTCTTAAGGTATAGATAATATTAAAAACAAAGATCAGTAACTAACACATGTTTTTAACATAATTGGTCATGAAATCATAAATGTTATACAGTTTCATGCAGTATTTATTGATTAATAAATAAATTTTAAGCCAGATTTGGCTTTAATTTTGAAATTTAATAAACTAACGATTTTATTCCATTTTTTTCAGAAGTATAGTGTTTAATTTTATTAGTAATAAATAGTACAGTCATTTAATTCCAAGGTTGCTTTATTTTTTTTACAAACTTAATTCAGAGTTTCAGGTTTCCTGAACTATTTTAAAACTTAGAAGCAAAAAATCAAAAAATAAAATAGGGAGCATTTTAACTACACAAATTCATGAAAATGAAACAAATTAAATGAGTTAAAAAGCCTTCTGCAAGTATGACACTAGGGATTTGAAGGAAGGAAACACATTTGAAAATGCATCATAAATTAGAAGGCTCTTGGATTACATGAGATTTTTCTCAGGATCCTGTGTTAGAAAATGTATTGAGACAGATTTCAACTAAGATGTCACCTTGTCATTTTTCACATTGTACTTACCCTGTTTCCCCAAAAATAAGACAGTGTCTTATATTAATTTTTGCTCACAAAGATGCACTAGGTCTTATTTTCAGGGGATGTCTTATTTTTCTATGAAGAAGAATATGGTACACAATTTTTGTTAAATGAAAATAAAGGAAATTTATTACCTGTATATGGTACGGTAGTATGGTAGTTGTCAACACAAACCAGACAAACTGTGAATCCTACAATGTCAAGAATTTAGTCATTTATTCAATGACAATCATGTCATCATCTTCTGGAACATCATAACAATCCAATTCCTGAATTTCCTGGTGAATTTCTTGTGACTCCATTTCTTTCAGAATCAGTGGACCAAATCTCTCATGTTTAGCCTAGGGGGGCCTTATTTTCGGGGGATGCCTTATATTTCACTCAGAAGAAAACCTGTAAATAGGTCTTATTTTCGAGGAAACACGGTACCTTGGTGTTGTAATGATTAAATAGTCTCATGTATTCAATATATGTTTATTTAATACCCGCTTTAAGTCAGATGCACTGTCTGTTGAGGCATATTCTTTCAGTCAAAGAATATTTATTGAGGCACCATTCTAGGAGCCAGGGACATAGCAGTGAACAGAACAGCAAAGCCCCTGCCTTCATGGTCCCTATTTTCCAGTCCAAGTTGAGAACCCACCAAGAGACAAAACACAGTGAATATGTCCAGGATGACAAATGCTCTGAGGACAAATAGAGCTGGTTGTGCCATTGCTGGGTCTGTAGGGTTCCATTCGGGCCTCTGTGAGAACAGGGGGTGGGTGCTGCCCCTACAGGCTAAGCACTAGCCTCTGTGTTAGCCTCGGTCTGCATGAGTTCATCCAGCAGGAGGCACTGCGGGAGACCAGGGCAGGAGGGAGGAAGAAGCCAGATGTCTCTCCCCCTCCCCCACCCTGTGACAGCATTTAAGTGGGGGCTGTCTCTTCACTGTGGTTCCTGCTTTGGCCAGGTGATGCGGGCGCTTTTCTCCTGCCCTGGAGGGCAACTTGTGGTTTCCTACTATTTCTAACTCTGGGTTGCTTCACTGTCTCCTCTGGCTTCTCAGCCTCTTCCATCACTCATAGCACTAATTTCCTGTATGAACCCCCTCACCCCCCCCCCCCCCCACCTGCCCTGTTTCAATCACTCAGAATGATTTCTGTTTTCCTGTTGATACTTGACTAATACTTTCGGTAAGGAGATAGAGAGAAAGTGACCTATTTGGGTGTTGTGGGATGCATTAGAGCGTTTAGTGATGATCTGAGACTTAATTCTGAAGGAAGGAAACAAGCAAGCCATATATGGGAAAGGAGTTCCAAAAGGCAGGGTTCAGTGCAAAGGCTCTGAGGCTCTGTTGAAGAACAGTAAAGAGGCTCCTGAGACCAAGGAGAAATTGGGGGTGGGGGTGGGGGTGGAGTGAGGGAAAGGCGGAGAAGTTGGGGAAGTGACAGGGAGACACATCATGTGAGGCTGTACAGGTCACGTGTAGAGTTTAGATTCCAGAGATATTTAAGAAGAGAAACAACATTATTACTTGGTTTGTATTTATAAGAGTCCCACTGGCCATTCTGAGGACAACACGCTATAGGGGGGTGGGGAAGCAGAAACAGTGACTACATTAGGCAGTGACTGCAGCAATGAGACACAGTCTGAGGGTGGACAACAGGATCTGCTGGTTGATTGGATGTGTCATGTGCTATAAAGAGAGGAGTTGAGTAGAACCCAACTCTTTTTTTCCTGGGCAACTGGAAGAATGGAATGTCCATTCAAGGAGGTGATTGAGTCTGGGGAAAGCAACCTTGAGGAGAAAATCAGCTTGTCCAGCAGCAGCTGGATCCATGGGTCTGAGGTTCCGAGGAGCCTGAGCATGGGGCATAACCCAGGAAATTGTAAGTGTGTAGACACAGGATTGGGTTAGGCCACCTAGGCAGTGATCCAGGTAGAGTCAAGAAGAAATTGAGCCAGGACCGGTTTGGCTCAGTGGATAGAGCGTCGGCCTGCGGACTGAAAGGTCCCGGGTTCGATTCCGGGCAAGGGCATGTACTTTGGTTGCAGGCACATCCCCAGTGGGGGATGTGCAAGAGGCAGCTGATCGATGATTCTCTCTCATCAATGTTTCTAGCTCTCTATCTCTCTCCCTTCCTCTCTGTGAAAAATTAATAAAATATATTAAAAAAAAAAAAAAGAAAAAAGAAAAAAGAAAAAAGAAGAAATTGAGAAGAGATCTTTAGTCCAGTGGTTGCCAACCTTTCAGACCTCACAGACCACCATGGACCACTGGGTGCCAACCACTGCCCTAGTCCATTAATGTGACACCTCATAAAATCAAGATTAAAGATAAATTGTGTTGTACATTTTACTTGATCCCCACAACAATTTTCTTTTTTTGTTTTATTTCATTTTTTAATCTTTATTGTTAAAAGTATTATAGTTGTCCCCTTTTCCCCCTATTAACCCTCTCAACCATGCTCCTGCCCTTTCCCCAGGCTTTCCCTTACTAGTATGTGTCCATGGGCCATGTATATCTATCTATGTATATAAAAGGCTAAGTGACCATTCGATCAGCCCACTGGCTGGTACCTATGATGCACACTGACCACCAGGGGGCAGATGCTCAATGCAGGAGCTGCTGCACTGCAGTGACTTGGCAGCTCTGGTTCTCGGGTGACACATCCTGGAACCAGAGAGGAGGAAGCCTGATTCCTGCAGCTGCGCAATACCACCTTCGGCTGTGAGTATGTTGTTCCTGGGCACTGTTGGCCCCAAATCTGGTTTACTGCACACTTGCATTTGCATCCAACACCCTGTACAACAGCAACTTTCTGGGGGATGTCAGAGAGTTAGTTTTGGCCCAATCCCCACCGGCCAGGCCAAGGCACCCCACCTGCCAGAGGGATCCCGCTCACTCTGCAGACACCCTTTGAGCCATGGTGCCGCCCAAGGAATTTTAATTAATTTCCTTTCCATGTGCACAAATCTGTGCACTGGGCCATTAATATGCTTATAAGTTCTTTGGTTACTCTCTTCCCACCCCACCCCCACCCCCTCTTCCCTCTGAACAAAACAGAACCACAGCAATTCTCTTTATGCACCTGGGGACGTTCTTCCCAGTGTCCATTCTCCATGCTGTGTACCACTGACCTCCTTACTCACCCCGCATGACTTACCACATTCTTATGTTCTTCTGTAGATTCTTCAAGCCAGGAGGAGCACCTCTTGCAGAATAGGGAAAGAAGGACAGGAGGACACTAGCCCCTAACGTCCAAGGTTTAAACAAAGCAGAACTCTCAAACGTACATGAAATAAATCTATGGCAACAATGTACATTGTGGTTTTATATAATATACATACAAAAAGACCATACTTTTTTTTTTCATTAATGCGGTAAAATTTATAAAATGAGAAAACTTCCCTCATGCCATCCTGAAAAGAGACCTGTTGTTTTACAATGTAGGAGGACTCTGCCCCACCTCCTTGCTCATTGATCTGCAAGCTGGGTTTATGGCCTTGGGGGCTACGGAGACTCTATTTTAATGAGCGTTGTGAACTTATTCACTTTTTTATATAAAAATGAATCTTTTTTAAGAAACAAAATAAGAATAAATTTTAAAGTATTAAATTAGAGGCAACATTTCTTTAAATATATATATATTTGGATCATTTTCCACCTCAGACATCGCATTCAAATCAGGAAAGCATCCTGCTAACTCCCTGTGTCAAGAGCACATTATCAAAATGCAGTGCCTTCCCTGTTAAATCAGACAAGGGGAAATGAATTTTTATATTTTAAAGTCTTATCCTGGCCAAGGTTGTTCAGTGGTTAGAGCCCCAGACTGCACACCAACGTGTTTCAGGTTCGACTCCAGTAAAGGTTATATACCTGGGTTGTAGATTTGCTCCCTGCCCTCCCTCCAGTTGAGGGGGAGGGTGTGAGGCAATCAATTGATGTGTCTCTCCCCCCTTCCTTCCCTTCCTTCCACTCTCTCTAAAAGGCAATGGAAAACATATACTCAGATGAGGATTAACAAAAAACAAACAAACAAACAAAAAACCCAAACCCTTGTATCTTATATTCACTATTAAAAATGTTTATCTCCAAGCTAGTTATATAAGTATTCTTTAAATAATTATAATAGTAGTGGCCATTAATTAAACAATATTCTGGTCACTATATGGTATCTCATTTATCCTTGTAACAATCCTATAAGGGTATTTTAAAATACTGTTGCACTTTATAAAGAAAGAAGTGAGTTTCAGAGAGACCATTTTTCTTGCCCAAGTCCTAAGATAAATGTTAGGATCCAAATCCTGTCTCACATATTCACATTTTTAGTCTACTCATGAAACATGGCTGTTCCAACCTTCCATCATACCCTGCACCCAGCACCATTCAGAGCAAACAAACAAAACAAAACTCCCTGCAGTTATCACTTTACCTACAAGAAGCTGGTTTTCTCGCATACCCTGACTTGCAGCAGCACCGGCAGGTTCCATTGCAATGTGCTTCCTGGATCTTCTGCAATGTGTTTCACCAACGCTCTGATTTCACGACAGCTGTGGTTTATTTCCTGTGCTCTTTCCTCTTTAAGCAATCGTACGACACACCAAGTGGCAAAAGATAGTCACCCAGGTTATGCCAGACCCAGGGGCGCCCATGTCCTTCCCGGAAGATATTACTGCTGAGTGCAGTTGTCTGTCAGAGCAATAGAAATATTGGCTTGCAGATTATTTGCCAAGGACTACAGATGCAAAGTATGGCAAAGTGACAAAGCTTGCACTTCACTAGATATTTTCACACCTATGATACTATTTGGTTCTCAAGATAACCCTGGGAGGTGAGAAAGGAAATACTGATGGTGATAAATCTGATAAACCCATTCTCTACCTAAGAAAGCTAAGATGCACATTGAGTGTCTAACAAAGACGGAACTTCTATTTAGGTGCCCTGGCTGGTGGTTCTGAGCTCTTTTGACTACTACTCTTTCCTCTATAACGTTCTTTGCCTTTCCAGCTTCTCCTTTGTTGTTATTGCTGATGATGGTAATTCGTTTTAGTCTTAACTGACCACCTTCCTACATGTAGGAACTATGCCTTGGGCATATTTATATTCAATTATAATGTCTAATTCCTAAAGGCCTCAAGGAATGTGCACTTTATTAAAATAAATGACTTCCCTGCCATTATCTTGGTTAGGCCTTCATGTTCCCGACATTGATTCCATCAGACACAAGCCCTGGGTACCCGTGGTGGTTTGGGGGATATTAAAGTCCAACTCACTGCATCATCCCAAGGAGCAGTCAGTAAATTTAACCTTTAACACCCAAAGACGTAACTGCCAGTCACGCCAAGGATTATAAGAAAGCAGGCCTTACGTGGGAGCAAAGGTTCACACAATCACGGAGCTGCAGCATCGTGGACACAGTATCCGTGTACACAGTCAGTTTGTTAACCTGCGTGACCAAGACGCTGATGATTCCTGGGGAGGCAGCAAGGCCAGTCCTAATCACCACCTTGTTGGTGGGGGACAGTCCTGATGCTCTCCCAGCCCTGCCTTCCCCTCTCCCTGAGCTGGGCCTGTCCACCAGCTAACCCTGCGCCCCGCCCTCAGGCAGAGCCCTAACAGCCTCCCAACTCCTCTCACATTGACACCTGTCCACCTTCTCCCTGGTTGCTGAACCTGGGCTGGGTGGGAGTTGAATTGGGGCTGCTAGTCCCTCTTTTGCTTAATCTCCATTTTGGTCTTTCTTGGCCTTTACCTCCCATTGGGATAAAGCTTGATCTTGGCTCTTCCCTTCATTCCCTTGTGGGACCCTGAGAGTGTCATTGGCTGATGTTGTGTCATTTCTGACATCTGGCCTGAATCTTCCTGGCCATCTGCTGCTGCTGACACACTGAAACTGACTCCTTTTTTGAGAGAGATGTGATAACTGAGTTCTTCTCACTGGTCTCCCGGAAACCTCAAAGGAAAATTATTTAGTACCTGTGAAGAAGGGGTTACCTTTTCTCCTGGAAAACACCATATGTTTGACAATGTCTTTCTTAGAGCATGATTCTGAATCCTAGATGCATGCCTTAGTCCAGTTGCTATAGTAGAACACCGTGGACTGGGTGGCCTAAACAACAGACATTAAAGCACACACACACACTAAAACTAAACATACACTTGTAAAAACCAGCAATTACACTCCTGGACATTTATAACAGAGGAACGTAAAGTTATATTCACACAAAATCATTAAATTATTGTTATAGCAGTTTTATTTGTAAAATAAAGCCAAAAACTGGAAACAACCAAAATGTCTCTCAACAACCAAAGGTGAATGGCTAAACTAACTGTAGTGCATGCATACCATGGAACTACTCAGCAATGACAAGGAATGAATTATTAATACACACAACTGGGGTAGATCTCAAAAAGACATTATGCTAAGTGGGGGAAAGGAGAGCCAATCTCAAAAGTTACACACAGATTCCATTTACATAGTATCCCTAAATGACAAAATTATAAAAATGGAAAACAAATTACTTGTTATCAGAATTCGGATGGAGAAAGAGTGAGAGAAGAGAGCAGGTGTAGCTATCAAAGGATCCCACAAGGAAGATATTGACTTCAGTGGTGGTTACATGAGACTCCATATGTAATAAAATGGCATAGAACAAAATATAAACATTGGACCAATGTCAATTTATACTATAATTGTGTAAGATGTAAACATTGGGGAAGCTGCGTGAAATGTACAGGGGCCCTCTCTGTATTATCTTTACAATTTCCTGTGAATTTATAATAATTTTAAACTAATTTTTTTTAAATCATGTTAAATGAACATTTAACATTTGATTGTGTAGTGCAAAAAAAAGCTTTAAAGACTAAAGGCAAGGTGAAGAATGGTGTATAATATAATGCACTATATATTTTTGTTTTAGAAAGACTATAGACACCATTTATAATGATATTCAAGAAACTAATAGG
The DNA here is from genome assembly GCF_014108245.1 of Pipistrellus kuhlii. Taxonomy (NCBI): domain Eukaryota; kingdom Metazoa; phylum Chordata; class Mammalia; order Chiroptera; family Vespertilionidae; genus Pipistrellus; species Pipistrellus kuhlii. The sequence goes on along the minus strand of NW_023425595.1, from coordinate 55,025,915 downwards.
AGAAACTGCCCTTGGGCAAGTACTGAAACACTTTTAAAGGTGAAATTAACTGCTGTGTAGGGACAACAGGCATTAACAAGGACAAAACTGGGGAAATCAGAGTTTATGGTCACTGATAGTGAATGCCAATTATTGTTATCTTTTTTCTTCCCTATATTTTTATCTATCATATGCAAAAACAGTTTATGGTAACTGAAGAACTAGTTTATTAGCATTGGCCCTCGGGTAAGGCACATGTGAACCAGGCCATGCATATTATTCAACAGTTGAGAATGTGGAAAATTTGAAAGAGTGCCCAAAGCATTCCAATGCAAATATTTACAAGCCATGATCCTGGCCAAAAAAAAAAAAAAAAAAATCTCATCTATGTCTTGCCAACCCTCAGTCAGTAGTGTCTGCTTGCTAAGGCATCCACTAAAGACAAGTCTAATCCTAGAAAGTTCTTTATGCTAAAATGAAGTTTATCTTCAGTGATTTCTCTCTATTAATCCTAGTTCTGAGCATTTTCTTCATAATGAGATTTAATTGACTTGGTTTCAGACAATGTAATGACTTGCTTGTGTCCAATTAAGAACTAGTCCTTCCTTTCCAGTCAAGATGGAGGCATAGACAAAATGTGGTACTTGAATTCTCCCACAACCACATCAAAATTGCAACTAAACTATAGAACAACCATCATTCAGAACCACCTGAAATATAGCTGAACCGAAGTCTTATAACTAAGGATATAAAGAAGAAGCCTCATGAGTCAGGTAAGTGGGGTAGAGATGCAGAACAGGCTGGTTCCACCCCCACAAGTGGCAGATAGAAATCAGGAGGGATATTTCACTGCAGATGTCCCTCCTGAGGATGGAGGAGTCCCAGCTCCACACCAGGCCCCTGACGCCAGTGTTCCAGTGCCAGGAAGAGAAATCCCCATAACTTCTGGCTGAGAAAACCAGTGAAGATTGTGGTTTAGTGAGATGGAGGAGTGCTGGAGTCCAGGCATTCCTCTTAAAGGACCCATGCACAAATTTAGACTCACAGGCTCACTTGCCATAAGCTCTAGTGCTGGAGCAGCAGCTTGAAAGGTGCCAGGGACATACTGGTAGGAACTGAATTGCCAGACACCAGCAGCAGCTTTCTTCCAGGAGGAAATGCTAGCAGAAGCCATTGTACTTTGGCTCAGACCTCCCTCAACATATCTGAGTCTCCATCAACCTGGTGGAGACCCTGGCCTATTCACTCTACCTTGGTGATTCCCTGAGACTCTGCCCTATCCAATGGGCTATCCCACCCAAACCATTTCCAGTGAATTTATATCCAGCAGCCTATCTTGGCTCATCCTTTCAACTTTCCTAAAATCTTTCAAATAAACAGCATTTGGCCTTGGCATGCCATATATTTCTTGCTAAGTAGCTCTTGGCTCAAAACTAGCATCAGCTGGCTGTGATTCACAGTTTGGCCTCTCTCAGGCCCTCCAAGCCCAGCACTAGTTACAACCATCTGCAATTTTCTTTGTGGCTCATTTTGCATGGCCCCAGGAAGGGCACAGGCAACATCTGATCTTGGCCTGCACCTCCGGGGAAACCCTACAGCCAGTGCACTCAGTGGACCTTGCCAAAGCACCACCAATCACATCCATGAATGACACACTCAAGGGGTGAACTCAGTGGGCACCAGAGTCTCACTGAAGTGAATTCTGCTCTATGGCATCTGAGGTTAATCCTCCACAGTGTTCATGATCGGTCCTCAAAGCTGACGTGGCCTGGGAGTCAATCCCTCCATCGATGTCTCAGGTCACCAGTCCCTACAAGACACCTACTGCATAAGGCTACTCAACCAAGACCGGGAGATATAGCAGCTCTACCTAATACATAGTAGTCAACAAAGCAGCCAAATTGAGGAGACAAAGAAACATGTCCCACATGAAAGAACAGAACAAAACTCCAGAAAGAAAACTAACAAAGTGGAGACAAGCAATCTGCCCGCTACAGAGTACAAAACACTGATTATAAGAGTGCTTAATGGACTCAGGGGAAGAGAGGAGGAACTTAGTGAGAACTTCAACAAAGAAATAAGAAACAAACATGGAGATAGAAAACGTTTTTTAAAAAGGCAGAAATGGTCTGGTTAGTGTGGCTCAATAGTTGAAGAAATGAAGAATACAATAACCAAAATGAAGAATACGTTATAAAGAATCAGTAATGGAAAATAAGGAAGCAGAAAACACCTAATCAGAACAGCAAAAAGAATAAAGAATTTTTTTTTAAAAAAAGATAGTTTAAAGAGTATCTGGGACAATTTCAAGCATACCAATCATATCATGGAGTTGCTAGAAGAAGAAGAGAGCAAAGAATTGAAAGCCTAATTGAAAAAAGAATGATTGACAATTTCCCTAACTTGGTAAAGGAAATAGACTGACAAGTCCACTAATAGAAAAGAGTCACACCAAGACACATCATAATTAAAATGCCAAAGTTAAAGACAAACAGAGAATCTTAAAAGCAGCAAGAGAAGAACAGTCAGTTACCTGCAAGGAAGCTCCCATCAGACAGCTGATTTCTCAAAAAAAACATTTCAGGCCAGAAGGGATTGGCATGAAATAATCAAAGTGATGAAAAGCAAGGTGATGAAATAGAAAAGTGATGAAAATCTACAACTAAGCTTACTCTACCCAGCAAAGCGATTATTTAGAATAAAGGACAAATAAAGATCTTCCCAAACAAGAAAAAGTTTAAAAAGTTTATTACCACCAAACCAGTATTACAAGAAATATTAAAGGGTCTTCTTTAAGACAAAGAAAAAAATATATAAATACATTAATAATAAAATGGCAATAAATAGATATTTAAAATCAATTACTTTAAATGCAAATGGATTAAGTGTTTCAATCAAAAGACATCTGTGGCTGAATGGATAAAAAAACAATGTTGTCTATAAGAGACTTATTTCAGACTGAAAGACACACACAGACTGAAATTAAGGGGATGAAAAAGACAATTCATGGGGGAAGGTGGGGGAAGCTGGGGTATCAATATTTATACCAGACAAAGCAGACTTTAAAACAAAGGCTGTAACAAGAGACAAAAAAGGATCCAGCAATTTCACTTCTAAAGAAACCCATAACATTAAACCATCCATATGTTCATTGAACATTATTTACAATAGCTAAGATATGGAAGCAACCTAAGTGTCCATCAACAGGTGAGTGAATAAAGAAAAGGTGCATATATACAATGGAATATGATTCAGCCATAAAAAAGAATAAAATCTTGCCACCTGCAACAACATAGATGGTCCTGGAGGGTATTGTACTGAGTGAAATAAGTCAGACAGAGAAAGGCCACTGCCAGATGATTTCACTTATATGTGAAATCTAAAAAATAAGATAAACAAACAAGCAGAACAGAAACAGATTCATGGATACAGAGAATATTTTGATGGTTGCCAAATTGGAAGGAGAGTGTTTGGAGAACAGGTGAAAAGGGTGAAGGATTAAGAAGTATACTTTGGTAGTTACAAAATAGTCATGTCATGGGAATATAAAGTACAATACGGGAAATCCATTCAATAATGTAGTGACACTATATGGGGTCAGATGGGTATTAGATTTATTGGGGTGATCACTTTGTAAGTTATTTAAGTGTATGATGGCTGAATTGTATATATGAAAATATTAAAATATTGTATGCCAACTCTAATTGAAAAATAAAATTAAAAAATGTTTAAATGTTCTTTTATTAAGTGCTCAGAGCTACCTACAGACAATTTACTGTAATTCAAGTTTGGCCTCAGAAAAAAATTAGGGATAAATGCAAACTCTGTCATTTAAAAGTTTTAAGACAATGGAAAAGTAATTTGATCTTTAGATACCTTTATATTCAAAATGAAAATAATAAAAATGCTCAGTTTGCAGAGTTGCTATTGAAGATTAAATGTAGAAACATGTAAAATGCCAAGTAGATGTCAAATTAGTGAAGATGTTTGTAATGGAGATCATTTTGGACTGATATTTCAACTTTGATTTTTGTGCGAGTGGGAAATCAAATTTTCAGAGTGAGCGCATAGCCAACTATGGAAAATGGAGCTTCTCTCCTTTCCAGTGTGCCAGGTATGTTTTTTCACTTTGCCACTAGATGGCACTTGTCTCTCAGAACATTTGTGCTGGAAGGAAATTAAGTTGTCTGCAAGGTTGGTTTTCATGCTACAAATCAGGCCTAGATCCACACCAAGTAACAGGGTAGCCCCTCACAGAGAATTTGTTCACTGGACAACTAAGACATTCAGGGTTCCTTCCTGAAATTCAAGGATGAAGGGGGCAACGAGCAATTACGACTTCCTCACAAAGATATTCACCCAACTAACATGAGTTCACTCCTACTACAGAGTCTTTACATTCCCATCTTCCTGGGTTCTCTTCCCCAGGCATCGTACAACCTGCTCTTTTATGTATTTACTTTCTAGTCCCTTCCTCCATAATGCAAGACTCAGGAGAACAGGGCTGTGCTCTGTTCCCTACAGCATCCCAACCTCAAGAACTGTGTCTACTACATAATAATAAATATTTATGCAATAAATATTCATCAAATAAAAATTAAATGAATACCTAAGTTCTCAAAAATTGCTGAAACAACACTTGTTCTCTTTTCCTAAGAAATCAAATCCAGCCTAGCTGTGTGGCTCAGTGACTGAGCATCAACCTATGAACCAGAAGGTCATGGTTCGAGTCCCAGTCAGAGCACATGCCCGGCCTGCGGGCTCAAACCCCAGTGTGGAGCATGCAGGAGGCAGCCGATTAATGATTCTATCTCATCATTGATGTTTCTATCTCTCTCTCCCTCTCCCTTTCTCTCTGAAATCAATAAAAATATATTTTAAAAATAAAAAGAAAGCGAGTCTATATGCAAGTGAACAAGACAGACTCTATGTCCAACCCGGCCAGGGATGGATGCTGCAGTGGTTCCCCACCTCTCATCTGTGGAAAGCACATCCCATCACCTACATTTCTTGATTCTCTACTGATAACTGCAAGGTTAATACACTGTGTGACTTGAGAAAGTATTGCCTTAACCTCTCTATGCCTTGCCCCTGAGATAATGAAGAAAAGTCAAGAATGACCCTTCCTTTCTTTATCAGTAACATGACTTTTAATAGTCATACCATAGAGAAAAATGTTGCCCAAATCCAAGAGGTGTCTTTTAGCTACATCTCTGTGTCTTATAGGTGCATCAACCTTAAATAAATTCATTATTTTCTTCCATAAACTGTCCTTGATAATAGCACCCCAGTTACAGAACTTCTGGTCATTGTTCTCTTAGGCCCTGTAATCATTAACCGCTAATAGTCCCACCTCAAGTATGGCTCTGCATTCCTCTTCTCCATTTTTACTACCTTCACCGGGACCAGATTGAATATAGACCTATGAACCAGGAGGTCACAATTCGATTCCTGATTAGAGTTGTGAGCTTGATCCCCAGTGGGGGACATGTGGGAGGCAGGTGATCAATGATTCTCTCTCATCATTGGTGTTTCTATTTCTCTCTTCCTTACTCTCTGAAATCAATAAAAAATATATTTTTTAAAAATCTCCCTTCCACCACTTACTGACTGTGTGACCTGGGAAAATATTACCATATTACCCATTGTTTTAGTGGCAAAACGGTACTAATAATAGTACCTTTTCCATACTTTTTTTTTTTTTTGGATTAAGTTAACATGTGAAGCTCTGGAACAATCTTGAAACATAGCAGGCATTCAATTAATTCTAATTTTTGAGTGTCTGGTATATGTTAGCTGTAGTGCTCAAAACTTGACATATATTGCCTCTAATCCTTATAACCCTGGAAGGAGGTATATTTTCCCACTTGAAGTGGTAAGAGAGCAGAGGCCCATAGAGGTTATGTATTTTTCCCAAAATGACATGGTCAGGATGTGCTGGAGACAGGATTTGAACCCAAAGCTGTCTTTCACCTCTATACTAACTCTTTCCAAATTTCAGTCAACTGCATATCACTATGTGACTTAGGCCACATCTGTACTATTGTTCACTAACTATTCTTTAACTTGGCTCCATTTTTTATATAAATGTAGTATAAATGTAAGTTCATCTCAGTTTCACAAGTGAATTATCCTAATTCACATGAAAATAAATATACAGTTCTTAAATGTTTGTCCATCTCTTCCTTGGTAAACAGCACTGTGTGTGTGTCATGCTGCTTGGCCTGTTATTTATATAAGCTTTACAATAATAAAGTAGTTGATCTGTGTACAACAATTGTACACAGTATTGTTAACAATACTGCACTGTCCACTGAAAAGTTTGTTAAGAAGATCTATTTAATTCATGTTGAATTTTTTTTTACTACTATTTAAAAATAAAAAAGAGCCCAGCTGGTGTAGCTCAGTTGATTGAGCATCTTCCCCTGCACCAAGAGTTTGCTGGTTTAATTCCCAGTCTGGGCACATGCCTGAGATGCAGGTTTTGGGCTCAATCCCTAGGAGAGGCCGAGCAGGAGGCATCAATGTTTCTCTCTAATGGATATTTCTAACTCTCTCCCCCTCTCCTTTTCTCTCTCTAAAAAGAAAACGAATAAAAATAAATTTTTTAAATTCTAATTAAAAGAAGAAAGAGGGTGACAGCTGAAACCGGTTTGGCTCAGTGGATAGAGCGTAGTCCTGCAGACTGAAAGGTCCCAGGTTCGATTCCGGTCAAGGGCATGTACCTGGGTTGCGGGCACATCCCCAGTAGGGGGCATGCAAGAGGCAGCTGATCGGTGATTCTCTCTCATTGATGTTTCTAGCTCTCTATCTCTCTCCCTTCCTCTCTGAAAAAAAATCAATAAAATATATTTAAAAAAATTTTTAAAAAAGAGGGTGACAAAATAGAAGAATAAAAGAGCAAAAGAGAGATTGAAAGAGGGAGAGAGCCAAAACTGTGATCTATGTAGAAAGAAGGACATAGGACTCAGTTCAAAGGACCTCAATTCTAGACTTTGGTCTACTACCTAAATAGCTTTGGTCCATTTGGCAATTATCTCAATAGCTACTTTCTCTTACCTGTTACATCTGAATAATACCATATGTTACAGCTCTTCCTTGGGCCGTAGGAAAATAAAATTGTTACTAATGGAGAAGTATTATGAGAAATGTAAAGTAGTCTGTAAGTCAGTATTTTAATTACGTGAGCAAATTATCAATAACTTGTGTTCATACCATAATCAAATTATAATAACACAGGACCATTATGAGAAGCTTTTGTCAAGACTGGTAGGAACTCTGTTAGTTGGAACTAACTCTGTTAGTTTATTCCAACCCAATCATCCCTCTCAAGGGAAATTGCTTCCTCAGAAAAATAGACTTTCCCAGACTGCATTCTTCTCCGGAGGCAGTTTTCCTTTTATTATGGGTAGATACTCCAGTGAGGATGCAGTCCAGGAAATTTTATTCTGGGAACAAAAGACTGAAAACTTGTGTTCAGACTGGACAACATGAGAAGTGCAGCCGCCATGTGCATATTACAAAACTCCACGTGCTGAGAATGGTGAGCATGTTCTCACTACTCATTCTGTCCCCAGAAAGGACAAACTAACTGGGACTTCACACAAGTTCAATGTACCTTCCGTGCACAAATACAAACAAGTGCATGCTGCAGGTGAGAGTTATGTATCGCATAAATTCAAATACTTACACTTAACCCTTGCAAAAACGTGGGGTTGGGAAGCCCACCACCATGCAGAAGAAAACCCTCTGTAACTTTGACTCTATATTCGCCTTCGCATCTGCAATTCAACCAACTACGGATTGAAAACAGTACTTTACATATGTGGTTGGGAATCCGCAGTTGGGAATGGGAAAATGCCGTTTTCAATTCAGGTCTTGTGTTGAATCCTTGGTGTGAAACCTGAGGATATTATGGACAACTTTATTAACTGAGAAACATGGACAAGTGGACCCACACTGCTCAAGCCCCTGTTATTTAAGGGTCACCTGTAGTCATGGTCCATGGAGTCTGTTTCAGAAGAAAGATACAGTACCATTTTTATTTTACCTCATTTTGCTTTTCACTTTGCTTAACAACGATAATTTGGGGATATTCAAAATATAATTAAAACATAACTACAAGTTGATTTCACAATTTCTATCAGCATAGGTGAAAGTCAAACTCATTAAAATTTTATTTTGTTAAAGAAAAAATAATAATTACTTATTATATACTAAAATTACCTTAAAGGCTTTTTATTTCCAGAAACAAGTAGGCTTCAGTTATATGCCAAATATGAGGAATTGGCAATGGCTGCCTGGAATGCTGTGTTGGTCACAGAAATAAAATTTCAAAAAAAAAAAAAAAAAAAAAAAAAAAAAAGCCACAGTGCAGTCTGCCAAGAAATCAGGAGGCTGGTCACCTATTTGCCATTCCCCATCTAGTCAAAGCCATCAACTGTTCCGAGGTGATTCTCAAGTAACTTTTCTTTCTCTCACCACCATTTCTTGAATGGAGAACCAATAAAGCCAGGTTTTCCCAAGAGACATTAGTAAATAATAGAAGGAAACTATGACAGCTCTCTTGTTACTGGGCGATGGTACCTTAGGAGAGGCATGGGGGACCCAGAGCTACCGAGACTGCCGTTAAAAGAACTGGGAGACATGCTACGCGGGGCATTCAGGTGAGGCAAGGGAGGAACACCAAGGAGCTGCCCCAGCCAGACACAATAGGATTCTGGCAAGTAAACACCGTTTCATGTGATGACTGTGTATAAACCTGAAATCAGCACTTAGCCCCTGTCAGGAAGCCAGCAGGATGCCTCTAAGTGCTTACTGGAGCTGCTGCACGTGTATATTTTCCTGCTCCAACACATACTTAGGGCAGACACTGGGTTGTGGTGAGGGATCTCTTTTATGGTATTTACCTGGGCCAAGCTGTGGTGATGCTCATGTGGACAAGCCTCTACTTATTTGGTCCCATTTGAGGGATTTTAAAAAATCCTCCTGCTGATTCTCTCCCTGTAATTCTCCCTGTCCTTCCTGGTTTGGAAAGGAAGGGATGTTTGTAGAGTAGTTACGCTCATTCCAAAAACTACAAAAAAAGAGCCAGAGGTCCTACCTTTGCTGGCAAGACTAAAACCCTTTCTCAGAAAATGTCTAAAGGACCACCATGCAGAAAAAGAGTGAACATACAATAGCAGGCCTAAACTGCTACCCTCAGAAAGCTCTGCTTGCAAGATTGGCCTTTGGCTGGCTTCTAGAAACTTAGGTTTTTGGAAGGGTTCCCACCATTAATGGATAGAAATGGCTTACTATGCCTAAACTGCTTGTGCAAATAACATGGTTTATGCTGAACACCTGGCTTCCTTCTGGGAGTCTGGAATTTGGCTACCTGCCTGGCAGAGGCAGGCAGAGTGAGTGTGTCACCAGCACCCAATAAAAACCCTGGGCACTAAGTCTCTAATGAGCTTCCCTGGTTGACAACACATCACACATATTGTCATGACTTGTGGCTAGGAGATTTAAGCATGTTATGTGACTCTACTGAGAAAGGACCCCTGGAAACTTGGATCTGACCCCCCCTGCACTTGATCCTTTCCACCTTTTCCCTTTGCTGATTTTTCTCTGTATCCTGTAACCATAATAAATCAGAGCCATGAGTACAACTATATGCTGCGTCCCATCTACTCTCCTTGCTGGGGGTAGATATGAGGGTACATGGACACAACCACTTTTGCTTCGCCATGCTCTAGGGTCGTGGTCAGCAAACTGCAGCTCGCGAGCCACATGCGGCTCTTTGGCCCCTTGAGTGTGGCTCTTCCACAAAATAACATGGCCTAGATGAGTCTTTTTTGAAGAAGTGGCATTAGAAAAAGTTTAAGTTTAAAAAATTGGGCTCTCAAAAGAAATTTCAATCATTGTACTATTGATATTTGGCTCTGTTGACTAATGAGTTTGCCGATCACTGCTCTAGGGTATAAGAAGATGGATCATGGACAAAATGGCAAATAAATCTGAGCCAAGAATTTGAAACTTAAATATAAGATGCAAACTCCAAAAATATCAACTGGAGAGAAGATCTACGTCTTTGATCTGTGGAGTAACACGATAAACTCCTTGTGGCAATTACAGAAGAGGTATGTTGCCCTTGAGTGATATCATTAAGTTTATGACCTGATGTCGAATGGAAGAAAATAAAGTCATTGTGTAAGTAAATGCTAGTTAACATGGTCTTTCTTGAGATAGAATCACCTCAAAACCAGAAATCTATATTTTCTCCTTGCCTATTTTATATTCTGCCTGCCTTTTCAAAGGCATATTAAAAAACTTGGACTTAAAAGGAATCTCAGAGGTCATCATTCCTTCTCCTATCAGATGTTGCTTGAGTAACACTCAGGGCTTCTCAAATTTTTCCTGGTGTCCTAAGGAAATAATTCTTATTGGCAAAGAAGTAGTTACAGGTATAATACAAATCAGATTTGCAAATATAATTACCTCTAAAAATATCTTTTAGCTTTAAAATTCATCTAAAATTTGCTTTTTATTTTATTGTATATCTGTATTTGCTTAATATCAAATATTATAGAATCACACATAACCTGGCACATGTATATTTCTGTAGAGATCTTCATCACTATTTTTTAAAGTATGGTCTGAAATAAAATAGATTTCATGTAGTTTTTTTCTGAATTACAAAATACATAAAAGCCTAAGGAAAAAGGACAACATTCATACATAACCTCTTCCTCTGCCCCCAAGATAACTGCTTCTAATATTTAAGTGCATATCTCAGAATTTGTAAAAAGCCAACAGTTATATTGAGATAGATTCCACTCACATAAAATATAAGAAAGAAAATAAAAAAAGAACTGGGTGTTACAATTTCCAAAGAAGAAAGTGCCTGAAAATTTAACTTGGATTGGAAGACCTAAAGGTGAGACAGACAGAAAATTAGATATAATAACCATGTTTCCATTTTAAAATATACCTTTCCAGTAAGAATCCAAATGCTTTAGATATGATATGCCAAAGACAGAGCCCAAAGAAACTTAAGGAAAGGCTGTCTGCATGTTTGTTCACCTGGATTCTTTGTTAATACGAGGTTAGGCATCTATGGACCCTTTAGTTATGCTCAGCTGCTGTCAGCAGAGTTATTGCACAGACTCAGAGCAGTGTGGGGAGTTTATTCTCCAGGCGTACCATTTATAAAGGTCTTTCTAAGGGAGAGAACTGGGACTCGTAAGAAAAATAATTGTGTCTGCAAGACTATTAAACTCTGTGGTTGACCCAATGAGAGACATAGGAAGGCTCCTGCCTTCACCCTGGCCCCTGATCTGTCGCTGCTCTATTTAATGTTGCAGAAAGGGCTTCAAGAACAGAACACGGCAGTATAAACATCAGACTTGTGAGGTGATACTCTGAATGAGAAAAACCACAATAGGCCAACCGTTTCCAGTTTATCCACGAGCATAATCTCAGCTCTCTGGGTATGGGCAAAAAGAGCAGGGAATCATCCCGCCCACAATCCAAGGACAATATTGGGCATCAGTTTCCACTAAATCTGAGCATAATTATAGTGCTACTTTCAGGAGTTTTATGAGAAATAAGTGAGGTGAAATACATAAAATACCTAGTATATGACCTGGCACATGGAAAACCTTCCATTATATTTAGCTATTATTATGAGGATGAATCATTTATCTTTTATTTAAACAATTTATATGATTGGGGATTAGGTTATAAAATTAATGACTAATGCAAAACTCAAGTCAAATCAAAATTTCTTTTGAAACCTGCTGGCATGGCTCAGTGGTTGAGCATCTTATGAACCTGGAGTTCACGGTCAGGGCACATGCCCGGGTTGTGGGTTGCAGTCTCAATCCCCAGTTGAAGGCATACAGGAGGCAGCTAATCATTGATTCTCATCATTGATGTCTCTCTCTCTCTCTCTCTCTCTCTCTATCTCTCTCTCTCTCTTTCCCTCTCCATTCCTCTCTGAAATAAATAAAAATATATTTTTTTAATTACTTTTGAGTAATCCTTAAACTGTCACAAGCTGAAGACTCAGAAGCTCATAGGCAAAGAATATGTGAAATATATTGCTTTTTACCTCTCTCTGTTTTTCAGATGAGCTCTCTTGACCTAGAGCCAGGGGAGGTCATGTTTAAATGTGATTGGAGGAAAGGGACGAGGATGAAAAGAGCTGTTGCTGAGTACATTTAAGTAAAAAGTAAATGTAATGCAAATCTACTTATAATTTTCCTTAAGAATTAAATCAAATAGTAGTAGAGTACATTTAAGTAAAAAGTAAATGTAATGCAAATCTACTTATAATTTTCCTTAAGAATTAAATCAAATAGTAGTAAAAGACTTAAAATAAAGCTACCTTCTGCTATGCCCCAGTTGGAAAAACTCAGAGGCAAGCACTGAAGCATATTTAATTGTCTCCTAGTATTCAACTTCACTTTCTTACAATAAGCTTATGCATTTATTTCTTGACTTATCTGTTTTATACATTATCTACTGACTTCTGTCAAAATAGGATTTAGCTCTATCACACTCCCAGTTTCCCATCCCTTTTCCACCTTACACTTTCTCTTTACTCATATCACATTTTAAACTAAATTAATACTTTACATTTTTATTATGTAAAATAGAAGCCTATTCTTACAAGGATGGGCCTTCCTTCCCCTGGCTGCTGGCACCACCTTCACTCCAGCCCAGAGCCGCCTTCCACCTCTGGCCTTGTTGTGTTAATTTGCATATTCTCTCCTTATTGGCTGTGGGCACCACCGTCTTTTGTCACAGAGTAAGGGTCAATTTGCATATTATGTCTTTATTAGATAGGATATTGTTTACTTCTAAATTAAAATAGTTATTATGAAAAAAAAATCCATTTATAACTTTCTGCTCTCTCTAAAAAGGTTTCTTTTCCTAAATATTAGTATTCAACATATAGCTATCAATTATTTACTATGCATAATGCATAATTCTTTAGTTTTCATTGCCCATTCCTAGTTTTTTCCAAATGCTCTAGCTGATGTTATGTGTGCCTGTCAATAATTATCCAACTATTTAATTTAGTTTCATTTTTCCTTTCTGAGCATGAAGCTGTCCATCCTGACCCACTGTCTCTAATCTTGATGCTCAGCTAATTATCCTGAAACTTCCCTTATTTCTCTTCTTCATTGGCTTCCATGATTCCTGAATACCATGTCATTCCCTTTATTATTTTACCTGTTCATTGACTACACTGTACTCTCCAGTAACCAGGAGAGAAGATCCATGGAAAACTGATTTTGTGACTTCTTGATTTATATCTTGATTGATAGACCTAAGTTAAAGTCTTTTTCCCTTAGAACTTTGAAGACAGTTTCCCACTGTCTTCTAAAGTCTGATATTCTAGACATTTGAATTCTATCCTTTGATTGTGATCTGTTTTTTCTATCTTTATTTGTTTCTCTGAATTTTGAGGTGGACTTTTTGCAGATGTTGATTTGGGTCATTGGTAGACCCTTTTAGTCTAGAACTTCTCAGTCTTTAAAGGAGGGGATTTTCCTATACTATTTTTTTGATAATGTGTTACTCTCTATTTACTCAGTTCTCTATGGAACTCTTCTTGGTTGGATGTTAGTTCTCCTGGTTTGACCTCCAGATTTATTCTATTTTCTGGATAATATCCTTCACTTTATTACTGTATTTTTAATGAAATTCACCAATTTATTTGAATTAGTCAGGGCATTTGGTTGCAAGCATGAGAAGCAAACTCTGACTAATTAAATAGGAACAGAGTGTACTTAAAACATTTGGGTAGCTTATAGAGTACTGTATATGTGAGACTAAAGAGCAGATTTAAAGGATACAACAACCAAGAATCCCAAATACCTATAACACTGGTTGGCAAACTCACTAGTCAACAGAGCCAAATATCAACAGTACAACGATTGAAATTTCTTTTCAGAGCCAAAACTTAGACTTTTTAAAATTTTTTAAACTTAGACTTCTACTAACACCACTTCTTCAAAATAGACTCGCCCAGGCCGTGGTATTTTGTGGAAGAGCCACACTCAAGAGGCCAAAGAGCTGCATGTGGCTCACGAACTGCAGTTTGCTGACCACAGCCTTATAAGAATCTGTTCAGTAAAGATGCTACTTCACCATGGTTTGGGATAGTCATTGCAGTTTGCACTACCAGTGCTACCAACACTGGGTGCTGGATAATATCTCTAGAAAATTTTTCAGTATAGCCCTGGAAACTGGAAGTAGCTGCCACCACAACTTCCACACTCATCAGAATGCATCCATGTGGCACTTGAGTCTTTCTGTCATTAGATGCTAAATCCAAGTATGGAGAAGATGACCAGGCACTAGTTGCAAGCAAATGCTTGACACTTTCAGTTTCATTAGTAGAGGCTGTTTCAACCTCATATGTAGGAACATCAGTAGTATAGACAAAGGTTGTTAATGATTTTCAGTGAATCCCGATACATAATTGGGAAACCTCAATCTAATATAAGCTTATAAAAATCCTGACAAAAAGAAAATATGGTAACAACTCAGAGATAGTAATACATAAAACTTTTGCAGTACTCAATGTATATCTATCAATCATTTACTATACATAATGCAAGGGGCAAGATATCTACTATCTCCTCTGTGCAAGGCCCATACCAAGAGAGTGAATAGGTAAGAAAAATAGAAGTATTTTTAAAACTGAATTGACTGAGTTGGAAGTTGACAACCAAAGAAACCAAGGAACTCCTGCTATTCAGTGTGTCTCACCCAAAAGCTTGCTACAGCCCCAATTCTGTGAGCTAGGATTAAGTCTTGTATCATCTTAATCACAAATGTGATGGGAGTGTCAGGGCATTCCATCTCATTTGTCCATTTCACTTTATTTATATTTTTCAAATTCACTTCATTGTTTCCCTACTCAGTCCAGGACACAATCTTCTCTCTATTGGGTTATTGCTACATACAGCTACTGGAGTCCCACTGCCTCCAGTTTTTCACACCATAGCAAGTCCTCTAAAATACAATTAATAGTGTTTTTCCCTTTCTTTAAGTGGTTCTCCAGCATTCTTCATTTTCATTTCTTTTTAAAATATATATATTTTATTGAGTTTTTATAGAGAGGAAGAGAGAGGGATAGAGAGTTAGAAACATCGATGAGAGAGAAACATCGACCAGCTGCCTCTTGCACACCCCCTACTGGAGATGTGCCCACAACCAAAGTACATGTCCTTGACCGGAATCAAACCTGGGAACTTTCAGTCCATAGGTTGATGCTCTATCCACCGGATTCGGCTCTTCATTTTCTTAACATGAGTTAAAGGCTCAAGATGACAAAAGTCTATACCCTGCTTCATTTTCATCCTTTACTCACCCAGCCTTGTGTTCAATGCTTAAGACACAAGTCTGCCTGAACATGGCCATGTTCTCTTTCACCTTTGGGTTTTTGGACTCTTCATCCTATTTTCCCAGAAAACTCTTCCTCTACCATCCTGTGCTCTTCACCAGTCCTTCTCCTTCTCAGGCTTTAGGACACCAGATAGTTCCCCTTCTCTAGGAAGCCTTCCCAACTCCTCACATCTAAATCCCCCTCCTAAGCTGCTCCCTTAGCACACTGCATGGTACTCCTATCACCAGGTCTATCAAATGTCTTTCTCAAGGCAGCAGAACAGAAAGTCCACAACCGAATGATCAGAGTTGGTACAATCTCCATGTCTTTAATGGACCAGAGAAAATCATATACACTATGTTAACCTTTGAATTACTTTGGCTTTGAAGAGTAGAAAAAAAAAGGCTGAGAACAGAACAAAATGGACATGCTGGAAAACCTAGATATCGGATGGAAAACGGGTGAACATTTAAGAATAATAATGACAAAATATAGTTTGCATTGAAAATGGTGATATTTGGCAAATCCCAGGAACTGGTTCACCAACTTTCACCTGCTCACGAATGCTGCAATCTGGAGTGGTCTGGCCTTTTTTAGAACCCCGTAATCAGCTCTGAGTCTAAACCTAGATGATGGGCATTGACCTAAGCAGAGGATGAAGAAGAGAGGAAACAAGGTTACATTACATTTTCTGAAAGGAAGCACTGTGGTGAAAAAATGAAGGGTGGGAGACATTTATATGGGGGGGGGGGGAAGTATATGAGATGAAGAAAAATCAGTCACTGAAATCCCCGCTAGAGAACACTCTATGTTTTTCCAGAAATAAATGTCTTATTTAACCACGATTGGTCAAAAGTGAAAATCACCCACATTCTATAGGCACATCCTCAAGAAACAAAGAATTGATTGCTCAGCTGTTCTGTACAGAGGAGAAGTGATAAATTTAAAGTTCTGTTTGGAAAGAGGAGAAAGAGATCTGATAGAAAATTCCCAGAAGTGACAAGAAAAGGAAGAACTGAAGAGTATGGATATATCAGATGGTTAAATCATAACCAAAAGAGACACAAATAAAACATTATTTATTCAAAAAAAAGTTTGGACCTCTATGCACCCTTCTTTTCTGGATATTTTGAAAGAAAACTATAGAGTAAGCAAATGTTTGCTGAAGTTTAAACTCCTAGCCCCTTAGAGACAGAGACTAAAAGACCTTTTGAGACCTTCTCAATCCTGTGATTCTATGACAGTTCACAGAATCCAGAGCATGATTAAGCCTGAAGAACTATAATAAAAACAAACTTTGGGTGTAATTATAATGCCCAAAAGTGCCTGCTTCGTCTCTTTTGTTGCTGCTTCTTGTGTTTTTCACCTAAACAGCTTCAAACTGCAAATTAGCACTTTAAAAAGATCCTGAGTTTTCAAAGGGGGTGGGGGAGTAAATACTTCTGAATTTATAGCTTGATTCTGTTCCAAGTCAATATATTTTCTGCTGCTATAATTTACTTGACACCATGAACATGTGCTAAACGGCTCTCCACAGTTTGTATTAGATCTTATGGGAATGGGATATCAAAGATGAATGAAATATGATCCCTGCTTGAAGGAACTCGCAATCTAGTTTGAGAAACAGAAATAGAGTAAATAATCCAAATAAAAGGAGATAAGTACAAAAATGGAGTTATATAAAAATACTACCTAATAAGAAATTATTATTTAAGACATGGAAAAATCTTAAACCTTGAGCTTTGCAGTACTATTTTATCCTGGGATTCTTCTTATCAAAACATGTCAACTGTATCAACTTAGCCTTGTGGACACAAAAAACAAAACTATGTTAATAGATGATAATGTCAAATGGGAGAAAGAATAAGACTCTGGACCAGAAATTGGAGTATCTACACTAATAAAAGAATAAAATGCAAATTTCCTGTATCTTCATGACACCAACCAGCCAATCAGGAGTGATTATGCAAATTAACCCAACAAAGGTGGCAAGTTAATTTGCATGTGCACGCAATGAGTGGCAAGGGCCTAGACAAGATGCTTGTGTTCTCACCATGGCAATGAAGCAGGTGTTGTGCACCACCCCAGCCACTCTGGGCCTCTGGGGCAGCGTGGAAAGGCACGCCTGCCTTATTCTGCCTCTGGTCCTGCCACTCTGCATGCCCTTTAGGCTGTGGGAACATTGGGTTGTCTTGCTCTTGCACAAGCCAGGCCATGTCATACTGCTCCACTTCCTGAAGTGCCACTTTTCTTTCTTTTGCCCAGTTCATGGCTGCCCGTCCTGTCACGCTCAGGAAGCCTGCCCTGGCCTCTGCAATAACCCCATAACAATGACATCTATATCCGCCCGCGACCCCTATTTATAATTGCTCTCTTGCGTGATTATCCTAAAGGACAGAGCTGAGTCATGTTGACTAGGGCATCGCTGGTGCCAGGCATGTGGCCATGCGCTGAGTGAATGAGTAACTGGGATATTTGTAAACTTTAATCAGCTATTGTTTCAACGTTTACTGGCAAAACCTTCCTAAGCAATGTTTAGAGACTGTGGAGCTAACCAGGGGGATAAGAAAAGGAAATCCACAGTGAGCCCTGTGTTCTCAAAGAGAATGCTTTTTAATTGTGGAGTGGTTGGGTGGGCGTAGGGGAGATAAATTTAGGATATGTTTAAAAGATTGAGAAGGAGAAAAGTATGAAAGAAGGAAAACAGAGAGTGCTCTTATAACCGCTCATTAAGCTGTATACCTTTGCTTCATAGCTCTAAGCATGTTTAAAGGGATTCAAATCAAAAGGGAGTGATGTGAAGAGGCTTTGCAGATAAATTGTAGCTTACGATGATAATAATTACTATGTGCAATGTTATAATTCTATGTTCCAAACATGTAAGGAATATGTAATGCCATATAATATGCAATAGATATAATGGTATATGATAACAATAAATATTATCCAGCACTTTCTCCCTTCTAAGGAGACATGGCCTGGAAGAAATTTCTCTGAAAATACAGACTGTATTTGGAAAGATAGCATCCCAGGGGAGCAGTGTGGCCACCAAACACACAGGACAGTAGATGCCTATGGCACTAGCTAGAGCCTAAGGAGACAGAGTCAAGCAGTGTTTCCAGGAGACCACTGGATATATCTTAAAAGGAAAATCTTGGTTCAAGATAAAATTTTAGGTTTCATCAGCATATATGTGGATCTTGAACACCAGTAATTGATGAGGTTACCCAAAGAGAAGACATTGAATACCTATAGAAGAGAATACCTACTCAGATAAGATGATTTAAGATGTACCCTGAAGGGCACCAACGTTTAAAGGCCTGGATAAGGAGAAACAAGGAGACCGAGGAGCATGGGGACATGGGTAATGGGGAGCAATATGGCATTAACTAGGCATGATAATGGTAGAGCTCTATATAAAATGTAGTCATCATTTTCTTGTTTTTATCATCTAACTTGATAATTTCTTTTGAGATACTTACAAACTCAGAAAACAAATGAAGTCATTATTTCATTTTCCCAACTTGGAATGACTTCTTCCAGGTACATCTAAAATTAGATACTGCTCTGGCCTTGGTCATTTCCATTGGGAATTTTAGAGGACATCAGTGCCAGAAACTGATCATTGTCAACAACAACCTTCATTGCTCTGAAAGGTCAGAACTAGTTCACTCACTGCTTAGTTGAAACATTGTTAGCTGAAGCAGTCTCTACCTCTGTTGGTCTTACGTAAATTTCTGTTATTGGAATCTCCTGCCCAAGGGCTATGGGTGATTCCCATAGTCTCAATAAAAGGGATAGCTAGGCCAAAACAGGGGATAGTCCTCTCCTGTCTGGCCCCCATTATTCCCAAATTAATACTATTCTAGTCTCTTTTCATTTGTATATGGCCTTCTCTCTGAGAACCCGAAAGCTGAACTGGAACCCTGAACCACTTGGGCCGTGAAAAGGGACTCCACACATCCATATAACTCTCCTTCCCCAGTCAGGGCTAGGCCAAAGCTAAATGAATATTGAACCTAAAAATTTGGCACCATTTCAAATTTATAATCTTTCCATATTTCAATTTGATGCTTGAAGAAGATCAGAAAAAGACATGTTTGCTATGAATACAGATCACCTCTTTCATGCATAAAGTGAGATTCATCACAGCACTTAATGAATCACAAAATTTTAACTAATTTGGACTCATCTTTTATTTCAGTTTTTCCTTTTCATAATTAAGCAAAGCTTGAGATAATTTGGATGACTATGGCTCTTCCTATTCTTTCTATTATAATACCTTTTTTTCTGGCTTGAGTGTTGTCAAAATAGTTTCTATTATTCTAGAGTATTTTATTCTTCCCCTTGGTTGATACAACAATTTCATTTACAACTAACATTCACACTCTTTCACTAGCTGCTCAGAGCTACACTGGAAAGAAAGTCCTTTTCTGTGAGTCTGAAATAGTAAAGGGGTCCTGAATTATTTAGATGATCACTTTTTAAGTGCTTGTGTTTTTAAATATTTAATTTTGAAGCAGTTCTAAACTTACAGGAAAATTGCAAGAGTAGTAAAAAGAACTCTTACCGAGGGTCCTCATTCAGGTTTTGTCACTCTGCCAATAATGTCCTTTAGAGATCCCATGTGGCTCCTGGCAGTCACATCCCTATAGTTTTCTTTGACCTGGATCAGCTCATCAGTCTTTCCTTCACTTTCATGACCTTAACATTTTTAAAAAAATTATAGGTGGTTATTTTATAGACTGTCTCTCAATTTGGATTTGTCTGGTATAGCCTCATAAATAGGCTCAAGTTATGTATTTTTTTGCCAGAAGATTAGAGAAACTTTGTTCTTTTCTTTGCAACCTATTAGGTGATATATGATGCTTATTTATTCCGCTAGAGGCCCAGTGCATGAAATTTGTGCACTTTGGGGGGGGGGGGTGTCCCTCAGCCCAACCTGCACCCTCTCCAATCTGGGACCTCTCGGGAGATGTCCGACTGCCTGTTTAGGCCCGTTCCCTAAGCAGACAGTCAGACATCCCTTTCATAATTCGGGACTGCTGGCTCCCAACTGCTTGCCTGACTGCCTGATTGCCCCTAACCACTCCCTTGCCAGCCTGATTGACACCTAACTGTTCCCCTGCCTGCCCAATCATCCCCAACTGCCCTTCCCTGACAGCCTGGTCACCCTCAAATGCCCTCCTCTGCATATTCCCTCTTTATTAGATAGGGTTTTTTCTTTAATATATTGGGCAAAAAAAAAGTGTACCTGTCGTGGTCTTAACAAACCAGTAAAAATGTAAACCCAAATTAAAAGTGTCATAAAATAAACAGGAATTTCATGAGACTTTGGAAAGGTGATATGTGGTTGTTGGGCTTATATTTGTATAATTAGAAGGTTTATAGATGATTACATACTTTTTAATATTTTCCAAAAGTTTCCTTTTCTTTTATAAACAATAGATATGTAATCAACTGTCCACTTCTCCCTCCAAAAAATATTTTGAAAGGGCAAAGTCAATTGGAGCCAAGTCTGTTAAGTAATGTAGGTGTCAAGATGGAAGGCTTTTTCACATAGAGGCCTACTAACACTGTACTTACCCATTTTCCCACAGACTTTTGGCCCATTTTATCTCTTCTGCTAGAAATACTCCTTCCAAGACGCCTTTCTCCTTTTAATAATCTCAATCCTCTCTACTTATGAAAGTTCTGCTGGGCCCTGTGAGGGTTGGCCAGGTCTCTGTGGCCCTCTCCCCATCCTTGCAGCCAGAACTGCTTTCTCCTTCCTCAGTGTTCCCACAGTGCCATGGACACCGCTCCAGCACAGTCCACACATGCAACCAGTTGTCACCGTTTCCTGGAAACGTCCTGTCCTATTCTCTTCCCTTTACAGGGAATCAAGCTGGAGTTTTGCAGGTTGGGAAGAAGCTGGAGGTGGCTGAAAGCGGAACGTGCCTAGAGGGGCGCAGACCCCTCCCAGCCAACAGGCCTATGGCCCGGGGCACAGCTGGGAGCGGATGACACCTGAGAGACCCTGCTGCCTCTCAGGCCCATAGCCCTGGCTGCAGCTGGAAGCAAAACTCCCTGAGAGGGGCACAGGTGTCTCCCAGCTGACAAGCCTACAGCTCTGGCCACGGCTGGGAGCAGATCATGCCAGAGGCCGTGTTCACCTCACAGGCCCACAGCCCAGCTGGAAGTGGATCTCTTGGGCTGCCTCACAGGCCCATGGCCCGGGCTGGGGCTGGAAGTGGATCGCAGAACAGGGGGTTGGGGAGTGAGGGAGCCTCCTAGGCAGAAGACTAGGACCATGGCTGGTAGCAGATGGCCCCAGGGGTGCGGCCACCTCCAGGCCTACAGCTTGGGCCATGCTGCCAGGTTTCATCGGACTAGGGGTCTCTGGCAGGCCTGAGAGGACTGAGTGCCACCATCTTATGTCAATGGGTGCCGCCATTTTGTTACGGAGTGATGCTTAATTTGCATATTACTCTATTATTAGATAAGATTATACATGGTGACAATGTTTTTATTTGGTAATAATACATATTTTGCAGAATGATGCTTTGTAACTATATAAAAATCCCTTCTTCACCAAACTTGCACCCACTAGTTTTAGCATCCCTGATGTTTCTTGCCTGGATCAGTTTTCACAAAAATAATTTCTAAATGGCCGAGACCGGTTTGGCTCAGTGGATAGAGTGTCGGTCTGGGGACTGAAGGGTCCCAGGTTCGATTCCGGTCAAAGGCATGTACATTGACTGCGGGCACATCTCAGGTAGGGGGTGTGCAGGAGGCAGCTGGTAGATGTTTCTCTCATTGATGTTTCTAGCTTTCTGTCCCTCTCTCTTCCTCTCTGTAAAAAAATCAATAAAATATATATTTAAAAAAATAGTTTCTAAATGGTTAGATTCTAAGTTCATCATTCTTTTTGCTTTTACTTATTAGTGGGCTCTCTACTTGGAAAGGAGAGCTTCCTCTTATCCCCATTGTTTGTTTATTTGTTCATTTTTATCAGTATAGACTCACGGTTCATCTTTTACTCGGTGGGCTACAACTCATTACTATCATTTCACATGTTATGTGAAATGCCCAAAAAGTGTCCCAGACTAGGCTGGAGGAGGCTCCAAGAGCTGGCTTGTGTCCCTTTGACATGCCTCCATCGTCATCGGAGCACTTCCTTACTACCTGGCACCACAGGGTATTCTAGGTTTGTCGTTTAATTTCCCTCCCCCGGCTCTACAAACTGCCATATCCATGGACCCTGGTTCCTTTTAGTGCTAGTGGTTTTGGAAACCAAACTCTGGGTGCAAGATATGCCTGTGAGGTCCCTGCTTGCCAGGCCCTTTCACCCCATCAGAAGACACAGATAGGAATTATATACATATACAAGCACGCACATGCGCGCGCGCGCACACACACACACACACACACACACACACACACACGTGCATGCGCTCACACACGCTCGCATTTGGCTCCTTATTTATTTCTATGAATGTGGGTTTACACCAATACCTTCATTCCCATTCTCTCAGGAGTCATTGGAGCTTTTCTCCTTTCCAAATCTGACCCCTCTCTTTCCTGATGGTGACAAACTGGCCCCTGTTATCTATGTAGCTAGTCTCTCTTTTTTAAAATATATTTTTATTGATTTTTATAGAGAAAAATAGAGAGGAGATAGAGAGTTAGAAACATCGATGAGAGAGAAACATTGATCAGCTGCTTCCTGCACACCCCCTATTAGGATGTGCCCACAACCAAGGTACATGCCCTTGACTAGAATCTAACCTGGGACCTTTCAGCCTGCAAGCCAATGCTCTATCCACAGAGCCAAACTGGTTAGGGCTGTGTAGCCAGTCTCTTGATCCTGCTAGGCCACTGCCTCTCACTGCCCCACATACCCATGTCCTGACCCCTGATAGAGGTTGCCTTCCTCAGGTTACCATCCCCATTTGGCCCTTCGGAATGGCTTTTTGAGAAGAAGATAGGAACAGAGGAGGAGGGAGAAGAGGAAGGAAGAAAAAGAGAGAATTCTGGAGAAAAAAAAAAAAGGAAACTTCGAAAAATACTGCTGGGCAAACTTCCCGAAATTGCTGATGCACACACTGAAATATGTCTATAATTTAGTGAATTGCCTCACTAAAGCGATTAGGCAAGTGGAATGTGATCTAATGAGACCTTTGACATCCCACCCTTACACAGGCAGCTGTAAACACATATACTGTCCAACTTCAAAAGCCCACATTGGTGATCATTGCATTATAGGCTTGAGATTTTACAAGAATAAACAAAATGCTAACTATATTGACACTATACTTGTCTTTCAAAGTTCATGATCCAAGATAAACATAGTTGTTAGCCTTTTGGCCCACACTTCCGACACCCCACCCCTCGGTGGCCCCTCGCCCTCATCCTCACTCCCCTCCAAACCATGCCGCATACTCCTTTCAGAGCAGCCTTTGTGTAACTGCAAACCCAATCATGTCATGCCTGGGAAAGAAACCCTCCAGTGGTTTCCCATCACAAACCATTAATGTCTGGATGCCTTAGCTTGGCACACAGGCTCCCATGACGTTGCCTAGTCCACTCCTCTCTGGGCCCTTTAAATGAACTCAGCAAGCTTTCAATAGTCCTTGTTGCTACTGTGGCTGTTCCAGACTTGCTCCGTGCCTCTGTGCTTTCCTTATGCTGCCAGCGTATTCCAGCTCTGTGCCCTGGAACCTCACCGTTCCTGCCCATTGGATCTGCAGCTTGGGTTAGAGCTTGCTTCCCTCCTGGCTTTCACCATTGGCTGTGCTCATCCAGCGAATGATTCCTGGCCTCCGCCTTCCTGTTCAGTCGTTGGAACTGTGGGTGAGAGGTGTCCTCCATCGGGCAGTTCTCTGCCAACCTTTTCTGCCTCATTTCCTGGTGCTGCCACCAACTCACCTGGGCATACAAATACCTTCCATTTCCTAAGAATAGATGCCCTTTGATGTGTTCCTACCCCCTAATCTCCTCAACTTAGAATTCCTCCCTCCTCGTTTCCCTTCACCATCTCACCCATCTCAACTCTTACTCCTTCTCACCTCACCATCTTGCTGGTGAACTCTCTCGCCTTCAGTAATCAACACTCACCTACATCCCAGCCTATGGAAATCCCACCCTCCTTCCCGCTCTCATTCTCAACAGCCCAGGCAGAAATGGGCTTTCCCTCTTCTGCTCTCATTTGGACCTTTAAATACATTTATTATTCCACTAATTACACTGTAGGATATTTTCAGTTTACATTCAAGTCTCTCATTGGAGACTCTAAGACCCAGGTAGGCAAGAACAGGTTTTTATGTACCTTTTGTAGCTAGAACACTAAGCCTACCACCAGCATATAGGATAAATGCAAGAGATTTCAATTGAGTAAATAGATGAAGCCCGGGCAAACAAATGAATAAGTAAAACAGGCCACCATTATATAGATCTTTTGTTTTCTCAAATAAAAACTAAACTTAAAGGATATATTGGCATAGACTTTCAAAATCTCACTTACTGTTTTTAAAATGTATGTTAGCATTAAAGAAAATTTTACAAAAATGATTAAGTATGAGGTCTTATCACCTTAACACTATCGTTTTCAGTTTTCTATGTTTCCTTCCAACTTTCTTGCCTACTTGCACATACTTTTCTTCAAAAGACAGAGAACCAAATTTGCCCAAATTTGTCTTGGGGGGAGGGTTGTTTTTAATATTTTATGAATTGCTATTTCATTTCTCATGACTAAATTATGTAACATGGAGTTGCCATAACTTAGGTAACCAGTTCCCTGTTTTTAGACATTTAGGTTGTTTCCGAGTTTTCTGCTGTTATAACTAAGCATAAAATAAATATTTTGGGGTTTTTTTCTTTTAACTTATTTTGAAAAATTATTCTTCTTAAATTCTTAGGAATTTGGCCCAAAAAGTAATTATTGGTATGTTTTGTAGAATTGCTTTTTAGAAGGTTTCTACCAATTTGCAATGTAAAGGCACATTTTTGTCACAAAGAGTCAGTCCTTTTTTATCAAAGACTTTGAACTCTAACCGATTTGGATTTAACTCTTGGAGCCACCACTTAATATCTGTGTGTATGTCAACAAATCTTTACCTTCCCTAAGCCCACCGAGCTTCTTCACTTTAGAAAGGAGATCTCTTAAAAGTTGTATGAAAAATGTACAAACGGTCCTTGGCTGAGTGGCTGGTATAAAATAATGG
The DNA here is from genome assembly GCF_014108245.1 of Pipistrellus kuhlii. Classification (NCBI taxonomy): domain Eukaryota; kingdom Metazoa; phylum Chordata; class Mammalia; order Chiroptera; family Vespertilionidae; genus Pipistrellus; species Pipistrellus kuhlii. Next base: position 55,000,346 of record NW_023425595.1, on the reverse strand, counting down.
TTTAGTAAAAGTTTGACACCTAAGGGTAATGCTACACACCTTTGATTCATTATAAGGGTTGATTTCAAATGCATCCCTCTGAGGACAATCTTGTTTTCCCTATTCCTAGCTTTAATCATTCAATCCCTCACTCATTCAAGCATTCACATATTCAACACTTTATTGAATTCTTTGTTTGTGCTAGACACTATCCTGTGTCCTAGGGATACTGCTGTGAACAGAATAGAGTCCTTATCCCTATGGAGCTTGGTGGAGAAAGACAGACACCAGACACATAAATAATCTATAGCTTGTCGACATGTACATGTAATGATATAATGTTTTCTTTATCCCCACAATTGTTATTTTAATTGATGGTCCATTCAATAAGCAATGGCATCTTAGAAGAAAATGTCATATATTCATTTTCACTAATCCATCACACTATTTCTGGGAACAAATCATGGAGAAAAACAATTATGAAGGCTCTTATTTATGAACTGAACTGAGTATTAAGCAACCATTAGCCATTTTAATCCTCTCAACAGCCTTCTGAGATAGATTATCTCCCAAAACATCATGAGATAATATCCCATGTTACAACACAGGAGATAGTTTAGGAGCTTTCACAGATGTGGAGTACCTTGACTGGGTTTGGTTTTTTTAAATTGTTCTTTGGCTGCCTGGCACTAACTTCCTCTGAATGGGAATGTCTCCCACAGAGGAAATGGGTGGTCTCTATGCAATGTATCCTGCCACCTAGTATGGAGGCCAGATTTGGAGGTCCTTCTGCTTCCTGCCTCTGGACACACAGGTGAGGGCACATGACCCAGAACCAACCAACAGACTCCCCCACTGAAGACTCTGAAAACTGAGGGAATGAAACTAGACCAATTAGAAACAAGAGCCTAGTCTCAATGCCTGGACTGTCCAGCTGTAAGACTCTCCAGTGGTAAGAGGTGAGGGCCCCAGCAATAGATGACTCTTTAGCTTTGGTTTCCACTGCCCTTGGTCCTGGTGTTCCAGTCTTCCTAGCAATTCTCTGAACTACCTAATTTTTTACATATTTTAGCCAGAACTGAATGTTATAGTTTGAAACTTAAGAACACTGACTGGTAACACATCTAAAAAATGGTCAAGTCAGTATTTGATTCTAAGTCTGTCTAAATACAAAGCCTGGGCTCTTTGCACAAAAATAAGGCAAATAGGCAGTCAGTTATTTATTCCACAATCATTCCTCAGTCCATCATACGTATAGCAGTTTCATCTCAGAAACCTAAATGTGAAACATTTACTAAAACTGCTATGGCATTGAATTCAGCTAGGATCTAGCAAGAAGTTTCCGGCAGTAAACTTGATTCTAAGAAGTCTGCAGGATCCCCAAAATGTCATCCCTGCTCAAAGGCTACCAACTTCCTGTTTCATGTATGCTATTTTTATCATCCAACTTTTCTACGGATACTATGCTTTCTAACATTCTCTGTGACCTGGTCTCTCATTTCATGTCCTTGTAGTCATTGACTTGCTTTGATATAATCTTTTCATGTTGGAATTATTTGGATTTAAATTTTATACAAAAATAGTAAAAAGAGCCAAAACTGGTTTGGCTCAGTGGATAGAGTGTCGGCCTGTGGACTGAAGGGTCCCAGGTTCGATTCCAGTCAAGGGCTTGTACCTTGGTTGTGGGCACATCCCTGATAGGGAGTGTGCAGGAGGCAGCTGGTCGATGTTTCTTTCTCATCGATGTTTCTAGCTCTCTATCACTCTCCCTTCCTCTCTGTAAAAAAAAAATCAATAATATATATATATATATATATATATATATATATATTTTTTTTTTTAAAGATAATAATAGAAAGAAAGCAGACTTTGCTCCCCTGTGAAGAGAAAAATATCAAGAAAAGGAAACAACTACCGTAGTAAGAAATTACTAGATAGTGTTTGTTATTCTTCTTGGAAATAATAAGGATGTTGCCTAGCACTGGCCTTGAGCTAAAATTTATTTACATTAATTTTTAAGTGACCTATGAACATATATTGCTATTCCTCTTCAGTGTTTTGCATTTACCAATTGAAGTATCATACTTGGGAATATTGGGATTGATTACATTCATACATTAGAAGAGTGGATAGTGGGCCTACTAGAAATATCTATATCACACCTTGTAGACAATTATTTACCTCAATCTGCTTTCAGAGGTGGAAGTTGGCATACTCATTAGAATTCTAGAGGTGAGTATGTCTTCTCTCTATTGGCCCCAGATCTTATTGTCATTTCTTCCACTCAAACATTCCCCTCTCTGTCTGCTTTTGGAGTGGCGTCATTACCATGAATTTGGAACAATGGTTTGGGGAGAAAACAAGGGAACAAGATGACCAAGTGGAGAAAGTTTCAAGAATTCAATCCTTGGTCTTCTTTCTGGGCAGCTGCTATGAAGATACAGTTAGCACCACAGAGCTCAGGAAAGTTTATAAATTCAAATTTTAAAAGATTGTTGTGATTTTTTTTTTCCTTTCCTCAGACCAAAAAGTGACCATGAGTATTCATTCATTTGTTCATTTATAAAACAAACCCCACTGTGACTATTTTATCATTTAGTTTTCAAGAAGCTTCCAATTTAATGAGTAGAATGAGTTTACTAGATATTTGGTTTTCTTTCTTTTTTTTCTTCTGAAAATCATGTATTATGTGTCTCAGAGTACGTGATGATGTTCACAGGTGCAACAACTCTTGTTGAGTACCTGGAGTTATTCACTGGACCCCGTACATTAGCTGGAACTCCACCATTTCACCATTTTCCTTTTCACATGGAAAGTATATTAGAATACAACAACAAGAGAAAGAGAGAGACAGTGAAAGAGAGAGCTCACTATGGGAATAATCTTGAATCTAATCAAAATGTGAAGGTCATTCACATACTTTTGTTAGTGACGAAAAGTGGCACCAGCTGTTAACCTTGATTCAGCCACCTCAGTTCTCTAGTTCTTGCTAAGAAATAATTCAGAGAACGTATATTTAGAGAGTCACAGTGGCAGAAGAGGTAAGCTGTAGAATAAATGGACTCAGGAAACAAGTTACAGGAAAAGAAGGCCCTTCAGATCTTAGGGAAAAGAGTGAGAGTGCCCTGGAAAAAGAAAGGGGTGGGAAGGTCAGGGTGTGTTCCATAGGGAGAGCCTCATTCTGGGTCCTCCATCCTAATGGCTTTTATCTGGTGGCCTGAGGGGAGAATCAGCTTTCCTGGTGTACCTCCTCATAGTACCCACTGAATGGTCAGCACCAGGAAGCTATGAGTCAATACAGCTGATCCTAATGTGAGCCAGGGTATCACATCCATTTGATTTTGTGGCTTCTCTGGGCCTGGAGCTGAAACATAGATGTCTCTTCCAGGGGTTAATGCCCAAGGGTGTGGGAGTGCAAGGGCTTATGGTTTTGGCCCCAATGGGGCAGCTGGGGCTCTCCGCCCTGGTCACCCACTGTACCTGGCCCATCTTTCCTGCTCTGCTCCTGCCTATCTCACTCCCTAACTCCCAACTACACTTTCCTGGCTTGATAAGTATTAGTAATAAATTATTTGCTATAAATTTCACCAACGACTTTCAAATACCAGGTATAGCACCACTAAAAAAAAAAATACTGCTCTGCATGGGTAAGGGCAGAATTGAATACTTTCTCTGAATGGAATTTCTTGGCACATTTTATAATTTTGTTTTCTATTTCATCCTGGGCCCCACAATTCATTATTTACTCAACAAATCCAGTGGTTTTCCAACTTTAGCATCCACCAGAATTACCTGGAAGACTTGTTAAAACATAGACCGCTGGGCCCATTTCCCAGAGTTTCTGATTCAGTAAGTCTGGGTGGGGGCTGGGAATTTGCATTTTCCACAGGTTTCCAGCAAACAGTGATGCTGCTGATCCAGGAACCACACGTTGAGAATCTTTGACAAAGTCGTTTGTTCAAAAACACATTTATTAAGAACCTACCTGGTGCCTGGCACCAAAGTGAAAAAGAGAAACTGGACATTATTTTATATAATATAAGAGCGAATGTCTACTGAGCACTCTGCTATGACTTTGTTATGATCTGATTTACTCCTTTAGGACAATTTACAAATTAGGTATTGTTCCCCTATTTGACAGAGGAGAGTACCACAACTGTAACCTGCTCAAAGTCATATGGACAGGTTTCTGAACTAGGATTTGAACACCTGTCTATTGTATGCCAAGCAGTGCCAGCAGGCACCATGCAATATGCTAGGCTACTCCTGTAACAGTGAAGAGCTCACATACAATATTATAGTCGGTGTTTGGCGATTTAAAAAATAATAATAATAATATTCAGAGAGGTTAAATTACTTATCCAAAGTTATTCAGCTACGAAGTATCTTAAAATGTAATGTCAGTTTGTCTGATGCATAAACACCATTTCTCCTTAATTTATCTCTAGGTCTAGATCAATCTTAATCAGAGCCAGAAAAAATATATATATGAGCCCCAGTTCACTAGAGCAAGCTGAGAATGGATGGTTTAGTCTAATGTCTTAGTTAACTAAGACATCTCTCTTGTGTTAACTTTCTATCTAATAGTTATCAGTTCACTTTCCACCCTAAAATCAGCACAGCTTAAAGTAAGATTTCCCTCATGATTCAGGACCAGGAAACCACACAACCATCATTAAGAACAGCATTTCTTGCTGAGAAATATCCAAGTGGGTGCAGAAGACACAGAAGATTGGATTGAATGTGTAGGGAGCCCAGAATTCCTGCGGACAAATTAAACTGTAATCTAATCACTTACCTTCCCTGGAATCAGAATGGAAAAAGGGCCCCCAACTGAGACCAATCAAATGATTCAGTTTAGTTGGGTTCTAGTTAATCAAGTTTATAAGGAGCTGATAGAATTCAGTAAAAGTGACTGCTGATCTCCTTTTATGACTTGGTAAGTTGCAAAGAATGAAGCTTTCCCTGACTCCTGTGTACTGCTGTGTTACCCAGTCATCAGGGAGAGAAATGAGCTGTATAATTACCTTTTGAGACATGAATCATCCTTGCTCTGAGGGTCCAGACCTGTTTGACTCTATAAAAGCAGCTCAAGGTCGAAGTGCAAATGTGCACTGTCTGCGGTCCCCGAGGCTGATATAATTACCAAGCTACCTTGAGGAGATGAAGGTGCTCCCTGCATCAGGCCTCGCTCTCCTCCTCATCTCGGCTTTGAACTTTTCCTCTGCAGCCCCCTCCCTATTTGCAGCCACCCCCAGGACCTCAAGGAACAACTACCACCTCGCACAGGTTTGTGAATCTTTGCAGAATTCCCTCTTCCTTTTCCTACCCCAGGAGACTAACAGAGTATAGCAAGAAAAATGAGGAGGGAAATCTGTTATTGTTCTAAAATCTGTAATAATAAAAGTGTAATATGCTAATTAGACCAGATGGCCAAACAGTGGGATGACTGTCCAGATGGCCTTCCGGACAAAGCTGGGGCTGCGAGGGCCAAGCCTCTTGCACGAATTTCGTGCATCAGGCCTCTAGTCTTCTTATAAGTCCATTGAAGTCCACTAGATGCTATCTGCTGTGAAACTAAGACTGATGGCTGGTGCACGTTAAGTGTACGTTTGTATGACTAAATAAATAAGTGGATAGATCATGTACCTAGTAACCTTGCTTCTTACAGAATTTGAAGTGGTTTGCAAAACTATGTGCCATACAAAAAGACCAAAGAAGTATTTGAGAAATAATGTATGAGGAAAATAAAGGAAAAATTGACATGTACAGTTGGCATATAGTAAATAGGCTCCCTGGCAGTCCGCTTATACTCAGGGAAAACTTGGTCAAAATCTGAAGTGAACTGAGTTTTTCCTGGGTACCTACCTGCTTCTCATTTGATGGTCTTTCCTCTCTAAAGCATATTTCCCATTTGCTTACATTTTCTATATTTCCCATTTCAAAATCTCTCCCAAATGACTATTGAGATGGATCTGATACAAATAATCTCTATTGGAATTTTTGCAGACTACTGTAAATCCATATGATAACATGTGCAGGGGTGGGCAAAAATAGGCTTACAGCTGTTTGTATAGAAAAAGACATCCGGGTTCAATTATTGCAATAGCTTTATTAACTCAAAAGAATGTCACAAGACAACTATAGACCTACTTTCGCCCACCCCTGTGTCTAAGTATTTTTGTTGTTGTTGTTGTTGTTGTTGTTGTTGTTGTTTTGCATTTAATAGGGAGGTGGCAATCTTTTTTTTTCTTTTTCTTTTTTAAACATATTTTATTGATTTTTTTTTACAGAGAGGAAGGGAGAGGGATATAGAGTTAGAAACATCAATGAGAGAGAAATATTGATCAGCTGCCTCCTGCACACACACACACACACACACACACACACACACACCGGGGATGCCCCCACAACCAAGGTACATGCCCTTGACTGGAATCAAACCTGGGACCCTTCAGTCCGCAGGCTGATGCTCTATCCACTGAGCCAAACTGGTCAGGGCAAAGGTGGCAATCTTTAACCTAAAAAAACAAGTTTCGTAGGATGGAATTCGAACAGTAATCACAGGTGTGTGGATGAGATGTTTTTGCACCAGAGCCTCTCTTTTAAGAATCTAAGTGACAGCACATCTGTGATTACCAAGCCTGCCCCCGGGTGCTCTCCTCTCTGCCAGGCTGCACCTCTGTACCACCTGTGGAGCTGCCCTCAGAACCAGTTTTCACCTACAGGCACATCAGCTTGTTTCTACTGACTGTTTACACCACTCATCCATTCTGACTGGTCAGGACCCCTGCCAACTAGTCATTAAACATTTTGAATATCAATCACAAATAATACAGTGAATGGCAAGTACAGGCCCGTTGAGTTAAACTTCCTTTGTCTTGAGTCCACTTTTGGAATCCTTTGATTCAAAATATAATAACAACATCTCAAATCCTGGAGTCTATTTTTAAAATGCATTTCATCGGTGCTGCCTAGCTTTGGGTCCCCTTCTCCCCAAATGTGGTTTTGCCTCGCCCAGCCTCATGCCGCTCTGATTCAGAAACAGTGGAGACTTGGTGACCCCAGAAGGAGGAGCACACCGCGGCCCCACGGCGCTGAGGTGGATGGAGACTGTGATGCTAGGACAGGTCCAGACAAACTATGGTCGTCGGAGATACTGGCCACACCTGTTCACTTACCTGCCGTCTATTACTCTTTTGTTCCGCTATGGAATGTGGTGGCAAAACTAAAAATATTAACTTTCAGCTGTTTAGAGAGAAAAAATTAGTTGACCTAAAAAAATTAGCAGTTTGCAACAGAAGAAGACTAGGACATTTGGGAAAAGCCATGCTTGCAGGAGCATTTGGGAAATTTAGGTGGCCAGGCAATACTGGGGGTTTTTAGTGATCCCTTACTTTTTTTCTCCAAAATAAGCCAGGCTCAGTCAGTTTTCCTAATGGCATACCCTCAGAAAGACCTTCGACCATGGACCAACAAAGCTTGTCAACACCTTGCCACCTGGCAAACAACACCTTCTGCTGCCCGCAAAACCGCTCGTCATGAACTCTGAGCAAAAACAGGTATCACTCTTTCATCCTTAGAATGATCCCTGCAAACCTCTAATGTGGGTCCCAGTGACTAAAACAAAAATTAATGCCCCACCTTCTGGCTTACAGAATCATGTAACAACTTTGACAGCCTTAAAATACAACAAATAAAACAGCATGAAAAAAAAAATGATATATTGACTGCTTACTGTGTGCTACATGCCAGGGTCAGTCCTAAGTTTTGGATAAACATCAATGAACAAAACAAGTAATGTCCCTGTTCTGACGGTGCTTACTTGGTGATGACAGAGGGCATGGGAAGGTGCTGGGGGAAATAAACACATAGTCCATTATTTCAAAAAGTGATGTGATATTGGAATGTTTGCAAAGACTACGTGTGACTCAAAGTGACTGGGAAAAAATTAACCAGGTTGACAGAGAGTGACTGGGACAGTGGGGCACATTCACCTGGGTTATCCAGGAAGGCTTCCCCTAAGAAGTGGCCTTTGAGATGATCCTGCACTATGTGAAAGAGCCAATCCCATGATCTGGAGGCAGAACAATCCAGGCAGAGGAAACAGCAAGTGCAGCAGCTTGGGGAGTGAAGGAGCATCAGGCCAGTGTGGCAAGAGCTGACAGACCACAGGAAGAAGTCATTGGCTCAGTCGCAGAGACAGGCAAGGCCAGTGGATCACCTGGGGCCCGGGAGCCCACAGCAGGATAAACAGATTCCACACTGCTCTCTTCCATTTGATCCCTCACAGGGAGAGAACAAGTGGTTTCTTGGGCCTAGAAACACAGATAGGCAACATTTCTAAATACCATCTGCTGTTTCTCAAACCCACAAACACAGAAATCTATGATTGAAAAGATGAGCAGGATTTTAGTTGATGTATTTAATGTCCACTTATACCCTTTAAATTCTGATCTGCTGATGAACAGAAAGGCTTCAAAAATGATGGATGATGATGGATTACTTAGTCTTAATCAGGGTTTTATTCTTTTTGTTTTTTTTCTTTAAATAGTGATATCAATACAACATTTAAAGCAGTTTGTTAAATTTTCCTTAAACATAATATAAATTTTTATTATCACATTATTATGGACTCATCATTAAAGAAAATAAAAAGTAAAAATAAAAACCTCCTAAATATAACTTATTAAATTTGGGTTTCTTTTCTACCATTTTACTCTCTATTCATGGAGATATTTTTAATTGCTATTATATTTGGTTCCTACCTTTCTCAGTAATTATGTCATAAGAAAATATTTATTTTTATACTATCTTCATGAACATTATTTTGAAGAGTTACACATATTCCAGTAGACAGGGGTAGCAAAAGTAGGTTTACAGTTGTGAGTACACAAAGCAGAGTTAATAAAGCTATTGTAACAATCATAATGCATGTCTTTTTCCATATGAACAACTGAGAACCTACTTTTGTGCACTCCTATATAAGTGAATTTTAATTTAATAATTTATTTTATTGGACACATAAATTATTTCCATATGAATGTTTCTATGAACATCTTTGTGCATCAGCCTAATCTAAAGGATTACTTTTTCAGGATGGATTTCCAGAAGTGGATTCATTAGTAAAATATTATATATAGCTCTAATCAGTTTGGCTCAGTGGTAGAGCGTCGGCCTATGGACTGAGAGGTCCCAAGTTCTATTCAGGTCAAGGGCATGTACCTTGGTTGTGGGCACATCACCAGTAGGGGGTGTGCAGGAGGCAGCTAATCGATGTTTTTCTCTCATAGATGTTTCTAATTCTCTATCCCTCTCCCTTCCTCTCTGTAAAAAAATCAATAAAATATATATTTAAAAAAATATATTATATATATACTATAGGCCTGATACACAAAATTCGTGCAAGGGGCTTGGCCCTCAGGGCCCCACGGCCTCCCCCTGAATCCCACCCACTGGTTATTCTGGAAGGTCATTCTGCATATTAGCTCATTATTATATAGGATATATACATTTTTAAATATTTTGATACATTTAAAAACATTTTTTTTCTTTTTTTAATGTATTTTATTGATTTTTTACAGAGAGGAAGAGAGAGGGATAGAGAGCTAGAAATATCGAAAAGAGAGAAATATTGACCAGCTGCCTCCTGCACGCCCCCTACCCCTACCCCCCCACTGGGGATGTGCCCATAGCCAAGGTACATGCCTTTGACTGGAATCAAACCTGGGACCTTTCAGTCCGCAGACCGACGCTCTATCCACTGAGCCAAACCGGTTTTGGCTAAAAGCATTTTTCAATGGCCAAAATGACTCTGTGATTAGATCAGAGAGTCTCAGGCTCGATTCCCAGTCAAGGGCACATTCTTGGGTTGTGGGTTCAATCCTGGACCCAGGTCAGGTCATATCCAGGAAGCAATCAATTGATGTGTCTCTCTCACATGGATGTTTCTCTTTCTCTCTCTCTCTCTCCTCCCTTCCATTTTTTCTAGAAATCAATGGAAAAAGTATCCTCCCACCTCAGGTGAGGATTAAAAATATGTATTTTTTAAAAACTACTTTCATAATGAGGATCTCATTGTATCCTCACACTACTGTGTTCAGTAGAACAGATACCAACCCTATCTTATAGATGAGAAAGCTGAAATCAAAAGAATTTAAAAGAATTTCTGAAAATCTAGGGGAAATTCTATTAGGATTCATCACACAGCATCAAAAGTTCTCACAACTCCATTTCTGTGACTTAGCCAAAGTGGAGAGAAATGTTGAAGAAACTGTATCTTGAACTTCACCTTGTGTTGAAGCACACTTAACTCTGAGTTTTAAACTTTTAATTCTCAGGAAGATCACTAAGAAAATGCAGTGAATGAGGATTAGGGGAGATCTGGGCCACTGGTTTGCTGGAACAGACTCTCTGGGACTCTGTTGTTTTTATTTCTCAAAGTTGAAAGAGAAGTGGAGACGGGACCACCTGAACCAATGAACCCTGTAATTTAACAGTGGGGGATGGGAAGGGAGGCGGGTGAATGGGAAGGTTCTGATGCATGCTGAGATCTTTGACCCAGGGTCACAATCAGGTGTTGAACCAACAGAGCACGAATGTTAGATTTAACACAAAACAATTCTAAGTGCACATCTATTTGCCTAATTTAACATTTTGGCCCTGAAAAGTATGCTAAAACCTTATTGATAATTTTGGCAAGAAATTTCCCTGAATGATTTAGGCTCTCAGAACATCGGATAATTCTTCAAAGAAGAACAGTACATAGCCATACAAGCCTACCTCGAGAAACAAGGAAAATCCCAAATAAACCATCTAACTTTACACCTAAAGGAATTAGAAAAAGAAGAATAAACAAAACTTAAGTAAATAGAATGGAACTAATTAAGGCCAGAGGAGAAATAGAAATTTTACAAAGAAACAATAGAAAAGATAAATGAAACCAAAAGCTGGTTCTTTGAAAAGATGAACAAAATCGGCAAACCTTCAAGCTAATCAAAACAAACAAACAAAAGAGCCCAAATAAATAAAATCATAAATGAATGAAAAACCACAACAGACACCACAGAAATTCAAGGAATCATTAAAGAATACTACAAACAATTATATGCCAACAAATTCGACAATCTAAAAAAGAATGGATAAATTTCTAGAAGCATACAACCTTCCAAGACAGACTGAAACTAGCAATGAAATTGAAGCGTAATCAAACTCCCGGCAAATAAAAGTCCAGGACCAGATGACTTCAAAGGTGAATTCTACCAAACATTTAAAGACGAATTCATACCTATCCTTCTTAAACTATTTCAGAACATGAAGAGGAAATTCCAACTCATTCTATGAAGCCAGTATTACCCTACAGGTATTACCCAAGGTCTAGTGTTACTTCACATGAATATATAATACTACCGTGTTTCCCCGAAAATAAGACATCCTCCGAAAATAAGACCTAGCGCATGGAAAGATAAGACATACCCTGAAAATAAGACCTAGCGCAACTTTGGGAGAAAAAAATTAATATAAGACACTGTCTTGTTTTTGGGGAAACAGGGTATATCTAACAAATCCCCTATTGTTAAACATTAATATTGCTACCGATGTTTTATTACTTACATGTAGGAATATGTATATTAACATGTAAATAAAAATATACATAATTTATGTAGATTATAAATAAGTGTACAGTTCATGGAATATACAAATAAATACTGTTTATAGGCAATAAAATACTTCATATATAATGTATAAATATAAAATTCCATATATAATACAAAATGTATATATAAATCTTTAGCTGTTCCTTGTTTATTTTCCTGAAATAAGTTGGATCAACAGCAGGTTCTGACTCTGAATTTGTGTGACTCTGCCTCTCTCACTTCATCTAAGCAGTTATAGAAAAGCATTTTGAATGACATATGAGAGGTTTAAGCCTTATGTGAAAGCTTTATAATGTACTAGAGGCCCTGTGCATGAAATTCCTGCACTGGGTAGGGGGTTGGAGATCCCTCGGCCCGGCCTGTGCCCTCTCACAGTCCAGGTCTCCTAGGGGGGATGTCTGCCCTCCAGCTTAGGCTCGATCCCCCCTAAGCCAGCAGTCAGACATCCCTTTCACAGTCCAGGGCTCTCACAGTCTGGGACCCCTCACTCCTTGCCACCCGTTTGCAGCAGAGGTCGGAGAGGCTCCTGCCACTGCCCCTGCTCTCACAGCCCTGAGCCTGGCTTCTGGCTGAGTGGCACTCCCCCTGTTGGAGTACACCGACCACCAGGGGGCAGCTCTGTCCCCTGATGATCAGTGTGCTGTCTGAGTGATGGGTCTTTCTGCCACCGCGGTTCCACAGTTCAATTGATTTCCATGTGAGGGTTTTATTATATAAGATGATTACTTTTACTTGTCTCAAGGAACAAAGAGCCTGTACCAGGAAACCTGCCCCACAGAAACAAGTTCAGCCCCACCCGCTGAACACACCCAAACTGATTAAAAGCCTCAGCAGAGAAACAGATCGAACCTCTACCTTTGCACAAGGTGAGAGGCTGGAGCACAAAAGCCTCTGAGAGTTCAAAACACTGGTGTCTTAGGAAAATATGATACCAATAACTGCTCGCCAGAGGACTAGGAGAGTCTGTTTCACAAATTGGACCCAGATGTCAGGGACTAATAAATGATTCATGGGTGGAAAATGTTCTTTTTCCTTCCATTATTTTTTTCTCTTACAATACCTATTCATTGTAGGGAAACTATAAAATGCAGGTGAGCAAAAATAATAAACAAATTAATCAATTAATTAAGTACTTAATTACCTAACATTCCCACTACCAAAATATAATTGTTGTTAGCAGTTTGGCACACTGCATATCTTTCTAAGCTTTATCTATGCAAATATATGTAAATTTCCCCCCAAAATGTCAATGTACTCTGCACACTATTGTTCATATATCCAGAAAATATTGCCTGAGCATGAGTGTACTCCCCACGACTGTGCTGTCGATGTGACAGCCTGCCTCTCCCTTTCAGGCATACCTTGACAAGTACTACACAAAGAAAGGAGGTCACCAGGTTGGTGAGATGGTTGTGCGAGGAAGCAACTCCATAGTGAAGAAGATTAAGGAGCTACAAGCCTTCTTTGGCCTTCAAGTCACGGGGAAGTTGGACCGGTCCACAATGGACATGATCAAGAGGCCTCGCTGCGGAGTCCCTGACGTGGCAAACTACCGCCTCTTCCCAGGTGAACCCAAATGGAAAAAAAATACCTTGACCTACAGGTAATGAGACCTGAGTCTTCCCAAATTCAGACAGAAATGCTTCTCTCGTTTTCCTTCTTTTCTTTTAAAAAATCTTCCTTCTGTTCTGTATAAATATCGTGACTCATCACAACCACAAGAAAGAATGTCTAGGTCCGAACTTTAGACAATGACAATGCAGAATTCACTAGAAAATGAGATTTCAGAGTGACTGTAATTGCTGTCCATCTTAGGTATTACAATCTTACCAGTTAGAGACAACACATTTATCTTTAAAGAAAAATAATCTAGTCTAGGGTTTAATAACCTGACAGTATCTACCCATGTCCTTAAACAACCTGTTCAATCAGAAGGATATTATATAACTCACCTATCGATAAATTAATTGTTTTCATGGATTGAAAAAGTCAGTTATTGATGACTTATTAACTACCTACCATAGGCATTCAATTTTGGAAATAATTTGTCCTTTGTGGGCCCTTAGCCCCAGGTTCCTCTCCCCCCCCCCCATACCCCTCCCCCTCCATCTCCATATTCACTGTCACCCTCTAGCCTCCTCCTGCCCAGAGCAAGGATTCTATGTAGTCCGAGGGGACAAGCCTGCATTCCCCCTGTGCCCTAGGTCATCACATAGAATTCCATCCCAGCAGCCTGGTCCCACTTCTGGGGTCAGCGCAGGCTTCCCTCGAAGGGCCGCTGGAGGGATCACGGTGGTGCCCATCCCTCCGCCTGGGAGTGGGGTGGTAAGTAGGCAGTCTGCCAGTGGACCTATGGACCTCTTGCGTGCCAGACAAGAGGCGGCGTGGACACAGGGCAGCTCCTGTTTCTATTTTTGCCAAAGACCTCTCAAACGTAGAGGTTTTCCAAGTAGAAAAACAGACCAAGTAAATAGCCGCAGGGAGTGGAATGGCCTGGTGATGGAGCGGCAGTGCAGTAGGCAGGGCGTGCGGAGGATAGAGATACAGGAAGAGCAGTGGGGGAAAGGGAGGATGGGGCAGTGGAGGGCGCTAGAACAGGAGGCTAAGCAGTTTGGACTTTAATCCAGGGCTCTGGAGAGCCAGACCAGGGTCAGGATCAGATTTCCTGGTCTGGAGGAGCACATCTGGCGGATTTCTGGGCCTGGAGAAAGGCTGGGCTGTTAAAACAGTGGCAGCGGTGGTAGTGAACTGCTAACAGCTCACCACAGCCAATCCTGGCATTGTCTGCAGTGTTGCAGCCAGTTGTTAAGTTTCCAAGAATTTTGTGAGCTGGTTGCTAAACCGAGCCATTATTAAAAACTAAGTTATACAATCTTACAATTAAATAAATTACATTAAAAACAGAGGCAAAAACGCGACATTGTTTTTTAACTATTATACTACATTTACCTATGTTCACGAAGTCATCAACACCTATTCATTTGTATGGGGAAACTGAAGTGCCAGTTGCTCAACTCTTCCCAATTTTATGCTCCGTGGTGGCAAGTTGGTAGCTAGAAATCAACCATCGTGAGAGTGTTTAGAATATGGAAATCTGCAAACCCTGCAAATCAAGGTTTCTCAACTGAGAGCTAGTTGTTGAACTGAATCAGAACCCCTGTTAGTTCCCCTGATAAAATGCGGGTCCAAACAAGGCCACTTCTTAGCTGCTATGAGCTCTGAGTCCATAAGGTGGAGCTCTGAACACAATTATTAGCATTGGCTTCAGCTTAAGACACATACAAAAATCAAAGCATTTGTTCCCCTTTTGGGAAACAACCCATAAGTGATTATGAGATTATTAGGATAAGACAGGGAAATTTTATATAAACCCGTGGAATCTTTTCCTTCATTTTCTTGAACTGTATCATAGAATTTTAGTCTGTGAATATGCACAGCAAAACAAGGGGCATAGATCAGGATAATTAAAGGCTCGGAGAAGTGTAATATTCTTGTGATAAGTTGGACAGTCTCAAAAGGGCCTCAACACTCCCACTGCCCATTCACACTTGAACAACTCCCTTCCCCATCACGGAAGACCTAGTACTCTGTCTATATAGCTACTGGATCCTAGAATAACTTCTTACAACAGAGGATTTTAAAAGTCAAAATATATCAGTGCTTGTGTGTATAAGCTATGAAGTCAGATAGAACTGGGATCAAATCCTGATGAATCATAAAATATTGATTATTATGATTAACTCTTAAGGTGTGAAAATTTTCTGCTGTGTGTTTTTAAAAAAGTGCTTCTTCTTCTTCTTATTATTATTATTATTATTATTATTATTATTACTAGACCTTGGGCCAGGATTTTTCTTGTTCTCCTTCTTTCTTTGTCTCTGTCTTCTCCAGCCCTGCACACAGTTTGCTCAAAGATATGGTTGACTTGTCCTTACTGTAAGGAAATGCAAGGTGCTAACTAAACAGAATTGTGATAAACCACTGAGTCTTGTTATACAGGGGTCTTGGCCTATTGTGAATGCACAAAATGGTCCCTTTAAGGGTCCTTCTGGTTTCCCCTCTCCGGTGCTGCGTTGAGCTATTCCCCATCCCTGGACTCCATGAGGCACGGCCCCTTCTTTTTGGGCCTCCAGGATCACCTCTGAAGGTTTCTGGTTGATATTTCACCACTTGCATCAGAATAACCTAGGACACTTGCAAAATTGCAGATTTCTGGATCACACCTGTATAATTTAAAAATCTCCCTTGGTAGTTATCATAGGTCCTAAAATTTGAGAACCACCAAATAGGCCCTAAAAACCATTAACTTTTATTCATCAGTTCATCCATTTATCAAGTATATTTGCTAAATACCTACTGTGTGCAAGGCACAGGACTAAAAGCTGGAGAAAGAGAGGCAGTAGGCTCAGCCCTGCTCTCGGCTGTCTGTCTCTTACAGAACCAGCTTCTCATTCTGCATCTGAATGCCATCCCAGCAAGGCCCCTTCACCAGCCCTCCCATTGAATGCTGCCAGAAACCAACCCCCCACTCCCACCCCACCCCGCTCCAGGGCAGCCTGTGTTAGAAAACCAACTGTCTCTTTCTACAACTGTTTGTTCCACCCTCCCCACCCCCTACATTCCCCCCAAAAAAACTCCTTAATTTTGTGCCTGCAGATGTCACTGTCATACCAGGACTTGATGAAAGACTCAAGCCTTTTCCAGTTCTAGAGAGCACTTCCTCTTTTAAAATGTATTATTTAAATATTCCCCCCAAGGCCCTGGGGGAATCCTGATGGCCTTTGAATGGAAGTTTGCAAAACTTTCCAACTCCACATTTTTATTTTTTACAATTGAAAATTCTCAGTCGTCCCTTAGGGGAAAAAAGGAGCTCTTCTCAATTAAAACCACATCAGGGAAAATGGACTTCTTGGTACTTGTCATGTTTCACAAAGTGTTATTCTTCAAAATGAGAGAAAATATAGTAATAATGAAAGGCAAACTCTTTCAGCACCAGATTATCTCAACTCTTCACTTTATTTTTCTTATTGTTTAATGTTTCAGTACTTTAACAAATATGAAAACAAAATAAGAATTATTGTATTAAAGAACAAAACCTACATTGTAAATCTATGTTCAATATTTAAATTTTTAATACAGACAATATAATTTTTGACTTCTTCACACAGGAGCATTTACTGAAAGAAAAACATGTTCCTTCTATTTCACAGAATATCCAAATACACGTCTTCCATGACTTCTGCTGAGGTAGACAAGGCTGTGGAGATGGCTTTGCAGGCCTGGAGCAGCGCTGTTCCTCTGAACTTTGTGAAAATCAATTCAGGAGAAGCAGATATCATGATATCTTTTGAAACAGGAGGTACTGTGGTGCTTCTTGGTTTTTTTTTTTTTTTTTTTTTTTTTTTTTTTTTTGTCTACTAATCCAAAGGAGAAATGTCCCAATACTCTTCCTTCTACAATACTTAATCCAAGTGATCAGCACAATCCTTCTTCACGCAGGAGGGTGATGGGCAGGGGCCAAGATCACAGCAAAGTCTTGATCTTCAGCTGGCGAGAGAATAGAGCCAGAGGAGTTCTCAGCATTTCTCATCTTTATTAGACTGAGCTGTAGAATGGACTCCGTGTAACATGTTTTTATTATGGTTTTGCCCCATTAGGAACAAAGAATGTCAGATTTAGCTTTTCCATTGGTTGTGGGGGGAAGGGAGGAATGACCTATACCATCCCCGTGATGGTGTTCATTGCTTCGTATCCCCTTCCACATTAGTGACGAATCTCCCACCCTGAATTCTCACTGAAGGAGATAAATGTTTCAGTGGCCCTGACAGTAACATTTATTTCCTGCAGGGGGTAAGAGAGTGGAATTGCTGTCTGAGCCCCACTTATGGAATCAGCAGGCCTGCCTCCTATTTGCCTGCTTCTACATCCCTACTCACCCTGGTTAACAGTAGAGGCATAACTTTGCACAGAGATTGATGGAGCTCTCTGAGCCCTTTTCAAAAGGAACCTTATCTAGTTAGTAGACAACGTGCTAGAAATAAGGCGAGCCCCCCAAGTCAGGGGTTCTGGTAGAACACAAAACACTCAGGACCCAGGCAGAAAGTAAACATATTTACTTCTACGTAGAAGGGTGCGCATCCATGGTCTGGAAGTGTGTGCACACCAAGCAGACCCTGATGCACGTGACTTGTCCTTTGCTCTTGATTGGAGCTCAGGTGCATAGTCTTTAGCGATTGGCTAATTCAAAGGGCAGCCCCCAGGAGAGATGCAAACCATGCGGCCAACATGGCAGCTGCCAAGTCACATGGTCCAAAATGGCGGCTGTCTAAACTGTTCTTTGACAGAAAAGATGACTTGTTTATTCTCACAAAAGGAAAGGCCATGAAATTACTTTCTCTCTTTATCGTCCTTATAAGCAAGCTTCCTTAGAGGCAAGGTAAGTCATCTCCCCTGCCTCCTACCCGCCAAGAATAACATTTCTAAGTGTTTCTTTTATTTCAAGTCTTGATCTTAATTTTAATCTGACGTCACTGGGAACCCTGCTTGGAACTAGGAGAGAGAAGATCCAGCAAGTGTTGCCTGAGCACAAGCCCTTTAGAGACGGTCATGGTGGGTCCCGCTCCCAGAGGACCAAGGCCACCCCAGTAGAGAGGCAGGACAGTGTGGCTAGGGCAGCTTGGGGTGATGGCATTAGCATCTTTCATGCTTGAACCCTGTCCCCTAAAACGCAACCTGAGACTAGAGTCTGTGCTGCCACTTCATTAGGGGCCTCAGGTCATACAACCTACAGTGCATCTAAACCTGGGAAATGACACACCAGATCTTTGTGTTGTTGTTTTTGTTTGTTTGTGTGTTGTTTTCAAGTTTTACTTTTTTATAACTTAGTTTTTATTGTCGACACTATTACAGATGTCCCTATTTATTCCTTTGCCCATCTCTGCCAACCCCACTTCCTCTCCCTTTGACTATCACCACTCTGGTGTCTGTACCAACAGGGTGTGCATATCTGTTGTGTGTTTTTTGTTGTTTGATTTTTTTTTTTGTCTAAAGTTTTATACATGTCTCCTTTTTCCTTGATTGACCCCCCCATATCTGTTGTTTTTTTAATAAAATGTTGTATCATCACTAAAATCCTGATAAATGTTAAAACACAGCTTCTATACTATCCTCCTTTTATTCTTCCTCCTTTTCTGTTCAGTTTGTAAAGAAGTGCTCATTAATATAGATAATAAAACAAAAATATATGAAGCTTTAAAAGTTAGGATTTTAAAAATACTGTTATTACTTTCATGAGTTTTACACATGAAAGTCTATCAAAATTACAGAGAAATTTTTGGCACTTCCTTAAATTGCATTGTATTGTGTTGTGCTATTCAAACAGAAAGCACACACATGTTCAATTTGCTGTTATTGTCTTAGCTAAATCATATGCTGAAAGCTGCACTCTACCAACACACTCACATCCCAACCAGTGAAAAAGATCACAGTCAAATGACCGTCTGTGCTTTCTCCTTTTGTAATCTGTGGCATGGGTACAATTCACAGTCTGCCACGCATCAACTAATAGATATCACAGTAAAAACAATAACAGGAGAACAATTTTTTATTTGTAATGCTTACTATCTTTGAAATATAAAATAGTCTTTTAATTTTCCAACTAACAGGTTACTCATGGACACTGAACTTCTTATTTAAAAAAAATGAATATTGAAAATCCATTTGTATGAGAAGTGTCAGTGCTATTCAAAAAGTTGTCCTTTTAGGTACCCCCACCATTGCTAGATGGACTAAATGCTGTTGGCATTTCTCCCCGCTTGTTTAGATCATGGGGATTCCTACCCATTCGATGGGCCCCGCGGGACGCTAGCCCATGCATTTGCACCTGGAGAAGGCCTGGGAGGAGATACGCATTTCGACAATGCTGAGAAGTGGACTATGGGAATGAATGGTATATATGCACAATTCACCATAACCTGGAAAATATTGTACCTTCTTCTGGGCCTCCATCATGAAACCCTGAGGTTCAACGTCCCAGGCCACCCTTTAACTAGGGGGGCTGGCTAGGAAAAACAAGTAAGCCAAAAATCCAAAAGGAAAGACCCTCCCTCAGTTGTGCTGTAGACTTGTCTGGTCTCTGATTCAAAGCATATGATCTCAAGAAGCAGCCATCCCCTCCTCCACACACAGCTCTGTTTCTTCACCTCCATCGTATTTACTGGTTTTTTTTACTTGTACTTGGAAATAGGCTACATTCAGAAATGACCTGAGGGAGTCAGGACTCTCCTGAGAAGTAATGGGGATGGGGATAAAACTCCAGAACATCTGGAATTCTCCAGTGTGAAAAGTGTGAGGATAAAAAAAGAGAAGGCTGTAATAGCAGGGAACTAGAAAAACACCTGTGACCTATGTCTACATATTGTTGCCACTATTATCATTTTACCACTATTGGCTCTGATTAGACCCTTGTTTATCAACCTACCAAGCATTTTGACCATGCACAAAATGGGTTGATTTACATTTCCCTCATCCCCCACTCCAAAACCCTTCCTAGCCAAGGGAGAAAGATCTAGATGAAACTAAGCAAAGCTAAGTGCCAGGATAACCCACTAACCTCGGAATAATCCAGTAATGGAAAGAAAGTGAATTAACTGTAATTTGGGTGTAAATTTTCCTGTAAAGATAGAAGCTATTGAAAATAAAACCCTATGTTGATGCTGCTTTTTTCTCTCTCGTGTTGTCTAGGTTTCAATTTATTCACCGTTGCTGCTCACGAGTTTGGCCATGCACTGGGGCTGGCCCATTCCACAGACCCCTCAGCACTGATGTACCCAACGTATAAGTACCAGCATCCGTATGGCTTTCACCTCCCCAAGGATGACGTGAAAGGGATCCAGGCATTGTACGGTACAATCACTATACTTCTTTGACAACTAACTCTGAAAGTAACAAGCATTTGGTCTCCAACTTAGAGAAAATGTACTTTACCAGGATTTACCTGCAGAATTAAGATCAACTAGAGACCACAGCCCCAACTATGCCCTCTGGTGAAGAGCTTATTTACCAGAATGAATATTGCTTTGTTTTAAGATGTGCAATTAACTTTCATATCTTTCCTCCAGGGCATATGGTCCCACAATAACCATAAAAAATTCAATCATTTGTGTCTTCTGAATGTAGATCAGGATTTAGACTTTTGGAGAAGATGGATGTATTTTATAGTTTATTTATATGGTGCTTTTACCCATTTTCAGATAAGTAACCTTATTTTTCTAAAAACAAATAATTATGACGATAATAACTACATAGCTCAGTTGCACAGGCAATCTGCCATTTACAAAAACATGTCATGAGTCATCCCACACCATCCTCATGACCAGCCTGTGGGGTGTGAAGTGTTTCTCTCATTTGGTAGCTGAGGAAGCTGAGGCTTAAAGATAGTAAGTATCCCAAGATACTCAAAATTATCTCATGTTAACATTCTTTCAAATATAATAAAGGATTCCTAGAAACTCTATACCCAACTTCTTTAACAAAAGACAAAAACATTAGTTCACAAGAAGGAATCTTGATGCACTTTTAGACCTTGACACTTTTTCTTTAATGGCTAAAAGGCAGCAGAAAATTCTAGAAACTGATTTTCCCTTAAGCCTTGGAGCTGAGTTTTTGGACTTTACTTGTCCCCAGAGGCAATGACTCAGCTCATGCTTCTGTTGCTGGCAGATAGTCCCTCAGGAACAGCATGGAAGATAAAAACCACCAGCAGTCCTCCCAACGGGCGGGTCCAGCAGAAGATGCCTTTTCCCGCCATTTATTCTCTTATGTATACGGCAGGGGGTGTGGGGAAGTGTGTTGGTGAGAATAATAAATCCTGGCTGCTGAAATAAACACCTTCAGGAACTCAGGGGCCTAGTGCAATGCACAATAAAATGTATTTCTCACTCATGCAAAGACCAGTTCAGAGAGTATGACTGTTGGATAGCTCTTCTCCATGTAGTGACACAAATGGACAGCCCTCTTCTAGGTTCTATATCCTTTATTGCACAGTGCTTCACTTCTACCCGCAATGGATCAAAAGCTTGGGGGAAATTATTCTCTACCTAGATGTTTCTTGGCCTCCAAGTTACTCATATCAGAGATAATGCCTTTAAATAGCAAATTCCTTCAGTGTACATCAATGCACAAGAATTCTCCGTCTTTCCCGGGGTGCTTAAAAAAAAAATACTTATGCACAGTGTAAGATGCCCAGAAGTGGCTGGAAATAATATGAAAACACATAAGAACGTTATCATCTTATTGAGAACAAAGTACTTAATTACAAAGAAACCATCATTGGCAACTTTTAAAATTTCCAAGTTAGAGCACCTGTAGTTACGAAAGAAGTTGTGTCTAATAATAAAATAATAATAAAATAATAGCTGTCATTCTTTGAACCAAGCTCTGTACTGAGTCCTTTCAGGCATTCTTGAATTCTCACAGAAACCTGAAGTAGGTTTTATTGCACTGCCCGTTTTACTAATAAGGAAACGGAGGCTTCGAGAGGTTTGATTATTGGCACATTTTTCACACACTCGGTCACTAGTGAAGCTGGATGCAAACCAGGGTCTGCCTGCCATCGACAGACATGCCCTTTATCACCTTGTCAGATGCAGTGAGAGGGGGGTCTCTGGGGCAGAAGTGTACAGACTCGATTCCTAGTGCCATTTGACCAAGTCGCTTTGAATCCTAGGCCCTCGGAAAGCACTCCCAGGGAAGCCCACTGCGCCAAATGTCCCCCCTCATAATCCGTCCAACCCTGACCTCTGTGACTCCAGCTCATCCTTCGATGCGGTGACCATGCTGGGGAAGGAGCTCCTACTCTTCAGGGACCGGTAAGCCTTAAGTGCGCTTAAGACACGAGGTTGTCCTAGAAGTGTGGAAAAATCATGTAGAGCCCGGCCGGTGTGGCTCAATGGTCGGCCTAGGAACCCGGAGGTCACAGTTTGATTCCCAGTCAGGGCACATGTCTGGGTTGCAGGCTCCATCCCCTGTGTGGGGCATGCAAGAGGCAGCCAATCAATGATTCTCTCGCATTATTGATGCTTCTATCTCTCTCTTCCTCTCTGAAATCAATAAAAATATATTTTTAAAAATAATTTGTAAACTATTTTCACTCAACAACACCTTATTTTTCTATGTCAATGAATTTTCATTTTTATCTTTATTTTATATATTTATATAGGGTGGGGGGCAAAAGGAGGTATATAGTTGTGAGTATGCAAAATACAGTTTATTCTTGTACTATTATTTATTAATTATTGCATTCTTTTCCATACAGACAACTGTAAATCTACTTTGGCCCCTCTCTGTATATTATTCCAATCAATGGATATATTATTAGTTATTTAAGCAGTCCCATATTTATGAACATCTAGATTATTTCTAATTTTTTTTTAATTAAGAACAGTTTAAACTAAATCTTTAACAATGGATGGGCATCAACTTTTCAGAGGCAAAATAGAGCAGAGCCCAGGAGCCCAGGCTTAAGCATCAGGCTAAGTTGGTTTAAGTTCTGACCCTGGGCCAGTACTGTGCCAAACACATAGTGATCACAATATGTATTTAGGAGTGGGAATCAAAAATTATGTACACTGGATTGAGGCTTAGAAACTTGAGGTATTTTATTACTTATTTCTATTGATTTGTTTTTATTAAGGAATTGATTATTGACTTTTTTATTGACTATTATCCAAAGTAAAACTGAACAGAATTGGTAGGCATTGATTCAGGATGCAAGAGACAGAGCAGGAGGAACCTAGAACACCGTGCTCAGTAACGTTAGCTTCAAAGGGACAACATTGTCAAATTCTACATTCCCCAGAGGGGTGCATGTAAGCAGCACTCACTCACTGACAAAGAAATGAGGTGCTAGCCACCCTGTAGCATGGAGCTTATTCTTTTGAAAAATATCAGTGACTGTGGTAGGGACAAAGATACAGTGAAGTTAAAGATAATTCGCCTTTCCATGCAATTATAACTGTTTTTCTTTAAAAAGCATATATATATATATATATATATATATATATATATATATATATATATATACACACACACACACACACACACACACACACACACATATGTATATATAGGCCTCTATCAATCTATAAGCATTTAGCAATTCCCAATGACTAT
The DNA here is from genome assembly GCF_014108245.1 of Pipistrellus kuhlii. Taxonomy (NCBI): domain Eukaryota; kingdom Metazoa; phylum Chordata; class Mammalia; order Chiroptera; family Vespertilionidae; genus Pipistrellus; species Pipistrellus kuhlii. The sequence continues at coordinate 54,976,539 of NW_023425595.1, read as the reverse complement.
TTGAAGAAGATACATCTTTTGACAGTCTTGAGTACAAATACTGAGGGTGGAAACAGAATAGAAAGGGAGGCATAGACACAAGAGACATGTAGAAATGAGTGGTCAGGGAGGAATTGTGCGTGGTGTCCTAGCACTAGGCTTGCCATTAACTCACCCTGGGACCTTGAACCTCTCTTCCTCTGTTTTAAAATGAGGTGTTACCTGACATTAATAGTGACTGGAGTGTGCTCAGTACTTACTATCTAAACACTTTGTTATCAAGTCCTCACAACAGCCCTGGTGACGTATGAATTATTATTCTCTTCTTATAAGATACAGAAAGGATAAGCAACCTCTTTGAGCACACGTTGCTCGTGAGGGGTAGAACTGGGACCTGCACCTACACTGTCCCAGGGCAGAGCCTGTGCTCCTGACTGCCCTGCTCCACTGCCTCCTACCATGCAGAGAAAGAATCCCATGACTCTGTAGCTCTGATCCCTTACCAGCTGTCGCCAAAAGTCCCAAACCACTTGCTAAGCCTGGACCGAGAACAAAGAATTTTTTCAAGTCACAGCTACAATGGCAACCTGGGAGCTGTTATGAAAGAGCTCCTGTCTGTTCTCTCCCAACCACAAGCCTGGGATTTCCCATCACCAAGATTGTCTGATGATGAGAAATTTCAGGCGGTGGATGGAATAACCACATTATTTGTTTCCAAAGCAATATGGAATGCTGTACCTTGTAAAGTCACTGTGAGGTTGTTTCATATTCTCCATAGTATATGAAGGTACATTGCTACATTCAAATGTTCTGTTTGGAGAGAAATAAACTTCAGGTGTAACAAGTGGAAAGGCATATATATTTAATTGACATATGTTTATTCTTTATAATAATAGATGAAAAAATATTGAGACTATCTCAGATTTCCTGAAGCACTTAGGGAAGAGAAGAGATAAATGAATTACAGCCACACCAAAATGATATTTGCATCTCTCAGATATATTCTGAGTTTTAAGCAATATAATTTTAAGGATAAAATCAAGAATATCACCATCAACTAGAGGCATTGGAAGAGTAAAAGCATTTTAGAGATAAGAGAGCTAGACCCCCATCACCCAACCTAGCAGATTCTCCACTGTGTCCCTGGTCTTCTGACTCCCAGTCTGAGTCGGTCTTGTCACTTGTAAGGAAAAACTTCTTATTATGTAAGGAAACTACCAATAGATGCTCTAAAAAATGTGGACGAATGTAAGCCTTTTGACTTGATGAACTTGAGTTAGTAGGAAAGCATTCAGGGCTGCTCCTGGGGTCCTGGGCCCTTGCTGCTGTCGGCTAGCCAGCCAGCCACAGGAGGAGGCTGTTCTTAGTTCACCAAGTTTCCCAAAAATGTTTGATAGGCCTTTCCACATTCTGTTTTATTCCCCAAATAGGATTTATTATTATTATTTTTTTTAATCTGTCAATCACTCCTGTCACACTTTGATGTTACTACGTGTCTTAGAACAAGCAGAAATACAAGTTTAAGAGTATGCAAGTTCCCCAGGGGATCTAAGAGAAGGATGAATGAGAAAGACACTCAGGGAGGCACCACAGGACTAGCACAGTAATTTGCTGAGAACAATGGAGGAAAGAGTCAAAAGTAGGAGCATAATTCACATAAACATGGAGTCAAGATTTGTTGGGCACACAAAGAAAAACTCAATGTTAGATGTGCTGAATTTCAGATGATGACAATCCTAGTGGGGTTTTACAAAAATAAACTAGTGCTCAGAGGAGACCTGAAGGCTTCATAGGTTATGGAATCTCCACATGGAGAAGACAGTTAAAGAAAAAAAAAAATAATAAACTCCAATAATAATAATAATAATAATAATAATAACTGACATTGTATGATTACTTGTGTGATGTGTATTGTGCATTTAATCCACATTGTTATTATCTGGAATTTTAACCTAGGTCTACTTGACATCAGAGACAGAATCCTTGCAGTGGAGTCCCAAATAAATCAGAGAAAATAGGCTTTTTTTTTTTTTAATTAATAACAGTGGAAATGCTGCTGAGCATGCATTTGAAAATTTTATTGATAACAAGGGGGGTAAGTCAATAGTTGGAGGAGGCAGCAGGCTCAGATGAGGATTTATCAAGATGGGAAGTACCTGGACACATTCAGAGACATGAAAAGGAGCCAGTAGAAATAAAGAAATGCAAAGTGCCATGGGAAGGAAGAATAATAAACTCAGTAATCATTATTATTAGATAGTATGTTTGGAATCTAGCATTTCCCAGGATTCCATGGGCTTAAGGAAAGCCAGCCCAACTAGAGATGTGTCTTTTCTATGATGTTGCATCATTGAAAGTCAACAAGCATCACTGTATTGACTTAAACCAATTCTCTGTTGTGTGTTAAGAATTCAAAGAGGCAGAGGGTACGCTAAGATCCCTGACTCATTATTTCTTCTGAAGTCCCTCCTCTGGCTAAGAAGGGGGTCCTTTACATTTTCACAGGTTGTGGCTTGTAAATATGATTCCCCATCATCTTTTCAGATGGTTATAGACAGGTAATTTAAGGGCACCATTAAGAGCACCATGCACAGCTTCCTCTATTTTTAACCCGCAGCACTGTCTCACCATGGGTTTTCAATTTTATAAGCTGTATTTTGCTTGGGCTTATGAGATGCTGCATGATGGACTTCTTGGCCTCTATACTATTCTGATAGAAGCAAACCTGGTTAGTGAACCCCTCAGAAGGAAATGCTGCTCAGCCAGAGGTGGCAGTTTGTATTTCAAAGTTTTCAGTGACAGAAATGTTTTCTATCAGGAAGATACATATAGAAGGAAACTTGACTCTATTGGTAAACTCTAAGTTTATGTTTTATTTGTTATCAATTAATGAATATATAGAGCGAAAAACCTGTCTTTCTAAAGTATCTACAAATAATTGTAAGAGTACTCCAGAGTTTATAAAGCACTTCCATATGCATTATTTCAATTGATCCTTTCAAGTATTATCACAGATATTATCATTGCTCTCACTCTTATTTAACAGAAGGTACTTGAGTCTCAGAAAAATTAAGTGACTCTGATGATGAAACAAGGTTTCAAGCATCCCTTGGTTCTATCACTGCACCACATTGCCCAATGTCAGAGCAGAGGAGCAACAGTTCAATTGTGAGCATCAAAAAGATAGGAAGAAGAAAGCTACCTCTTCCCCCCTGAAACTAGGGAAAAGGATAACAGAGAACAGCGTCAAGGAGAGTAAAAGGTTGAAGAGGATGGAAAACCAAGGTGTCCATTCAGCTCGTGCTGAATTACCTTGACAGTCCAGCAAATCGGAGATGAAAGGCATCTCCTGAAAATGAGAGACTGGTGGGACAGGTTAGAGAGGTGGGAATAAAGATGGTTGGGTATCACAAAAAGGAACAGAGGTTTAACAAACATACATCAAGTCCCTAGATGTGCCAGGCACTGCTAAACCAATATTTAAAAGATGACTAATACATGGCCCTGCCCGCAAAGAGCACACAGGAATGGCATAGAGCAGCAAAGGGCCAGGTGACAGTTACAAATGGCCTAATCTCAAACTTCATGAAGTAGTTACTGTTCTTTCATGCAAAGGAATGAAAATTTCAGAGACTATGAAAATCAATGATCAAATAGGTTCTACTCAGCATTCTGAAACTGATATATTTCACCCACAAATATTTATTGAGCCCTGACTATATGCCAGGTATATAGTGTATATAGTGTTGGCTCCTGGGAACACAAAAATAAACAGTGAAGTTAAATATCTAATCTGCAGTTCCACAATATCAATAAGTTCCATTGTTTTGTCTTCTTTATCAAAGATCAGATTACAGACTATTGATACGTTTTGTTTATCTGTTTTCATTACCAGTTCAATATATCCTGCAGTTGTTCTTTTCCAAATAGCTCATGGATTTGGAGGTGTGGGGCTTATATTTTTTAAAATCCATTTACAGATGTATTAAGAGGTTATTTACTATACTATTATGTCAATTTTAATTTATTTGTTATTGTAATCTATAGCTCTAAGGTTGTAAATTCTCTGAATATGTGCTCTGCTGCTTTATTACCCACCAGACATAATGTTTTTTTCATTAATGTACTGAAAATTTTCATGACTATGGATTCCTCTGGAATTTGTGATACTTTAAGTGATGACTAGAGTTTATTCCTGCCTTATGCATATTATAATATGTCATAATAGTGCTTAAACCAGGGTTTCTCAACTTGGGTACTCCTGATACTTGTGTTGGGCTATCCTGTGCATTGTGGGATATTTAGCAGCATCTCTGGCTTCCAGTAGACTCCAATAGTCCTGCCCAGCCCCAGTTGTAACACCAAAATTGTCACCAGACAATTCTTCTGGATACCCAAACCTGTGCTCATCTTCATCTGGTGGTGAAGAAAAAGGACAAGAGAAAGTAGTCCCTCTTGCCTTCAGAAAAAGCTTGGCCTGATTGGTCAAATTATAAACAAAGAAAAACCAAAGATCACAGCCTGAGAATGAGCAGTAGATGAGATTATGTATGTGATGAAAATCAGGACAGCTAAAGTCTAATTCAGGTCTGTCTCCCCGTAACCACCAGGTGAACTTTGGGCCCTTCAGCCATTCTGGGTCTCAGTCTTTCATCTGATTAGGTGTTCTAGATAAGGTTGAAATGTGTAGGGCCTGAGGTGATGCAGTATGCCCTAAAAATGGACTCCTGCCCCCTGTGTATGGTCTATGGTGGGTGCCCAGTTAGTGGATAGTTAAGGCCTAAGTAAGTAACATTTTTTATAATTATAAAATTCTAGAGGCTCAATGCATGAAATTTATGTGAGAGGTTGGACCCTTGAAGCCACTGCAGCTTGGCCCTCACATTGTGGCAGCTGCCTTGACTTTGTTCAAGGTTGTTCGGCCGTCCACTCTAATTAGCATACTATGCTTTTATTATTATAGATAATATGTTTATAATGCACTTTCATGTGCATTATTTCCTTTGATCCTCAGTGACCTCATGGGTTAGTCCAGGCGTTATTTGCATTAAGAGATGATGAAACTGAGGCTTGGAGACACTGTCAGAACTCCAGCCTACACCTTCTGAACACAATGTGCTTTTCTTTCTGCCACTTAGGAAACACAAAGAATTGTTTTTCCCTTCTCAATGTAGGTTTTTTTCAGATTTCATCATCGGTGCAAATTGCCTCATCAGGGATACCTTCACCAAACCCTTAAGTGCAATAGGGTATCCCTCTGGGTGTTCTCAAAGCATCTGGCACTTAGCTCTTTGTAGAACTAATCACTCTGAATTAGAATGTTCTCATGGCTTATCTAGTAAATCTCTACTACTAGATTTCAAGCTCCTTGAGGGCTGAGCCCAGGTCTCATTCAATATTTCATCTTTGATGTTCCATAAATATTGGTTGAATTAATTGAATAGGAAAACCCAACATAAAATTTGAGAAATTTCTTAAGTCACTACATAGAAAGTTAAATGTCAAAACTTTATTACAGTTTCCCCATCCACTAGATAATTTTTCATATTGACTCTAGCTTTTATGGAGTCAACTATTCATATTTTAAAAAAATAATTTTTATCTGAAAGATCAAAATGGACTACATATACATTGAAAGTTTCAACTCACAAGCCTCATGTATCCTGCCATATTTTATGGGAATAATATTGGGTAAGTGGATTCATGAATTGATAAATCTCCAGTTAATTTGTGTGTTGCCAGATTTTCTGTTAATTGGCCATCCAGTTTGAAAGCACAAATACTTTCAATAGATAAATATACAAGTAACATGATAATTAATAATTTAACATTTTTGTGTTTTTACTGGGAATAATGAGCATCTTCCAAACACAAAGTGTGGGCTTATTTATATAATGTTCATAATGCTCACCTGGAACATAAATATCTTTGAGAGATTTTAATTTTTAAAAGCTCAGAATATGAAAAGGAAGTTTGTATCAAATTATTGCAAATAAGAAGGTGCATAACTTAAGTGTGCAAATAATTTATGTGATTTCCTTGCAATAACCTTCAGTATTTTAATCATCCTTACATAAGTAAAGGAAAGTAGATTGTAGACATGCTAAGAGAATGGAAGGGAAGAAGAAACTGTTTACCAACATCAAAAAATGTATATTCCCCTTAAAAACAAGACAAAGGCAAGAGACATGTAGCAATGGCCTCTGGAAGGGTGGCTTGCAGTACATTTTCGTTCAATTTTGGATCTAAATCAACCCTTGACCTTTATTTCTTTTGGGTTGCCCAATAGGATTTTCTGGCGGCGGCAGGTTCACTTGATGGCAGGGATCCGGCCCAGCACCATTACCAGCTCCTTCCCACAGCTCATGTCCAACGTGGATGCAGCTTACGAAGTGGCTGAGAGGGGTACCGCTTACTTCTTTAAAGGTACCCGACGGATTCCTCAGAGAGAGAGAGAGAGAGAGAGTGGCAGGCCACAGTGCCAGTGTGTTTGGAACATGTAGCTCTGTCAGCGTTTGTTCAGTGACCGTGGAGCATGCTTTGGTCACTCCTTCTCCTCGGGTGGGAGAAATACCACCCCATTGTATTGTAGCAATGACAGAATTGACAATGACTATCAAACTGTTCTCAGAGCCAACCCTTTACCCTAGTGAGGCTTTGTGCTAGGGGACAGTGCCTACGGAGCTGGTTTATGCCCCTTTAGGACCTCTTCTCGGAGTGGCATGGCATACCCTCCTGAGAGCCTCTAATGAACAAAAGCCAACATTTACCCAATGTGAGGAGAGCAATACCTTTCCTACTCTGCCAGGGCATTTTATTTACCTTTGTTTTATTTGTGGTTGGGGGACACATTTTAAGTCTTTTACTGAATTGAATAGTTAGAGACTTACAGCTCCTATTGGGTTGTAGCCATGGCAAATACCCCAGAAATGCCCCATTTATGAGCCAGCATAGAAATCCTCGTGAGTGAAGCGCACCAGTAAGAGGTACAGAGTTTTTGTAAGCTTTAACTTCTGCTTTTAGGCCCCCACTACTGGATAACAAGAGGATTCCAAATACAAGGTCCTCCTCGGACTATTTACGACTTTGGCTTTCCAAGGTACGTCCAGCGAATTGATGCTGCTGTCTATCTCAAGGATGCTCAGAAGACTCTTTTCTTTGTGGGCGATGAATACTACAGGTATGGATTTCCTTCTTTTTATTGTCCAGAGGTATTCAATGGGAAGGAAAAAACATTTTGCAGACATAAATGCAAGGCAAGTTTGCAATAGGCACCTTGACTCTTGGCCATTTACTGATGGTTGACACTGCCTTGAAGATATGGAGCCATCCAAATAATAGTGAAATGTTAATTCAATAATACCATTCTTTGGTCACTAGGACACCAAACATCCTAATCTTTTAATGCACTCATTAACTGGACCCCCAGTGAGCTAAAAGAGTGGACGCCGCACCCCCAAATACTGGGAATGCCTGGGAGGAGAACTGGCTCCCTATTATGTGAGCACCAGTGCATTTCAGAATACTACTCTGATTTTGTGCAATAGGACATGGTTATGACTATGGGCTCTTTCCTCTGACTATAGGAAAGTTCTGCTAAAAGGAAAAGCCCTTATTCCTGAGTCCTTTTACCCAACCCAGAACATGAAGATTCTTTTTATCCAAAATTAATTATTTTTTTAAAATATTATTTATTGATTTTGTACAGCGAGGAAGGAAGAGAGATAGAGAGTTAGAAACATCGATGAGAGAGAGTCATCGATCAGCTGCCTCTTGCACACCCCCTACTGGGGGTATGCCCGCAACCAAGGTATATGCCTTTGACCGGAATCGAACCCGGGACCTTTCAGTCCCCAAGCCGACACTCTATCCATTGAGCCAAACCGGTTTCGGCCAAAATTAATTATTAATCATTTCCATTGCCTGTCTTGCTGGAGGTTATTATAAGCGGATCTGAATAAGGTGTCATATGTCAGCTAATCGTGCACACAGGGTCACATCTCATTTCACCTACTGAGTTTCTATCCTTAATTGAAGGATGAGTGCAGGTTTTTGCCAATCTCTCCCTCTGCACACCTCCTCTTTATTCCCAGTTCTCACTTTTGCATTGCTTTTCCCCCTCAACTGCTAAAGAGAGGAGCACAAGTATATTCTAAGTGACTATACTTAGGGTTTGGTTGGAAGCGGAGGGCACACTTTGGTCCAAGGGTTTTTATTTACCAACCAGGCTACTTCCCCACACAACCATTTACTTTTATTCCTTCCTTTCCTCTTTCTAATAGAACCCAGTTTTTGTTTTGTTTTGTTTTTTACATTGCTCCCATCACCTATGGCTAATTTCACCCTGTAAGTGTTCTCCCTTGCCTACCAATAGCAGGTAGAAGCCACAAAAAGGAGTTTCTGTGGGTGTATCAATGCCATCATTCATTGAGATAGTCAATGTTTTCTAAATTTTATGTAAAAAAATTTGCAAATCCGTAAATTTTTTTCAGCCCTTTTGCACCCCTAAATCACTCTTTCTGTATAGACAGACTGAAGGCATAATTGATGCAATGTAGGATGCAGTCTTCCACATTTTCTCCTTCCTGAATGCCCAGGAATACTGGAAATGGATCTGTATATGTAAGGATTTTATAGTTAGTCATCATAAAGAAATAATAAAACAAGAAAGATGAGTAGGGGTCAAATCTTGTCTTTTATTCGTAAATTTTTAAAAATGCATTACCAAACGACCACATCCAACCTACAGATATTGGGCATAACTGTGTGTCAGACACAAAGAGAGGCACAGTTTACTGTCTGGGCAGGAGTGAGAGAGAATGTTAATCTTAAATCTAGCAGCAATCAATCCTTTGGCAATGTGGATCACCTTTCTGTCTCTGTTTCGTCATCTTCAAAATGGAGGTAAAAATAGTATCGACTACATAGACTTGTGAGGATGAATGGAAAATATGTGAAATGAATATCATATAATAAGTTCTTAATTCATGTTAGGTGCTCTCAATGCCCTCAGCAAGTCTCACAATTGAAAGCAAATATATGAATAAATAACTAACAACAATTCAAGTGCCCTAACAGAAGACTGCACAGGGATCAGTGGGGCAAAACGAAGAGGAAATAGCCAAGAAATAACTCTTAGAGGAAGCAATGACTGAGCTTCATCTTGATAGTAGAGTAGGAGTTTCCCAGCCGGGAAGGGGGACGGGTGGGGGTGGCTTCCAGGCAAAGAGAGCAGTTGAAGGAAAGGCACTGATGTATGAAAGAGCCTGTGTGTGTGGGAAAACCCTGAAGAAGTTCACTAAGTTAAAATGTGGGCTGGAATGAGAGATGTGGCCCAGAGATAAGCAGGGTGTGGATCATGGAGGACTTGTGTTTTTATAGGAAGATCATAGATCTTATTTTCTAGAGATGAGGGATACTATTAAATGTCTTAAATAAAGGAAGAATCTAATAAAAATTATGTTATAAAAAATACCATTCTGCCGGCAGTATGACTAAATTTGAGGGGGGCGAGATCGAAAGTCAGCTAAACCAGTTAGACCAGAAGGTAGAGAAAAACATGTTCAAAGTGTTCAAAGAAAAACTATTTTTCAAAAATGAAGGCAAAATAAAGGCATTCCCACACATACAAAAACTGGAAGAATTTATTGCTAGTACATTTTCAGGTTGGACATAAATGTCACCAGGTAGTAATTTAAATCCACATTAAAAAAAAAAAAAGAATACCAGTAAATCTAATTATGTAATTATAGAAGATAACATCAATATATATTTCTGCTCTTAACTGATTTAAAATTAACTGTATAAAACAATATGGATATAAATATATTGCTGGGCCTTTATGACATAGAAATATATTTGTCAGTAACAGCACGAAGGCATTGGGTGGAAGAAAAACTGTAGTAAGCTGAGGAAATGACACCAGATAGTGACACTGGTGTCGCACAAACAAGAGAACAAGAAAAGATACATAAGAGATTACAATAACAGTATTTTATACTTTCTCTTTTTTCTTCCAGCTTCTTTAGAAGACATTGAGTTATATAAAATAGTAATTATAACAATATATTTTGGAGTTTGTAACATATTCAGATGTAATAGGTTTAACAGTGATACCACAAAAAGAGGGGTAGGGAATAGAGTTATATAGGAGTTATGCTTTAATATCTCACTTGAAATAAGTAGTAGAAGCAGATTATGGTGAATTTATAGGTATATGGTATGCACTAAGGAAATAACTTTTAAAAAGTGAAAAAATTATGAAAGGAATTAAAATGGTTCATTAAAAATGTTTTCATTAATGCAAAAGAAAAATCTAAGGGTTGATAGATTAACAAAAAGATTTGAAGCATATAGAAAACAAAAAGTAAAATGGCAAATGTAAGTTCAATTACATTAATAATATTAAATGTGAATGGATCAAACAATCTAATCAAATCCCAGATTATCACACTAGATTAAAAATTCAAGACCCAACTCTGCTATCTACATGAGACACACTTTAAATTTAAAGATACAAATAGCTTGAAAGTAAAAGGATAGACTATATCATACTTATATATATCACATATATCGATAGATAGATAGATAGATAGATAGATAGATAGATAGATAGATAGATAGATAGATATGCAATAAGAAAGCTGAAGAGTAACTGTATCAATATGGGGGGGGGGAACTTTAAAATAAAAAATGTCAGTATGGATAGAGAGGGACATTTTATAGTGACCAAAGGGTCAATCTACCAAGAAGATATAAGAATTATGAGCCTGATAACAGAGCTCCAAAGCTGATAAAAAAATAAAGGGAAAAACAACAATTGAATAATAATAATAATAATTGAAGGCTTCAATACCTCACATTCAATAATAGATAGAACAACTAAACATCAATATAAATAAAGAAAAGACTTGGACAGCACTATAAATGAAGTAGGCTAACATATATCTATAGAATAACACTTCACTCAACAACAGCAGAATACATATTTTTCTCAAGTGCACATGGCACATTGTCCAGGATAGATGATGTGTTAGGCCAGAGTACAAGTCTCAATATATTTAAAACAATTGAAATCATACAAAATATATTCTCTAATAACAAAGAAATAAAGTTAGAAATCAATACCAGAAAAAAAAACTGGAAATTTTACAAAAATGTGAAAATTAAATGGCAATACTCTTAAAAAAAACCAATGGGTCAAAGAAGAAATCACAAGGGAAATCAGAAAACGCTTACAAATGAGTGAACGTGGAAACACAACGTACAAAAATTTATAGATGAAGGGAAGGCAGTGCTCAAAGTGAAATTTATAGATATAAAATGCCTGTATTAAAAAAGAAAAAGAATTTCAAATTAGTAATCTAACCTTTCATGTTAAGACACCAGAAGAGAAAAGAGCAAATTAAACCTAAAGCAAGCAGAAAGAAGGAAACAATAAAAATTGCAGGGGAAATAATTAAAATAGATAATAAAAAGATAATTTGAGAAAGTCAAGAAAATACAATGTTGGCTCTTTAAGAAGACCAAGAAAATTGACCAACTTCTAAGTAAATTAACCTTTGAAACAGAGAAAACTCCAATTACTAAAATCAGAAATGAAAGAGGGACATTCCAACCAATCCTATAAAGGAATACTATAAACAATTACATGCCAATGATAACATGAAGTTGACAAATTCCCAGAAAGATACAAAATGATGAAATTGAGTCAAGAAGAAATAGACAGTCTGAATAGACCTATAACAAGTGAAGAGATTGAATTCATAATGAAAGAAAAAAAGAAAGAAAAAAAACTACCCACAAAGAAAAGTCCAGGCCCAGATGGTTTCACTGGTGAATTCTACCAAAACATTTAAAGAAAAATTAATACCAATATTTCACAAACTCCTCCAAAATAAAGAAGAGGATGGAAGACTTCCCAACTCATTGCATAAGGCCAGCATTACCCTGATACCAAAGCCAACAGAGACATCACAAGAAAATAAAACTTCAGACCAAAATCTATCATGAAAATGGATGCAAAAATTCTTCAAAAATACTATCAAAGCAAATCCAGCAACAAATATAGAATTACATACAATGTGCAAATGGAATTTTCCCTAGAAATGCCAGATAGGTTTAAAATCTGAAAGTTAATATACAATAGCAATAGAATTTAAAAAGTATAAGTATCTCAATAGATGCAGAAAAGCATTTCACAAAATCTCACACTATTGTGTTTTTAAAAAAAAACAACACTCAGCAAACTAGTAATGGGAAGTGTTTTCAAACTGATAAAAGGTACTGATGCAAAGTTCACAGTGGATATCATACTCAGGAGTGAAAAATTGCATGCTTTCCCCCTACAGTCAAGAAAAAGACAAAATTTTCCATTCCCACCAATTCCATTCAACATTGGACTGGAGATTGTAGCTAGGACAATTAAGCAACAATTAATGAACTAAAAGACATCCAAACTGGAAAGAAAGTAAAACCATATTTATTTGCAAGTCACATAAATTTTATATAGAAAAGCCTAAGTAATATTTTTTTTAAAAAATATATATTAGAATAATTGAATTCAGCAAATTTGCAGAGTATGATTTCAATATGCAAAAATCAATTATATTTCTGGCCACCTCAATGAAGAATATAAAAATAAAATAGAAGAAACAATTTCATTTACAATTACATAAAAAAGAAAAGCACTTAGATATATATATTATCTGAAAATTACAAAACATAGTTTAAAGAAAATAAATAAGATCTTAATGGAAAAATATATCATGTTCATGGATTAGAAACCTTAATATTTTTAAGATGGTGATATTCACCAAACTGTTTTTACAGACTCAACTTCTTTGTAAAAGTTGTCAAGCTGACCTTAAAATTCATGTGGAAACTCATAGGACCCAGAATAGCCAAAATATCTTGAAAAAGAACAAAGTTGAAGCACTCAGACTTCCCAATTTCAAAACTTACTACAAAGCAATAGGTGATACTAACATAAGGTTAGACTTATAGATCAATGGAATAAAATTGACAGTCCAGAAATAAATTCATATCTATGGTCAGTTGATTTTATATTAATTTATATGTACACTAATATGTTTTTTTTACTTATTTTAGAAAGAGAAGGGGAGAGGGATAGAGAGAAAAACTTCAATGATAAGAATCATCAATCAGCTCCCTCCTGCACACTTTGACTGGGGATCAAGCCTACAACCTAGGCATGTGCCCTGACTGGGAATCAAACCATGACTTCTTGGTTCTTGGATCCATGCTCAACCAGTGAGCCACACTGGCCAGGCAATGGTCAGTTGATTTTGACTAGAATGCTATGGCCATTCAATGGGGGGAAAGAATGTGCTGGTGGGACCCAGGAATAAAAATGTCCACAGGAGAGGACATATAGGTCTTTAACTCCAAGAACTCAGGCTAGAGAGATAAGTTTGGATTCATCATATAATCAGGTAGTAATTGAGACCATCAATATTTTTCCATGTTCTTACAAATTCTTTGTTCCAAGACCTGGTTCCTGAACTCTTGTCTGGGATGGAACATGGCAGCTTCTCACTCTTCTCCCTTCTCTTCTTTCGGACCACTCTCCCCTCTACCCTTTGCTGCTGTAAATTACAAAGGTCCCTTCCTCCATGAAAGTCATATGATTCTTGGCTAGAAGTGGATTATTAACTTCAAAGGAGATTCCAGTTTTCCATTTCACTAGAAAAAAACCTCCTTGAAGAAACTTCCTAAAAATATATCTCTTAGATACTTTATGGAAAAAATTGCCTTTTTTGCAATCCTTCCTCACATTTTTATTTTAAGTATCCATTAGCAGACACAGCTCCTCATTTGATTCTTTAAAGGGGGCAGAATGGAGGCAGCATTGCCATTGACATGTTACAAGCATCATCACAATAAAAATCCTAACAAATCTGAGTTCTGAGCATAAAATTAAACACAGACTTTACCAAAATAGTGCCCAAATCTTTATGTTACAAAGGTGGAGAGCAGGATAATATGTCGAAAAATACCACATGAAGCATCTGTGGTACCATGCCGTTCCTAGTGAATTTAAATCTCAGAAATGACTATTTAACATCTATACACATTAATCAATATTAAATGATGAAATAATTCTAGGTCAATTCATTTTACTTGGTATTTAGGTAATTTGGTTGGTATTTCTTGTTTCACAGACAAGACCTCAGTGATGAGAAAGCATGCAATTGATTTCAACAGGTAGTTAGTAGATAGTAAATTCATAATACAAATTCTGTTCTTTTTTAACATTTAAATTCAGCTAATATTTATTGATTACTTATTATGTGTTGGGAATTTAACACAGAATTCTAACACATAAGCAAGGCTGAGTATTTTCTCTTATTTTCCCATCCGCTTTCTAAACAATCTTGAGATACCGATACTGCGATTTCCTAATACAGGTAAAAACATTGAATCAGCCAAAACTGGTTTGGCTCAGTGGATAGAGCGTCGGCCTGTGGACTGAAAGGTCCCAGATTCGATTCCTGTCAAGGGCATGTACCTTGGTTGCAGGCACATCCCCAGTAGGGAGAGTGCAAGAGGCAGCTGATCAATGATTCTCTCTCATTGATGTTTCTAGCTCTCTATCTCTCTCCCTTTCTCTCTGAAAAAAATTAATAAAATATATTTAAAAAAACAACAACATTGAATCAGAGAGATTAAGTGATTAGCTCAAGGTGACACAGCCAAATACAGTCTATCTGAGGCAATGTTTCATGTCTTCTGGATCCAAATTCAGAGGTCTTCCCCATTCACCACATATACTCATTTTTCATTCATTTAACCATTTATTTATTGACTGTTGATTAAAATACCCATACTCATGATCCTTACCTCATTATATAATTTCCTTTTACCTTCAGTAAAATCTTCAACATATCAGTAGATCTTCTTAATCTTTTTTTTCTTTATTGATTACATATGTGTCCTTATCGCCCCATTCCCCCCCTCCATCCCCACCCCCATTCATGCCTTCACCCCCCTGTTATCAGTGTCCATTGGTTAGGCTTATATGCATGCATACAAGTCCTTTGGTTGATCTCTCCCCTTACCCCCACCCAAATCTTCTTAATCTTAATCCCTCATTAAATTCTCTGGACTGCCTCCAACATTCTCCAGCCCTCCTTTCTCCACCTCTCTGTAGCCTTGCCTGCCATTGCAAACTGTTATCCTGATAAAGTGTGTTTGAAGATTAGGTAAAGATTAAACTCACTGATGATTTAGAATCCCAGGTTGAATCACAAGTTCACTTAACCTCATGCTAGCCAATCAGAGTTAATGGTTGCTGAAGCTAACATAAACCACATCTTATGGTTTGTGTGTCTACATATTGTGTGTGTTGTGGTGATAACATCTTAAAATTTATGTATGTATAAGGTATCCCCAAAATGTACACACACACTTTGAATAATTATAAAGGCAGTGTTTGTTAAAATACATTTCATTTTCAAAGTTATCAGCTATTATTAAAGTGTGTATACATTTGGGGGGACACACACTGTATAGTGTGTGTGTGTGTGTGTGTGTGTGTGTGTAAATTGTCTCTCATCCTCATGACTATGATCCATATAAGGAAGCCAGAGCTCACAGCTCTGAGCACTTGCCCTTGATCACAGAGCCTGCTACAGTCACCTGGCTGTTCATGTTGTGTCCTATGCTCTGTAACAGAAATCCTCAAGTGTGTGTCCACAAATCAAGGGCTAGCTCATGACAACATTTTTAGAAGTCCATAACAAAATAACAACAACATCACAATATTATGTATGTTGGGGAGTGGGACCTGTGTCAGGATAAAGGCACATTACTGGCAAGAACCATCTTTTATTCTGAGAGTATGTCCTTTCTGACTTTTTGGTGTTAAAGTTTTTTTTCTTTGTGAAATGGTAATGAAAATAGGTGGTAATTTTTTTGATGTTTTGATGGTAATGCTCTTACTTGGTAAAATGAAAAGGAGGTGGCCTATATTAGCTATATAGGCCCTGTCTACATAATGTCTACATAAAAGTTCAAATGAAATATTAATATGTTATTAGATAATCTCAAAATGGTGATTTTTATGTCAGACTGGTACTTTGAAATGGAGTTTGTTGAGAATAATACTCTTTAGAAAGCAGTTATAGGATAGGAGGCAAGAGGGCAGAAAGGAATATATCAGTGGTAGAAGAGCTGGAGGAAAGGAATAGTAATTTCACAATTTTGCCAAGGACTTTGCCTAGGTTTCTATAGATATGATTGAGAATTAAAATTTGCAATTGGACATTGCTTTGCTAATTTTTCTTCTGAAATTTTATTGACATATAATATTATTACCTTTGTTATCCTCTGAATATACAGGGTGTCCTCAAAAAATGTATACATACTTTAATAGCTGATAAATTGTAAAATGAAATGTATTTTAACAAACACTGCCTTTATAATTATTCAGATTTTAAAGAGACACTCTATAGATATATAAGATTTTAGATGTTACCACCACCCACCTCAGTGAACTAAGTAGACAAATAAAAATAGAAATTTTTCTTTTTCAGATTTTCCTATTGTATTAATAGTCATCTTTTTTCTTGAAAATGTATTTCTGAATTATTTAAGCTTTATCTCTATTCTCAAGGAAGATCTTTGCTCTGTCCTTTCTTACTTTCCAGACTTCCGCATCCAATTTTAATATCATGCAAGCAGATCCCAACTTGTATTAGGTTTCCCTGAAAATATTCTTTAGTGAGTCACTTGTTTGGAACTGTGACAGATTTTACCCTAAAGCAGTATAAATGGTGATTAAGTTCTCAAAATCACTCATAAATGTCTTTCAAATATACACAAATTATAACAGCTCAACTTCAAATCCTGTATCAGAACAGACAAAAGAGGATAAAGATATAGGAAGGTCATTCCACTATTTTTCCTGAGCCTAGGTCAACATTAGGCAAAGAATTCAAAATAGGTTACGTGATCTATTACCCTCCCACTGTGATCCCCTCTGTAGCTACAGACATACCAAATCCTGGTAGCAGCTTTGCTTTCTTTTACGTTCCATACCCCAAATATTTTAAGCTTTAAAATGATCTTCCTTGCCCTAACCGGTTTGGCTCAGTGGATAGAACATTGGCCTAGGAACTGAAGGGTCCCAGGTTCGATTCTGGTCAAAGGCATGTACCTTGGTTATGGGCACATTTCCAGTGAGGGTGTACAGGAGTCAGCTGATTGATGTTTCTCTTTCATCGATTTTTCTAACTCTCCATCCTTCTCCCTTCTCCTATAAAAAAAAAAATCAATAAAATATATTTAAAATAAAAATAAAATAAAATAAAATAAAATAATCTTCCTTATTCCTACCAATCAAAGCTTCCTCAATAGGACTTTCTCAGGGAAGTGGGAGAGGGAAAACACCCTGGTGAACAAAGATTAAAATGTGAACCACCTGTGCTCTATTTTGAATGAAGAGCTCCAGATGGAACAAAGGGAGCAAAAGAAATCTAAGCTTTGGGCGAGCCAACGTGCCTGGACTGTTCCTTTTTTGTCTCTATTTTTTCCCTAACTTCACACCTGATACCTTGCAGTCATTCCTTCTCATAGCGCACAGTGCCAACCCTCTCATCGAGCTGGCATGTCGGAAGATGATGGAATCCAGTACATGGTTTCTATTTTCATTTGAGCTGCAGTGAAGGTTCTAATGGCTCTCCCGGAAAGGGAGTTTGGGAAAGTTAGCTGTCACGCCCATCCTCAGAGCCCCGTATCAACCTGGCTAGTTTCAGCTTGACTTCTTTCCCAATGCTTAACTTCTGCTCAGTATCCTAAGAGATCTGTCACTGGCCTGTGTATTCTTAGCCACAGGAGAAGACATTTCAGGAGGAAGTCTGTATTATCTGTTGCCACAGGCAACTGCCCAGTGGTTCAGACACAAGAAAAAACTGTCTAAGCTTTTGGTGGGAAAGGACTTGGGTGTCCTTTCCCTGGGAATGCCATCGCTGAGAACTCTGTGCTGAGGAAGAAGGGACTTCCTTACACTTTAATGAAGTCTTCCTGAAGAGATGAGAGTTGCTCTGCCCACATACTGAACTCATAAAATGATTCACAGGATGATTCATGCAAGTCACAGTCTTTTTTACAAGCTGAGTAAGTTTGATCACAAAGAGATGCATTCACTGATTTTGAGAATTATCGCTGAATGGTGGTTGCTGATCCAGAAAAAAAAAAAATACCTAAGCTATTCGGTCAGTCATATAATCTTCCGAGAAAACGAAAGTGATGTGATTCAATTAAACTGATTTAAAAAGCAGATCTCAGTTACTTCAAGTTTTCTTGTGTCTTATCTTTACCTATTGATCTTTCACACATTTGTTCATTCATTGTGCATTTTTTGTTCAGTCCCACCTCTGTGGGCGAATAACAAGAAGCCCATGAATCAAAGCCTCTCTGAAGAACTTTCACCTGTTTGGTGAGCCAAGAAATTCATACATGGGGTGGGGATGAAGGAGAGAGAGGGAGAGAGAATAATTAAAACAGTAAATAAAGCATGAAAATATATGCAGAGTTCCTTTTGAAAGGCAACACTTATTAAATTATGGGAACATTTTGCTATAATATATAGAATAACTACTTTTAAGCAATATATCAGCCCAGAAACTCTTTAGAGAAAGCTGGTGGTTCCAGAATCTCAAGAACCTGGGGGAGGAGGGAAGAGGGAAGAGAGAAAGAGAGAGAGAGAGAAAGAGAGAGAGAGAGAGAGAGAAAGAGAGAGAGAGAGAGAGAGAGAGAGAGAGAGAGAGAGAGAGAGAGAGAGAGAGAGAGAAAGTTAAAGTAAATTATAAAACAGCCCTGGCTAAATATACATGACTAGTACAATGTCACTACAATCAATAAAAACCTCTTTTATGAAATAATACTTCCTCCAGCTATGATGAACGAAAAAGGAAGATGGAAAAGGACTATCCAAAGAATACTGAAGAGGAATTTTCAGGAGTAAATGGACAAATAGATGCTGCTGTGGAATTAAATGGTGAGTATTTTCACCAAAAACTTTCTTTGTGCAATTAATCTGGGCTCTAATGTTAACAGAAAAGTGGGTTCCCAAATGGAAGTCCTTCATTCTTATCTTTGGTCCCAAGTCCCTTATAAATTTAGCAAACCAGATTAACCCCTAGAAGAATAACTATAAAAGGTCTGCCATTATGGTTCTCTCTTTGAGAAAGGGAAGTTTTAAAAGTATACCTTCAATCCATTAGTCAGCTACATTATAAAGTTTACCTGGTCAAAATTATCATTTTTATCTTTAAAATGCACATACTCTCAACTTTCCCAGTGTCTTTCCCCACTCCATCACTCAACTTCTGAAATTCAACACATAGTTTATAGTTTGGGAAGGTGATTTGAATTGAACTGGGTTGAATAAATTTAATTGAGTCTTTTGGACCAGTCAGCACCTTCTTTTTGAGAATATAGCGCAGAGCTGGACACTTCAGAAATGTAAAGACAGTTCCAGATATGGTCTCTGCTCTGCCAAAATGGTTAATATCTTTGGGAAACCCCTCCATCCAACAGAGATTAAATTGCTAGGAAACAAGGCTATTTATAATCTGGTGTTGAATCATGTAGTGGTCTTCACAACAATAGCGAGAGGTGATCTGAGAAAGAAAATATCAGAACCAGCATTCATAGTTGGAGAGTTCATGGTGGGACTTCAGCTAGAAGTTTGACTAGGGAAAGAAAGGGGAGGGGACTTCCTGGAGGGGAACAGCCTGAGCAAAAGCACCAAGCATCACTGAACTTGACACATCAGATGACCCCAAGGAGAAGGCTGGACCTGGCCAGAAGAGAGAAGGAGAGAGGTGATTGAGAAGTTAGAGGTGGCAGGTCACAGAGCTCAGTGAGAACCACGCAGAGGGCTTGCTAACTGCCACCTGACACACATTCCCAATTCCCCTTTGGCACCACATGAAGAAAATGACAGTTACAAATCCTCCCACTTATAAATTTGCGAGTCATTTTCAGTAACCACAATTTCAACTTTGTCTCTTTTAGGCTACATTTACTTCTTTTCAGGACCAAAAGCATACAAGTACGACACAGAAAAGGAAGATGTGGTTAGTGTGCTGAAGTCTAGTTCCTGGATTGGTTGCTAAAGAGGAAGGTCTAATCTTTCCTAAGGACTGAAGAAGACTGCAAGCGGCTGGTAACTGAATTTAAGGACTCAAGCAGAAATTAGGGTAGGGATTTTTCCCATAGCCTTCAGTTCTAAGGGCAACTCAGAGTTCATTGAAGAGAATTATACTTCTACAATTTTTTTATAGTTGTGGATTCATAATTTTAATCCAAATGAGAAATTCCTATGTGGTCAACTTCACACAAAATCAGAATCAAAAATAGTGTACTCTTCAGTTAGACACTCATTTCTTTTCTTACCTAATATCCTGAAGTAAATTGATAACTTTGGATTTCACTTCCAAGAAGAGCCTACTTGTGGATTCCCTGACAGATATATATATATTTTTTTTTGTAGGAACTGGTCATTACCATACAAATTATAATTAAATTTGTGGCTTCTGTGGCCTTAACATTTGCTATCATGAATACGAATTTATCCTTTTGTGCTTTAAACAAAAGTGTGTAAGTTTTGTTTCTCATTTTTGTTTGTTTATGTGTAAACATAAACAAAGTAGGTTATGGTCTTTAAAGTAGGTTATGGCAGGAAAACCTATTCAAGTAAATTTTCATATGAGGCCAGAGGTAGGCATTTTGCAACAGAAAAACTTTTAACAAAAGCCAATTAAAATGTTTTATAAGAACAATTTCTTCATTTCTCTTTTCTGTTCATATTTACTAGCTTCTATCACATTTTACTTGGCAACACATTCCTTGTGTATATATATAAACACCTCAAACCTTGAGATAGTATTGTGAGTATACAGAGCTAGAATAAATATCAGTAATTCCCTCTACTTCCTGCTTCCGGACAATAAAATGCCCTCAATGAGTGAGGCTCTTCTGAACACTTTTTTATTTAAGGGAGTTCATCTTTTGTTTCTGTTTTTGTTACTTCAAGCTGAACCTTTTTTTTCTACTTGTCATTAATACAG
The DNA here is from genome assembly GCF_014108245.1 of Pipistrellus kuhlii. Classification (NCBI taxonomy): domain Eukaryota; kingdom Metazoa; phylum Chordata; class Mammalia; order Chiroptera; family Vespertilionidae; genus Pipistrellus; species Pipistrellus kuhlii. The sequence continues at coordinate 54,955,462 of NW_023425595.1, read as the reverse complement.
ATAAAACATAGCTGCCTGTCATTATTATGATTTTTTTTTTTTACATTTAGAATGTAAGGATTCTAAAACACATTAGTGGTTCTGAAATTAGATGATAAAATACATTTAACATGCTTCATAGACTGCATGGAATATCTGAAGTGTTCAACAGATGCTAGCTATTATTGTTACTGTCATTTGTTAAATTTGTTTCATACGCTACACAGACAATAGTGTGGTAGGCCGAGAGACAGGGTTGAGGGGGTCAATGGGAGAGAAAAAGCGGGTATCTGTAATACTTTACACAATAAAGATACATTTTTAAAGATAAAATAAATAAAAATAAAAGCTTTGGGGCAGTTACGCAAGGGTATGCTAAGCTTTCCATTGGTGTCCTTTATTGAAAATGGTTATTTACGGCTCACATGTTGCATCTTTGACTATTGAAGAAAACTCTACTGTGCCTGTTTTCCAGTGTCAACTGCCTTTATAGAGTTAGAAAAGTCACTTTTGCAAAAACCACCTGAGGAGAACTTCTTAATATTAGTAAACAAGGAGGCAAACCAGCCTGGCAGTTCCGCAAATGGCAACCCTGGAGTTACCATATACTAGTATATATCAGCAATTCCACCTATGAGCAACAAAAACATATGTCCATACAAAATGTGTACACAAATGTTCATAGCAGCATTATCCATAATAACCAAAAAATGGAAACATGTCCATCAAGTAATGAATGGATTTTTTTCAGTGTGGTAAATTCATACAACTGAATTTTATTCAGCAATAAAAAAGGATTAATACATACTTCAACAGGGATGCATCCTGAAAACATTACACTAAGTGAAAGAAGTCGGACACAGGAGGCCACACAGTGTGAAATGTTCAGAAGAGAAAAATCCACAGAGACAGAAAGCTGACTAGTGCTTGTCAGGAGTTGGGGAAGAGGGAATAGGCGGAGACTACCCATGGCTATCGGATCTCTTTGTGAAGTGGTGAAAATGTTCTAGAAGCGATGGTGATGCCTGCAGAGTTCTGTACACTTTAAATGGATGAATTGTATGGTGGATGAATTATAGCTCAGTAAACCTGTGTTGCGTGCTGACCCAGGAACATGCACATTTTATTTATTTTTTTTAAATATATTGTATTAACTTTTTACAGAGAGGAAGGGAGAGAGATAGAAACATCGAAAGAGTCATTGATCAGCTGCCTCTTGCACATCCCCTACTGGGGATATGCTTGCAACCAAGGAACATGCCCTTGACCAGAATCGAACATGGGACTTTTCAGTCCACAGGCCGAAGCTTTATCCACTGAGCCAAACCTGTTTCAGCAGGTTACTTTTTGATGTCACATTTTAAATAAGACAGAGACTAGTTAGTTATTTCTCATACTCTTTTTCTTTTATACATCTTGCTCAGCTGTGTATCCTAGCTTCCTTTTTGGTTAGGTGTGGCCAAGTGACTGAGTTCTAATTAGTGGAATGCTGATGAAAAGAATAGCTGCAATCTGCAGGCCTGTGAAAATGTCTGGTGAATTCCCCAGGCATTTCCTCCCTGTGCATTTCTGTTGGTCTGATGTACATAATCCACTGAGCCAAACTGGTTTTGGCAGAACATGCACATTATAGTTACCCCAGCAAGTAAATTAATGTTTGGGGGGAGGGGGTAATGTGCTCTGAAACCTGACTGATGGGATTCAAACCCCAGATCTTCTATCTTTAGCTGTGCGATGTTGGTCAAGTTCCCCAAACTGTCTCAATTTCCCCCTTTGTGAAATTAGAATCGAATAGCACTTACCTCCTAGGAACAGCTGGAATCTTAAATACAGGGCTGGGCCAAAGTAGATTTACAGTTGTTCTAATATAATAATTAATAAATAATTTAAAAAATAGACCCTGTGTTTCACATACTCACAACTGTAAACCCACTTTTCCCCACCCTGTATAAAAGCCAAAACATGAAAAGCTCTTAGATAGTCTCTAGTACCCTACAAGGGGGCTCTCTAATTGTTGTTGTTTTGTTTTATTTTTTTAAGTATATTTTTATTATTGATATTATTACAGATGTCCCCTATTTCCCTCCTTCTCCCCTCCACCAAGTCTCCACCCCACCCCCAGTCTTCACCACACTAATGTCTGTGTCCTTGAGTTATGCGTATATATTCTTTGGTTATCTCTTTCCATTCTCCACACCGCTTCCCTCTGAGATCTGTCAGTGTGTTCCATGTACCCATGCCTCTGGACCTATTTTGTTCATCAGTTTATTTTGTTCATTAGTCTCCACATATGAGATCATCTGATATATGTACGTTCATAGCAGCATTATTTACAATACCTAAGTTCTGGAAACAGCCCAAGTGCCCATCAGTAGATGAGTGGATAATTGTTGTTTTTAAAGCAATTAGAATTAATTTTTGTTTTGAGATATGTTGGAGGATTTGTATATATCCTTTCAGATAGCTGAAGGCATGATGAGCTGTAGCACCACTAGAACCAATAACCAGTGACCTGAACTTTTTTTCCCCCCAAATTCCAAATTAAATCAATAATCAAATAATATACTGACTGTGATTGACCTCCATTTCCCCAAAAAATAATTCTTACAAATCATCATGTCTTAGTTGGTTCCCAGATATAATTGTACATATTCTGGACAGATAGAGTCTTCCTAATGCTTAAGAAACAGTGATTGTGTACACAAATGTTCATAGCAGCGTTATCCATAATAATGTCAAAGCTCAATCAGAACAGTTACATGCTCATTTGAAACAACAAATTTTGTACAGAAATAATTTACAACATAGACTCCCCACTTGGCCTCAGAGAAACCGAGTACAAAAACGTTTTGTTAAATAACACGTTTGAGGACAGTGTGGCTGAACTGCTCCATTGAGGATCAGGGTTTGTGTTCTGATGACCTCCATGCACTGTCCTGTTCACCTCAGGGATGACTCTGTATGGGTGGCCCAGTGCCCTTGGGAAGCACTAGTAAGGTTACCAAAGGACGGATGGATTCCCCTGGGCGGGGAGCTTCCCGAACAGCTCCACATTCAGCTTTTTGAGGCTGCCCTGCCAAATGAGCTGCGCAGTCTTGTGTTTGCCATTCTGTGTGAAATATTTCTAAGTTACCACACGATCTTTAAGTGCTTTCATTTATATATTATCCACGTGTTTTCTGTTTACTGCTGTTTTTAGTTCATTTCCTTCTACAGGCAATGATACTGAAGATTCCTTGTGACTATGTATAGCCAAAATTACCCAATGAAGTGCCATTGGAGACGAAATACGTAATGCTGGTTAGTGGGTTGTCATTTTTTACTTTCATAATGAAGCATTGAAAAGTCAAGGCCAAAGATTTTCTGTGTTTCTCCCATAGAAGCCTCAGTAAGAGGAAGAAACCACATCTTCCCACCATCTTTCACCTCCCGAGTCTGTCTTTGGTCCCGCTGCCTTCCCCAAGTAGTTTATCAGCATGCCCCGACTAAAGTGCATCCTATTGCACTCAAAATGCCACGATGCCTGATCCCTGCCTTGCTCCCAACACCTAGACTCAAATCTTAAATAGAATTGGAAAACTTGTTGGCAAAAGAAAAAAAAATTGAAGTAGGAACTTAGTGAATGACTCTGAGATCCAAAAGAGGACTCTTTTAATGCACATATTGTCTCTCATTCTAATCTCTTCTCCATTAATCTTAATCTAACATCCTTTCATTTAATTCAGTATATCATTTTAAATGGTTGGGGATGAAATTAAACTTTTGTTGCACATTGCAGAGTATTGTTCTGAGAACAGGCGTGATGAGAAGAGAAAAGGACTGGAGGAAGTCAAGGAGAAAATAGTTGCAAAAGACAAATTGAGAAATGCAACATTTAAATCCATTTTAGATCATCTGTAATAGGGGGTAAGGGGGACACACCATATCTGTATAAATATCAATGTGTTTATTCTTGAGAAATCCCAGGCCCTTAATGAATGATAAATAATGTAAGCTTTTATAAATGTGTAATAAATGTGTTTATAGCGGCCTCTATAAAGGATGAGATATCAAAAGTCCTATTAGAGCACATTCCACACACATGACTTGCAGACAGCCCAATAATTGTAGTGGTCACTGCTAAATTTTAAATGTATATCCGTAAAGAAACTGGCAATTTCTAGAAGTTGACATTATCAGCTGTTTCTTTCGAAAGACTTTCTCCCTTCCCTAAAATAGTTTTATCTCCACAAATAATCAATTCAATCTTCTTTGAGGAATCTAGGTACCCTTCCATATCCACCCTCAGTATTCAGTATTTTTAATTTATTAAAAAATACTTATTAAGTATTTACTTTATGTTGGCGCCACCTAGGCTCTGTTGCTCTCTAGTGTGAACCTCAGGGAGCTTATATTTTAAAGAAAGAGACATTCCCTGTGAATAAATAGATCCAGGTACAATGAAAGACATTGAAAATGCTTTGGAAAAATAAAGCAGGCAAGAGGATAAAGGACATCAGAGTATAATTTTATAAAAGCACATTTTGGGAAAGAACAAACTGAGTCAGGGATACTTATATAGACAGGCGAGCAAAGGGAAGGAAGGTGTCTCTAGGTTTCATGTTGAGAAAGTAGCAAGTATGAGATCTCAGGTAGAAAGGCCACTATGGCTGGAGGCAGTGAGGGAAAAGTAGAAAGAGGTGAGGTAGAGAGGAAGGCAGCCTGGTGGGCCACCTAAGGAGATCAGACTTCATGCAAATAAGATAAGAAGGGTTTCTGAGCTGGTGGATAACATGATCTCCCTTATGTATCAAAGGGTCACTCTGACTGCTGGGTGGCATGCAGCTTGTAAAACCATCATGAGTGGATGCAGAGACCAGGCCAGTGGCATTTTTCAGGGTAGAGATGATGATGATGACATTGACCTAGGAAATATCAAGAAAGATGCTAAAAATGGTCAGATTGAGGAAAATTCTTCAGATAAAGTCAATAGGATTTGCTCCTAAAATGCATGTGGAATTTAATAAAAACAAGGGAGCCAAGAATTACTCCAAGGTTTTTGGCCTAAATGAGTGACAGCATGAGGTAAAATGAGGGGGACTAGAGGAAGAGCCCATGTATGAGAGCTGGGGAGATGTCCAATTAGGTAGATAAATGTAAAAGCTTGAGTTCAAGGAAGAATTTGCAGCTGGAGGTAGAAATTCTGGAGTCATAGTCCTTATATTATTATTTGCAACCTTTTGAGCATCCCTTCCCCGCAAATAGACTACCATGGAAATTGAGGCAAAAATCAGTTATAAAAGAAGGAAGCAGATAAAAATATTCTCAAGTTTTAAGTCACTATTTAGCATTCAATCTACTAATCCATGCTTCTTTTCCTCATCAAAAACATGGTTTAATTTTCTTTTCTTAAAAAATCCTTATGGTTAAAAGTATTACATATGTCCCTTTTTTCCCCCATTGACCCCTTCTAGCCCGTCCCCATCCCCCACCCCAGGAATTCACCAGCCTATTGACTGTGTTCATGGGTTAAGGGTGGGTTGAGTAATTGATACATAACCCATGGACACATAATAAAATGCATACAAATTCTTTGGCTGATCTCTTCCCACCCACCTTCACCTTTCCTCTGAAGAACTGGTTTCATTTTCAACGAGAGTTTTTGAGGTTTTGAAGGATTTTTTTTTCTCAGTTTTTCTTTTCTTAGTACAAAAATTTTTTATAATCACAAAGGAAAATACAAAATCTTAAGACTGCTCTTCTAGAAGAAAGTTGTTGGTAGTCTAGGAATTTATTAAATAAGGTAAAAGAACTTTCAAGATTTTTTAATTTATTTTTTATTAAGATATTACATATGTGTCCTTATCCCCTCATTGCCCCCCATCCCACTCCTGTTCATGCCCTCAAGTCCCTGGTGTCTATGTCCATTGGTTAGGCTTATATGCATACAAGTCCTTTGGTTGACCTCTATCCCCTACCCCCATCCTCTGCTACTTTCCCTCTGAGATTTGAGCATCTGACCGATGCTTCTCTGTCTCTGGATCTGTTTTTGTTCATCAGTTTATGCTGTTCATTATAATCTGCAAATGAGTAAGATCATGTGATAGTTATCTTTTTCTGGCTGACTTATTTCACTTAACATAATGCTCTCCAGCTCTATCCATGCTGTTGCAAATGCTAGGAATTCACTTTCAAGATTTTTTTAAAATCCTTTTCATTCTTACAGTGAAAACACCTGTGTAATTTCACCAAACCTTTCAGAGATAGTGACTAGCAAAATCTTTACCACATTAATTCGTGTTTATCTGAATACCAGACTCTCTGTGCATTTACCTGAAGGTCAAGACCTTTCCCAGCACTCAAATCAATCTTTGAAACAAGTTATGCCTGGAACCTCAGTCCAGTCATTCTTGCTCTCCCATGGGCCAGTACACCCAGGCAAGGATGAATTCCAGTTATGTCCACCCTTTCCTGCCTGAACCAGTGTGTGCAACCAGGCCCCTGCCTTGGTTTCCTTTCCCAGTCAACAGATTTATAACCCTGCCATAAACCATAGATCACTTGCCTGGTATCCCAAAATTATATTCAGGGCCATAATATTTCAATCATCATTGCATACTGAATCTTCTGAGCCTCATAATAGCCCTGTATTATTATTGCTTCCACAGTTACCCAGATAAAACTAGACATTAATATGAACACTAGGGGCCCAGTGCATGAAATTTGTGCACTAGGGAGGGGTCCCTCAGTCTGCCCTGCCCCCTCTCATATACTGGAATCCCTCAGGGGATGTCCTACTGATGGCTTAGGCCTGCTCCCTGTTGGAGCAATCTGGCCTCCCTTTGCGGGAGGCGACTGGGCTGATCAGAAGAAGGCACCAGCCCCATCACCCTGCTACTGCAGCCACTGTCAGTCACTGCAGCAACCAAGGTATTTTCATCAACACGGACTCCAGTCCCCTCATCATGAAAAAATGACAGCTTTCTTTAGGCATTTTCAAGATGTGCATTTTATAAGATATGACATTTCTTTCTTTATTTTTCTTCTTATCCTCACCTGAGGATATGTTTCCATTGATTGCTTCCCCTTCCCTCCGATTCCAGGCTTGGCCACTTCCCAAGCCTACAACCTCTGCCCCAGGCTGTAGGCTTGGGAAGCAAGTATCCAATCCCCCAAGCCTAAAGCCATCATGGGATGGCCTGCTGGGAGTGACCTGGGTACCAAGGAGGTTCCTGGAACCCAGGTATGAATGCAAATTAACTGCCATCTTCATTGGGTTAATTTGCATACTCACTCTGATTGGCTGTGGGAGTAGCAGAAGTATGGTCAATATACATGTTTCTCTATTATTAAGAAAGATATACAGAGAAAAAAATCAATGCTAATTAATTGCCAAGTTACCCAAAATACGGGGAAATGTGACAAGAGAGGATGAAAGAAGAAAGGAAGCTTGGATTTTTCCTTCCTACAAATGAACATATGGTTGGATTTTGTTATTTTCAGAACATTAATTCTCTAAGTGGTTCAGTTTAACTCCCAGGACTTCCACCTTTTCATAAACACAACTAGAAAATCAGATCTTTCTCACTCTCTCTCTCTCTCTCTCTCTCTCTCTCTCTCTCTCTCTCTCTCTCTATCTCTCTCACACTTTCTCTCTATTCCTCCCTACCTCCATCTCTTTCTCTTTTTGCTAATTACAAGTTAGTCACAAGAATATTTCCATAAGGTTCAGCCAGCTCAAATTTAGTTTGAAAGCCTGAAACTAAATAGGTTACATGTATGTGAATGAAAGTTTTACTACATCAGAAGCAAGCTTCAAACTACTACAGAAAGTAAAGGCTGGTCTGAAAAATATATTACCCAAAAAACTCCAACAACCTGTTTCTGGATCTTTCCATTATTCTGTATGTCCTCAACGCATCAGCCCAAGGCTCTCTCTGTCTTTATCAATATGGGAAGAGAGGATTGAAAATGATTTATCATATTAATTTCTTTCTTCACTCAGGATACTTATTTACTTATTTATTTACAAGGGAAAAAATGGAACATCCATAACGAAAGACACTAGCTCTGGAATACTTTTACATTCTAGGGAAGTCGGTCTAGGTTTATGGTCTTTGTTTATATGAGTTGTGTTTCCTAGGTCCCACTACCATGTGATGAGCTTGTATTATATTTAACACTGATAAATCAGAGAAAAGACTGAGCTTCTTTCATAAAAACCAAATTATTAAACCACTCTGATTTGCCAAAGAATTACTGTTGTTATGTGAACTTAAATTATTATCATGTTCCTGAGTTAACGTTAAGTCTCTAAAAAGGATTTGAAAAATATATATATATATTTGCCATATTAAAGCTTCACTTTTCTTGGTTTGTGTTCATTTGGAAAATATCAGAATTACATAAGTGGTTATTTATCTCTATAAAAATACCAGAACAGAGTTTCTTTAAGTTAAGAGACATATAATCTAATTCTTCAATCCTCTCCAGTATTAATAACTTCCAGACTCCGAGAGTGTTTCTCACTCTCACAATTGAAAGCTAGAGCCTTTTTCAGTTACAGCCATTAGCACAGAGAGACACATAAGCTTATGGTTTCAGTCTCACTCTTCAGCCATGAGTCAAGAATAAATACAGAAATATAAACATGAACTGTTCTAGATCTCAAATAATTATTTTTCTTCCTACTGGGCACAAAAGCATGAATTGATGTAAGCCACAAATATAGATGAACAGACATACAAACAAACCAAAAACACTAATCAACCAGATTCTCTTGTTTATTTCTCACCCAATAGAGAATTCATCTCCATCATCCAGAGATCATAAAATGGGTACTCCATAAAACCAATTTCCCAATCATTGATGCAACCAGTTAGGGTTGTATTTTTTTGTTGTTGTTGTTTTGTTTTGTTTTTACTATGGACAAACCAGAATGGAAAAACAAAAAAACACCCAAAAGCAGTAGAGAGATGGAGGAAAGACTTGAGAGAACAGAGAATAAGCAAATTCTCCGGAATTTACGCTGAAAGCTGAGAAGGGACGTGCCCACATTAAGCAACCACTAGTGAACTTCTGAAACACAGCTTTCTTGATACTTTGTCAGAGGAGCCCATTCTGGCTTCTCGGTGGAACTTCCAAAACTGCTAAACGATCATTTTCTAAAAGGTAAAGTCATTCTCAAACAAATACACAATGAGCAAGTGTCAAAGAATTTGTCTATTCAATGAATGTATATGGTACTAATAAAAGATTTGAATAATATATATATATGCAATGAGGGAGGCTGACATGATTTTGCTAATAAATGCAAAATTGGTTAATATTGCAGGTCCATAAAATATAAATTTCACATTTTAAAATTTTATCTCTATAGGGCAATATGCCTCTGTGTTTATATGAACAAGATCGTTTGTGTTACTGTGGAAACAGAATGCATTGTTACCAGTGTTCCACGGCTTACTTTCCATTCTTGCAGAGCGATGAAATAGTTTAGTCACTTGGAGATAGTCAGAGAATTAAATAGAATCAAATAATCCCTGGAGGGGATTACACAACACTCAGGACAATTCATGGAAAGAACACTCAATCCTCTCTTTTTTATCCTTTCCAAGTGTGATCATTTTTTCTGAAACTTAAAATAAATTTTAAAAATAAAATCTCCCACATCAATGTCTTCAGTCTTACATAATTAACTCTTTGTTCAGCTGCAGCAGGGGCTTACATATGTCCATCTGGGCTAAGAAAAAAACAGCACTGGTGCTGGTAATTATAAGCATTCAACTAGAGTTTGCCATTATTTGAAAGTTTGTTCTAATATTAGTTTTTAATATGCTGGTGGAACTTTTGGGTTAATTTTTTTAATTTCTTTTATACGTAGTTACAAAAAAATAATTTCTAATTAAATGAACACATTTAAAGTTAAAATTAAACAAAAGACAGCCCTCTAAGTCAGAACAATGCTTTCCCCTCCCATTTTGGCCAGACACTATTCCTTAGAAAATTTATTATTAGGTAGAGTTACTGAGAGATGAGACATTTGAGAGGCAGGACATTTCCTGAAGCAGAATAGCTGATGTGGCCCCTGGAAAGTCATCTGAGCCCCTGAGCCCAGTGCTTGGTATGTGGTAGCTATTGCTCCTTCATATCTGGGTAAATGCAGGCAGGTCCAGAGCCTCCTGTCAGGGACTAGCAGCTGTCCCCTTGCCTCTATTTACCCAGAAACCAGCCTTCACTCCCACACCTGAGCCCTGGCTGGGTGGCTCAGTTGGTTGGAGCATAGTCCCATACACCAAAGATTGTAGGTTCAAGTCCCTGTTAGGGCACATATGTAAGTTGCGAGTTTGATCCCCAGTTGGGGCATGTATGGGAGGCAAAAGATTGATGTTTCTCTCTGAACACCTATGTTTCTCTCTCTCTCTTGCTCTCTGTCTCTCTTTCTTGCCTCCCCTTCCTCTCTCTCTCTAAAATCAATGAAAAACTGCAGGTGAGGGGTTTTTTTAAAAAACCCCACACCTGACAAGTAGTCAGATCTATGTCTATTACTGAAGCAGTGCAGTGCCAAAATAAAATATTTTCATCAAACGTTTTTGGGTACAACCAAAGTTTTATCAACAGCATAAGAAACTTTTGAAATTTGACATTTTTACCCTTGATAAGTAAATAAGTTAATAAAAAAATAAGCAGAGAAAATGTTCTGGAAAGAGAAATGGTTCAAATAGACAATAAGAAGAAAATAGCATAACTGCATAAGAAAATTGTAAAGAGTTTGAACTTTTATATTTGACTTACATTGCGAAAGATCCTTAAAAATCATGTTGAAGAACTTCACTTTATTCAACAAAAAATGCAGTTTACAAAATAAACTTTCTTTTTTTTTAAACTGAGCTAACAAAGTAAAGGAGGTATCCTAATACAGTGATTGGCAATCTGCAGCTCGCGAGCCACATGTGACTCTTTGGCCCCTTGAGTATGGCTCTTCCACAAAATACCACAGCGTGGGCGAGTCTATTTTGAAGAAGTGGCATTGGAAGAAGTTTAAGTTTAAAAAATTTCTCTCTCAAAAGAAAATTCAATCATTGCACTGTTGATATTTGGCTCTGTTGACTAATAAGTTTGCCAACCACTGGCCTGATATATAAGAACCCTGGGTCCATCACATCCACAATGACCAGAGGCTGGACCTAACGCCCAGGCTGCAGGTGCAGCAGGCTCTGGTGGGTGGGGACTTTGTCAGGGAGGACAGGGCTGGGGAAGGTGGTCCCTGCTCCCTGTGTGCTGAGGGGCTGGGAGGACTCCACAGACAGAGGTAGCACCGGCTACAACCAGGTGGCTGTGGTGGTTGGAGGCCCCCTCTCAGCCAGCCACCCTCACTCTCACCCTCACCCTCGCTGCTGGATGATCCCAGGTACAACCTCCTGGCCCAGAAGGTGTGCGATCACAGGGACAGCCACTGTGACGGGCCAGATTGATTTCCCCCTGGCTGTGCCACACGGGTTTGCAGATCTGCAGAGGCCTCCACTGCGTGCATCCTCTCCCCATCCTCACGTGTGAATTTCCCCCAGCGCACCATCATCACCCATGCTTGCCTGCAACAGTTTCGGACCACAGCATGTGCACATCCCACCCCCCTCCTCCACTGCACTTCCCTCGGTCCCACCAGCCCTCAGGCACCTTCCCCGACCAGTTTCCTATGAGGTCTCTGTGAAAATCCAGCCCTCGGAGCACAGCGCACCTGTCTCCAAAGGCAGTGGGCAGCCTGGCTCCCTGTGTGCTGAGGGCCTGGGAGGACCTCACTCACAGAGGTAGCACCAGCCCAGCGACAAGGAGGTTGTGGTGGCAGTGCACTCCCTCAGCCAGCTGCCCTTGCTCTTGCCCTCGCTGCTGGCTGATCTCAGGTGCAGCCTCCTGGCCCAGACAGTGTGTGATCGCAGGGACAGCCACAATGGCAGGTCAGATTGACATGGAGGGCAGTTGAGGATGAGATCAGGCCTGCAGGGGAGGGCAGTTAGGGATGATCAGGCAAGCAGAGGTAGATAAGGGCAATCAGGCCAGCAGGAGAAAGCAGTTAGGGGTGAGATCAGGCCAGCAGGGGAGGGCAGTTGGGGATGAGGTCAAGTTGGTAAGGGAGGACAGTTGTGGGCAACATCAGGCAGGCAGAGGCAATTAGGGGCAATCAGGCAGTAAGGCAGAGACAGTTAGGGGCAATCAGGTAGGCAGGCAGGCAGGCATGTGAGCAGTTAAGAGTCAGTGATCCACCGAGACCGGTTTGGCTCAATGGATAGAGCGTCGGCTTGGGGATTGAAGGGTCCCAGGTTAGATTCTGGTCAAGGGCATGTACCTTGGTTGCGGGCATATCCCCAGTAGGGGGTGTGCAAGAGGCAGCCGATCGATGACTCTCTCTCGTCGATGTTTTTAACTCTCTATCTCTCTCCCTTCTTCTCTGTACAAAATCAATAAAATATATTTTTTAAAAAATTAAAAAAAAAAAAAGCCAGTGATCCCAGTGAAAGAGGGATATACAACTGCTGGCAGTTACAGTTAGATGTCCCCCAAGGGGTCCCCACCTAGAGAGGGTACAGGCTGGGCTGAGGGACCCACCCCCCATGCACAAATTTCTTGCACCTGGCTACTAGTTTTAATGATTATCGGTTCCTAACCTCAGGAGGTCCCTGAGTGAAATTTGAAACTGGCCCCCATTCACAGAGGGTATGGAGAGACTGAAGAAAGGGGGCGGGCCACTTCAGATAGAAGGGGGGCGGGTTTAATGCACAAGGGAACTTTGGCTGTCCTAGCCAACAACAAATGGGTAGCTCTCCACAGGTGCCCGCCAGAATCTTAGTTTACATAGAGGCCTTATCTGAGCTCAGTTACATATTAAGTCCAGATGGTCTCTGAAACTCCTTACTCTCCCAGTGCTGCGTCTTTGAACTGGCTCCTAGCTCAGGAAGGGTAGGCAGGAATAGGAAGCACATTCCAAGGCTGGGAGGGACTCGGGGAGGAAGAACTTCTAGTGCCAGGATCCAGCCCAAGGTCAACCAGTGGTCACATCCTCTAGATCAGCGTTTTTCAACTGCTGTTCCGCGGCACACTAGTGTGCCGCGAGATGTTGCCTGGTGTGCCGTAGGTGCAGACAAGACAAGAATTTTATAATTTTTCACTATTTTGTTTACTTAATATTTCATAATAAAGTAATTATAAAATACTTTCTTTGTGTTTATTTGATTCCTATTCAAGAGAATTACTTTATATATAGTCAATATAGGCACAGAGTTAAATTTTTTAACATTTTCTAATGGTGGTGTGCCTCGTGATTTTTTTCATGAAACAAGTGTGCCTTTGCCCAAAAAAGGTTGAAAAACACTGCTCTAGATGACTTCTCCAACTAAGCTGCCTTTGCATTAACTGAGAGGAACAATTGTTTACACACCTTATATGAATATAGTGGACTTTTTTTTTTTTTTTATCTAGAGGAGGAGGATCAGAAGAGAAATGAGGAGGAGAAAAATCCTCATGTGACATTATTGCAGACATAGTCACAAAAAATTACTCTAAGAAAGTGCTTATAAGAGTTTATAAGCGTTTACTCTTAAATTCTACTAGATACGTCATCACAGACTGATAGGAAGCAGTTTGCAGACAGTCTGCGGACCACATTTTAGGTAGCCCTGGTCCACAGCACATAGCCATTCAAGACGGTGAGCCTTAAACTCCAACTTTTTATCATAACAATATCATTCAGCAAGTTTCCAATCTGAGAATGCCATCACTAAGAATCACCTGTGAAGTATGTCTATAATATATATATATTTATGAATTATCTAAAAAGCCAGTTACAGAGGAGACAATATAAAGAAAGAAAAAGGAAGAAATAGAATTGACTGACAATGTCAAATTGCACCAAAAATCATTTCAGTAAGTCTTGGTAAGACCTAATCATAAAACATTGTAATCAAGTAAAAAATTCTGCTTTAAACAATAAATAATTTTTAAAGTAAAGTTCAAAAATAAAAGAAAAAAAATCTACTAAGGAGAAACTAACAGAACATTGAATAACATTTCACCAAATAAAAATTAAATGAGAGTTTAATTCTTAAGCAAGTAAGAATGTTCTCAATAGTGAGAATGGTTAAGCATTTCATGTAATACCTGTCATACCAAGAAACCCTAAGGGCCTGGCATCGTGGGACTTACCCTTGTCTATTTGGAGAAGTCAGCCAACTCCTGCCCAAGATTTAATTATTCTTCTCGTAAAGAACCCAAAATTCCCAAATATGACCACGTGGCTGACCATGGTGTGCCAAGAACTTCAGACCAGTGGAGCTCAAGAATTTCAGTATCAAAGAGCACCAAACCACATCACTAATAACAAAATATAGTACATTCGGTTCCCAGGTTTTAATTGGGTTGTATTTGAAAACTTTGATAGTTAATTCTTTAGAACTCAGAACATATTTCTTATGATAATGATCTTATAAGCTAACAAAAGACAATGGGGGAGGGATATTACCTATCAGAAGAATTGTTGGGTTATAATATAAGCATATGATCAGCTTTAATATACCACCAAATCATCTTCAAAAGTGGTTGTCCTGATGTACACTCCACTCAGCAGTGTGTGAGCTCTAGAGAATCATCATTTTAATTGAGCATTTGTTATATGACAGGCACTGTGTAAGTGCTTTACATGTGAGTTTAATTTATTTCAGAGAGGAAAGGAGAAGGAGAGAGAAATAGAAACATCAATGATGAGAATCATTGATGGGCTGCCTCCTGCCCGCCCCCTATGGAGCCCACAACCTGGGCATGTACCTTTGGCTGGAATTGAACCTGAGACCCTACAGTCCTTATGGCCATGTGTTATTTAATCTTCACAACTCAGTGAAGTGGGTATTACTGTTATCTCCATTTTCAGGGTAAGTGAACCTGCCCCTGTCATATGGCTGAAAAGAGGCACAGTCAGGATTGGAACCCATGCCTGGTGCTCTTAATCATTAAACCTTCCCTGGGAAGAATTACAGTGCACACAAAGCAAACACATATGAAAAATAACCCACATAGGGTTGCCAAATGGGACAGGGGTTGGAGGAATAGATGAAGAAGGTGAACGTACTAAGAAATGCAAATTGGTAGCTACAAAACAGACAAGGGGATGTAAAGTACAGCATAGTCAAACGGTAGTTTTAGGGGAATATAGGCAGGCTTAGGGAATTTTTAGAATTGGGGTCCATGGGAAAAAACTAAGGGCTTACAGACTGGGGGAAGGTACATCTCCATAACACAAGGAAGCCAGGTGCAGCTACATTTCCCTAAGACAAGGGAACTGGAAGTAGCCAAAAAAAAAAAAAAAAAAAAAAAAAAGGTTTATATTTACAAAATAAAGGAGGAACAAAGCCCAGAGGGAATAAGAGGACAATGAGGGAGAAAGGTCTCAGGAATTACTATAGTAACCAATTCAAAAGGGAATATTGACCAATCACAGAGGATATCAGGACACAGGAACTGCAGCCTTTATAAACCATGGAAACAGGAAGTCTCTGGGACTCTTTTCCTCTCCCCACATGGGACTCTGAACTTGTTCTTCAATAAATCTCCACCTTTGCTAAACTATCCTCTGTCTGTGGATTCGCTCTTCAACTCCAGTGGACAAAGAATCTGGGTTCCAGTCCAAAAATTTACTTCATTAGGGAATATAGTCAATAATCTATAATAATAAAAACCTAATATGCAAACAGCAGAATCGCCATCCGGAGCTGCTGCGAAGGCCTAATCTTGCATAAATTTCGTGCACTGGGCCTCTAGTGTTATAATAACTACGAATCATGCCAGGTGGGTACTAGTATTATCGAAAGAATCACTTTGTAAGTTATATAATGTCTAATCACTCAGCTGTACACCTGAAACTAATATAAGACAATATTGAATGTCAACTGTAATTGAAAAATAAAATTTTTAAAAGAAAAATACTCCTCATAATATCGTAAAGAAAGAGGTGCATTTGTTCCTGTGCATAAATCAACTGTCAGTTCTGCAGAGGATGTACGTGAGAGCTGATGAAAGCAGACAGGAGGAGGATTGAGAGATTTGGGAGGAGGGGAAGGAAGGCTTAGGCGAGGCTGGAAGATGGACCACACACAAGTGAGGTCCCAGCTCTAGGGTTTGGCTCACTTTGCCATCAGCAGGTGTAGCCTTGTGCATAGGCCACATTCTTGGTGGTGAGGGGTCTGATTTTTCTGTCTCCAAAACAATAGACTCCAGGACTCTAAATGAAAAGATGATTTTCATCCACACTTCACCTTTCCCAGGAGAGAAAATGACTCTTCCTGGAACTGCGCCCGCCCTTTGTTCTTCGGCTGTTTGTTGTTTCTGAGTGGGATTTTCTTCCCCTCTTCCTCATTCCCCTGGTGCAGGTCTATTCCCACCAATCTGGCAGGAATTCCTCTGAAAATGCAGCGGTCTCTTTGATGAGCTGAGCCTGGCAGACTTCTAAGCAAACGCCGGGACCACAGGTGCTCTGAGCCGCTGGCTGCCTGAGCACCTTCCCAGAGCCCACAGGCAGCTGTGCATGGATCATTGGATCATTGGGTTTTCCCCCTTCACATTCTTGAACTCCCCCGAGGGAGGGAAACTCTGGGAAAGTCAGTCTGCCTCTTTGAGAACCAAGTCGGTTTGGCCTTACTCTCTGGGGAGACACTTCCCTGAGGCAGCTTAGACTGCTGCATTCTAGCTCAAATGCCTCCACATTTCCACCTTTGAGGTCACACTTTTCTCCAACATCCAAACACAGTAATGACAGCCCCGAATCTGCCTTAGGTCTCAAGTCATCATCACCCATGGCCCCTGCCTCTCGCCCAACACCATTACCACTCAGATCCTCTGCAACTTTGCAGGTTGCGGGGAGGGGTGCTTCCGTTCCCTCTCATCTCTTATCTGTCCCATCATCACTTCTCTCCAAGCTCCTTCTTGGAGCAGCATCAAGGCCATCTGGGCCTTGTAACCCTTCCTGGGCCTGCTGTCCTCTTCAGCATGGACAGAGCCCCTCTTCCTCAGGCCCCAGCTCATTACGTGCACAATGCTGATGTGAGCAGCGGGTTGAATGCAGGCTTAAGCAGAAGCTTAGAGCACAGAACAGGAAACAACTTACAGCTGAATATCAAAGCTCTCTGATGACATTTCCTGACATTCTCAACCAATATCCCATTCTGGCTGTTTCTCTTCTCTAATCTCACAGCTGCTGTAGCCTCTTCCCTTTCCTCTTGCCTGTATTCTCCCTTCTCCCAGTTCCCCAAATTCAGACACCTTTGAACACTTCCTTGGCAGCACCAGGAAAAACGCGAAATTCCTATTACTTGATCACATTGATTAATTTAGCTTCCTCTGCCTCCATTTCCAGTTCCTGGGCCTGGACTTTCATAATCAAAAGGCCACAGAAGATATTCCCAAAACTGTCCATTATAGGCTTCCGACCTCAGCGGTGGCCCCGATCTCTGCATCTATTTTTAACGACGTCAATGTTTTCAGTTCAGGTTTCATTAGTTTCATGGTGAAAACACTGTGCTTTCCTGTCCCAGGAGTCTGTAGGTCGGAGAGCACCTCCCAATGTCATCTCCCCCCACAATCTGGTCAAAGGTCAGAGCTGAGACTTTTTTCCTCCTCTTTCCTAGGTAAAATTCTTCTCAAGGACATGGTCTTTGAGAGAGGACTCATATTTCCAACACCAGGCAAAGCTTAACTCAGGGATTGTTCATATGAAAGGATGCAACAATTCTTCCCTCCACTCTTCCCTCTGGGAACATCAGGCACCTCTGGATCATGGAGTCAACACAGAGAAGCCACAAAGACATGGAATCAAACAATAGCAAACTCTCGTCACATTCAAAAGAATATTTCAGCAATCTAAAACACTATTCTAACTTCAAGATGCATGATATTTACCTATGAGATATTTGGGTCTTATTTCCATGGTCTCTATAAAAAAACTTATTGTTCCTCTCCTCTATGCCAAGAGTTTAATCGCAGAGGTCCTGGAAGGTGGGGATCATTACTCTCACCTAGCAAGTGGTGTACCTGTGAGGAGGCTAAAAGGCTAATTCCAATGTAACCCTGATATTTTTTTTTTTGGGGGGGGGGGGGGAGAGAAGGAAGGTTAGCAATCTGAATCCATGCCAGCAAGCCCAGTGTACATTCTTGAAAACCTATAATTAAGTCACTACCTCTTTCCCAGAAATTGGTCTTGCAGAACCTGTCACAGGCCATAAAAGTGAACAGTGCACTGCCTCAGAAGGAGGGTTATTAATGCTGGCACCAGGCTAGACCATCAGATATGGCCTGGTGAGGCCCATCATCTGGGGGCCTTTTTGCAAAGCCCACGAAAAGGACCAGAAGCATAATCCATATTTGTGGGACAAAGACCCCAGAAAGATATGAAAGAGAAGCCCCCTTCATGTTACTTTACTCAGATTTTGAAAGTTATTCCTTTGGGTCAGCCGGTGTAAATAAACAGTGTAACTCCCAGCCCTGGCAGCTTGGCTCAGTGGACAGAGCAGCAGCCTGCAGACTGAAGGGTCCCAGGTTCAATTCCAGCCAAGGGCACATCCTGGGTTGCAGGCTTGATCCCCAGTGAGGGTGTTCAGGGGGCAGCCAATCAATGATTCTCTCTCATCATTGATGTTTCTCTCTCTCCTTCTCCCTTCCTCTCTGAAATCAATAAAGAAATTTTATATATATATATATATATATATATATATATATATATATATATGTGTGTGTGTGTGTGTGTGTATGTATATGTATATGTATATGTATATGTATATGTATATATAAACAGTGTAACTCTTTTTCTCTAAAAGAGTTGCTTGGTTTTTCTTTGGTCTTCTGCAACACCTGAAGCCCACAATAGTTGAGATTTTTGCCTCAAAAATGCCGGAAGAATAATTAAACCTTGCTCTTCAAATCCCAAGTCCTTAGCAAATTATGTTTCTCCAAAATACAGGAGACAGTAAGTCAAACATCCAAGTGATATGCAATTTCCTCATATCCCAAGTCCTCCAAAAACTACATAAGAAAAGGGGGCATAGGGGCAATGGGACAGTGATGTTACCTCTCCTGACCTTCTGACGGCAAGGCCCCTGATTCATGTTCTTCCAGGTAGTCAAGGGAGGGGCAGAAGTTTCTCTTGAGCCTGACACTAAATTTGCTTATAGCTCAAAACTACCCACATACCACAGAAGCACATCTAGGGGATGGCTTATTCTGATCCCCCTCAGTACCCCGTGCTCCATAACAAGAAATCTGAGTTCCAGTCCTGGTCTTCTGCTAATGAGCTCCATGTTCTTGGATGATTTGCTTCATCTTTCCAGACTGATTAAATCTCAGTCTGCTCTTATCTATCACCACATGCCAGCAACTCTAAAAAAATACCATCGATGAAATATTCCCCCTCTAAAAATCTTGTAGTAATCTATGTTCCAAACAAATGCTCAAGTTATTATCGAATTTTAATTATATATATATATATATATATATATATATATATATATATATACTTCCAAGTAGTACATTTTTATTATTTATTTTCATGGATATTGTGCCCCACATAGAACTTAATTCAGAGAACGTTTAGCTAAACAGTTAACCTTGGACAAGTGAGGACTTGAAAGTTAGTTGGTAATGGTTCAGGCTCACTCTGGCACATTTGTTTCACCAATCTCTGTAATCCAGGATTTAAACAGTATTTTCAAAATATGCATGGGGTTATAAAAATGAGAAAACAGAATTTGAATTTCATCAATTCTATAATTTCTTGTGACCACGTGGAGTTTTCATTTGTATTTTAAATTTTTCATTGGAACAGACATATGAAAGATGTTAAACTCAATCCAAAAGACACAAACATATATAGCATTGTTATTTCTGCAATTGACATAAAATGAGATTTTCTTTATGACTCTGACAAGCTTATTCTTAAGTTTAAGACTTTTCCTATGTGTCTATTTTTTGCTCCATGTGAAAGAAACTTTTCAAAAATTAAAATGAACAAAACTGTTCTTCAACTAACCATGACAAATTTTATACAAAAATCAATTATGATAGAGTTCTGGCTCAAAAACAAAAACTGTAATGTTATTCGCTATTATGATAGGTTATTAGGAGGAATAAAGGTGTTTTTTCTCTTTTTAGCATTAATGCAATATTCCCTCCTTTCTGCTTTTGTAAATAGTCTTATTGAAACACAGCCGCATCCATTTATATATGTATTGTCTATGCTTTCATGTGACAATGTAAGAGCTGAATAGTTGCAACAGAGACCAACACATGGCCACAAAGCCTAAAATATTTTTTTTTTCTGGCCCTTTATCAGGAAAGTGTGCTGGCTCCTCTACTAGACTCCTTAAAGTGAGAATGCTGTCTTATTTTGCTTTGAAAGAAGAAAGGCAGATTAGCATAATGGTCATGATGCAGGCTTAAGGATAGATTAAAAAGATTTACCTCTGGTTCTGCTATTCCCTTATAAGTAACTATGTTCAAATCTCATATTCAAATATTTGTTTTATTTGTTTTCCAGGCATGATTATACATAAAATATTCAGTAACTGACAATTTTTCTTTCTGCATTTCTTTCATTCCCTGATTATAATTGAAAGGAGACAGAGGATCTGAAAAATGGCTCACTCATTTGCTCCGGCCTCTGATTTGGCACTTGGAAAGGGTGGCCCACAGGTGAAATCTAACTGAAAGGCATGTTTATAGTGCATGGTGTCCACCCGCATTGTGTTGTTAGCCCATATAATAAAAGGCTAATATGCAAATCGTCCAAACAGCAGAACTACCAGTCACTATGATATGCACTGACCACCAGGGGGCAGATGCTCAACACAGGAGCTGCCCCCTGGTGGTCAGTGTGCTCTCACAGGGCTCATGGCTGGCGAGTACAGCGAAGGTGGTGGGAGTCTCTCCTACCTCTTGGCAGTGCTAAGCATGTCCAACTGATGGCGTAGGCCTGCTTCCAGGGGACAGTAAGTCAGACATCCTAAGCCATCAGTTAGACATCCCCCAAAGGCTACCAGACAGCAAGAGGGTGCAGGCGGAGCTGAGAGACACCTCCCCCCCCCCCCCAGTGCATTAATTTTATGCATCAGGCCTCTAGTTTACTTATATTAGTTAAGACTTAAAAAAAAAATTGAGGTTTTCATGTAGGTTTAAGACGTTCTGGCATCTCTGGAGAAATTAGAAAGCCAGGTGGCAATGAGCTGCAGCTGAGCAGCAGTCCCACTGCTCGGCTGCCTATGGGCTCTTCAGTCCATGTAGTCACCAGTTCCCGTGGCACCATCCTAAGCCTGAGGCTGAGTTTTGTTTGGCAGTTAACACTGTTTGGCAATGCACTACAAGTTGAAAGTGTCCTCATACAACATAATTTTTTTTAATATGTGCTGCCTCTTAACTTGAGGATCAAAGAGGCTAAGTAATTTCCCTACAGATTAGTGGAACCAGCATGTCAGATCTCTTGGCTAGAACTCCCAGTCTTTCTACAGTGTGCTACTTTGTGTGCGTGCGTGCGTGCGTGCGTGTGTGTGTGTGTGTGTGTGTGTGTGTGTGGTGGGGAGGTCTCCTTTTATGCAAGGAAGTAGGAAAATCTCCAAGACAGTGGAACTTGCTGCTAGAGAAGCTGGCAGGAGTAGTGGCACATGTGCAGGTGCCCAGAAGAGAAAGAATGCAACATGCCAGATGTCACTACAAGGGGTGGAAGGGGTCCAGAGAGGACTATTTATAGAGGGTAATTTATTTCCAGGAGGACAAATTACTGGATCAAGTTCTGGACCTATTTCCTCTCTCCTTCTCTCAACAAACACATGTCTACACGTACTGAGCACGTGTGATGTCCCAGGCACTGCACTCACTATTACCTTTACCCCTCTAACATTTCTGCCCTGGAAGTCTCCCAACCTCAGGGTTCCCAAACTTCATGCCAACGGACCTCCAGGTGCACAAGTGAACTCCCAAGAGAGTTTAACTTTTCCAGGGAGATGCAGTGACCTTTGACATTGTTTGGAGACTGCATGAAGTGGCAGCTCCAGCTAATTTTTCAGTTTTACCATGAGATCGTGCTACCTTCCTTTAGAGGTCATCAAACTTGGCGAAACTGGTTTTTCCACGAATGCTGTGAAAAATAGCAAGTGCTACATGAAACTTAATATGGATTGGTTTTCAAAAACTGAGAAGTTGTGCAGTTTCCAACAGGTGCACACATCCCACTAGCAAGAAATCATGGTTATTTAAGAATAAAATTAAAATATCATTTTTTTTCTTCCCATGTCTGTGTATTCTTTTTTCAAATAGCTTCTAACTTGTTGGGAAATAAATAATTATTAAGGTGATTTTGGACCTAACTCGAGTCCCTAAGGGAAAAGACTATCCCCTACAGAAAATAACATGGATGGAGGTATGAAGTCAGCTTAGGCCAGAATGAGGGCTGGACATGGGTTGTGGGAAATTCAGTGATGAAAAGAGAACTGGTGGGGTTTTATATTAGCCAAGGGGAATGCCTTGGGAAATTCTCAGACTAGAATGACCAGGATAAGACATGATGTTAAAGTTACTTACAAAGGATATAATACAATTAGAGAAGTCTTTTTTTTTTTTAATATAAGTGAAAGCAGCTTTATGAAAACAAAGAAGTAGGAAAAAAAAAGCTTGATAGCAAAAGTATTGCATTTATTACCAAATGTCACTTTGCATTTAGTACCAAAAATAGTACTGGCATGATTTCTAATTTAATCATGATTTACATCAAGAGAAAAAAAAAAAAGGCCAAAAATAATTGAATGCAAATTATCAAAAAACACCAGCTATTATACTTAAGGAAAGATCAGGGACTTTTCCCATGCATTGTTGAGCACAAAGCTCTATTCTCTGCAGGTGCTTAATTGTGAGCGGGGTGAACTAAACCAAATTATTGGACATTCAATTAAATACCAGAGTAAGTTTGAAAATTCTACCATGAGGTAAAACAAAACTCTAAGACTCTCTGTAAAAAAAAAAAAACTAAAAAAAAACTACCATTAACAGGTGAATTTTATGGTATGTAAATTATATTGCATTAATGCTGTGTTTTTTTAAAAAACCTACAAGGCTTTCCTAAAAATTGTGTAGGTGGTAGTTAAAAATTATTCCTTTATCTTGTAGAAAACTACTGATTTTCCATTCATATTTCTTATCACAGTTTTAATTTCTCCAAGATACATAACTAGCATGTGCCTTCATATACATACTTATAATAAATTCAATAATGCAGGAAAATTGAGAAGGCAGTGGGACTAAATAATTAAGAGCATAAGTTTTATTATCACACTAGCAAGTTACTTAAAACATCTGTGCCTCACTTGCCTCATCTATAAAATGGAGATGATAATGATGATGATAAAGCAATTTCATGAGTGATTACCATTTGTTAAGGGCTGTTCTAAAAACTTTATATCTCTTTAAGCCTCACAACATCCCTATTATTTAGGTATCACTTTTATTTCCATTTTACAGATGAGAAAACTAAAGCACAGAGGATTTAAGTAATTTGTTTTAAGCTGACAGCCACACAGCTAGTCTGTTTCTAAGATGAGAGAAAAGTTTAAATTCTGAAATATCTATAAGCAGAAAGAGCCCACACTCTTAACCACCAGTGTCTTCCTCATGGGGATGTGATGAGTAAGTGAAATAAAACAGGAAAAGCTTTAGAACGGGGCCTGGAACACGCAATAAATGGTAGCTTTTATTAATTATTATAAAGCGAAAATTTCCCTTTATCTGTATTGTCCTGCCAAAAGATATCACCATTACCCATATATTTTACATTTAAATATATATTCATGTAAATAGAATAACGTTAAGCATATTATTCAGGTACTTGCTTTTAATTTGTCCATGTGTCTTTGTCTAGTTGGAGACATTTACATGACAGTGCATAAAGATCATTTAATTTAGGATGATGGTTAAATTAGGTGGGGAGGATGAATTCGTTAATTAATGGAATAGTATTACCTTATCTGTTTTCTTTTCTTCCAATGAATATTGCCTCCAATGGTCTGGGGCCTACAAAGCATCCCCTCCCAGGTAAAGGACAGGCTACTGCATCTTCTCCCTCCCACCACTAAGAAACAGGCACAAGGTCCTAGACTATGCTGATGGCAGATATCATTCTGGCCTAGTTACTAAAGGTAACTAGCTGCAAGACTTAAACAGGACCCTACTCCAGAGAGCTAATTTTTAAAAAATATATATATTTTATTGATTTTGTACAGAGAGGAAGGGAGAGAGATAGAGAGTTAAAAACATCAATGAGAAAGAGTCATCAATCAGCTGCCTCTTGCACACCCCCTACTGGGGATATGCCCACAACCAAGGTACATGCCCTTGACCGGAATCGAGCCCAGGTCCCTTCAGTCCGCAAGCCGACGCTCTATCCATTGAGCCAAACCGATTTCGGCCAGAGAGGTAATTTTATTGCAGGCTCAAACAATAAGCAAGCCCCAAAAAGAGTCACAAGGCAGACAGATTCTAGATTTAGAACCCCCGGATTCTAGGATTCTGTAGCACAGAACTATTCACTGTATGAAAAACACAAGGTACATGCCCTTGACCGGAATGGAAATGGTACATTCAGACCGGAGCTGGTCCTGAGAGTACGTGTTACTTGAATAGGTGGCCAAAACCTCTATGTCACCTACATATTTTACACCAATGGTTCTCCCCCAGATCAAAATCACAGCCCTGTGGTGTTCTCTATGACTAGAGTAGAGGGGAGAGGAAAACATTTTTCCTCTACCCTCCTAGGTTCTCTAGCTGAGGCTCATAAAGTAGACTGACAAGAGACAGATTAACAAGAGAAAAACAGTTTCATTAACACACATGCATCGTGTTAATAGCTCAATATCCTACACAGATAGTTAGAAGTTGGGCTTATATATCATCTGAACAAAAGAACAATCACTTTTTAGACAGGTGACAAGACACAGAAAAATAACTTTAAATTTTGGGGGACTGATGGAAGTTAAAGACTAGTTAGTAAAACTTCTTATATAAATTCCTCTGATGGTATCTCTGGGCTGATACAGGTCTAGAGATGTCTCTGGTAATGAACTTCTGTCCTTCCTAGTTGAAAGAGGAAGAAAGACACCTTTGCAAATTTATGTCCTGTTTTTAGGCAAATAGGGAGAGGGCAGAGAGCTTTTCTTGTCTCTGTTTCTCCTCAATTGCCTGCAGCTCAAAATACTCTTTACATAAAAGTGGCATATTCTGCTCCTTCCCACTGATAAAGAGGGAAATGCATGCCTCGCTCACTGCCTCTGAACTATGGCCTCACAGAGGGCAATGCTTCCAGTGAAGACAGTAGAGAGGGGTAATGCTTCCAGTAAGGAGACGTCAAACGTCGAGTAGTACAGTTCACGTTGATGGGGATGATGATAAGCAGTCAGCTAGGTCTGGAGCGGGGAGTAACCATAAGTAAGAATATGCGTAAATTCTGGGTAATCACAAGTCACTTGACTGGTTTATCAGGGTCTGGAGGGAACAAGATGGGAAGATTATGAGGTCAGGGGAAGTGGCACCCAAATAAACTTGTGCAAGTAAGCACAAAATGTGTGCATTTTTGTGTCTCAGATCAATTCCCAAAAGAAAACATCTGCTGAGGAGGCAGCACTGAATGCCTGTGTGGATGGAGTGATGCACATCCAATGGTGGTCAACCAGTCCCTGTCCTCACCTGCCTCACGGACATAATGGGCCCATGAACAACATGGCATGGTAATGGCCATGACGACTACTCATGAGCCCAACTGCAGTTGATCTAGCTGCTGCTACTGCTGCTGCTATGACTTGTCAGTATTAACGACTAATTCTGAGTTCTCAATATGGTACCATTCCTCAAAGGGATCAACTAATCACTTATGAAAAGTTGATTAAATCAGATATTACATATAACCGCCTGTCTCACTGCTGTCAGTGCATCAGCCTGCATCTCCTCTATAGTCCTCCATTTCTCAGCAAACACCTTTATACAATAGTTGCAGAGACCATATTGCACTATAATTTGGTATGTCTATTTCAATCAAGCTGCCAACTTCTTGAAGGCAGATTCTTCATGAGTTCCCTAGCCCTACCACAGCGCTAGACGACACACCATATGCTTATAAATATTTGGTAAGTAAGTGGAAGGTAAAGAACTCATGCAAACAACCAAAGGAGGGCTATAAAGAGCCATAGCTAGGACAGTGACAATCTGTTTGGAGACTCTCTGTCCTTTGTCTCCGAGTGCATGCCCCTCTCACAGTCACCACACCACAGTCAGGTAGCTTTTTATAGCCACACTGGGATCAGGGTAAAGAAAGAATCAGAGTAGACAATAATTCAGTTGGTAAAATCTTTTTATTATCTTTTATTATAAATAACCTAGATTGTCACAATGACACAAAAACCTAGTATTATAAGTTGGTCACATGTCTCTAAAGCCCTGGTATTAGTATATGTGTCTGTACAATGAATGATTAAATGTCTGAATTAGCCCGCTTAGTGTAGGTCAGTGTTGAGCATCACCCATAAACTAAGACGTCACTGGTTTGATTCCCAGTCAGGGCACATGCCCAGGTTGTGGGCTCATTCCCCAGTAGAGGGCTTTTAATAGGCAGATGATGGATGTTTCTCTCTCATCCATGTTTCTACCTCTCTGTCCCTCTCCTTTCCTCTCTCCCTAAAAGTCAATAAACATTTTAAATTTCTGAAATAATAAATGAGAGGTAGCATGGAATATTGAAGTAGGGGTGTCGAACTCAATCAGAGAAGGGGCCAAAATCTAAAATCCAGCCTAAATCGCGGACCGAATGGTTTACTGAACAGTCATAAACTGTCATTGTGATGGAAACGCAGAGGAGTGCAGTGATGACAGCACGGTGCAGGCCACATTGCAAGGCCTGGCGGGACGGATTTGGCCCGCGGGCCTTGTGTTTGACACATGTGGACTATAGGCTTAACAGACAGGCAGGCCTGGATTCAAATCCCAGCTCAGCCACTTATTACCTAGGTAACTTTGAAGCTAAAATAGAGATAATAATGCCTTTGTGAATTATTTATCATAGTTGACAGGGTTAGAAAATCAGCCCAATAATAATAAATAAATAAAAAAACACAAGCAAACAAATATTTGGGGAATTCTGTTAGCTTGCTTAATGGGAAAATCCAAGTACTCAGAGTCCCTTCAGCTCTGGTGGAATCCAAGAAACAAATGATATGATTGGAAATCTGAAGACGTCTGCTTAGTTTTATTCTCAGACAACCTTTCTCCGTGTGGTAGCGAGATGGCCACTAGATGCTCCAAGCTCGCATGGTTCTTATAACTCATATTCCAAAAAATGAACAAGACCCTCTCTCAGGAAACCCAGAAAAGGCTTCTGATTGGTACTTCTGGAGTCCCCCTGCCCAGGGGGACTAATCACTGTATCCAAACTCTGGCGAGGGGCGTCGGGGCCAGTGAAAGCACATGAAGAATTATTGAAGTTGGAGAGAGATGGTTCACAAAAGGAAAAATTGCCAAGCAGACAAAAAGTAGCTACCTTTCAGCAATGATGTAATAAATAACTGTAAAATCACATATAAAGCACTTACTAAACAGTCACAGGCATGCAATAAGTAGTAGCTATTATTACCAACAAAGCTTCTAAGGGGAGGCGGAGCTCAATGTAATTATAAGAATTATACATTAAGTTAGATTTTTATTCATTCAAATTAAAGAACAACTATTTCTGCCTCAACCGATTTGGCTCAGTGAACAGAGCGTCAGCCTGCGGACCAAAGGGGCCAGGGTTTGATTCCGATTAGGGTAGGTACCTTGGTTGCAGGCTTCTCCCCGGCCCAGGCCCTGGTCAAGCCTCATGTAGGCGGCAACCAATCAATGTGTTTCTCTCACAGTGATATTACATATATAAGTCTTCTCAATATATAAGTCGATGTTTCTCTCTGTCTTTCCCTCTCTCTTCCATTCTCTCTAAACATCAATGGAAAATATCCTCAGGTGAGGTTTAACAAAAAGAAAAAAGAAAAAACAGCAAAAACTATTTCTTTTTAAATGTTGGATTCTGGGTATAATACTACCCTAATTTAAAGAATGGAAAATTACAGTGGTATCACTAAAAACTAGAGAGGAGACCAGCCAGTGTGGCTCAGTGGTTGAATGTCAACCCATGAACCAAGAGGTCACTAGATTGATTCCCAGTCAGGGCACATGCCTGGGTTGTGGGCTCAATCCCCAGTAGGAGGCAGCCAATCCATGATTCTCTCTCATCATTGATGTTTCTCTCTCTCTCTCTCTCTCTCTCTCTCTCTCTCTCTCTCTCTCTCTCTCTCTCTCTCTCTCTCTCTCTCTCTCTCTCTCTCTCTCCCTTCTTCTCTATAAAAATAAATAAAAACACATTTTTAAAAAAATTTTAAAAACTAAAGAGGAGAATCTGGATGTTACAAACTCTAAATTTTTATGGTTAGACCTTTATACCTTATGAAAATAGTCCCTGAGAAATTTGATATTTTCAAGTTGGCTCATATAGTTTTCCTCCTTTGCTTATTTTCTGCTTTTTGTAATTTTTTAAAAGGACACTGAATACAATTTGGTATATAGGATTGGACTCAGGGCCAGAAAAGGACATTAGTACAAATTAGTGAATTCCAAAATAGCAAAACAATGGAGAAATTTTCAAGAAGCCTTGATGACTTCAAATCGCAAGAAGAAAGAAACAGTTGAGGAAACCTGCTGACCAAGTAAAGCGGGATGAGTGACACTCTACCCCCAATGGAGTTTCACCTTGTGAAAGCTGAGAAAAAGAAATAGCCTTAGTCAGCAGGAAGTGTTCATACTTCTCCAAACTGTCTTCAGCGGATCATAGTGTTCTGGATATGCCTACATACTAAAAGAGTGTCCTGGGTCAAATAAGTTTGGGAAATATAAAAGAAAAAAATCTGAAATCACAGATTCTGAATATATATTTGCATATTGAAAATGCTAAGACTTCCTGCAATAGACAAAACTGTACACATTTTTCAAAAAAAATTGTTTTTTTTAAATATATTTTATTGATTTTTTTACAGAGAGGAAGAGAGAGGGATAGAGAGAGTTAGAAACATCGATGAGAGAGAGTCATCAATCAGCTGCCTCTTGCACACCCCCTATTGGGGATATGCCCACAACCAAGGCACATGCCCTTGACCGGAATCGAACCCGGGACCTTTCAGTCCGCAGACCGACGCTCTACCACTGAGCCAAACCTCTTTCTGCCCCCAAAAATTGTTTTGTCATATTGTGTTTCCATTCCTTCATGTCTTACATCTTTATGTTCTTGGAAAATACATATAGATAAGGTTAT
Source organism: Pipistrellus kuhlii (assembly GCF_014108245.1). Classification (NCBI taxonomy): domain Eukaryota; kingdom Metazoa; phylum Chordata; class Mammalia; order Chiroptera; family Vespertilionidae; genus Pipistrellus; species Pipistrellus kuhlii. Next base: position 54,926,109 of record NW_023425595.1, on the reverse strand, counting down.
AAGTCTGGTAGAAAGCTGTGGAAGCTTGGCAAGAATGTAACCAAATAATTAGGCATAAAATAAACCATAAGTCACCAGAGAAATTTCCCCACCCATGGTGAGCTACCTTGGACCACACATTTAGAATCCTAAAGGGTACCTGAAAAGAGAGGTTTGAGAAGCACAGTTATAGATCATCAGAAACTAGTGACAAAACTTTTTCCAGTGATAAAGGCCCAGAAATAGACATTGACAAAATAGGGAATATGTGATGAAGGCAGAGACAGTCAGGAAGGGTTCCCTTCCCTCAAAAATGGCATTTACTTGATCACTGATGTTGACAATTCCTTGAAAAGGGAAAGGGAAATGACTGTTCTCCGTTATAGACATGTGATTAAAATGCCAGTTACCTTGGGGCTGCTGATGGAGGTTAAAGGTCACACTAATGACCTACACTAATAAAAGAGAAATGTGCAAATTGACTATAACTTTGCTACACCCACCAGCCAATCAGGAGTGAGTATGCAAATTAACCCAAGAAATATGACAGTGGCCACAGAGCTGGAGTGAGCAGGAGGCTTGGGTTGCCCCCGGTGATGGAGGAAGCCAAGCTTCCCACCACCCTGATCTGCTCTGGCCTCTGCTCAAGGCTACAAAGTTTCAATTATAGAAAATAAATAAACCCCAGATACCTGCTTACAGATGATCCTGGCCTCCACTCAAGGAGGTACTGAAAAAAGAAAAGGAGGGGCTGGGAGCTTGGGTCACTGGGGGTGTGGCCAGCCTGCAAACAGCCATCAGCCCCTCACCCAGGCTGGCCACACCCCCATGGCCCAATCCCTGTAAAAGGGCAGTCAAACATCCCTTGAGGGGTCCCAGATTGGAGAGGGTGCAGGCTGGGCTGAGGGACACCCTCCACTCCCCCCACCCTGTTCACAAATTTCTTGCACTGGGCCTCTAGTATATATGTAAAGTCCTAAAAGTTGATGAAGGAAGAAGTGGTAGGGAGTTCTGTGATTGAAGAGAATGGGGGTGGCAGCAATAAACTGGAGGAAAGGGGCTGAAAGAAGAGAAAAATCCCCAGGTGATCATGGAACTGGCTATAATCTGAATTGAGATTTGAAAGAGTAAATTTCCTTAGCTCTAACTACAAGAGAAAACTCAGGGAAGATGCCACCCCTGGAGAGACACAGATTTGGCCTCAAAATTATTAGAAGGCAGGGTCCATCCAAAACCCAGGTGCTGCCCAATGGGTAGAGTAGCCAAGGCAAGCTGACTCAGAGAGGTGGGTATTGCCATCCCTCCTCTTGCTGGGGTCATTCTAAGCCCTAAGGTGCTTGGCTTTCTTCAAAAATTATTGCTGATTTATGTTTTCAAACTGCTTGAAGCTATGGATATAAAACAATGCATGCTGTTTAGTAGCATATCCCAATAACTGTTCAGGCCCTAAGCGTCAATCTAATTAATTAATGTGAGCAATTAATGAGGGGTCTGAATAGGGCAAATATTCCCAGACTAATTGATTGAAAACCAAAAATGTTCCCACCAAAAATTATATGTAGAGTAATTTATGCCGTTGCAGTTATAGAAGCAATCTGAGGCAAATTCTTTGCTTCTCTCTATTTTTTAATCACAAAAATCCATATAAGCATACATATCAATTACATCTACAGAAACTCCAAGTGTAGTTCATGTTATTTATGATGTAGTTGAGGAGATAAGTTTTTGTTTTACCTGGTTCCTCTAAAGAAATTATTGTCTTTATTTAGACAAATACCTTGATGAGCCTCTTAATAGCGGAAAGGGAGGCCCTGAGAGCTTGGATTATAAGGAGACAACCTGGAGATGACTAAGAGGCTCCCTAATTAAAAAATAATAATAAAACAAAAGTCTGGGGTTAGAAGCCAGAAGACGTAGGAAAAGCCCAGCAGCAGGGCAGGAAGCAGAAGACCTAGGTGTTGAGAGAGTTTTATTCAGAACTGGGAAGACTAGCATTAAATGTTCAATTATCTACAGTCCAGTGCTGGGCTGTAACTCTTCCTCCACTACCCCTTATTCTCCAGTTAAATCTATTGTACAGTGCTACCTGGATGAGTCCACCAGGGGAGGTCAACCATGCCAAGCTATCTCCTGCCCCAGTTTTGGACTGGGATGAGAACAGCTACTTCTCTTTCTTTCTGATGTGTAACTTGTAAACATTGACACTGGTGGGAATAATAAAACCTAGCTCTGTTTAAGCAATTCCCCTGTCCTTCCTCTTGCAAGTGGAGCAGATGGGCTTGCTTCAGCAAGGTCCAGCCCTTACCAGTTAGGGTTTAAAGGGGAAGTAAGGGATAGACAAAAAGGAAGAGTAAATGGTGCTAGTTTTGCTTTCCCTCTTGGGTGGTGGAGGAAAAACACTTAAAGAAACATGGGACCTGAGCAGAGGCTGTAGTCATTCTGCTCAGCATCTCTCTCACTTTCTTCTCACTCACCTTCCCTCTGTGTCCTCCTTCCTCCTCACCTTCCCCTGACCCTCACCCCCCTGCCTACAGTTCTCCTCCCATTGGCTGGCGCGTGCTTCAGGAAAGTGTCCCTGGCACTGAGAGCCAACACTGCTCACCCAACAGCCTCTCACCCAGATGCAGAGGAAGGGCTGCTCAGAGCATCAGCTACATCCGCTGCCTTTTTTTTCCCTCGGTACAAGCCCATCTCCTGAATGTGAAATGTTCCCATGCATTTAAAATTAAAGTTGTCCTAACATCTGATTTACCTGACTTCTATTTTGGTGACCTTTTCTTCTGTGGATATGTTCAGTTGTTCATACTATCCACCCAAAGATGGTGTTGATACATACTACAAATGCTTTCCTTGTTCCAAGGTCAGCGATGCCTATGACAAGACTTCCTTGGTTGATTATTGTAACACACTACATTGTAATATTTAAGAGAGTTACTTCCTTGTTTTTCAGACAGCATTGGCATTATCAATACAATAATATTATTGGAACAAAACCACTTAAACCTTCTATTTTCTTTTATACTTAATTATCTGATCACCATGCGAGATTCATATAGGTGATAGAAAGGGGCATTATAATATATGAAAACTCCTAGCATATAATGACAATGACAATGATACAAAGCTAGCATTTATAGAACTCTTACCATGCTCCAAAAACAATTATAAGACTTTGTTAAATTTAATTCTCAGTTCAACTCAAAGAGAAAGGTACTATCTCCATTTTTTTTCAGATAAGGAATCTGAAGCACAGAGAGGTTAAGTATTTTCTCTATGACTCAGAAGGTGACTGGCCAGAGCGGAATGACTCCCCTTTAACATGATGACAAGTTAGATCAGCCTGGTCAGAACACCAAAACACAAAATTACACTGCAACAGGGAGAATCAAAAATAGAAAAAGAAAGCTATAAAAAAACAAAGCATAGCCGAAACTGGTTTGGCTCAGTGGATAGAGCGTCAGCCTGCAGACTGAAGGGTCCCGGGTTCGATTCAGGTCAAGGGCATGTACGTTGGTTGCGGGCACATCCCCAGTAGGGGGCGTGCAAGAGGCAGCTGATCAATGACTCTCTCTCATAGATGTTTCTAACTCTCGCTCTCCTTTCCTCTCTGTAAAAAATCAATAAAATATATTTTTTTAAAAATAAAATAAATAAAGCATATTTATTTCTTAAATAGATGAACTAAAAATATAAAATTCTTAGAATAGTACAGGCATAAATCTTGAAGACTTTGATTTGGCAGTGAATTCTTAGTATGACACCAAAAACATAAACAACAACAACAAAAGAAAGAAAGGAAGAAAAAAAGAAACAAAGAAAGAAAGAAAGAAATTGGACTTCATCAAAATTAGAAACTTCTGCCCAGACCTGTTTGGCTCAATGGATAGAGCGTCGTTCAGTCATAACAGTCGCTTAGGCTTTTATATATATAGATGAGTACAGAGTTTCTGTTTGGGATGATGAAATAGTTCTGAAAACAGGTATCAATGATGGTTACACAACACCATGAATGTACTTAATGCAACTGAATTGTACACTTAAAATTATTAAAATGGTAAGTTTTATATTATGCATATTTTACCACAATAACAAAGCATGGTTTTTCTTCTTTAGAAATAAGTTCCTCACAACCTAAATCTACAAATCAGATCACTCTTGTAAGCTCCATGTTTGATTTCCCTGGTGAAAATATACAAACTCAATATTCAAAATTGATGTTATTGCTTAACCAAAACCAAGTCCCTGTTTCCCTCAAAAATTTATTTCTTGTTTTTTCTCCTATAAGTCTTATCTCTGTAATAACTGCACGAAGTCCATTACAGGCATATATCCTTGACTGGGAATTAAATCTGAAACCCTCCTTCCTTCTCTCCCTCCCTCCTTTCTTCTTTTTCTGAAAAATCAATGGAAAAAATATCTTCACTTTCAACAATAAAGAATTTTTTTAAAGAAAAAGAAAGAATATATTTGGGTGAGGTTTAACAAAAAAAAGTATGTAAAATATTTGTAATGCTGAATGCTCTTTGAACTAATAAAAATAAACAAAAAATATAAAACCTGGGAATTCCTTCTAACTTTAATTCAATGCAAAGATCATAGAAAAACCTCATATAACTTCCAAATTGACTGATCCAAGTTCATAAATATTCATTTATTCTGTAAACACTTAACTGTGCATCTGTTACATACCAGACACTAACTAAAGGTAATAGTCTTCAAGTATAGCTGAACTGTGATTAGGCAGAATTAAAGCAGCTATGTAAAGAAAGCAAATTTAATTAATTAATCTAGAAAATGTACCTTTGCTAACACACAGCACGCAATTACCAGATGGTTTCAAAGATGTCTGAATAATTAAATTTTGCAGCTCCAAAATATAGGTTGTGTTTTCCATGATGCATTATAGTACTCTTCCCCCCCCGCCCAAAAAAAAATGTATAATATAATGACAAAATGAACAGGTGGTGTGTTATGCTAGAAAAAGCACTGGGTGGGAGTCAGGACCAATATTAACTAGCTGGGTGTGCTTGGGGGAATCAATTAATCTGTCATCTTAGCTTCAATTTTATCTATGGTAAAAATGAAGTAGTTGGACTAGAATCTCCAGATCATGGTTCCTTTGTTGCTGTACATAGCATAACCATTATGTGTATCAAAGACCAAAACAGCTCTCCCAGTTGCTGGTTAGGAGCTACAGTCAGGGTGATTGGAAGAGAAAGTGTATAAAGTGATTTCCAAGTTGAAGGCTTACTTAGGATAAACTTGTTTCTATAGAACGTAAAGCATGATAAGTATCCTGTATAATAGGAGACCAATATGCAAATTGTCCCCTTCCACCAGGAGTTCAACGGTGAGTTCGATGAGGAGATGGGGCTGGCTGGCCAACCACTCATGGCCCCTCCCCTGGCCAGCCCCACCCCAGATCAGCCCTCCACCCCAATCAGGGGCCAGGCCAGCTGGACCCTACCTGTGCATGAATTCGTGCACTGGGCTTCGAGTACTATATAAACAGTCAAGCCTTTGCATAAAGCTTTACTTATTTGATATTTTTTCATGTAATTTAAGAGAATTTCTGGGTAACATTAACTACTAAAGAAAGAAGTAATATGATTAAAAGGAAACTTAAAGAAGAGAATTATCAGGGCTTCACTGGGGTCCCTGGAAGGTGTGGGAATGGAGCACAGGCTCCCTGGTGGCCACTGACCCAGTCACACACACATCTCCATCCACCATGCCTGCCACCGCTCCTTGAACCACAGGATGCTAGCTGTGTTCTATTTCTTTTTCTTTTCTTTTCTTTTTGTATAATTTTTTAATCTTTATTGTTCAAATATTACATATGCCCCTTTTTGCCCCCATTGGCCTCCTCCAGCCCGCCCCTGTCCCCCACCCCATGAAGACCTGGGGTGTGTTATATTTCTTGACTTTGGTGACTGTTTCAGAATGTTCAGTTAATAATTACTTGATTATTTGCATGTTTTGCATTCTGTTCTATGCATCTCAATGTTTTTAATTCTTTTAAGATATGCGGTAACATCCTGAAGGATACTCCCCAAATTTTTAAATTAAGAAGATATGCCACATATGTAATACCTTAATCAGTAAAGAAAAAATAAATAAAATAATTTTTTAAAAAAAGAAGATATGCCTGAGTCACAATTGATTCTGGTAAATAAAATGTGTTTTCTCATGGATTGAATTTATACAGCAGAAAAGGGGGGCGGGGGACGGAGGAGAGATCCAAGGATAAATGCATTGTGTGCTTCCTGCCAATAAAAATACAATACTTCCTCGTTGTCATTAATGAAAAATAGCACACACTTCAAGGTTCTGTAGACACCAAAAAGAAAGAAAACACTCAAATGAGTCACCTGTTTTCACATTCAGGGCTGAAAAGCTATATAAATCTCTCCAGCCTTTGAAAGAAAACACCAAAGCAACCATAGGCCTGAAGACCATCCCTGAACCCAGCCATGCAGCTGGCCGTGCTGTGCGCTGTGTGTCTGCTGCCGGGCAGCCTAGCTCTGCCACTGCCCCCCGAGGCAGGAGGCATGAGTGAGCCACAGTGGGAACAGGTGCAGGTATGTCACTGGCTCCCTCACCTGGGGCTCCACGGTCTTGCTACCAGCATTAGGGAGTATGCTCTTCCATTTGAGTGATGATTCTATTGTAAAGGCAATGTATGTTTTAATCAAGTAGCTATTTAATCAAGTAGCTATCAGGCTCTAGTGCCTCCCAACACTGGGTTCAAGTTCCACCTCCACTCACTATGTAGAGGAATATTATTAGCATAGGACTGTTATTAAATTCCTCTGAGCTTCAGTTTACTAATTTGGAAATCGGATATTATAATGCTATCAACCAAGTGGGGGTTTTGTGAAGCACTTAGCACAGTGCCTGAAACATTGCCCCTCATCAAAAAATTGAAGTAATTATTTATTGTAACTTGAAATTCTTTTCATAAAGGCCAGAGAGCTGCCTCTTACAAGGAGGACTACATGTAACGGAGAGACTTGAAATCAGAAAACACAGTAAAAATGACAGCTCTGACACCTTCAAGCGTGATGATGGGCAAGATATGAACTTTTGACTTGGTTTTCTCATGTGTCTAATAGAAATATTCATACTATAATTATCTTACTACGTGTTTGATAGTTCACAGGGTTATTATAATGAATAAATGAAGTAATAATAATGCCAACTATCATGAAACAATTGTAAATAACTTTATATATGTTATGTCATTTAATCCTTAGCTCACTCCTGGAAAAAGTAAGGAACCAACATTAAGTTGGTTCACACACTTGGTGAATACTGGTGAAGAATCAAAGATGAGTTCTGATAGGCATCAAGGACAAGCTTTTCTAGTTCAAAATCATGTTCTCTCCAATATACTACTTCATAGCAGCCTCATAAGTGTAAATAAGTATTATTTGGTAAAATAATGGGATGTTTACTCTTAAGTGCTATTTATAAATTTAAGCCTTAAACATAAGAAACGTGAGGTTTTATTGCACATTAACTTTGACTTTTAGAACTCTCACTAATATGGTAGATTGAACTATAAGAAATTACTGATATTTTATTATGTGTTTTTTACTTCCAAAAGAGCCATTTCATAGGACTGTTGAGAAGGTGGACACTTGCAAGAGTATTGAATCCCTAAGCTTTATTTAGTGTATAGGTTACCAATAAACCAGAGTGTGGTTTGCTAGGTTTGACAGAAGGCAGAAACATTCACATCAAGGATGCAGAGAAATTTCCTCCAGAGGGTGTCTTGGCAAAGCTTATAGATCTGGAATGGATAAAATAAGTTGTTTGTTTTTTAAATGAGATTAAATCCTAACTGTCATGGATGAGCATGCAATCATTGGTAACAGGAAGAGAGCACACATATTACTAAGGTTACTCAAGTAAAGTGTATACTCATGAGAGGTTCTGAGACAGGTAACCACTTCACCTACTCCAAATTAGACTGTCAGTGAGTGAGCCAATGTTTAAATTGTTTCAACAATACTTTCATGCATTAGAAAGTCCAGTACATTTTTTTAAGGAAGCTGGCTTTGGAATCAGAACACAAGTTCAAATACTGACTCCTTCAGTCACTCAAGGGGTGAACTTGCTTCTCTGAGCCATGATTCTTCGTGTAAATTAGGAATAACAGTGCGGTACCTACTTCACAGGGTGGTTGTGAGGTTTAAATGAGATAAGTATGTAAAGCTCCTAGGGTAGTCCTGCCACTAGTAAAAGCTTAAGAAGCGTTCTTGTGAGGCCACAGCTGCAGCTATTATTGCATTCACTTTTTTACTTCTTTACAGTAGCTGTCCTCATATCCAGACACCAGGGTCCCTTAAGAAATTCCCAGAGACCAATGGTGTGAGGAATACTCCGGGAGACCTGCTCTATCCTGCAGCCTCACTGTGGGTCTTACCGGAGATTTAACAGTGGAAAGAACACAGAAAGAAGTCAGGAAACTCAGTGCCAGTTCTGTTACTAGTTGGGTTTTTTTTTTGCTTTGTTTTGTTTTTTTATTCTGTTGCTCATTCAATATAAGTCCCCAAGCAAGTCATTTAGTTGCCTTGAGCTTTGATTTCTTCACCTGGAAAATATGTACATTAAGCTAAGTAATTTTACAATGTCCTTTCCCAGGACTAAAACTTTAACACCCTTTACCATAGGTGGGACCAAATCTCCAGAGAGTCTTAGAAGAGGGTGGTGGTTGACTTGGTCTCTGATGCCAGGGAAAGCCCCTTGAGGAAATAGTCACTCTTCCTGATTGGCTATTACAGACGAGTCTATGTTCTATAAAGTGTACAGGGGGCTTCCCTTCAGAGCAGTTTAGGGGATGAAAGAGAAATGGAGGTACTTTTTCCTTTTTGCTCATGAAATAGAATGACAATGCTTCATTATCGATATTAAATTTTATTCTCATTAATGCACAGTTATTTTACTTGGTGACTCTATAGGTACTGTGTTTTCAAACCACTGTTTGAGTCCACAGGTATCAAGGCAAAGACATGCAGACTTCTAAGATAAAAGACAATAAACAAAGATTACAAATCAATTACTCTCTTTCCAACAGAACTATCTCAAGATATTTTATCCATACGACTCAAAAACAAGGGATGCCAACAGTTTAAGAGCCAAACTCAAGGAAATGCAAAAATTCTTTCACCTGCCTATAACTGGGATATTAAACTCTGACATCATAAAAATCATTCAGAAGCCCAGATGTGGAGTACCAGATGTTGCAGAATACTCACTATTCTCAAATAGGCCGAAATGGACTTCCAAAGTAGTCACCTACAGGTTAGTATTGCTTTGGTCATTTAAACGAAAACAGTGAAGCCCTTCCTAAGAGGTCAAACATTGTTTTCTTTTTGGCTACCAGGATCATATCATATACTCGAGACTTATCCCGCTTCAAAGTGAATCAGCTAGTGGAAAAAGCCTTTGCAATGTGGAGCAAAGAGATCCCTCTGCAATTCAAGAAAATTAGAATGGGAATTGCTGATATCATGATTGGCTTTGCAAGAGGAGGTAAGGAAGATTCCTGTAGCTAATCCGCAGTGCTACTTTACTCGTTGTTTATACAGCTCCTTTGGTACATTAGAGCCATTTGCTATGGCAGATGATGGCAAACTATGGCCCATGAGCCAAATCCAGCCCACCACCTACTTTTGCAAATACATTTTTATTACAACACAGCCATAATCCTTCATTTACCTATTGTCTGTGACTGCTTTAGGGCTACAATGGCAAAGTTGAATTGTGACAAGACCATCAAGCCAACAAATCCTAAATTACTGACTGTCTAGCCATCACAGAAAAAGTTTACCAACCCCATTTCATAGAATTAATCAACACGTGCGTGCGCGCGCACACACACACACCACATTTATGGAACAGTTTAAAACATATTGAAAGCTTACTGGAAATGGGAATTTAAATATATTCACATCTAATTTATGATTGCTTCTAAGTTTTCTCACTTTGTTTGGTCAGATGATAGCAGGATGACAAATGAGTGTGAGAACTACACTCAACAAGTAACTTGTGTACCTTTTAGTATAACCTTTCTTAAAAACCTAGCTTAATCTTTGTGTAGACCATTTCCTGGAGAATCATGCTCAAGGTGTCTTAAATGGATTTGAATGTGATGCAGATGTATTTATTTTCAAACTGGTATCAGGCCATATCCAGTTTATCTGTTCTTGAAAAACATGGAATGCGATGATCAGTGCTTTCTGCACATTCTCTTCAGTGTTATCAGTATTGTGGTTGTTGTTCAATTTCAGCTAAATTCACAGGCAATTCAGCAGCCAGGCATTTCAATATTAGAACAGAATGAAAAGAGAAATATTTTGGGGAGGGAGGATAGCCCAATGTGTTTCTCTCACATTGATGTTTCTCTCAAGCACGCACGCTCTCCCTCCCTCCTTCCTTCCTTCCTTCCTTCCTTCCTTCCTTCCTTCCTTCCTTCCTTCCTTCCTTCCTTCCTTCCACTCTCTCTGAAAAACCAGTGAGAAAATATCCTCAGGTGAGGATTAAAAATAAATAAATAAATAAATAAATGAATAAATGAAATGAAATGAAATGAAATGAAATGAAATGAAATGAAATGAAATGAAATGAAATGAGTGGAGATATATTCAGTCACTAAGGGCAATCGCTCTATTTTCTTCCAGCTCATGGGGACGGCTTCCCATTTGATGGACCAGGAAACATACTGGCTCATGCCTTCTTACCTGCACCACGCCTAGGAGGAGACGCCCACTTTGATGAGGATGAACGCTGGACTGATGGTACCAGTATAGGTACAGCATCCCACCTCTCTTCTACTGCATCCTTTTTAAAATCCAGGACGTCTTATACTAACTTTAATTTAATATTTGCTTTGATTAGTAATAATTCTTGAGCCCTTGATAAATGCCAACCACTGTACTATGTGACTTACATGTGTAGTTTTATTTATTGTGCCCATAATGTTACATATACTGAAGACAGAAGCTCAGGCTATGAGTCAAGCAACATTGGGGTCACTTGACTATACCTCTACCAACGACTCTCGCGTCTTTTAGCAAGTTATTCATTTCCTGAGCCTATTTCCTCATCTGTGAAATGGGACTATAAATAATTCCCATCTTGCCGAATTTTTATTTGAATTGAATGAGATAATGCTTATACATGGTTTGGGTAATATTAGTAATTCAATAAATTATACCTCTGTCTTTATGTTCCCTCCAAATTTAAGTTTCTTTTTATTGAAGGAAAAAGAGGAGCAGTGACTATGATATTTTAGAATTATATACAATTCTGAGTATTTGCTATTGTTTAGAAAGAACCCACCCCATAACCCAGCCCATCATATTCACCATCTTACAAAATAGGAAATCAGACATGTCAGAAAACTAATGGAGAGCAGCTCTGGCATAAATAATTCTAATTGGAGACAACATTAAAAAAAAAAAAAAAAAAAAAAAAAAAAAACTACTTCTGTTTGGCAGTGGGAATTCACCACTTCAGTGATGCTTTGCTGTGAAAAGCTAACCTATGTAAAATTATGACTGTCTTCACTTGATATCTTGCATATCTTTTTCATTCTCCTTTCTTTCCACTCAAGGTAGGCTAAAGGCAGCTTCCTTCAGTCTAATGCACCACAGTGGAACTCTGGCCACTCAAACTCTCAGGCTCACACACTCCCCTTATTTGAAAAGCTTTTCTATAAGTCTGAGAGAGAGAAAAGCTTAGGTATAATACAATTTAATAAATAAAAAGCAAAACCCAGCATTTCCTAGAGATCCTGCCTTCCAGTCTCGCTTTTACAAAGCCAACTTTCTTTCTCCTGCTACTCAAAGCCACTACCACTTATTGAGTAGCCATTTGTTTTCAGATACTGGGAAACTCTCAATATTTTGATAAATCTAAAAGGCAGGAATTACTATCTTTATTCAAAAAATGAGGAAATGAGATTCGGTAATATCAATTAATGTGTCCAGAGTCATCCTGCTAATAAGCTGCAGAGCTGGGTTGCAAAACCAAATCTTTTTTTAAAATATATTTTATTGATTTTTTACAGAGAGGAAGGAAGAGGGATAGATAGTTGAAAACATCAATGAGAGAGAAACATCAGCCAGCTGCCTCATGTACACCCCCTACTGGGGATGTGCCCACCACCAGGGTACAAGCCCTTGACCACAATCGAACCTGGGACCCTTGAGTCCACAGACTGATGTTCTACCTACTGAGCCAAACCAGTTAGGGCTCAAACCCAAATCTTAATGCTTCTAAAGCCTTTGCTTTCTCTATAGAATACTGCCATTTGAGTAATGATATAAGAAGCAAATAGACAGAAAAACATTACTTAAAAAAAAAAAATAAACACAGAAGGCCAAACCCGGTTTGGCTCAGTGGATAGAGCATCAGCCTGCAGACTGAAAGATCCCAAGTTTATTTCCGGTCAAGGGCATATACCTTGGTTGCAGGCACATCAGCAGTGGGGGTTGTGCAGGAGGCGGGTGATGGATGTTTCTAACTCTCTTTCTTCTATCTTTCTCCCTTCCTCTCTGTAAAAAATCAATAAAATATGTTAAAAAAAATTTTTTTAAAACCACAGAAGTAGTGATGAGATTAAAACAATACTATTCTGTTCTTCTAAACCCTCCTCCTCTTTATGAATCCTTAAAACAAATAAGTAAATTTTGGAGGTAGGTGTTTTTATAACTGCCTTATTTATTATTTCATATTATATTATATATCTAGCTATTTTCATCAGTACTGTTTGTTGCTCTTTGGCTGTAGGAATTAACTTCCTGTTTGCTGTCACTCATGAACTTGGCCATTCTTTGGGCCTTGGTCATTCGCCTGATCCGAAAGCCGTGATGTATCCAACCTATGAAGACAGAGATGCCAAGGATTTCAAACTGTCACAGGATGATATCGAAGGAATTCAGAACTTATATGGTAATATCTATGATTTCAAGAAAGGAGGATTTCACACTGTCTCCTTGGAGCAGGCTTAAGTGAGAAAGACTGGGAAATGGGTATTTACTTGGTAAAACACACTGGAACTTACACTAAAAGCCCATTGAGGGAAGAAATTTGAGACCTTAGATATTAAAAATTTAACCAGACTGTTTTGTACTATGAAGATATTGATTTTTAAGTTTTCAGTAATATTCTTTTGAGAGAGAGAAAAACAGCAATTTACTCTTCCACTTACTTATGCATTCATTCTTTGGTTGCTTCTTGTATGTGCCCTGACCAGGGGTGAAGCCAGCAACCTTGGCTTATAGGGACCATAATCCAACCAAATGATTTACCTGGCCAGAGCTACTTAGTCTGTTTCCAACAGTAAATTGGGAAGAAGAATACAGAATGGTATTTTTAAGTCCACAGATATAACCAAACCTTTCCAGAAAAATAGCAAGATGATAAGAATGCAGTGCAAAGAGTTCACCTAAGTATCTCTGAATGATCAGAAGAGCAATGAATGTGCTTCCACATAAGAATGTCCGTAGGGGGAAATTATTCCAATAAGATGATGGAGTAAGCTGTCCATTGAAACTAGAATTTACTACCAATCCGCATTTCCCAATCCCCCGCCCCCCCCCCCCCCAGAATGCTAGTCTACAAGACAATTTTTTTAAATGCTATGGAGAAACAAATTTAAAACCCTACCTACTGTATTTAAGGTGCATAGGATATTAAAAGAGTACCTAACAAAATCTGGCTTAACACAATGATTCCTAAATTATAATCTTCTTTTATGGAACACCAATTGTGCTCTCACAGAAACAGCATTTGAGAGAACTTGTTTTGAAAAACACTATGGAACTATACCTTCAAGTTGTGACTCAAAGAGCTGCTGCTCTCTAAAAAGTTCACAAAACACTGACAATTATTGGTAAGGTTATCGCCAACAAAACAAAAAAAAAGTGCCTCCCCTTATATAAACCTGTGGGACCCATGGAATACTCTATGGCATGTATAACTGTTTTAGAACCCGAAGAAAATTAGAAAGGGACTTAAAAAAGATTCTGAGGCAGACTAATTAGAGGAAAGCAGACAAGTGCATTAAATCCTTAAGTATTAAAGACAATGAGGTGTCTGCCCCTAGGCAAAGTTGAGAAGAGGTAACTTGTGGCGGGGGAGGAGGGGGGCACAAAGAGACTGGTGCAAAGTAGAGGGGGTCAATGGGGAAACAGGGGGACATCTATAATACTCTCAATAATAAAAATAAATTTGAAAAAAGAAAAGTTGTAACTTCTGGACAAATGTAAGTAATATTTAATTATATAGGTTTTAAATTTAGGGAATTCATTAATCGAAAAAGTGATACAAACAGAAAATATAATATAAAGAATGTTATAAAATAAAATATAAAGAATGTTATTAAACTCATAAATGTGAAATTATCCAATGCTTTTCTCAGAATATTAAAAATAATAGCTGAAATGCACCGAGTATTGACAGTGTACCAAGCACTCATGTGCATTAACTCATTTAATCCAACAGTTCAAGGAGTTGTTATAATCCTCATTTTACAGATTGGTAATCTAGCATTAAAGAAGGCTAAATAGTGATTTGCCCAAAATTATTCAGCTGGCAAAATGGCAGAGATGCCTGACCCCCAGGTCTATATCCTACACAAAATTGCCTTTTTAGCCTTTGGGGGTTGTTCTTCAAAACCTTTGTCCCAGGCACAGAAAACTGGGTTGGGTGAATGATCAATTATACACAATTATGACATGTCTTGAGTTTTTATAGTCTTAGGATAATTTTTATGTGTTTTATACCATGTCAAAAATATTTTTATTTTCTCTCTTAACAGGAAAGAGACGTGACTAAAGAATTAGAAACTTCAGGGAGAACACACATTCATTCATTGGATTCTATATCATTGTTCCTCAGCCAGAATTAAGGACCGCTGTTCCTGCACTCCATTTAGCACTTATTTCATCTTTCCTTGTATTGTGGTTGACTTTTGCATGTCTCTCTCCCTTTGGAGATAAGCTCTTTTATAGCACAATTGTATCTTACTTATCTAAGCAACTTATACTTAGAAGATGCCAATGAATGTTGAAATAAATAAATACATTTTTTTTTTCATAGTAAAATGATTTATATTTGGGAGGACTGTTTCTATGTCAAGAGAAGACATGCTATGCAATGAAATCAAAGAGTAAAACTAAAAAAATACCCCACCACATTATTTTGGGCCTTCAGCTGCACACTACCCTACCACCAGGTAGGTAAGGAGAGAGCTCCAACCCTTTATTGTTCATTAGTGTGGCCAAAAGGTACACTCAGAGCCCCTTATCCTTGGGCCCAAGCTCCAGGTATTCTAGAAAAGCTGATTCTTCCCACAAAATGTATGTGAATTTCCAAGGTTTTACATTCCCACAGTCACTTCTGGCTCCATGTTCCTCCCCCTGACCTCCTGATTTCATGGCCTCTCTCCTGCCACAGCTGCTCTGTGTTCCCTTTCCTCTGCCTCATACCAACCAAGATATCAGTTTCACCCTCTTCTCTTTAACTTCCTCCAAATGAGTCCCACAGGCTTTGTAAGACTACTGACATTGTTGAAGATTTGCATCAACAGTGATATTTTATATTGCACACGTACAATTAATTTAATGAAAATAAAACCAGATATGATCCCCATTCTTCCAATCCCTTACCTTTCCCAGCATTGGAAGTCTCTCGTGGCCACTTACCTCTCTGCAGGCTCCGAAGTCCTACCACATCTCTTCCTAAGCCTCAAATCTCTGGACTCCATTCATTCTGACTTCCCCCACAAATTTGTTTTCCTAAGGTCCACTCAGCTCCAGCACCCCTTTCCGAACACAGAGACTCACTAATGTGTTTCTCTGGAAGAATCGCTCTCCAGGCAGGGCTAAACTCTTTAGCAGGACACATAGCTGGCAAAGGTTTTGCCATTTCAGTCTTTCTTCCTCTTCTCCATTTCCCACACCCATGCGTAGTTTTCTCTATGAATAGAGGGATAAAGAATTGGAACTTACTTTCTTACTAATATAAATTACACACACACACACACACACACACACACACACACATATACTACCACCAAAGGCATTAGAAAACCATTCTAGGGATAGATCCAATGAAGGGGCAAGCATATAATTTAAGTAAAATATGAAGTATATATATATATATATATATATATATATATATATATATATATATAAATTCAAAGACCCTTTGACAACCTAAGGTAGGAAGTCTATAATGGCAGAATGAAAAGGAAGTTGGAAGTCATTAAATTCTAGTTCCTCGTTTTATAGGTGACAAAACAGATGAAGAGATGTTAAATGATTTCAATCAGGTTTATGTAATCAAATGTAGACGTGATTAAAGCAGTGGTTCTCAACCTTTCTAATGCCGCAACCCTTTAATACAGTTCCTCATGTTGTGGTGACCCCCAACCATAAAATTATTTTCGTTGCTACTTCCTAACTGTAATTTTGCTACTGTTATGAATCGTAATATAATTATCTGTTTTCCGATGGTCTTAGGCTCTACAGCAGCGGTTCTCTGAGAACACAGATATTTACATTATGATTTATAACAGTAGCAAATTACAGTTATGAAGTAGCAATGAAAATCATTTTATGGTTGGGGGTCACCACAACATGAGGAACTGTATTAAAGGGTCGCAGCATTAGAAAGGTTGAGAACTACTGGATTAAAGCATATTCTTTTGTTTGTTTGCCTGTTTGCACTTTGGTTTGGGGCAGCCTAAGGCACTATATATCTTGCAGTTGAAATGGATATTCTTTTTCCCTACCCAGCCTCCTTTCATTGTACCTTGGAGGACAGGGGCTATATGCCCTGTCATCACTTGGGATGCCACACGCTGCCTGGCCTGTTAGGGGAATACAGAACCCAAGTTTGGCCTAATAGACACTCCATTGAAAACATTGAAGCGAATCCATCCCGGCAATGGGTTCTGGAGATACTACTTATTCATTCCTGCACCCAAATAGATCCCTGAAGCTGCCCCGGATGCTGTCCTACAGACAGCGTGGGTGCAAGGCATCTCTTCCAGATTTTGCAATGGACTGCATTACCTCCTAATACATTTTTCTCTTTTTAAGTTAGCCAGCATTCATCTATGTCCATTGTTTACAGATCCCTAACATAGTAGCTAGACTAGCTCTCCTATGGTATCTGAGATATGAGCTCTGTGATATATCTCACCCCATACTCCAATCTTAATAATAAGGTAAGCTCTAACTGAAGCAGAGACATTACATTTTTATTTATATCAAAAGAGTATAAAGTTGACTTATAAATAGAACTTTTCCCTGAACTGTCATGACCCATGTTTTTTGTTTTGTTTTGTTTTGTTTTAAGTGCTAAAATACATTCAAATTTACCATCTTGGAATTACCATCTTAACCATTTTTAACACTCAGTACAGTAGTGTTAAGTATATACACATTGTTATGCATAAGTAAAGGTTCTTACACATAACATTGTTGGCATGACCAACTGGATAATTATTTACTGGAGTCTGTCCTGTGCATCTTTGAATTCTAAGCAGTATCCCTGGCCTCTCCCCACTAGATACCAATAGACATCCTCAGTCGTGGCAACCAGAGACGTCTTCAGATATGCCAAACAAATGTCAGTGCCCCAATGTTGTAAATGACACTAATCCATGAAATCCCAACATCTGGAAATCACTTCAACAGGCTACAAAGGCAGGGAAGGGTAAGGAACTCTCAAGATGAGATTTTTTTTTCCTAGGAAATCAATTAAAATGTCTGTCTTATGCATTATGAATTCTCCCATGCATAATCCTTCAGAAAAGGACCAGAGGCCAGTACTAGTTGACAAGACTATAAAAAATATTGACCAACTTACCAAGGTAGAAATATCAAAGTACAAAGAGAAAAATTTCAAGGTTACATGGGTTTTTCTTTACCATGATTATCTAGATGTGTATTTGCAACATATTTTTTAAAAGTAATAAACATTCAGATATGTCATCAACAATGAATCTGTGTAAATAAATCAGATAATTACAATTTATTCTGAGATCTACACAGAAAACATAATGTAACCACTTTTCTCAGTTAGCCACTCTACCATCATTCATTGAATCAGGACCTGGGGGAGTGAAGAATGCAAAAGTGAAAGGTACATAGAATCCTCCTTCAACAACCTCAAAGTCTGATGAATAAAGCAGATACTCAAGAGATTATTATAATAAAACATTTTAATTTCTATAATAAAAATTATGCAATGTGATGGGGAGAAAGATCTAATATTGGAATTCTAAGTTATTTTAATGAGTTTCTGAACTACATTCTACAAATTCTAGAATACCACATATAACAACAAGTCCAAAACTCCAGTTTGATAGTTAAGTATTCTGGATGAGTAAGTTTTCTCTAACAGGCCTGAGACGCCTATCTGACTATTCAAACCTTTCTCAGAACTATGATGTATCCTAAGATTTCACAGTCTCCAGATCTGCACCGTGGTCTAGAGGCTCTCCACACACCTGCTCTGCTCCTTCCCCTTACACTCTTACAGCCTTCTAGGTCTAGTGAAGGATCCTGAGGAATAAATTTCTCCTATGTCTAACCTCATTGTGGCATCTGCTTTTTTTTTTTTTTTTTTTAGAAGTCTTGAATTAACCTAAGGTGAGTTCCAATTATTTATCAATGCATTAAAGCTACCCTAAATAGTGGCTTACTAAACTCACCATTTTATTAATTATCATTATTTTGCGAGTCAGGATTCAGGTAAAGCTTTTGTTTCCTGTGGCAGGTAATTGGTTTGGAGGGTCCAACATGGCTTCACTCACATCTGCCTCCTGGTGTAGATGGCTGGCAATCTAGGCTCAGCTGGGATGGTCAACCGTAGTGCCTGCATGTGGTCCCTCCAGCATGGAGGCCTTAAGGTGATCAGACTTCACACATGATGGCTCAGGGCTGCGAGAGCGCGTTACCACATGCAAGGAGAAGTCACACAGAGCATCCCTTGTGCTGTACTCCACAAGCCATCCAGAGTAAAGATCCTGAGGGGATACACAATCACCTCCACACAAGTGCGAAGATTTTCCAGTCATGCTTTCAAACTGCCACAGGGGGTCACCCTTTCTCCTAAAAAAATAAATCTACATTGAAACTAGAGGACATCTGTTCATTCTAACTGAACATAGAATTGCTATAATAAAAATGTTTGGATCAACAAAAGTAAGTTCTAGTTTGCACCCTTTTTGCCATCGCAAGCCCAGAAGTCAGTGCCCCAGCCAACAGAACGGGAATTCAGAGTTAGTGCTTTACCGTTCAGGTGGCAGGTGGAGTTACAGACCGTGACCCTGGTGACCACAGCTGTTATTTTGGGAGTGAATTTTATAATTTCTGCAAGAATAGAAAAACGGTCATGCATCAAGAGCCCTGCCATCTTTTTCATTGATCATTCTAGTGTGTGGAAGAGTAACTCGATTACTAGTGAGGATAAAGAGGATGGGAAATTGCACTTTGGCCTGACTTCAGCTAAGGCGCAGCTGTGATCGGCCTTTGCAGCTTTTATTGGTGAGGGAGAAACTCAGCCTTCTGATTACCAAAGGGCAGTGCATTAAACTTGAAGGAACAACACTTTCTCTTATATGTTATCTTTTTCTGAGAATTTTCCTAGGGTCACAGACTTTAGGGCCAAGCACCTGTGATTCTCCTTGGTTACAAAGGAAGGGTGCACTCATCTCCTTGGTGATTGTCAAGTTTTTGTGTGTGTGCATATGTATAGGCTAAACATTTACTGAAAAAGAAAACTTGTGAACTACCTTGACATCATATAAATGCATCTGAGAGTCTTCTTTTCTTGCCTCTCATACTAGTAAATTCACCTAGCCCTGAATAAAAACAAATACCTATATTAGAAAAGTTTAGGAACCTTGCATAATGAATTGAAATTATGTTCAAACTTCATACCTAATTCTATTTTCTCAGTCACCTATACCTAGATCATATTCAGGGAAGAATCTACCTCAGAGTAATTAGATTTCAATCTCTTAATTGAAGGAATTATTCCAGTATAGAAAACATGATTGACCTAATACTTTTTTTTTAAAGCTTCTCCTTTGCTGTGATATTGTTATAAAAAGTAGAGTTATTAACAGAAAATGCAAAGTCTATGTCTGAATTGTTTAAAGTTAGACACATGATTATGACAATCACTGGTAAATAAAATATGCCTAATAAATACATGTTGAATTATTGGATGAATAAATATTGGCATTCACTTGCTCAATTACAATTTTTGTTTCAGATATATTCTAGAAGAATAATAGATAAGATAAAGGCTAATTTGATTTTTAAATAGCTAAGTGGTTTCTATTCAGCTTGTTCAGGATTAATATTTAGAAAGATGTTTATTATAACTTGCTTAGAACAGATTTCCTTTTATGTTCATAGCAAACAATTAGGCCTTTTTAGTTAAAGCCTAATATTCTGGTTATCTCAATAACAAAGACTAGAGGGTATAATCTTAATTATTTCTAGACATGGAATTTAGCTGTTTTATACATAGAAGATTATGTAACATAAAGTAGGCACCCATTTAATATTTGCAAAATAAAAGAATTAACTAACTGATGTATAAATTAGTAGCCTGAAAAAGCATTGACTAGAGATTGACTTTTTCCTGAATCATTTTTCCGTATGCTGGGCTCACTGGGATAATAATTGCTAGCAAAAATGTTTGGAATAATTGCTTAAAATACTCCATATTCCAAGCATTCTGATGGTTGTTTAATGCACTCTTTGGTTGCCTATGGCTATACAGCAAATACTAGTTAACACAAAACTTGGTGTCTTGAAACTACTGCAACCGTTCTTAGCACTCAATTCTGTGGGTTGACTAGGTGGTTCTTCTGCTGGTCTTGTTTAGGGTCTCTCATAAGCCTTCAGTCAGCTGGTGGCTGTGCTGGAATGTCAGGTTGACTTGACTCATTTGTCTGGTGCCTTGGCATGGATGACTAGAGAGCTGGGATCCTTCTCTCTCTTCAAATGTTCTCTTCTTTACACTGTGGCTGAATCCCCAGACCTACTGTTTCCAAGAAGGAAGAAGCAGAAGTATCACTTCTTCCAAGCTCTGTTGATTAAAGCAGACACAATGCCAGTCAACCAGATTCAAAGTGAAGGAAAATAAAATCCTTGTCTTTATGGCAGTGGTCGGCAAACTCAATAGTCACCAGAGCCAAATATCAACAGTATAACGATTGATATTTCTTTTGAGAGCCAAATTTTTTTAAACTTAAACTTCTTCTAACACCACTTCTTCAAAATAGACTCGCCCAGGCCGAGGTATTTTGTGGAAGAGCCACACTCAAGGGGCCAAAAAGCTGCATGTGGCTCTCGAGCTGCGGTTTGCTGACCACTACTCTATGGGATAACATGACAAAGAATTAGTAGCCACTGTCAGTCCACCCTATATACTTGCATTCTAATCATTAGCACAGTCCTGAAACGTGCGTATTTTTTTGTCTATTTCATTAAAGGAAATTCTCACTGCTTGTATGTGAAGGCAGTTGGATTTAAAGCCATGTTCATGTTTCCGGTCTTTTTTAGAACCTCCACAATAAGATAACATCAAGGGTCCCTACAAAATAAAGACACAGAATATACAACTCCGTGTCTAGATTTGGTCATTTGCTTCATTTCGTCCTTGACAGTGATATTTGTTTATAGAAACACCAGGCAGAGCCTTCTATTGCTTTTCCTCTCCACATCCTGGCCCTTCGGTGTTCCTATCATTGTTGTCAACACAAAAACCACTCATCCCCCCTGCTCAGCCTGGCCTCCCTTTCTTTTACAGACTGACAATTGTTTGGCCACCAGGACATTGACAGTCCTTGGTTCTTTGAATGATACTATGCACACAGATTTCAGCTCCAGGCTAGCTTGCTTTTATAACACAATCACTTTCTCTGCTGGTGTGTCCTCTGAGAATGCAAAATAGTTTCGTACTAGCCTAACAGCCATAATTCTTCCCTTCATAAAGTCCCACAGATATTACATATTTTCTTCTAGAAACTTAAACTTTAATATTTACCAGTAGCTCTTTACTTATTTTTATATTTGGGGGCTTATTTTTTAATTTTGCCTGAGGTAGGAATTTAATTTATTTCTTTCCATGTAATGAACCAATTTTTCCTATAAAATGCTTCAAAAACCCAAATACTCATCTGCCTCTTTCTGGATTCTGTTCTGTTCCATGGCCCATCAAATGTTCCTATAACAGTACCACATTGTTTTACCTATTATGCCTAAGTGATATGTCTGAATATCTAGTAGATTGAGTCTGTCTCCTCTTTAATTTTCTTACTCATGATTGTCGTAATTAGAGACCAGGGAACTACAGCCCATAGACCAAACCCTGCCCTCTGACTATTTTTGCAAATAAAGTTTTATTGGAACACAACCATGCCCACTTGCTTACATACCATATATGGCTGCTTTTGAGCAATATAACAACAGAGTTGAGTAGTTGCAACCAGCCACCAACACCTAAAATGCTTAAGATCTGGTCTTTTATGGAAAAAGTTGGCTGACCCCTGGTCTTCATTACTCATAGACTTGTATTCTTCCACATAAATTTGAGAATCATTTTGGCAAGGTTCCCAGTTCCAAGTTCGGACTTGCAAGCAACAGAAACTAGTTATTTCTAATTTAATGCAGAAGTAAATGTATTGGAGAAGACAGAGTACTCACAAGAGCTCTCTTGAAGGATCCTAAAGAAACAGGCTCAAAAAAATGGGCAAAAACCAAAGGAATCCTAATAACAGAATGAAAGGCAAGGTTACATTGCAGGTACCCCCTGGTAGGATGCCACCATGAATGCTGCCACAGTGAAAAGCCTTCTGAATTCTCCTTGCATCGTTGTATGACTACTCATTCAAGATTCAGAGTCATGGGAAAGAGAACTTGATGTCCCAGTTAAGATTGTATACTCATGTGCTAACTTGAGCAAGAATGAGTGTCTGACCTTTCCTCCACTCCCACAGATGGAGGTAGGGTCCTGCCTTCTACCAAGAGTCACTCAATGGAGGGTTCATACAAAGTATGATGGAGGCAGGATTTCCCCCAAAGGTGGCTGTGACTTTGCTTAAAATTGCATTAAATTGGGGGAAATTTGTTACCTTTAAATGTTGTATTCTCTTTCAAAGATGATTTATCTCACTATTAATTCAGCTTTCTCTGTTTTTGAGTAGAGTTTTAAAATGTTCTTCTGTAATGGTCTTATAAAATTTTACATATTAAATCATTGAAATTTTATAGTTTTGTTGGAAGTTGTCTTATTACCTACTATCTTCTTGATTTTATTACTGCTGGTATTGAAAAACGTTACTAATTCTTGTATATTGATTTTATAATCAGCAAGTTCTTGAATTTGAATATTGATTTTATAATCAGCAAACTCTTGAATTTTCTTATTCTAAGACTGTTGATTTTCTTTAATCTATTATTTAAGTCATACACACAAATTAAAATTTAATCTGTTTACATCCAATTCTGCATTTCTTAGTGTTCTTCCCTATCTTATTACATTGGTCTGAACTTCCAATATTATGTAGAATACTAGAGGCCCGGTGCACATCAGCCTGGCCTGCAGGGATTGGGAGAGGGGCCCTAGTGGGTTTGGTTCAGTGGATTGACTGTCAGCCTGTGGAAGGGTCCCAGGTTCAGTTCCTGTCAAGGGCATGTACCTTGGTTGCAGGCTCAATCCCCAGTAGGGAGCGTGCAGGAGGCAGCTTAAAGATGTTTCTCTCTCATAGATGTTTCTAACTTTCTACCCATCTCCTTCTCTGGAAAGTCAATTAAAATATATATTTTTAAAAAAGAAAAGGGAGAGGGGCCAGAAATAGAGTTAACGATCAATCACGCCTACTTGATGAAGCATCCCTAAGGTTCTAGATGAACACATCCATGTGGCAGGTGGTAATGAACCCCAACTCCACAGGTATAGGAACTGCTGCACTGGGATCCTTCCAGACCTCACCCTACATACATCTTTTTTTGGCTGTTCATCGGTATCCTATATCATATCCTTTAATAAACTGAGTTCTGTTCTAGCAAATGACCTAATCCAAGGAGGAGGATCATGGGAACTTCTGATTTGTAGTCAAGTTTGACAAAAAGTGTGGGTAACCTGGGGACTTATTATTTGTGATTGGCATCTAAAGTCTCCTGGGACTGAACTTAAGATCTCTTACTCTGAGATCTGATACTATTTCCAGGTAGATAATGTCAGAATTGAGCTAAATTGTAGGATACCCAGCAGATGTTGCAGAGATTTGCTTGTGTGGAAAAATCCCACACTTACGTCTGGTGCCAGAAGTGTTGTGAGTGTAGTGTCAGTGTAAGAGTAAAGCAGAAACACAGGAGGGAGGTTAGGTGTTTTACCTACACAACCACCCATACCCAGCGCCCCTTCCCTCTCTCCTTTCTGAACATCATCCCCATCACCTGCCCCACAATTGTCTCATTCACCCAGTCACTCAGAGTGCTGGATTCTTCCTCAAACCTGCCCATCTCCTCTCCACCAACATGTGGCAGGATGTAAATGTTCACACTATTTAAGTGCATAGTCTTATCTCGTTTTGTTTTTCTTCCTCTCTGTTGAGACACTAGAAAGTTAAATGCAAATATCTTTCCACATCTTTGGCAAACTAAGCCCTCCCTTCCCCGGAGCAAAGAGAAACATGTTTTTCAAGTGATGGATTTAATCAACATAAATTGTATGGCGAGAGAGCAAGAGGAAAGTACTTCCACCCAGACCAGAGATTACTTGGTGGTGGTAGGTGGTAGGAAAAGGAGGTTTTGGGGTTTAGAAGCCGTGGAGGTGGGGGGGTTAGGGTTAGGGAGAGAGAGAAGGGGGACAAGACTTTGCTCAAATCAGCACTCTGAGAAGCAACAAGACTCCAGACATGAGATACGGGGTTCATCTGGAGGAGCAGAGCCCTAGGCACTGGGTTTCAAAGATTTGTCGAAGATTCTAGTGTCCTCAATGTGTCAGGGAAACTGCCAGAAGCTGCCAGACCTGGCAGGATTGTGCTGACACAGGCAAGGGGCAGGTAAGCAGTAACTGGAGTGGAGAGATGATTCAGGACTCAGAAAGGCCTCCCGAAGCTCTGGAACTGGTGCAGTGAGGAAGCATGGTTGGGTGGGGACACAGGCTGCCAGAATGATTCACCGTCACTTTCCCACCATCCCAGAGGAATAGCAGCCTGGAGTCAAAATTAGGCTGATGTATGAATCACAAGGACCATGAGCTTCTGGTCTTAAATTCAAACCTGTTCCAATGCAGTAGATTCCCAACTTGGGGGGTAAACCCAACAGCTGAAGGACTATTCCCCAGAGGAAGATCTCTCTGTTGACCACTCCGAGCTCGCACTTATTTTTGCCACATTCTACCACCACACTGCTCACCATCTATGGTCAGCCCCAGAAGCTGGGCCAGGTGTCCAGGGCGAGGCTTCAATATCTTCTCTCCTTCCTTGTCTGGACATGATTTATCTCAGAAAAGAGATACTTGTGGGATGGAAGGAGTTTCTCTTCCTCAATTTTACTTTCCAAATTTCTTTAGTTGGCCTTCTGTCCCTGGAGACTCCCAAATCTCTCCAGCCCTGTCCTCACTACAGAATAATAGCGTGTATGTGTGACAACCTACTGGATCTCCCCTTGAGTACCCAACATAGAACTCACATTCCAGATGCTTTAGTTAATGCCACCCCTGCCCTTTACCCTGCCATCCCCTGCCCTTTACCCTGCCATCCAGTTCCTGTTTCAGTGATTACACCCCCATCCAGCTGCCTTAATCAGAAACCCAAATGCCAAGTCTTTTAAAATATTCTTAATTCTTTTTTTAAAATATATTTTATTGACTTTTTTTTTTCCAGAGAGGATGGGAGAGGAAGAGAGCTAGAAATATCGATGAGAGAGAAATATTGATCAGCTGTCTCCTGCACACCCCCTACTGGGGATGTGCTCACAACCAAGGTACAAGCCCTTAACCGGAATCGAATCTGGGACCCTCCAGTCTGCAGGCCGATGCTCTATCCACTGAGCCAAACTGTTTTCGGCTAAAATATTCTTAATTCTTTTCCCTCTTCAATCCCATTACTTTTTATTTCATTCAGGATTATCCCTCCCTTGCTTGAATTATTACAACTGCCTCCAGCTTGTCCAATTCCAGAATACTCTCCACACAGCCAGACTGATCTTTCTAAAACAAAGTGACTGTCACTCCTCTCCAGTTACCATGTAAAGCTACCTTAGTAGAATGAATACACCGTTGGAGCAAGAGTTTTTGTGTTTGTTCAACTAACAAACCCCCAGAACCTAGATCAGTGCCTACCACATAGAAGGTACTCAACAAATATTTGGTAATGTTTGAATGAAAAACTGAAAAGTTTTTCCTGAAGTTGAACCAAAATTTCTCTCCCTGTCATTTCCACCTATTGATCCTGGAATACATGTCTACTTTGTCACATGGTGGATTTTACATATTTTTCAGAGAAATCTTATATGCCTCCCACCCTGATATTCCTCTTTTCCAAGCTCAACTACCTCAGTTCCTTCACCTCTCTCTAATGTCTTCTCAGACCTTTTGCCATATTCATACATGCCCTTATTGTCCATATTTGTTTGATACTGAAAAATTATTCAGGAAGCACTTTCAAAGAGATGAGTACAACATAATTAAAACTTACATCACCAGGCTAAGTATAACATCCTGAGCATTTAAGAGTTCAGAGACTCTTTAGAGATTACCTAGTCTACACTCTTCACTTCACAAATGGAGAAAATGATATTAAATTACTCATCTGACCAAGAACTATTCCTCATCCCGTAGCCAATAAGGGGTAGAACCACCTTAACCCAAGGTTAATCATTTTATTCTATTTGAATTCTTATTCTAATGCAAAACTGAAAAGCTCCTATTAGATTTGCAGAAACTAGCTCCCTGCCTAAAACTATTCTTTCTAATGCCGCGACCCTTTAGTACAGTTCCTCATGTTGTGGTGACCCCCACCATAAAATTATTTTTGTTGCTACTTCATAACTGTAATTTTGCTACTGTTAATGATTGGTTAAGTAAATATCTGTGTTTTCCAATGGTCTTAGGCAACCCTGCTAGCAGTTATCAAAATAAATATATATTATAGATAGATAGATAGATAGATAGATCATGTGTAACAGGATATTGTAAAAATTAAGTTACAAAATTTTTATTTAAAAGTTTCTTACATACCTTATATTGGCTGGGCACAAAAATATTCATTGTGGGCCACATGTGGTCTGCAGGCCACAAGTTTGACATACTTGCTGTAGAGAGATGATGAAATTATTTTTAAAAGAAAGCTAAGTTTTCTACTTCTGTAGCAATGCTTTACAATCATTTGAGCTATCTTTCATGAATTACCAAAGTCTTGGTTACCTTTTAAAGAGAGAGTTAATAAAATAGTTTATGTTGTTAAAAGAGCTATAGAAAACCATACCAATAAGTCCTTATGCAGATTTCTTATTTGATACTTTAAATTTTTTAGGTCAAGAATTAACTAAATCGTGGTATAAATTATAAGACAGTGACAATTCAGCTGAACAAGACTCGTGTCAACTTTTCTCATCCCATATTCTGGCAAAAGTAGAGGAAATTAAATTAAAACCATTTTTTTACAAAACATGCAAGGATATCCATTCCTTCCCTTATTTACCATTTCCTCTTTTCACCAAATGTCCCAGAAAATAAACAAAATCAAGTAGAAAATGTCAAATGTTTAATAAAGACATTTAAATATTTCAAAATTGATGGTTTACATATCTTTTAAGGTATTCTGTCTTAATACTGATGGAGTAACCCTTAATATTGTAAGGGTTACTTTGCATTTACTAGGTACAAAGTCTATTTGCAAATAAACCAATTTTCAAATACAGTAAAACTCGATATAACAGACTAATTCAGGTGAGGGGGGTGTCTGTTAAAGCTGAAAGTCTGTTAGATAATAAAGTAGTTTTCCAAATGCTTATGTTTAGAAATTGAAAAATTAGTTTACCCGTTTTTACTTATGTAGACATGTTTGTGTAATTAAAATTAAGTGTGGATGAAAAGTTTAATTTCACAGAAAAGTTTTCTGTATGTATTACTGTAATTTTAAATTCATACCAAATAGGTCTAGTCAAAATGTGCATTCACCAGTTACCTCAAACAAATGCACATGTGGCTTAGCACATGTGGGAATATCTGGCGTTAAAACTGCTGCACAAAGTCACAGCAGGCAATAGCAGCACAATGAGGTATGATCACATGGTACTTGAGTAACATGTGATCACACCGCATTGTGCTGGTAGTGACTCTTTTTTTTTTTTTTTTTTTTTTTGGCTTTTAAAGTAACATGTATCTCTTAAAGTTAACTTGTACGTGTTATGCCCAGACTTCGTGATCCCCAAGGACCACCAGGGAGCCGAGTCCAATGCAATAAGCAAAACAGCCTTCACCATGCTAGCATAGGCTCCCCCACTCACGCCGGCAGCATGGCGGAAGAGCGTGAACTTCTCGCAGTCCAGGGGTTTTACTCCGGTCGGTGGTGATGTCACTGCCTCGGCTAACCCTGATTGGTTGGGTGAGGGCTAGGGATAACTCCGCCCTGTGGGGCAGAGTCGGGAGCTCATCCTCGCCCCGCCCTGCCCTTTCATACATATAAAGGAAACTGAAAAACACAAGCAAAAAACAAAGCCATCCATAATCACAAGCAGTTTACAGTCTGACGTGTCCTTCTAAGTCCTGTGTATCTACACAACTAAGCTTTCATTTTTATGTAATTAGGATGATACAGTTATGTATCTGCTTTCTCACACACCATGAATATTTACCATTTCGAAGTCCCAAAGCTATGAATAATTTGATACCCTACATCAACTCAGTCTGGAAGAAAATGTAAATCCTGCCTTACTTGGTGACAAAAATTTCATAAAGGACAAAAATAGCAACAGACCTTTAGATAAGAGATATTCTCAAAATTTTAATGGTGATGACTCTTGTAATATTTATTTATGTCAGCGAAATTACCACAGTATTTTTGCCAACATATGGCCTATTTGCTAAATTTTGTTAAAAATAATAATGAATTAATATTTAAAAAAAAAAACAAAACCCTGTTGACTTAATTATAAGCAAATCTTGGTTAAAAGCATTTAAAATTAACAGAGTGTTAATTTTCACATATGACATACAGACCAGCAGTTTTGTCCATTAAATCCAAAGTCTGCACAATCGAGGGTTCACTATAATCCAGCTGAAGAGCTGTTTTTCTAACCAAATTTCCTGACATGGATTTGCTTCTTTGAATTTGGGAACTTCCTGGAATATGGACAATAAACACATAAACTGTATTTTTATGTTAATTACAAACAATTTGTACAAATTATTTTAGAGAGAGTCTTCCTATGAGAACTTCCTCCTCCAAGACTGGTGATGTAAAATGGGAAAATGCCTGGTGTCATCCAGTATTAGAATAGCATCCAAGTGTCACCAGAAGAATGCACTGCATTTTTTTTTACCTTGGGAATTGCAGCTAACTATAATAGATCTTTCTTTCCCTGTAATCATCTGCTCCTTTGATACCTCATTTAAGTCAGTAGTATTCAAAGTGTGGCCTGGCGGCCTCAGCAATGCCTGGGAACTAGTTAGAAAGGCAAATTCTTCAGCCCCACCCAAGACCTAATGAACCAGAAACTCTGGGGGTGGGGCCCAGCACTCAGTGTCATAACTAGCCATTCAGGTGACTCTGCTGCACATTACAGTTTAAGGATAGACGCTGAATTGTGGGAGCAACTCACCACACCCTGTTCCTTTCTTTCAAATGTTTTTACCACGATACAGGCCTGTGCCACCTTAGAGAAGTGAGAAAGAGAAAAGTGGCCTCAGATCTGGGAGCTGTTCTGGCTTTCACACCTTGGCTTGGGGTAGACCATAACACCACAGAATATCCTCAGTCCAGGCCATTGTGTGATGACAAAAAAACAAGACCACTCTGTAATCATGTCTGAACACAGACAAAAACAGGAACTTACCCAAACCACAAAAATAACCGAGATATTTTCCAACCTAGCTAATGAGTTGAATGGCTATCGCTCTTTGCCAAATAAAGCTGTACTCCTGCCTGTTTCCAATAAGATTTATCAAAATACCCAACGGTAGAATTGCCCCGGCTTTTGACAATATTCAATCCCAGCACAAAAGCCTCATGACTCAATATTTACCTGACATAAGCTCAGGTAAGCTCAACTCTTAAAATAACTCCTTTCTAATTAGTTCTTACTAAGATGTTGTAGGGTGTGCGGACTCCCTTGCTTCAGTGAATAACACCCAACTTGCTCAGGAACAGGTGTCCCTGGCGGTCATTGACACGGGAATCACTGCATACCCTCCCAGTCAGTGGGGACCAGTGCCTTTCCACAAAAAGCTTGTTCGCAATCCACCCCAGGGAAGTACAGAAATTTAGAGTTATCATTTAGAAACATCTACGACAACTTGAGAGAGTAATTATGTTTGTTGGATATAAAAATAGACATTAGGCTTGTATTTTGTATACCAGTTGTTTAAATTTTATTTTTCTAGTAATTTGTAATTGTCTCTTACAAATGATCTGCAATGGATTGAAAGAAAGAAAGAAAGAAAGAAAGAAAGAGAGAGAGAGAGAGAGAGAGAGAGAGAGAGAGAGAGAGAGAGAGAGGAAGGAAGGAAGGAAGGAAGGAAGGAAGGAAGAAAGAAAGAAAGGAAGAAAGAAAGAAAGAAAGAAAGAGCTTGAGATGCACCATCCTAAAGGATTCTCTAAATATACTTTTCTTTTTCAACACTACTCTCACATTAATCTTCTTAAAATTCTGCTTCTGATACATTTTGTACTTTCTCAAGAATCTTCAACATTACAACTCCTCTGTTTTCCAGTTCGAAGAGGGAGGAAACTAATATATTTTGAGTGTCTACCATATGCTATTCTTCGTGCAAATTTAAATACACCAATACCCAGGAAATAATTTTAAATAAATATTAGCACCCTACTTCAAGACCAACTCCACAAAGAGTACAAGGTCCCAATGTTTCTGTGGGTGATGTTTTTAGTCATCAAGGAACATATATGTCAAATGTTATTTAGATAAGAATCAAACGGGGCAGGCTTCCTAAGTAAGCTTTTTAGAGGCCATCCTAGTAAAGCAAACCTGGTCAACATAGCATTTGAAAATTAGAGTGCAATCTCATTAGTAAATATTGGTGCCGAGGTGCTATACTGGACACATTAGAATTTGTTCTTCATTTAACATTTATCAGGTACAGTAGGTCCTTGAATAACATCATTTTGTTCAACATCATTTTCTTATATTGATGAGATGCCATAGTAGCTTAACTGATAAATAAATTAGCCTATGGTAAAATTGGTTTTGTTATAAGTTGTTTCACTTAAAGTTGCAGACCCAACGATGATGTTGAGTGAGGACTCACTGTACTCACTTCAAGTGTCAGCACCTTCATGGTCCTTTCAGTGGTTGAATTTGTGCCACATCCCCTTCTTTTGATAATAGTCTTTATCATGCTTGGCTATAGAAGAAGGTATATGACATAGGATAAGCTAATCAGAACACCTCACCCCTTTGGCCTCAATGACAAATACAGAAGTTTGCTCATAAGAATAAATCAGTTTTCTCCAAAATTGTTCTATCCATCAGTACCAGGGAAGTTGCCCTTTTTCTTTTTTGTTAGTCATCAGGGCATGGTACAGGTTGCCAGTAGCTATATTCCCCAGTACATGGAGAAAAATCTATCTGACGTGGGGGGGAAAAGCTATCCAAAATGCTAATAAGAATGAAAACAAGAGACATCCAAGGAAGAAACTCTCAACACTGTGGGATTTCCTGGGACTAAGTCATCCGTGAAGCAAACACATTCTCTTCCCTGTGTAGGACTTGCTTTCATAAACCAGCAAAATTCCCTTTTTGGTTTAAGGTAGTTTTTCTGTTCTATTATGTGCAACCCGAAAGCCCTCAAAACCACAAATCTTCAGTGAGTAGAAAGAGCATGGGCTAAAGATTGAGAGGAATGCAGTTTTTCCACTTAGTAATTGTCTGACCATTAGTTATTCAGCCTCTCTCAGATTCGTTTGCCTTATTTGCAATCTGGGAATAAAAAAACAGCCCAATATAAGCTTTGGAAGGAAAGGAAATAGTCTGTCTTCCTTGTTAGGTCTTCAGCACTTAGCCAATTATCACAAATGAAGCACTTAATAAACATTTATTGACTAGAATAACATGAAAGAATGAATTGGAAGGTTAAATGGAATTGCTGTAATGTTCCTAGTACAACAGGTGCTCACCTTTCTCTTTCCTGGGAAGACAGAGAAGAATCTATCTCTATGCAGGATTGGTTTGTCAGTTACCTCTATTCGAAACTCTGTCTTATTTACCATTCTCCCCACTAGCACAATGCCTTGAATGAGGCTGCTTAATAAATGAACAGTGAATATGTTAAGTCAAAGGAGATATCATGGGAGAGGTAACATTTGAGCTGAACTCCAAGGAAAGAAGTGGTAAGATTGTCATGGGCAGGAGACAGACACAGCAGAAGCAAAGGCAGAGACATGGAAGAGCCTGACTAATATGGCCAGAGTTCAGGCAACGTGGAGAGCAGAGAGAGAGAGAGAGAGAGAGAGAGAGAGAGAGAGAGAGAGAGAGAGAGAGAGAGAGAGAGAGAAGAGAGAGAGAAGAGGCTGCTGCACAGAGTCAGCTAGAGGGAAGGAGAACCAAGGCTCTTAAAAGATTTGAGTGACTTGATTATTTGAGTGGCAAAGTCAATTGCTGAAGGATTGAAGGCCAGGAGCAATGACTAGGATATAGAATGGACAGGACTTGGTGAATGATTGGCTTCCAGAAGGAAAGGAAGAAATCTAAGAAAACATCAAGATTTTTGCTCTCCCAGGTTTGACAGGAGTCTGCTGTTAGACCCCTTGACTCAGGTGAACCCTGGCACCTGGTCACCCAGCTCAAGGACTTGTGTAGGGGAGGAAAAAATTTTTACTCAACCTACTTAGAATCCCTTATTGGATCTAGAAATTAAACTGACTAACAGATTAAAGAGAACAAAGCATACAAATTTATTTAATACAAATTTTACATTACATGAGAGCTTTCCTATGGAAATGAAGACCAGGAGACGTAGTTGAACCTCAGTGTTTCTATGCCAGGCTGGGTGAAGAGTCATGGAGAAGTACGATAGGACAAAGGAAATGTGGTAAGTGGGGTGAATTGGAGGAAACTTAGCAAGGCCTGCTTATTCAGAGTCTTCTCCATCCTCAAAATGAGGATGCTCCTCTCCCCGGAATACAGAGAGGGCACCTCTCCGGTCTCTTGACCTGCTTCAGGGGAGAAGAACCAGGCGAAAGCGAAAGACTTTCCTGCTTCTGCCATTTTCTCTAACTCCTTCAGCTGGAAATGTTTGGTTTGGCAAATGTCTCCACCGGGAAAGCCAACTCTGACCTTTTTGTGATCACGCTTTCACTTACTTTTTAGCCTCTGAAAATTCCTAATTTCCTCATCAGTTATCAATGTCTTGTTTTCTAAATGTCTTTTTCTCTTTTATCCAGCATTTTTATGTATTTTCACTGTTGAGTCAACCAAGATATATAAGTTGCCAGAGATATAAGTCTGTGACCAGTCGTTCTATTTCCTATACTTTTAATATTTTCATTATTTAATGTTTTCTTTGTTTTGTCTCTATATTATTGTAGAATATTTTAATATTTTACTCTATTTGATATTTTTTTATATTTCATAATTAAATTGTGTAAAGTTCCCCAGACTTTTTAAAACTTTCTAATATTTTATTAGAGCAAAGAAGTATAGCAATTTTCATAAACTAATCTGTAAAGCAGAGTAGTGAAGAGCATGAGTTCTAGACCCAAACTTTCTGGGTTCAAACACACATTGCTGTTTAGCTGTGTGCACTGTTTCTTGAACTTTTTCGTGTATACAATGGGGGTAATAATAATAGTGTCCTCCCCGTTAGGGACTGAATTCGTTAATATATGTAACATTCTTAGAATAGTAAATGCAATATTGTGTTTATACCATTATAATTATAATTGTGATTAAACTGTTAAAATGATTATTGCTTCCTAGCATCTGTCACTGACAACATTTATAAATCAGTAATAATCCTAGAGGCTTGTGCTTTATTGGCTAGACCAGTGGTTGGCAAATTCATTAGTCAACAGAGCCAAATATCAATAGTACAACTATTGACATTTCTTCTGAGAGGCAAATTTTTTAAGCTTAAACTTCTTCTAATGCCACTTCTTCAAAATAGACTCACCCAGGCCGAGGTATTTTATGGAAGAGCCACACTCAAGGGGCCAAAGAGCCACATGTGGCTCACGAGCCACAGTTTGCTGACCATGGGGATAGAGAAATGGTATGAAAGCCACGCTCATATGAACCTTAGGGAAACTACACCTCAGAATTTTATATAAGAAGAGAATTAACACTGAACTTACTGTGCCAGGCACAACAGTAAGGATTTTCTACGAATTACCTAATTTCTTCTTTTAATGTCACTATGACGTAGGTAGTGTCATTACCTCACATTACAATAGAATAAATGAAAGTTCTGAGAAGCTACAGGACTTGTGTATGCTTGGAGATGGAGGAAAGAACACATTTAGTTGGTTGGGCTTCATCCCATGCACCAAAAGTTTGCCAACTTGATTCCCAGTCAGGGCACATGCCTGGGTTGTGGGCGTACAGAAACACCGATGTTTCTCTGTCTTTCTACCTTTCACTTCTCTCTCTAAAAAAATAAAATAAAATAAAATAAAAAAACAATAAAAAATTGTTTTTAAAATAGGAAGGAACACATTCAAAGTCAGGCTGTCAGGTGGCTCAGTGAATATGTTTAGCCAGAAAAGTGAGCAGTCATATGTCTTGAGATCAGCACATACCTGTGTCCCTTGACTTCATAGATTTCGTTCCATGTTGCTGTTATTGTTTACTAGAGGCCCGGTGCACGAAAATCATGCACTCTGAAGGAGGGGGTGTCCTCAGCCTGGCCTGCACCCTCTAGCTGTCCAGGAGCCTTGGGGGATGTCAGACAGCCACCCAGGCCCCAGGCGAGAGGCTTCTGTTACCGCCACTACACTCACCAACCAGTGACCAGCTTCTGGTTAAGTGGTGCCCCGCCTGTGTGAGCACACTGACCACCAGGGGGCAGCTCCAGCGTTGAGGGTCTGCCCCTTGGTGCTCAGCAACCAGTCATTCTGCAGTTGACTTGATTTGCATAATAACCTTTTATTATATAGGATGGCAGCTGTTGCTGTTATTGTTTATGGACATGAAAATCTCCTTTGTCAAATGAATGCTCCCCATTTTACCCAGGAGGAATCTGGGGCTATGTTTGTGACTAGGGCTCCACAGTTATAAATAGCAGAGGTAAGGCCAAAAGCCCTACTTTCTAACACTTAACAGTGTTAATTCACTGTACCTTCCTTAATCCTGAAGTCAGACTTTTTAAAATATGGTGTTCTATAAATAAACTCTCTGAATAAATTGACATGGGGAAATGCAAGTTGCTTTTTATTAATATACTAGAGGCCTGGCGCATGAAAATTCATGCACTGGTTGGGGGGTGGGGGAGAAGGGGAAGAAATCCCTCAGCCCAGCCTGCTCCCTCTCACAGTCCAAGAGCCTTCAGGGGCAGGAGGTGACCGCCGATCAGGGGAAGATGACACCCTAGCCCATCTCTGCTGCTCCCACTGCCTGTAGCACAGGCCTCAACTGGCCCTGGTTACCTGAGCATTGAGCTGCTCTGGGTGGCTGGGCAGCTGCCATCTGAGGCTTGCTTGTGCCTTGGGCCAGCCCTGGGTGGCTAGGCAGCCACCATTCAAGGCTTGCCTGTGCCTTGGGCTGGCCCTGAGTGGCTGAGGGGCTGAGAGGACTGGGGGACTCCTGGAAGCAGGTGTACGGAGTGGCTCTGCCTGCCTGGGGGTGGGTCCAACTTTGCCAAGTGCCTGCTGCCCAGGCATGGCTGAGGGGACTGGGCACTGCCATCTTGTGTCTGTGGGTGCCCCCATCTTTGAGGGCATGACAGTCAATTAACATATTCCCTCCTTATTGACTTTGGGCGCTGTCATCTTTGAGGGTCAAGCAGTTAGTTAGCATATTCCTTCCTTACTGGTTGTGAGCGCCACCATCTTTGCAATGGAGTGAGGGTCAATTAGCTTATTCCCTCTTTATCATATAGGATAGAAACTTGGCAAGTTGAAATGTTTTCACCTAGATAAGGTTGCTACAGTTACATGTCTAATTGGCAGCTAGGAAAAGCAGCACCATCCAATTTGCACACAGATAACTTCAAAGAAGTAACAGGTGTTAAACAGCAGGTATGGCTCCAGTGATGCCACCATCATTAGAGCCCACCACCTTTCTAATATGTTAGAGAATCATGTGAGCCAACTGGTATTAAGAAGAAAACGATATTGTAAGGCCCGTAAACTTCCAGCTTCTGTTGAAGCATAGTTATCTTCTGTGAACAGA
The DNA here is from genome assembly GCF_014108245.1 of Pipistrellus kuhlii. Taxonomy (NCBI): domain Eukaryota; kingdom Metazoa; phylum Chordata; class Mammalia; order Chiroptera; family Vespertilionidae; genus Pipistrellus; species Pipistrellus kuhlii. The sequence goes on along the minus strand of NW_023425595.1, from coordinate 54,889,510 downwards.
GGGAGCAAAATATTGTACAATGTAAATCACTCAGTGCTTCCCTGAATGGGAACGTTAGTTACCACCTCACCAGTCCCTGTCTTGACACCAGTCCCTGTCTCGGCACCACTTGGCAGTTGCTCCCACAAGGCTAACCCTGGCTAACAAGAGTGAAGATCAGATCTGAACATGCTCTTTCTGAAACTGGGGTGCTCATGTGTTCCAGCCAGCTAGTAACTAAGAGCTTCCCTAACCCCAACCTGCGATAAACTTTGACGTTCTATAAGGAAGGGAACCAGGCATGACACTCTTTGTCTCCCCAGCACCTAGCATGGTCCGAGTGCACAGGGGTGGGCAATCCCTGTCTTTGGAATGCAGTGACAGTTAGGTGAATGAAGGAATCTATGAGTGGATGTCACTGTGACTGAAGGTCAGGGTCAGGATGGTTCAGATGTGGCATCTCCCTTCTGTGGTCACAAACCAGGTCTACGTGAAAATATCAGAAGATTTAACTTCACCCCAACTCAATATAAACCAGAAGTGAGAATGTGGCTGATAAAAAGAATCAGGATATAACCTTGAGACTGAATTAACAGGAGTATGGTGCTCAGGGGAATTAAGATTAATATGGGATTTTCACTCCTGTGGTCACTCCCCTAGCATTCTGAATGTTGCACTCTATCCAATAGGAAATTATCTTTCTTTCCAAGATAGAATCTCACCCTTTTGTCTGTCTCTTCACAGGGTTTTCTTCCACTCATAAAAACCCTTCCATCTCATCTTTCATTTCTCCATTATCCTTTTTGGAATTCTCTCCTTTTTTCACACCCGTTCCCACACTCCCAAATTATTTCTGTTTCCTCCAAAAAACCCTATTACAGTTTATGTTCATGTGTTCTTTACCAAAGGATATAAACTTCAAAACACTGATCAAAGGCAAATGGTTTTCATAATTTTTATTGTACATATCATATCTATTAGATTAAGATCTTCCAAAGGCCAGTAGTAGACGCCTGCCATTTATTTTATTTTATTTCTTTTAAAATTGCATAGGGCACCTAGCTAGCTAGGTGTTCTGAACAAAAGACAAATGTTGCTTGTTCGATGGCTGACCCAGATATCTATTACAAGTCACAGCAAGAAGAAACTGACACACTAGCAAGGAACAAGAGCAGGAGCTAGCTTTTGAAACATTGCTTCGTATTATAAATATGCAGATACGTTTTCTGATAACATAGTTTTCATTTACAAGGCTCAAATAAGAGTTACGCAACTAGCCGAAACCGGTTTGGCTCAATGGATAGAGCGTCAGCTTGGGGACTGAAAGGTCCCGGGTTCGATTCTGGTCAAGGGCATGTACCTTGGTTGCGGGCATATCCCCAGTAGGGGGTGTGCAAGAGGCAGCTGATCGATGACTCTCACTGATGTTTCTAACTCTCTATCTCTCTCCCTTCTCTCTGTACAAAATCAATAAAAATATATTAAAAAAAAAAAAGTTATGCAACTAAGGATGTGAACAGATGATTCCCAGAAGAGGAAATACAGATGGATAATAAAGTAGGCAAGGATATGTCATCTCAGTTAATTAAAAGGGAAAATGAGACACCTTCATTTGCCTATCACATTAGCAAAAGCCAAAGAAAATTGTTCAGTGTCAACAACAGTGGGAATGTAAATTTTAAAGGGCACTTTATAATACTAATAAAAAACGTAAAACACATAAATTATTTGACTAAATAATTCCACTTCTAAGATTCTACTCTTCAGAATTACTTTTCTCCTCCTGCCCGAAGCTTGGCTAAAGGATGCTCACAGTGCCATAAAATTATATTAGTAAAAGTTAGAAATAACCTAACCAGCTGTCAAAAGTGAAATGTTTAAATAAATTACATATAAAAATGAAGCATATCTCTACGTGCAGATATGAAAAATGGTCACAAGATGTTGCCAACTTAAAAAAAAAAGTTGCTCACATGGTCGTAAAAAAGAATGAAATCTTACCATTTGTAACAACATGAGTGAACCTAGAGAGCATTATGCTGAATGAAATAAGTCAGATAGAGAAAAATAAATACCATACAATTTGTTTTTGGAATCTAAAGAACAAATAAAATGAAAAGATTCACAGATACAGAGAACAAACTAAGGACTTTTAGGGGGAAGGGGGTCTTAGGGAGTTGGATGAAAAAGATGAAAGAATTAGGAAGTACAAATTGGTAATTATTATACAAAATAGTCAAGGGGATGTAAAATACAGAATAGGGAATATAGTGAATAATATTGTAATAAATATGAATGATTCCAGATGGGTACTAGAAATATTGAGGGAAACATTGTATAAACTATATGATTGTCTAAACATTATACTGTAAACCAGAATATAAAATAATATTAAATGTCAAGAAATAAAAGAATTGGGTTTAAGTATAAGGTTAGGATTAGGGTTAGTGTTAGGGTTTGGGTTGAGTTTAGTTACAGGTTTAGGGTTATGTTTGATTTGGAGTTACATTTGAGATTAAATATAGGGTTGGGTTTAGGGTTAGGGTTAGGGTTAACATTGAAGTTAAGTACAGGATGTTAGTGTTAGGGTCAAGGTTAGATATAGGTTTATGGTTAAGTTTACTGTTAGGATTTCCATGTTGTAAATGAGGTAAGAAAGGAACTAAAAGAAAAATAAATTTCCTTAACAATTTTCTTTACAGAAATTGACAACCCAGGCATAGGGCTCTCAGAAAGAATTCACCTGCTCATTGATTTATGCTAGGGGCCACAAACTCAAATGCCAGGGGAGGAGCAAGCAACACAGATGAAGGAGGTCAGCCAGGAATAAGACATGGGGATGAGAGGGCCTGTGGGGAGAGTGTGGACTGCCTGAAGGGACCCGTTGTTTCATAACTGTAGCCAGAGGACAGGATGGGGATGATGTTCCCTCTGCTTCTGACCCACTGGCTATAGATCAGAGGTTGCCATGACCCCCTCCTTAGTTAATTTGCTAGAGCAACTCACAGAACTCAGGAAACCTGTTTACTCACTAGATTGCTGGCGTATTATAAGAGGATATTAACTCAGAAACAGCCAGATAGAAGAGATGAATAGGGCAAGGCATGTGGAAAGGTCATGGGTCTTCCAGGCCCCCTCCAGGCAAATCCCTCTCTCGTAAAACTCCAACCTGGAAGCTGTCGAACTCTGTCGTGTGTGTGTGTGTGTGTGTGTGTGTGTGTGTGTGTGTGTGTGTGTTTAGAGAGACAGAGACAGAGAGAGAGAGAGAGAGAGAGAGAGAGAGAGAGAGAGAGAGAGAGAAACATCGATCAGTTGCCTCCCATACCTGCCCTAGGGGATCAAACCTGCAACCTAGGATGTGTCCTGACCAAGAATCAAACATACAGCTTTTTGGTGCCCAGGCTGATGCTCCGACCAACTGAGCCACCCGGCCAGGGCTGTCCTCTGGGTTTTTACGGTGGCCTTAGTACATACTAGTAGACATGGCAGATTAAGTCATCCACCACCAGCCCCTTCTCCTCCACCTGGAGGTCAGGGGGAGGGACTGGGTCTCCAGCCCTTCAGTACATGATTGGTTCTCTGGCAACCAGCTCTCCTCCGCAGCTGATTTAGCTGCTTTCCAGAAGTTGCTTCATTAATGTAACGAAAGACCTTTATCTTTCTCACCACTTGGGAGCTTCCAAGGGTTTTAGAAGCAAACTCTTATACTAGAAATAGGGTGGAAGACCAAATATATATTTGTTATAAATCACAATATCACAACATACAGTGGAATATCATTCAGCCAGAAACAGGATTGAAGTTCTGATATTATGACATGGATGAGCCTTGAAAACATGGTGCTAAGTAAAATAAATCAGACATAAGAGAAAAAAATATTTTTCTATTTAACGTATACATAAGAGGTACCTAGAATAGACAAATCAGAGAGTAAGAAAAAACATATTGGAGCCGAAACCGGTTTGGCGCAGGGGTCCTCAAACTTTTTAAAGTGGGGGCCAGATCACGGTCCCTCAGAGAGCTGGAGGGCCGGACTATATGAACTACTAATTCCTACTGTAACACCTCGGCTGTGCTCACTGACCAAAAAACTTGGCGGGCCGGATCAGACTCCTCTGCGGGCCGCATGTGGCCCGCGGGCCGTAGTTTGAAGACCCCTGGCGAGCGTCAGCCTGTGGACTGAAGGGTCCCAGGTTCAATTCCGGTCAAGGGCATGTACATTGGTTGCGGGCACATCCCCAGTAGGGGGTGTGCAAGAGGCAGCTGGTCGATGTTTCTCTCTCATAGACATTTCTAACTCTCTATCCCTCTCAATTCCTCTCTATGTAAAATCAATAAAATATATTTTTTAAACAAAACAAAACAAAAAAAGAAAAGAAAAGAAAAAACATATTGGAGATTACTAGGGAGTGAAGGAGGGAGGACTGGTAAGTTGTTGTCTATTGAGTATAGAATTTCTGTTTTGGGTGATAAAAAAAATTTTTGAATTAGCTAGTGGTGATGTCTATATGGCACTGTAAATGTAATGCCACTGATTGGTTAACATGGCAAGTTTTATGTTATATATATATTACACTACAATACAAAATGAGAAATTTTAATGGGGTTCTTTTAAAATGTCCTCAAACGCTAAAGTCCTGTATGGGCTAAGGGAAGAAGAGGAAACTAATCTAGGTCTTGGAGGACATGTTAGACTTAGTCCACTAGAACTCTACGAAGACAGTAAAATCCAAAAATCAAAAATGGGAACCTTCGGGCCAAATCCAGTGAGAGATGAGATTTGTCTTGTTTTTGTACTGTTTACCAACACGGCACTTAAGGTTTTTAAAAACTAGTTGTTAAAATGTAAAGTCTAGGGAATTGCTATGAAAAATTCTGATTTCTTGAAATATTGAAATATAGGAAAGCCCCTAACATACACTTAGTACTCCTTCGTATCAACTCACAGCCCACATAGTCTTATGACATCCCTTACCTGTCACATGGAAATGTTTTGCATATGTAAGAGCTTCAGTGGCTAGGCCACATATTACACTATTTGGTTTCTTTCTCCACACCTCATAGGTTGCTACAAACTCAGTAGGCTCTTGGGTGATTTTTACTGATTTTATGTCATCTTCAAAATTAACACTCCTCTGGGTCTCCATAAGGAGTAACCCAAACCAAGCTCTCCACAGTGGTCTTGGCAGGGCTTCATGTTCTAAGCAATTGGTTCCATAACCAAAGGCAATTTAACAGTCATTTGAATCTTTATTGCCATTACTTGAAGAATAGGAAAGGAAATTCGACTTGTAACCCATAACTGCACTTCTTAAAACACCCCGTTTTTCTCACTTCAATATGTCTCAAGTTCACAGCTGACTCAAAGCTCAGTCTCAAAATCATCACCAAAAATTCTCCCTAAACTTTGTTCTTTATGGCCCTTGGTTTTGCTTTTCTTTCCATTCTTTTGTTTTTGCTTTTTTATTCCTACTAGAGGCCCAGTGCATAAAAATTCATGCACTGGAGGGGATTCCTCATCCCAGCCTGCTCCCTCTCACAGTCCAGGAGCCTCAGGGGCGGGAGGAGACCCGGAGATCAGGGGAAGACGATGCCCCATCAACCTCTGCTACTGCCTCTGCCAGCAGTGCAAGCCCTGGTTACCTGAGCCTTGGGCAGCCCTGAGTGGCTGGGGAGCTGAGAGTACTGGGGAACTCCAGAGACAGGCATGCAGGTGGGCCCAGCTCTGCTACATTCCTGCCGCCCCAGTGGGGCTGAAGGGACTGGGAGCCGCCAACTTGTGGCTATGGATACTACCATCTTTAAGAGCTGGGCAGTCGATTAGCCTATTTCCTCCTTATTGTTTGTGGATACCACCATCTTTGAGGTTGGGTCATTCAATTAGTATATTCCCTCCTTATTGGCTATGGGCACCACCATCTTTGCAATGGTGTGAGTGTCAATTAGCATATTCCCTCTTTATTAGATAGAATTCCTTCCAGCTAATAAATTATAGCCCTTTGCATCATCTTAGCTTTCATTCTTACTTCTTCAGCTCACCACCCCCTCTCTCCTCAGTCTCTAATTCTGTATCATTTTCATTGATGAATGATGAATGGAGTTGGTACACTTAGCCCCTCTCTTGGAAGGGGACAAGGGAGTTAGGATTGAGGGGGAAAGAAAGGCAAGGAGGTGGAAGAAATCACAAATGCTTGCAATGTATGGTCCTTTCTTTTACTGTTATTACTCAATGAAATTCTCATATATTTTTTATGCGGGGCTATGTGGAAGGTCTTTGGGGGGAAATATGTGGCAAATTGTAAAGGTAAATTAATGAAAAAAAATTAAGGAAGAAGATCATTTCCTCTCTACCTTCTCCTATTTATGGTGTCATCCTGAGGACATAAGAGGCCTGAAATAAATGACCTTTGTTTTTAATATATATTTTTATTGTGATTTTAGAGAGAGAGGAAGGGTAAAGGAGAGATAGAAACATTGTTTGGTTGCTTCCCGTACGCAAGGCCTGTGACCTGGGAATGTGCCCTGATTAGAATCGAATGGGGGAGCCACACTGGCCAGGGCAGTCTGATCTTTTGATCTTACAAAGTCATAGGCCTTCTGACCCTCGAAGCTGTAAACACTTAACTCGATTTAGCTCACACATCTTTCATGGGTATAATGAGACAAACACAAAGTACATCCTCCTGTCTCTTATGGAGATAAGTTTTCATTGATCTCTTCTACCCTTTTGTATAAATGTGTGTGAAAATATCTCCAGACTGTGTAGTCTCTTTTGTGTTACCTTGCAGGCATGTTATCACTGATAATGCTTACCCAATTAAAATGATGTTCTTGCTCCCTTCTATATTGGTACAGAAGGATATTTTGTTGGAGTCTTTCTATTTTATTTTCCCAATGCTAGGATCACCCTACAAAAATTGTTTCACTTATCTGACTAGTTTTGTTTTAACTAGCTCTCTCCCCTCAGCTCAGGTAATACACAAAGTGCGCTGCTCCTGGGTGACGGTAGCCTTAGGTAACACCTAGTACTGCTCGTTACTTCCTTACTCTATGCATTTACCAACAGATGATTATTGAAACTTGCTGTTCTACTTTGGCTCTCTCTGTATGCATTCTTGACAGAGGCTGCCAGAAGGGTCTCAGAAATGACAGAAGGACAGTGGGACAGAGTTTGGAAAGTGTGCGAGTATTTCATAATATGGGATATGGAGTTGCCACTCATTCAGTTACTCAAGACACAAGCTCAGGAGTCAGCCTTAATATCACTTTCCTTCAACCATCACACCCAATAATTCCACACTCAATCCACACCTCAACTCCATTCACTTCTTCCATTCTTGCTACCTCTACCCAAGTTCAAGCCACTAAACAACAGCCTCCTCAATGGACCCTCTGTTTCTCTTCTTGTTCCTCACTATAGCCGCTGAAGTAATCTTTTAACAATATATAAATCATAATATGTCACTCACTAACTCTTGAATGGCTTTCAGTCATGCTTAAACTAAATTCCAAATTCCTGACCTTAAAAGCCCCAGACTTCATTTTGTACTTCTCTGCCCTTCGTCACTAAGCCTCAGCTACATTGGCTGTCTTTCAGTTCCCATCAAGTGGTTGAAATGTACTTCCCCCTGGTTTTCACATGGCTCCTCTTAAAAGACTCAGTTTAACTGTTACCTTCTTACAGAGGACTTCCTTGATTAGTTATGCTAAAGTAACCACTCAGCTGTTCTCCATCACCTTGCTGTTTTCCCTGCACAACGTTTATTTCTAATTGTTTTTTACATGTGTATTTTCAATGACTCAATTGTTCAAAGTTTTGTGGAATGAATAAATGGTAAGTTCTATTCCTTTATCTCACAGGTGGAAGAAATACTGAGTAGGGGATGAGACTCTAAGAATTTTATGTCAGATTATTTTTTGACTTCCCCACAATAGCTGTTTTATTTTAATTTCTCTGGCATGATTAGCCATGTAACTCTTTCTATAGAAGTACAATACTTATGGTCTGAGGCAGCTAGGAAGAATGGCTTGAGAACTTGCAACATATATGAAGGATTGAAGAAATACACCAAAGGATGGAACTGGAGGGAAAAAAAAAAAAAAGTCCAAGTAGGAGCTGGTAAATATCCTGGGACTTAACAATGGGAAGGCCCACAGGGCTTCCCTCTGCCCACCCACAGCCTCTGAATCCATATTCATCTTCTTACTGTCTTCCTGGCACAACGTAATCCTGCCTTGGACTCATACTGAAAACTCACCATCACCACCTCTCTCCCAACCAGATCCTTGGGATTCAGACACAGCTCCCACTCCCTTTTGGAGAAGTTATTCCTTAAAAACGTTAGTCTGCTCAGGACCCTTTCTCCTCTGGTCTCCTTGTTTCAAGAGAAAAATTGTGTAGGAGCTCATTGTTCTCTATTCATTTTTGTTTGTTTATCCTTTACTATTACTTGTTTTTATTTTCATACTTGAGGCCTGGTACACGAAATTTGTGCACCGGAGGGGGAAGGGGTCCCTCAGCCCGGCCTGTTCCCTCTTGCAGTCTGGGAGCTCTCGTTCCTTACTGCCCTCCTGTTCGCTGCTCCTTAGCGCTGCCATGGAGGCGGGAGAGGCTCCTTCCACTGCCACTGCACTCACCGGACACTCCTGCACTGAGCGTCTGCCCCTTGGTAGTCAGTGCACATCATAGCGACCAGTCATTCTGGTTGTTCCGCCATAATGGTCATATAGGCTTTTATTATATAAATTTGCTCTTGTCTTTTTTTTTTTTTTTTACTAAAATTTTTATTTTTATATCAATAGAGGTCATCACCACTCTGCTGACATATAATACTGTTATGATACAACAGTTAAACTTGTGAGTTTACAACAGAAGTTGTTGGTAGTTGAACAGGAAACACAGTTGAAAAGTCCATGTTAAAACAAAACTACTGCGACTAATGGGACTAACAGGTCAGAATTGGAAGTAGCAATAAACATATTCCCTAAGCTCCTGCGTATTTCAAGTGTTACAGTACACATAAAGAATTATTTCTTCCAGCCCTAGCCCGTTTTGCTCAGTGTTTACAGTGTCAGCTCTCAGACTGAAGAGTCAAGTGCATGTACCTCGGTTGCAAACTCAATCCGGGCCCCATTTGGGGTTCATGGGGGAGGCCCCCAATCTATGTGTCTCTCTTACATTGATGTTTCTCTCTCTGTCTCTCCCCCTCCCTTCCACTTTATCCAAAAATCAATGGAAAAAATATCCTTGGGCAAGGATTAATAACAACAACATGATTTCTTCCATCAACACTATAAATTCAAACTGTTGGATGTTTATGCATTTTTCAAGTTACACCCATTTGAATGCTTATATAGGAGTAGAGATTGGAATGTCTCCCAATTTGAAGTTTACTTTTGCTTTTGTCTTAAGCTAAAAATCCTATATAGCATTGAACACAAAATAGATGCTCCATAAATTTTTTTGACTTATTGAATAGATTCACACTCTGAGGGAAGAAACAGGAAGTAAAAACTAAAAGGAGAGAGAAGATGCAAGAAAAACGGGGCCTAGCATGTAGGCAGGGGAAGCAGAGATTGGAAGGTTGGGGGGAAAAATAAATAAATCAACTTTCATTGTAAAGACTTAACCATAGTTCATAACACGTTGTCAGTCAGCTAAAATGAAACTTGACAGGAAATGGGCAGAAATGAAAATGAGCACAAGCCAACTTATGCTCGTGTGTTAAATCTTTCCACTGCCTTGCCCTATTTGCAGCTACCTCACAGGCTCAAAGTCAGCCAGGTTATTTTTTGTTCCTCATGCACACACTGAGTTATCAACAGACTGATTTATATCCAGCTGTGGACATCAAGCCATATGGGCCTTCCTCTATCACCTCTTTCTTTCTAAATGAATCAAAATTTACTATAGGGTATAAGTGGGAAAAGATGAAATCTCAATATCTTTTGTACAATCCTATCAGAAGCTGCTTCTGCAATTCTTCTCTAGAATCCAACTGATTTTTAAAACACTCACTGGGGGTCTGCCATTTTATGAGGCAAATAGATCTGTCTTATTCCCAGCACCTAGCATAATACCTGGTACATGTCATGTGTTTAATAAATTTTTGGATATTGACTGGTTGAATGAATGAATGAATGAGTCATGGTTCTAAACTTTGATCTACCCTCAGTTGACCTTAAGTCAAAGACACAGATAAATGGGAAATATAGGACAGATGAAAAGAGAACATTGTTAAGGGAGTAGAGCACCAGGAGTTTTCTGTTCTGTTTATCTCCATCCAAATTTATAGAAAATTATTTCAATATGGTGGGAAGTATAGACCCTCAAATACAAACATGGAGACCCAGATCCTGGCCCCAATGTGTGCTTTTCCATGATCACATCTTAGTGTCTCTCACACTGGACTGTAAGTGTCTTGCCTTAGACTGTGAGCTCTGTGAGGACATTTTCCACCACAGAGCAAGCACTCAATAACAGCAAATCACCTAATGGAGATTGTCGCCTCCTGGGGGGAAAGATATAGTCAGCTGTATCAAGTCAGGATCCTTAGTTGTGAGAAAGAAAAGCTGACTCTTTTTTTAAAAAATGTATATTTTATTGATTTTTTTACAGAGAGGAAGAGAGAGGAATAGAGAGTTAGAAACATTGATGAGAGAGAATCATCGATCAGCTGCCTCTTGCCAAGGTACATGCCCTTGACCGGAATCGAACCCAGGACCCTTCAGTCCACAAGCCGACGCTCTATCCACTGAGCCAAACCGGTTTTGGCAAAAAGCTGACTTGCTGATGTAGTAGGAAAGGAGTATGTTGAAGATCCTAGGTAGCTCTTAGAATTGTTGGAGGGTGTAGTAGAGAATCATGACTAAAGCTAAGCCTCCAAGAATAATGCGAAACAAACAAGCACACCACTGCAGAACGAGTCCAGTGGGGAAACTGTCTCCATTGCAGCTCCCTACCAATGCCACTTCTGCACTGGCAACCCCAGTCTTGTGACCACAGAGAAACGCCGTTGCTGCAGCCAGCGCCAGCCAACTCTGCGGTTACTCATTTCAGGAGAACTGGAAGTGCCACCCTGAGCCTGTTCCTTCTGGTTGCTCGTATCTGCATTTAAGTTTCACATGAGGGAGCCTGACTGGCAGAGCCTCAGTCACATTGTTTAGGGGCTGGATTTGAGTTCTAAATAAAGGAAAGCTGTTCAAAAGATGGTGGGTATCCATAGATACGACAAATGTTCACTGTCCCATAGCAATCTGTGATAGGAGGTAACCCAAATTATGCATTCAGGCATAGGTTTTTGTGCTCATGGAACTTATACCCTTGTAGGAGAGACAAACAATAAATATAAATGAGCATAATGGTGGGTAGTGCTAGTTGCTACAAAGACAAGTAAAGCTCTGAGATAGGGTGTTCAAGGAAAGCTTTTCTGAGACGAGCAGAGACCTAAATGATGCAAGGGAGCAGCAAGCACCAAGGCTCTGGGATGGAAACAGATCAGCAGCCGAGGACCATGTCCTGTAGGCCTGTGCAGGCCGTGAAGACACAGACCCTGGCTTTGGACTTGGAAAGGTGGCAGGGGAATGGCCTGATCTGACGTTTGTAGAAGGATTACACTGCTGCTGTCTGAAGAACAGATTAGAAAGGAAGCAGGTGGGAGCAGGGAGACCAAACTGACTAAAGTATGAGCTGAGAGATTAGAGCACAAAAATCTGCCCAGGTGTCCCGGCTGGTGTGGCTCAGTGGTTGAGCATCGACCTATGAATCAGGAGGCCACAGTCGGATTCTCGGTCAGGGCACATGCCCAGGTTGTGTGTAGGGAGCGGCTATGGGGTTAAGCCTCGGACCTGTTGGCAAAGCCACAAACAAGTCCCAGCTCAGAGGGCACATGACCTTATGCTGCTCCCTAGATCCCTCCTAAGTAGCTAACGGGCTGTGGGAGGTGCAGCAAGTGCTGCCAAAAGAAGTGAAACTCACAAGAACATTGTAACTATGGTGACCACTCCCTTGTTTACCTCTGACTATAAAATAAAGCACCAGCTGGCTGCCCGGTCCTTTTCTCTGTGGCCTCAGCCAGTCACAGGAAGATCCACGTTGTCGGCAAACTGTGGCTCTCAAGCCACATGCAGCTCTTTGGCCCCTTGAGTGCGGCTCTTCCACAGAATATCACAGCCTAGGCGAGTCTATTTTGAAGAAGCGGCATTAGAAGAAGTTTAAAAAATTTGGTTCTCAAAAGAAATTTCAATCGTTGTACTGTTGATATTTGGCTCTGTTGACTAATGAGTTTGCTGACCACTGACCTAGACCCAGCTTATTCTCTTTTGTCTTTTCTACATCCTTCGCTGGCATGCACGGCACAGCTGCGGGCTTGATCAGTGGGGGACATGCAGGCGGCAGCCGATCAGTGATCCTCTCATCACTGATGTCTCCCTCTCCCTTCTTCTCTGAAATCAATAATATAATATTTTATATATATATATTTATATATATATCGATCTGCCCAGGTGGGGAGAAGATAATATAAGAGAGAAGTCTTGGGAAATGAGTGAAAATGGCCCAGGAGAAGAGGTCACAAGGCCTCTGGGACAAAGGGAAGAAGAGGAGCAGACACAGGAGCATGGAAAGCCCTGGCATCTTTGCAGAACTTGCAGTAGCCTGGGGAGGTTAGAGAGGGATCCAGACACGAGGCTGGAAAAGCAGGGGACAGCCAGACTGCCAAGGGCTTCCATGCTGCTTTTTTAGCCTTTCATGTCACCAAAGTAAAGTGTTATTACAGTGATGTGGGCAGAGCCTGAGACAAAACTAAGGCTAGATTTTCCCTGGGGGGAGATCTGGCCTCTTACTGGAGTTCCTAAGAGGGCAGAAAGGACGCAGTTCCTTGCCCTTTTCACCTCTCCTCAGACTGGAGCAAAATGGCCAACCCACAGGTCTCTGGGATTATCAAAGTGAAGCTGGGCACACCCACTCCTATCTGGGGTACAAAAATCAGACAGCAGAGAGGGTCTGAGAGCTTCTCCGTCGTGGTGAGTCCCAGGAGAAATTGTCAGGTAGACATCTTGTCTGCCATACTTTCTCATTTTACTTCTGCGGGCATCTCATATTCCACTCCAGACCAGACAGATGTACACTGAGTCCTACAGGAAGTGCTAAATTTGGATTGGTGAAGAGAATGGAAGAGGAGGAGGGCTTTTCAGAAAGAGAAAACAATGTGTGCCAATGCCAGGAAGCACCGTTGTCTGTGGGCAGTCAAACCAAGGCTGGGCAGACCACAGGAGCCTGGATTGTGAAAGGCTTGGACAATGTGGTAAGCAGTCACCAGGACAATTTATTCTTAAACCAGACCCCCAATGAAATGGGTGACCAAAAGTTAAGTGTGCAGTAATTGCTTTTTGCCCAGGGTGGATGCCAGGGAGTGTTTACAGGCTTGGTTGAATCAACAGGTGGAAGTTTATAAATTTAGGATAAATTGCCCAGGTTAATCTCCATGACGGGTCATCTCCATATTGATAGACTTGCCTCAGTGCAGAATGTACTGTCTCTCATAACACATTTTTTTTTTTTGGAATTGCGATGCAATGTGGCCTTTATGTCATAAAATCTGGGTCAGATACCAAAGATCAACAGCATTTAGAGCTGTGCATGAGAGGGGTTCTCCTTGATTTTAAGTGCCCTGGATCCTTCTGTCTTTCATCTCAGCGGAGTCCCAAACCAGGACTCAGTGTTTTCTTTCTCCTGTATCCGCCAAAGTTGCTACAGGCCCATTCGCCAATACCGAGCGGAAACAAGATGCAGATTTTAGAAGTATTGCAAGTCAAAACAGGTGAGGAGAATTGGCGCCAGGGGCTTAACCAGAAACTATTCCAGGCACGTTGTTCCACCTGAACTGGGTCAGCTGACACCGAGGCGAGGAGACTTGGTTAGATCTGTGCAACCTCAGCCTTGGTGGCTATACTGGCCTGCGAAACGCCACCAACTCTGCTGTTCCCCTCATCCCTGCCCACTCCACTCCTATCTTTTTGCAACGACACAGCAAGTGCAGGGAACTTGTGGAAGAGGATGGCGTACAATTTGGGGTATAGAAATCATGTGTTTTATATATGAAGTAAGCAATGAATTTGTGTATCACCATTCCTCCCTTTCCCTCCCAACTTAGGCTGGGTCAAGAAAGAAGAGCGCGGACGGCCAGGTCCTCGCAGAGGGAATGCAATGCCATCCGCTCTGAGTCTCTCCTTTCACCTCCTTGCTTTGCAGCCCTCGCTTGCAACTGCCCCGCATCCCTCCCTCCCCCTCAACTCCCCCAACTTCACACGAAAGCTGCTCTTCAAAGATATCCTTCCGGACTCAGCGAAGCCCGGCGTGCTCTGCATCCGGAGGGGCCGCGGCGCTCGCTTTTATCGGGGAGAACAAAACTGCCATTTCCGAAAACAAAGGAAACTTGCTCGAGCGTTTCGGGCTCAAAGGCGCACATCAGAGGGGGAGGTGGGAAGGAGTCCAGGCGCCGAACACCGCAAGCCCCGCCCCCACACAGGCCTCGCCCCAAACTCCCTGAGGCCCCGCCCCGAACCTGAGGCCCCGCCCCGTCCCAACGCCCGGGCTACACACGCAGCGCGCGCTCCAGCCCCGCCCACAGACCCGAGGCCCCGCCCCCGACCAGGCCCCGCCCCCGTCCCAACGCCCGGGCTACACACGCAGCGCGCGCTCCAGCCCGGCTCCCGCGGCGCCCTATTTGGTGTTTGGGGGGCAGGTGGCGGAGGGAGGCGTGCGCGGCGGAAGAGGACGAGAGAACGGGCTCGCGTGCTGTAGGGCGGTCCTCGCCGGAGCAGCCTCCATCCACCTCAGCCGGGGACCCTCGAGGCCGTCGCGTCCCGCCCGGAGAACAATGGGGCTCGGCTCGCGCGGTGGCTGGGCCGTGTTCCTCGTGGGGGCGCTGCTGGCGCTCGCGCTGCTCAAGGCCGTGGTGGACAGCGAAGTCCCGGCGGGTGAGTGAGGAGGGGTGCCGGGGGTGCAGGCCGCGTCCCCGGGAAGGGGTGGGCGTAGGGGGGGAGGCGCGCTGCCCTGCGGGAGTCTCCAAGTTGGGGATCTGCTGGTGGGGAAAGTTCTGCGCGTCTGGTGCCGAGCGCACGAGGCCGGTCAGGAGGTGCCCGGAGGTGCCTGGCGAGGTCTCCGGGGGAAACTGAGGCTCCGGCCGGCTCCCACTTGCCCCCTGTTGAAGGAATTGCCCGGTCCTTGCACCCCCACCTCCCCCAGGTTTTTCGGCGGCGGCGGCGGCGCACCTGTAGGAGTGCGCGGGACCTGTTGAGCTACCCAAGGACGCCCCAGCCTTTCCCTTCCCGTTCTCGGAGGCGCCCTTGTGCAGGGGGGCGGACAATAGGTCCACCGGTTCCTGCGGAAGCAGGTCTACGAGCTCATTGGGGAACCTTTTCGGGGGTCTCCTCGGCGTTTGATCGGCTAATTGTGTAGTTGCAGCAAACAGATGATGGCTATTCTCAAGGTCTCGCGTTTCAAGTTAAAAGACTTCGGGGCTGATGGTGGGAGCTTTGGGGAAGCGCATCCGGCCCTCCCTGAGCAGGTGAGGCGGCTCGTGCCCCCTGGGGAAGGGCGCCCCCTGCCTCTGGTGTGGCATTCACCGGCCGAGGGCGCAGCAGCTGGCGCCCACGACATGGTCAGGAGGTCAGAACAAAATAAGTTTTAATTTTCTCTTTTTTGAGAAAAGGGGGTTTCGCTCTAGGGACTTGAAAACGTCTTGTTTGGATAAGGCCAGGACACTGGGATTTGCTACACACACACACACACACACACACACACACACACACATATGTATATTACATCTTATTTGTAAACTATGCTAGAATTAGGATAATGGTCAGTAAACTAGGATAAGTTGCTTTAAGGGACTAAAGTTTTTCATGGATTTAAGTTATATCCACCTGTTGTATATTTATCTGTAGATTAGTTTTACCCAGATAAAGAGACACAATACCTGCTTTTGCTAGAATAATCTGAGTGAGACAATAACTTTTGTTTTACTGAATTTCTTGTTTGTTTTGTTGAATTGTGCACGTGACAAACTGGCTTTGTAGACCAAATTTTGAGATCATTTAACAAAAAAGGATCAGTAAATCTTGATCATCATATTTTCAGTATTATTAGGTGTCTTAATGTAAAAGTGAACAATCTGGAGTGAAACTGTGTTGGTGCTAATTTTATGCCAATGATTTTTATTTGTTACTTTGTGTGTATAAACTTCTTTATTGATTCTCTAATGTAGGGGTGTCGAACTCAATCAGAGAAGGGGCCAAAATCTAAAATCCAGCCTAAATCGCGGGCCGAATGGTTTACTGAACAGTCATAAACTGTCATTGTGATGGAAACGCAGCGGAGTGCAGTGATGACAGCGCGGTGCGGGCCACATTGCAAGGCCTGGCGGGACGGATTTGGCCCGCGGGCCTTGTGTTTGACACATGTGCTAATGCATTGCTGATTAGAGAAATGGAGTGTTCTTGTTTTGTTTTCTTTTGCCTTCGTAAAGGACTCTGCCCTATTTTAATATTTACTACATGTTTATTACTTAATATTTCACTTGAGGTTAGTGCTATTTGGAAAACTTAGGATGAATGCTCTACTATACAAAAGCCTTTGTCATGAAGTATTGTAGCCAACATAAGCTGGAATCCATTTCTACAGATAACAGTGTTACCTGGAAGCTAAAATAAAGGGAGAGTCTGTAGAGGATTTCTTTAAAAAGCAAGTAAAGGTCCTAGTCTTAAAAGACAGTGTGTAATCTGTATAAAGTGTCACTATCGCCCTAACAGGATTGGCTCAGTGGACAAAGTGTCAGCCTGCGGACTGAAAGGTCCCAGGTTTGATTTCAGTCAAGGGCATGTACCTTGGTTGTGGGCACATCCCCAGTGGGAGGTGTGCAGGAGGCAGCTGATATATGTTTCTCTGTCATCGATTTTTCTAACTCTCAATCCTTCTCCCTTCCTCTTTGTATAAAATCAATAAAATATATATTTTTTAAATAAAGTGTCATTATTAAAAATAGCTAATTTTTACTAGACATTTTTTCCTATTTACCTATGCTAATTGAGGTCCACACCACCTCCCATCAAATCCTCACAGTATTATCCCCATTATATAAATGAATGGAGGCTTAGAAATTACCTAACTTATTCTAACTAAAACAGCTGATCCATGTTTGATCTCAGAGACCAGAATCCAAACTCTCAACCATTTTGCCTCATTGGGTGATGTTGGCTTTTCAAGTAGATAATGCTTAAAATCCACAATATGGCCATTGCCCAAAATATTGTGGGAGAAGATAAAAACATTGAAATTCCTCTTTTAAAATATCCTTCCCAGTCTGTTGCATAGTTTCAAAAATATCCTCAGTTGGAGGAGGTGGGGAGACCATGAGCAAGTTAGCCAGCTGGATGGAACGTGGGGGTGCAATGAGAGACATAGGGGAGGGCAGGAGGGAGAGGCCTCTCTGTTACTTAGGTCTCTTGATGGCAAGTTACAGAAACCCACCTTGAACAGCCCTGGGGCCAAGAAGGGACTTGATTAACTCTTGAACGAAAAAGTCCAAGGATTCAGAAATACTGTATTCAGGAGTTCACACAGGTTGCCAGGAGATGGCTCTTCCAGTTCGTGATTACATCTATCAAATCTCAGGCAAACAAACCATAAACTGTCCTCAGACTGCTGGGGAGTGGGGCATCGGGGAGAACATGACACTTCACATAACGGGGACTTTTTAAAGTGAGCCTCAGGTTTCAAAGGCCACCATAAGGGGTACCCAGTTAGGAAATGAAATAAATCCATACTGAGTCTATACCACATCATGAACTTAAGTGTCCCCCCCCACCCCCACCCCAGCCTCTCCAATTCGGTGTATTACTCAATTGAATACTTGTTCTTTCTGTCAAGTCTTCAGCCTTTTTGTACGTATGGTTGTCCATGAGTCTCTCAGGATATAAAAGCAGTGCCTGCCCACAGAGATACTTGAGACATGTTTATTGAAAAAAGGAGAAAAGTTAGTAAAGAAGAGCCTGACTTCTTTCTCAAGCAAAAGAATTAAAAGTGGGTGACCAGGAAATTATCCTTCCTAAGCGTGACAACAGCTGGGAGGCAGAAACAGGAGACTCCAGCAGCAGTCCAGACAGTAGATGGTGGCACCTGATAGTGGGGATGAGTGGGTGGAACTGAAGTCACTTTGCTAATGGACTGGGTGGAAGGGTGTGGTGGAATGAGGAAGAGGGAGGAACCACACTGGTACCTCTTGGCTTGGGGTTGAACAAGTGGTGATACATTAACTGGGAAGACGCCGAGAGCGGGATTACAGTAGAAAATCAACAGTTCCAATTTGGCACTCACATGCCCAGGCTTTGGAATTCAACAGCCTGGTCCGAATCCAGACTCTGCCACTTATTAGCTGGGCGGCCTTTTCTGGGCCTCGGTTCCCATCACTGCAGAACAGAATCCCTCCCTCAGAAGTGTTGGGGGGGTTGGGGTGTGGATGAGCTAATGCATGTTAGTTACATGCTCCCCAGGAGGCCTGCAGGTACCAAGCTCTTCATAGCATTGACATTTGTTTGACACCTACTGCTGAACACTTCCGTACGGTCTACTGACCTTGATCTTTTTCAGGTTTAATCTTCACACCAGATTTTTGTGTGTGTGGATTATAGTTCTATCAAGAGGAAGACATTTGCACACGCAATTAAGATAGATCCTTCAAACTTGTTATTGCCTTCCTTTCGTTGTACACTGAGGGTTTTTTGTGTGGAGGAAGGCTACCTTTGTGAAAAGTATACAATAGCACACTTACTCTCTTCCCAGGTGGTGTATATATACTTATACAAAGACTCAAAATGAATAAACCAACTGAAAAAAATGCGTGACGGGCATGGAGTTCTTCTGAACCTCTTCCAAATCTTTTAGGTGCTAGTTAAAAATTAAGAGTCATAACCCCCAGACACCTGATTGGTGGTGTTGCTCTTATATTGGTCAAGGGCAAAGCAGACGTGCAGTCCTTAGTTCATCCTAGCTTGATGCCTGTGTGTGTGGGTAGCCGGAGCTGTTGCATGCCTGGGGCACATAAAAAAATAATAATAATAATAAAAAAAGAATCATCACCCTGAGAAGGTTTTCCATTAAAAGTAGAGTTATCTTCTCTAAATTGTATGAAGTTAGGCCAAAACCGGTTTGGCTCAGTGGATAGAGCGTCGGCCTACAGACTCAAGGCTCCTTGGTTCGATTCTTGTCAAGGGCATGTACCTAGGTTGCGGGCACATCCCCAGTGGGGGGTGTACAGGAGGCAACTGATTGGTGTTTCTCTCTCATCGATGTTTCTATCTCTCTCCCTTCCTCTCTGTAAGGAAATCAATAAAATGTATTTTTAAAAATAATAAATAAATAAATAAATACATCGTATGAAGTTGGGAGTGTTAGTGGTGCAAGCCCTTGGGGCGCCCATGAATACAGAGGCGCCCTCCCATGACAGTCCCCTCCACTCAGAAGAGCTGGGTTGTAGTGGCAGAAATCAGCTTCTCTCCCCAGTCACCGTGTCCTCGTGTGGGTGAATGAATTTTGGAAAAGCTGTTATATAATTAGCCAGTGGCTGGCACATACTGTAGTAACTACTGTGTATTATAAATGTTTGTTACATAAACTACATGTTTTCTTCTTGAAAAACCAGTAATACAGTTACAGATTTACTGACAGTATATTTCATAGCAACCGTGGCAAAAGCAGACCTTAGAACTTCCTGTGGCATAATGACCCTCCCCACACCTCCAGCACAATATACCGCCAGTGTTCTTAGATAACTATTATGTGCTCATTGATCACAAGCTGTTTATTTTTGTAGGCTCTTCAAGCAGACAGCCTTCCACATATCCCCATACCTCTAGACTGAGCCAAACGTACGTTGAGAAGGGTTCAAGAAAGGGATTTTGATCTGTCTGGAATACAGAAAGTAGTATCAGCAGGCAAGTCCATGAAAGGTGGTATACTCACTTGTTTTAACCATCGTTTATTCATGAACCCCGAAAGCCTATCCCAAGGTTTACCCCTAGTAGGCATTAATAAATGATATAGTCCACTGGATGAATAATCTTTCTCAGTCTAGCAAAGATGTGAATATATTCTAAAACATATTAGTATTTCATACTGTATTTTGAAGCACATTTTTAGGTGTAACGTTTTTGTACTCTGCCCGCACACATGAAATATGAATGTATATAAGGCTGCTGGTCTTGCTGGGGAAAAAGTCCCTGTAAGCTGGCCAGCCATGACTGCCTTAAGTTGCCTTGGCGGACTCTTGAGTAGACCCTGCTTACACTGCAACCATCGGACTTCAGTCCTCCCAACCCCCATCTGCTTCCCTGTTGAAACACTTGTTGAGACATTTCCCCTGTGCTTTTAGTTTGGGACAAGTGGGTTTCTCCTTGGAATTCTGAGTTCACTAGCTGGGAAGATGCTATAGGAACAAGTTTGATGTCTTAAATATCAGTAGTAAACCAGCAGGGCATGTTTCTTGCAAGCAATATTTAGGTTATCTTTTTATTATCCTTATTCTTTAGAGTTGATTGAGGTAGAAACTAGGGAAAAGGTACACAGATCTTATTGCCATACTCTATAGTTTTATTCACCAGATATGTATTGAGTATCTCTAAAGTGCTGACATGTTCTAGATGCTCAGGATACAAAATGGACCAAGCCCTGGCTTGTTGGAATTTTTTTTTTGGGGGGAGGCTTGTTTTCACTGGAAAAATACACAGAACAATATTTATGATGTTGGCCATTTTAAAGTATAGAATTCAGTGGCAATAGGTACATTCACATTGTTCAGCTTTGTAGAGTTTTATTCTCGGGGGTGTTCCAGTGCTCCAGGGAGTTCATAATTTTGGTTTATCTCTGTGTTTTTTCATTATCTACTAGAAGCCCGGGGCATAAAATTCATGCATTGGGGGAGGGGGGCTGTCCCTTAGCCCAGCTTGCATCCCCTCCAATCTGGAACCCAATGAGGGATGTCCGTCTGCCCATTTAGGCCCGATCCATCATGTATATAACTCCTACCAGGATCAGACCTAAACAGGTCGGTCATCCCTCTCACAATCCAGGACTGCTGGCTCCCAACTGCTCGCCTGCCTGCCTTCCTGATTGCCCCTAACCACTTCTACCTGCCAGTCTGATCACCCCTTAACTACTCTCTTGCCAGCTGATTGATGTCTAACTGCTGCCCTGACAGCATGTTTGCCCCTAACTACACTCCCCTGCAGGCCTGGTCACCCTTAACTACTCTTCCCTGCAGGCCTGGTCACCCCTAACTGCCCTACCTGCAGGCCTGGTTCCCCCCAACTGTCCTTCCCTGCAGGCCCGGTCACCCCCAACTTCCCTCCTCTGCTGGCCTGGTCACCACTGTACCCTCTCCTGTAGACTTGATCGCCCCCTGCTGGCCATCTTGTGTACACATGGGGGCAGCCATCTTATGTGTTGGAGTGATGATCAATTTGCATATTACTATTTTATTACAATAGATAGGCTGCCTTTTCCCTACTGGTTGCTGGCTGAACATAGGATATTTTATTTCAATTTCAGTAATTCTACAGACTCACTTTTATTGGAGGTGAAGACTAGATTACCCCAAAATGTAATAATGGTTATTGTTGGGCAGCTTTGGGAGGGTTTTCTTACAATATCATAGTTTATTGAATTCTTAGGTGTCTTTCCTTGACCTTTATTAACTCTAATTCTGTACTGCTGAATATCCTGGAAACTGGTGTGGCCTTAACTTTAAAAAACATCTTTTAGCCAAGATATACCACTGCTGACATCACTGTGAAGCTGTTCAAGATCAGCACAGTGCTGTGGGGACAGCTTCAGAGTTAGCGGGAGGATTTTGAATGCCCCTGTAGCTCAGGAAAAATTATGGAGGGGGGGAAAAAGAAAGCATGGCCTCAAATTATTTTTTCTTACCAGATCAGATAATACGGGTTTTTATAAACAGTTTTGGTTCAGCGTATAACCCTTCCCATAGCTGCGATACTATAACAGTTATGGGAAGTGCTTGAATCTTCTTTGAATCTTGAAAACCTTTATTTAGCATGTTGAATCGGTCTAGGGCATGTAGCACGGGTGTTTCTAATTGTTGAAACACTGTTTTTTGGACATACTTTTTGTGTACTAGTTTGTTTGGTGCTCTTCAGCCCAGTTTAATTGGCACCGATCCCAAAAGGAAAATAACGTCTTCCTTTGGCAAACGCCCGTATGGTGTGTATTTCAGGGGAAAGTGGAGGCTGCCAGCAGTACTACTTCCCACAGGAGGTGCCTATCACTTTTATAGGACTTACCACGTTGCATTCAGTGTATCTTTCTTCTCTACTTTTTTTAAATCTCCATCTAAGTTCCTTGGAAGTGGTATAATGATTTATTCATTCTAGCTCCTCACCCTGTGCCTGATACATAGCAGATATGCACACATGTTGGTTGAACTGAATTATGGAACCAAAGACATGTTTTATAATAGCTGACTTATCTTTATTGAAGAACCACTGCATACATTTTGCAGACACGACTGGTCCATGCTCTAATCTTACCCATTGTTGTTATAGGGTGGTGGGGGGAGAGGGGGTTTCTCCTTGTTTATAGAGTAAGATTGATGCCTAAGGTCAAAGACACTGGAATTAAGGTAACTTCCCAATGATACCACTGAATTACACGTAGCAGTTCTTTTATTTTTTGAATGCCCTTGTTATTCGAGAATAGCCATACCTTTGACGTTCTTTTCTGCAGGGACTTGTTCGTGTTTCCAGATTATGGAGAAAATGGTTTTCCCCTGTTTCATGTAAAGCTGGGCGGTTTATGTTTTAGGGTCTCTGGGTGGGTGAATGTATTCTTTATGGTGCAAGGAAGACACATGCCCAGGTGATTTTTAGTAACGGAGTTTGGGCAAGGATGCAGGAGAAGGTGGCGTGGTTCAGGATACCGGTCTCCTCTATAGCCAGAACAACGGCTCGCTGTCATTCAGGACACAGCCTTCTCTCGTTACTTAGCCTTGGCGCTTCCCCAGAAAGAGGAACCTGAGGGGTTCAGGGTACTTAGATCCGGTTTGAAGCTCCTTTCTCGGGCACAGTTTGTACCAAGCCAGTTTCAAAGCCATTTCTCCCTTAAAGTTCTATCTGTACATGAGCGCCTTTGGCTTGGCAACCCATCCCACATTGGTTCAGTCACGTGGGCTATTCTAATAGGGTTGGCTTTCTCCAGAGACCTGGCAGGGCCATAACACATTTGAGCAGATAAACGTGGGTTGGGCTTAGATTTCTGCAGAAGAGGGCATTGGAAACTTGGGAACAACTTACTCAGATAATGTTGTAGTCCAATTTTTTATCCCCCATGGAAACACTAGAAGTCTTAGTAAGGTGGAAAGAATCCATCATGTACATCACTTTTTGTTTCCTACTACCTTTTTCTACTTATTTTAGGTAAAATTTTTTGTGCATGAAAGAAATACCAGCTGGAAACTTGCTGCTCAGTTGTAAGCTACTGTAACACAAGAACCAGTGGCCTGACGGGCTGCTTTAGATGCAGGTGGTGATAGACAGACAGGGAAGCAACAGTCAGACCCATAGATGCTGATATTTTAACTAGAGATTGATAAAGGAGAATATTTAACACCATAAGGGTTAGAGATATATGGCTAAGGAACCAGCTCTAGGAAAGAATTTCCCAAACTACTATGAAAAACTTGTTTGTACTTAAACTGCCTCAGCTCCTCAAAGACTTGTGTTCAGTTCATGTTTTTGAGATTACATGTGAAAATTGCTAGTAATTTTTAACATCATGAGATGATGTCTCAAGGAATGTAGAGTAGGGAAATCATGCACTTGGGCTTAGATTCACTTGTTCAGTGAACAGATGTTTGTTTTGACTGCTCACACTGCCGGTCACTGTTTTAGGCAGAGGCATCTAGTCTGGTGACAAATAAGACGGGTGAATCCCTGCTTGCATGAAGTTTATATCCAGGTGGGGAGACCCAGACTATAAGGAGAGAAGCAACAAAGAAAGATGGCTTGTGATCGTGATTAAAAAAAAAAAATGAACAGGATAAATGAATAAATAAAGTATGTATATGTGAATGTGGTAGAGAATTACCAGGGAGCAGAGGCAGGCAGGTCACTGCAGCTGGCACACAGTGGTGCATCTGTACTGTAGTTACGTTATTACATCTAGGAAGGTAGGAAACAATCAGTATTTAAGGTAGGAGATTTATATTTTGAAACAGTAGGAGAGGCTCCAGAGAGAAGGCAGGAGATGTGGATGCTGGCAACTTTCATTAACTTCTCCAGGTCTTTTCATTTTTTCTTTATTGGGGGGAGGGTGTAGCTCTGAAAGCATTAAAGTGCGATAGTGATTCTGAGTCACTGTGCACCTGCACACTCTCACATCCCCGGGGCAGCAGGTGTAATAGTAAAATGGGCTGGTCCTGGTGTGTGTTCTGAAGCATGCCTCTGTCCTAAAGCTGCAGTTGGGGGCCCCCAAAATGCTTCCAGTCCAGGCCAGGACCTGCTGCTCTGCTCAGTCTGGTGAGAACCATTTAGCATGTTAACGGTTAGAGAGATGGGGCCCAGTAATCAGCCTGTTGAAGGAGTTCTGGGAAATCCCAGGAAATTGTGAATGTTGGCTTGGGTTTGTGAGGGTGGGGAGGGGGAGGAAGTCTGATAAACCAGGGTTTAGGGGAGAGAGCATATGTGCTGCCAAAAGGAGCACTTAGGGTTCGGAAAGATAAACAGTGGGGGAAGTACATGAACCAAGGAACATGCAAAATTCCCAGAAATGCTGAAAAAGACTAAGAGCCACAGAAATAAGAAGAAAATAAAAGCTTGAGCTATTCTTAAAAAAAAAAATTTTTTTTTTTCAGCCCTAGCTGGTTTGTCTCAGTGGATAGAGGTCGACCTGGGTTCTGAAAGGTCCTGGGTTCTATTCCGGCCAAGGGCACATGCCCAGGTTGTGGGTTCAATCCCTGTAAAGGTGTGCAGGAGGCAACCAATCAATGATTCTCTCTCATTATTGATATTTCTATTTCTCTCTCCCTCTCCCTTCTTCTCTGAAATAAATTAAAAAAAAAAAATATATATATATATATATATATATATATATATATATATTTTTTTTTTTTTTTTCTCAAAAGCAAGTAAAACAAAAGACGGTATATAGCAGTGGTCGGCAAACTCTTTAGTCAACAGCCAAATATCAACAGTAAAATGATTGAAATTTCTTTAGAGAGCCAAATTTTTTAAACTTAAACTATATAGGTAGGTACATTGTTATTAACTTAATTAGGGTATTCCTAAGCTGGCCTTTGCTAAAAACTTAAGAGGCCAAAGAGCCGCAGTTTGCCGACCACTGGATAGATGATGAAACATAGCCACTCCTCACTTCCCTCCCAAAAGTGGGCCTGGGGCAGAAAAGCCCACCGCCTGCCTCCTGCCTCCTTAGTCTTTAGGGAAAGCCTGTGACGGGTCCTGTGAAGGTCAGGCACTCCCCGGCTGCACAGTAGGTCCTTGTTGAATCTGAATTCCAGTTTGCGTAGGAGAAGGGCCCAGCTGGGATTGAATGCATGGCACCTCCTTTTGTGTCTTTTCTATTCGACTCTTTTTTCAGAGAAAGCTGGCAGGCTGGCTCTGCCCTCTCGTGACTTCTCTCAGACTAAAATTCAGGCTTACCCTCCGCGTTGAGTAATACGTACATAAGATTCCTCCAGTAACATTCCCATGTGTATAAAGTTCTCAGGAAGAGACTGTATGATGTGCTGGTTAGACTTAAGCAGTAATTAGTAGCAGGCGTTAACTTTTTGTCCCCTCCTCTTTTTGCTTGTCTGTGTCTTTTTTTAATGTGACATTTTGCATAAAATTTATTGTAGAGCCCTTACCAGTTTGGCTCAGGGGATAGAGTGTCAGCCTGCAGACTGAAAGGTCCCAGGTTCGATTTCGATCAAGAGCATGTACCTTGGTTGTGGGCACATCCCCAGTGGGGGGTGTGCAGGAGGCAGCTGATAGATGTTTCTCTCTCATCGATGTTTCTAACTCTTTATCCCTTTCCCTTCCTCTTTGTAAAAAATCAATAAAATATAAAATTTTAAAAATTTATTGTAGAATAAAACTAGGATATGCACATGATTTCTAAAAGGCTAAATTTACATTATGTATATAATAGTAGTCTTACCTTCCCCATGGAGCCCAGCAGTCCTTTTCTCAAACGTACTGAACAGTCAGAAGCCAGAGACTCCTCCTTTCCAGCCGAAGAGTTGATGTTGTGTTTCTCATCTCCCTTGGTAGGACAACCATTTGTCTAGTGTCTCAAGACGGAAATGGTTACCAGGGTCGCATGCCTCCTTCCAAAAAGTAACTTAAGCGTAATCTGTACATGGTATGTAAGTTTTTTATTAACATAAACAGACAATGCTGAGCATTGTTCTCTCCCTAGTTGGTCTTGCTTACACCTCATCCTCCCAGTGGCTGCTCGGCCGTCCCCAGCGGCTGCAGCAGGACCCGTTCACCCGGGCCGCTGTGGATGGACAGTGAGGTTCTTTGCCGTCTGCTGTTTCAGGCAGTGCTCCAGTGAGCATCCTTCTGGGTCGGTCTAAGTTTGCTTCCGTGGTGCGCTTTCCTAGTAGTGGAATCGCTGGGTGGGCGGTGTGTGTATTTTAATTGGTGACATATTGCCAAATTGTCTTCCAAGAAGTTACACCAGTGTACTCCCCCTGGCTGAGATGTGATTAAAGAAGTGTCATCATTTAGACTTACATTCCTTTAAACTATGAGTAAATTTGAGAATATTTTCATACTGATTTTGTGTGTGTGTGTGTGTGTGTGTGTGTGTGTGTGTTTAAACAGCTTTATTGGCTATCACATACCATACAGTTCACTCCTTTCAGCTGTACAAGTCAGTGGTTCTTAGTATAGTCACAGATTTGTGCAACCACTGTCAGTTTTAGGACATTGTCATCACCACACAAAGAAACCCAGTGCCCTATAGCTACCATCCCCTTGTTCCCTACCCCACTTCCACCCTCAGCCCTAAGCAGTGCTAGTCTATCGATACTTTCTGTCCCTGTAGATGTCCTTGTTCTGGACCTCCATGTGAATGGAGTCGTGTGGTATATTGTATTTTGTGACTGGCAAGGGCATTAGGGTTTTTCCCACCTCTTGGCAGTTATAGATAATGCTGCAATGAACATTTTTGGGATGTATGTGTTTATTTTTCTTGGGTGTCTACCTAGGAGTGGAGTTGCTGACTCATATAGTAACTCGATGCTTAATGAACTGCTGCAGAGTGTTGGCTCCAGATTTTCATTCCCGCAAGCAGTGTCTGAGCATCCTAATTTCTCCATATACTTACCAGCACTGTATTTATGTAACACTTTATTCCAGCCATCCTAGTGGGTGTGAAACAGTATCTCATTGTGGTTTTGATTTGCATTTCTTTGATGACTAAAGAAAGATGTTGAGCATCTTTGCATGATCATTTGTATGTCATCTTTTGAGAAATGTCCATTCAGGTCCTTTGCTCATTTTTTAATTAGGTTGTTTGTCACTTATTAGCTTATTTTGTTAGCTTGTCTGTGTCTTTATTCATTTATTTTCTGAGTATAAATATAGAAATTTTGGACACTACAGCAAAGCATTTTTTTAATTATTATTCAAATTACTTTCACCAACTACTTTTAGTTGCTTACAAGCTCAAACTTGATTACATATTTTTCTGGCTTTTCTGTATACCCATTGTTCTTTGTTTTGCATCCTGCTGTGTTTCTCTCTCTCTCTCTCTCTCTCTCTCTCTCTCTCTCTCTCTGTGTGTGTGTGTGTGTGTGTGTGTGTGTTGAAGTCTTTTGGTACCGGCATGCCTTGATTTCTTTATCATATTCTTTTGTGTAAGTACTATAGGTTTTTCCCTTGTGGTTACCATGAGACTTAACATTATAACATCCTATTTGCAACTGGTAACAACTTAACTCCAAAAGAATTCTAAACTTTACACTTCTCTATTCCCTCTCACATTTCAGTCTGTTCATGTTACAGTTGACATTTTTATATTGTTTAATTAAAAAAAGATTATTGTAGCTTGGGTTATTTTTACTATATCTGTTTTTTAACTTTTAAACTAGAATTCTAAGTGAATTGTGCACCACCAGTATCATATTACAGAATCTTACATTGACTATATATTTACCATTACCAATGAATTTTATACTACCTTCTTATGTTTTTATGATGTTAATTAGCATTCTTTTGCTCAAATAACTTCCATTGGCATTTCTCATAAGGCAGGTGGAATGGTGATGAGTCCCTTCAGTTCCTGTTTGGGAAAGTCTATCTCTGTAAAGGACAGCTTTGCCAGCTATAGAATTCATGGTTGGCAGGTTTTGTTTTCCCTCAATATTTGGAATATAACATCCCATTGTCTCCTGGCTTGAAACATTCTTGTTGAGAAATCCTTTGATACTCTTATGAGGAGGGATTTCCATGTATGTAATTTTTCTCCTTTCTCTTACTGCTTCCAAATTCTTTGTTTTTGACTTTTGAAAACTTAGTTATGCACCATATGACATTTCAGTCAACAGCAGACCACAGTGAACATGTAACAGTGAATAAAAACTTTATACTAATCTGCCTAACCATAAAGTAGAATTACAATAAAATGTACTAATAAACTGATAAAAGGAACTCACATATTGGCAGTTTCTTTGTAAGTGTATTGCAGGTTACTGCTTGTACACATGACTTGGGTGGACGCAGATCACCCAGCCACAGAATCTGGCTAGCACTGGCCAGTTCCAGTATGCTGGCACTAGCAGTCCTTGTCGGGGCCAGCGAGGACACTGCCTGCTTGCTCACAGCCCCTCCTCCTGCTCTTTCTGCTCTTCCTCTCCCTCCCTACAAAAACCACTGCTTGTACTGAGATGCTAAAATGAGCTTTGGACAGTAGCCTCACCAGCATCTGTCTCGTGAGTTTGGTGTTCATGGTGATAGGCAGTCAGAGCTTGGTTTCTTTACAAATAGCATTTCCCTGATATGGGTTGAAACAACAAGCTGTATAGGCTCTGAGGTCCATCCTGCTGCCCCACCAGGGCAGAGAAAGCTCATTTCTAGCCCCGCCTACTGCCAAGTATGGTTCCCAGTCCCAACCACCCAGAAACCCTGGCCACAGAACCCAATCACCCACTGAGCCCTCCGACAGCCTCACTTAGCGCTTTGTCTGTCTCCTTTGGTGGGGTCATTGGCACTAGCTTTTCGGTGACCTGTGACTCCTTCTGTTGGTATCTGCACATCTGAATTAGCGGTCCCCTCTTCCAGACTTTATAGTCTTGCTTTGGCGGAGAAAGTTCTCCATTGATCAGCCGAGTTTGGGTTTCTGAACATGTCTGCTGGTGACACCTTTGGGCAGGTGGGGCTTGCTCGCGGGTCTGTTTTGGGTGAGGTCACTGTCTGGGCTGTGCAGTCCATGGAAGAAGGTACTGCTGGCTGGAACAGTTGTTTAGGATTGCCGATTTATGTCCACTCTGGGCTCTCTCTCCCTCCTGAGTGAACTACAGGCCCAGGAGAGACCTCTCAGCCTGGTTCTGTGCCATTCTGGAGGAGAGTGACTTCCTGCTCTTCATGTAGTCTGTCTTGGTCTCTGTGATGCAAGGAGTACTTGACGCATGCACGCACACACTCCCCTCCACCCTCTTACCCCTGTGTTCTAGGATTCTCTCAGTGGTGTTTTGTCCATGAATACTTGTTTGTTGATCTTATGAGGGAACCAAGTCAGGAATGTCCTTTATCACTGAAACAGAATTTTTGGACTGGAACCCGGATTCTTTGTCCCCCCAGAATCGAAGAATGAATCCACAGACAAAAGATGGTATAGCAGAGGTGGAGATTTATTGAAGAACAAGTACAGATTCTCATGTGGGGAGAGGGAGTCCCACAGAATGGATTCCCTCATGGGGAGGGGGAAAGGGTCCCACTGAGTTCCTTTTCCCTCTGGCTTATAAAGCCTGCAGATCCTAGTGCCTTGATATATCCCGTTTGGTCACTATTCCCTCAGACTGTTTACTAAAGTAACTAGTGAACTCAAAGAATGGTCAGACCTTTTTGGCTACTTCCAGCTCCTTTGCCTTAGGTGAACGCAACTGTTGCTGCTCCCTGCACCTGGCTTCCTTGTGCTGTGATGTGCCTGTTGCTGCTTCCTTGTCCTATGGAAATGCAGCTGCACCTGGCTTCCTTGTATTATGGAGATGTACCTTCTCCCAGTCAGCCCTGTGTTTTTACATGGGTCACAATTCTAAAACATTCCCTAAGCCTGCCTGTATTCCCCTAAAATTCTTGTTTCATCATCATTTGGTGACATCAGTCCCAATAACTTCTTCACATATGCAGATATGCAGTCAGTGCTTTTTAAACTATTTTTCACCACCATGCACAGGCATACTGTGGAGATATTGTGGGTCCAGCTCCGGACCACAGCAGAAGAGGGAGTCACAGGAGCTCACGCTGACTATGGTCAGTGCGTGTGCAGTAGCATTGTCTAAAACAAAGTACATACGTTCCTTAAAATATTTTATTGCTTAAAAAATGCCAACCATCTGAGCTTTCAGCACATCACAGTCATTTTCTGGTGGCTGGCCTTGCTCCTTGTCGAAGGCTCCTAGCTGCTCAGCGTGTTGGCTGCTGAAGGGTGGGGCAGCCATGGTCATTTCTGAGACTAAGACAACAATGAGAGGTGCCGCCGAAACTGGTTTGGCTCAGTTGTAGAGCGTCGGTCCGCGGACTGAAAGGTCCCGGGTTCGATTCCGGTCAAGGGCATGTACCTTGGTTGCGGGCACATCTCCGGTAGGGGGTGTGCAAGAGGCAGCTGGTCGAGGTTTCTCTCATCGATGTTTCTAGCTCTCTATCTCTCTCCCTTCCTCTCTGTAAAAAATCAATAAAACATATAAAAAAACAATGAGAGGTGCCAAGTCGGTCGACTCTTCCTTTCACAGATGATATCTCTGTAGCACGAGTTGTTGTTTGACAGTAGAATTTCTTTCAAAATTGGAGTCAGTCCTCTCTCAAACCCTGCCATTACTCTGTCAACTAAATTTATGTAATAATTCTACAGCCTTTGTTGTCATTTCAACAGACTTCGCAGCCTCTTCACCAGGAGGAGATTCCCTCTACAGAAACCGCTTTGTTTGCTCACATAAGAAGTGTTAACCAAAGAACAGAATGGGTTTCCAGGGGTCGGCAAACTTGTTAGTCAGCAGAGCCAAATATCAACAGTACAACGATTGAAATTTCTTTTGAGAGCCACATAGTTTAAACTTAAACTATGCAGTAGGTACATTGTTGTTAGCTTAATGAGGGTGCTCCTAAGCTGGCCTTCGCTAAAAACTCCAGGGGCCAAAGAGCCAACGCATGTGGCCCACGAGCCGCAGTTTGCCGACCGCTGGTTTAGGCCATACTGAAGAAAATAAAAAAAAACATGTATTTGAGCAAAACGGATTGCAGTCCAGGAGGCACAGATTTAGGTGGCAACCCAAATCGAACTCCAAAGAGAACGAAGGCAGAGTTTGTTTATGAAATCACAGGCACCTGCCATTTAGGTTCTTCATGCAAATGAAGGGGATTGGTTAGTTCCAGTATGTAAACGAGGGAGGTGAAGCTACCAGGAGGAAGGAAAGTCCCTATGTGTCCACAAGGCAGTTGTTCCAGGATGTTTATGGCTCAGCCTTGAGCAGAGTTTAGCCACAGGTTAGCATCTCAGCAGCAGCTCTGAGGCCCCAGGCCCCATTCCTTCAGGGCCTCCCAGCTCCATATTAAAAGGACTCTCTTAGCAATGCTAATTCTATTTTATGTTCTCCGTTATCAGAAGCAAATCCTCATCCATTCAAGTTTTATTTTATTTTTAAAAAAATACCGTATTTTTCGGACCATAAGACGCACTTTTTTCCCCCCAGAAGTGGGGGGGGGGGAATCGTCCCTGCATCTTATAGTCCAAATATAGCCTACACATATACTTTAAAAAAAAGTTTTTTTACTTGCCCGGCTCTGTGTAGTCTCTGTGTGCTTGCCCGGCTCTAAAATGGTTCTAAATGCTGCTGTTTACTTTACAGGGTTGATTACATGTGTTTATGACTGTGATGTTGGGTTTTAATGCACATAAAATATTTTAGGACACTATTTGTTTCAGAATCTTTTTTTCTTCATTTCCCTTCTCTAAAAACTGGTGCGTCTTATGGTCCGGAGCGTCTTATGGTCCGAAAAATACGGGTATATTTTATTAATTTTTTTACAGAGAGAAAGGGAGAAGGTTAAAGAGTTAGAAACATCAGTGAGAGAGAAGCAACTATGAGAGAGAAACATCGATCAGCTGCCTCTTGCATACGCCCTAATGGGTATGTACCCACAACCGGTACAGGCCCCTGACCAGAATTGTACCTGGGATCCTTGAGTCCACAGGCCAATGCTCTACCCACTGAGTCAAACTGGTTAGGGCATCCAAGTTTTATGCTGAGATTGTAGCAATGTGAAGTTCCTTTTGGATGTTACAGAATTCTAGTCTGGGAGATGCATATTCAGATAGCGGCTCTCTTTGCACTCCACTGAGAACAAAGAAAGGCAGAGTTTATAAAGGCAAAACCACACATCTTGTAATACAGTAAAGAAAGCTTTTCCTGTTGGCTGTCTAATGTGATGACTAGTTAAAAAGGATTGGTTAGGTTCAGGTAGTGAGGGCCTGAGGTGAGCAAGTTCCAGGATGTGCCTCTATGGCAGTGATTTTCAACCTTTTTCATCTCATGGCACATATGAACTAAAATTCTGTGGGACTCCAAA
Organism: Pipistrellus kuhlii; assembly: GCF_014108245.1. Classification (NCBI taxonomy): domain Eukaryota; kingdom Metazoa; phylum Chordata; class Mammalia; order Chiroptera; family Vespertilionidae; genus Pipistrellus; species Pipistrellus kuhlii. The sequence goes on along the minus strand of NW_023425595.1, from coordinate 54,856,669 downwards.
AATATATATATATTTTTTGCCTATCTGACAAAAAATAGGGGTAATTTTTATTTATACCAGGCAATTATTGTGTTAGCTGTTTTCATTATTTTATTTTATTTTATTTGAAAGTCTTAAGGGAAAATATGTCAGTGCCCCTGACTAAATAATAGTCAGATATTGTAAGCGGACACCCAAGGGGTCCAGGCTGCCTGTCACTACTCCAGCCAATGAAGCAGAGACAGGGTTGAATCATACATGAGCGTTTATTCCAGTGATGCCAGCAAGTCATCCACAAAAATCTGCTCTGCACCCCACCGTAAGCCAGCTGCTTATATTGGGTAGAAGGACAAAGATTACTTGGGAAAGGAGGAGTTACAGGCATGGGGAAGTGGGCATGGGATAATCATTACAGTTACAAGTCATGTGGGCTTGAGGGGAGGTGGTGCGTCTGGGACCAGATTTTAGGTAATAGGGACTAGGGGTCGTAAAGAGCAGGAGCCTGTAGGACTCGATTGTCTCAGCCGTGAGTTTGTAAATCTTTCCATATTGACAGGCAGTTCTCGGACCGGAGTATGGACTGCATTCTGACATTAAGCTCCCATGTACAACTCCCAGCCAAGTGAAAATGTGCTTTCTAATCAGAATAGAACTGTCATGGTTAACAGAGCATAATTTAATACTTCTTGTCATTAGTTTCCAATATTCTGTTTCTGCCCCTGAAAGTGTGGCATGTTGTAAAACTTCTTGCAGCACAGCGGTTGAAAATCACTGCTCTTTGTAAGTGTGAAAGGCCAAGAATTCAAACCTCATTTGTGTCCTCTATGCAAATGAAAGATACAGAGATTGGATTGGCTCCTGACAGGATGGAGACTTGAGATGGTCTCGTTGCCATGGTGAAAAGGAAGTAATGTTTAGGATATGATCTCATACCTGGTTCAAAAGTTCAGGGTGGGATGAGCCTAAGGCGACCTCTTCATGACCTCCTGGCTCAGTTTTAGTTTCCATGATAAGTGACTCTGTCGTGACAATTTTCATTCACATTCCAGTGATGTGGAGAATGGTGGATTCTTTCAGAAGGTTTTCAATTCACTTTGCCCAGATCCACCAGAGGAATCATTATCCAATGCGGTGACAGCCTGATGGGGTATATATTTCTTAAGTAATAAAACCCGAAAGTCAAAATTACTCCTGGATCCATGGGCTGCAGAATGAAGGCTTTGTTAGCAGGCACGAAAACAACATGGATCTCATTGTGCACCTCATGGGAGCTCTGGGGTAACCCTGTGCTTTGTCAATGAACAGTGATATTTTTAAAGAAATATCTTTTGCTGAGCAGTAGGTCTCAACAGGGGGCCTAAGGTATTCAGTAAACCATGCTGTTCACAGATTGGCTGTTTACCCAGGCTTTGTTCGTTTACAGAGCACAGACAGAGTAGAGAGCGTCAGCCTGTCCTTGGAGGCTCTGGAGCCAGGCATTGGCTTCTCCTCTCCAGCTATGCAAGTCCTTGCTGGCTGTTCCACCTGCACTGACAGCTGTTGTTTAGTGTTGCCTCCTCCATTCGTTATCTTGGCTAGATCTTCAGGATAACTTTCTGCAGCTTCTCCATCAGCCGTTGTGGCTTCCCCTTGTATTTTTGTTTTGGAGATGGCTTCTTTCCTAAAACCTCATGAACCAACTTCTAGCTTCCTCACCTCTCTCTGCCTTCGTAGAACTGAAGAGAGTTAGGGTGTTGCTCTAGATCAGGCTTCTGTCTGGTTTGATCCTCTGTCCAGACCCCTAAAACTTGTTCCATATCAGCAATGGTCTGTTTCAATTTCTTATCATTTGTGCTCACTGGAGTAGCCTTTTAATTTCCTTAAAGAACTTTTCCTTTGCATTCACAATTAGGCTAACTAGTGCAAGAGGCCTGGTTTTTGGCCTGTCTCAGCTTTTGACATGCCTTCCTTGCTAAGCTTAATCATATCTAGCTTTTGCTTTAAAGTGATGTCCCTACTACAATAGAATCCTATATAATAAAGAGGTAATATGCAAATTGACCGTCACGTGCTTGCACAAGATGGCTGCCACAAGATGGCCAGCAGGGGAGGGCAGTTGGGGGCAATCAGGCCTGCAGGGGAGATCAGTTGGGGGCAATTGGGCAGGCAGGAGAGCAGTTAGGCATCGATCAGGCTAGCAGGGGAGTGGTTAGGGCCAATCAGGCAGGCAGGCAGGTTAACAGGAGTCAGCAGTCCCGAGGGGTCCCAGATTGGAGAGGGTGCAGGCTGGGCTGAGGGACACACACCCCTGGCCCCCGTGCACAAATTTCATGCACCAGGCCTCTAGTATCCAATAACTGATGTATATGCCCAGACCCAAAACTTTATCCACAACTGGCTGTTTAGTTTTGTGTCAGAGCACCTATATCATTTAGTTATTTCGCTATTCTGTAGTAGTTGGGATGACACCAAATCAAATAGAAGTTTTCTAATTGTGAATGTAATAGCCAGTCATGGATGTTGAACAGTAAGTGGGGAATCAAACAGCCTTTTTAACATTAAGCCACATGTTTATTCATTCGTTATCTTTCATATTCTACTAAGTAAATTTGCTTTCACTATTAACAGCAACGAAAGGCATACCAAAATCCTTGCATTACTTATTTGTTTGTAACCTTTCTGGGATTTTCTAGTATGAAGTCAAAGACAATTTTTATAACTTCCTTGAGATTGTTTAAAACTTATATAGCAACCTCATTACATGGAGATAAATTACTGTAAAGAAATTGATCCTAAGTAATTTTCCAAGGGTTTTATTTAGAAAATGTTTTATTTTAAAAATACTTATTATACATGCTTTGTCAATCTGCTGATTAGTTGCAACACAGTTGACCTCCAGCAAAGTAAGTTCCTATGTACATCTAAGGCTTAACTTTTACAGTAATTAACTGGAGGTAACTAAGTGTTACCAGAGAATGGTAGAAATTGATTATAGATGATAGATAGTAGAATCTTCTTTTACTTTGGGGGAGAAAGCATAGACATTGATATCCATTAAAATATAAATAGGAAAAGAATGGAAAGTGAAGCATACAACTGATTCCAACCCACAGGGTTTTGTGAAGACTGATTGACGTAAATTGTATAGAGTGTTGCAATGCTTAATCAATTTTTTTTTATTTTTTGGCCATTATATTAATAGCTTTTAAAAATTGTTGGCTCTTATTTAGACTGATTTGCATTTTCATTGGCCTTTCTTTCTCTTATACAGTTGGAGGGAAAGGAACTATGATGTGAATCTCTGTGCCTAGCCCTAGCTGGTTAGGCTCAGTGGATTAGAGCGTTGACCTGCAGACGGAAGGGTCCCGGGTTCAATTCTGATCAAGGGCATATGCTTGGGTTGCTGGCTCAATCCCCAGTAGGGGAGGTGCAAGAAGCACTTAATTAATGATTCTCTCTCATAATGAATGTTTCTATGTCTCTCACCCTCTCCCTTTTTCTCTTAAATCAATAGAAATATATCTAAAAAAAAAAAAATTATGCCTTAGTTTACGCCTATACAATACTTTAGCATTGTATAAGAATGCAATGAGTAAATATATGTAAAGAACTTAAAACAGTGCATGACACATAATAAGTGCTATGTACATGTTAACTATTACATGTAAACTATTACTGTTAATAATGATCCACGTACAGTCGTCAGGAGTGGAGAAATCAGAGTTCTAATAGGTTACTATAGTTAGATTCAAAGGTACAAAAACACTGTGATCTTCCTATTGAAGTTTAGTGATAATTCTGCTATATAAGCCTCTGATATTTCTTTGCTATCTTCACTCAGCAAGTGTTCATTTTGAATTTCATGTGTTTTGGGAGTGTGCCAGGTACTATGGGCGTTGCAGAGAATTAGCTGGACATAAATACTGCCCTTCGGGTGATTACAATTAAATTGGGAAGGTAATAAAAACAAAAACAGCTATTATCAAAGACCAGTATGCTAAGTGTAGTGATAGAAGTGCAAAAAACATAAGTGAACGCTCAAGAAGAGATTACTTTCATTTTGGGAAGTCTTAGAGGAACTAGCATGAACTAGGTCTGAGTGGATGTGACCCTCAGAGGTGGAGTGAGGGAAAACAGGCATGTGATTGGAGACCTGAAGAAAGAAGGCCCAGGCCACCCTGTTGTAAAATTATGGTAGTGGTAGTAACCATGGTAACCACTGCTGAACATAATGCTATTGCCAAGCATTAAATAGGTGTTTCACCCGTTAATGAATTCCACAAAATAACCAAATGAATAAATTAGTTTTCCCTATTTTAGAGTTGAGGAAAAGTTGTACAGAAAGAAAACGACTTTATAACCATTTAAGGACAGGACTGGTTGACCCTGCCTTTCTTTTTTAAAATATTTTTTTATTGATTTCAGAGAGAGGACGGGAGAGCCAGAGAGGAATAAATGCATCAATGATGAGAGAAAATAATTGATCATTTGCCCCCTACGCCCCTGCAATCTGAGTATGTGCCCTGACCTGGAATCAAATCATGACCTTCTGGTTCATGGGTGGACACTCAACCACTGGGCCATGCAAGCTGGGCATTTTTAGAAAATTTTATTTTGTTAATCCACACCCAAGGATATTTTTCCTTTGACCTTTTTTTTTTTTTTTAAGAGAGTGCAAGGGACTGAGAGAGACATCGATTAGTTGCCTCCTGTACACACCCTGGCGAGGGCCAGGAATTGTACATGACCTTGACTGGAATTGAACCTGGAACCTTTCAGTCCTCAGGCCAACATGCTATTCACTGAGCAAAACTGGCTAGGGCCCTGCCTTTCTTTCTAATGTACCTGGTTACCTCTTCAGGATCTCAGGTGATTAACAGATAATTAGACATGCTGTTAACTGGAGAATAGAAATTGGCACAAATTAGAATTTCCTGCATTCCCACTTCTACTTTTATTCCCCGTAGCCCCCTGAAAAGAATATGTTTGTCTTGTGCCGAGACTGTTTCTGGAAAGGTTGCTTCTGACCCTGCAGTCACGCAGAGTGGGCTGTAGCGATGTCATGACCCACATCTACAAGCTTGACCCTCTCTCTTCGGTGTCACAGAACGTGTTATTATATAATCAGGTTTGAATTTTTAGAATGGAATTCTGGGTGTTTTGTGCCTGGCTCTACTCACTCCCTGGGTTTGTTTCCAAATCAGTCAAGTGGCGGTAAAAATACTTCTCTGTGCCTCAAGGTTTATTATGGGATAAAATAAAATTCTGTATGTGGAATACTTTGTAAACTACTTACTGCTATATAAATACTAGAGGCCTGGTGCAGAAAATTTGTGCACTCAGGAGAGCGGAGTCCCTCAGCCCGGCCTGTGTCCTCTCGCAGTCCGTTAGCCATCAGTAGGACATCCTTAGAAGCTCCCGCCATCCCCACTGCGCTCACCAGCCATGAGTCCAGCTTAGGGCTTCTGGCTGAGCAGCACTCCCCCGGTTGGAACACACTGACCACCAGGGGCAGCTCCTGCATTGAGTGTTTGCCCCGTGGTGGTCAGTGTGTGTCATAGCCACCAGTCATTCCCCTGTTCAGTCGATTTGCATATTAGCCTTTTATTTTATAGGATTGTTTTTTATAATTATAATCCTGTGAGGTAGTTACATCCTCAGAGGCTTCTAGATACACAGCAGGCTTTTTCCTGTGCTTGAGTGGCTTTAGATGGTATACTTTAGCTTCTGTCTCCTGTTTTTAACAGACTCAAATGTCATGTCTTTGTACTGGCAATATGCCTCCCACTAATAGCTCACTCCTCCCTCAATTTACAGCTTTTAATCAGCAGTGAACTAGGAAACCACACAATAGAACTTGATAGCAGTGTGTCTAAAATTAAGGAAATTTTGTTCTTTGTTTTTACAAAGGGTGAGAGATTTTTTTAAAGCTTTATTGGTTTTTATCTTTATTGGAAGTTAATAACATATGCACTTAATCTTTCAAGCAATGCAAAAAACATATGAAATAAAATAAAAAGACTCTGTCCCCTCCCTTTCTCTTCCCCAGACTCCCTAGATATAATCATTGTTTGCTGGTATGAATATCCAAAACAGGCATATTCCCAATGTTCTACAAGTTGACATTTTTTTACTGGAATTCGGAATATTGATCTTTTTGTCTTAGCACCTTATTGGTTATGCTACATAACAGAACTTAGTGATTTGTTTATTAACTTACTGTTCCTGTGGACGAGGAGTTAAGTAGTGACTTAGCTGAGGTCAGATTTGAGGTTGCAGTTAGGAAGGCTTGAGTGAGGCTGAAGGGGACTCTCTTCGGAGGTGAACTAATAATTACAGGCTGGCTGTTGGCGGCTTCAGTTCCTCCCCTGATGTAGGAGAAGGCTGCTTGCTATCCTCACAGCAAGGTGGCACACTTCCCCCAGAGTGAGCATTCCTGGAGATGCCTAAATCCCAGGTCGGCAAACTGCGGCTCGAGAGTCACATGCGGCTCTTTGGCCTCTTGAGTGTGGCTCTTCCACAAAATACCATAGCCTGGGTGAGCCTGTTTTGAAGAAGTGGCCTTAGAAGAAGTTTAAGTTAAAAAAATTTGACTTTCAAAAGAAATTTCAATTGTTTTACTGTTGATAATTGGCTCTATTGACTAATGAGTTTGCCGACCACTGAGCTAGATGGTGGAGAGACAGAAGCTGGCTTTTTTATGACCTAGCATCAGAAGTCACTCACCATTACTTTTGCCACATTCTGTTAAAAGCAAGATTCTAACTTACAAGGGAAGTGGAAGGAATTAGACTTCAGCTTTTGAAGGGAGGGATATGGAAGAATTTGTGGGCATATCTTAAAACCCCCACAGTATGCAAAGCTCTGTCTGAGTCATTTCCATGTTTGTGTTGTGTTTCCTAGCATGGATGTGCCATAATTTCTTTGACCGGGCCCCCCACTGGTGGATATTGTTACTCTTCTAAACACTGCTGCAGTGCCTGTACATACATACCTTTACCAGCTTGAGCTAGCATTTAGCTAGATTCTTAGAAGTGGACTTGTCGGGTCAGTAGTTGCTAGGGTTTTGTGTGAGGGCACAGGGGGACAGATCTCTCACAACTGAAGAGCCTGAGTGTAGACAGCGTTTTGCCTTTCCGCTGTGTTCTGGGTAGATTATTCAGAAAGGTATAATATTTGAGCTAGTCGTTGCATGCAATCGGTCTCATAGAAACAGAAAACATTTCCAAACATAATTCTCAGTATTGAAGGAATTTAAATATTATGAGGAATGAGTGAGTGAACATAATTCTCAGTATTGGAGGAATTTAAATACCAGGAGGAATGAGAGAAATGCATAGAGGAGTCGATGTTAACGTGAATGAGATTCATTAATGTAATGTTGAGTACAAAAAGCAGGAACAGAAAGGTACCTATGACATGATGCTAGTTTATATAAAATTTAAACATGGGACAAACAGTACTATACTGCTTAGAAATAGTGTGAGGTAAAAATAGACTTTTATAATAAATTCAGGATAGTAGTTCTGACAGAATTACAATTGGGGAGGAGCACACCTTTTGGGGATTTCTTAATTGGCAAAGTTTTATTTCTTAATCATGTTGGTTAGTACACAGATGTTTGTATTATTCTTTGTACCTTTTGTAAGTCTGTAGTATTGCTTAATAAAAATTATATGAAGCTCTTGATTTTTAAATTTAAATTTTAAAAATCTGCCCTGGCCATTGTTGCACCGTGGTTAGAATCGGCCCATGCACCAAAGGGTTGCGGGTTCGATTCCTGGTCAAGGGCACGTATCTGGGTTAGGTTCATCCCCCGCCCCTGGTTGGGGCACATTTGGGAGGCAGCCAGTCGATGTGTTTTCTCACATCCATGTTTCTCTCTCTCTTACCCTCCTCCTAGCCCTTCCTCCCTCTCTCTTTCATTTTTCCCTCCCTTCCACTCTCTCTGAAACAACAACAACAAAAAATCTAATAAGCTCTTGTTTTTAGCTTCAGCTTTTGGTATTTATGTACATTTGTTTATTGAAGGTGATTTTAGTGCAATAGAGAGAGAGTCAGTGATAAAATCAATACCTAAGGCTCTGCAGTTAGGATGGATTCTCATCAGGAAAAATGACCAAAGCAGTGAAGATGGTCCGCTCTGGGGAAGTCCGGAGCCTGTGGTAAGGTCTGCTTCCCGCTCCACCTGACAGCGGCGATGGGCGTTTACCTCACCTCCCGGACCCCACTTGTGAGGGGCAAACCCAGCCTGGACTCTGGTCTCATTTCTAGTATTTAATAAAGTATATATTTTTAGTAACATTAAGTTTTACATTTTTCTTCTATTGTGCAAGAAAAAATGTACAGCACTAAATATTACATTTCCTAGTGCCTCTACACGATGAATTGAAATTACGTACCAGTGGATGCTAACCTGCACAATTGTCATTTCCAGGGATTTGTTTCTGCTGACATGGGAGCAGACTCCGTTTTTGCTGACTGAATATCTCTTTGTTGTGGTGCTTTGAGCTCGTTAATGACCAAATTCTTCCGTGGCAGCTGCACATTACGCACGCTCATTCTCCACGGTGGGGCCGCGGATCTCCTGCAGCTGACTGACAGCCCCACCTGCACGGCCTTCTGAGGCAGTTATAGTCCTAATGATGTTATTTCAGAATATTTCAGACCTGCTCTCTCACACGTTATAGCGCTGCTGGGGAAAAGGAAATCTTTCCAGAGATGAGAAGTTGTTGCTGTTTTATGTGTGTTTTACAATGCAGATGGACTGATACTGTTTTCTGTATGTAGGTCTATGGAGCATGGAACATGAAAAGTATTTGTTACATGCCCACCTGGGGTTTACGAAATTCTGAGAATGTTTATGTCATTTTTTCTACCTAAAATCCATGGCCAGCTTATTCTTAGTGAAGGTCAACAGTGGGGCAAGGACACACTCACCCATCCCAACTAAAGCTTTTCAGCTTGGTGGCCAAACTCCCTTAGTTCAAATCTTGGCTCCTCCCCTTACTAGTTGGTGCTCAAGTTAACCGCTCCATGACTCAGTTTCATCTGTAAAGTGCAAGGGACCTAGCATCTGCCTTCTAGGGTAATTATGAAAATGGGAATATTTTTCAGACATTTAGAACAGTGTCCTGGCTCAGAATGAATGCTGTTTAAATATTGATTAAATAAACAGGACGTGGACAGACGGATAGCTTTAGTGCACACAGGACTGGACTTGAGACTTTGTGAGCTTGTTCCTGATTGGATCTAATGCCAAACAGTAAAATACATCGTGTTTTCAGTTAAATTAGTTATACAAGCTAATAAAAACGAGGAATATAAAGCATTAACAAGTGATGCTTTCTCTTTGGCCGGACCAAACCAGAAGCCTAGATGGCCAGGGAGCCTAACAATGCAGTTCACAGTGGCTCTTTCTCGGGTTGGAGAGCAGGCGGGACAAGGGAGGGAGGGATCTGGAGGGACCAATGGGAAGTGTCCATCACAGTTTCTAGGGCTTGTTGATTGTTTCCTTCACTGTGCAAAAACGTTTTAGTTTGAGTAGCCCCATTTGCTTTTTTCTTTTGTTGCCCTTGGCCAAAGAGACCTATTTAAAAAGAAATTACTAAGACTGATTGAGCAAAGATTTTACTCCTTATGTTTTCTTCTAGTTTTATGGTTCCAGGTCTTACATTTAAGACTTTAACCCATTATTTTTGTACTAGAGGCCTGGTGCACAAAATTCATGCATGGGTAGGGACCCTAGGCCTGGCTAGTGATCCGGGAGGATCTCTGGAGCAACCAGCAGGGGCCCCCACTGGCACCTGCCTTGGCCAGCCTGACACTGCTCACTTGCCGGCCCACGCCCCGCTGCCATCGCTGCTGGTCACCTCCCTCTGCAGGCAACCAGTGGGGTGATCAGGGGGAGGGGACAGCTGGCACCTGCCTTGGCCACCCACTCACCAGTCCTGCCACCCACCTCCACCTGTCACCTTCCTCTTCAGGGTGATCAGGAGGCCCCCCACATGGACACCCACCTTGGCTGACCTAGGGGTAGCTCCTGCATTGAGCATCTGCCCCCTGGTGGTCGGTGTGCATCATAGCAACCTGTTGTTCCGCCAGTCATTCTGCCGGTCAGTTGATTTGCATATTAGGCTTTTATTAAATAGGACTAGAGGCCTGTTGCATGAAAATTCATGCACTGGAGGGGGGTCCCTCAGGCCGGCCTGCCCCCTCTCACAGTCCAGGAGCCCTCAGGGGCAGGGGGCGACCCGGCAATTAGGGGAAAGCAATGTCCCCATCACATCTCTGCTGCTGCTGCTGGCAGCACAAGCCTCAGCCAACCCTGGTTGCCTGAGCCTCGGCCAGCCCTGGGTGACTGAGAGGCTGAGAGGACTGGGGGACTCCAGAGGTAGGTGCATAGCAAGGCCAGTGGGGCCGAGGGTACCGAGTGCTGCCTTCTTTGAGGGCGGGGCAGTCAATTAGCATATTCCCTCTTTATTGGCTGTGGGTGCTGCCATCTTTTGTGATGCTGTGAGGGTCAATTAGCATATTCCCTCTTTATTAGATAGGATGTGGTGTAAGAAAGTGATCCAGATTCACTTCTTTGCATGTACCTGTACAGTTTTCCCAGTATCACTTATTGAAAAAGACTGTCTTTACTCAAGTGTATATCCTCTGCCTACTTTGTCTCAGATTAACTGACCATATTTTCTTTTTTATTGTTCTACATATCTGTTTATATATCTGTTTTTATGCCAGTGCTGTACTGTTTTGGTTATTTTAGCTTTGTAGTATAATGATTGTAATATCTCCCACTTTGTTCTTTCTTGAGGTTTCTTTGGCTATTTAGGATCTTATGTAGTTCCATAAAAATTTTAGAATTAATTGTTCAAGTTCTAAGAAGAATGCCATTGGTGTTTTGATAGGGATTGCATTGGAATTGTATATTGCTTTACGTAGTAAGAACATGTTAGCAATATTAATCTTACCAGTCCATGAGCACGGTATATCCTTTCATTTATTTGTACACTCTTCAGTTTCTTTCTTCAGTTTTTTATGGTTTTCAGAGTACCGGTCTTTCACCTCTTTGGTTACATTTCTAGGTATTTTTTGCTTTTTTTTTTAATGCAATTGAAAATGGGATTGTTGCCGAGACTGGTTTGGCTCAATGGATAGAGCGTCGGCTTGGGGACTGAGGGGTCCCGGGTTCGATTCCGGTCAGGGGCATGTACCTTGGTTGCGGGCATATCCCCGGTGGGGGGTGTGCAAGAGGCAGCTGATCGATGACTCTCTCTCTCATCGATGTTTCTAACTCTCTATCTCTCCCTTCCTCTCTGTACAAAATCAATAAAATATATTTAAAAAAAAAAAAAAAAAAAGAAAATGGGATTGTTTTCTTAATTTCTCCTCATCGTTCATTAGTGGTGTATGGAAAGGCAAAATATTTCTGTATATTGATTCTGTATCCTTCAACTTTACTGAATTAAATTATTAGTTCTAATGGTTTTTTTGTTTGTTTGTTTGTTAATCCTCACCTGAGGATATTTTTCCACTAACTTTTAGGGAGAGTGGAGGAGAGAGGGAAAGAAAGAGAGAAACATCGATGTGAGACAAACACATCGATCGGTTGCCTCCTGCACGAACCCTGACCAGGGCCCAGGTCAGGCAGGAGCCTACAACCAAGTTGTGTGCCCTTGACTGGGTAACTTTCTTTTACCTACTATAGGTCTTTGGTTTTTGATTACTATGAAATTTACGTATAACAACTTATATCTAAAAGTCTATTAAAAGTTGATAAGTTTGAATGTATTCTAAAGCTCTGCATTTTTTTACTCTCCACTGCCCCCACATTTTATTTTTGATGTTACATCTTTTTATCTTTTGTAATCCTCAACTAATTATTGTGTTTACATCTTTGCTAGTTTTGTTTCTTAACCATACTGGATTTACAAGTGATTGAACCATCACCTTTATGATATTAGGTTATTCTGAACTTTGACTTTACCAGCGAGATTTATTTGTTCATGTGTTTTTCTGTGACTAGTTAGCACCTTTTCATTTCAACTTAAAGAAATCTTTTAACCCTATCTGGTTTGGCTCAGTGGATAGAGCATCGACCGAAGGGTTCCAGGTTCGATTAGAGTCAAGGACACATGCCTGGATTTCGGTCTCAGTCCAACAGGCAGGAGGCAGGCAGGAGGCAGTCAATCAATGATTCCCTCTCATCATTGATTTTTCTCTCTCTTCCTCTCCCTTCCTCTCTGAAGTCAATAAAAAAATAAAAATAAAAAAAAAAAAAAATATATATATATATATATATATATATATATATATATATATATATATTTTTTTTTTTTTTTAATCTTTTAACACTTCTTGTAAGGCCAGTCTAGTGGTGATGAACTCCTTTAGCTTTTGCTTTTCTGGAAAACGATCTCTTCGTTAATTCTGAACAACTTGCCAGGTAGAGAATTCTGGTTGGAAGTTTTTCTTTTTTCCTGGCCAGCAAAATTTTTGCTGAAAAAAATTGGTGGTAGTATTACTGCCAGGGAAAAGGGGAAGAGGGTTAAGTTTGTATAAAACAGGTTGTTTTTCTCTTGGTGCTTTCAAGTTTCTCTCCGTGTGTTTAACTTTGACACATTAATTACAATGTGTCTTTGTGTGGGTCCCTCTGGGTTCATCTTTTTTTGGAACTCTTAAGATTTCTGTACCTGGATGCCTGTTCCTCCCTGGGTAGGGAAGTGTTTAGCCATCATTTCTTCAACAATTTTTCTGCCCCTTTCTTCTCTTGAGATCCCTGTAATGCAAATGTTTGGTCCAGCTAGTTTTTGAGGGTTGGTTTTTTTCCCAGAGGAAATTCACCATATTGTGGCTGTAGATTTGGTGTATCAGTGGAAGGAGGTGAGTGTTGTATCTCCCTACACCACCATCTTGAACCAGAACCACTCATCACCATTTTCCAGATTAGTAATTTTGTCATATAACTTCTATATTTTTACTTTCAGTACTTTTCAGCTTTTCTGGTTCTTGTTTGAGATATATCACTTGTAAAGAGTTCATGTTTTCTTCCTAATCCAGTCTGATAATTTTTGTATTTTAAGTGACCTGTTTATTACATTTATTAAAACTTGAATGTGACTTCTAGACGTGGCCTGAGAATGTATGGAAAACATTCCAGGCAGAGGAATTAATATGAAAAAGCAATAAAGAAACATAGAAGTGAACTTCATGCCAGGATGAAGGTCAGATGTTGGATCTCTTTGGACAGACAGAAGTGGCAGAACATTAAGCAGCCAAGGAGCCTTGGCAAAGAGTTTAGACAGCTCTTTGGTCTTCACTGTAGTCCCTTACATAGTCTGGAACAAATGCAAAAAATGACCCAATTTTTTAAAGCAGTGCCTGGTACTTTAATAGAGCAAAATGAAAATACAAGATGCAGTTCTTGCAATTGTTAACCAGCTAATGCTATTGAAAAGATCAAGCAAGATATTTTAATGGTAATAATGATACAATTAAGAGTACAGAAAAATGAAAAATTAATCGCATTCAGTAAAAACAAATGAAAAATTAATCGCATTCAGTAAAAACAGAGGTTCCTGAAAATGGGACTGGTGTCTGACACAACATACTGTAATGGTATTGCTTCCTGTCTTCCTCACTAGCCCATGGCCTCCTTCAGGTAAGGATTGCATCTTTTCTGTGTCTTCAGAGCCTGCCAGTGTCGTTCTTGCAATGGAGTGAGTACTAAACAGGCGTTGGGAGGAGTGATCACGGCTGTTTCCTGAGTAGTGAGAAGCCAGGTTAACTGGAGTGTATTCGTAAACATAGCAAATAGTGAATTCTGTTGCATGGAGCACGAGGACGGTCAGGATGAGAGGCTTGGAAAGTTTTGAGCAGGAACGGAGAGACAATAGTCATGCTCGATGCCCTTGTGACTGTGATTCATGTTCTTTGTGTAATCTGCCCGGGTTACTAAGTGTGAGTATGGAATAGAATGAAGCCTGTGACAAACACATAACAAAGCCTGGACATTGTCTGCATCGCCCCAGCCAACTCAGCCTTGTCTCGTGGCACTCTGACTGCCTTGGAAAGCTTTGCTGCTTTCAACCCTCGCTGCTCAGCCACTTTATTCCACGCTCTGGGAATATCAGGCTGAATTTCCTTTGACAAACCTGCACTGCGTCCCACAGTGTTTAGTTCTCACTGCCCTTAAGGCAGATAATTACTTTGGAAATACCTCTTTCAGTTCTTTCCAGAGTAAACATCCTGTTTATATTAATTAGGTTAAGCAAATAATAGTGTAACTAAAATGTGGAAATGAAATGCATTGCCAATAACTTATTTAAAGCACCCCAGTTATTTTTCTGTGTGTGTGTGTATCTTTCCTATGGGGAATATTAATTTTTTAATTTATAAATTTAGGAGCTTGTGCCTAACCAGTTTGGCTTGTGGATAGAGCGTTGGCCTGCAGACTCAAGGGTCCCGAGTTCAATTCTAGTCAAGGGCATGTACATTGTTTGCGTGTATATACCCAGTAGGGAGTGTGCAGGAGGAGGCTGATCAATGTTTCTCTCTGATCAATGTTTCTAGCTCTCTATCCTTCCCCTTCCTCCCTGTAAAAAAAAAAAAAAAAAAAAAAGAAAAGAAAAAAGAAAAAGAAAAAAATCAATAAAATATATATTAAAAAAGTAAAGTAAAATAAATTTAGGAGCTTGTAAATCAGAAAATGGACAGTTCTCTATGAAAAGAAACCTCGTTTCCTTATTCGATTCTTTTTTTTTAAATCTATTTTTTTCAATTCTATGGATTTTTGGTCCTCGGGTCATTTGAATTCAGAAAATTTTTTGGCATGAGTCTATTGACATTCTGCAGTGGCCTCTTTGCTTTCTAAAGAATGAACATTTCGGGGATTGCATTGGTATTTAGTTTCTCTATAGGAACAAGGTTCTCAGTGTTTAAAAATATTCCCAGAACCCTGCACTGAGCTGGGTTTTTTTTTTTTAATTTATTTTATTTCCTCAAGCTGCATATTGCTGTGCTTAGAATCACAGACCTCAAAATAACTCTGGCACCAGAAATTTATGGCCCAGGCCTTAAATAGCTCAGTATTTTTGACTACTATGTCATTTTTAAATAACTGGGAAAAAAATTTAAATTGGATATGTATTTTCAACTTTGAACTAAGTGTGTATTTGATGCCCTGCTGAAAACAAATTGTCATTCCTAAGTTTGAAACATTTAGGTTCAAGGGAAAATGACACTTAGATATTTTTAGACACAAGGTTATAGAATAAGGAAAGTTATTTCAACACAGCAGAGTTATACAAAGACAGCTGGCATAATCCAGACTTTGGAAAGGATGAGTACTTTTACTTGGTACTAGGAAAAAAACAACAGGCTGCTATTGTATATAGTGCCCTGGCCTTGCTGTAAGAAGGTGGCCAGCTGTAAGAAGGCGGCCAGCTGGTGTTAACGGGAAAAGTCCTGGGGCATCGCTTTTTTCTTTTTGGATATTTACATAGATGAGCTGAAAATATCCCCAACAGCATCCTCTTCAATGTAACGTTATTCAGATATGATGTTATTCCAGCTATGACAACCATAGAAATAGGAGATCTGACCATGCCTACTGTTCAGCTTTCTATAGGGAACTGTACAGTGTCTCTCTGTTAGAGAGATGTCCTATATAAATAAAAGCCTAATATGCTAAGTGTCCAGTCACCCAGTCATCCATTCAACCAATCAAAGCGTAATATGCTAAGGTCGCTCAACCACTTGCTGTGACATGCACTGACCACCAGGGGCTGACAGTTAACTGGTGGGCCAGTCGCTATGATGTGTACTGACCATCAGGGGCAGATGCTCTGGACCAGGAGATTAGCTTGCTGCTAGGGTCCAGCTGTTCAGGAGTGGGCGAGATGGGCTGGACACACCCTGGAGCCCTCCTGTGGTCCCTCTCCAGCCTCCAACCCTGATCAGCCCCAATTCCTGACCAGGCGGAGGAAACCCACCCATGCACAAATTCGTGCACTGGGCCTCTAGTATTTAATAAAACAATGTCCTCTAGCAGGCACTGTACTCAAGTGCTCAGCACAAGTGATCTGAGTTAATTCTTCCAAATATTTGTGACTTCCCTTTCTTAAGTAGATGGGAAGGAAAGCGGATCTCAGGTTAAGTAACCTGTCTGTGGTAACCCAGCTGAGCTGATCCAGAGCTTGAGCTTGTACCCACCATGCCTGGAAAACATCACCAGCATTTGATAAAGAGAAGAGCTCAATAAATGGAAGCTCTCATTTTACCGTAAAAAAAAATGTGTACAGAGAATAGTTCTCTTATCACAAAACAGAAATGAAGAGCTGATCGGACTTTTTTGAGTATTTCCACAGCAGCGACAGAACAGCACTCAGATCCAGATGTACATTCTTTATCTTGTTCCTCGAACTATGAGAAGGATGGTGCACAGATACTTGATTACAGCCCTTTCGTTTTCCTGATTGTTAGTTGAAGCCAGGGGTTAAGATTGAGAAACTAACTGAAATGTATAGGTGACTTCAAGTTTTATCTAAACACATTTTGGGGATGATTTGGCAAGTATTGGCTGACTTACTTCGTTTCAAAGATATGTAAAGGGAGCCAGCTCAGCACCACCACTACGGAGTGCAGCTGCCGAGAGACACATTTGTAAGAAACGAAAAACTGAACCTGAGCGTATTGATTTCCTAGGGCTGCCACAGCAAAGGGCCACAGCCAGCTGGCTCAAACCACAAATGTATTGTCTGCAGTGCTGGAGCTGGACTGGCAGCAGGGTGGCTTTCCCCCGGCGGCTGTAGAGAATCTCTTCTACGCCCTTTGCCTCGTTCTGGTGGTTTGCTGGGCGTCCTTGGCTTATGGAAGCATCCCCTGATCTCTGCCATCATCACATGATGTTCTTCGGATTTCCCCATTTTATAGGCACCAGTTTCTTAACCCCCACTTAACCCATTTATAAGGATCATCCTAATGACATCTTTTTAACTTGGTTGCCTGGTAAAGATCCTATCTCCAAATAAGGTCCTATCCTAAGGTTAGGACTTCAGCATATGAATCTGAGGGGGACACAGTTCAACTCATAACACTAAGCATCAACAACTATGTGTTGCTTATGCCCCTTTCCTGGCAGCTCCACCTCTACCTACACTAGCTAAGGTATTATCCATAGTGTGTCCACTTTACTGAATGAGTTGTATTTAGTAGCATGTCTCTCATTTCCAGTATAATACCAGACTAATAAAACTCTACACTGATTCAGAATTGGAATTTCTTCTTTCTGCCAGCCCGGCCTACTTCAGGATTGGAAGCCTGCAGGGGGAAAGTTGACATCATACGCTTCCTTCTTTGCTCTGCCTTTCTGCCCCTCCCTTCTGCTCTTTTAAAGTTGTTTTTATATCCTTCCAGGGAATACTGCACTTGTGTCTGCCATCAATAGAAGTGAATCTTCCAGCAGCACTGTGAAACCATCTACAAATCCAGTTTCCCCAGTGACAAACACCACCTCGAAATCCTCAGCAAAGCCATCAACAACTCCAGTTTCTTCAAAAAATGTGACAGCCATCACCATGAAACCCATCGCAACTTCTCAGATGACAACACAAGGGGTCTCAGCAAATATGACTTCCACCACCTTAAAGCCTACCCCCAAAATGACAACTGTTTCACAACACACATCCCAGATGTCAACATCCACGATGGCCACAACCCACAATAGTTCAGCGACATCTGTTTCTTCATCGGTAACAAGTATGTATTAAAATAATCTATTTCTCCTGCAAAAAATAAATGCAGAAATTTAGGCAATGATTTCCTATTAAATAAATTAGTTGTAGAGATCAGGAATAGAGTTGACCTAGTGCTCTTGTCTCGTTAAAAAAAAAAAAAAAATGGGTTTCTGACATAATCATACCAAATAAGATCTGTGAATAAGTAATTTATACTGATTTTATTTTATGATGTGAAAACTTAGCATACCTTTAACTCTCTGCCTCATTGTAGAAAGGAATTAGGCAGGCTCAATCTGCATGATTTTAAAATCATGGTGAACTTTGTTTTTAATTAATTTGTGCCAAAAAGATATTTAATATGGTATTAGATATAATCATGTATGTATTATCAGAGTCTCAGCACACTTTAATTTTTAAAAATATAATGCCTATGAAACTGAATTCAAAAACCTTAAGAAGGTCGTCTTTTTAAGTTATCCAACATTGAAGTTCTATTTAAAAGCTAGTGGTTACACTTATTGGAACAAATAGCAGGCTTTCTAGTTTCTTTTATGTATTTTTATATGTTTTCTTTATTACTACAATTTATGTATTGAAATCAACTTTAATAACATGATTAAAACAAAATAGTTTAGATTCTCAATTTATTTAAAAGGAGAAATTTCACTTAGAAACATTTATTCAGATTGGATCCAGTTTCAGATTATAGCTGTGTTCCGTGGACATATTTTTTTAAGGCATGAACTCTTTAAAGCAGCGGTTGCCAAATGGTGGTCCGTGAGGTCCAAAAGGTTGGCGATGGCTACTTTAGAAGATTCATAAAATAAAATCTTTCCAAGTCTTGATGCCTCTGAGGTTTTAGTAGACCATCCAAGTCCAGTAGTATCAAAGACCTTTAGATCCTGGGGTTGCAGGCACCTAGGTTTTTTCATTAAGAGACTAGAGGTTCGGTGCACAAAATTCGTGCATTGGTTGGGGAGGGGGGTCGCTCAGCCCAGCCTGCGCCCTCTCCAATCTGGGACCCCTTTGGGATCGGGCCTAAACGGTCAATCGGACATCCCTCTCACAATTGGGGACTGCTGGCTCCTAATCACTCACCTGCCTGCCTGATTGCCCCTAACCACTTCTGCCTGCCAGCCTGATCATCCCCAACTGCCCTTCCCTGCTGGACTGATCTTGCCCCCAACTGCCCTCCCCTGATCTTATGACAACATGGGGGTGACTATCTTGTGATGCTGTGAGGGTGAGACGCCGTCTAAGCTTTTAATAGTATAGATATGTTAGATAAAACAAAGCTAAAGCCAGGCAACTCGCTAGACACACTGGAAAGCAACATTCTATGCTTAGATTGCCCTTGTCCCCATTTAGTGTTCAGTTATACAGAAATTCAGAAAGTTTTAGTTTATTATGTTTTTTAAAAGTGTTAAAGCCTATTTTGTTTGTGTTTTCTTCTAGTCACAGCAACTATCAATTCCAAAGAAAATAAAGGATCAAAATTTGATATTGGCAGCTTTGTTGGTGGTATTGCATTGACACTGGGAATTCTATCTATTCTTTACGTTGGATGCAGAATGTATTATTCAAGAAGAGGCATTCAGTACAGAACCATGTGAGTTTTGGTTACACACGACTTTTTAAATGATTATTTCTGTGTTTATTTAAATATCATGACAAAATGTCAGGAATAGGGAAATGTTCATCTCGGATATTATAAATTCATAGATGGATGAATTATATTCCCATTAATCCTCTATGCCCAAAGTAAATTATGTGTATAGCTTCTAATTATTATTTTTACCTCCCAAAAATGAGTGTATATATACCTATAAAAATGTATTTTATTAATGTCATACATTTGTTATCAGAGGCCCAAGTTAAGCCAACTCTTTCTCTACTTCCTTATAGCTCTAATTGTAAGAAGTACTATACGTCAGATTTCATACGGCTATTGGCCTAGCATGTCTGTGTTTGTCAATAGCACTGAAATAGCATACTTGATAAAAACATGGTTTTTGCTTTTGATGACAAAGGCAAAGCACCTGAGTAAATTCTCCTGCCAGTCACATCTCCCCTGCTAAATTACTATACCGAATGAGTTGTTAACATAATGTATTTTATTGGTAGTAAAACTATTTTTCAGGTGAGTTTTATCAAGTCGTAATCACGAAACCATGTTTACCTTTTGTATGATTGTACAGGCCTTAGGATTTTTGGAGGTATTATCTCCCAGCTTTCATTCTGCCAACAAAGTCCTTCTGGGTTTTTCTTTTGAGTGTTATATCTAAAGTACCAATTCATTCTTTTGAAGTTAATGTATATAAAAACCATCGAATAAATGATCACTTCCCAAAATTTGTTCATCTTAAGTTGTAAGCATATGCATCCCACACAGACTTTCCACTTAAGAGACAGTTGGGAAATAGGGATTGAACCTTGAAATTTGCAATAATTTTTAAAAGCACTAAGTGTTTCTAGAAATATTTATCTATTTTCTTGATAAATTTAAGCAGTTAAAGAGAAAGCATATTTGATAGCAAGTCAAAAGTCACTTATTTGTATAGTATCAATATTCATACAATTGATGTTATAAAATAGTAAATAATTAAAATATAAGTTGATTTAACTACAAGTACACAATTTTAGCTTTATGGGCTAAATTTTCCTCACACATACATGACCACATGATGCTGCATGCCCTGTGGAGAAAGTCAGAGACCAGAATCTCCATTCCACAAAGGGCACTACGCTGGCAGAAGCAGAGCTGGACTCTAAAAGGGTCTTGTCTTCATGTGGGAACCCGGCGTAGATGATGAAAATGCCATATTTATTTGAGTTCAAGTACATATTTCTTGTGGTTCTTCCCCCCCCACACACACACACACACATTTTAATACCTCTGAAATTAGGCTATATCTTACAGTATGGGATGAGAAAGCCTTGTGTTGTAGTTTAATTGGCTATTATTTTTCTTAGTGCTATGAAAAAAAAAAAAAAAAGAGGGGCATTTCATAAGTAAGGACTTCATGTTTGTCCCACTAAAGAAATTGAGACCTTCTATGTCCAGTACTAATGAGCATTTCTAGTTCTCATTTATTGGGTAATGATTGGTTAAGACACAGATTAAAATGTTAGCTCCTATGTTTCTGAGAGTTTGGTGGAGAGACCGTGGAGTGAAATAGGGAGACATGGGTTTGGGGCAGACAGCCTTAGTTCGAGTCTGGTTGACTGCGGACTGGCAGGGTGCCTTCCCATGCTTGTATAAATGAGGCAGCCCTGTGCACAGTGGTCAAGACCAGAGTTCACGTGCCTGCTTAGCTTCTGATCCCCTGCAGAACCGGATAGTAAATAAAATAAATAAAAGTATTCTCTGCAGAGTTACTATGAGGATGAACTGAGTTATGGATGTAATGTTTGCAGTATAACATCTGGAACAGAGTAAGTGCTCAAGAAATATGGTGGTTTCTTTTTTTAAAGAAGGAAATACTAGCTAACTGGCGGAAAGGCACACAGCCCTAAGAGGCTGAGCAGAGATTTAAGTTTAGGCTTGTTTGACAACCTGAACCCCTGCTTAAATCTGTAACCACTACAGTGTACCAGGTACTTACTTAAAGGAATCACAATTCACTTTGACTCTGAAACTTGACATTGTTACTTTATAAAAATATGAATATATAAATTTGATACAAAACAAAGTAATTTTAACTTTTGATATATTACAGTGATGAACATGATGCCATCATTTAAGGAAATCTAAGGACCAACGGAAGGAAGATTGATGCAACCCTATCCATCAGTTTAAGCCAATATTCTCTTTTTTTTAAGTAGTATAAACAAGTCATGCACATAATGTACAATGTATCACATAAACGTGAAAATTCTTCATGATTACTGAAGGTAAAAAAGTTTTGTTTTGGGTTTTTAATGAACATTGGGAGCTTACAGTTAGTTAATGGTTATATTCACTTTTAGAAAATATATAAGACAAGTCCTGTCGCATTGTTCTGTGGCATTGGTCACACAGGGCCAGTACCTGGAAGACATACCAAATAAGAGCTTGTCACAACACTCAGGATGTTGACTGTCTTTATTGCTCACACAAAGAACTTAGTGCTACTCAGAGCTGGATATTTGTCTCACTAATGCCTCACAGCAGAAATGTTATAAGTAAACCGGGTCTTAAGCATGATTTTAGTTTGTGTCTCTTTAGAAAGCATCAATATTTTATGTTTTAAAGCACAATACTTGGTTTAGAAACAAAATGCACACACACACACCTGGGAAAAAAATCAAATAAAATCAGAAACCTTACTGGGGCTTAACCCTGTTAGCTTACATATTTTTAAAAAATTCCTTTCGAGCTTTCAATGTCAGTTGATATAATTACTTTTCCCCCCTCTGTGATTTCAGCAAACTGCAGTGTTTAACATGATAGTGTTTTAAAGACTTGTTAGTATTAAATAAGTTAGATTATTTGCTACTGTGAGAATAGCCTCACCACTGGAAATTTGCCTTTTTTCA
Organism: Pipistrellus kuhlii; assembly: GCF_014108245.1. Lineage (NCBI taxonomy): Eukaryota > Metazoa > Chordata > Mammalia > Chiroptera > Vespertilionidae > Pipistrellus > Pipistrellus kuhlii. The sequence continues at coordinate 54,834,452 of NW_023425595.1, read as the reverse complement.
TACTCAGCTATTAATTATATGTTTAGTGAATATTTAAAGCTATGTAGAGTTGCTTTCAATATATAGAAATGTTTAATGCAGCATAAACACACATAACTTTAAAAGTCCCTTACATGGTTTCCAAATAACATTTAGCACTCTGTCTAGTCAGAACTATAATCTGTTTCTCAAGCCAAGGATTATAGAGCCCCCCTCAAGCTACTAAACCTATAAGATGAAAATATTATATTTTTCTGCACTGTAAAAAGTTTGGGGAAACTGCATTTTTATATTAAAACCAATATATTTTGGAATAATTTTAAAACAGGAATTCCTTATTGGGGTATTTTTTCCCACCACTCCTCTTTTGCTAAAGAGGAGGCACTTTTAGATGTATTGTTACTGGAGAGAAAAAGCAGAGTACTGTGGGGACACTAATATTAGCCAACATTTTTTTGAGTGTTTTCACTTTTCCAGTTTATATTTCCAGCACTCAAAACTCAGGGTCAAGACAAAAGAGGTATTTAGTCATACTAAGATAGTATTCCTATATTAGATTAGTCAAAGTGAACCATACCAATTTCTAACAGCCTAAAAAGGAGCTAAGATGTCCTAATAAACACGAACCTGCCTCTAATAGAAATTAAATACAACTTTTGTGGTCAGCTTTTGCTTTATGGGGAATGTCATATACAAATTTTTATATAAAAAGGTCATTTCTGCTCACTGCAGTACGGCCAGTTAATGTGATGAATGTGGATAATAAATATTATCCAAAGTGTGGATAAGGCTGGATGTATGCAACACATGCAATATGGAAGAAATATTATGAAAAGCATGTGGTTATATTAGTTTGAAAAAATGTGGGCTGATAGGTAAGTTGTATGTGACTAACTCATCTTTAATAGTAATAGGGGCCTTTTAAATTTTAAGTTGTTTTGTCCCCTTTGTTCTTGATATTTTAGTACTGAAATCAGCCAGAACTTTGTAGACAGGCCTGGAATTTTCTTGAGTACTTCTTTCTTTAGCACTTTGAAGATATAAAACCACTTTTTATGTACTAAATGTTACTAGTATATGCCTTTAGTTCTTTGTGCTTTGGGTTTGAAATAATTTAGTTGAATTTTCTCTGTATATAAGTTGTATAACTTGTTTTGTTACTTTTAAATACCAGTACTTCAGTACAGTCAGGTGGGGTTTTTTTTGTTTGTTTTTTTTTGTTATGTGCAAAAATTGAGAGAAGCGGTGATACAAGCCAATAATTTGCTTTGGAGCACATTTCCTAATTATTTTCCTAATTATGTTTACTTGAAGCAAATGTTTAATTTTGTTTGCATTCTTTGAGAGTGTATTTAATTTGAAAATAAAAGCAATCCAGATGTATATATTGGGCAGAATCCAATTAATAATTTTAAATTTTCATTAGATAATCCTTAAATTCAAATACAGATAAATGTTGGCAGTATATTACAGTGATAATTTTGTATTTTTCAGAAGAAACATTTAAATTGAATTCCTCTTTTTTCTTTTTATTATGATGACCAGCTTTGGGTATTTCATTGTTACTAAGATCTATTTTTAGAATAAAATTTTGTTCACTAAGAGTTTTATATGTGTGGTTTTGTTCACTTTATTAAACTCGAGAGAAATTAACAATAAGAAAAGCGCCAAGTAAAAAATCAGGTTGTTGGGGCTAACCTGACACTGTAAGTGAAGTTATCTGGAGCAGCGGTCCCCAAACAGTGGTCCTCGGACCAGTGATTGTTCATGGGGTCCTAAAGGTTGAGGACTGCTGGTTTAAGGAAACCTTTGGATTCTGGACCATCAACACTCGTTAGGAGTGCCAGTGTTGGAGCCCCCCACTGAAACTTGACTGAACCTCAGGAGGAGCCCAGCAGTCAATGGTTTAACTATCCTACCAGGTGATTCTGATGAACACCAAAGTTTGAGAGGCACTGCTCAAAGAACTTCCATTTGAAGCCACTTCTGTATTCTGCTGGATAAATTTAAAAAGATATGTTCCTAGCAGAAATTAAAAAACTACCATTTCCTATATAAATCAGATGCAAATGAATTAATGTATAGTATTCAAGTCTTTATTTTTTCCTTTAAAACTGGATATATTTAACTATCTGAGAATAACAAATGTTTGTTATAAGGTAATCAAGGGGAAAGGTTACATTCTCAGAAAATCCTTTAGCTAATAAAAAAAAGTACGTTGTTACAATATTATTTGTACACAATTCCTTCCTCCCTCCTTACCCTTGCTTGGTTCACTCTAGGCAGAGTTTACACCCCTACCAACTTTAGACATAAAATATGTCTTGCTTTTGACCCAATTGTATGGGAGAAGATGTAATAAAGAGTACATCTGTACAGGGGGGGAAAAAACATCTTTTAAACTTCAGTTAACTTTAAAAAAAATTTTAAGTGTGTTACGTATGCAAAAAATGCTCAAAATGAATGACATGGCCAAGAAAGAAACAATATAGATTGTTCTTGGCTTTGCTTCCCCTCTCATCTCTCCTATTCAACACAGGACTGAAAGTCCTAGCTAGAGCAACCAGGCAAGAAGAAGAAATAAAAGTCATTAGACTTGAGAAGGAAGAAGTAAAATTGTTTCTACTTGTAGATGACATGGTTTTACATATATCCTGAAGATTCCACCAAAAAACTGTTGGGTGTAATCAAATTCACTAACGTTACAGGATACAAAATTAATGTACAAAAAGCAGTAGCATTTCTATGCACTAACAATCATCTGAAAAAAGATAATGGTTCCATTTATAATACCTTCAAAAACAAAATGCATAGGAATAACATAGGCGGTGAATGACCTCTATTCTGAAAACCAAATAGCCAAAGCAATCCTGAGAAAGGAACGGTGGGAGGTATCACACTTCCTGATTTCAAGCTATTAATGAAGCTATATGTGCTTGTTAAAGGTGGTGGGGGGGATGGTGAAAAAGATCAATTTAAATAAAATAGACCCTATAGTAATCAGAATTGTATGGTACTAGCATAAGAACAGATAGACCAATGGAAAAGAATCAAGAGCCCAGAAATAATGCATACAGCATCAACTAATATTTGACAAGTGTGTCAATACTCAATGGGGGGAAAAAAACAATCTCTTAAGTAAATAGTACTGAGAAAATTGGATATTTACATGTAAAATAATGAAAGGCCCCTATCCTACACACTTTTCACAAAAATTAACTCTAAATGTTAAGAACAGAAATCATAAAACTCCTAGAGGAAAATGGGGAAAAAGTTCCTTGGCAATGAATTTTTGGTTATGACATTTCAAGCAACAAAATAAAAAGGACTAACCAATTACGCATAATAAAAAGAAAATACAAATATTTTATGTCTGCTCTGCTGTTATGTGATCTTACAAATTCATTGGCAGGTTGGTAGTAAAGGACATAATAGATATCTTGATATAAATAGCTAACAACTGCCGGGACCGGTTTGGCTCAATGGAGAGAGCGTCAGCCTGCGGACTAAAAGGTCCCGGGTTCGATTCCGGGCAAGGGCATGTACCTTGGTTGCAGGCACATCCCCAGTAGGGGTTGTGCCAGAGGCAGCTGATTGATGACTCTCTCTCATCTTTGTTTCTAACTCTTTATCCCTCTCTCTTCCTCTCTGTGAAAAATCAATAAAATATATTTAAAAATAAATAAATAGCTAACAACTAAGTAAAAAAAATTAGCTAGGATTAAGTCTTGTATGATTTCTGCTATGAATAGAAAGTACTAGCATTCTGGCTTTTTTCTGCCTTCCCATCGAGGAAGAGATGGGTGAGCTTCTGTCCCAAAATGTCTAGATTTATCATTTCCAACTACTCAGAGGCCTTGCCTATTTTTAATAAAACATCATTTTTAACTATCACTTAAAAACCAACTGAATTATCTCTTATGGAGAATTTTTCCTGTGCCTCCAAGCTTGCTCTCCTATTTTGTGTTTGTTACTGCTGTTGCTTCAAAACGTTGAGAAAGGGGCACATAAAAGGCTTCTCAGAACATGCCATCCTGTCCTATAGCTATGGGATCAGGCAAGAAATTTCCGGGACCTGCATATGCTCTGTACCCAAAGGATATAAAAAAAATATATCAACTGAGATGGAACATTCCTAACTCATTCTGAGGCTAGCTAGCACTGCCCTGATTCCAAAGCCAAACACATCACAAGAAAACTGCAAACTGCCCTGACCGGTTTGGCTCAGTGGATAGAGCATTGGCCTGTGGACTGAAGGGTCCCAGGTTTGATTCTGGTCAAGGGCATGTACGTTGGTTGCAGGCACATCCCAAGAGTGGGTGTGCAGGAGGCAGCTGATCGATATGGACAAAAGTGCCATGTTTCAAACAAAAGCAACTTGTGTGATTGAACTGCAAGCTGAAATAGCTGCTTGGTTCATGAAATAGCAATTTTATTTAAAAGAATAACTGATAAAAAATAATACTGACATCCTATGCATGGTGCCAGGTGGGTACTAATCTTATTGGGGGACCACCTTCTAAGTTATATAAATGTCTAACCATTATGTTGTACACCTCAAAATAATACATTCAATGTCATCTGTAATTTAAAAAAAATTTTTAAGTATTTTAACTCGAATAAAATAATACTGACAGACTTAACTATTTGGCAGTTATTCTGTTGAAATGAGTCTGAGAAAACAACTGACAGTGTTTGTAGCTAATGATAAAAATCAACCTTTTCAGCAAAAATTAAAATTTTAGAAACATGTATATACCACTATCAGCTTGAGAGTGTCCCAATACCTGGACTTGCCCTAATGATATAAGAAGTTAAGAACAAATGTGATTTTTAGATACTGAGTAATGAAATGTGTGAACATGTAGGAGCTCTTGCATAATTCAGTAAACTTATATTTTCCAAATGACCAACACATGTTATAAGATTATGCATGAGTAAGACCCATTCCAAGTGAAAAATTCACCAGTGGATCTTTATAACAGAAAACGGAGATCACACTGAACAGTAAAAAGATGAGTGGTTGCCAGGGCCTAGCTGGGAGGGAGGGGTTGAAAGGTAGAGCAAAGAAAGCTTTTAGAGCAATGGAACTATTTTATATGTTAAAATGATGGATACATGTCATTATTATATATCTGTCAATACACCAAGAGTGAACCCAAATCTAAGTTGTTAACTTTGGGTTATAATGATGTGTCAATGAAGGTTCAACTGTAACAGATGTACTGTTCTGGTGAAGGATGCTGACAGTGGGGGAGGTTGTACATATGTAGGACAGAATAGGGGGGAACTCTGTACTTTCTCAATTTTGGTGTGAACTTAAAATTATTCTAAACTATTAAAATATAAAAAGTTTTTAAATTTTAATTTAAATTAAAAAAACTTTAAAAACTATTAATGTGATTTCACATTCCAACTACCTTTAAGGAACTGCCTGACACGTCAAGTTTTGGGGTAGCATCAATAAAGAATAATAAAAGAATATCCACAATTATCTGAAAATTCTTTTCCAAATACATACACTGAGAGGCCGAAATTTTCTTCATATACTTCAACCAAAATAAAATACATATTACAAAAGATTACTCAACAAGACATCAAAGAGCTTTGCCAAAACATAAAATAAGGCCATTCTTCTCACTAAATATCTTAAATATTTTTCATAAGAAGTGCTACTTTAATATGTAATGTGTAGTGCTTTATTTTTTTAAATATGTAATGAATTTATTTTTAAATTCATAAATTTAAATTGTTTAATTTCTAATATGGTAAATATCAGTATGTACAACTCACATAAACACAAGCTCTTTGGGGTCCTTCAAAACTTTTTAGGACCGTAAAAATTGGATCCGAGACAAGACCAAAACGTTTAAGAACTGCTACCATGCACAACAGATTTACTTTACATATAGTAGGAGATACTGGGTGAAATGTTACACTTCTAGTAAAAAAAAAACTTAGGTCTGTCTGCAAAGCAGACAGCAGGCTGTCCACTGTCTCAAGGAATGGCAGTCAACAAGTAGAGGGCCTCTTTTTTAAATATATATTTCAATTGTTGATAGTATTACAGATACCTCCTATTTTCTCCCCTTTTACCTACTTCCCCCTACCCACCCACCATAGGTCTTCACCCCACTATTGCCTGTGTCCATGGACCTTTTACTTGGTTAGTGGGGAACAGAAGAGAAAATTCTGTTCAGCCCCAGTCCCCGTGCTGCCTTCAGACGGAACATTGGAAACATCCAGGTGAAAATAAGAAGCCTAACAAATGATAAATTACTTAATTCCCCCAATTTGTTAAGAAGGTAAAAAAATAAAGACATGTTATTTTCAAACATAAGTAGGAAAGTGAAAAACAAGTGTGGTTTAACAGACTAAATTTGTAAAAGGTAAAAGTTCTGGAGTCATTCCCACCTAGACCACATACAATTCACAGTCCACCACCTATTATCTCCAGCAATCTATATCGTTTCATCGATCCTAAATTCCTACATATCCAAAAAGGGATAACATGTTTCCTAGGACTTTAAGGATTAAATAAGGCAATAAATAAACCTAACAAAACATCTGGCATTCATCTATTCAACATAATGAATACATGTATGACACTATTATGAGGGCAAAAAGATAAAGAATTCAAGTCCTACACTCTAATCTAAATAGATACACAGAATTCAAGTGGATAAGACATTACCATTCACTTCTATTTTATGCTACACACACACACACACACACACAGAAATAATATGAGTAAGTTCTTGTACATTATTAAAACTTGAGTAGCTAAGTAAAACTAAGATAAACTCTCTAATCCATAGAACTCACAGTTACAGTTCTTATGCTGGATAGCAGTCCATGCAATTTTTACAAATATTAGTACCGCTTCACAGGACAATTGTTCCAAAAGCATAGCACATGTGTCAAACCCAAGGCCCGCGGGCCAAATCCGTCCCGCCAAGCCTTGCAATGTGGCCCACACCGCGCTGTCATCACTGCACTCTGCTGCGTTTCCATCACAATGACAGTTTATGACTGTTCAGTAAACCATTCGGCCCGCGATTTAGGCTGGATTTTAGATTTTGGCCCCTTCTCTGATTGAGTTCGAAACCCCTAAGCTAAGGAGTCATGTAGATCCCTGTTCAAATTTTGCTTTGCAATTGTTGAAGAGTAGAACTAATATGCTCTGAAGTATCTAGCACCTTGTATTAGTTTGCTAAAGCTACCATAACAAAATACCAGGCTCGGTGGCTTAAACAACAGAAATGTATTTTCTCACAGTTCTGGTGGCTAGAAGTCCAAGATCAAGATGTTGGAAGATTTGGGTCCTTCTGAAGCTTCTCACCTTGACTAGTTGATGGCCATCTTCTTCCAGTATCTTCACATGGGCCTCTCTCTGAGTGCGTCTGTCCTAATTTCTCCTTATAAGGACAATTTATATTGGATTAGGGCTCATATAATCTTAATTATCTCTTTAAAGGTACGATCTCCAAAAATAGACACATTCTGAGTTACCAGGAATTAGGGTTTCAACATAGGAATTTTGTGTGGGCACAATTCAGCCCCTGACACATCTTAATTGTTTAAAGAACTTAGCACTGCGTGTGCCGCGCCTGCACAGCCAAGGGTTCGGAGGGCTGGTGAAGTATGAAAAGACAAAGAGAACAAGCTGGGTCTAGATGGATCTTCTGTGTCTGGCTGAGGCCACAGAACAGATCCAGTCTGCAAGCTGATGGTTTATTTATAGTCAGAGGTAAACAAGGTAATTTACAATGTTATTGTAAGTTTCACTTGTTTTGGCAGCACTTGCTGCTCCTCCCACAGCCCATACAGATCTAGGGAGCAACCACAAGATCAAGCTTATTTATGCTAAGAGGGCTGTGCCCTCTAAGCTGGAACTTGTTTGCGACTTGTCTGAGGCTTACCCCTATAACTGCTCTCTACAACTATGTCTGGCACACAGCGAATCCTATTAATAATATAAAGTAGCTATTATTAGGCAAAAGGTAGAGAGAACAGTTTCTAAAAGGATTTAATTCCCTCTTTATAGTCCTATAATGGCAAGAAACTTTCCTTCGCTGTCATGAAATTGTATACCTATCAAGTTGGAAATAAAGGCAAAAGGAGAGATTGAAGGATAAATGTTTGCTCTTTCCACTGCAGTCTTTATTTAAAGGGATCTAAAGTAGTTGTAGGGTAAGAAAAAAAATGTAGCTTTTAATATTATACCTCCTTTCCACTTGGCCCCAAGACCCAGATCTGGGAAAGGTCAAATATGATTGGGCTGTAAAAGGAGATAATTACGATTATCTATATTCTACTTCTTCATCCCACTAACACCTATGCAACAAAGCAACTACACTACTTTTTAAAAATCCATTGCAGATTGATCTAAATTTAGTTGAGAATCTGTATATACATTTTAATTTAAATTGTTTCTATACTAGAGGCACAATACATGAAATCTGTGCACTGGGCAGAGGCAGAGGCCTGTGCCCTCTTGCCACCTGGGACCCCTTGCTCCTAACCACCCGCCTGCTCGCTCCTTACCTCTAGGCTCGCCATTCAGCACTGCCATGGAGGCAGAGAGGTTCCTGCCACCGCTGCTGTGCTCGCCAGCTGTGAGCCTGGCTTCTGGTTGAGTGGTGCTCCAGCTGTGGAATCACACTGACCACCAGGGGGCAGCTCCCGTGTTGAGCATCTGCCCCCTGATGGTCAGTATGCATCTTAGCGACCAGTTGTTGTGGTCCTTCAGCTGTAACAGTTGCTGGGCTTTTATAGAGATAGATTATACAAAACTAGACGAATAATTTTATCTAAAGGAATTTTAAATTATTTAAAATTTTTAAAATATATTTTATTTTTTTACAGAGAGAGAGAGGAATAGAGAACCAGAAACATTGATGAGAAACATCGGCCAGCTGCCTCCTGCACATCCCCTACTGGGGATGTGCCTGCAAGCGAGGTACATGCCCTTGATTGGAAGCTCTATCCACTGAGCAAAACTGGTTAGGGCTAAATGTTTCTTAGTAATTTATCTCATGAGTTCAACCTTTTATCTAATTTATCTAAATGCTAAATTAGCATATGAGTGCTTATGACAAGAACAATGCTTATATATATTACCCATTTAATCCTTATAATTTTTAAAGACATAAAATTTTTTAAGTCAAGAAAAAAAATTTCTGATCATGTAATCTTTTCAAAGAATTTTATTAAGATTTTTTCACATATTAGGAAAAAGCTTATTTGCCAGTACAAGAAATATATTTAACACAAATTAAAAACACCAAAGAGAACTTGGCATTGTAAGTGGATAAACTCGAGTTCCTGGTTTCCAGTTCTTTTAAACTACACTCTCATGTAGTGCTCAAAGCTTTCAGACATATCAAATTCAGTCACTCCTGAAATGATACATAATAGCACTGAGAGTCCTTACTCCTTAATTTCTCCTATATGCACACATATACACTAATAAAGTCCACCAAGCATAAATCTTCCCACTGATATGAATTAAATATGATATACAATATTTTTTTGGAAACCACATTACTGGTACCAAAGCAGGGTAGAACACATATGTTACTAATGAAAGAACTAGTAACTCCTTTTCTACTTCAGATGGCTTCAAATGTTCAACAATTATTTGAAGACTTTTACATACAGGCTAACATAGAGCCCATATTTCTTTTATGAGAGAAATGTGCGAACAGTTCCCTTAATTATACCCCTGCAGATAGGGCATTTTCTTAGGGAAGGGGCACATTCCTGGCATACTACTAGATGTCCACAAGGAATGAATACAATAGAAACTTCTTTGTCCATGCACACTTTACAAGTTCTTTCTTCTTGCAACCTCCTCAACTGTTCTTCCAGAGACAGACCTAGTAACAGAAACAAAAAAACTTTAGTGAAATTTAATTTCCATTTTAGTTCCCATTAAATAAATAATATGAGTAATAATTCATGTTGGTCTTAAGTCTTCATTTTTTTTACCTGAAACATCTTCTGTTGGAATATACTTCATATTCTTTTCCACTAAGGAAAGAAAATATACAAAAAAGGCCATTACCAAATACAGCACTGCTTAACCTACTACGTATCTGTTTTACCTACTATTGATATCTATAGAATAACATAGATTCTAAGTATATATTATCAGAAAAGACTTAGCCATACAACTTAGGCAATAAAAGACGTTTTTTAGAATAGGTTAAAAATTATGGAGCATAGTTTGCTAATCGGACTTATTTATTTGTCAGATACAAAGATGAACATAATCCCAAGGATTTTTAAAACAATTTTACCAAAAAACTCACCAAATAAGTTCTTATATAATGTAGAGTCAATTTCTTTTAGACAGTTTTTAAAGATGTTGGCTGCGGCATTTCCTTTAACTAAAACAGTATCAATCAGTTCTCTTGCTTGTAAAGGTATCTGTGTTTTTTGTTTAATTATATCATGTTCTTGTTTATTAATTATATTGGCCTTCAGAAGATTATCCAGGATGGGAAGCACACAAGTCAACTGTTGAAAGAGAGCCATTCTATTCTTCCGAATTAATGACAAATCATCTTCATTTAAAAAAAAAGAAAGAAAAAAAATCCATTATATTTTATACTGCTCCAACTAAACCTATACCAACCCTATAAGCAATTTAGGCACTAAATAAATAGGAACTTGAAAAAGAAGGGCAAATTTACTTGTTTGCACATTAATGTCTCTCCCTTGAAAAACCCCCTGAAGATTTTGCTAAGGCACATAGTATACACAGAGTCTTTGTTTGTGTCCCTTTCTTAAGTCAATATATTAATGTTTAGAAGCCTGCTTTTCCTTTATTCTGTTGAAAGCAAGCAGAGAATGTTAGAGGATAGCAAAAATTTCCCACTTCTGTACTTTCCCACATGGAATTAATAATGCACGCTAACTTCTCCTTGTATTATATCACTGTACTTTTTTAAGTTTTTAAACTTTAAGAATAGTTGGTATAGAATCTTATATTTATTATATTAGTTTTAGGTGCACAACAGAGTGATCTGACAGTTTCATACATTAAAATGTGATTACCCCACTAAATATGGACAGAGAACATAAAAAGGCATTTCTCCAAAGAAGACATACACATGACCCTCAACAGGGAAATGCAAGTCAAAACCACGAGATGCCACCTCACACCAGTCAGAATGGCCATTCCAAAAAGTCAACAAAGAACACATGCTGGTGAGGATGTCCTATTGGTGGGACTGCAAACTGGTGTACTCCCCATGGAAAACAGTATGGCGAGTCCTCAAAAAATTAAAGATACAGCATTTGACCCAGTAATTCCACTTCTGATATTTATGAAAACGAAATCTAATTTTAAAAATATCACTTTTACACTTTTATATAAATTGTCTTATTTGATACAAAGATTCTGTCAAACAATGTAGATATGTTATGATTGCTTCTCATTTTAAAATAGGAAGACTCAGAAAAAAAATGAGAACCTGTCCAAGGTTACAGAAACAATCAGCTGCAGACCATGGTCTCCTAGTATTCTTTTTAACTCCATGCTTATGAAGCAGTACTGTAGACCTCCTTTATCTGTGGTCTCACTTTCCACTGTTCCAGTTACTCACAATCAACCATGGTCCAAAACTAGTGAATGGAAAATTCCAAAAATAAAAAAATTTTAAGCTTTAAATTGTGCACCATTCTGAGTAATGTGATAAATCTCACTTTGTCCCAGTGGGAGGTGAAAAACTCCTTTGTCCAGTATATCCACACTGTATTCGCTACCCACATGTCAGCCACAAGGTTGCCAGGTTGACTGTCATGGTATTTTTTTTTACTTATTTCTCATTAAACTTCATAAAGTAAGTTTATTTTCCTTTCTTTAGAAATAAACAGAAAAGGGATTTTCCCATCCAAATGCCCCAATTGATACTATATAAGCAACCTTCACCTCTGCTAGCTCTTTAACCCTATTTTTTGCATCCTAGTCTCCACAGATGTCTATAAACTCCTTGAGAATGAGCACCATGACTCCTATAGGTGTTCATGTTCAATAAATACTTTAAGAAATGATTACTCAAGACTTGTTTTGGGAGTCTGAGACTTAACATCATCTGAAGAATACCAAAATCAATTCCCTATCTTTGGGTTGGACAGGAGCTTCTCACCAAGCCCTAGGACTTTATCATCAGTTCTATTTTTTGTATAAGGATCCCTTACAGGATTACAAAGTCAAATATCATATTAAGACTATGATTTGAAGGAACTTAAAGATAAATAAGACCTGCATTCAACTTAAAAAAATTTGCTTTTTCAGAACAACTTTAACTTGTTATATCAAGTAAATAGGACTCAAGAAGAGTTAAGCTAAAATCCTCTGATTAGCATATATCAAGGAATCTTACTGGAAAATAAACATAGAAAAAAGGTATAGTCAATAGTTGTTAAATAGTGGAGAAGGGGATGTGCAGTTTGGAAATGACTGGAGGCTGCTACCAGCAGGTAGTGGACAGATGAGGATATTAACTTTCCCGTGACATGTGAGACAATCCTGTGAGCCCCAGGGAAATAATGCAGTTTTCTAGCCTTCCCAAATACCTGATGCCATTTCTTCCGTTTGTCTTTCTTTTTCTTCTTGTCTGTTTTCATCTTCAGCATTAAGTAGTGCTGACACAATATCATTAACTGTTTTGTAATTCTCTCCAGTTGATAGGATTTTACTCTGAACTGTCTGCTTTACCAAGCTTCTGCTGAAGCCCATTTCCAAGGCAGCTTTCACCACTGGTGTATCCATCATGACCGCATCTTCTGAAGAACTTTCTCCAGGTCCAAAATGAACAACTATTTGAAATGACATGTACCAATGTTAAATTCCACAAATATAAAAGTATGTAGGAAAATGTCTATGACACAAACTTTACTCTCACATTACTTATCCTGGTAAGAGAGATGAACTAGATGCACTCATTACCTATAACTCCAACAAAAGTTTAACTTGATCAGGTTCAAATGAGTGTGTATGATATGCTGTACTTTTTACGAAATACCACTTCTACTTCCCAGGCAACATTCCAGACCAACTTAAGAGAAAATAGGGATGGGGCTTACAAATCTGTATGTTTTTAAAATTCCCCAAGTGATTCTGAAGTACAGTCATATTTAGAAACCAATATGCTATACAAATTTAGAAGTGAGAAATTATCTCACTTCAGCCAGGGAAGTTGGGGAAATCAACAAAGACTTCATGGAAAAGTGGCATTAAAGCTCTGATTTAAAGAAACAGAATCTAAAGATACGAAAAGATGAAGCAGAAAGAATAACAAGCGAAGACAGGAAGTATAGTAAAATGGAAGGCTGGTTCACCTAAAATATGTCTAAAGATGAAAATAAATATGATAAAAGAAGTAAACAGTCATATGATTTCAGAAGTGACAGATGCTCTGAAGAAAAAGCCATGTAAAGGTGATTAAAACAAACTAGGAGGCAGGAGGACACTTCAAATAAGATAACCAGGGAAGCATTTTCTATGCTAGCCAATATGACATATTATGAAAATTACAGCCCTCGCCGGTTTGGCTCAGGGGATAGAGCATTGGTTTGTGGACAGGAGGGTCCCAGGTTCAATTCCAGTCAAAGGCACATGCCTGGGTTATGGGTTCGGTCCAACGTGGAGGAGAGACAGCTAATCAATAATTCCCTCTCATCATTGATGTTTCTATCTCTCTTTCCTGTCTGAAATCAATAAAAAAAATATATATTTTAAAAATCTTAAAAAAAAAAAAAAAAGAAAATTACAAGAACATTAATTCTTCAAGATGCTTTACTGCCATCTGCTGGAAAACTGTTATAATACACACTAGAGGCCTGGTGCACAAATTTGTGCACATTGAAAGGAAATCAGGTGGCTAGCGGGGCAGGACTGGGCGAGACAGGCCAGACACACCCTGGAGCCAACATCCTTGGTCAGCTGCACTTGGGGCAGAGCTGGGGCTCAAAGGGTGTCTGCAGAGTGAGAGGGGTCCCTCCAGCAGGGGCGTCCCTAGGCCTGGCCTGGGGGGATTGGGGAAAATCCAGCAGTCCAACATCCCGAGGGCTCCTGGAGTGGCAGAGGGCACTCTGCAAAGTTGCTATCTCTTGGCAGCTCCTGTGTTGAGCATATGCCCCCTGGTGGTCAGTGCCCGTCATACCTACCAGCCAGTGGGCCTGTCATTTGCTTAGCCTTTTATATATAGAGATATAAATATACATTGGCTACCATGTGTAATGTGCTCCCTTGCTCAAACATATGTGGAAGCCCTGTCTGAAGAGGTAGCACAAGAACAAATACTTTAGTGATAAAAAGGAGTAAGCTATGGGAATATCTGAAGAAGTCTTCCAGGCAAAGAGAAAAGCAAGTATACAACTTTAAGTCAAGAGTAAAGCTTGATACAAGGTATATTCAAGAAACAGAAAGGTGGTGAAAGCCAGGGAGGAGGAGGAGGATGCCCAGATTATAGAGCCTTGCGAGAAGTTTATATTTTCTTCTGTTTGCCAGAATATTCTAGGAGGGTTTTAAGCAGAGGAGTGATAAAACCTGACTTTCCCCCCACCAAAAGATAATTCTGGCAGTTTGGTGATAAATTTAAATGAGGTAAAATGGAATCAGGGAGATCTGTTTGGATATTATAAAAGATGATGGCAGTCTAGATTAGGTTGATAGGGATGGAAATGGAGAAAAGTGGTAAGATTAGGGACATATTATAAAGGTAGAGATGAAAGGACTTCTAATTAAACATATAAGGTAAAGAGACGAATCAGGAAAAATGCCCAAGTTACCTTTTTTTTAAACTTTTTTTTTTTTTTTTTTTTTTTTTACAGAGAGGAAGGGAGAGGAATAGAGAGTTAGAAACATCGATGAGAGAGAAACATGGATCAGCTGCCTCCTGCACACACCCCCCCACTGGGGATGTGCCCGCAACCAAGGTACATGCCCTTGACTGGAATCAAGCCGAAACCAGTTTGGCTCAGTGGATAGAGCATCAGCCTGTGGACTGTTAACTTTTTTTAAGTTAGTCCACAGGCTGACAATACGTTTTGCATTGATTACAGAGAGAGAAAGGAAGGGAGAAGAAGGGAGGGAGAGAAAGGAGGGAAGCGTCAATGTGAGAAAAGTCGATCAGGTGACTCCTATACACATCCTGATTAGGAATCGAACCTGAAATCTGGGTATGTGGCCTGAGCAGGAATCAAACTCAAGACCCTTCGGTACATGGGACGACACTCTAACCAACTGAGCCATACCAGTCAGGTCAGTTTTCTCAGTCAACTTTTGACCTGAGCAAATGGGTGCCATTAACTGAGATGGGGACAACCAAAGTAGGAACAAATTAACAGGATGAAAGAAGGGAGCAAATGCTATAGTTAAGTAGAGATTTAAATACGTAGTTGGACAACATAGCCTAAGTATTGAGAGGTATTCCATCATTTGAAGGTTTGAAAAAGAAGTAGTCATCACAGGAGATTGTCCATGATCAACCAGGGAAAAACCAAGAATGTGGTGTCTGGGAAGTCAAGAATCCATGTCTTAAGGAGGTTGAAGGACAGAGATCTCACAAGACTGCCAAATAAGATGTCTCTCACTCATATTCCCCCACCCACCCTTACCCCATCAACAGGAGTCCACCTATGAACTAGAGGTGGGAGCTCTGAGATCCTGTTCCAGCCCCTCTCAGCTATGTTCCAGAGCCAGATTACGAAATCTTCTAACAGTCTAAGACCAAGGAGAACTGTTTTTGAGAAAACAAACTTGGACCCAGACAGCTGATTCACTGACCATTATCCCATCTACAGACCCAAAAAACATTTTCATACTGCTCAGGAATTGGCTACAATCCAACTTAACTCGATCCTGTCCCCACCATACACCAAGAAAATGGACAGGAGCTATGCCCACCTATGCTTTGGTCTCAGCTGTGGACACCAAAGCTGCCTATGAACTAGATCCAGCCATGGTCCAGGAACCACTGCAGATAAACCTGTCAAACTATAGATTTTGAAAGGGCCTTGCAACTGGGTTCCAACTCATCCCAGCCGCAGTCCACAAATATTCCTGCTGCCACGGGGACCCAGCAAGCTACATTCTCAACTGAGCAGCTGGAGATACTCAAAGGGCCTGATCCTCAGCTCCAGTCTCTCTCAGCCAGTCCACAAGCAGTACTGCTAGTGCAGGGACCTGGTGGGAGACACTCATGTCTGCATTCCAGGAGGCCCTGAAACAACTCCCCACTCTCTACCTACGTTAGAGAGCAGTCTAATCCACCAAGGGACCTGGAAGGAGACATGTCCATCTGCGCTTCCAGGACCAGGTCTACAGACCTCTATCTTCTTTGAACCTGATAACAGCTCTGGGGCTCAATTCCAGCCCCTCTGAGCTATGTTCCAGAGCCAGTCCTGTCCATCAAGAGACAAGTCCAGCCACCAGACAAGAGCCCCTTCCTACCTGCAAGGACCTGAAAGGAGCCACATTCATCTGTACATCTGATAACAGGCCCACCTTCCATAGCCCAACTGTGGACACTGAAGCAGAACCTTATCCCAACAATATACTATTAAACAATGCACTAGAGTCAGTCCTATCCACCAAAGGACCAGATAGGATCTACACCAGCCTTAGCCTGTAGCAACAAGTCCACCAACCATGGATAGCATCACAGACCCAGCAACAGCCTCATAACAGCTCCAACCAAGCATGATCGCAATCCAGAGGCAATCCCATCACAAGGGGACCCTCGAGAAGGAAGTCTTTACCTGCCAAGAGCAGTCTATAAAGAGCTGTTTGCTCCTTCAAGTGCACAGACAACCAGGAAAGGTAATATGTATGTCATCCTAATCAGGCAAGTATCACACCACCAAAAGAAACTAATCAAGTTCCACTAATCAGCTCTAAGAAATGGAAAGCTATGACAATTATGATTTGCCTGACAATTTAAAATAATCAATTAAAGAAAAAGAAATTCAAGAGAACAAAGACAACTAAATGAAATGAGGAAAACAACACATGAACAAAAATTAGTTTAATAAAGAAATAGAAACCGTAAAAAAAAAAGAAAAAAAAGAAAAGAAAAAGAAATCCTAAAGCTAAAGAATAAGACAGAACTGAAAAATTCAATAGAGTCAACAACAGACTTGATCATACAGAAGAATCAGAGAACTGGAAGGCAGATCATTTGAAATTAGCCAGTTAGAGCAACAAAAAACAAAAACAAAAACAAAAAAGATATTAAAAAGACTAAAGGACTTTGTGAATTATGGGACACTACCCAACACATGAACATTCACATCATGGGTGTCGCAGAAGAGAGAAAGGAAAAAAAACGTACTTAAAGAAATACTAGTGCTGTTGAGGATGTGGAGAAAAGGAATCCTCTTGTACTGCTGGTGGGAATGCAGACTGGTGCAGTCAATGTGGAAAACAATATGGAGTTTCCTCAAAAAATTAAAAACAAAACTCCCATTTGACCTAGTAATCCCACTTCTAGGAATATATCCCAAGAAATTAGAAACACCAATCAGAAAGGATATATGCAACCCTACATTCATAGCAGCACAATTTACAATAGCTAAGATTTGCAAACAGCCTAAGTGCCCATCAGCAGATGAGTGGATTAAAAAACTGTGGTACATCTACACAATGGAATACTATGCTGCTGTAAAAAATGGAACTCCTACCATTCACAACAGCATGCTAAGCAAAATAAGCCAGTTGGAGAAAAATAAATATCACATGATCTTACTCATTTGTGGAATATAAAGAACAACATAAACTGATGAACAAAAATAGATCCAGAGACAGAGAAGCATCAAACAGACCATCAAACCTCACAGGGAAGGTAGGGGAGGGGAGGGGTAGGTCGGGGGGGGGGGGGGGGGGGGAGAGTAATAGATCAACCAAAGGACCTATATGCATGCATATAAGCATAACCAATGGACATGGGCACTGGGGCAGTGGGATATGTCCTGGAGGGTGGGAGTGGCCAGGGAGAGGTCGATGGAGGGGAAAGGAGATATATGTAATACTTTAAACAATAAAGAATAAAAAAAATGCTAAATTTTTTTTTAAAAAGAATGAACAGCTGAAAACTTACCAAATTTTGGAAGAGCTATGAATATCCAAGAACAGTAAGCTTAAAAAACTCTAAGCAAGATAAACCCAAAGATTACTCCAAGGCACATAATTCAAAATATTAAAGGTCAAAGACAAACTTATTCTTCCAAAGAAGCAAGAGAAAAACAATTTCTCACATTGAAGGAATCCCATAAGAATATCAGCAGATTTTTCTGCTGAAATCATGCAGGCCAGAGAGTGACGTGATATAACAAAGTGCTTAAAGATAAAAACCGTCAACCACACAAAACAGTCCTTCAGAAATGAAGGGGAAGTAAAGACATTCAGACAAACAAAAGTTGAGGTAGTTCAACAACATTAGACTTGCCTTAAAAGAACTGCTAAAAGGATTTCTTCAAGTTAAAATGAAAAGACACTTAAATAACAGCATAAGACATATAAAACACTTAAGAGGTAAACATATAGTCAAAATCAGAATACCCTGAACTGTAACAATTGTGCAAAATTCACTTTTATTTCTAGTATAAAAGTTAAAAAAAAAACAACTATAATAACTGGCTACAATGATTTGCTAATGTGTTAATATAAAAAGATGTAAAAGTATAGCATCAATAGTATAAAATGTGGGGTGAGAAGAAGAAAAAGTGTAGTTTTTGTATATGGTTAAGTAAATTGTTAGCAGTTCAAAACAGTCTTATGTTTCATGTAAGCCTCATGGTAAAAATAAAGAAAAAATAATCAAAAAAGGAAGACAGCAATGAACTAAGAAACTTGTAAAAAAAAAAAAAAAAAAAAAAAACTAAACTAAAATTATAACAGTAAGTCCTTAACTATCAATAGTTACTTTAGCCTGGCCACCTTGGCTCAGGGGTCGACCTATATGAACCAGGAGATCCCAGTTCAATTCTTGGTCAGGGCACATGCCTGGGATGTGACCTCAATCCATGTGCAGGAGGCAGCCAATCAATGATTCTCTTTCATCACTGATGTTTCTCTCTCTCTCTTCACTCCTTTCCTCTCTGAAATCAATAAAAATATATTAATAATAGTAACAACTTTAAATGTAAACGGACAATTCTCTGATCAAGATACACAATGGTTGAATAGCTTTAAAAAACCAGGACCCAACAATATACTACCTATCAGAGACTTACTTCACCTTTAAAGAAACAGATAGGCTGAGTACATAAAGAGATATTCATGCAAATGGTAACTAAAAGAGATGAGGAGTAGCTATACTCACATCAAATACAATAAGACTTTCAGTTAAAATCAGTTACAAGACAAAGAAAATCATTATAGAGGCGTCAATTCATCAAGAAGCTCTAACAATTGTAAATATATGTGTACCAACATTGGCGTACATACATATTTAAAGCAAATATTAACAGAACTAAAGGGAGAAATAATAATAGCAGGAGGCTTCAATACCCCCACTTGCAACATTGCATAGGTCATCCAGACACAAAATTAACAAAAAAAATAGTGAATCTGAGTAAATGGAACCTGAGTACTAAGTGGCCCTAACAGACATACACAGAACACTATCCAATAGTACCAAAAACATTCTTCTCAAACTCACATGGAACATTTTCCATGATAGATCACGTGTCAGGCCACAAAACAAGCCTTAAAAATTTAAGAATATTGAAATCATATCAAGTATCTTTTCTAAACACAATGGTATAAAACTAGAAATCATTAACAGGAAGAAAATGGAAAAATTCACAAATACAAGGAAATTAGACCAACTGACCAACCAATGGATCAGGGAAATTAGAAAATATTCTGAAACAAACAAAAACACAACATACCCAAAACTTAAGAGGGTGGATGCAGCAAAAACAGTTCTAAGAGGGAAATTTATAGTAATAAATGCCTGCATTAAAAATGGTGTCTTGCCAAAACTGATTTGGCTCAGTGGATAGAGCTTCGGTCTGCAGACTGAAAGGTCCCTGGTTCGATTCCGGTCAAGGGCATGTACATTGGTTGGAAAAGGGTGTGCAGGTCAATGTTTCTTTCTGTTCGATGTTTCTAGCTCTCTATCCCTCTCCCTTCCTCTCTATAAAAAAAATCAATAAAATATATATATATTTTAAAAAGGTCTCAAGCCCAGCCAGTGTGGCTTAGTGTTTGAGCGTCGACTGTGAACCAGGAGGTCATGGTACAATTCCCAGTCAGGATACATGCTCAGATTGTGGGCTCAGGTGTACTGGAGGCAGCTGATCAGTGACTCTCTTTTAATTGATGTTTCGTTCTCTTTCTCCCTCTCCCTTCCTCTCTGAAATCAATAAAAATATATTTTTTAAAGTCTCAAATAAACAACCCAACTTGAAACATCATGAAATTAGTAAAAGAAACTAAGCCCTACTTCGCAAAAAGAAGGAAATAACAAAGATTTGAGCAGGGGGAAAAAATGATATAGAGACTATAAAGA
Organism: Pipistrellus kuhlii; assembly: GCF_014108245.1. NCBI lineage: Eukaryota > Metazoa > Chordata > Mammalia > Chiroptera > Vespertilionidae > Pipistrellus > Pipistrellus kuhlii. The sequence goes on along the minus strand of NW_023425595.1, from coordinate 54,813,942 downwards.
AAATAGAAAAAAAGAAACTAAAGTTAGTTTTTTTGAAAGACAAACAAAATGGAAAAACCACAGCTAAGCTCATACAGACACAAAGAGAAGGCTTAAATTATAAACAAAAGAGAAGACATCACAAGAGCAACACCAGAAACCCAAAGGATCCTAAGAGACTACTATGAACAACTAAGGCTAACGAATTGGATAGTCTAGATGAAATGGATCAATTCCTAGAAACATACATCTTACTAACAAAGAATCATAAAGAAATAGAAAATGTGAACAGACTAAGAACAACTAAAATGATTGAAGTAGTAATCTAAAACCTCCCAACAAAGACTGAGACCAGATTTCACTGGTGAATTCTACCAAAGATTTAAAAAAGATTAATGCCAATCCTTCTTAAACTCTTCCAAAAAGTTAAGAGAGAAAACCCCAAATTCATTTATAAGGCTAGCATTACCCTGATACTAAAGCCAGATAAGGACACTAAATGAAAGAAAACTACAGGCCAATATCCTTGATGAATACAGATGTAAATGTTCTCAGCAACAAACTAACAAGCAATTAAACAATGCATTAAAAGAATCTTATATCTTCTTGTACAAGGATGCAAGGATGGTTCAACATATACAAATCCATAAACATGATAAACCACTTTAACAAAATAAAGAATAAAAAACATGACCCTCAATAGTCAGAAAAAAGTATTTGAGAAAATTCACCCCCTTTCATGATAAAAAGCTCTCCTGACAATACCTAACATCTAGCCCAGTCTGTGTGGCTCAGTGGTTGAGAGTCTACTCATGAATCAGGAGGTAGAGATTCGATTCCTGGTCAGGGCACATGTCCAGGTTATGGACTCAGTCCACAGTGGGGGAGGGAAGAGGAGCAGGAGGCAGCTGATCAATAATTCTCTCTCATCATTGATGTTTCTATCCCTCTCTCCCTCTCCCTTCCTCTCTCTGAAATCAATAAAAACATATTTAAAAAAAAAAACAACAACCCACAAACCTAACATCTAGCCCAATTTCTAAATCAGATGTGAACTATGCCTTTTCAAATATGCTAGCTTATAGCAAACAACTTTTCCTCCTTGGAGGGCTTAGTATTTGCACATTTCCTTGGAATTCCTTTAGCTATGATACTTGTTATGGTTGTTTTTCTTTTACATGTGTCTTATCTCCCCACTTGGAATGTCAGTACTTTAAGAAAGATTAGTATACTTCTAAAAATCCTGACAATGTCATGACTTAGTACACTCATTATTAATAATTAACTTCCAGCCTTTTTGTTCTATGACCCCAAAAATTCTTTGTTTACATACTTTCATTCCCAACATTCTTATAAAAATTCCCATTCCATATTTAAAGTATTTTCATACATACTGGGTGGATCAGCATTTTCATCTCCAGGAGCGTCTGAAGTTGACAACAACTATGAAACATAAGAAAAATTAATAGGTAAAATAAAAAATTTCAAATAGCCTGCACAAAGGAACATTAAGTTTTCTGTAGATAACGTACATACTCTTTGAAAACTGGAAAATTTACATAATACTTTGCTTGCCCTGGCCAGTGTGGCTCAGCTGGTTGGAGCATTGTCCTATGCAACAAAAGATCGCTGGTTTGATTCCCAATTAGGGTGCACACCCAGATCACAGGTTCAATCCCCAGTCGGGGTTCATGTGGGGGCATCCAACATGTTTCACTTTACATTAATGTTTCTCTCTCTCTCTCCCTCCTTTCCCATCTAGCATCAGTAACATATTAAAAAATAATTCTTCACTTTGCTTTGTTTTACCTTAATCATCATAAAAATGTCCTTAAACTTCATCTACTTCCAAACTAGAATTCAAGTATTTCTCTAGTTCCAGGAAAATAAAAAAAAAGTATAAATGATTTAACATTCCTTTTAGAAAGTCATATTTCAAATGGACCACTCTCAGAGGTTCCAAACTCCAGACAATTGTATTTTCTTTTCTGGAAAAGATGGAGGAGACATTGAAGATCCTCCTCCAACTTACTACAAATTGTATAGTAGTATGTTGAGTGATTTCCAAAAAACTAAAAACAATAGATAACCTTCTTTATAACCCCTTAACAAGGTAGTTAAAAGAATAAAAATTAAAGGTATTAATATGAATAGAAAACCTGTAACTATACCTGAAAAACAAAGGTAACAATTACTTCTAAAACTTTTTGCAATTATTATTTAGGAGAATTCAATGTTGTCAATTATAAAAATCTACTTACCTGCTCAAGAAGATGAGGATACCTGGCTTGAATCTCATCAACGAACCCCTGTCCTTTCATGCGTATTAAGAACTCACACCTGAAAGAGAGAGACAACTTTTTAAAATTGTTTTAGATCAAATATATAACCTGATCATTCTAGAAAAGGGGCTTTCATACTTTTTGTCCCCATAATAGAAACTTTACATCACAATGTAGCATATATACATACCTAACAGAAACAAAATTATTAAATATTACACTTTTACTATGTGCTGATGCATTCTGGTATTTTCTACTTAGATCCTTTACCACAACAATAAAAGGGTCTAGATTTCCAAAAGGAACACCAACTGAGGCTTGAAAAATGCTATTCTAGACAATTTGGCAGTTTAACAGTTTCAGAAACTATAATCCAGTATTCCTAAAATGTGATCTTTCATAATATAACAACAGCTAATCTTTCTTTAGTGTTCATTCTTCCATTCATTTAAAGCACAAATCCACCCTCCAAAAAATAGTGAACCAAATATTTTCATGTATAATGTGACAGTATTTCCCAAGTACTCATTTTTCAAATTACTAAGATTTCTCAAAGGTGTTCCAGGAAGTACACATAACATCTGTTTCCATTTCATTCCTTTTGTTTTCAACAAATAGTGCTAGACAACTAGATATCCATATGCAAAGAACAATAAACTTCAATCTATTACCATCCTATATACAAAAATAAACAAAACAAATCCTATATGTAAATATAAAATGTAAAACAGAAGAAAACCTAACAGAAAATCTTTTTGTCCTCATGTTAGGTACCAAATTCTTAGATAAAAAACCAACATCAGCCAAAACCGGTTTGGCTCAGCGGTAGGGCGTCGGTCTGTGGACTGAAGGGTCCCAGGTTCGATTCCGGTCAAGGGCATGTACCTTGGTTGCGGGCACATCCCCGGTAGGGGGTGTGCAGGAGGCGGCTGGTTGATGTTTCTCTCTCATCGATGTTTCTAGCTCTCTGTCTCTCTCCCTTCCTGTCTATAAAAAAATCAATAAAATATATTAAAAAAACAAAACAAAAAAAACCCCAACATCCACAAGAGAAAATTGATAAACTGACATCACCAAAATTAAAAATGTCTGTTCATCGCTGTTAAGAAAATAAAAATCCACGGAACATCCTACATTTTCAATCAAAATAATTAGTTCAAATTGGAAGTTTTAAAAGGCTCATTCCCCAATAGCATAAGAGAAGCTTTGTGATACTGAGATGTAAATTTAACCAGGATTCCTACTTCTTTAAGCAGTTTTGCGTAGGAATACCTTTAAAAACAATTACCTTGGAAACCACTTGGCATGTTCTATCCATGGGTCATCTCCAGATTCCCAACACCTTAAGCCACCATCACAGCAAAAGCATTTGACATCATCGTTTCGACCTAAGGAAACAAAAGACTAAAATTAAACACACACGTGTTCTCATATGTCAATTAAAATGAACTAGATACAATGTAGAGCTATGTAAGTTTCTTACCCACATAATAGAAACCAGCACTTGCAAGCTGCTCAGGTTGAACTGGAACATGAGAAGGCCAGTACATAAATGTCCTCAGTCGGGCCGCATGTGTCTGCATGCTCAAATTTGAAATGCTAAACCTTAGTGTGTCTACAGAATTCTCCAAAAATGGGCAGTTGGGGAAATGTCTTCGGTGTTCTGACATAGCATCATCCTTTGGTTCCCAGTTGCTTAGTTTCCCACCACAAGCAAAGCAGGCTACCCTATCTCCAGGTCCTATGTAATAAAAACCAGCTCTTGCCAATTCTGAGGGGGACAAAAAAGTTAATGGCCACGGGTGGTAAGTAAGCAATCTGGCTTGTTCAGTGCTCATCGCATAACTGTACGGGTTAGTCCTCAAGTGGGACAAGTCTTCAACTGCTCCAGAATGAAGAGGGTTTGGTGAAAGGTTGGGATAAGAACCACTGAATGATGCACGCTGTTCCATGGTAGGAGACAATGCATGTGGAAAACTGTTTCTCACGGGAGAAGTACTCTTCAAGGTGGATTCCAAACCAGTAACAGAAACCAGATTCTGAATAAAGCTGCAACTAGGATAGAGCTGTTTATGTTTTTCAATAGGATTGTCTCCTTGTTTCCAGTTATCCAGCATCAGGCCACAGCAGAAGCATTTGACCTTGTCGTTCACACCAGTGTAATAAAAACCAGCGCGAGCAAGACTCCTCTCTGAGACAGGAACACCAGTGGGGAAGGTGGAATACGTAGACATTCTGTAGAGTTCACACGAAAAGTCATATTTCATCTTGTGTTTGTTGTCAATTGTCCAATTTGACAAGATCGTACTATCTTCCATTATAATCTTTTTTTATATGAGGGACTTGGGACAAGTCGTTGGGAGGTAGTTTTGTGCATGAATGACTTTACTTCTAGATGGGCAAAAACTTTCACATGAAATTTCTTATCTCTTCATACTAAATTTTTACTGTAAAAAAGAATCAAATGATAGGCGCCTACTTAAAATTCACTACGCCTAGTTTAGTGGATTTACACCTACGTTTACACTTGGGTAGTATCTATATTACCAAGATACTCTGTAGTACTCTTTGGGATTATATTAACTCTTTTAGGTAACTTAGATGCTATTAAGTCATTATTTAGTGTAACACTAATACAATGACCTGAAAGAAGTTGATACACTTCTGAAAATATTTAAAACTAACTGACTTTTCGAGGAGGTTTATATTCCCAAAATTTTAAACAACTACAGAATACCTAAGTTTGCTTTTGGTTGTAACTACAAAGCCTGGTTATCAAGCCAATTACTGATTATGTTATAAAAAGAAAAAACTTTATGCAGGCTTCTTTCCCTACAAGCACCTTAATATAATTTCCAAAAATAAAAAATCTTATTTTAGTCTAGTAAACAAGAATTAAAGTCTTCATATGGTCACATTATCTAAAGGCTAATTCACACAACTTAATACCAGAATATTTACTTAAGTGGGTTATATTAGTTTCAGATAGTTTTGAGGGACATCAATACCTAAAAGCTTTGTTGAACTAATTCCTGTTATGCTGTGTATGATGTCAAATGAAAGTAATTTTGCTTAAAGCTCACAAACTACTAATTTCTCCTCCGTTGTTAATCATTGTCTATATGTTTCCATTTCCTGCAGCATCATATTATGTTGTTTTTCTCCCTAACTCTGCATACCACTTTATTATTATGCTTGATCAATTGAAGGTATTTTCTCTATAAACTTAACTAGTTAACCATAAAATTTCCACAGCAGAAACTTTCTACTCTGCATTTAAAAATTAACCTTTCATTTAAGGATCATGCACCTATATCATTCATTTTGTAATAACAGATAAGTAAATTTATCAAGGTTACAGCTTGTCCTTTGTAGTATTATCATAAATGCCCAATAAAGAATTGTATTACATAATGTGCCAGTAATTAACTTTACTATTATTTCTGAAAACACTTCATATTTAAAAAATATAAATCATACACAAAATTACACTCCACAGAGTTCAAGCTATATCCTTTTATAAAGTTTCTGGGTCACCATAATGGGATTTATTACTGCAGCAGGGGGGGAAATGAGGAGAGAAAAGTAGTCTCTTCAAAGCTGTAAGTCTGGGGGGGGAAAAAAAAAGAAGCTATTTTAGAAAACTATTTTCATAGTAAAGAACATTTATACACTAGCATTCAATTTACTCAATAAAGTCTAAAAATGATTTACACTTTAGAAAATACATGTTAATTCCAGCAATTTGTCCCAAAAACTTTTAACTGGGAGAGCTTTAATTAAAATAAATGCAATATAGACAGGCCCCTTAGCTCTAAGTAAGATCTATGTTTTAAACACAACTTTAAAGACAGATGGACATTTACTTAGATCAAAACATTTTGTACTTGGTCTCCTTTTTTTTTTTTTTTTGGTGACAAGTTTTAATAGTTTAAGAATTTCCCTGGCAAAAGGAGGCAGTGGCGAAAGAGACATCCACCAGCAACATTGGAGCAGTCATTAGACAGTTAACTTTTTTTTTTTTTTAATGCCACGTCTCTCCAGGACTTGGGCAAGCTGACCAGTGCCGAGTGCAATGCACCAGGAATTCGAGAATACAAACCTTTAAACACTCCACAATTCCCTCCCAATTCTAAAGCAACAGCCTCAGGAGGCGCCTGGAAAACAGAGCAGAGCACAAAGGCCTGGGAGCCCTGGCCTCGGGACCACTATTTGCAGGAAATGCCTCCGTCACAGCGGGGCGCGATCTCACCCCTTTAAATTACACACTTTTACCCACAAGCACCGTGCTGTGGATTCTGACCACTTCTATGCAAACTGATAGTCTGGGAAGGGGGGGGAAAAAAGAGCAACTGCGGGATTCACCCATGGATTCCCCGGGGCTGTCCTCACAGCTCACAAAGGACCAGCAAAAGCGCGGGGCGCAGCTGAGACTCATCGACTCGCCGCCAACAAACGCCTTGGTTCCAGCAAATGAAAAAGGGTTCATAAAATAAAAAATAAAAATCTTTTTTTTTTTTTTTTCCCTCCCTGCAAACGCTCTGGGAGGAAACACATCTTTTCTTGGTCCAAGTCCAAGAGGGCCGGAAAAGGGGGCGGCGGCCAGAGCGGGCAGGCCAACGGGTCCATTTTTTTAAACATTATTTTTCGACCGCAGCAGGTCTTGGCAGTCGGAGCTTCCGAATCCAATGAAAGCCTGGGCGAGCGCGGGCAGCGCGGGCAGCGCGCGGGACGCTCGGCCGCCAGGCTGTCTGCCCTCGGGGCGGCCGCCGCCGCCGCCGTCCGGGGAAGCGGGCCCCGCGCCCCAACCCGCCTCGCGCGGTGCCCGCGACGGGCGCACTCACCTCGGAGACGGCGCGGCTGCCCTTCGGCCTCCACACCCAGCGGCAGCGGCGCCCACGCGACGTGCAGCCGGCCCCACAGGCCCGGGCAGGAGCTCCCGAAGTCCACCCCAGCGCCCAGGCTCCGCCCACACTGACGCACGGCGACGGTGGCGTCAGCGTGCCCTACGGGCTTGCGTCACCGCCGCGCTGGCGCCGGGGAGTCTGCGGTCCGCGGGCGCGGGTGGCCGCGTGCGTTCCGCTGCGGTCGGCGGGTCAGCGGGCAGCGAGTGAGACGGAACCGTGCCCCGCAGCTGGTGCTCCGGCTTTTAACCTCGAGGTTTGGACGCCTCTGACCTTTCCTTCTCGCCTTATCTCTAACATTCTTCCGTGGGGGATGTGATGCACCGTGACGCGGAGAATTTGAATCTTGGGAAATCCTGAGGAAACGCCCCAGCGCGGGGTGGGTGGTGCGCCTTTGTGGTCGTGTCACCGCGCAGCTAAGGGATCCGGCTCCGGGCCGCTGGCCGCAGGCGTGACTCCTGCATCGGAGCGTAGAGTCAACCATGTTTGCAAACAATTGTAACAATTATAATGGTTTTCAAGCGGTGGTAACCGTTTTTTCATCCCCTTGCGACAGCTCGCCGTGGAAATGGAAGCAAGCAGAAGGATTGGAAAGGAGAACAGCGTCAGCTTCATTTTGAAGGCCTGATTTTTATCATCGTTTAGGGGGATGCTATTATAATTATGCCTATTTCATAATTAACCGGTGGGCCTTTTACTTTTAAACTTTTGTTTTTAAACTCTCGGATTTCTGTGCTAGAGATGGCACTAACGAAAGGGTGTCGTTATTTCAAAAATCTTGGCGTTGCTCGTCATGGACGTTTTTGGTCCCACCCCTGCACCCACCCCCATCCATCCTCATGAATGCCACCGACGGGTGTCACAGTAAATGTCATGTTGCAGCGAGCACATTTCTTTCTTTTCTTTCTTTCTTTTTTTAATATATTTTATTGATTCTCCACAGAGAGGAAGGGAGAGGGATAGAGAGCTAGAAACGTTGATGAGAGAGAAACAGGGATGTTTCACACCAGGGATGTGCCCGCAACCAGTGTACATGCCCTTGACCGGAATCGAACCCAGGACCTTTCAGTCCGCAGCCCGGTGCTCTAGCCACTGAGCCAAATGGGTTTCAGCGCGAACACATTTCTTCATGTGTGTTCTGTGAAGACGCCGTTTGGCAGCAATAGCAGATGCCTTCTTTCAGGGGAACTCCAGGGCAAACATTTCAAAAACTTCCAAATAGCAGGCCACTTAGGTAAGGCAGCCGGGAATTCCAAGATCCTGAACCATTTCCCATTTTCTGTCCCTGTCCTTTCTGTCTGCCACTCAGTCACAGAACAGAAGGTTTTTTGTTCCATTGTTAATAGGATAAAGAAAGTATTTGTAAGTCTGTGACTCAAAGAAAAGAAATGCCATGGGCTCCGAATGACTACAAACTTCCAAATATGGCACGTGAATTTTGGTAATAGTTCAGTACTTAGTTCAAGTCACCGTTTCTCGGAAAGTTACAGAATCTTCCTTAGATATGTGGGAAATATATATAGCAAGAATTGTTCATTCTGAATTCAAGGTTATTTCTCTTTTTCAGTTCTTGTCCTGACCAAAAAAAGATAGTGAACATACTTCGGTATAGGGGAAAATTCCAATTTCAAACATTCGAAAGTATGTAATAAAAGTATGTAAAAAAAAGTTTGTAATAACTTTCAGTTATAATAAATAGTACTTTGTAACTATAATCTTATATAAGCTGTAATGTGGTGTTAAATTTATTCAGTTAAACTTTTTCATATTTTCATTGTAGAGTTGCTGGTGATTTTATTTTATTTTATTTTTAATATATTTTTATTGATTTCAGAGAGGAAGGGAGAGGGAGAGAAAGGCAGAAACATCAGTGATGAGAGAGAATCATTGATCAACTGCGTCCTACATGCCCTCTACTGGGGATCAGCTTGCAACCCAGGCATGTGCCCTTGACCAGAATTGAACCCAGGAACCTTCAGTCTGTAGGCCTATGCTCTATCTACTGAGCCAAACCGGCTAGAATGAGTTGCTGGTGATTTTTAAAAAATAAGTTGTATATTTCTATTGAAGTTGCCATCCTAATATTTTTCACATTTATGTAGAAAAGATTTTTATAGGATTCAAGACAATTTTAAGGAAGAAAATAAGATTGAAGGGATTCGTCTAGCAGATATTGAGTTGTATATAATAAAGCCACAGTAATTAAGACAGTATTGTAGTAACACAAGGATGGACAAATAAACAAAAAAAACAAAAAAAGTGTGTGTACAGATAGATAGGTAGATATAGAACATATATATACATCCATGTGATACATATATATGAATTTGATGTGTGACATTGATATTAGTGATAAGAATATTAACTTCAATAAGTAATGCTAAATGAATGAATATTTTAATAGAAAAGTTAGATCTTGCCCAGCCATCATGGCTCAGTGGTTGAGTATCAAACTATGAACCAGGAGGTCACGGTTCAATTCCCAGTCAGGGCACATGCCCAGGTTGTGGGCTTGATCATCAGTGTGGGGTATGCAGGAGGCAGCCGATCAATGATTCTCTTATCATTGATGTTTCCATCTATCTCTTCCTATCTGAAATCAATAAAAATACATTTTTTTAAAAGCTAGATCTCGACCTAAAAACTATTAAAGACATTCCTGGTAGATTAAAAACTCTAAAAGTGAATAGTATTAATCTGGGGTTTTAAGTGTATTTTGTGAGTTGTAATCCATTATAGTTATTGCCATTATTGGTGCTCAAGTATTTTTAATCTTGGGCTTATAGGAGTATACACACTAGTTTCTGAGCCCTTTGACATGGTCATAATAATCTTTGATTGATTTCCAGGCTGATTTTGTACATTTCTGTAATGTACCATTTATTCAGGGTGCCCTGGTTCCTTTCATGGGAAATGGTATTTATAAACTATAATCTGAATGTTTGTGGTGCCCACTTTCATTGAGTTGTATTTTTTTTATATAACTTTTTTTTTTTTAATGTATTTTATTGATTTTTTACAGAGAGGGAAGGAGAGGGAAAGAGAGTTAGAAACATCGATCAGCTGCCTCTTGCACACCTTCTACTGGGGATGTGCCCGCAACCCAGGTACATGCCCTTGACCGGAATCGAACCTGGGACCTTTCAGTCCACAGGCTGATGCTCCATCCATTGAGCCAATAACTTGATCCACGGACAGAGCTGGGTAATGTGGTCTTACTTTGTGTAGATGTACCAATAACATATTCAACTAGACCGTATGTATTCAACTATTTCCCTAATGGATATACTTTTGAATGGTTTCCAATCTCTTACTATTACAAATAGTGCTGTAATAAATAGTTATGGACATAAATTTTATTTTAGGACATATTCCCAGAAGTTAGATTGTTAGATCTAATGATAAATTGTTAACTTTGTTAGATATGGTCAAGTATTGGCAGTGTTAGCATTTTTCAGTCCACCCAGCAATGTATGTAAATTCCATTTTAGCTCCAATATGGCTTTTTTTTTTTTTTCATTGCATAAAACTAGGGGAAAATAAAAGGTAATTTTTATTTGGAGAAAATAAAACATGCATTTAAGGACAAAGTTTTTATTGACTTAGAAGATGTCAGAATAATGCTTTCATAACACTTTTCATTCTCACATATAGGTCTGTATGCATATTTGAAAAAAGATGTACATTTATATTATCTGTCCCAGAATGCATAATGCTCTGCCTTGGGGCTATCAATAGGTAGACACTGATTTTCAATGGATGTCCTCACCTTTATTATGAACAAAGGAAAACCACTTTCACAAAAAGACTTGGAAAGGGGGTGGGAGGAAATGCCCTTACCATATTTAACAATCCTGGTTTTAAGACAGTGAGAAATTTTGTAGGTGGGAAATGGTACTAGGTTTTTTAACCCTTCTGTTTTTCCTTTCTCCCTATTGAATAAAAGAACTAGGTAATATAGTAAATGTATTCAGAATATATATATATATATATATATATTTATTTTTTTTGAATACTTTTTTTGTATTTCAATTACATTTGACAATATTCATTTCAGTTGTACAATCCAGTGATATTAGACATTATATAACTTACTAAGTGGTCATCCTGATAAATCTCGTACTCACCTTCATTTCAGTTGTATAATCCAGTGATTAGACATTATATAACTTACTAAGTGGTCATCCTGATAAATCTCATACTCACCTGATACCATAATAGTTATTGCAGTATTATTAACTATGCTCGCCATGCTGTACTTTACATCCCTATGACTATTCTGTAACTACCAATTTTGCATTTCCTCCCCTCAGTCTCATGTGGCTTCTTCTTTATATCCTTAGTTATAGGACATCTGTTCAGCCAGGTTTGAGGTGGTTTTGAATGATGATTATTCTGTAGCTTAGTTGTAATTTTGATGTGATTGTGGAAGGAAGCTATAATAGTATCTATGCCACCATTTAACTAGAAATCCCTATTTCAGTATAGTTTTAATTTCTTTGCTCCATTATAAATGACATAAAAAAATCTTTTTATATGCATCAATTGCATATGTAAAGTTTTTAAATAAGCATAAAGAATGTTAGGATTGATTGTGTGGTATTGTAAAAAAAAAAAAAAAAGTTATTCTGCCACTTAAGATGTCAACAAATAAGAAAAGGTAAGGTTATTCAGGACATAGAGATAAGGCTCAATTCTGAATACAGCAGACAGCTGAGGATGTATATATAGCCAACCAGTAGAATAAGAGGGTCATGGGTGTAAAATTACTTAGTAGGGACATCAAGTGCAGGGGGTGAGGGGGGGCATCTTTGCTAAACTTCTGTTTTTTTCCTCTTGTTAATCTGTCTCTTATTAGAGTGTTCTTAGCCAAGAACTCAGAAGGGTTGGGGGAAATTATTTTTTCCTTCCCTACATCAGTATATACTGTAGGGAAAGAAAAATCTCTACCTCTGCCCATCTTAGGTTCTTTAGCTGGGGCGCTGAAAATTAAACTGGCCAAAGCTAGATACTCAGGTGAGGATTAACAAAACAAAACAAAAGTTTTTGCCCAGCCCATGTGGCTCAGTGGTTGAGCATTGACCCATGAACCAGGAGGTCCATGGTTTGATCCCTAGTAGAGGGCGTGCAGGAGGCCACTTAAAAGACAGTCTAGCCGAAACCGGTTTGGCTCAGTGGATAGAGCGTCGGCCTGGGAACTGAAAGGTCCTGGGTTCGATTCCGGTCAAGGGCATGTTCCTTGGTTGCGGGCACAAATCCAGTAGGGGGTGTGCAAGAGGCAGCTAATCAATGATTCTCTCTCATCGATGATTCTAACTCTCTGTCCCTCTCTCTTCCTCTCTGTAAAAAATCAATAAAATATAAAACTAAAAAAAAGACAGTCTAAGTCTAAGGTATGTAATTGAGTTGGGAGAAGTCAGAGAAAGCCTCTCTGAGGAAATAACATCTAGGCTAAGTGAGACCTGAAGCATGAGTAGGACTTTGTCAGGGAAAGAGTGACTGAAAGAACATTCCAATCAAAACCCTGAAGCAAAAGAGCTTGTCATGTTTAGAAACTAAAGAAGTCAAGAGAGCTGGGAAATAGTGAGCAAGGGGCAAGTGACAGAAAATGAGGTTAAGTACTATACAGGGCCATGTCCCAATATGATAAGGAGCTGGTATATAGTTTTGCCTGGGATTTAGTAACATCCACACTGTCTGCTATGATGTGTAAGATGTCAGAAGGAGGTGAATGTGGTTGAATGACACTGCTTGTGGCCACAAAGGAACTTAGCTAATATTGTCAAGTAACATAAGGAAATGAATAAAAAGAGTGGGTGGAAGTTATAATGAGCATGACCTAAGAATGATAGTAAGCCTGCTGCAAAGTTGTGAATTATAACATAAACTAGAGGCCCAGTGCATGAATTCGTGCATGGATGGGGTGTTGGGGGCCGATTGGGGACCGGGCAGTGACGGGGTGGGGGGCCATCGGGGCTCAGATCTGGCTGGTTGGCTGCCACAGTGAGCATCATAGCCACCAGTCATTCCGCCAATCCGGTCACTGGGCTTTTATATATATAGATTGTATGTTGAGGTTTAAATTATCTACCCAATTCTGAGACCTGAAGGCCAAGTTGGAGAGACTCGAATTACCACACATCAATCAGCCAAAAATGGAACTACCAGTATTAGCTATAGTGATTTATTTTTTCCAAAACAAAATTTCAATTTAACTAATACTTAGGGAAATAAAATGTTTGAATAAGTAAGTTGGTTATGTTAGCTATAGATTACTACAATGAGAAATGAACAAGAGTTTTTTTACAAAATGGAGATAGAAAAGTTCAAATATTATGTAGTATGCAATAAGAACCGGATTTTTAAAAAAATAGGTGTTGCAAAAAAAGCCACGTACTGTCTATATATCTTATAGCTGAGTTACAGATAACCTAAGCAGTATTACAATACAGGCTAGTGCCCCAAGAGAGCCATTTGGTTAGCCTTTGAAAAGAGAGGCAAAATCAGTGATATCCCAAAGAAATAGTCTCTTAGTGTCAGAATAAGGAGATGGATTCTTTTCCTCCTTGCTTGGTGCCTAATCTCCCTCTGCGCAACCCTAGCATACATCTAGAACTGGCCTTTGCTTATCCCCCCCAAAAGTGTTCCCCACTATAGAGTTACTTCTGGTTTTAAAGACCTGACAACTTTATAGGAAACAAAGGATAGAGAATTATCCTTTGAATGTGTTACCAAAAAGTAATGCATTGACAGTATCCTATCTAAGTAATATGTAAATTAACCGTCACTCCACAGCAAAATGGCAGTGCCCATAGCAGATGCTGGCAGCATCGCCCTGGCAATGGGAGCCAAGCATCTGCTCCTTGGCTGTGGAGGGAGTGCGAACAGTGCGAGCTCAGTGTGGAGGGAGGGAAGGGGCCTCTGGGGCCGCAAGCCCAGCATCCCCTCTCTGGCCGCACAGAGGGAGGGGAGGAAGAAAAATGGATCTTTTCAGTTCCTGATGCTGACGGAGCCCTTTGGGTGCTGGAGTCCTCCACCTGCAGACCCCCGTCACAGCCCAGCAGCCCCAGTCGCAGACTGGAAGGCCCCTGCCCGCAGTCCAGACGTGACCAGCATGGTGCTGCAGCAGGGGGGTGTCTGGCAGGCACACTACAGACATCAAATCACTGCCACCAAGGCCATCCCCACACACACACACTCGCAAGTACTGTGGTCCAAGGGGGTGACTTCCGAGGCTTGGCTCCCATGGCAGCTGACGCTCACCATGCCAGGTGGGGAAGCCAGACCTGAGAGCTGCAGGGCGTGGTGGGCCGGGGCCCTGAGGAGGCCCCAGGACAGGCATCTTCCCAGAGGCTGTGCGGAAGGAGGGGAGGAACCTCAGGATAGAGGTCATGAGGGTTGCTGCAGTCTTTGTAGGCCAGGCTGAGGGACACCCCCCCACCCAAACCCCTCACCTTTGTGCACTAATTTTGTGCACCGGGCCTTTAGAGTAGAACATATTTATTTACCTGTTGGTTCCAGGGGCTGCTACTCAGTGTACTTTCTAAGACCCAGAATTAATACCAAAGTAGTGAGAATAAAACAGACTTTTCCCAATGGATAGGTTTGGCACAAGACTTCCTGACTGAGTCAATAGACGAATGAATAAACAAACACTATAAGGATTGTTTGATTTCATATCAGACATCCCATTGGATTCCGTAAATTAAAGCCAGGTGTGCTCTACAAGTGTAACTGATGGAACATCTTAAAGAAAAGGAACTAAACTATCCTATATAATACAAGGCTAATATGCAAATTGACCAGACAGCTAAATGACTGGTCACTATCACATGCACTGACCACCAGGAGGCAGATGCTCAGTGCCGGAGCTGCCCCCTAGTGGTCAGTGTGCTCCCACAGGGGAGCGCCACTCAGCCAGAAGCTGGGCTCATGGCTGGCAAGCGCAGTGGCAGTGGCAGGAGCCTCTTCTGCCTCTGCAGAAGTGCTAAGGATGTCTGACTGATGGCTTAGTTGGGCCTAAACCATCAGTCAGACATCCCCCGAGGGCTCCCGGACTGAGACATGGTGCAGGCTGGGATGAGGGACAACACCTCCTCCCCCTTTCCTCCCCCCCCTCGGAGTTCATGAATTTCATGCACTGGGCCTCTAGTAGTTCAATATTGAAGAGGTTTTAAGTTGGTAAAGAAGGAGCCTAGGAATGCCTAAATTATCTGACATCATAGAAATAAAAATATTAAGAATAAGAGTAGTTCTGATTGCTTTATTAAAACATTTCTCACATAATTCTTTACAAAAACACCATGTCCATAAAAAGTCACTCAAACAAATATCAAGATCTATGTATAGGACACTTATCAAAAAAAGACAGAGGATCCATGTTCTTGGTTCTTAATACAACAAAATATTTAAAATTCTGAAAGGTTAATTAACAAATCTTAAATTTTACTTCACTTACAATTCAATAGCGCTGAAATTTTAATTTAGTATTGTACTTGTAGTGTACCCCTATTTTTTGTTCACAAGAACAAAGCATATTCTCTTGATATCTGAAATATGTTTATATGGTTTAGCTGTATGTTTACATAAATATATTTATACTTGTGTAAAACAAAATTTTCTGAGTTATAAATAAATTTTTAAAAATAAGGAAACTAAAGCAATATAAAAGTTAAAATTACAATATAGTTAACCCATAATGCTAAAATTTTGGATCATCTTCATGAAAGAAATGTACGAACTGTACCCTTGATTGTACCTCTGCAAATAGGACATTTTCTTAGAGAAGGGGCACAATCTTTGCATACTACTAGATGACCGCACGGAATAAACACTATGGAAACTTCTTTGTCCATACACACTTTGCATGTTCTTTCTTCTTGTAGTCGCCTCAGTTGTTCTTCTATCGGTAAATCTAAGAAGAGAAATACATTTTTAATAAAAGGCAATTTGGTGCTTCTCTCCCAATGAAAAGCCAAGAAAATAAAAATAATGTTTTCTACTGGTTTAAATCATTAATACTATTTTACCTGAAACATTTTCTGTGGGAACATACTTTATGTCCTGTTGCACTAAGGGGGAAAAAGAAAAAAAGCATCAGTAGGGCAAATAAGGTTAATCTTTAGTCACAGAATATATATTTTTAAAGTAACAGCTTAGACTCCAGACAAATGCTATAAATAACTGTCATCATGTCAAGGCAGAAAAAGTCTTTAGTCTTCTGTGAAATTACTAGTTTATATATTTGATTGGATTTTTTCAATAATCGCAATTATTAATAAGCATATTTTCAATTGATCTAGAAAGTTCTCAAAAGTAATTGTCTAGCACTCACCAAATAAACGCTTGTACAACGTGGGGTCATTTTCTTGTAGAGAGTTTCTAAATATGGTGGCTGCAAAATTTCCTTTTACTATAATAGTATCAATCAGTTCTCTTGCTTGCAGAGATGTCTGTGTTTTCAGCCTAATAATATCATGTTCTTGTTCATGAATCACTCCAGCAATTAGTAGACTATCCAGGATTGGAACCACACAAGTCAAATGTTGAGAAAGTGCCATTCTATTCTTCCGGATATATGACAGATCATCTTTATGAAAAAAGAACGTAAACATGTTCAATCTCTGTTCACAAACTCCCTTCCAGACCTATACATATAACTGAGTGGGGGGGAAATGACCATAATTCATAATCAGGCATTAAAGTTGATTGCTAGGTTTGAGGCTACCCAATCCCCTGTGTCTAATAGCAATGTTACTTATAATACTAAGCGTTGTGGTACGCACTGAGCGTGTATTTACTCATTTCATCTTCACAACAGCCCTTTGAGGTAGACACTAATGTTTTAATTTAGCAGATGAGAGAACAGAAGCACAGTGTGGCAAGTAAATTACATGAGGAAGCAATTAGCAAAAGTCAAACCAAGACAGTTTGGCCTCATAATCTGTGCTCTCAACCCTTTGGCAGTACTGCTATAAAATACACTTTAGAACCTAATAAAATTGAAATTTCTATTTAGTGAAACTGTGAAAAAGTAGTCAAACTATTTAAATGATAGAATATTTTTCTTAAATTACCATTTACCATTTTAAGATGAAATTTTTAATTATTTTCCTAAATTAGACTTGATATTGCCATTACCTAAATATTTTGCAGTAAAAGGGGAAAGACACTAAGAGCATTTTGAAAACTAAATGCTACTTGTCAATGACCCTTTCCTGACATTTAGGATCATTGTATTTTCTGAGATCTAGATTTTTTTATTTACTGATAAAATGTTTCCTATTTTGAAGCTCTGAAAGTTTAATTATCTTTTATTCTAAATTTAATAATTATAATATAGTTTTACCATGATCCATAAAGATATTTCTATGAATAAACTAATAACAAAAGCTAGGTTGTCTAAAAACATATTTGGGAGAGACTTCTAGATTTTAGAAACACTGACTTTGCCAAGTAATAGAACACAAAAATAGAACCATTTAATAAATAATAAAATACAGGGTTTAGTAAAAAAGTCAAGGTTAGAGATACACATTTTCAAGATAATTGAAGCTCTGAGAATAAATGAGAAAAGGACCAGAACCTAGAACA
Organism: Pipistrellus kuhlii; assembly: GCF_014108245.1. Lineage (NCBI taxonomy): Eukaryota > Metazoa > Chordata > Mammalia > Chiroptera > Vespertilionidae > Pipistrellus > Pipistrellus kuhlii. The sequence goes on along the minus strand of NW_023425595.1, from coordinate 54,796,184 downwards.
GTATCTGGCACAAGATTAATGCTCCAAAAACAGATTGAACAAATGAACAACCAAGCCTCAGAAATTTAAAGAGCAATGGGAACAAAGAAGTAATAGAGGGAGAAGAGAATTAGAACTTAATTTATTCTGTTCAATTATCTATGTTAGAGAAATAGTGATATATTAGAAAATTAAGATATAATACACAACTTGATGTTGAAGTATATTTTTCAATCTAAGATTAATTTTTCAAATTATATGTTATTTAACCTAATGTAATCAATTTTCTGAAATTCTTTAAGATGTCTAAAATTGGAGTGCTAGCGGCTGTATGAAAAAGTCTTATTTCAAAATCACAGACTGTATGTATGCTGTCTTCTATTAGGTGAAAATACCTTAGAGTCATTTTATTCTGGAAAAATATCCTTAATTTCCTCTTTATTTACACACCTGTCAAGAAATTACCCACTATTCTTGGGAAAACTTTAAAATAATCAGTAACCTAAATGGATGTATTTTCATTCACTCAATCAAAAAACATTTCTTGAATACAGACACTATGTGCGTAGTGTAGATATAATGTTGAACCTGAGAAGGGATCTTTTTTTTAAAATTATTTTTTATTGATTTTTTACAGAGAGGGAGAGGGATAGAGAGTTAGAAACATTGTTGAGAGAGAAACATCCATTCAGCTGCCTCCTGCACACTCCCTACTAGGGATGTGCCCATAACCAAGGTACAAGCCCTTGTCCAGAATCGAACCTGGGACCCTTCAGTCCTCAGGCTGGCACTCTATCCACTGAGCCAAATCAGTTAGGGTGAAGGGATCTTTTTGACAATGCATATTATTGTATACAAGAGGCCCAGTGCACAAAATTTGTGCACAGGTAGGGTCTCTAGGCCTGGCAGGCGATTAGGGCTGATCAGGACCTTCCCGCTGCTGGTCAGAGCTTCCCTTCCCCAGCTGACAGCTGGGGCCTTTCTTCATTCCTCACCGCCCCCTGGTGGTCAATGCATGATAGAACACCCAGTGGAACTCCCGCAGGGACACTTTGCATATTAGCCTTTTATATATATAGATTGTTGACTTGGGGATATATCTGGAAATTTGTTTATTTTCTTTAGAGGAAACAAATATTTTATAGCTGGATGGCTTTAGACTTCATGGAGTCTATAAACAATTGTGGAGATTGGTGTTCTCTTCTTTCCGCTATTGTTTACTAATGACCAATGGCAAAAACTGAGAAGAATACAGAAAGGACTTGCAGCCTGATTTTCACTGCACAGTGAAAAAGAGAACTTGAGTAGGGTGGGCAGAGATGAACTTGGACTATTTTGCCGCTGAATTGGTGGTGTGTAAGACTATATCGCACACTTGGGTAAATAAATAATGCTGTATTACTGTAGTCTGAAGGCAAAACCACCTTAGTGGGCAAGAGTAGGTTTACTCAGGAATGGAGTAAACAATCTCACTGTCCATAATCCTGGGAAGAAATAGATCCCAGATGGCCTTGGGAATAAGAATAAGGGGCAACCTCTTTTTCTCCTTCTGGGCTTAGTAAATATTTGGGAACCAGCCTTGATTAGGGAAAACATGCTTCCTGGTCATTAGTATAAATGGCTAGAGCTATGCAGAGATAAACCTAAAGCTAGGAAGAGAGATTTGTGAGGATGAGCTTCAGGGACCAAGAGCCATTTGTGCCAAACTGCTCTTCTGTTATCCCTGAATCTCCAGTAAGAGCTTGTAAAAGTTACAGTCTGTGTTTAGCTATGTTGAAAGAACTCAGAACTGGTCCGTGCTTGGGGAAGAGTGGCAAAGGAGAGATCACATTTTTGTCTAAGCCACAGTGATGGGAGCAGTGAGAGCAACCAGTTGAGACCGGACATGCTCTGAGGAAGAATTTTGATGAAAGGCAATAGAGTAGCAGACAAAGCTAGTATGGAAGGACATGGGTAAGTTATCTTGAGAGAATATGAAATAGTACCTATCTTAGGACTCCCCTAAATACTAGACGGACACTAGGAAGGGAAACTCAGTTCTTGTATAGGCAGGTAGGAGATTTCATCATAACTTGTACATTAATTTATAGTCACAGGCTAAGACATATGCCGATATTAAAATTAATCATTGTTACTGATCCCATCTCAATTTAAGGCAAGCAACTGGCCTGAGGTTAAAAACATGCCAAGAATTACATACATAATCAACTACCCAGAATAAAAATATAAATTAAGAAAAGGCAGGAAAAAATGATCTCATTAAGTATATACATTTTAATTTACTAAGCAATTCAAATATATTTTCATGTGAAGAAATTCTTCAGAATACTAATCATAAGAAAAATCTGGTTGAATTGAACTATGAGTATATTTTATATGCAGTGAGATCAAATTCTTATGGATATATAGACTGTACTAACAAATAGGTGTACCTGATTCTTCTTCCTCAGTAGCTCTTTCTTTCTCCTCTTCCCTTATTTCATCTTCAGCATAAAGTAAATCTAATACAAGATCACTGACGATTTTATAATTCTCTCCAGTTGTTAGGATTTTACTCTGAACTGTCTGTTTTACCAGCCTTCTACTGAAGCCCATGTCCAAAGCAGCTTTCACCACAGGTGTATTCATCATGACCGCATCTTCCGAATGGTTTTCTCCAGGTTCATAATGAATAACTACATGGAATAAAGAATTTAACACATATTGGGATCATCTGCATATTTTTTAAATTAAAAGTTATTACAATTTCAAAAGCATAGAGCCCAAGAAACATAAAGATACCATTTTATATTAACCATTAAATTTAAAATAATGATAAGTACGTCCAATCACTGGAATAAGAATATGGAATATTGTATTCAGATATGAAATATGATTTATCCGGCATAACTGCGACTATGAGAAGGAATGTCGGCGATCACCCCAGCAGAACATAGGTCCTTTTATCCCCTTGTTGAATGAACAAATGAGCTTTCTAAATCAAATATGTTTCACATATTTCCAAAAGAGGCCATTGTCATCACTCACCTTTATTTCTGCAAGAGCCTCTTTCAGAATTGCTCCCATTTGTTCTTTCTCAACATTGCAGCCAAATTGACATTTTAAAAACAGAAATCTGACTATGTCACGCTCCTTAAATCCCACCAACAATTCTATTGTCCTTAGGATTGTGGTGTGTAAGATCTCACACCATCTCTGGACCCCATTTACTTCTTCATCTTCATCTCTCGCCACTTGTTCATTTGCACAGTACACTCTAGCCCAGGAGTTGCAAACTGATGGATTTCTCGCCATTTACTCATTTGTATTGTATTTTATACTCTACTCCAGAAGTCACAAATTCTGCCTACAGTGCTGGCTACTCTTACTGCCGACCTGATTCATTCATTCATCTGTTTGCAAGTCCTACTTCTGGCTATACAGAGTTTTGTTCAGTTCTCCAAATGTGCCTGTTCTCTTTTGTCACTGAAGTCTTTCATGTGCTGTTCTTTCTGCCTGGAAAGTTCTTTCTTCCCTTTGCCACCTGGTTAACTCCTATTGGCCCCTATGATTCTATGAGAAGACCAATACTTCCTCTAATCTGAAGCCTTTTTGATCTTTCCTCATGCACTCTCAGAGCTCACTTACCTTTCCCACCACATCCCTCTCTCCTGTCTATGTATTTGTATCCCTTGCCTATGAGTTCAAGAGAGCAGGAGTTATATTTATCCTGTTCTCTAACCTATCCTCAGAAGAGCAGATACACAATAAGTATTCATTGGCTTTAATTGAACACTACCCTGTTTCCCCGAAAATAAGACAGTGTCTTATATTAATTTTTTCTCCCAAAGTTGCGCTAGCTCCTATTTTCAGGGGATGTCTTATCTTTCCATGCGCTAGGTCTTATTTTCGGAGGATGTCTTATTTTTTGGGGAAACACGGTAGGTAATAATAAATAGAAGTGCTTGTTCCAATATAGGCTCTATCACCTTTTAGGTTTAAGGTGATGGACAGATCACTTTACCTCTCAGAGTCTCTATTTGAAAATAATATTTTCTACCTTCTCCATTTCATGTAAAGAATATGTGAGCAAGCTAATGATACAGTGCATCTGTTCTCACACTAGTCTGAGAACAAGGGTTAGGCTGGATGTAAAACAATAGATGCTCAAGCCCTGCCCTTAGATCAGTGTTTTTCAACCTTTTTTGGGCAAAGGCACACTTGTTTCATGAAAAAAATCACGAGGCACACCACCATTAGAAAATGTTAAAAAATTTAACTCTGTGCCTATATTGACTATATATAAAGTAATTCTCTTGAATAGGAATCAAATAAACACAAAGAAAGTATTTTATAATTACTTTATTATGAAATATTAAGTAAACAAAATAGTGAAAAATTATAAAATTCTTGTCTTGTCTGCACCTACGGCACACCAGGCAACATCTCTAGTGTGCCGCGGAACAGCGGTTGAAAAAGGCTGCCTTAGGTGCTCGCTTCGACAGCACATATACGAAAAAGGCTGCCTTAGATAACTATGATTTAATTCAGTAGGTTTGAAATGCAGACTAGAAATCTGTAATATTTTTTAAACTTCCTTAGGAAATTATGATATGCCCTGAAGTTTTGAGAAATACCAACTTAATGTATTTGAAAATGTACTGTAAATTATATAAATATCTATACTAATAAAAGGGTAATATGCTAATTAGACCCAACAGAGCAGACGTCTTACAGACGTCCTTCCTGACAAAGCTGGGGTCTGGGGGATGCCACCCAGGTCCTGGGTAGCCTGCAGCAGATCAGAGGGAGGAAAGTCTGGGTCCCAGGTGCGGGGGCTGAGGCAGAGGTGGTTAGGGGTGATCAGGCAGGCAGGCAGGTGAGCGGTTAGGAGCCAGCAGTCCCAGATTGCAAGAGGGATGTCTAACTGCTGGTTTAGGCCCAATACCTACTAGCAGTCAGACATCCCCTGAGGGGTCCCAGATTACAAAAGGGTGCTGGGCTGAGGGATTCCCCCATCCCCTGTGCATGAATTTCATGCACCGGACCTCTAGTATATTACAACTATTATCAAATTTCTATCTTAACAGTACCAAGTGGTTCTATTAACATGTAGCAATTATTATCATTGTACATACTTGGTGACTCTGCATTTTCATCTTCTTGATTTTCTGAAGTAGATAACAGCTGTAGGGGGGAAAAGATATAAAATTAAAATATAAGTCTTATCCTATTCATTGCAACAAAAATAAATGAAGAGGCCTATTTTATTCAAGTTTCTGACTTGTTTATTGGCAGAATAATTTTTTATGTCAAAAGCACTATTTTCAGCAGTAATTTCCTTGTGTGTGTGTGTGTATAAATATATATTAACATATAAATTCTATTTTTTAAAATACATTTTATTGATTTTTCACAGAGAGGAAGAGAGGGATAGAGAGTTAGAAACATCAATAAGATAGAAACATCAATCAGCTGCCTCTTGCACACCCCCTTCTGGGGACATGCCCGCAACCAAGGTACATGCTCTTGACTAGAATCAAACCTGAGACCTTTCAGTTCACAGGCCGAAGCTCTATTTACTGAGCCAAACCGGTTTCGGCTAAATTCTATTTTTTCCCCTCATTTTTTATTAAGGTATTATATGTGTACATACCTTACCAATTCCCCCCACACACACACACACACCCATACATGCCCTTCCTTCCCAGAGTTTTGCGTCCATTGGTTATGCTTATATGCATGCATACAAATCCTTCAGTTGATCTCTTATCTCCCCCATATCTCCCTATAAGTTCTATTTTTATTAAAGCAGGAGAGGGGCTAGATCTTTTCAGTGATCTATGAAAATCATTGTTTGCCTTTCATCCCAAATATCTTACATTTCCTGGATCACCCTTTGGGCTAAGTTGGACCCTATATCAGTTCCATTTGCTATTGCTTAAAAGTGTTTGGTCCTCAAACTACTATATAAATTCTTATTTGCTTTTCCAGGAAGATTAGAAAGAGCAATACAATACTTTTTCAAATCTTTTAAAGAAAAATTAATATATTAAACCATCATAATTCTACTATCCCCTCCACCCAATTTTTTTTCCTCAAATAATTTTGGAACTTCCTTAGAAAAATGCTTAGAGACAGATATAACTTAAATATTATTTTTCAGGAGATTTCTAATTCTGAATCTGTTTTTAACCCTAAAAATAGTACTCTAAGATCATGCTGGGTGTTGTAAAAGAGAAAACTTTTTGGGGGCGGGTATTTCTTACCCAAGGCCATTTTTTCCATTTATTTTTAGAGAGTAGATGGGATTGAGGGAGGGGAAGAAAGAAGAAGAGAGAGGAGGAGAGAAGGAGAGCGAAAGGAAGACTTTCATGTTGACCAACAAGGCAAGGGATTGAACTTGCAACTTAGGTACATGTCCTTCCCTGAGAATCCAACTGGAGACCCTTAGGTGGGTGGCCTGACACTCTAACCACTGAGCACACCAGCCAGGGCAGAAAACCTATTTTTAAAGCAAGTCTTGCCTTTGTAGTAAAATACTACTCTCTATTACAAAATAATTTATCTGTTGTTAACCAACGATTAAAAAAAAATAAAGACCCTACCTGTTCAAGTAGATGAGGGTAATTGGCTTGAACTCGACTGATGAACTCTTGTCCTTTAACTCGAATCAAGTACTCACACCTAAAATGTAAACAAAATTAAGTTTGAGAAGTTATTTGAATCTGACCGTTTGTAGGCTGCTAAACATTTTAAACTAACACAAATATGCATATAACCATCTGACTATTCATGTAGCGTATGGAAGTGTTGTTAAGAGACACTGAAGTCAAAGGCAAGAGGATGTAAGCAAGAAGGCTGTCTCTGGTAATACTGTTCATAAATTAGCTTTATATGCTTCAAAGATGAAAATATATACAAAGGGGAACAAGAAGAAAGAATGAGGAAGCCAGACATATCTTCTATTAAGTCAGATATTCACAAGTTTGACATTTCCTCGATAAAACGCATCCACTGTCAAATTTAAGTAAAAAATTAATCCATGACACTGCCAAAGCAAATTTACCATTCTTTTTACATATTTACAAAAAGCAGCACTTTTTAAGACATCTAAGTAATTATTTATCCCTTCATAATTTTTGAAATCTGAAATATTTGGGGAGCACTATGTTGCTGCAAATGAAAATACAGTTTTATATTTAAAAAAGCATCTGAAATGAAAAGAAGTTAGGATGCCACGTTTAGTAATCAACATTAAAAATACTAAAAGTTTTAACCATGAAAAATATAATTATAGGTCACCTGATTTTAATAAAAAAAGAAGAGCGAAAACAAGTATGGAATAATCAAAAGTATAAGACATGACAATAAAAAGCTAGGTAGTGATCAAAAAGCTAAATGCGATGTACCCTGATCACCCCACTGAATATTGCAATCTGTCTGGCACTTCTGATCTCCCTTACCCTGCTCTGCTTTCTTTTTATCCATAGTACTTATTACCTTCCAACATGCTACAGGACTTCTTTATTAAGGTTATATTGTCTGCCCTCTCCTGCTGTAAAATCAGTATGAAACCATAAGTCTTAGTATTGTCCCACTAAGTATTTTAAGTGTCTGGAACAATGCCTGGTAATAGATGGCCGATTAATATTATTGAATATTGAATGAATGGAAATACACCCAAGATATAAAATTGATTTAAAAAGAGCCTCAAAACACTATATATAATATATAATTCATGTAGAAAAATTATATACATAGTGTCCCAAATTCAACAGTTGATACCTCAATTTTGAAAATGAAATGTGTTTTAATATACACTGCCTTTATAATTACTCAAAGAGTATACATTTTGGGGGACACCCTATATGTACATATGCATAAAGAGGTTTTGGAGTATGTACACTAAAATGGTAGCTGTAGCATTTTATTTATTTATTTATTTATTTTTAACTTTTATTTATTTTTTTAATAAGTTTTTATTGTTCATATTGTTACAAATGTTCCTTCCCCCCCCCCCCACCATTGCTCTCCTCCACCAGGTTCCCACCCCACCCTCTGCCCTTTCCCCACTCCCCATTGTCCTCATCCATAGGTGCACAGTTTATGTTCAGTCTCTTCCCACATCCCCCTCTCCCCTTTTCCCAAGAGTTCTGTGCATTTTAAATTTTTTTGTCTCTGTACCTGTTTACCACATGTGATTTTGGTTTTATATATTATTTTAAAATATGTATTAATAATTTAAAAAATCTAAACTTATTTCTTCTTTGTCTTAAATTTCCATCAAAATATATATATTTTTTGGTTAAACAAAGGTGGAGATTTATTGAAGATCAAGTACAGACTCCCATGTGGGGAGAGAAAGAGTCCCACAGAATGGACTCCCAAGGAGGGAGGAGGAGAAGGGACTCCCCACCCCCAATCAAAATATTTTAAGCCATTGTTTTTCTAAGCAATGCATCCTAAATTTATCCACAAGTGTATGTCTGAAACAAAGAATCAACCAACAGCTGACTACAAAGGTAAACACATATAACCCATCCCATAAAAATCGCACACATTTGCAACGAGAATTTCAAAACAGTTACCTTGGAAACCACTTGGCATGTTGTACCCATGGGTCATCTCCAGATTCCCAGCACCTCAGGCCACCGTCGCAGCAAAAGCACTTGACGTCATCATTGTGACCTGAAATTGACGTTGGGCCAAAACTTAGCATCTTATTATATACGCTAAGATGTGTAAGACATTTTGAACTTTTTCAGATTGAGTTTCTTACCCATATAATAAAAGCCTGCGCTTGCAAGCTGCTTGGGATGGACTCCCACACTCGAGGGCCAGTTACAGAAGGTCCTGAAGCGGGCGGCCTGCGTCTGCATGCTCAGGTTAGACACACTGTATCTCGAAGTGTCCTGAGGCCGACTTTCCAAAAACGGGCACTGGGGGAAGTGTCTCAGGTGCTCCGACATAGCATCGTCCTTGGGCTCCCAGTTGCTCAATTTCCCACCGCAGGCAAAGCAGGCCACTCTGTCTCCGGGGCCTATGTAGTAAAAACCTGCTTTTGCCAGATCTGCCGGCGACAGGAAGGTCAGTGGCCACGTCTGGAAAGTAAGCAACCTGGCGTTTTCCATACTCATGACACCGTGGTTGGGACTTCTCCAGGCAGACGTGTCTACGTTTGGTTCGGCGTTGACAGGACTTGAGGGGAAGCTTGAATAAGAGCCACTGAAATAACCGGTGTTTTCCGAACTTGGAAAGACTGAATGTGTGGAATTTGTCACCGAGGAAGGCAAATTAAGCAGAGAGGTGGCTCCCAGAATGTTACCTGAATTTAGTTTCTGAACAAAGGCACAGCTGGGATACAACTTCTTGTGCTTTTCAATAGGTTTGTCTCCTTGTTTCCAGTTATCCAGCATCAGGCCACAGCAGAAGCACTTGACCCTGTCGTTCACACCAGTGTAATAAAAACCAGCGCGAGCAAGACTCCTCTCTGAGACAGGAACGCCGGCCGGGAAGGTGGAGTATGTGGACATCCGGTAGAGTTCACACGAAAAGTCGTATTTCATTTCAGACACGCTGGCGCTTTTCATCAGCTTGGATAAGAACTCGCTATTCTCTACGACGTTCATAAAGAAATGGATGGGGAGGGAAAAGGGACTAGTCTTTCTCTAGGGAGGTAGTTTTGTGCATGGCTCTGATTTTTTCTAGTTTTAGTTCTAGGTTGGAACACCTACTACGGGAATATTTTGTCCTTTTTTTTTTCTCCTATGTCTTCAGGGTTTTAGCAAAGCGAGATCAAAATCCCGCGTGGGTATATCTTGAGGAACAATTACCCATAGCAGCACCTTTGTATGATCATGCAATGTAAGCATGACGCTCTATAGTACCTTGTGATGAAAATGCAAACCCTTCGTAAGTGTAGAGAGCTTTAGGTCAGCAAGCTGCCTTTGGGTGTCAACGGGCAGGTCAATGGAAGAACGCTTCAGTGACGTTCAGTCAGCCTAACAATAAAACGTCCCACTCACACAGCTAGCTTGCTCCCATGGTGGAAAGTTATGCTTGATAAGTACTCTACAGAAAAATAAACACTAACTATGTTTGTTTTGCTTTATTTAGACTGTGAAATTTGGTGGTGGGGGGGAGGGAGGTAGAAGGCATAAGAGAAAAAGAATACATTACCATAGTTCACTGATTCTAAGATGCATGTTTTAATATCTGTTATCAGGAGGTATCTTAAAATTAATGCCATATTGTATTTTAATTAGCAGCATTTTTATTTCTTAGAGGTACCTAAAATTATGATATACCTTATAATTGACTAGAGGGTCAGTGCACGAAATTTGTGCACTGTGGGGGAAGGGATGCCCCTCAGGCTGGTCTGCACCCTCTCCCAATGTGGGAGCCCTCAGGGGATGTCTGACTAAGCCAGCAGTCAGACATCCTTAGCGCTGCTGCGGAGGCAGGAGAGGCCCCCACCACGGCCGGCCACTGCACTTGCCAGCTGTGAGCCCAGCTTCTGGCTGAGTGGGAGCACACTGACCACCAGGGGGAGGCTCCTGCACTGATCGTCTGCCCCCTGGTGGTCAGTGTGCATCATAGTGACCAGTTCTGCCATTAGGTCAATTTGCATATTAGCCCTTTATTATATAGGATGACATCTTAGATTCAATGAAATATAGTATGTCCCAAATCTTGCTCAGATTAAGTAATTTTTCTTCCTACAATCATTTTAATACGGGGAACAAAGCAATCCCAACTTTTCTTCCAGATAGAGCTTAAGTAGTAACAGAATTAACTGATAAGACATCTTAAGGCCTGATTTTAAAATTTATTACGGTAAAGAATAATTATTGATCATAAATAGTCAGGAACCTGGTTGCTTTGCAATAGTGATACCATTAGATCGTACTTAGCAAATTAGACATCCTATTTTATTTGCTCGGTGGGTCTCTGAAATTCAGCTTCATGCTGTTGAGGGCTAACATCAAATCTTCCACTCTGATAGTGGATTTAGTTTTAAGACAATCAAAAGTGCCAAGTCCATAGGCTAAGATGGATAGCCAAATGGTACAAATATGGTATGGTCAGAAAATATTCCACAGATAGCATACCTTGAACTGGAAATTATCAAGACAAAATAATAATAAATTTACTTTGTCACAATCCACTCCTTTTGAACAGCAGAGACCTAAAGACTCAGACTATCTCAATTATGACTAGCTACTAATGAATAGGTTCTGCATCAATACTATCAGCAACGAGCAATAAACAAGTCATCATGGTTTTTCTAGCAGTAATTTGTAAACACGGTTTCCTTTTGGGATCTTTCTTTTCTTTCTTTTGTTTTTGTTTTTATACTGAGATTTCCCACTGCAGACTTTAATGCTTTATTTCCAGGTGGCAAAAAACAAAACAAAACAACAACAACAACAAAAACACCCATATCTCAAAGGTGAGTTATTGTATCTAATTTCAGTTTTTCACTGGTCAAAAATTTTACACATTGTTAAATCACCTTTTTGGGGTTTATTTTGTCTCTGCAAATTTTACTTCTGAATAAGGTTGTTCCTTTATCAAAATGTAACCCTCCAGCCATTGTTCTTATTCTTATCAATCTCAGAGATAAATAGCCCATTTGAACAATCTAAAATACCAATTGTCTTATCAATGGTTAGATAATTTATTCACCAATCGTCAAGTTCATCTTTTCTACTTTGTCTAAAGTTCTTGTACTTAACAAAAAGTTTTGTTCTTGACATTTCTTTAAACATGTCAAAGGTCTTGTTTGTATATATCTCTAATTTAACAGAGGGTTGAATATTAACTCTTTGTTCTAGATAACTGTCATTCATTTCTAAATCTTTAACAAACATAGGTACTTTTTTTTCTAGTCTACACAGCAGCCAGGTCGCTCAGCCAATTTTGAAGAGTATTTCAAGAATGTGTCCCAACTCACATCACTTCCCCATAGTCAAATTAAAAAAACCTCAATATTATTTTATTGTTATACTTCAGATAACTTGATCATATTTTTTAAATGATAACATTCTTTGGAAGCCACAAACTCTAATTAACTACTTAATTTGTTTATTCATGCACAAAACTACCTCCCGGAGATTAGACTAAGTCCCTTTAAAGATTTTAGGCCTCCATGTTGAGCTGTTTTGATTTACAGAAAGAAAAAAAAAATGGAAAAAATATAAAAGAAGTAAAACAGTTTGCTTCCTTTGTAAAACCTGTTTAAAGAGAGAAAGAGACAGTTTTAAAAGTCAAATAATTCATAGAATACAATGATATTTTTAAAAAATATTTTCTCCAAAATAGAGCAGCAGTATTACTGATTGTCCGCTGTGCACAAGGTGCTGTACTGCACATGGCAGAGCCAGGAAAGCCCAGAGAAAAAGCAGAGAGCTCCAATGGGGAGCCAGTAGAGGTATTAGATTTGGCTTACACAGAATTAACTATAATGTTTTACTAATTTTTTAACTTTTTTATTTTAAAATTAACATACTTAGAGAAACCTTACAAAAATAACAGTTCCCATATACCATGCACTCAACTTCCCCAAAGTTAACACCTTACATAACTATAGTACAATTATAGGAACCAGGAAATTAGCATTAATACAATGCTGTTAATTCATCTGTATGCCTTGTTTGAATATCACCTGTCTTCTAAATAAGTACATTTTTGGACCACAGTGCTTTTTGTTGTTGTAAAGTTTTTAAATCTTTTAATGATGAGAGAGAGAGAGAGAGTGAGAGAAACATCAATGTGAGAGTGAAACATCGATCAGTTGCCTCCTGCCCACACCTGAAGATCAAACTGGCAACCGAGGCCATGTGCCCTGACCAGGAATCGGACCAGCAGCCTTTACAGGACCATATTCAACCAACTGAACCACACTGGCCAGGGTGGACCACGGTATTTTTAAATGTTTCAGTTAATTGCCAACATTTTTGAAAAGTAAGAGACTTCCCATAACATTCCCTAGTTTAGAATGTTAGAAAAATTAGAAGATCTGGCCACCTGGGGTCTACATTCCCACCTGGCAACAGCCAGCCAGCTCCGAGCAGGACTGCCCCTTGCAGAGAGGGCATGTGCTCTCCGGCTTGGCACCGCATTTCACTCCTCGGTGTGGAGACTGGCTATTTGTCAGGCGCTATTTGTCACTGAGCTGGCTCCCCTGATTTCTTACAGTGCAACTGTCCTAATGCCTGTATCTATCAAAAGTAACAAAATGAAAGGGAGACAACAAGGAACACGTGTTTAGAGAAAAAAATGAGAATGCCATATTTCTTTGTGGAAAGGAAGAACATTCCTTCATGATTACATGTGTTTTTGTTTAAAAGAGACACCCACAGTTTTGTTCATTTATATCCCTTGCCTGGCCCCTGGGTGTATGAGATCGAAAATCCCTTCCAGAGGGGTGGGAACATCTAGGCCATGGGCTGTCTGAGGCCCTTGAAATCATTGGGCCTGGCCCAACCAAGGCATTAGGGGTGAGTTAATGAAACGTTTGACCAAATATACTGGGCTCATTTTTAAATTGATAATTCTGTATGGCCTGTGAATGATGTTATCCAAATGGCCCTTGGCAGAAAAATAAGTCCCCTACCCCTGTCTTACCCAGACCTTACCTAAAGAAGCTTTGATGTGGAAAGAAGGCCTATGTTTGTGGAAAATTAAATATATATATACACAAAAATCTGCCAAGGTGCCAATCCTGGATCAGTTCAAACTGTCTTCACCATCTGCAACACAGAGACTTGCAACTGTTGCTGGGGGAGATCTGCAGCCTTGCAGACCGGGACCAGCAGGACTTCAGGCACCACTGTGGCTGGCCCGTCATCATTCCTGACAATTCTGCCTGCCCCTGGTCAGCTCCTATCCCACTGCCCTCTGCAACTCTTCTAAACCTTCCGTGTTCTCACATTTCTCCTCCCCTGCTCTCCATCTTGCTCTCAGTAGATAGCACCTGCAACCTACTTGCCCCTTTACATTCTCATCCCCATTCCTGCCGGCCACTGCCTCAGAAATCTTGCTCTTAACTCATGCCCCTTGTTTGTTTAACTCTCACTCTCTACTGGCTCTTTTCCCTCAATAGAACCAGCATGCTTAAGTCTGTCCCAGCTTTCAAATAAAAACAAACCAAAAACTCCTCTTTGAACCCTAGCAACTATCCCGTTATCTCACCTTCTTTTCACAGCCAACTGCATGAACAAGTAAGTGTCTATGGTGAAGGTCTCCCACTAGCATCGGCTTTAGCCAGCACCACTTAAAACTAGTCTCAATATTTATAAAAACAGCTTCTTTGCCAAAACCAGTATAAACTGTGTTTTACACTGGAGCCCACTTCCTCTTAACATACTCGGTTCCCCTGGATTCGGGTACCTCACTATTGGATTTCCTCTTTCCTTCTCGGTTTGGCTCAAGTCCCCAGCCTCTTCCCTTTTTACTCTTGTCACTTCCAGTGAGCAACCTCTCTGAGCCCAGAGCTGCTGGATGTCTCTCGCCTCTTGGGTGCTTAGTATATCCATATCTCCGACACTATAGAATAAGTTTGCTTTTTTTTTTTTTTTTCCTGACTCTCCCTAGACCAGTGGTTGGCAAATCTCGGCTCGCGAGCCACATGCAGCTCTATGGCCCCTTGAGTGTGGCTCTTCTACAAAATACCATAGCCTGGGTGAGTCTATTTTGAAGAAGAGGCATAAGAAGGTTAAGTTTTAAAAATTTGGCTCTCAAGAAATTTCAGTCATTGTACTGTTGATATTTGGCTCTGTTGACTAATGAGTTTGCCGACCTTTGCCCTAGACTGTGCGCTCCTTCAAATCAGAACTAATGTTTCCACTTTGTACCAGCTTTCCCAACCACAATATCCACCCAGCCTGGCATATAATGCAGACACTGAGACATTTTGTTGAAGAAATGAATGTGGGCAAACTTGACTGAGCTCCCCTATAACCACAACACCCTCATCGGCATCGTGTTAAGGATATCAATTTTATATTAATGACCACAAAGTCTGCACAGGGATGGTTCAATACCAGGCTTTGGAGTCAAACATTCTGGGTTTCCAATGCCATTCAGCCTCCCCTGACCAGGGTGTGTAACCTTGGGCAAGCACACCTCCCCGAGCCTGAGTTTCCTCCCTGTCAGCAGAGCTCATGGTGGTAACTGCTTGTTAAGATTGTGAGAACACCTCTACAGTCTTCAGAGGAGGTACTAGCATATGCTAGGTATTAGCAACATCTAATGCTAGCAACACATAACAGCAAACTAAGTTAATATTACTTTGTTAGCATTAGGCAAATGCCTCCAGCCCTTTACTAAAATTAAGAGCACTACACAATGTCCATACTGATCACCAGGAAAACTATCAAAATTCTGCTTCCTGCCACCACTGGGAACATTCCTCCATTTAGTCATTAAATATTTTACTGAGACCTTACTTCGATGCTTTTCGGGGCTCTGTTCTGAGGCTGACTTGCATACTCAAAGGCCTGGTGATACCTCCTGGAGAGCAAAGTAAACCACACAGCAAAGCTTCCCCAGTGCACTGGCCAGCGCCCCACAAGTAAGAGAGAACTGAGCACTCTGCAGGAAGGCAGAGGGAAAGTGAGTGCGGGTGCAGGCAGCCCTCGCACCCCGCGCCCAGCGCCTCCCCTGGGGTGGCAGCCAAGGGAGAAGACGCCCGGCTCCCGGGGACCCACTCTTCTGCTTGTCCCTGGTCCGCCGCCTGCAGCGGACCCCTGGGCCCTGCAGCGGGGTTTGGTGACCGCGCCGCCCCGCCGGCCCTCGGCCACCTCCGGGCCCCGCGCGCCTCCGAGCGGAGCCACCCGGGGTCCCCAACCCGGGGTCCCCTCTCCGGACGGGCGCGGGGGTGGGGGACGGGGGGAGGGGGTTCACGCACCTGCTGCCCGGGCCGAGGTGCCGGGGACCTGGGCTCCGGGGACACCTGTCGGCTGGCGGCTCGTGCGCTGCAGTCTCCCCGCCTTTAACGTCTCCGCCCCCCGCGCCCCGCGGTGCTTTCCTCCCGCCAGGGGAACTCCGGGCTGACAACCGCAGCCACTTCCCCTTCCCCGGGGATTTCCGTGACCTACAAGCACCGCTATTTCTTCATCTTAGTGTGTGCGGGGGGCGTTTACCGAAAGAAAGAAAGAACCTCTGTTCCTTGTTCGAGGATCAGAGGAAATATCGATAAGTCGCGGAGAGAAGATAATCATTGATCAGCCTATTTGGAAAAGGTCCATCTCGCATGTCTATGCAAGCACACACACACACACACACACACACACACAACGTTTTGTGTAACCTTCACGTCAATGCTTAACTTTTTGTTCTAATTGAGAGAGTAAGGCATGCGTGGAAATGCAGTGGCATGCAAAGAGGTGGCATGATTCTCCTTTTCAGTTTATTTTTTACTCTTTTAAAGACGGAGATCACCTTATTAGTTCCCTGCATTGAAACTTTTTTTGGATGGTCGGGTGTTTTCCTACCTGGGGGCAGAGTTGTCTGTGAAAAAGGCCATCGTTGGTCTCACTGGGGAGATAGATCTCCTGGAAAAGGCGGTGTTTTTTCTCCTGGAAACTGCACCTGCGGGCTCCCTGCGCTGCCACGCGGCCCTCAGCCTCCCTGTCTCAGCAGGAGGTGGACGCACCTTTTCTTGGACAGAGTGTGCGGGGAGAGCTCATGACCTGGGAGAGCTCACTGGGCTTTCCTGCCTTCCAGGAGATCCAGGGTAACCAGGAAGCAGAAGCAGAGCCCACAGTATAATGCATGGGGTCATCGGGAGGGAGGCCCATTGCATTCACCGCGGCTGGGATAAGCTCGTTGGTTCCAGCTGGGAGAATTTTGTCAGAAAGATTAAGTTGGTCTGTTTACTATGGTGTAGAGATTTCACCCCACCCTGGAGCCTGCTGAGCTCAGAACTATAAGCCATTTCAATTCAGCTTGGAGACGATGGAAACACTGTGCGGGCCTTACACGCTTTTTGATCATGTACCCACCAAACGCA
Organism: Pipistrellus kuhlii; assembly: GCF_014108245.1. Taxonomy (NCBI): domain Eukaryota; kingdom Metazoa; phylum Chordata; class Mammalia; order Chiroptera; family Vespertilionidae; genus Pipistrellus; species Pipistrellus kuhlii. The sequence goes on along the minus strand of NW_023425595.1, from coordinate 54,779,206 downwards.
TATTGAAAAACTCTTCTTTTCCTGGGACATTTGTAAGTTGATATTAAAACATAAAAGCTGTAGTGATTGCTAAGGAACTACAAAATGTAGACCTAGATATTATAGAATAAAATCGACCCAGCTCTTTTTGACATGTATTCGATGGACTGCAAATACCATAGCCATTTGACACCTACCACAATCCCTTTGATAATTAACATCTCAGTTCATCTTTAATAATTGAAAACTTTAAACAATAAAGGATTAAAATATATAAATAAATAAAAGCTGTAAAAAATAATTGAAAATTTTATATTATTTCCTTTTGTACATTCTACTTCTGCAGAATATTAATATATATTCATAATGGACATCTTTTTTTTTTTTTTTTTTTAATATATTTTATTGATTTTGTACAGAGAGGAAGGGAGAGAGATAGAGAGTTAGAAACATCGATGAGAGAGAGTCATCGATCAGTTGCCTCTTGCACACCCCCTACTGGGGATATGCCCGCAACCAAGGTACATGCCCTTGACCGGAATCGAACCCGGGTCCCTTCAGTCCCCAAGCCGACGCTCTATCCATTGAGCTAAACCGGTCCCGGCTATAATGGACATCTTTATGACCACTCTGCCATATTTAATATTTTTCCCTGTGATCTAAACATCTAAGAGTTAAAGAAATTTTTTTAATACATTTTATTAATTTTTTACAGAGAGGAAGAGAGAGAGGGATAGAGAGTTAGAAACATCGATGAGAAAGACTCATTGATCAGCTGCCTCTTGCACACCCCCCACTGGAATTGTGCCCACAACCAAGGTACATACCCTTGACCGGAATCGAACCTGGGACCTTTCAGTCCGCAGGCCGATGCTCTATCCACTGAGCCAAACCGGTTTTGGCAAGTTAAAGAAAAATTTCTCCTTGATTGCATTATCATGTATATTACTTTTGGTATTTATTACATAATTGATCAAAACAATATAAATATATTTAAATATTGATAATTACTAAAGATAAGATGTAAAATTCTATTATAAATGCAATCTTATTGGGGTTGCAGGTTATAGTTTAACAATTTATTCACATGTGTGTTCATGAATATTACCAATTACTAGAATGTGATAAGGTTCACCACAGATTCTGTTCCTTTTTTTCATTTCTAAAGATTGTAAGTGTGGAAAAATCTTTTTCACATAGATATGTAGATAGGTCCAGAGAAATGTTATCATATCAACCTTCTCACAATTTTTTAAACATTTGTTTTATAGCCCAAAAGTCACTTACTGACCTTTATTCCAAAAATTTATCAGTAGACAGCTCAATTTTGTTTAAACCAATGACTTAGAAAATAGATTTTTGCTCTAGTTAAATTTAAAATTGATATAAACAATAAATCATGTAATACATTATTCATGGAATATATTGATTATCTGAAATTCAAATTTAACTGGGTGTGCCTATATATTTTTAAAAATATATTTTATTGACTTTTTACAGAGAGGAAGGGAGAGGGATAGAGAGTTAGAAACATCAATGAGAGAGAAACATTGATCAGCTGCCTCCTGCACACCCCCTACTGGAGATGTGCCCAAAACCAAGGTACATGCCCTTGACCGGAATCGAACCTGGGACCTTTCAGTCCACAGGCTGATGCTCTCTCAACTGAGCCAAATCAGTTAGAGCAAGGTGTGCCTATCTTTTATCTGGCAACTATATATCAGGTATTAGAAACATTCCTTTTCTCAACATTACTATGAATATTTTACAGCCAGGGTCAACACACCATTGTAAAACCCAAGGAGGGCGAGAGGTTAGCCAGGGTTTTTTTTAAGAGAGAACTGCTGTGAAAAGGTTGGTGAGAAGACAGAAGAGACCTGGCAACCATAATCTTGGTTTCAAGCAGATCGATTTTAGGAAAAACCACATGTAGAAAAACTACCTATGCAAATATAACATCAGATTAATTCTCTTACACCTGTTTGAGTTCTTGCTGACGCACGGCTAAATCTTTGTAAAGAACTGGTACGTTCACTCAAAAAAACACTTATCTCAGTTTCAAGACCAGGAAATCCTGAAGTGATTAGAATCCTCAAGTTCTTCCCATTAATAATGATTGTTGTGATCCGACCTGTCAGGTCCTGGAGTGGATCAATATGTCTCCTTTGGAGCATTTTGCACAACTTTAATTGCTGATTTTTAAAAAAGTAATTGTTTACCTGTTACAATTCTAAGTTGATTCTGAGCGAGGACTGTGTTTATTTTGCTCACAGCATTATGCTAGTGCTAGCAGGGCACCTGCAAATAGTAGACGCTCAATAAGTCATTGTTGACTCACAACAATGGCGTCCATCTATCCAGCTGGGCCTACTTTATTCCAAAACTGCATTCAAATTTTTAATAGTATTCCATATCTTACTTACACTTCCCCTCTAACTATTTAAATATCCGGAATCCTATATAATAAAAGGGTAATATGCAAATCGACTGGTTGAACGACTGGTTGCTATGATGCGTACTGACCACCAGGGAGTCAGAAAGCTCCCACGGAGGCAGCACTGCTCAGCCACAAGCTGGGCTGACAGCTGGCAAGCACAGCAGCCGTGGTGGAAGCATCTCCCACCTCCGCAGCAGCACTAAGGATGTCTGACTGTGGCTTAGGCTCACTCCCTAAGCCATCAGTCGGACATCCCCCGAGGGCTCCTGGGCTGCTACAGGGCGCAGGTTGGGCTGAGGGAATCTCCCCGCCCCCCAGTGCACGAATGTCATGCAATGCGCCTCCTCTCTTCTTTCCAGCAATATATTTAAAAATAAATATATGTTCTCTCCAAATACTCTTTTAGAGATAGAAATAAGGAAGGAAATGTTTGAGAAAAGTGGCAAAATAGACACCGAGAGCCATTACTTTCTCCAGTTATCCAGTTTTCTTCTGCTGCCAATGTGTAAGCAAGATACAAGTGTGTGAGAGTGTTTTTCACTCCATTCCTGGTTTGGAGTTTGGATGACTCTTACCAATGGTACATACTCAATATTCTATTATTAAATAATCAACTTTAAAGTATTTTTTCTCTGAGAGTGATCATGCTAAAAATTTTTTTCTCTGAAAGGAATTCCACATATTAATAATGTGGTAACAACTTTAATACCAGGCTAATGCTATTGCACTGTAAGTTTCTAACATTTTTAATTAAAGAAATACATAAGCTAGAGACATAGGAACATGGAACAGACTGGTAAATCTTAGAGGGATGTGAGAGTGAGTAGGTGGAAAGAGATTAACCAAAGAATTTATATGCATAACCCATGGACACAGACAATAGTGGGGTGAAGACCTGGGGCAGGGCATGGGGGTGGGCTGGAAGGTGTCAATGGGGGGGAGGGTAAATCTGTATTATTTTCAACAATAAAGATAAATTTAAAATAAATAAAATAGCCATTGCCGGTTTTTCTCAGTGGTGAGAGCATTAGCCCGAGAACTGAAGGGTGCTGGGTTTGATTAGAGTCAAGGTCATGTACCTCACTCAGAGTGTGTGCAGGAGGCAACCACCTGATGTAAATTGATGTTTCTCTCTCTCTGTCCCTACTCCTCCCTTCCACACTTTCTAAAAATCAATGGGGGGAAAAATATGCTGGGTGAGGAATAACAATAAAATAAAATATGAAAATAGATAAATGCATAAGGACTCTACTCAGGAATCTAGAAATGAAAGTAAAAGTGAAATGTAACAAAGGGAACATACTATTCTGATTCCAAGGTAATTATGAAAGTAAATGCTGGGAATTTCCTAATGTGATAACTTTATATCTTGCAAACAAAATACTGCTAGATCAGAGATCAGCCTCGAACAAATGCTAATGAGGAAATCTACAAATAAAATTTTTTAAAATATAAACAGACCTGTTCTCAATGAAGTTTGCCTTATAAATGGTGGCTGACTTTTCAGTTTTATCTTGACAATATTTTAATAGCATATAATTTAGATAACATATAAGTTAGATAGTCAAGAGTGTACACATCCTCAGTGTACAGCTCATGAATTTTAACAACTGTATGTACTTAGGTGAACACCAACCAGACCAAGACCAAGAAAATTTTCCATCACCTGAGAAAGCTCCTTTCTGCCTCTTTCCAGTCAATACCTATCAGATCACCATCTCACCACCTCAACCACTATTCTGATTTCTATCGTCATAGATGTTTTTTCGGTTCTTGAAGTTCATATGACTAGAATACTGTATGCTCATAAAGACTTCTTCCATTAACATATTTTTAGTTTCATCCACATTGTAGCATGCAGCAGTAGTTTGCACATTGTATTGCCATGTAGTATTCCACTGAATGAATATGCCATAGTTTGCTTACCCATTCTCATGCTGATGGATATTTGGATTACCTGGTTTGACCCCTTGTGAAAAGAGAAGCTATAAACATTTCAGTTCAAGGCTTTTTGTGAATCTATAGATCCATTTCTATTGTGTGAATACTTGGACATATAATTGCCATTGAATAGCTGTATATTTATTTTTATAAGAAACTGCCAAAAACTGTTTTCAAAATGTTTGCACCATTTTATACTCCCACCAACAATATATAAGAATTTTAGTTTCTGAACATTCTTCCTAAGACTAGAATTGTCAACTTTTTATTTATTTTTATTTCTTAAATTATATTTTATTGATTTTTTTACAGAGAGGAAGAAAGAGAGATAGAGAGTTAGAAACATCGATGAGAGAGAAACATCGATCAGCTGCCTCCTGCATACCCCCACTGGGGATGTGCCCGCAACCAAGGTACATGCCCTTGACCGGAATTGAACCCGGAACCTTTCAGTCAGTAGGCTGACGCTCTATCCACTGAGCCAAATCGGTTTTGGCAGAATTGTCAACTTTTTAAATGTGAGCTCTGCCCTAGCTGGTTTAGCTCAGTAAAAATCAATAATAAGACTGAAGAGTCCTGGGTTTGATTCTGGTCAAGGGCATGTACCTGGGTTGCAGGCTCCAGCAAAGGCAACTAACCAATGTATCTCTCTCACATCAATGTTTCTGTCTCTCTCTCTCCCTCCCACTCTCTCTAAAAATCAATAGAAAATTATCCTCAGGTGAGGATTAACAAAAATAAATAAATAAAAGAACAAATGTGAGGTCTTCTTTTCAGTATGTAGTGATATCTCATTATGTTTTTAATTTTATTACCCTCATGTTTAATAATCTCTAATATATTTTGTATGCTTTTTAATGATTTATATATCATCTTTTGTGAAGTGCCATTCAAATCTTCTGTACTTTTTTTAAACTGCATTGATTGACTATTTATTATTGATTTAAGGGAGTACTTTATATATTCTGGATATGAGTCCCTTGATATGTGCATTGTGAATATTTTCTCCATCTTGGTGACTTGACTTTGCCTTTATTAAGTTTCTTTTAATGAGTAGAATATTTTAATTCTGAATTCCAATTTAACAATTTTTTCTTTTATATATAGTGTGCTATTTAAGAAATCATTACCTACTCCAGGATCATAAATATTTTCTTCTACATTTTCTTTTAGAAGCTTTGTGGTATTAGCTTTTACACTTAAGACTATGGTTTATCTCAAATTAATTTTGCAATGGGTGTGAATTGAGGATCAAGGTTAATTTTTTCCTCTAAAGATTATATTCAACCATAATATATTGAAAAGTCCCAATTCCCCATTGAATTGCTTTAGTGTTTTTGCCAAAAATCAATTGAATTTGCCCTGGCTGGTGTGGCTCAGTTGGTTGAGCAATATCCCATACACTGAAGGCCTGCTGATTTGATTCACGGTCAGGGCACTCGCCCAGATTTTGGGTTCAATCCCCAGGCAGGGTACTGACATAAGACAAATGATCACCTGATTGCTACTTATATATATTTTTAATATATTATTTTTAGTGATTTCAGAGAGGAAGGAAGAGGGAGATATACAAACATCAATGATGAGAGAGAATCATTGATTGGCTGCCTCCTGCACGCCCCCTACTGGGGACTGAGCCTGCAACCCAGGCATGTGCCCTTGACCAGAATCAAACCCGGCAGGGACCCTTCAGTCTGCAGGCTGACACTATCCACTGAGCCAAATCAGCTAGGGCCTGATTGCTATTTATCTTTCATATTAATGTTTCTCTCTCCTCTCTTCCTTTCTCTCTAGAAATCAATACTAAGAACGTATTTTTAAAAAATCAATTGAATTTATTTCTGGAAATTCCTTTTTGGACTCTAATCTGTTTTAGGAATCTATTTGTCTATCCTTATGCCAATACTGTAAATAAAATAAAATATCTAAGAATAAATTTAACCAAGGATGTAAAAAATCCATACTCACACAATTATAAGACACTGAAAAAGGAAACTGAAGATGCCCTAGCTAGCCCGTTTGGTTCAGTGGATAGAGCATTGGCCTGCGGCACATGCCTGGGTAGCAGCCTCCGTCCAACGTGCAGGAGGCAGCCAATCAATAATTCCCTCTTGGCATTGATGCTTCTATCTCTTCCTCTCCTTTCCTCTCTTAAATAAATAAAATATATTTTTAAAAAAGAAACTGAAGAAGATACAAATAAGGGGAAGCATATATTGTATTCATGGATTGAGAGAATTAACATAAATTGTCCATACTATCCAAAGCAATTTATGGATTCAATGCAATTCCTATCAAAATACCAATGAACCAGTGGTGGCCTGACTAGCATGGCTCAGTGGTTGAGTGTTGACCTATGAACCAGGAGGTCACGGTTTAAGTCTCCATCGGGGCACATGCTCAGATTGCAGGCCCAATTTCCAGTGAGGGCATGCAGGGGTAGCTGATCAGTGATTTTCTCTCATCATTAATGTTGCTATCTATCCCTCTCCCTTCTTCTCTGAAATCGATTTTAAAAAAATACATATTTAAAAAATAAAAGCATATACCAATGGTGTATTTCATAGGACTAAAATGAATATTTCAAAAATGTATAAGGAAAGCACAAAACATCATGCATTGCAACAGTGATCGTAAGGCAGAAGAACAAAAATGATGGAGAAACCACAGGTGACCTGATATCAAACTATATTACAAGGCCATAGTAATTAAAACAGCATACTATTATAAATAAAAAACAGACATATAGGCAATGGAACATAATGAAGAGCCCAGAAATAATCCCAAGCCTTTAAGCTCAATTAATATTGACAAAGGAGGCAAAAACATACAATGGGGTAAAGATAATCTATTCAATAAATGGTATTGGGACTATTGGACAGATACATGTAAAACAATGAAACTAGACCACTTTCTTACACCATACACAAGAATAAACAAAAAAATGCATTAAAGACTTAAATGTTAGACTCAAAACCATAAAAATGATAGAATAAAACATAGGCAATAAAATCTCAGACATTTCTCATAGCAGTATTTTTTTTGACATATCACCTTAGGCAAGGAAAACAAAAGAAAAAATAAACAAATGAGACTACATCAAACTAAAAAGTTTTTGCACAGCAAAAGAAACCATCAACAAAATGAAAAGACAACCCATTGAATGGGAGAACATATTCACTAATAAATTTGGTAAAGAATTAATATCCAAAATTTATAAAGAATTTACAAAACTTAACACCAAAACAAACAATTCAATTAAAAATGGCAAAGGACCTGAATAGACATTGCTCCAAGGAAGACATACAGATGGTCAATAGGCACATGAAAAGATGCTCTTCATTAATCATCAGAGAGATGCAAAGTTAAACCACAATGAGATATCCCTTCACATGTGTCAGGATTATTATCATCAATAAATCAACAAACAAATGTTGTCAAGGATGTAGAGCACATGTGTCAAACACAAGGCCTGCGGGACAAATCCATCCCGCCAGGCCTTGCAATGTGGCCCGCACAGCGTTGTCATCACTGCACTCCGCTGCGTTTCCATCACAATGACAGTTTATGAATGTTCAGTTAAGCATTCGGCCCGCGATTTAGGCTGGATTTTAGATTTTGGCCCCTTCTCTGATTGAGTTCGACACCCCTAATGTAGAGAAACTGAAACACTCATGCATTGTTAGTGGGAATTCAGACTGGTGCAGCCACTATGGAAACCAATATGGAGTAACCTCAAAAAATTAAAAATGGAACTGCCGATAACCCAACTATTTCATTTCTGGGAATATATCAGAAGAAACCTGAAATAATGCTAGGGGTCTAGATCCAGCATCTAGAAGGGTTCAACGACCTGGAGAAGCACTGTGCGTAAATTAAATAAGAGTCTAGAGACAAAACATAGTTTCTGAAGGCACTATGGGGCCAGAGGAGCTTGGCTAAGGAAACCAAGTTCTCCGAGTCTCAGGACTCCTTGCTCTTTATTAACACAATTTGTCCTAAGGCAAGATGGAGATATAAATATCAAAGGATAGGGTTTCCTATACAGAGTCCATTGTCAGATTATCAGATCTGGGAGAAACTGCCTTCAGCTGTTCAGATGTTTGGCTAGTAGGAGACAATAACATGTAGAGTAAGATGCCCTGCACTGTCTGGCAGCAAGCAGTCATCCTTTTCAGGTTTGGGGAAATGCCTTTAGCCATTCCCAACAGGCGATAATGCATGTGACTTAGCCCTTGTTGAGTCCCCAAGTTCCATCAACCTTTTGATGAAACTCCTGCAATTATGACAAGCTGGAATTGGCTTCTGGCACCAACACTGATTCTAAAGAATATATGCACCCATGTGTTCACTGCAGTGTTATTTACAATAATAAAGATTTGGAAGCAGCCCAAGTGTCCATCAGTAGATGGGTGCATAAAAAAGCTGTGGTACATTTACACAATGAAATACTACTTGGCATTATCTCATGTACTGATGGGTCATCAGTTTGATTTCTGGTCAGGGCACATGCTCCAGTTGCAGGCTTGATCCCTAGTTGGGGTGTATATGGGAGACAGCTGATCAATGTACCCTCTTACTTCCATACTTCTCTCTGTCCCTTTGATATTTCTCTCTCTCTCTCTTTCTCTCTCTCCATCTCTAAAATCAATTTAAAAAACAAAGAGAAGAAGAAGAAGAAGAAAAAGAAATCTTACCTTTCACAAAGGCATGAATAAACCTGGAGAGCATTTTGCTAAGTGAAATAAGCCAGTCAGAGAAAGACAAGTACCATATGATTTCACTTATATATGGAATCTAATGAATAAATGAACTAAGAAATAGTGACAGACTCATAGAGAGCAGGAAGACACCTTAAGGGTGTGTGTGTGTGTGTGTGTGTGTGTGTGTGTGTGTGTGTGTAGGAACTGGGTTGGGGAAGCTATTAAGCAAAAAGACAAACAATGGAAAATAGTGTGGTGATTGCTGAGGGGAAGGATAAAAAGAGGTGGAGGAGGGTATAGAGGGATAAACAGTGACAGACAGAGCTTGACTTGGGGCAGTGAAAACACAGTACAGTGTACAGATGATGTGTTGTAGAATTATGCACCTGAAACCCATATAATGTTGTTAACCAGTGTCACCCCAATAAATTCAATTTAAAAAAGGGGAAATAACTGAAGAAGTTACGAGAGAGAGAGAGAGAGAGAGAGAGAGAGAGAGAGAGAGAGAGAGATCCACAGAGTAGTTTACATGTAGGAGGACTCTAGTGATTATGACCTGTTTTTCCACTCTCAAAGCTTTCCAGCCTTCCACTGCTCACTCCGTGCCTATGAAGGTTTGAGTACATTCCTCAGACCAGAAACTTTATTTATTTATTTATTTTTTTTGACAGTGCCAAAGTTCTTTTTTATTTTTTTTTATTTTTTTTAATTTTTTTATTTATTTATTTTTACATATTTTAATGATTTTTTTTTGCCCCCTCCCTCCCTCCCCCATATCCCCTCCCTCCCCATAGTTTTATGTCCATTGGTTGTACTTATATGCATGTATACAAGTCCTTCGGTTGATCTGTTATCTCCCCCAGATCCTCCTCCCCTCCCCGCTGTAATTTGACAATCTGCTTGTTGCTTTACTGTCTCTATATCTATCTTTTGGTTCATCAGTTTATAATGCTCTTTATTATCCACAAATGAGTGAGGTCATGTGGTGTTTCTCTTTCATTGATTGGCTTATTTCACTCAGCATGATGTTCTCCAATTCCATCCAGGTTGCTGCAAATGATGAGAATTCCTTCTTCTTTATGGCAGCATAGTATTCCATTGTGTAGATGTACCATAGTTTTTGGATCCAATCATCTGCTGACGGGCACCTAGGCTGTTTCCAAATTCTGGCTATTGTAGATTGTGCTGCTATGAACATAGGGGTGCATATATCCTTTCTGATTGGTGTTTCTAGTTTCTTGGGATATATTCCTAGGAGTGGGATTACTGGATCAAATGGGAGTTCCATTTTCAGTTTTTTGAGGAAACTCCACACTGTTCTCCACAGTGGTTGCACCAGTCTGCATTCCCACCAGCAGTGCACGAGGGTTCCTTTTTCTCCGCAACCTCGCCAACACTTGTCGTTTGTCGATTTGTTGATGTTGGCCATTCTGACAGGTGTGAGATGGTACCGCATTGTTGTTTTGATTTGCATCTCTCGTATAATTAGTGACTTTGAGCATGTTTTCATGTGCCTTTTGGCCTTCCTTCTGTCTTCTTTTGATCAGACCAGAAACTTTAAAAGCTAAAGTCATTAATTCCAGATGCCGACTTCCCTCCTTCTTCAGTTCCCCACTGAGAAGGTACAGAGAGAGAGAGAGAAAGACCAGGAATACTTCTCACCAAGCAGACTCCCTGCTGTCTGAAGGGAGGGTGTGAGATCATAGGCCCTCTTCCAGGGGCTTGTAGGGCACACCATTGAAGGAGGTGCTCGCCCTGGGGCTGTGCACCCTAGCTCTGGCCCTGGGCACCTGCAAAATTGCCTTGAACAGGCCTCTCTGAATTGGGAGCACTGGAAACTTGTAAGAGAGAGTTCTTGTTGAGCTGATACTGCAACCTCTGAATTAATCGGGTACAAAATTTTCTCCAGACAAAAAAATCTAAACACTTTACAAATCTGGGTGTGGTGCTTTGTTTGGCAATTCAGGGGTTTCCTGGTAAACTGTGCTTGCGGTGTTTGAGGGCAGCAGTGAGAGAGTTCGAGGCAGGCCTGCACCGGCAGAGGGCCACTCTGGGACCAGGCGGTCTGGCTTTGAACCCCCCTCGCCCTTCCTCCCTCTGTGAGTGCAGCAGACACTGTTGGTACCGGCCCAGATCCCCCCTGACCACCTTGTACACTCAAATCTCAGATGGTTCATTGCTGCTAACGGATTACACCCGGGACCCATCTGGAGCATTGCCCTTGGTTGACGTGAGATGGAGGCCACTCCCACAGCTGTTGCCATTGCAATGCTGATGTGCAGATTGATACCCATTCCTCCTGTGGATCAGGCTAACACTGGGCTCCTTCCTTGCGCAGTTCAATCCCGCTGCTGTGCATTGCTGCCCCCTTGGCTGCAGGCTTTGCTGCTAATCAGCTGCCTCCCATATACACTCTCCATAGATCACGTGTCTCTGAATCCCTGCGCCAGCTTCTGCTCCTGGAGAGGCTAATTCAGTGGCGCCTGGAGCAAGTAATCCATTGGGTATCGATCTGCGCTTCATCTGCAACATGGGGATAATAATATCACACGCATGTGAAGAATGTTGTGAGAATTACATGAGTTGACACTTGGGAGGTACTTAGTGTCTGAGACATAGAGTCAGTAAGTTTAGTTCTTAATATGAGAGGTTGGTACCATCTTCTATGAAGATATGGCAGTTCTTTAAAATGAATTTCAGAATGGCTCATCATTACACTTGTTTTAGCAATGGTGCTTCTCAGGCCAACTTAGTCTTTGCTTACACCATAAACTCCAAGGTACGAGCAGAATTGTGTCAATGCTTCGCAGCAACCCAGTGGTACAACTGAAAAAACAAACTCAGAGTGTAATCTATATATGTAAAAGCCTAACATGCGAATTGTCCCCAGGGGAGTTTGCTGTGATGTGTGCTGATCACCTGGGGGTGGTGTGGAATGAAGGAAGGCCCCAGCTGGTGGACCAAAGACCCCCATCAGCCCTGATCACCTGCCAGGCCTAGGGACCCTACATATGCATGAATTTCACACACTGGGCCTCTAGTTCATATAATAATAGGAAATACTCAATCCCTTTCTGCTCCCTCTCAATATCTCTGCCAGAGTCGAAGTAATTGAATATGTTGAATTGAATGTTTAGACTATGAACATTCAATTCAATATATTATAAAAAAAAGTAGTAAGTTCCTGACAAAGCAAATTCAAATTCTCTCTGGAAGAATGTATCCTCACACTGGGTCTCCCAAGCCTCGATAAATATGAGTTTACACATAAAACTCACAAGACATACTAGAATCATCAAACATAAAAGAAGTACCTCTAACATGTTTACACAGAAATAAAAGAGGGAATTGAAAACATGGGTAAGGAACAAGAGATTATTAAAAATGAGCACGCAGCCCTGGCTGGTGTGGCTCAGTGGTAGAGCGTTGGCTCGAGGTCTCAGGTTCAATTCTGGTCAAGAGCACATACCTGGGCTGCAGGTTCGTTCCCCGATCCTGGTCAGGGTGCATTCGGAAGGCAACAAATCTATTTGTCTCTCTCACATAGGTCACTCTCTAGCTCTTTCCCTTCCTCCTTCCCTCCCTCCATCACTTCCACTCTCTCTAGAAAAATCAATGGAAAAAATATCCTCAGGTGAAGATTTAAAAAAAAAAAAAATGAGCGCACAGATTTGTAAAAACTCAAAATGGAACATTTAAAAACTGAAAAATAATCAGTGACATTGAAACCTTAGTGAAATAATTAAACTACTAATGAAGATATAATTAGTGAATGTGATAGACAACTTACAGAAACTACTGAGTTGCAGCAAAGAGAGATGAAGAAATTAAAAAATGAAAATGTTGGTGGACATGGAGGACAGGTCTTATATTTGCCTAATTCAAGATCCAGAAGAGATAATAAAGAGCCGGGGAAATCCGATATACAGAGGCTGAGACTTTCTCAGAAATTACTAAGCCTCAGGCATCTGCTTCATTTCGCCACAAGCGACCAGCAGTGAATATTCAAGAACAGATTATCTCTTAGACTCATTTGAAAAGCCATTTGTAACTGCCAATAAGAACTCTGATTTCTCTAGAAGTATATTATGAAAATGAGAATAAATGTCAGATTTGGTGCTGATAAAAATGAGTTTATGGAGAACATTTTTAGACATTTTCCTCAATTGTATTTTCATATTAGGTACTATAAAAAAAAACCTTATAATAAATAAGAGATATTCCTCTGGATGTCTAGCAAATATATTGAAAAAATATATTTTTATGCGTTTTGATGATAATATTAGTTTAACTTCTAAATGAATAAAGATCAGGAAATAAAATAAAAAACCTAATTCTTACTATTTCATTTTATATAATTTTCTTTATTTTAGTCTGCAGGACAATTTAGAAAAATAACAATTTAATCTAATTTGTGGCAAAAAGAATTGTTAAAGGAAAAAAAATTCTAGGCTCATGCACTGGACTTTTCCAAAATGGTCTGTAGAATTTTATACAGCAATTGAATAGATCTACCTGACTTTATGCTATCCAATTTTTATACTTGAGAACTCAAGTATAAAAGAACAGGAATTTGGAAATGAAAAGGTCAATATACTTGCTTTTTGGAGCTATGGAGAAACGTTTTCTCTTAAAATTTAAGCATTCATTTCTCCAGATGAAAAGTACAGCATACTGACTCAGAAACAGATTCCTTGAGTGCCGGTTTTGTGAGGAAGGGAGTTTTGAAAACTGCCCTCATCTGCTAAGGTAGGAATGCTTCAGCTTTGCGCAGTCATTCCTGTTCTGGTGTGTGGGGAAAATTTAAATGTGGCTAAGTACGTATTCACTGCAATGACGTAATGAAAATCAAAACCTTCCAAGTAGCAAGCCAAAAAAGTAGTAAGACATACTAGTTTATGAGAGTTTCACCTCATGTTGTTAAATGCATGCACAATGAAAATTCTTAGGATATCCTCAAAGATAACTTCTTGGCTTACCTGGCTGATAAAGGTAACTCTTGTGATCCTTATTGTAACCAACGAGGAAGAACTGTTTATGAAGTAAAAAAATAACAAGGACCGTGAGGGAAAGAAGAAATGTGGTCTGGTTTTCTTAAAAATAACTGCTGTAGATTTTATTTTCTGGTAAACAGACCTTAAGAAGGGATTGCATGCAGGGGGGTCACGGGACACACTGCTTTCACAAACAATGCCCGGGAAGGAATAAAAGAAGCAAGATTGAGCCCTGACCGGTTTGGCTCAGTGGATAGAGCGTCAGCCTGCAGACTGAAAGGTCCCTGTTTCAATTCCGGTCTCAAGGGCATGTACCTTGGTTGCCTGCACAACCCCAGTAGGGGGTGTGCAAGAGGCAGCTGATGGATGATTCTCTCTCATCAATGTTTCTAGCCCTCTATCCCTCTCTCTTCCTCTCTGTAAAAAATCAAAAAATAAATGTTAAAAAAAGAAATGAAGCCGGGACTGGTTTAGCTCAATGGATAGAGCGTCGGCTTGGGGACTGAAGGGACCCGGGTTCGATTCCGGTCAAGGGCATGTACCTTGGTTGCGGGCATATCCCCAGTAGGGAGTGTGCAAGAGGCAACTGATCAATGACTCTCTCTCATCGATGTTTCTAACTCTCTATCTCTCTCCCTTCCTCTCTGTACAAAATCAATAAAATATATTTTTTTTAAAAAAGAAATGAAAAACTATTTAAAAATAAATACATAAATAAATAAATAAATAAATAAATAAATATTTCAAGTTGAAAAAGTAGACAGACATACCCAAGTTGTTCCAAACATGTTAAACATTGCTACACATGCTAACAGATGACAGACTTGGACATGTCCCAGCAGTGCGTCCACTTCAGAGGAACCACCCATTCTAGCATGACCTTTACAACGCTGGCCTGGGTGGACACACTCAAGCTCAGGGAATGTAGAAAAACTGCCTTCCTGCTCTCGGCGGCGTGGCATTTCTGGTGGATTGTGCAGATCACGAAAGGCCATTAGAATCAGAAGAACCTGATTCACAATAACAGGTAAAACCACTTTTAATGTGGGAATAAGACCTTACAGACGGGAAGCCACCAGTGAGGAGCGGCCACGAGAGATGTTTGGTTTTTATTGTCAGACAACAGGAACAGGGCTGTGTGAGTGTCTCTGAAAAGCAGAATGTCAACCCTTCCGTTTTCCTGCGCTCAAAGGGCAGTTCCTGAGAAGGCTTCCGCTGCGGAGCCCAGAACACTGACACCAACCAGAGAGGGTCTGGGCCTCCCCATTCAGGCCTACTCAGGTATTTGATTATCCCACATGCATAACTACAATTCAATCGCCTTTCATTGGTTATGAAACAGGTGTTTTAGATTATATTATATCAACTTAATCTGAGTGAGAATTCAAAGCTAATCGAAGTTTGACTATCTCAGTGTTAGCGTTCTAATTCCATAAAAAGAATTAGTTTTTTACTTTGTAATGTTATAACCACTGGCACCATTACAAAGAGCAACTTTCCAGCAGTACTTTGGAAGCGCTTTTCAATAACATAAAGCTACAAAGGTAGCACCCCCTGGTTTGGCCCTGTAGAGCGCTGACCTTCGGACGGAAGGGTCCCAGGTTTGATTCTAGTCAAGGGCATAGGCCTGGGTTGCGGGCTCAATCCCAAGTAGGGGGCATGCAGGAGGCAGTCAATCAATGATTCGCTCATTATCAATGTTTCTCTCTCTCTCTCTCTCCCCTCTCCCTTCCTCTCTAAAATCAATAACAATAGTATATATTTAAAAAAAACTACAAATATAAGTCATATTTAAAAGCTCATCATGCTACTTTTTTGGAACTAATTTTTAAATTTGAGATTATATATCTACCTACCTACCTATCTTAAGTATAAAGCTAATAATTAGGTTATTGATGATTGTATGATGTTTTATAGTTTTCAATAATATTTTTTCTTATGGAAATATCATGCAATAAAACAAACTCTTCTTGGCATTCTTTATCCGCCCCCCTCCCCCCCCAAAACAGCTTTTTACTTATTTAATTATTTATTTATTTTTGATGTAATATGGGCTTATCAAATTTGGCATTCTTAAAAAACATATATCAATTTCAAAACTATGTTCATCAAAGTCTAATAAGTTCACTAATTTAAGACAAATTAGTATTAATTTCAAATTCAAAGGGGTATTGTATAAATTAAAAAGCAACTATATGTTGTTCAAAGAGTACAAACTTCCAGTGATAAGATGATTAAGTTCTGAGGATCTAATATACAGTGTGGGTGAGTATAAGTAACAATACTATAATGTGTACTGGAAAGTTGCTAAAAGAGTAGATCATAAATGTTCTCAACACTCCTTGTCCCAGCAAAAAAATAAAAATAAAAAAAATAAAAAATGTAGTTATGTGAAGTGATGGATGTGTTAACTAATCTTATTGTGGTAAACAACATAATCATCATGTTGCACACTTTAAACTTATATAATGTTATATGTAAATTACCCTATATAATAAAAGCCTAATGTGCTAAGTATCTGGTCATCTGGTCATCTTGTCATCTAGTCATCCAATCAAAGCGTAATATGCTAATAATATGCTAAGGCTGCTCAACCACTTGCTATGACATGCACTAATCACCAGGGGGCAGGTGCTACAACTGGTAGATTAGCTTGTTGCTGGGGTCCAGCTAATTGGAACTGAGAGAGATGGGCTGGACACACCCTGGAGCCCTCCTGCATGCGGTCCCTTCCCAGCTGGCCAACCTCCTGCATCCCTTCCCAGCCTCAATCTTGCATTGGTGGGGTCCCTCGCCCTGGCCTGCACCCTCTCACAACCTGCGACCCCTCAGGGGATGTTGCAGATCCAGTTTTGGCTTGATCCTATTCAACACAGGAGCTGCCCCATGGTGGTCTGTACACTCCCACAGGGGGAGTGCCACTCAGTCAGAAGCAGGCTCATGGCTGGCAAGCACTGTTGCAGTGGTGGGAGCCTCTCCTGCCTCCATGGCAGTGCTAAAGCCATCAGTCAGACTTCCCCAAAAAACTTCCCCTCCCCCAGTGCACAAAATTTGATAGATATAGGCCTCTAGTCTATATCTAGACTAATAAAAGAAAAACATGCAAATTAACCATCACTCTGCTATGCCCACCAGCCAATCAGGAGGGAATATGCAAATTAGAAGGAGAAAGATGGTGACCACTCAGCTGCTCCAGGCGCAGAGTGGCTGGGTGAGACAAGACGCCTGCTATGAGAAGGAGGGTGGGGAGCAAAGGTATCTATAGGAGTGGCACTCTGGCCATAGTGAAGACCAAGACTACAGACTCTGGAGTCTGCAGCAAAGACCGAGATGGCAGACTCTGGCTGGAGCCTACAGCAAAGGCAGCAGACTCAGGCCAGAGCAAAGGCCTGGGTCCCAGGTGCTAGAGGAAAACCGGTGCTGGAAGCTAAGGGAAGGAAGGCCTATTGCACAAATCTCTTTGTATAATGGGCCTCTACTACATATATAAAAACCTAAGTAGCCATTACGACCAGATGACCAGCCGGTAGCTATGATGCACACTGACCACCAGGGGGCAGACACTCAATGCAGGAGCTGCCCCCCTGGTGGTCAGTGTGCTCCCACAGCAAACCTCCTGTGGCCGGCCAACCTCCCATGGTCCCTTCCCTGGGTCGGCTGGCCCTGATCGGCCCAAATTGGCCCTGATCATTGGCCAGGCCGAAGGACCACCTGTTCACGAATTCGTGCACTGGGCCTCTAGTATCTCAATAAAGCTGTGGGGAAGCAAAGCAACTCTAAATTATCATTAGAAACAAGTGTTTCTTATTCAATTTTTTTCCAGTTGTTCTTCAGCCAATTTACATAACTCTGTTGATTATAATTAAGATACAATGCATATTAATGTTAGAAAAATGTGTAAGATTATTACTGAGTTTTCTTACCCAACAAGTTAATATCAACATGAATTCTCCCGTTGAGCTAGGTTATGATAAGCTTTGTCCCTTGGAGTGTCAGGTTTTGCTTGTCCATATACTTTGTTATACAACAGAAAACACAAGCCATGCCAACAGGTTTGCCTTCCACTACTGAAAATTCGACAGACATGCTTGTTTTAAGAAACTCTTGAACTGGAGTTAACAACAAAGTAAACCTTTGTAAAATTACCAAGCTCAGCCAGTGAGCGTTGGTAAACTACACCAGATCATTAAATTCGGTGTCTTCTACTTCTTTCAATTGTTCCATAAAACGTGCTGATTCAGCCCATTGAACAATTTTAATAACTGTATCCATCACTTTCCATGTATGACTCAGACAACTGAGCACAAATATTTTCAATGTGTGTTATCTGGTGAAATAAAGCAATAGGGAAAACATCAGTCTCTTGTTTTAAAAGTTCTATTAAATCCAGATTTTTGACCTAATAGCTGAAACACCTCCATCATCAGGTTAGAAACTATTTTTCCTATTTTTTAGCTAAAATTATTATTTAACAGTCAAAAAGTTTCAAATATTTCTACGCCAGAAGTTTGATGTCTTAGTCTATGAGTTATAACACTTCTTCATAAATTTGAAATTCCTTTGAGACAAAACATACTCAAAGTATTAATTATGCATGACTCATCTCAAGCTAAAGAAAATTACTTTCAATCTTTCAAATTTTGAATCCATTGATCTTTGATATTCTTAAAAAGGACTTGTATTCTATGATTAGTTGCTTTGTAATTTCAGTAAAGATATTTTACTTTTTTATAAAATATTATTCTTTTCTTAATAATTTAGATTCTTTTAATTTAGAATCTTCATAAATAAGATTCTTCTCTTAATAAATTATAACATTTTCATAACTGAAATAATTTTTATCATCATGTCACCATCTAAAAATTGTGTGATTTTTTTGTGCAATAATCTAAACCATTTAGTAGCTAGCAAAAATTTTAAACTCAGAACCTATTAAACAATTTTTAATAATCTTATTGAATATTTATTTCTAATTTCAGGTGACTTACTTTTTCTTTAACTCTTTTCTGACTGTTGAGAGAAAACATCAAAATCACTAAGGATTGGGTGAAATATTGCCTACTTTATTACCTTAACATCAAGCTAACATCTCTTTTGTTTTGCCTTTCCAATTGCCATTCATTGTGAAATCTGAGACAAACCTTCAATCTTTTTTTTTAGTGTTCTGGTTACAGGACTGGTTTCTATATTAAATATAAATTTGATTCTATATTAAATATGTCCTACTTTTAAACTGAAAATGTTGTCCATACTTCATATTTAAACTAAAACAATTATATAATTATGTTATAATTAAAATACTAAGTATTTCCATTTAATTACCAATTACAATTTACATAGGTATTACTGTGCTGCCACCTGCACAAACTTCCAAGTGCTTAGGAAAATACTTTAAATAATTTTGTTGACATCAACTGGATTGAAAAATACATGCCCACAATGCACACTACCCTATCCAATGACATTTTATGTTATTCAACAGTTAAAGTGAAATGTAGTTGCCCTGGCCGGTGTTGCTCAGTGGTTAGAGTGTTGGCCCAACAACCCAAGGGTCTTGAGTTCAATTTTGATTGAGGGCACACACCTGGGTTCTCTGCTCCAGTTGAGGCACATGCAGGAGGCAACCAATTGATGTGTCTCTCTCACATCAATGCTTTTCTCTCTCTCCCCTCTTTCCCTTTCCCCTCCCTTCCGCCGTCTCTAAAATCAATGGGGAAAATGTCCTCCAGGGAGGATTAACAACAACAGCAACAAGTGAAATGTAGCCTTATTTCAAAATGGGGTTGTACCTACTCAATAGAAGATATTTGCCTCTTACCAATGACATATCCAATAAAGAATTAATACACATCCCTGACTGGTTTGGCTCAGTGGATAGAGTGTTGGCCTGCAGGTTGAAAGGTCCCAGGTTCGATTCCGGTCAAGGGCATGTACCTTGTTTTCAGGCACATCCCCAGTAGGAGGTGTGCAGGAGGCAGCTGAATCGGTGTTTCCCTCATCGATGTTTATAACTCTCTATCCCTCTCCCTTCCTCTCTGTAAAAAATCAATAAAATATATTTTAAAAAGAATTAATATACAAAGTGCATAAAGAACTCATACAACTTAACACTAAAAAAAAAAAAATCCAATTGAAAAAATGGGTAGAGGGCTTAAATAGACATTTTTCCAATGAGTACATACAATGGCCAATAGATATTTGGAAAGAGCCTCAGCACCACTAATCACCAATGAGAGATCTCTTCACACCTGTCAGAATGGCTATCATTAAATCAATAAACAAGTATTGATGAGAACACAGAGAATCTTGACGCACTATTGGTGCAATATAAATTGGTGCAGCCACTGTGGAAAACTGTTTGGAGGTGCCTCAAAAATTAAAAATAAAACTGCCATCTGACCCAGCAATTCTACTTTGGGCATTTATTGGAAGAAACTGATTCAAAAGTACATATTCACCCCTATGTTCACTGCAGCATTATTTACACTAGCCAAGATATGGAAGCAACCAAAGTGTTCAATGACAGATGATTGGGTAAAGAAGATATAGTACATATACACACTGGAATATTACTCAGCCATAAAAAAGAATGAATTATTGCCATTTGAGACAATGGATGGGCCTGGAGGTGTTATGTTAAGTGAAATAAGTCAGAGAAACACAACTACCATATTATTTTGCTCATGTGAGGAGTCTAAAAAACAACATAAACAAGCAAACAAATCAGAAAGAAACTCATAAATGCAGAGAACATTTTGATGCTAGATGGGAGTGGGGAGAGAGGAATGAGTAAAAAATGGAGAGGGGATTAAGAAGTACAAATTATGCCTAGACCTGTTTGGCTCAATGGATAGAGCGTCGGCTTGGGGACTGAGGGGACCCGGGTTCGATTCCGGTCAAGGGCATGTACCTTGGTTGCGGGCATATCCCCAGTGGGGGGTGTGCAAGAGGCAACTGATCGATGACTCTCTCTCATTGATGTTTCTGGCTCTCTATCTCTCTCCCTTCCTCTCTGTACAAAATCAATAAAATATATTTTTTTAAAAAAAGAAGTACAAATTGCCAGTTATAAAAACAGTCCCAGGAATGTAAAGAACAGCATAGGGAATATAGTCAGTGATACTGTAGTACATACCTATGTGTCAGGTGGGTACTAGAGTTATGGAGGTAGTCACTTTGCAGGTTATATCAATGTCTAAACACTGAGCTGTAAGCCTAAAACTAATACAATATTGAATGTCAACTGTTATTGAAAAAGATAAAAAATCCCAGATGGCATGTCTCAGTGGTTGAACTTTGACCTGTGTATCAGGAAGTCATGGTTCAATTCCCTGTCAGGGCACATGTGCGGGCATGCAGGAGGCAGCTGGTCAATGATTCTCTCTCATCATTGATGTTTCCATCTCTTTCTCCCTCTCCCTTCCTCTCTGAAATCAATAAAAATATATTTAAAAATAAAAATTAATAATAAAGGAAGGAAAAACAAAAACAAAAAAAGCCAGACAAAACCAAATTGGGAGGCATTCTACCAAATACCTAATCAGCATTTCTTAAAAGTGTCAAGGTGGCCTGGCCGGTGTGGCTCAGTGGTTGAGCCTTGACCTAGGAACCAGGAGGTCACAGGTTGATTCCTGGTCAGGGCACATGCTTGGGTTGGTGGCTCAGTCCCCAGTGGGGGGTATGTAGGAGGCAGACGGTCAATGATTCTCTCTCATCACTGACATTTCTCTCTTTCTCTCCCTCCCCCTCTTCTTTGAAATCAATAATAAAAAAAAAAGTATCAAGGTGGAAAAAGACAAGAAATGACAGAGAAACTATCACAGACTAGAGGAGACAAAGGAAATCCAACAACTAAATAAAGTGGGGTGTCCTGGGTTAGATGCTGAAACAACAAAAAGGGACATGAGTGGAGAAACTGCTGGAATCTAGGTAACGTCTGTAGTTTAGTTAATTTACTATACAAGTGTTAATTACTTGTGTTTAATGGTTGTACCACAGTCATGCAGAGAAAGCTGGGTGAAGAGTAGACACGAACTCTTTGTACTGCACTGGTAACTCCTCTGTCTAAAGTTTTTTTGTTTTTGTTTTTAAATTTGTGTTAAAAATAGGTAAAAAATTATATCTATGTGTTTTAAAATGGGGTTGCATTTCTCAGAAGAGTGTTTCACATGGATTCACTTCTAGAATTCCAATGTAAGTTAGCTAAAATAAAACTGAAGTTAAAAATCCAGTTTCCCAGAGGTGCTACCCCCTTCCAACGGCCCAGGAGCCCAGGTGGTTAGCGGCCACACAATGTAACACAATCGCTTTATCCTCTACTTGTTTGGTCCTGACTCACTTTCCAAGCCCAACTTTTCCCTTCTGTTTGCTGTGCATTAGACTCTTGATCCTTCCTGCTAGACATCAGCTCAGACTCCTCCAGCAGTCCCTCACTGCGGCCTGCCTCTTAACAAGTCAGCCTCTGTGTCAGCTTTTAGTCCCATCCTCCGGCCACAGTTCCTTGGTCAGGGCTCCTCCCAGTCCAGCCCGAATCCCCTGCCAGAGGTGGAATAGGATGAGCAAACATGAGTAAGAAGGAAATGTTAGAGAACCAGAATAAATCAAGCAATGCTCGGAGAGTTTGGAGTCACATTTATTACGTGCGGGTCCAGAGGAAAATGTCTCTCAAATTCTGGACCTTAGCATATAGGAATTTCCCTTTTTATATATTTTCAACTTCTTTGTCTCCCAAATATGGGGTTCTCCGGCCCCTTTTGCAAGTTCTTAAAGAGCCCCTATGTACTGGGGCCTTGAGATCTCAACCAAAAGCCTGGCCTGGTGGTAGCACTGATATTTTGTCCGGGGAAGGTTTAATGGCCTCTCGGAAGTGGGAGTAGTCTCATTTTCCTTATTATTTAAGCGAGCAAGCATTTACAGAAGCAAATAGCAGGGTTAAAATGTCAAAGAGAAGTTTTTATATAAGATGGATGCTTCAGAAACAGAGGTCAAGATGAATGAGGAGGCTGTGAAAAGCAAGTAGCCACTCTAAATAATTCTTATTTCTCATTTTGGACAAATGACTTTAAAAAACTTCATAGAAAATATTATTGAATCATTGACAATTATTTTTGAAAATCACACAAATCATGGAAGAACTGGATATGGTTTTAAAAAAGAAGAAAAAAGAAAAGAAAAGAAAGGGATTTCTGTATTCAGCTTAAATACATTTCATAACCGTCTTAACCAAGACTCTGTTACGAATTAGTCGAAGGGGAGTTTGTAAGCTCTTAGGAAATAGTGATCACTGTGACATGGTTTGCCATCATCTGGGAAAATCTGGGCCTGACACACCCACTTCCTGTTTGATAAGCTTGTGAGACAGAGAGTAAGGTAGCCAACGCAGCAGGTATTTGCATTTCCTCAAAGCCCTGGGTAAGGACTCTCACAATACCCATGTTTCCCCGAAAATAAGACATCCTCCGAAAATAAGACCTAGTGCATGGAAAGATAAGACACCCCCTGAAAATAAGACTGAGCGCAACTTTGGGAGGAAAAATTAATATAAGACACTGTCTTATTTTTGGGGAAACGGTATCTTGGTGGCAAAGTGGATGGAAACTGACTGGATGATGGCATGCTTGGCACTGATTTCCATCTGATGTTCGAGGCAACTTGGTATCTGTCAGACAGGTTCTGTTCTCCCTGCAGATGCTGATGTTATGTCTAAAGAGAGGATGCCTCGGAGTCTGATCTCAAATTTGCCCTTTACAATATTTTAGTGAATATCATTAAGAATAGATTGGATTATCAGATGTCAACTTCAATTGAAAAAATACTAATGAAAAGCACAGCTTGGATGAAGACACTGCTCATCATTTTTGCAAGTGGCAGAAATATAGGATTGGCGGCTGGCAAAACAGATAATAGTCTTAGAGGTTGAAACGGGTGAGGTTTTCATTTCGAATTGTCCTCTACAAGGTATGGTAGCTCAAGAATGGAATGGCAGGCGTGTGTTTTGCAGTATAAGCTGTGCTAGCCTGGCCGTGCCCGGACGGGGTGGGGCAGGAAGGGCTGTGAGGAGAACATATAGTTCCAGGACAATGGGTCATGGTGACTGCAGCCTCTAGTCACTCTAAATTACAAGAACTCTGGACCCATGCAAATCCCTCCCCCCAGGTGGTTTCCCTTCTTCCAGTGGCCAGTAAAGGTTTCTTCAGCAACTGGCATTGCCGCCTTGTGGCCTCTGCCCCTGCTGGTGGCTGCTGCCACTGCCACCACAGCCTGGGCACAGTCCCAGCAGCTCCTCTGTGGAGGGAGGGAATCTGCTCCCCTGTAGCATGCAGGGTAGTGATCTTCAAATATAAAACCATTTCCTTCCTAAGGAAGAGCTTCTACTCCAGTGAACAGGAACGGAAGTTACAGGAATCTGCACCTTGCTGCTTTACCAGTCTCTTCCCATCGCCCAGAATGCTAACGCTGGGCTCTCCTCAGCAGCACTGTCACTCCTCATCTAAAGACAGTTATGAGCTGACAGCTCACTCATTTGTCTCTCCAGTCCATGCAGACCGAAGTTTGTTTTCCGTTTCAGTACTTGCCTGAATGGTAGACTTAGCATACGCCATCACACCTCCTGATACAGTATATACCTTTTATTCACTTACTCTTTGCACCCTCTACCAAGTAAGTCTGATGAAAGCAAGGGCCTTACATCCTCAGTGCACAGTGCAGCACCTCGCACATAGTCGACCCTTAATAAATATTTGTTAGATGAATTAATAAATGACATTTTTAGTTCAATATGAAGAACTTTCTAAAATAGAAACTTTCAAAAGTAGAAAGGACTTCCCGCAATGGCTGGAGATATTTGCTTGTTAAGGATATTGGGCAATCCATTCAACTACTAATCGGAAGCAAGGAGGAAACCAGAAGAGTCATTTGCGTGAAATATGACTGTTACAGGATTAAGGATATACACTGAATGCACATAATAATCTGGCCACTCAGTATATACATGTGCCACCACGCTTTCCCTCCAGTAGCTGCGACCACCTTCCCTCCCTCTTCCTTCTATTCTGTCTTCAGTCTTTACTCCTCCCTCCCTCAGCATATGCAAATTAACCGCCATCTTTGTTGGGTTAATTTGCATACCCCCTCTGATTGGTTGTGGGCATAGCAAAGGTATGGTTAATTAGCACTTTTCTCTTCTATTAGTGTAGATATGAGGCCCGGTGCATGAATTCATGCATGGGTGGGGTCCGGGCAGCCTGGCTAGGTGGAGGGAACATGGGCAGTTGGCCAGCTTGCCTGCTGGTTGAACTCCTAGTCGAGGGGACAATTTGCATATTAGCCTTTTATTATATAGGATACACACTGAGTGGCCAGATTATTATGTGTTCAGAGATCATAATAATCTGGCCATTCAATGCAAATGTAGTTGAATTTTTTATAAGCACAACTGATTTCTGTCTCCATTCCTCAATACTTGTAATATTTCTCTCTACCCCCTTCCTCTCTCTCTCTGTCTTCCTGTCTTTATCCCTCTCTTCTCTCTCCCTCGCCCTCTCCCTTTCTCTCTCTTTCTTTCTCACATACATGCAAACACCACACACATCTTTATGTAACCTGGGTGCTGGAGCCCTCGCTCCCTTGTCCCTTGAGCTCTAGATGGCCTTGAGCCCAAGTTTCATGGCCTTGGGTGTCCTAGATGTCTATGCATTTCTCGAAATGTCTGTATTCTCATGATCCCCTATGCCTCAAGAATCCTGCATCCACACCTGCCATCTCTGTCCAAACAGTACCAGCATACATGTGAAATGTAGCGTTTCACCATATCCCACCAACCAAAGCACACAGACTTTACAGAAGCGCTGGGGCCCATTCCATCACCTACTGCCCATGTGGCTTGGACATTTCTATGGAGTCCTGCGCAGACTCCCTTCCTCCAGCCCTCTGTCAGGTACCACTGATGAATCTGAGAGGTACAGAGAAATTACAATTCCGTCTCAAGATCACACAACCAGAAAATAAAGAATCACGCCATCTAGTGAATGCTGTCCCTCTTTCCCTATCGTTTAATTCTTTAAATGAAATATTAGCTCACTATTTTGTAAGCTGCATTTTTTAATTCATAAAGAATCACGCCATCTAGTGAATGCTGTCCCCCTTTCCCTATCGTTTAATTCTTTAAATGAAATATTAGCTCACTATTTTGTAAGCTGCATTTTTAATTCAATTAATATTATGTGATAGCTTCCCATGACAATAAACCCAGAGCTGCAGCATTGTTTTCTTATTACACACGGCTCCACTAGGTGAAGATGCCATAGAAGACCCTTCTATAGTATTTTAAACAGGGTTGAGATAAATATTTTATTCACTCATTTTCTGCTCACCTGTCTGACGTTTTATCTTGGCACAAATTTCAGGAATTGTCACTGAGTCCAGGAATACACCTCAGGTTACTTCAATATATTTTTGAGACGAAAGCATAATTTTTTTGGTATACATTCCTTCTATATTACTTTTCTAGATTGAACATTTAAATCTAGATGGTATGATTAGGTGTTTTTCCATTACAGCAAAAAACGACTCTTTAATGTAGTCTTTTCAAATCAAACTATTTTGGGTTGAATTTTCAAAAATAAACACGTAATTATTTCCTTGTGGGCTCACTTGGCAGCTTCACATAACTGCTTGCACTTGAACTTCTGTTAACAGTGTTGTTAGCACCATCTAGTGGTAGGAAAGCAAAACCTGGCCATGGTGGTTCAGGAGTGTTTAAATAAAATAAAAATAAACATAATTTATAGCTTTGTGCTATTCACTTTCTTTCCTTTTGTTAGTATAGCCACAAAGATTATAAAACTTCAAAGAAGAAACTAAAACACTTTAAAGTCAATTCAGAACATAATTTCATCCTAAATATGAAACCAAGAATTGTAGGTGTGTTTTTTTTAAAAAAAAAAGTCAAGATATTTCAGGAAATTTTAGGTGGTTGTGCTTTTGTTTTGTTTTTTAATGGTAACTTTTCACAATGTCTTAGATTTCTCAACATCTACTTAAACTGTAATTATCTTCCTGGCTAATTACTTTTTTACATAGCTTCCAGCTCAGCATTGCGCTGACTTACATTTAGACAGAAATGCTAATGGGAACGGTATTGTGCTCATTTACATCCATCTGGCAGCAAGAGTAGAAGACATGACGTTGCACACCTAGTAATAAGAGAAAGACAATGCGGCCGTATTGGGCGGGGACAGAAGTGACGAAGAGTGAGCCCCCGGTTCCTTCCAGCAGCATCCTGTCCTGATGACGGTGAGACGGTGACACTCTTCTCCACACGTCAGAGCTTGAGACATAATTCATCTGGCATTTCCCTCGTAAGGGAAGTCTTCCAGTATTTAGTTCAGTCGTTTAGGACATTAAAAATGTTGTAGACTCAATGTAGAGGCTTTGACTGTCCTGAACTATGGGAAGCCCGTGACCAGGAGTGGAACTGAGTATGAGACAACTTCTGTTCCCAGGATATTCCTCCCACCAGACGCTCAGGCACCCTCTCTCCCTCCTCCTGACACAAGCGGAGGCGGTGAGAGGTACCACAGGACAGTGCAAAGTCCATCTGAGGGTAGCTCAAAACACACTCTTTTTAAAAAATATATTTTTAATTGTTTTTTAAAAATATATATTTTATTGATTTTTTACAGAGAGGATGAGAGAGAAACATCCATCAGCTGCCTCTTGCACACACCCCCACTGGGGATGTGCCCACAACCAAGGTACATGCCCTTGACCGGAATCAAACCCAGGACTTTTCAGTTCGCAGGCTGATGCTCTATCCACTGAGCCAAACCGGTTTCGGCTTTTTATTGGTTTTTTGTTTTTTGGGTTTTTTTTACAGAGAGAAAGGGAAAGGGATAGAGAGTCAGAAACATCAATGAGAGAGAAACATCTATCAGCTGCCTCCTGCACACCTCCTACTGGGGATGTTGATCGGAATCCAACCTGGGACCTTTCAGTCCACAGGCCAACGCTCTATCCACTGAGCCAAACTGGTTAGGGCTCAAAACACACTCTTTGTAGCAGAGTACACGGTGGCTGCATCTATGGAGGGAGTGGTGCGATCTGCCCCTTCCTTTGGGAAGGCGGCTTCTATAGAAAGGACAGTTGCTGCTACCCAGCGGTACTGAGTATCCTTCTCAGATCCCACAGCTCAGCTACTCACCTTCCACTCAACGGCATTTACAACGGACTTCAGGGCCGGGATGCAGCCATGAGCAGGCCATGATGGGGGGACTAGGGAAGGGGGCCCGGCAGAGGGGGAGCAGGTGGAGAGGCCCAGGTAGAGGGGGGTGTGGCGAGGGGAGTCCAGGGCTCGGAGGCACGGGAGACTGCTTGGCGTGCAGCCAGGGCTAGGTGAGCATGGGATAATGGGTGGGGGCACTGAAGGCCATGAAAAGGCGGATGTTTACATTTTGTTTCTATTTCGTTTATAACTCACTTTTATAATGAGATACATATTTTCCGGCGCATAAGACAACTTTTGAAACAAAAAAAATGTCAACCGAAAATCGGGGGCAAAAGACCAAAATGGCACAAAAATTACCTGCAGATCTTTTCTTCGAAGTGGGGGGTAGTCTTACACAGCGAATATAGGCCTCAACCTATGTTTTAACTGTAAAATTAGGGGGTCGTCTTATACACCAGAAAAATACGGTAGTCTACATTAGAAATATCATACGACATTCTCCAAACAGAACCTGGTGACTAAAACTTTGGGACAACCCGTAATAAAAATAAATGACCAACACCTCACTGTAACTAAACTGCCATTACATTAACCCTATAAATACACCTGGGGCTTAGATTCCCCCCAAAACAAGGCACGTTTCGGGTCATGGCACTCACGCACTCGGCAAGTCCATTTGGAGCACGTGCACACAGTAGGCACCAGGCTAGCGGAACGGAGCCTGGTGTGTGCAGTTTGTGGCGTGAGGAGGAAGACAAAATCAAATCCTTGAAATGACTCTGGATGTGCCCGCTGTGGGGAGGGCTGGGCTGTGGACGGGCAAGACGGCAGGAGAGATTGGGAGGGACACGCCTGGGGCCCCTGTCCGTGTGACTCTGACCAATGTGCAGCTGAGCGTGGACCTGAGGGAGGACCAGGGCAGGCGGAGCTGGGAGACGAGCTTCTAGGAAGAGGGAGCAGCATTGCTGAGCGCTGGAGTGGGAGAGGCCTTGGCATAGTTGGAGGAGGTATGGTTGGAGGAGCAGAAGGGGTTGTTGACATTGTAGTTGGATAATTTCTTTTCTTAAAAACAATAACAAAAAACAAAAACACAAAAAGCTCACCTGAGGTTATGTTTATTGATGAGAGAGAGAGAGAGAGAGAGGGAGAAAGAGAGAGAGAAAGAGAGAGAGAGAGAGAGAGAGAGAGAGAGAGAGAGAGAGAAACATCTATTAGTTGGTTGCCTCCGATATGTGCCTCAACCAGGGCTCGAACCCACAACCTAAGTATGTACCCTGATGGGGGAGGGGGGGAGAGAAAGAGAGAGAGAGAGAGAGAGAGAGAGAGAGAGAGAGAGAGAGAGAGAGAGAAACATCTATTAGTTGGTTGCCTCCTATATGCGCCCCAACCAGGGCTCGAACCCACAACCTAAGTATGTGCCCTGACGGAAGGACCACTCCAGCCACCTGAGCCGCACCAGCCAGGGCTGGGTAGCTTCTGGTTGGGCTGTCCTGTGCATTATAGGATGTGTAGTAGCATCACTGGCCTCTACCCACTAGATACCGGTCACGCTCTCTCCTCACCCCAGTTGTGAGGAGCTCCAGGCATTGCCAAATGCCCCCTGGGGGACAGCACGGCCCCCCGTGGAGAAGGACTGGGCTGGAGCCTCAGGCAGGGCCGGGGAGGCCGCGGTGAGTAAGGTGCCTGCCTGTCATTCTGAGCCGGCGAGAAGGCGCGGGAAGTTTCACACAGCAGAATCACATGATTCCCGTCACACTGCATGCTCTCTTTGAACTTGCCTTTCCAAGGTTACCCGGGGACCATGGTCCCTACTGTTCTGACTAGAACCCGTCAGTTCCAGTTGATGTTCAGCTTGTGCTTCTGCATCCACGTCTCACCCTGGCTCCGGCCCTGGGGTACCTTCTGCTGATTCAGGCCGCAGCCGCCCCCGGGCCTTCCTTGCTGTAAGCGGGCGGCTCGGCAAGTCCACGGGCTGAAACGCACTGTGCTCACTGTGAAGTGGGAATCCCCGCCTCGTAGGGCTGCTGAGAGTAACCGGGTGGGTCACCGTGTCCGGGCACAGTGTCCGGGCTCAGTGGCACTCTGCAAACCCTACGAGCAAGTGACCGTGGCCCCTATTGTTTTGACTAGGAGGAAGCAGTGTGCCTCTGGGGACAGGCATGGAGGTGTGCCTCTCAGATCTCGCTCCAGGAACCATCTTGCTGTTCAGCTGCCAAGAGTGAGGTTACTGCCTCGGGCTCCGTGGGGTTTTAGCAGAGGTCATGCTCTCTTCGGGACAGCATGGCTATTGGGGCCCCATGCAGGGCTCCTCCCAGGGGCAGCCTGGCCCCAGTGCCCCCTGGTGGTGGCCAGAGGCAGACCTGCAGCGGTCAGAGGCTCTTCTGCCCACTCCCCAGTTCCAGTCTCTTTTCTATAATATCTCACAGACATCGCTCCTCACCGGGCCTCAGCACCTGTGAGACAGGAGAGGCTGGGAGACACACCTCTCTACCTATTTGCTTCGCCCTCTGCCGGGAACTTTCTCCTCTTCCTGCGCCTTCCAATCCCCATTCATCCTCCAGTCCCAACGCCAATGTCACTTCCTTTGCAGAGTTTTCAGGAAATTCTTATCTTTATCGCTCCTTCCTCGGTGTTGCTACAAAGTCTTGTTTATGCCTCCATTCCAGAGAAGGGAAGGAAGTAGTGTTGGTTAGACTTACCGCAGGCCGGGAACTGTACTAGATCCCCCTGATTTCACCCCAGCCTGGGAGGTGGCATGGGCTTTCCTGTTTTGTAGATTAAGGCTCATCTGCAGTGGTCTGTATTCCAGCGTGATTTCTCATTTCTGTTTGGCCAAAGACCCCTTTATTTTTACTACGCAACAATATGCGTCTCATGCATTTTACTGTACTTTATCTGATTGCACTTCTAATTTTTGAGAGTGGACGTGCCCTCTCCGTTGCTTTTATAGGCAGATATAGAGTCTGCTTTAGTGTAATATTATGTAGTCAATGTTTAACAGATTAATGAATGATGGCCCGATTGCTCTACGTCAGTGGTAAAAGATGCACCTTGAATGATGGATAAAAAGCATGGGAATGTGACTAAGGGAACCATGCACAGCAGAGCTGCTCTGGTGCTGTCAAACGCTAGGATTCGAAAAAGTAAAAAAACCTCTGGGTTCCACGGAGGCCATGGGGGGAAAGCCAGGGCAGCTGGGCCTGAGGCCAAATGGAGAAACAGATCGGGCTTAAGGTCCAAGATGCCGGAGCCAGGTGATCTGCAGGAAACTGCTCCAGGAGGAAACAGTCAATAGGACTGCAGAGCTGGCACAGAACGGGAAATGGGGTGACTGCAGAGGCGGAGGTGGGAGGCCTCCTCCGCTACAGGAAACTCTCCTGGTCTTTTTCTTTCAACGAGCCCGGAGCCCGGTGTGTTATCTTTATTTTGGCTCCCAGGTTTGAGACATCTGACATAAACTAATTGCTGAGGGCCCGACTACCACTGTGAGCTTCGGGCTTGGCAAACCCAAGGGCCATGGTCGGCAAACTGCAGCTCACGAGCCACATGCAACTCTTCCACTGGCCTGTGGGAATGAAAAATTGGAGAGCTAGAACAATGATATCTATGATTCCTTCCTAAAAAGAAATCTTGTGATTCTCTAACCCACAGCAGGGGGGAGGTTGGTGGGAACGAAGGGGCACCCCTGCGAGGGCTGGATCTGGGAGGTCTAGCTTGTATGGTTGATGTGATCCTATTCTAGCCATTTGATGCCCTGCAGATTTGCAGCAAGGATCCAGGTAAACATCGCCACCTAGTGGTAAGTGATTGAACTTTCCACCCATCCATCCATCTAATACTGTACTTAAAACCTGTCTACTATGTGACAAGTACTATTTAACTGCAGTGAACAAGAGAGACTGTAATTCTAAGCCCTGGTGAGCTTTACATTCTCATGGGGGCCAGACGAACCTTAGGCTGAACCGTGGTGCTGTAGCCCTCAGCCACTGATTTAGTTCAGAGGTCTCAAACTTGGAAGCCAAACATAAAGATAATACACTGAGCTAGTAGCTCCCCTCTTTTTTAAAGGTGAATTTTTTTTAAAAAAATATATATTTTATTGTTGTTTTTTTTTGTTTTTTGGGTTTTTTTTTTACAGAGAGGAAGGAAGAGAGATAGAGAGCCAGAAACATTGATCAGCTGCCTCCTGCACACCAAGCTACATGCCCTTGTCCAGAATCGAACCCGGACCCTTGAGTTTGCAGGCCAACACTCTATCCACTGAGCCAAACCTGTTTCAGCTGAAATTTTGTTTTAATAAAGAAAATATAAATACATTATAATGAGTAAAGGAACTTCTGAATAAGCCAACTTGCAAGTGCCTTTGTATTTGTTAACTACTTTATACTATCTCAAGTATTTCCCTTTTCCTCAATTCTTAAAATTTCCAAGGCCAGCTGCTGATTATTTAATCTACTTGAGTAGTTTTCTTATGTTATTGAACATCATGGGGAAAATATTAAAAAGTGCAAATTAAACACTTTATTATTAATCAACATTCTTACCATACTCTGGCTCCATTTTGGATGTTGGCTGAGAGATCTGGCTCAGGGTTCCCCCTTACATCAGTCAGCTCTGGTCTTAAGGCAATCCTGTCAGACAGGCCACTGCTGGCAGGTCCAGAACTGGCAGGTCCAACCCAAAGGCACCTGCCCGCCACATGCACTTCCAGGAATTTTCCTAAATTTCTTCACACAGCCCAGAAGAATATTATTTCTCAAGTCCAACAGCTAATTTTCCCCAGGTTTAAATCTTAGGATAACTCCATTATCCAACGAAATGCCTATGGTGTGTGCATGAAAACAAATATAAACAAGCATAACAAACACACACACAAAAAAGGCAGAAAAGGTATCCCCTCTTTCTACTATAAGTTCCAAGAAGAGTTTTGTGATATGTGTAGTTTCACACCCACTTCTCAGTAAAAAGATCTGTTTTCCTCATTTGATAGCCAATGCCAGCACTATATGTCCATATTCTTTATTTTTTATTTTTTTAAATATATCTTATTGATTTTTTACCGAGAGGAAGGGAGAGGGAGAGAGTGAGAAACATCGGTCAGCTGTCCCTTGCATACCCCCCACTGGGAATGTGCCTGCAACCAAGGCCTTTGACTGGAATCGAACCTGGGACCCTTGAGTCCGCAGGCCGATGCTCTATCCACTGAGCCAAACCGGTTTGGGCTCCATACTCAGTAATTATCACAATGACTCTATGTGGCTCCTTCAAAAATGTCATGTCCACCTGGAACTCAGGATGTGACCTTCCAGAAAGCCAGGACAAGGGAAATAAGGAAGCCCAGACAGAGAGGTGGACAAACTGG
The DNA here is from genome assembly GCF_014108245.1 of Pipistrellus kuhlii. NCBI lineage: Eukaryota > Metazoa > Chordata > Mammalia > Chiroptera > Vespertilionidae > Pipistrellus > Pipistrellus kuhlii. Next base: position 54,745,566 of record NW_023425595.1, on the reverse strand, counting down.
ACGAGCCATTTACAGCAGATATGGAAGGCTACCTCCCTAAAGAGAACATCCAGGCCTCAGTTGTGTTTCAGCTTCAGGCCCAGAAAAGCAGCCACACCAGGCGGGCGACACCAGGGCCAACTGCAATGACCTTGCCCTGGTGCTGACCAATCAGTAGAGACCACACCTGAAAGAGCACACCTGGAAAACTAATAACTACGCTGCTAGAACCCTCCCTGAGACCTCCCTAATATGAGAGAGAGAGAGAGAGGCCTCAAGACAAAGAACCCAGCACCCAGCACCCTCTCTCCCTCTGGGAAGCAGTGCCATTCCCTTCCCTCTCTTCTTCCCCCATAGGCACACAGCTCCCAAATTATTTTTTTTTAATTTTTAAAAATATATCTTATTGATTTTTTACATAAAGGAAGGGAGAGGGATAGAGAGTTAGAAACATCGATGAGAGAGAGACATCGATCAGCTGCCTCCTGCACGCCCCAGGATCCTTCAGTCCAAAGGCCGACGCTCTATCCACTGAGCTAAACCAGCTAGGGCACAGCTCCCAAATTCTAAGGGTCCCCATGAGACATGTGCAACCAGGGGAACAGTGGGCAGAAACAGCTCATCCCAGGGGGCTAATCCCCAGAAGCTGTCCCCAAGCTGCCTTTCTCTGACTCCCCAGCAGCCAAAGCAGCCCAGCCTAGGCTTTTGTTACTTTTATGCTAAGCCTTTCCTTGTTTTACTGTCCCCGGTGTTAATACATGTCCCCCTCACAGTCACCTGGTCTCATGCTGTGAAATGCTTCCTACATGAAGTAGGCTCAGTCCAGTAACCTTTGGAAATGGAGTCTTTGCAGATCTAATCAAAGAAAGGGTTGAAATAACATCATTCGGATTAGAGTGGACCCTAACTTCAGCAACAGTGTCCTTACAAGACAAGCACAAGACACAGGGAGACACAGAGAAGATGAACCAGAGATTGGAGCAATGGGCTTGTCGGCCAAGGAAGGCTGAGGACTGCCTGTGACCCTCTGAAACATGGCACCCAGCATAGCGAATGTTTGAGAAAAATAAGAGAAATAAGCCAGTCACCCTGAACTTCCACCTACCCCAAAGCCCTGCCCTTCAGCCCTGGAGCCGGTCACAAAATCCTCTTGGGAGAGGGGCCTTCCCTGTACTTAGAGGGAAGGTGTGTCCTTATCTCTGAAGACAAAGGGACACCAAGAACCCAACAAGCCTGGCTTCACCCAGCGTCCCCAGTTCACTACACGCACGACTAGTCCTCCTTGCCCTATTGTACCTTTCCACTCTTCATCAAACCCGACAAAAACACTGACCTATGGACCAGGGGGTCACAGTTTAATTCCTAGTCAGGGCACATGCCTGGTTGTGGGCATGCAGGAGGCAGCTGATCAATGATTCTCTCTCATCATTGATGTTTCTATCTCTCTCTCCCCCTCTCCCTTCCTGTCTGAAATCAATAAACACACACACACACACACACACACACACACACACATATATATATATATATATATATATATATATATATATATATATATATATATATATTTTTTTTTTTTTTTTAATGCACAAGTTTAACCATCTCTTCAAGTCTTCATTTCCTTATGAAGGCTCCTGTACCACATAAAACTTACGTGAAATAAATGTGTGTGCTTTCCTCTTTGTCAGTGTAAGTTTCTTACACACCCAGGGACCCTACAAGGGCTGAGAAAAACTTTTTGTTCCCCCTCACCAGCAACCCCCAGAAGCTCAGAGAGAGGCGTGGGACCGTCCCTGCCTCAGAGCCTACAGCAAGCAGTCAACCCGACTGTCACTTTGATGTCAGCCCTCTGGCCTCCTGCGTGGCCAGAGGATACATTGATGTTCCCTTGAGCCATCCAGTGTGCAATACTCTGTCACGTCAGCTCTAGAAAAATAACATACTCTACAAGGTAGACACTAGGTCGTTTGCCCAGAGTTACACAGCTGCTGTGTCAGGGACCACTGGTGACCTATCTGGATCCATCCTCTCCTTGTTCTCTGCCAACAGGGCCACGAGGTATTGGGGCTGCTAATGTGTCTGTTGTGCGGTGGTGAGAATGGCACCAGGCATGGCCAAGCTTTCAAGAAGGAGAGCGCACCGGGTCCTCGTCCTAACGGTTTTAAGGGTGGAGAGGTAAGGGGGTTCCGGGGAAGATCTTATACAATAGAATATTCAGCAGCTTTCTGGGAGGGTCCTGTTATAGCCAGGGTCTCCACTGATTGATGGGTCAGCACCAGGGAAGGGGCATTAATCAGTGCAGCTGGTCCTGGTGTGTCACTTGTCTGGTTTTGCTGCTTTTCTTGGCCTGGAGCTGAGACAGCTGAGGCCTAGATGTTATCTCTAGGGAGGAAAGGTCAGGGGATTCAAACCGCATGACCAGCCATATGCTAGGGAGGAAAGGTCACCTGGGGAGGAGGTCCCACCTACAACTGTCCTTTGCTGGTGACATGTCCCTGGCTCATCCTGGGTGTGCTCATGTCTGTCTAACTGCCTGCCACACGTCCATCCTAAACACTACATTCCTCAGCCATGGGCGGTCCATGAGAGAAGAGCAGAAGTCACTGGAAGGACTCTTCAGGGCAGTGGTCCTCCACCTTCCTAATGCCGCGGCCCTTTAATACAGTTCCTCATATTTTGGCGACCCCCAACCATAAAATTATTTTCGTTGCTACTTCATAGCTGTGATTTTGCTACGGTTGTGAATCATAATGTAAATATCTGTGTTTTCCGATGGTCTTAGGCTCTACAGCAGCGGTTCTCAGGCCATCGGAAAACACAGACATTTACATTACGATTCACAACCGTAGCAAAATCACAGCTATGAAGTAGCAACGAAAATAATTTTATGGTGGGGGGTCGCCACAGCATGAGAAACTGTGTTAAAGGGCCGCGGCATTAGGAAGGTGGAGAACCACTGCTTTGGAGGAAACGGAATTTCCCTGCTGCCAGCACCCTGGATGTCAGGATGTCAGGACTGGAGCTCCCGCAGGCGCAGAACCTGGGGGTGGGCCAACTGAGGGAAGGAGCTTAGGCTCCCGATGGCTGGAGAGTTGCCAAATCAACCCTGAGTCTCTTCATCACGGGAGAAGCATAACATCCATCAGGCTTTGTTTATAACACCTGCGTCCAGGTGAGACCTGGGCCGAATTACAACTGCCGCTGAGCGCCAGAACCAGGGTGTGAATTAAACATGCGCGATGCTGAACCTCACATCCCGTCAGTCACCTCGCCAGCTTTCCCACGGGAGGACCACGAGGTCTGGGAACGAGCCTGGCTCTGCCCCGCCTCATCCATAGAACAATGCGTCCTGAGTCATCGCTCTGACCGCGTGGATGAGTCATGGGCTAGTCCAGGCCCTGGGCCACAACACAGCAGGCACAGAGCCAAGGCGGTGGATGTCCCAGTGAAGGGCGGAATGTGGTTGTTAAGAGCTTACGTCCGTGGAGGGGGTGTTCAGTGGTGACAAGTGCCAGGAAACAAAACCACACGGAGACGTTGGCGCGGGAGCGCGGGGAGAGGGGGTTCGGCTTTTGTCAGGGAGGCAGGGGAAGCCCCAGCGAGGAAGGTGGCGTCTGAGCCAACACCTGGAGGAGGCAAAGATAAAGACAACGGGGGCCGGAAAATATTCATACTTTCCTCCCGCCTTCTCAGTCCTTCCAGGCTGGGCTGACAACCAAATGCCCAGCGTAACCGGAGAAAATCCAGATTGAACACATGCACATGCGGGATTCTCACAGGCATGGCAATTCCATGAGAAGCCCAAAGACTGGAAGGTGACGTTGGGTATGTAAGACATTTTTGGACAAAGAAGAAAAGGGGGAGGGGTTAGATGTCAGAGGTGAGAACGGGTGATTTGCAGGTCGTTGAGGAAGAGGGGGTCGCACAGAGCAAGGAAGCCCTTCCTGGGTGAGCTCAGGGGGTAGGCAGCTCACAGGCCCCTGCCTGCAGCCCTCTCATTAACCACACTTAATTCACATTAGGCGAAGGCGGCATCCCAGAATCTCCCAGGTTTCTCTGTATCTGCTGGGCAGGAAAGGGGGGAGGGGGTGCTAAGCATTATTTCTTAGTCTTATTTCTTTTTAAAAATATATATATTTTATTGATTTTTTTTTACAGAGAGGAAGGGAGAGGGACAGAAAGTCAGAAACATCGATAAGAGAGAAACATCAACCAGCTGCCTCCTGCACACTCCCTACTGGGGTTGTGCCCACAGCCAAGGTGCATGCCCTTGACCGGAATTGAACCTGGGACCTTTCAGTCCGCAGGCCTACACTCTATCCCCTGAGCCAAACCGGTTCTGGCCTGAGTCTTATTTCTTCATAGACAGCTTGAAATCAATATCCCCGAAGGGCAGACCCGGCATGGCAACACTGTGGTCCCTTCAAGATGTGTGGATCCCAAGGGGGCGTTTTCCAGGCAGAAGCAATCCCAAGCTCCAGGACCGCCATCGGCTTCCATCTCCCAATGTGGGAAACACGATCATCAGACAGAGGGACCCCGAACATCCCTCAGAAACGTACCGAGTCCGGCGGCAGCATGTCCAATCAGAGGACCGGCCACAACCTGCCTGAACAGCCCTCCCACCTGTCAGGGGCTCCCAACGCCAAACTCCCAGGCAGGAATCTCTCCGCCCACCGTCCAGAGGCTGAGAGGTGTGATGGGAGAGGGAAAGGAGCGGGGAGAAGAGGGTTCTGAGATCAAATAAGCTTAAGACACCGGCTTTAAACAAAAGATAAACAGGGTTTACTCACAGCGGCCCTTCTCGGATCCTTTCACTCGCCGAGTGGACGGCGGTGGTGTGAACGTGAGCGGTGGCGTGCACACTCCCCGCGTTCTGCCGGGGCGGCCTTGCTGGAGGGAGCACCTGGGGAGGCCACGGGACCCAGTCTGAGAGCTAATACTCGATGCCAGGGGCTGGCGAACTTCTGTAAGGGCCAAGCAGTCAATACTGGAGGCCCTGGGGCCACAGGGCCTGTTGCATCTTGTATATCAGAGGTCGGCAAACTCATTAGTTAACAGCGCCAAATATCAACAGCACCACGACTGAAATTTCTTTTGAGAGCCGAAAACCGACTTCTGCGCAAGGGCCATGAAGTTTCGATCGCACTGTACGTGCGCGCCCACACGTGGTGTTTATTATTATTATTATTTTTTTAAATAAACCTTTATTGTTCATATTATTACAAAAGTTCCTCATTTTTTTTTCCCCTCCACCAGGTTCCCACCCCACCCTCCGCCCTTTCCCCACCCCCCATTGTCCTCATCCATAGGTGAAGAGCCACACTCAAGGGGCCGAAGAGCCGCATGTCGCTCCTGAGCTGCAGTTTGCCAATCACTGATTCTATATGATTCTGCCATTCTGCCCTGAAGGCAGCCATAGGCAATATGTACCAGGAAATGATAGGCATGGCTGTGTCCTAATAAAACTTGGTTTCTGGAACTGAAATACAAAGGTAATGCAATTTTCACTAGTTGTAAAATGTTTTTCTTTTGATTTTTTTTTTTTTTTAACCATTTGTAAATATAACAGGCACTCTTAACTCACTGGCCGTGCAAAAACAGGAAGTGGGCCAGATCTGACCTGGAGGCAGTGTACCAGTACTTTGCCAGCCCTGATAGCAATTGTCAATTCAAATGGAATATCAGCTTTAGAGAGCTGTACTATTATCCTATTCTTTGCTTAATTAGTACTTTTTAAAAAAATGCATGCTAATGATACACTGCTTAAAGTCACAGTGCTGGTGATTTGACCAAAAATAAAATAAAATAAAATAAATAAGGTGGTTGCAAAGCATATTCCCAAATGTGCGGCAGAAGGTTATTCAGAAGAAAAACCACATTTTTAGACATAGCTCCTTCATAATTACTTCTTTTTTTAAAATATATTTTATTGAGTTTTTACAGAGAGGAAGAGAGAGGGATAGAAAGCTAGAAACATCAATGAGAGAGAAATATTGGTCAGCTGCCTCCTGCACACCCCCCACTGGGGATGTGCCCACAACCAAGGTACATGCCCTTGACGGGTATCGAACCTGGGACCCTTCAGTCCACAGGCCGACACATAATTACTTCTTCATAGAAAAATGGAGTTTAACGCTGCACTTGTATTCTAATTATACATTGATAACAAAACCACTGGGAAAAATTGGCATATATTTTTCTAGTATTGGTTTTTAATTTTGCCTCTATGAATAATTTCTAAAAATCTAATGACCATTTCTTTCTAGAAAGCACTCAATAAATGCTTGTTGAATGAATCCCTTATGTTAAAAGGGGAACATTTGCAATCAGCCTGGCCTTAGGCAAAATTGTCATAAAATTTACCTTGAACATTATTATATTTTTAATAAAAGAGAATAACAGCCCTAATCAGCTTGACTCAGTGGATAGATCATCGGCCTGCAGACTGAAGGGTCCCAGGTTCGATTCTAATCAAGGGCATGTACCTTGGTTGAGGGCACATCCCCAATAAAGGGGTGTGCAGGAGGCAGCTGATCAATGTTTCTCTCTCATTGATGTTTCTAACTCTCTATCCTCTCCCTCTCTGTAAAAAAAAAAAAAAAAAAATAATAATAATAATAATAATAATAAATTTTTAAAATCAATAAAATATGTTTTTTTAAAAAGAGAAAAACTAACAGCAGTTTATATGTTACATATATAAACTTCATGTATAGATGGGAGAGACCCCGGGGAAACTATGTATTAATAACTCCCTGAGACGGATTAAGCCACTGGCTTATATACCATCTTTGGCTGAAGACAAAAGGAATAAAAAGGACCCCGGCCAGGGTGGCTCAGTTGGTTGGACATCGTTCCATGCACCGAAGGGTTGGCAGTTCAATTTCCCAGTCAGGGCACATGACAAGGTTGGGGTTTGATCCCTGGTGGGAAGCTGGGGTGGGAGCAGCCAATTGATATTTATTTAGCTCTCTCACATTGGTGTGTCTGTGTTTCTCTCTCTCTCCCTCTCCCTTCCAGTCTCTCTAAAATTCAATAGAAATACCTTTTTAAAAAGGGCAGCCCTAACCAGTTTGGCTCAGTGGATAGAGCGTTGGCCTGCGGACTCAAGGGTCCCAGGTTTGATTCTGGTCAAGGGCATGTACCTTGGTTGCAGGCACATACCCAGTAGGAGATGTGCAGGAGGCAGCTAATCCATGTTTCTCTGTTATAGATATTTCTTACTCTTTATCCCTCTCCCTTCCTCTTTATAAAAAAAAAATCAATAAAAGATATATATCTGTGTGTGTGTGTGTGTGTGTGTATATATATATATATATATATATATATATATATATATTTATTTATTTTTTTTTTTAAAGGGCAGATGCCCCAATTGGTTTGGCTTAGTGAATAGAGCCTCGACCTGCAGACTGAAAGGTCCCAGGTTCGATTCTGGTTAAGGGCATATACCTTGATTGTGAGCACATCCCCAGTAGAGGGTGTGAAGAAGGCAGCTGATCAATGTTTCTAACTATCTCTTTCCCTTCCTCTCTGTAAAAAATCAATAAAATATATTTTTTTAAAAGAAGTCTGCAATTAAAAAAAAAAAAAAAAAGCAGAAAAAGGTGTGGGAGAGGGAAACAGTTGAGGGAGGTTACCAGAGGAAGGTAAAGTTTGTTATAAGATCTAAGTTGGGGCCTTTTGTAATGATAAGACCCTCTTCTGATTCAGTCACCCTCTGCCTGGTGCAGAGGGAGAGAGAGACACCCTTACAAAAGATTTCCTTTATAAAAGTAAATGCTCCTTCCTAAAAGGTAACTCCTGCTGGTTTCAGAGCTGTTGTTTCTCAAAATAATCCTTATGCCAAAGAAGCACATTTTGGGGTTGCATATTCTGCTCCCCTTCACCCCAACACACTGAGGCCTGTCTTAGGGAAGAAAAAAAAAAAAAAAAAAAAAGTCTTACAAGAATGCTTACAGCAGAGGCTCCCACTCCAACCCCTTCTCCCTGCTGAGGTTCAAAGCCTGTCCCCTAAAGGGAAAAACTCGAGGTGGCTAGATAGCAATTGACAATTCAAACAAAATCTCAACTTTTACATCACCAATACTTTGCCTTACTTTCCTAAGACACATCAAACAAACAAGTACATATTCAACCTACCATGAAATGTTAGCCCTATATACTCTCACTGGCTTTGGGTCATTGCTCGAAAAGAGAAATATAATTTAGAGCACACACAGACTCCCAAGCCCAACCAGGGCATATAAAGTTCTTATCCCAGACAGAGCAACTCGACTGCAAATATAATAGAGAATGTTCATGGCCCCGAATTTCTCCCCCCTCCTCCCGGCATGCATCTGCTCCCCACTAGGGGATGTGATGTGATTCCGAAACTGTGCTCTTTCTGTTGATGGTTTGCAGGGAGCTGAGGGAGAGTCGGAGCTGAAAAAGAAACTAGACCTTCGTGTTCTCACATTACATTATACTTTCCAGCCGTTTGAAGTTGGTGTAACCCTTCACTAAGTACTTGGCAAACTTTAAACCATACATCTGTGAGGCTAGGGTGTGTGTGTTTTTTTTCCCTTCACATTACCTTTCACCTACTTTAAAATAAGCCACTCATTGTTCAAGAGGGAAAACTCAAATTTGTTTTTCCAAAGTAATCTATAATGGAGTAAAACATTGCTGGAAGGTTTGCAATTAACTAATTTACTGTGCAATAAATCTCAAAGGGAATGCAAGTTAATGAGGGATTCATTCTTCAGCCTTCAATATTTAGACCTCTATTTGCTTTTTTAAATTCACAAAATGTAAACTCTTTTAAGATTAGAAAAGCATATGAACCTGGTTTTCTAAATGTTTAAACTACACAGAAACATGTACAATTAAAGGGGGGAAAGTAATAGCGGACTTTCTTGTGTGTCTTGATTTGTTTTAAGTATTAAAATAATGGAAGAAAATGTATGGAAATAAGTTTGTTTGCAGTTTTTATTAGACTTAACTCTTAGTTTTGCCTCTGTTTTCCCAGATTTTATCACTAAGAGATAACAAAAACTATTTTAAATATGAGGCCTACTATGTGCCTACTATGTGCCTCATTGGTGCTAGATGCTAGATGTGATACAAGACGAATAACCCACTATCTTTAACTTTGACACAGACATTTGTATAGAATAAAATAGAAGCATTCCATTCGGGCTGCTGGGCCTCAATGACCTAACTTGGCTTGGTTTCCAATGCTCTTATAGTGAAGGGAACCGAAGTTTTGCCACCCTGACACTACCGTTTTGGGATATTGATTTTAAGCTGTTCATTAAGAAAGAAGACTCGGCCCAGGCCAGAGTGGCTCAGTTGGTTGCGCATCATCCCAGGCACCAAAAACGTTGCTGGTTTGATTCCTTGTCAGGACACATGCCGCGGTTTCAGGCTCAGTCCCCGGTAGGGGTGTGCAGGAGACAGCAGATGGATGTTATGCTCTCACATCGATGTTTCTCTCTCCCTCACCCTTTCCTCAGTCTAAAAATCAATTTTAAAAACATTAAAAAGAAAAAAGAAACAAAATCAGAAAGACTCTTTGACCCGCCCCACCTCTTCTGCCCACGAGATTCAGACAGAGAAACCTGGCTCAGGAAGGAGGTTCTAGGATGCTGCCTTCGCCTAATGTGAATTATATGCGGTAAATACGGAGGAGCCTGTGTCGCATCGTTTCTGAGCAAGGATTTTCCTGCATGTTCCCTTTTTCTTCAACCACCTGAAAACTGCCCATTCTCACTTCTGAAATCTAACACCCCGTCCCCCTCCACATTTTCCTTTGTCCAAAAATGTCACATATACCCAAGGTTGCCTCACTCTCCTGGGAATTTTCATGCTTATGTGAATTCACCATGCACATGTATTAAACATTTTCTTTCCTCCTGTTAATATGCCTCTGTTAATTTGATTATTTGGCCCAACTGGAAGAATTTAGAAGGTGAGAGGAAGGGTATTCTTTTTTTTTTTTTTTTTTTGAGCATTCACACACACCTTGCCCTGGAACCGTATAAAACTATTTGCAATTCTTCAAACATACTAACCCTTCTTATGCTTTTATGCCTTTACAAGCACTAATCTCTCTACTCGTAATGCCCTTTCCCCCTTGGAATACTTCATGAAGTTTTAGAAATCCTTCAAATTTCAACTCAAATATCATCTCCTCTTTAATTACTTCCAGACCCTCAGTTAAATACAAGTTAGTTGCCTTGCCATAACTGGTTTGGCTCGGTGGATAGAGCGTCGGGCTGTAGACTGAAAGGTCCTAGGTTCGATTCCGGTCAAGGGCATGTACCTTGGTTGTGGGCACATCCCTAATAGGGGGTGTGCAGGAGGCAGCTGATCAATGTCTCTCTCTCATAAAAATGTTTCTAACTCTTTATCCCTCTCCCTTTCTCTCTGTAAAAATATCAATATATATATATATATATATCTTTTTTTTTAATGTTAGTTGCCTTTTATCCTTGAATCTTCAGCACCCTAAACACATTTATATAAGGAGAATGATTTGTAATTATCGATTTCTGTTTCTGTCTAGGGTGAGCTTCTTGAGAGAGCAAGGGGTGGACATTCGCGATCTTTACACTCTCATCAATGATCCATCATGCATGGGACAGGCGATAATGAAAGTGCAAGGGGAGCACTGAGGAATGAATGACGTTCTCTTTCTGATTGTTGGGGGGAGACTTCCCAGGGGAGGTGACACTTGGCTTTGACCAGGAATTTCTCAGGGGTTCCAAGTAAAGAAAATAGCTTGTGTGGAAGCATGTGACTGACTGGACATGGAAGCCGATGAGGCTTTTAACGAGGTTGTGAGAAGACTGAAAGGTCCCACATGACCTGCTCCAGAGTTTGGCAGCAGCATAGTGGACAGTCAGAAAGGTGATGCGACTAGATGTAGGGGGACCCATCAGGAGACCATTCTCAGAGTCTAGGTATGAATAGGTCACAACTTGAGCCCTAACAGGTTTGGCTCAGTGGACAGAGCATCGGCCTGCAGACTGAAAGGTCCCAGGTTTGATTTCGGTCAAGGGCATGTACCTTGGTTGTGGGCACATCCCCAGTAGGAGTTATGCAGGCGGCAGCTGATCATTGATGTTTCTAACTCTCTATCTCTCTCCCTTCCTCTCTGTAAAAAGTCAATAATATATATATATATATATATATATATATATATATATATATATATATATATATATATTTTTTTTTTTTTTTTATAGATCACAACCTGAAATAAGATGTAGTAATGGGGGTGGAGAACAACATGAAGGTTAAAGAAATATGTAGGGGAATAGAGTTGAGACTTGATTGATATGAGGCTCTTTTCAAAGAATGAAAATAATTTGATATGAGGTCAAAGATAGGGTTTTAAGCACTGAGTTGTATAATGAGATTTCTAATTGAGAAAGATCACTAGCCGCTGCTGTGTGAAGAGCAGATGGGATGAGGGGTGCAGGCAAAAGAGAAGGGCCATTTAGGTTGGGACTATTACCAGTCCAGTTTCAGCTACATTGTGTGTATTCACATACATATTTCTTTGGGTTCAGGGAAGAGTAGGCTTTCTTTCAGACTACCAGTCTCTTTCCTGGCTCTTCACAACAGATTTTGGGGGGGCAGCCCATTGACTCAATTTTTACTCATTACACTGTTTCCATGGGGAAGTTATCCGAGTCCTACACTGATTTTCAAACACCTTTTTGGATCATGACCCATATGTAGTTTGGGACTGGCTGTTCTGAGAGATGTGGACAGGCAGCCAGGGCCTGAAGCACCTTGAGTACCAGCCTTAGTGAATTCACAATAAAGATAAACAAACAAGCAATGCTGTGTAGCTGGAGAAATCACCACTTTGCTCATCACATGAAATGTATACCATTCTACTTCCATTCGGTGATTACTACCAACTTGCTCGTCGGTGGAAACAGATCACAGCGCTCACAATGCTTCAGCTGCCTGCCAATAAGTCCAGAAGCTATCCATTTCTAGTAAAGAATGAAAAGTATCTGATGACGGGAAATCACAGCATTTGTGCTGTGCAAGCGAAAGGATGATGATATGCGAAATTGAAAGTCAGGGAGAAACAGGTAAACACAGAGGTTACAACCTCAAGAAAATGCCTTCCATTGTCTTTAGGTTAAATATTTTAAAAAGAGTGTTTGACATCACTGCACAAAACAGTATCAGAAGAAGGAATTGTAATTATACACACTGTTTACAATTAAACTCTCTCCTGTTCTCTGTGAGACAATCAATATTGACTTAATTGTATAGTAATGTATACTTACAAGGCTTTTCGGATGGCCCAAGGAGCAGGTTCTTAGGCATTTATCCATCCCCCGGGAACGCTGGAGGTGAAATGGAGGAACTGATGATGATTGAGTCCAAGAGACGGTCTCTAGACTCCAGGGCCGCCCTTGGAGCTAGACAGTGAGGCTGGTTAGTTTTGCTCATGAATACAGAATTTAGATCCAGAAAACCCAGAAAGACAACACAGAAGCTGAAGCTGAAAACTGAGCCGTTCAAAGGAAGTTTCAACCAAAAGGCTAGACCTGGAGAGGAAGCTGTGCACAGGGTCAGGAGCAGATCCCGAGCCCCCGGGGGTCCAGGCAGGCCCATGGGTACCAGGTTCTCCATCGTGGCACGGGGCAAATTTGAGCTTGGATGTCCCCCGCGAAGGTTCATAATGGAGGAGGCAGCAAATGAACAAAGTCCAGGAGAGAGGAGTCTTTATTGTGACAAAGATAACTGGGGTGGGCGGAGAAAGTGGTCTGTGGTGGCTACTGACCGCAGGAATGAGGCTCCGTCACTCTGAAGAGACAGAGCTGGCAGGCTGTGGACTGCAGGGCCATTTGGGACATGAATGCAGAGAGGCCACAAAGAGAGACAAATACCAAAGAACAGCAGAACTCAGCTCTCAGGGCCATGTTGATGAATTTAGAGAATATTTTTTGAGTACTTATTGTGCTCCAGCCGCTGGACAAAACTTTGGGAATGCAAACGTGAACACGACATGTGGGTGCCGCCCTGTGCCACCGGGTTCTGTGTTCAGGAACGGAGGGCTGTTCCCCAGCTGCTGGGAGTGCTGTTGGCAGAAAGCCCTCAGCAGCCAGGTCCCCATCAGCACCGCCTGAACACTGAAGGCCACACCTCACTCCCAGAGGATCCCACATTGCATGGCTGATCAGAGCGGGGCCCACTATCCTCACCCCAACTTGGGACAATCCAGAAGTCATTCCCACTTCAGGACTGCCCAGTGGTTTGACCAAGGCCTCTGTTCAAACTGCATTGCTGTGCAACTTCTCCCTCTTCCCAACCTTCCCTTCTCTTCTTCCTATCCTTCCCTTCCTTTCTCCCTATCATTCCCTTCCCTTCTCCCTATCCTTCCTTTCCCTTCTTCCTGTTCTTCCCTTCCCTTCTCCCTATCCTTCCCTTCCCTTCTTTCTAACCTTCACTTCCCTTCCATGGGAATTGACCTCCAAAGCACTCAACCAGCCAACCCATTATTGGAGGAAACAGGTTCTTCAGTGGGGTCACAGGAAAGAAGTTTGGCGATAGTGGCGAGATCTACTGGAGGGAAAGTGACAAAGGACAGTACGTTCTCGGAGAGGCAGCGAGAGCGGCAGGCTATAGGGCAGTGGCTGTGTGGACTCCGGAAAGGAAGTCACAGAGGAAAAAGGAGAGACCTCCTCTGCCACTGCTCACTGCTCCCCTGGTCGCAAGCCTCAAGGGGCCCTGTAGCACTTAGGAGAAAAGCAGGCAGAAAGCACATGCCTGGAAGAAGGAAGGGCATGGGTGTGCTCCGAGGAGGCTCTTTGTCTAGTCTCCACGTGTTTCCTTGGGTTTGGGAAAGAGTAGGCTTTCTTTCAGACTACCAGTCTCTTTCCTGGCTCTTCCCGAGGCTATGCTGGTGCCTCCCCCTCCAATTCCTTTCCTGGGTCTTCCGGGGTCCACGCCCTTATCCTATACGGTCCTTCCTCCAGACTTTCCCAGGCGAGTCTCCTCCCCCTCGAAGGGTCACCATTTGGGCTCCTATTGTGCATGCCTCATAGTTCTGCTTGGTCCTTTGGCTCCCACTGTGCATGCATGCACTTAGGAAAAGGAATTCCCCTCACCGTTTTCTCCCTCCCCCATTAACCCAGCAGAATGATGCCAGTTACCCTGCCCCTTCCCACCCCCACCCCCCACCCCCCATGGCTGTAAAGCTGCCTTTCCCGCCCAGTCAACTAGGCAGGATGTTTTGCTCCACTTGGCGGAACGAGGGGCGGTTACTCCCTGGAACAACTGAGAAGTTAATCAGGCTTAATCAGATGCGGCTGGTTCCATTCGTTCCCTTCTCCTTTGTTAATGCCTAACTAATTGCCTACTCTAACAGCTCTACCGTAGACTCTGCCTCTGGAGAATGCAACCCAGCTGACACCAGAAGTCCTGACAACCTGAGCTGGGGTTTCGGAGCTGGCCCACCCACCACTCAGGTGGAAGTGAGGACCCTATCCCGGTGGCTGAAGGAGCACAGGCGGCCCCAGCACAGGTAGCAGTGAAATGGAATGGAATTTTTTGTAGATCAGTGGTCGGCAAACTGCGGCTCCAGAGCCACATGTGGCTCTTTGGACTCTTGAATGTGGCTCTTCCATAAAATACCATGTGCGGACGCGCACGTACATGCGTTTGAAACTTCGTGGCCCATGTGCAGAAGTAAGTTTTCGGCTCTCAAAAGAAATGTCAGTTGTTGTACTATTGATATTTGGCTCTGTTGACTAATGAGTTTGCTGACCACTGTTGTCGATGATATGCACTAGGTGTGATACATCAGGTGTTTGAGAAATATGAGGGAGGAGAGCAGTAACTTATGGGCATCTCTTGTTAAGCAAAGTGACATTTTGAAGAAAAGGGGAAAGGAAGGGGAGGGGAGGGGAGGGGAGGGGAGGGGAGGGGAGGGAAGGGAAGGGAAGGGAAGAGAACAAAGGTCAAGAGCGATTGAAGCTTGGTGTAAAGACTAGAGGCCCTTCTCTGTGGCATAGGAATAGGTTCTCAGTTGCCTGAGGTGGGACAGCAGAGAAAACCATGGACCAGATCCAGGACTTAATCATAAGAGGAACTGGGCTGGAAAAGAAGCTGGTCTGCTATCCCAAGATAGAGGCCCTGGTTGGGAAAGGGTAGGTCCCTCAGATGGGATGGGATTCAGATGACCTCAAAATCTGAAATCCCCAAATTCCTCCAAGCAGACTCTGCAGAAGGAGCCCACCCATCCTATGAGGAGTGAGGACGCCTTACTTGCTTGAGGACAGGGCAGAGGTGTCTCCCCTGAAGGCAGCCCTCTCTCCCTTCTCTCTCTCCAAAAGCTATACCTACCTAACATCTGGCTGGAAGGGTAGTAACTAGATTGAGTCACACTATAACACGGTGGAATCATGCTGACAAGGAAGGACAGGAACTGTCACAAAGAAGCTGCAAGTCCTGGGCAGCATGTACTTGCAGGAGCCAGGAGACTGCCTGAGACTGAGTTCAGGAGTTTTTTAACCTGGATCAAAATATAGAATGTAACCCTCTGGAAAAGACCTCAGAAGGTGTTGCTGATATGCTAATGGGATGGCTCCTGGATACAGAGGGAAAGTGAAGGCCACACTAAGTGAGGTAGACATGCCAAAAAGTGGGAGGATAGATTAAGAGGCTCAGAGAAATGGGCATGCTGGTGAGGATATGCCATGGAAGGCTGAAAAACCCATCGCCCTTCACATTATGTTCTATGGAAGAGCCAAAGGTATATCACTTACTAAAGCAAGGCAGAATGCACTGGCCATGGGGGCCCCAGCATCACTGAGGTCAAAGGTGGCTCTTCTCTCTAGGCCAGGGCTGATGGAGGAAGATGTCATCATAGAATAGGGGGTCACTGACAACCATGGAAATGTTCGGACCGCCCCCAACAACAGAGGCCAGGTGAAAGGACTTCGCTATTGAAAGGCAGGGGGACGCAGTTATTGTCATAAGTGCAAGATCAGAGGGGCAGCCAGGGAAGCCAGACCCACGAGAGTTATGGAGATGGCCCTAGCCGATTTGGCTCAAGGAATAGAGCATCAGCCTTTGGACTGAAAGGTCCCAGGTTCGATTCCAGTCAAGGGCACATGCCTGGGTTGTGGGCTTGATCCCCAGTAGGGGGCATGCAGGAGGCAGCCAATCAGTAATTCTCTATCATCATTGCTGAAACTGGTTTGGCTCAGTGGATAGAGCATCGGCCTGCTGACTGAAAGGTCCCGGGTTCGATTCCGGTCAAGGGCATGTACCTTGGTTGCGGGCACATCCCCAGTAGGGGGTGTGCAAGAGGCAGCTGGTCGATGATTCTCTCTCATCGATGTTTCTAACTCTCTATCTCTCTCTTCCTCTCTGTGAAAAATCAATAAAATATATATTTTTTAAAAATAATTCTCTATCATCATTAATGTTTCTGTCTTTCTCTCCCTCTCCCTTCCTCTATGAAATAAAAAGAGTTATGGAGATGGTTAAAAGAACATAGCCTCCTTGGAGGTAAAAGATGGGTATTAACAAGAAATCAAGGATGGATAAGTGGGAGGTTAAAGACAGCTTAATAAAAAATTACAACTCTTTGCCAAGTTTCTGAACCTGAACTAGTTTTCCAACTTGGAACCCACTGATCGAAAGCGAGGGCAGGTCCCCAAGAAGAAGGCCCAGCAATACCACGGTACATAAGCCTGGTAAAGATTCTCCCAGCCCAACACACCGGTGACCATGGACTCAAATGGCTGCACACTAGGGGGAGGTGTCACCAGCTATTTCAAGAACCACTGGACATTGGGTCTGATTTGAAATTGGTACTCAGTCCCTGAAGTTCACACTTTCCAAAAATCTATATAAGATGAACTCTAAAATTAAAAAAAAAAAATTTAATGGTAACTATGTGAGGTGATAGTAATGTTAATTACTTGATTGTGATGGTTATTTCACAATATATATGTATATGTATATTTTTTAATTATATATATATATATATATATATATATATATATATATATATATATTCATTCCTGGTCGGGTTGCTCAATTGGTTGGAGCATCATTCTGTGCACCAAAAGTGTTATGGGGTTTGATTCTGGGTCAGGACACATAGCTAGGTTGCATGTGTCCCTGGTTGAAGCATGTGCAGGAGGCAACCAATTGATATTTCTCTCTGTTTGTCTCTCTCTACTTCTCTCTCTAAAAATCAACAAAATCATATCCTCAGGTGAGGATTTAAAAAAATAGTGTGTATTAAAGAATATATACTATTTGTCAATCATACCTTAATAAAGCAAAAATTTCTTTTAACATTAAAAAAAATTTATTTCAGAGAGAGAAAGGGAGGAGAGATAGAAACATCTATGAGAGAGACTCCTTGACCAGCTGCCTCCTGCACACCCCCTAGTGGAGATCGAGCCTGTAACCCAGGCTTCTGTCCTATTTGGGAATTGAACCGTGACCTCCTGGTTCATAGGTTGGCATCAGCTGGATAGAAAAAAAAAAATTTAATTCTAAGTCTCTGTTTTGTTGTTGTTGTTTGTTTTTCCAACATTACTTTTCCTCAACTTGATATAATCCTGTATATTAGACAAGATTTGCAATTTCACTTAGAAATCAATTTGCAAAGGACAGGCAAAGGTGTAGGCCCTGCCTTTCAATGCAGAGATGCGATATTACTGACCCATCTGATGACCAGACCCTCAGAGAGCCAGAAGGAAACTTCCGGCAGTGAGTCAAACGTTCTCCCTTTATAACTAAGTCTCCGAGAATGGAGGAAGTAATCCCAGATCACAAAACAAATTAGGAGCAGCTCAAAGCTAAGTTGCAGATCTGCATGGTCTACCATATAATCAACTTGGGGGGTGGGGCAGTTGTTGACAAGACACTGTCTTACCCCCACACCTGGAGGATCTGTCATCCTCCCCGTGCACAGCTGGAGCTAGGTGGAGAGAGAACCTGGAGCCTGCATTGAGCAATCTTAGATTAAATCACTGTTCACTGGGTTTGAACAAGGACTCCAGCACGGTTATTAGCTAATCCTGCAAACGGCTGTTTTCAAAAGCAATGTTCGCCCGGAGAATCGCTGAAATACAAGCACAACCAACGCACGTATCACCTAACAGGAAACAAAGGGAGGGGAACGACTCCACCAACTCGTTTAGGGCTTCTAATTCCCCAGCCAGCCTGCAAGCCTGAGCCTGAAGCCACCCGGCTCTGCCCAGCTCCGCCTCCTCTGGCTCTCTCTCCAGAACATCTTCAGGGAGGGGCCGGTCTTATGCAAGTCTGATAACACTTTTCCAGCTCGCCTCTGGCTCCTGGATCCCGGCAGCCAGGCACGTGGAGGTGAGTGGAAACGTTTATAAAAAATTTTTTTCCCCCCAACCAACCAAGCAATAAAATTGGCCATGGACCCAAGCCTCATTCAAAGAGGGGATATTAACACCCAACTCAGTCTCACTTGAGAAAGAACTAACAGCTGAAACCAATTTGGCTCCGTGGATAGAGCGTCGGTCTGCGGACTGAAAGGTTCCAGGTTCGATTCCGGTCAAGGGCATGTACATTGGTTACGGGCACAACCCCAGTGGGAGGTGTGCAGGAGGCAGCTGGTCGATGTTTCTCTCTCATCGATGTTTCTAGCTCTCTATCTCTCTCCTCTCTATCCCTCTCCTTTCCTCTCTGTAAAAAAAAAATCAATAAAATATATTAAAAACAAAACAAAAAACTAACAAAGCTTTCTACTCTTTTCTGAGAACTCAGGGTTACTTGGCCTGACCTGAAAAATCTCAAGGAGATTTTCAGACTCAAGAAGATTCAACCCTCCAATGAAGCTGCTAACGGTAAGGAACTTGTAAGTTAAATTGTACCTTGCTTCTATGTGATCTTGATGCAAAGAAATCTTTCTAAATTTCACATCAGATCATGTGCCTCCCTTCGGTGATAGACGTGAGCAGAGCGAGGACCATGGGCCAGCTGCAGAAGGGCACCAGGTGGAAAGTCCCAGGTGCCTAGCAAAGGGCAGTTGTAGGTGGGACCTCACCCCCAGGGTGACCTTACCTCCCTAGCATATGGCTGGTCATGGGGTTTGGACCCTCTGCCCTTTCCTCCGTAGAGATAACATCTAGGCCTCAGTTGTATTTCAGCTCCAGGCCCAGAAAAGCAGCCAAACCAGATAAGCAACACTTACTCCAGGGCTGACCTCAGGCCCAGCAGCACTTCCTAGTGACCCTCTGCCCTGGTGCCAGCCAGTCCCTGGAGACACCTGGTTAGCTGTTGAATATTCTATTGAGATCTTCCCCTGGGACCTCCCCTAAAACCTCCCCCCTTCACCCTCAGGACTGAGGACCCGGTGGGCTCTCCCTCCCCGAGTGCCCCTCACCTCCACACCCCCCCCCCCTACGTTCACCCCCAGGCACATAACCTTCACTCCTCACTTCAAAACGCCAACGGCCCTTCCTTTGCCTCCACAACTTGTTTCCTCAGTCCATTTCTACAAATTACTTTTCCTACCTCGGTGACTTTCCAAATAAATGTTCTCTTCTGTTTGGAGTCTTGGCTCCGAATTCGTTCCTAGCCAGCATCCAAGTCCTGAGGCGGCGGAACCCAGGTCCTGTCTGACCCCCCTCACCCAGGGCGCTGGTGCCCTCGCTGCCCCAACACCTGAATGTTTTCTCTTCGCTTCAAGATAGAAATCTAGTCACTAAAATGTTATAACACAGGATTTCTTTCATGCTCTGACCCTCCAGCTTCCCTTTCCCAGGCGGTCTGCTCTCTCCCCACCTCTGGCCTCCGCGCCCTCTTCTCCCTCCACAGCCCCCTCCGCCTGGCCATCACCTGCCCAGGTTATTTCTGTGGGAAGGCTGCCCTGACCTCTGCAATGGGCTCTCCCGGTGCGTCCATAGGAGCCCCCCCTCCCCCTGCCCGTGTTCATTTGCTCATCTTCGCCATCAGACAGTAAGTTGTCTGACGGTTGTTTCTGGTTATTACCCCCCACCCCCTGTAGCTAGGAGCTGAATTAGATTGGAAATTCAGAATTTGGAAAGACACGACCGCTGATGGAGCAGCCACCAGTGCTAGGCACGCAGGAAATTTAGATTCATCTTTCTTCAATCCTCCCACGTCGCTAACATGTAAGGGCCAAATGGATAGAGCGCCGGCCTGCGGACTGAAGGGTCCCAGGTTTGATTCCAATTAAGGGCATGTACCTTGATTGCGGGCACATCCCCGGTAAGGGGTGTGCAGGAGGCAGCTGGTCTATGTTTCTCTCTCATCGATGATTCTGTCTCTCTTCCTTCCTCTCTGTTAAAAAAAAAACACAAAAAACAATAAAATATATTTAAAATACAAAAAAATAAAATAAAATGGAAGGGCCATTCCCCTCATTCCATGGATGGGGAAGTGAAGTCCCAGGAGTCCGGTGGCCGCAGCAGGGGACACCCCCCTGGCGGGAGCGCATCCGCCGCGGCTGGCACAGCGCCCTCGCCCGAGGCGGGCGGCGCTGGAGCCCCAGGGACCCCTAAGGAGGACCCCTCCCCAGGACCGGGCAGGAGTTGGGGTGCAGGCCCCGCCCCTGTAGGAGGACCCGGGGACACATCCGTTCAAGTGGCCCGACGGGCGTGGCGGATGGGATGTGGGAGAGGTGCTCACTGACCGGGCGTCGCCCACAAACCCGAGACCCGCGGTCCCCCCGCCAACAGCGAACGCGGGGCGCAGAGGGCGGGGGCCAGGCCGCGCGGGGAGCCCCCGGCGGAGCCCCCGGCGCAGCCCCCTGCGGGCCGCTCTCAGCCCGGCCGCTCGGCGCCCTGTTTGCCCGCGGCCTCCGGCCCCGCCGGGCGGTAAACAACGACTCCGCCTCAGAAGTTGCCGTGGAGGAGGAAGAGCCTGGAAGAGCCTTTTGGGTGGGATTGCCAAGCCCGAGCTTTTGAAGCTCCTCGGAGTTTACTTGACTTGCAGCCCGAAGTGCATCTTTTCCACCCGGCCTGGCCGCGGCTCAGGAATCCGGCTGCCGGGAGACGCGCCCTCCCCCCGAGCTGGGAGCGCTCTCCTCTCTGCCCCTCCGGCTCCTCCCTCCGGTGAAGCTGATCTGGTCCAGGCCAGCGAGCCCCCACCCGCGTGGAGCCCCCGCGTGGAGCCCCCCGCGTGGAGCCCGTGGCCTGAGTCACACACGGCTTTGCATGGCAGCTCCAGATCTCGCCGGACCCTCCCCGGGGCATGGAGCCAAGGCCTTGGTTCTGTAGCTGCTCTGAGTGTGCCTTCCTGGGCAGCAACCATTGCGCTTCATGTCCTTTTCTGTGCCCCCAAATACCCTGTACACCTCTTTTTATTATATTTTACTTTATTATTATTTTATTTATGAGAGAGTGAGACTGAGAGTGAGAGGTAGATTAATTTGTTATTCCACTTATTTGTGCATTCATTGGTTTATTCTTTTTAAATGTTTTCATTGATTTTTAAATATATTTTATTGAGTTTTTACAGAGAGGAAGAGAGAGGGATAGAAAGCTAGAAACATCGATCAGCTGCCTCTTGCACATCCCCTAACGGGGATGTGCCCGCAACCAAGCTACATGCCCTTGACCGGAATCCAACCTGGGACCTTTCAGTCAGCAGGCCAACACTCTATCCAATGAGCCAAACGGGTTTCGGCTCATTGATTTTTTTTTTTTTTTTTTTTTTTTTTGAGAGAAGGAGAGAGGAAAGGAGAGGGAGAAAAAAATCATCCACCTGCTGCCTCCTGCACGCCCCCTACTGGAGATTGATCCCCACAACCCAGGCATGTGCCTTGACCCAGCATCCAATCAGTGACCTCTAGGTTCATAGGCCATCACACTGCACAGGGCTCACTGGTTGATTCTTGCATGTGCTCTGCCCGGGGATGACATCTATGCTCTCAAGATTAGTAATCAACTGAGCTACTCTGCAGGCACTTACCCTGTACATTGCTGCCTGGGACAAAGAACTGACAGTTTAAGCTCATCTGTTTATTGGTCCAGCTCAGAGACACTGTGGCCGCTGTAGCACAGCCCCTGCCCTCAGAAGCATGGCTGTGGGATGAGTAAGTTCCTTGAGTCAGCGAGGAAAGCTTTCCAGACCTCTCTCCCAGGCTGCGCAGAACTGCAGAGAGCAGATTAGAAGGGAAGGCCGGCCCAGATAAAGGAGGAGACATGGGAAGCAAGCACGTAACACTTGTGGCTTATCTCATACATGGAAGCCACCCCACTAGATTTTCAGGCGAATAACTACAAATTACTGTGATTTTTACGTCTACCATCCTTTCCTCCCCCATCTAACCCACACACCTGTAGTAGATATGTACAAGGGTGTCCCAAAAAATGTATACACCCTTTGAATAATTATAAAGGCAGTGTTTGTTAAAATATACAGTATTTCACTTTCAATATGTAATAGAAGCTACTGTTGAAGTTGATAGATCCTCCCTTCCTCCAGTTGATGGACAGACGTAAAGCCCACCTGCGGCCAGACATTCCTGAGCACTGAACCACCAATCAGCACCTGCCAAATACCCTAAGCCCCCCATTCCTAAGTCCCTAGGTCCCTAATCACCAATCAGCATGTGCTAAGTGCCCTAAGCCCCGTCCCCTATCCTTAAAGGTGCTTGTACCCCGACCCTCACTCTCTTCCGCCCCTCTCTGTGGAAGCAGCAGGCAGGGGTACTCTTCCCTCCAATGAAGCCTGTGTGTGTCCTGCCGTCCCGATCTCCAGCTACCTTCTCTATTTAATCTATCAGAAGTGTGTGTACATTTTTGGGGGGATACCTCGAATTACTCTGGGTATTCTGGAATTGTTAAGTTATATTCAATTAAGAGATTTGTATCTTTATCAACTTCCCCTCATTGGGTCGTATAGAGATGTTAATGTTGGGTAGTATAGGTATATTAGTGTTGGATAGTGTGGTTTCCATGATCGTAGAGGCTTGAATATGACTTCATTTTTCAAAGGAAGCAATTCAGGCTTAACCTTTTCTCTGAGATTCATTCAATTACAGATGATTTTTAAATTGTAATTTAAATTATTCAAATAAGTGTTGCCTTTTTTTGGGAGGCCTTATGTTTGTTTTACAGTGCTGCCTGTCATTTCTCAAAACGTCTTTTGACATATTTTAGGCCCGTGGTCTGCAAACTGTGGCTCTCGAGCCACATGCGGCTCTTTGGCCCCTTGAGTGTGGCTCTTCCACAAAGTACCACGGCCTGGGCGAGTCTATTTTGAAGAAGTGGCATTAGAAGAAGTTTAAGTTTAAAAAATTTGGCTCTCAAAAGAAAATTCAATTGTTGTACTGTTGATATTTGGCTCTGTTGACTAATGAGTGTGCCGACCACTGTTTTAGGCCATAAGAAAGCAGACTTGGGTTCTTATTGTAGCATGTCAACTACCCCAGAATTCTGAAGGCAAGTTGGGCAGACACGCCCATGCAGCCTGAGGGCTCCCACTGCCCTCCCCATTTCTTCAACACGAGCCGACTAAAATATCCCAGCTTTCTGAAACAAAAAGGAACACAATTTATTGACCTCCCTTAACCAGAGGAAACACATGGTGTCGTTTAACACTAACTCCAGATTTGGATGAGACTTTCCGAGTGAGCAACGCCTCTGATTGAACTAAGTGTCTCTTGCCAGGAAGGAGTCATGCAAAGCTCGGTTTGTTCAGCGGTGAACAGAGCGGGCCAAAGTTTAAAATTATATTCCCTGGGTTTCTCCAGGTTATTAAAATATTTGGCTACATGTGGAATACCCTTAGGCTGAAAGTCACAATATTTTCAGATACAATATTTGGAATGGAGCTAATTGCTGTTCCTCTGGGTCTCAAACGGAGGGAGCAGCCCCCTCAGAGGCTCCCGTGGCCACGGGCTGTGGGCTTTGCAAAACCATAGACCGAGTGGGACGCAACTTGCCGAACGGTCATTGGCCGAAAACATTTTCTATTAAAAAACACACCTTATGCATAGAAGGCAACATTTGTACAATTTTTTTAGGATGAAACAGGAAATGTTTTTTAAAATGTTATTTGCAGTGCCAGCCTCAGCTCTCCGATTGCCTGAGGACATGGGATCACTTTTCTTTATTGTTTGGAGAACTTTGAGATGCTCCAACCTAGTCCGTTGATCTCACTCATAGCTCACCAGATGACCTTGAGGAACACTAGCTAACTTCGACCTTGGCTGTGTTTTGGTCTTTATCATTAAAAAGAAAAAAAATGTTTTCTATTGATGAGAGAGGGGAAAAGAGAGAGAGAGAGAGAGAGAGAGAGAGAGAGAGAGAGAGAGAGAGAGAGAGAGAAACATGGAGCAGCTGCCTCCAGCACACCCCCTATAGGAGATCAAGCCAGAAACCCAAGCCTGTGCCTTGACTGAATCAAACTAGGCGACCTATGCTCAACCAACTGGCCATGCTAGCTGGGAAGTCTTTATCATTTTAATCTCTCTTCTCTTCTCTTCTCTTCTCTTCTCTTCTCTTCTCTTCTCTTCTCTTCTCTTCTCTTCTCTTCTCTTCTCTTCGCTTCTTTTCTCTTCTTTTCTCTCTCTCTCTCTCTCTCTCTCTCTCTCTCTCTCTCTCTCTCTCTCTCTCTCTCTCTCTCTCTCTTTCTTCTCTTTTTACTTCCTTTCTTTTTCTGTCTCCTACACATGCTTCCTTAAAAGGAGCTTGTTACACTAGCTCTGAAAGGGTGCCTCCGTTCTTAGGCTGTGCTTGAGGACTGAAAGAAGAGGCCAAACTGTTATGAACTCTCTTTGCTTTGCTGTAGAAAGTTGTCTATAAATACCTCAGTACTGGGCGCGAGGCTCAGGGTCTCTGCCAGTGCTGGCTATCTGAGGGTGCCCGTTCCCTCCCATCCACACCGGTGTCTCCCGTTGGGCAGCTTTACCTCGGACCCAGATCTGTTCACATAACCACGCCTTCCGTAGCCCCTGCGGTGACTCCTTCACTCTCCTCCTGTGAATGTCCGGCTGCTCCTCCTCTTTGACAAAGGCAAGAGATGACAGCATTGGTTATTTGTACTATTATAAAATCTGATGCACCATTGCTCAGTTTCCATGTTGGCTAGGGGTAAAAAGAATTCATGATGCCCTTTTATTTAAATGTATTATTTTTATTATTTTTAAAATATTTTTTTATGGATTTCAGAGAGTAAGGGAGAGAGGAAGAGAGAGATACATCAATGTTGAGAGAGACCCAGGCATGTGCCCTTGACTGCAATTGAACCGAAGACCTTTCAAGTCCACCGGCTGATGCTCTATCCACTGAGCAAAACCGGCTAGGGCTTATTTAAAATGTTTTAAATGTGTTTATTTTGCCAACACTTTTTAAAAATTTGATTTTAGAGAAAGGAAGAGAGAGAAAAGAGACAGAGATGAGTGTGTGTGTGTGTGTGTGTGTGAGAGAGAGAGAGAGAGAGGGAGAGAGAAAGAGAGAAGAGAGAGAGGGAGAGTGAATTCTGTTGTT
This sequence comes from Pipistrellus kuhlii, assembly GCF_014108245.1. Lineage (NCBI taxonomy): Eukaryota > Metazoa > Chordata > Mammalia > Chiroptera > Vespertilionidae > Pipistrellus > Pipistrellus kuhlii. Next base: position 54,720,112 of record NW_023425595.1, on the reverse strand, counting down.
TCATTTATTTATGCATTCACTGGTTGCTTCTTGTATGTATCCTGACCAGGGATTGAACCCAAAACCTTGGTGTATCAGGATGACATTCTGAGCCCCCAGCTAGGGTTTATTTAACTTTTAAAACCCTGTGTCTTCTTTATTTTTCCCCCCAATTATTTCAACTCCGCTAGTTTTTGCAAAAGCTTGACAAAATCTTTCTATAATCAAAAAACAGGACCATGCTCTAAAAATAGTTGGACTATGAAGAGATGAGAGTCCGGAAGACAGATATATTTTAAAGATAAAGTTTAAAACCCAACAACTGTTCACATTCTCCGCCTTGTCCCATCCCCCACCCCTCCCCCAACCAAGCACACACACATGAGACCGTAACAGGGAGGAGAGGGCCAGCCGCTGAGAGAGGAAAGAACAGCCTTCTCATTGTTCTCCAGGGAATCAGACGGCCGAGTCGGGGAGGAGAGCAGGACGGGGCCAAGAGGCCCATCTTTGGGCAGATGGATGGTCCCCTCACGCAGCGAAGCATGATTTACGAGGAACATGCAGTCAGGCCAGGGCAGAGTATGGGAACGCATGACTGTGGACTTGGCCCTAAACCTCCTCATTAACTGGGACACAAATCACGTTCCCCATCCGCGTCCGCGGGAACTTAATGCTGGGTCTCAAAGGTGTGCAATTAAGCCAGACCGGCACCGGGCAGGAGGCTGACGATAAACAGATGTGATGTGTATTAATGGCCCAATGTGACATCAAAGGAGCAGTTTGGGATTATTTTCTCTCTCTCTCCCAGGGGGCTTTGATCTGGCGCTCTCTCGCATCGCCGGGATTACTGTGATGTCAGGGGCTCCGTGTTAGCAATGGACGGCCACTTAGGGACTCACTGTGTGGCTGCGGCTGCCACTCACAGAATCCAATTTCCTGCGTAGAGATGGGGCCATCATCAATTCTACTTAAAACAAAGCAAAACAAACTCAGGAAGGCTTAGGTTATTGTACCAACAAATATCAGGAATAAAACGTTCTTTAGAGCAGTGGTTCTCAACCTTCCTAATGCCTCGACCCTTTAATACAGCTCCTCATGTTGTGGTGACCCCCAACCATAAAATTATTTTCATTGCTACTTCATAACTGTAATTTCGTTACTGTTAATGAATCGTAACGTAAATATGTTTTTTCCGATGGTCTTAGGCGACCCTGCTAGCGATTCTCAACCTGTCTCCATCCACAGGTTGAGAACCACCGTTTAGAGATTCTGCTTCTGTTATATTATTTAATGACTGGATATTTTTCACACATTTTATTTGTTTTTTAAAAATATATTTTATTGATTTTCCACAGAGAGGAAAGGAGAAAGATAGAGAGCTAGAAACATCGATGAGAGAGAATCATCGACCAGCTGTGTCCTGAACACCCCCTACCAGGGAATGTGCCCGCAACCACTGTACATGCCCTGATCGGAATCGAACTTGGGACCTTTCCGTCTACAGACCGACGCTCTATCCACTGAGCCAAACTAGTTTCGGCATTTTTCACACATTTTAACATAAAAGAAAATTAAAAATGGAATCTGCATAAAAGCTGATATTTGAAAATGGAATAGATTCAGTATACAGTATCAGTAGAGAGGTAAAACAAGATATAATCATTTGATTTTAAAAATTCTCCTAAGCTTTACTGTCCTTCTCAGTGCAAATAAGGAAAGATGAGCAAACATACATTCTAGACCAGTAAGTAAAATGGAGACCTTGAATGCCCCCTTTTTAATGTTGAGGAGTTTGTAAATGTCAATGGATAAGCTGAACTAGCATTTGTCATTCCTTTAGCTTCCTGGCATCCAAACAGCACTTCCTGTATTTGTAGGAGCCCTCCTCCGTGGCAGAAGCTGGAAATGGTGATGCTGCTTCCCCTGTCAGCCTCGCATGGAGTCCCTCCAGCACTTGGACGTGGGGGCCAGTGATACCAAAAGCAGACTCCGTGCTGACTCTGTTCTGGCACAGGGGCCGCAGGGCTGGCTCCAGAAGCCACTTCCCGGAGGACCAGGGACACACATGGAGGGTCCTTGTTCAAGACGGATGGTAGTGGTGCAAGGGGCAGTGGTGTGCCCAGCAGACTCCCTCTGTAGCATGAGTTCAGGCAGGGTTCCCAGCTCAGCGCCCTCTGAATCTGATTCTCTGGCTCCCGCAGAGTCTATGATTACTCAACATCCACAAACGAATCTATTTTCTGCCTAAAATAGCTTGCGTTTGCTTCTGTTGCGAATCACAGGAACCTGGATTCGAGCAGAAATCAACGACGGGAGTGATTTCACACAACAGCCTCTCAAGGAATAATCAGAACCTGGGATTCATCATCTGGACTCTGGTGACAGTCATAAAAATCCATCTGGTCTTAAAGTTCAGAACTCCGGGAGCCCAGGCTGCGCAGTGGCAAGGCTGTGAACCAGGAAAACATCGGACCGTGCTCATGGAAGGAAGGCCTGGGGGAGCGAGGGGGAACGGGCACAGAACCCTACGAAAGCCACGAGGGACCCAAGAACTCCGGGAGGGTAGTGGCCGCTGCACAGCTAAAGCAAGAGAACGTCCAGCTCGGAGTATGACTTGTTGGCTAAGGACCAGCTAGAAACAAAGGATGGTACTTACAGGAAAACCTGTCACGTGCCGTTATTAAGGGAAATACCCTAATTGACGTGAGCACTCTTGATTTCTGTAGGGGGAAAAAACAGAGTTCAAGCTGGATTTGATGGATGGCTAAAGGATATCCGATGCATTCACGGGTTCCTCAGTTATAAAAAATGAGTTCTGCCGAAACCGGTTTGGCTCAGTGGAGAGAGCATCGGCTGCGGACTGAGAGGTCCCAGGCTTGATTCCGGTCAAGGGCATGTACCTTGGTTGCGGGCACATCCCCAGTAGGGGGTGTGCAGGAGGCAGCTTGTTGATGTTTCTCCCTCATGGACGTTTCTAGCTCTTTATCCCTCCTCCTTCCTCTCTGTAGAAAATCAATAAAATATATTTTAAAGAAATGAGTTTTGTCTGTGAGAGAATGGTGCCCGATAATTGCACAGAGAATGGAAATAGCTCATGCCTGGACTCCCCCACGGATCCGGAGCCTCCCTTGCTGGAGGAAGTTGCCACACTTGCTTCTCCTCTCACGAATGAATCCATCTGGCCTTCCATGAAGACTCCACAACAGGGAGCCCGCTCTAAGAAGAAGCCATTTCTTCGCTTGCCCTCTCCCCTCCGTTTTTTGCCAAAGCATAACTAGAGCAGTCATAGCCTGTGCCCTGAGTGGCCAATTACAAAATCAAATTGAGGGGACATATTTTGCTAATTTATTTTAGGGGGGAAAAAATAATATGGACTGCCTAAGCGGCATTTATTCTGATGGTGCTAGATCAAGTAGGAAACGAGAAATTTTAAATTAAACTGAAATGACCCATGGGGGCAAAATCACCAGCGACTCTGAAATCCCTGGGCTGGTTCAAACGGCTGGGAGCAGTTCTCACTGCGTGCTCCACTTTTCCATAAAGGCCCATGTTTGTACGTGAGGGGCCCCCTCTGGAACACTGTGGCCCAGACCAGCTACGCCCAGGCTTCACGTAGGCCCGATGATGCAGAAGACACCAGGAACCAGATTACCTGCAGCTGATGAAGAAATTTACTTTATGGAAATAGACGGAGCCCTGATTACTGACATGCGCTATTCTTCTTTCAGCCTAAAGCGATAGGAAAGCCAGTCAGCCATGTTTCTTAGCACCACGGACCTGCTGAACTCATTTCTTCGTGAGGGCATCGAGACCACCAGACGTGGAGTACACATCTGTGATTAACTGTGGAGATGCTGAGGCGTTTGCCTACTCACACCAACCTGTGTTTTTAATCATCTCTGTGTATTTTGAAGCAACTGTACAACCAAGTGAGAGGACTCTTAGCCAGGTCTGAGTTGTCATTCTCACCAATGTACCAACACAGCCCCGCCTTTATGGTCTGCCCTCCTCGCTGAGCCATGCTAATTGAAGCTGAGATGCTAGAAATTCCTTGGTAGAATGTGAAGGGAATAATTCAAAGACCGAGGGAGGAAGGAATGCTGGGGTGCATTTTTAGTGGTGGACGGCACACTCATCTCCTAGCTGTGTTCCTTGAACAGCCAGAAGACACTCCGGTGACCAAGTGTCTCGAGAAAACACCAAGACCTTGAGAAACACTGGGAAGGGAGCACCGGCATCTTTGAATCCTGCTGGAGTGGTTGTCAGGAAGTACCCTCATTGAAACGAGCACTCTGCCTTCTGCGGGGAGATGATCTATGACCCAGGGGTGGCAGAGGTTAGGTCGGAGCCATGGATTAACAGATGCAAAGTGGGTGTCATGACAAAAATAGGCAGCAGGGCTGGGTCATTTGCAGAATAATCTTGACCCTCAGGGCTGCTGGTTTGACTCTAACTGGCTCAGACTCTTTAGGACTAGAAGGTTCCATCTGGGACAGGGCCACCTGGGTAGTGTGAGTCAAAGAACCGTGATGGGAACAGAAACTCCCCTGGAACACACCTTGCTGGTGACGGGCCTGGAGCGACCCTTCCTCCCATTTCACCGATAGTGGGGATCTCTTCCTGACCCTTCATCTCTGGGTCAGGGGTCCCACCTGTGGTCCCCCTGGACAAGCAGGGCACCCTCTCCTGCCACTGCCAGTCCACCTGCCTGCCTCCTTTCCCCTGGCTCCGTGCTTCCCAATCCTGGCTGGGGAAACCCCTGATGCTCAGGCTCTGCCCTTCTCCAATGAAAGCCAAACCTCTGGATGGAGCCCACACACCAGGGTGTCTGAACAGCTCCCCAAGGGATCCTGCTAGTCAGCCGTGATTTGGAACCACTTCCCTAAACAAGGAACTCTTTGTTTATTCATCACTGGCATTAAATGAGTTAATAAGCCTCTTAGAATAGTGCCTGGCGTACACTTAGCTCTTAATAGTTTGTAATTTCATTATTATTATTATTAGTAGTAGTAGTAGTAGTAGTCGTAAAAATTGCTAGCCAGTCCTGGCCAGGTGGATCAGTTGGATGGGATATCGTCCATACACTGAAAAGGTTGCAGATTTGATTCCAGGTCAGGGCACATACCCAGGTTCTGGATTCCATCCCTGGTCAGGGTGCATATATGGAGTCAACCAACCAACCAACCAACCTCTCTCTCTCTCTCTCTCTCTCTTTCTCTCTCTCTCAATCAATCAATGGAAACATATCCTCAGGTGAGGATTAGAAAATAAACAAACTACTACTGGCCAGTACAGTTCCGGATAAGTAGGCACCTTACCACCCATTTTAATGTACATGAACTGTATATGCTGAAGGCAAAGAGAAGAGGCAGGAAGAGAGAAATGCCGTGTTACAAGCCTGGGTGAGTTCCATGCACCCATCTACTTAGTAAGCACAGGCCCCAGAATAACCCTGAAACAGGTGATCTGGATCTGCTTTTCCTTCCACTGGGCTTAGTTTAAGTGCCTCCCAAAATGTGAGCATCTTACTGTGTTATATACAATACAGTTAACCCTTGAACAACACTGGGACTACGGGTGCCCACTGTGTAATAGAAAATTCTCATAAACTTTATTGACTTCAGAGGGAAAGGGATAAGGAGAGAGTGATAGAAACATCAATGATGAGAATCATTGATCGGCTGCCTCCGGCCCACCCCCTACTGGAGATTGAGCCGGAAACCTAGACATATGCCCTGACCACAAATCAAACCATGACCTCCTGGTTCAGAGGTTGACACTCAGCCACTAAGCCATGCCAGCTGGGCTCCACATAAAACTTTTTTAAAAATATATTTTTATTGATTTCAGGGAGGAAAGGAAAGGAAAGGAAAGGAAAGGAAAGGAAAGGAAAGGAAAGGAAAGGAAAGGAAAGGAAAGGAAAGGAAAGAGAGAGAGAGAGAGAGAGAGAGAGAGAGAGAGAGAGAGAGAGAGAGAGAGAGAGAGAGAGATATCAATGATGAGAGAGAATCATTGATTGGCTGACTCCTGCACGCCCTCCACTGGGGATCGAGCCAAAAACCTGAGCATGTGCCCTTGACCGGAATCAAACTGGGGACCCTTCAGTCTGGAGGTAGACACTCTATCCTCTGAGCCAAACCAGCCAGGGGTCCCCATAAACTTTTGAGTCCCCCAAAACTTATAACTCCTAACAGCCTACTGTTGACCAAAGGCCTTATCAATCGCATAAACAATTGACACATATTTGGTGTTATATGTATTATATACTGTGTTTTTACAAAGTAAGCTAGAGAAAAAGTGTTATTCAGAAAAATCATAAAGGAGAAAATACATTTATAGCACTACCTATATTTATGGAAAAATATCTGAGTATAAGTGGGACCAGTGCAGTTCAAACTCCTGTTGTTCTAGGCTCGAGTATACAGACAATTTACGTTTTTGAGAGTGATTTTGACTCTGTGATTTTTCACTAAGGTGGTTATAGGATAAGTCTACTGGGAGTAAAGAGTCTACGTTTCTGTTCCTGGCTCTTTGAGTAAGTCTTCCACCTTCTGGTCTCATTCTTCTCTTGAGAATTCTTCCATGCTCTGGCTTTATATCTGGATGATCCCTGACTTATATCCTCTTGTCTGCCTCCATGACGCTGATAGATCAGGCTCCCTGGTCAGGGCGGGGTGGACCTCACGCCTGGCTGCCCTGCCCAGCTGCCCCGCAAGGCTTTCGCCCCACCAGTGCCCTGGGAAGCTGCCCTTTGCCCGGATGGCACAGGGAGGTTGTTACATCAGCCTGAAGAGCTCAGCTGCCATGTGTGTGGAATAACTGTTCTGGGAAACCAGTTGCCATTTACACCTTAGTCCAAAGGAACAAGGTGGCCAAGAGGGAAGGGAGCACCGTAAACAAGCATTCTCTTTCTTGGACGCTGGTTCTGCAGAATTAAGAGAGCTCTAGGCGTCCAGCTCAGGCTTTAGGGAAGGTCTTTTAAAAAAAATTGGACCAGCTGACATTTCACTCAGTCAGCCTGGCCTTTGGCCCAATGGTCCCAATGAAGGGAGAGTTCTCAGCCTGACAGCTCATCAGAAACAGCGGGATGGATGCCAATGACAGCCTCCCTCCCCAACGTTGTAAACAAGGTGCAAAGTGCTCATCATACGAACATGGTAATCCGATTCATTTAAAAATGCACAAAACCAATTGGAGAAATTAAATCAATTCTTGTTAGGGATGAGATGATAGAATTGCCAGCATTCTGATGCATTTTATTGCTGTTTAAAATTTTTAAATGTTTATTAATTTGAGAGAGGGAGAGAGCTAGGATGAGAGATAATCATTGATTGGCTGCTTATCATACACCCCACAGTGGTGATTGAACCTACAACCCCTGCATGTATCTGGTTCATAGATCCACGCTTAACCATTGAGCCACGCTGGCTGGGCTCTTACAGTATTTTAAATGACTTTTTGGGTAGGACTAAGGATTTTTATTTTAACCATATGCAGATAGGTTCTGATGAGATTTGACCTGCATTTAGAAATAATAAGGTGACAAATTTTTTAAATCCAGGTTGTGCATTCGGGATTGTATGTTAATTTTGGTTTGTTCTTAATTTTAAAGGGGTCACACACAGACTGGGCGTGTCCTTGTGGAGTTTTCTGGGTGTCGTGTTCGAGGTGAAAGAGACCAACATGCTCAAGAGTTGCCCATTAACATCACCATCGAAATCTGTTGTCCTCCCTGGCAGCCCCGGATTGACAGAGCAGCAGCCCCTCTGAGGGCCAGGCAGGAACCTTTCACTGTGCTATGCACTTAGCCAACACATTTTTGTCAGTGGTATTTCCCTTCCAGCCTCCTCATGCTCTATTGTTTTACACGCCCTCTTCTCTCTGGCACCTATTCAGTTACTGGCCTGTTACTTTGATCTGCCCCCTGCACAGCCACAACCCTGGTGCTAGCCACCAGCGCTTCTCTGGGGACAACTTCCATGTAGTTTCCAACTGGTCCCCTGCACTACCCCCACCCCCATAGTGCAGTGTTCCACAGCAGCTAGAGCAATCTCCCAAGCACACTAGTGTGATCAATTATCCCCATTTGTGCCGAAACCGGTTTGGCTCAGTGGTAGAGCGTCGGCCTGCGGACTGAAAGGTCCCAGGTTCGATCCCGGTCAAGGGCATATACCTTGGTTGTGGGCACATCCCCAGTGAGGGATGTTCAAGAGGCAGCTGATCAATGATTCTCTCATCGGTGTTTCTAACTCTCTATCCCTCTCTCTTCCTCTCTGTAAAAAAATCAACAAAATATATATTTTAAAAATTATCCCCATTTGTAAAACTTCAATGACTTTTTTTTTAAATTTAAATTTTGTTTTTCAAATATAGTTGACCTTCAATGTCGTTTTATATTAGTATCCAGTATACAGCATAGTGGCTGGACAAAGGGATCCCCTGATAATTCAAGTACCCACCTGGCACCATACATAGTTGTTACAATATTATTGACTATTCCCTATGCTGAACTTGACATCCCTGTGACTAGTTTGTAACTTTCAATTTGTACTTTTTTTTTTTTTTAATATATTTTATTGATTTTGTACAGAAAGGAAGGGAGAGAGATAGAGAGTTAGAAACATCGATGAGAGAGAGTCATTGATCAGCTGCCTCTTGCACACCCCCTACTGGGGATATGCCCGCAACCAAGGTACATGCCCTTGACCAGAATCGAACCCGGGACCCTTCAGTCCCCAAGCCGACGCTCTATCCATTGAGCCAAACCGGTCTCGGCTCAATTTGTACTTCTTAATCCCTTCACCGTTTCCACCTGCATCCCCAAATCCCCATCCCTCTGGCAACCATCACTTTGTTCTCTGCATCTATGAGTCTTTTGCTGTTATGTTTGCTCATTTATTTGGTTCTTTAGATTCCACATATAGCTAAAACTATATGGTATTTGTCATTGTCTAACATTTCACGTAGCATAATACCCTCTAGATCCATTCATGAATGTTGTTGCAACTTGGTAAGATTTCATTCTTTTTTTTTTATGGCCAAATAATATTCCATTGTATATATCTACCACAACTTTTGATCCATTCATCTATTGATGGGCACTAGGCTTGCAACCATGTCTTAGCTATTGTAAATGATGCTGTAATTAGGCAAAGGAAACAAATAGGACTACATCAAATTAAGAAGGTTTTGCACAGCAAAGCAAACCATTAGCAAAGGGAAAAGAAAACCCATGGAATGGGAGAACAGATTTGTCAGTGACATATCTGATAAGGGATCAATATCCAAAGTTTATATAGAGCTCATACAACTTATCACCAAAAAACAAAAACAAAAAAATCCAATTAAAAATGGGCAGAGGATCTGAATAGACACTTCTCCACAGAGGACATACAGATGGCCAACAGACATGAAAAGATTCTCAACAGTACTCATCACGAGAGAAATGCAAATGAAAACCACAATGAGTTATCACCTCCCACCTGTCAGAATAGCTGTCATCAATAAATCCACAAACAACAGGTGTTGGTGAGGATGTGGAGAAAAGGGAACCCTCATACACTGTTGGTAGGAATGCAGACTGGTGCAGTCATTGTGGGAAGCCGTATGAAGTTCCCTCAAAAAATGAAAAATGGAACTGCCTTAACAACCCAGCAATTCCATCTATTCTGGGAATAGATTTGAAGAAACCGGAAACACTAATTCAAAAAGATATGTGCACCCCTATGCTCATTGCACCTTCAGTGACTTTCCATCACTGTTAGGATTGAATTGCAAGCCGTCAGCATGGCTGAAGAGCCGGCTGAGCCAGCTCTGCTACCTCATGCTCCTCTCACTATGCTCCAATCACATCAGCCTGTGACTTGTTTTTGTTTGTAGTTTCTCCAGGGTGGATAGAAGCTTCTTTCCATCTTGAGACTGTGAGGACATGCTGTTCCACCTGCTCCCGTCTCAGCTTCCCTTATCCTCCAGGTGCTGATTGACAAAGAGAAGCCTCCCTTTACTCCCTGGGCCAGGTTAGGTCTCTTTACACATTCCCATGGCTCCCAAACACGTTGAGTGAACAATGATCACGATCATAGTTAGGGAACTAAAACGCTTCAGGCTGGCCTCTCCCTGAGACAGTAAGCTCCATGAGGGCAGGAAGGTTGTGCTATTCATTGCTCTAACTCCGCTCCCAGCAGAATACCTTATGCCTGATAGGCGTTCTATACATGGACTAAGTATTATAATAATTTCTTCTATGTGGGTTGGCTTACTCTCTGGTATTTGTTTTACTCTCCCTCTACAAATTCATTGATCTTCTTTTAAAAATATTTTTATTTTACAGAGAGATAGAAACATCAATGATGAGAATCATTAATAGGTTCCTTCCTGCATGCCCCCAACTGGGGATTGAGCCTGCAGCCATGTGCCCTTGATCAGAATCGAACCCTGGACCCTTCAGTTTGCAGGCCAATGCTCTATCCACTGAGCCAAATCAGCTAGGGCAATTGATCTTCTTTATGACATTATTCAGTCTCCTCCTAATTAGATAGGCTGAGACAATTTCTCCAGAACTGTGAATGGTACTAGGAACTCGTCAACACTGCTCCACTGAGGTCCTTCCTTTGTGATTCTGCCACAGGCAACCACTGAGATCTTCTTTTGTTATTATTTAATATGTTTTTATTTCAAAGGAAGAGAAAGGGAGAGGGAGAAACATCAATGATGAGAATCATTGATCAGCTGCCTCCCGCATGCCCCCTACTGGAGATCGAGTCCACATCTTGGGCATGTGCCCTGACCGGAATCAAACTGTGACCTACTGGTTCATAGGTCAACGCTCAACCACCAAGCAACACCCGCAGGACCCACTGTCTTCTAAAACAACCTGCCTTCTCATGGTACCCTGACTACATTGTCGTTCTGCTGCCACTGGTCTCCAGTGAGCTACACAGAGGCAGATGACACTGAGGAAATACTTTCCAAATGTCACTTCTGCTCATATTGGCTTGTGATGCCTCACACTAGCTGGGGTTGGCACATCACTCAAGTACCGATATCACATCTTCTCGTGGGCAGTGCAGAGGAGTTTAGACTGGGTTTTTGCTTTAGCACACATGGAGGTACTACCCTTGGTGACATGAGCCAGGCTGTGACTTCAGTTCAACAATCCACCCCCTCCTGTGGCCCTCCAAATGGGCTCACAGACTTTGACCTTTGAGTAGCTGTTCTTGATGGACTCATGATTTAGATTGCCCATAGTTTTTCCTTGTTTGACATAATTTCACAAGTTGGGAATATGCTCAGATACCAGTTCTTTTTCTGTATGATAAATAGAATTATTTCTATTATATAGCAATTCACTGCCTGAGCAGGCAAGCTTGATTGTAATATTGGGGAAACCGGTTTGGTTGCCTTTGAAATAATCACCTCCCTTTCCTGTCTTCCATTTGCCAGGTAAAGAAAAAACTGACCCATAGTATTTTGGGAGTAAATCAAAGGTGCCGAGTTCACTGTTAATGTCTTGAAATGTGTATGTAAATATCTCTATATTTTTCTCTCTCTACCTGTGTGCTCAGCCCATTTTTGTTTCCTTTAGGTAAGTGAAATCAATTTCCTTAAACTTTGATTTGATAGCATATTCTTTCAATAATTTTTGATAATATCGTCCTCTTCTTTAAAAGACCTTCAAAGGCTCTGGCTGGCATTCTCAGTGGGTAGAGCACTGGCCTGTGCATCAAGGGTCTCTGGTTTGATTCTTGTCAAGGGCACATACCTGGATTGCAGGTTTGATTTCTGACATGTTCCCCCTACTCTCACTCCTCAGGGTGTTTGGTTGTATCGGTCGCTTTGGCTTTTATATATATAAATGGGGAGAGGTAAGTTACTTCGTGTGCAATACTGAGAGCAAGGCAAACACCAGTAGATCTCAAGTTTGAAGGGCAATTTTGAATTATTCAATAACATATATTTCTAAATAAGATAATACTGAGAAAAATCATGGATGTTAAAAAAGTTTTACTGTTAAGTATGTTTAACAGTTCACCAGTTACTCTTATATTTCATTTTGGTCTTAATAACCAGTGTTAGAGATTGTGTAAATTACACTATTTTTCCTTTACCCTTAATGGAATAAGCCTTATTTTCAAGACACACAATAAATGATGGCAGTGAAACATCAACGGGACTGGGATAATTTGATGCAGTTAGCAGGCTACAACTCTGTTGAGAATTTTGTTTTAATGACTTACTTTGGAAGAACGATAGGAATTTGATCTACAGTTATTTTTTTTTTTTTAGTTCAAATCAATGTTACATTTCCTAAACAATATTCCAAATTTGGCCAAGGCTTACCACGCCACTCCCGATCAACAATGTGCCTTCTACAGGGGGTTCTGAACCGGTGCACACACACATGCCTGGTGAGCCACCGGCTGCTTTCTGATTGGACAGTTTATGGGCTCAGGCTGTTCTACTGAAAACCCATGGCAGACTTCTGCAGACATTCCTCTGGCCTAGAATGCAGGAGAACTACATTGTTCATGGTTTGAGTTGTAAAAGACAACCTATCTCAAGCCCACATTCTCCTTTGGCCACTCCTGCTGAGATTGGGGATCAAGAGACTTCCTGGTGCCCGGAGAAAACACTTCAGCGAATGGTTTTCTTCCTAAGATATTGTACAAGTGGTTTTGCAGTGTGATTTCAAACTGCTTGTATGATTTCCCCCCCCCCCCCCCCCCCCACCTCTCTCACAAAATCTAAGGTCTTGATTTATGGTCACCCCAGGAACCAGAGTCCTACAGTTGCGATAATCTGACTCAGCATTCAGATCCTGCTGACCTACAGCCAGAGATGCTTCTGTTGAACCCTGGCTGCAGATATGCTTAGCTTTTCATCAGTAGAAAGAGGTGACTAAATATGAGTTGCTATAAGGTTCTCTTAAAGAGAAATGATCTCTAGCCAAATTTCTTAGTTCAGTCATCACGGTTAGAGTAGCTGGCTTCAGCAGCTCATAGAAACAGTACTGAACCGAAATGCAACAGGGCTTTTTCCTCAGATTCTGCCACTTAACCCACAGCTTAGAGAATATGAATTTATCACAACTGTCCACACAGAGCATCATTTCAACCTCATGTAAATCCACTGTAACACAATAATTTATTTGTAACTGAACAAATGGAATACTGAGGTGCGGTTTCTATAGCATCCCACAAAGCAAGTTATACCAAAAGGTGATGTTTAACCAAGAGAGTATTTTATATAGATTCTGAGACTATCATGGAGACTGCAGTTTCATCATAAAATAAACTTGGGATAATACATGAAGGAATATGGGTAAAGGTGTGTCATAATCCTAACAAATAAGTTAGCAGCCTTAACACGTTAAGCACCATGTCAGTGCTGCCAGCATATCGGTGAAATCTGATACCACGGGCTAACTGGAAAGGAAGACAAAACATGCTTGGCGCTTAACGTGTTAAATATGTGAAGGACGTCCTCCTGGTTTTGATCCTATTTGTTTTTTGGGTGATTTTTTAGAGAGGTTCCTTTTACTAAGAATCTAGCCCTGTCCACTCATTTATTTTTAAAAACCATATCAGTTTTACAAAGTTACAGTAACTTGTTTTTAATAGTTTTACATTAAAAACAAACATTACAATTATCAGATTACCTGTTCAGGAATTTTACAGTTAGACCAAGAGACTCTTTGCTCAGTTATCTCCAAATGCTGCTATGAATAGCACATAGATATCAGGTTTTTTTTGTTTTTTGTTTTTTAACTCCTACAGGATTTAACTAGGTCACTGCGTTTACAAGTTTTCTGTTAATACGGCAGATTAAAAAAATTCAGAGTACCTTTTCAATGTCATCTTGTTTTGCTAGTATCTTGATTCTGCAACTCTTTTCATATGTGGTAGCATTGAGTCTGCCAGGCTACGGCTCTGCTTATGGCTTGGAAATTACCAATTTTGCTTATATCAGGGCTCTTGTATCCAGGCAATGTGGCAAAGAATATTCTATAGGTGGTTTAGGAAAACAACAGTTACTAAATGTCACAGGATTCTCATCTGACTTCTAATTCAATAATAAAATTTTAATCAGAATACTTGATCAAGTTTCTCATGGTGATTAGAATAAAGCGAGTAAATGCCAATGGTTGAAAGCAAGACAACTTGGCACATACCCTGCTGGAGACATGCCTGAATCCAGCAGCACAGGAACCGTCAGAACTACCAAGCAAAGCCAGATTCTCAGTGTAACTGAACATGAACCGAATATAATGTACAGTTGCCAGGGTCAGGGATGGTCTGGTTGCCATTACAGAAGAAAACATGAGGGGGTCCTTGGGGCTGCTCTCTGCACCCTCAGCGACAAGATGGAAACCGGGGGGAATTAAACGTAACTCAAGTCCTGCAGTTACTGCTTAGGTTTCCTTTTATTACTAGTTGTTATTCTTTCCTTCTCTCTGAAATAAACAACACACAAACATCTGCTTATGCCAGCTGGCGATTCCTTAACTGAGCTATTTTAGTTTTGGGTCTGTCTTCTAAGAAAAACATTATGTACATTACTCAATATCAGGCCCTAAGTAAGATTACTATACTTCTAAATATTTAGAATGCCCCTCGTTCTCTCTAGAAACTTCTTCAATCCACATTAATGACCCACCCCTGTAAGCTTCCGAGTATTCTGCTGAACTACACTAAATCAGTTACATAAAGGTTGTACACTTCTGGTTCACATAATCCAGAATGAAGGTAACTGGGCTTCAAGCCATCCAACGTAGGTATGGCCTGCAGGCACAGGTCTAGTTTTGAGCTAAGATGTATAGTCAAACATTTTGCGCAAGGCAAGGCAAATGATAAATTTCAAGCTACATGTTATTAGTGTTCTTCTATTATAAAGAAATTGTAACAAAATATGAAGTTTTTAGATTAGCTTCTCTAAAACTGATGTCATCCTATATAATAAAACCCCAATATGCAAATCAACCTAACAGCAGAATGACCGGTTGTATGACATGCACTGATCACCAGGGGGCAGACACTAAATGCAGGAGCTGCCCGCTGGTGGTCAGTGTGCTCCCACAGGGGGAGTGCTGCTCAGCCAGAAGCCAGGCTCACGGCTGGCAAGCCCAGTGGTGATGGAGGGATCCTCTCGCACCTTTGCTGCAGGTGGGCGGTAAGGAGTAATGGGTCCCAGACTGCAAGAGAGATATCCAACTGCAGGCTTAGGCCTGCTTCCCAGGCAGTCAGACATCCCTCAAGGGATCCTGGACTGTGAGAGGGTGCAGACTGGGCTGGGGAACCCCTTGCTCCAGTGCATGAAATTTCATGCACCAGGCCTCTAGTTGAAGATAAAGCCCTAACTGATTTGGCTCAATGGATAAAGCGTAGGCCTGCAGACTGAAGGATCCTGGGTTCGATTCTGGTCAAGGGCACATACATTGGTTGTAGGCTCCTCCCCGGCCTAGGTCCTGGTCAGGGCTTATGCAGGAGGCAACCTATTGATGTGTTTCTCTCACATTATTGTTTCTGTCTTTCCCTCTCTTCCACTTTCCATAAAGAATCAATGGAAAAATATCCGTGGGTGAGGATTAACAAAACAAAAAAATAATTGACTATATTATATACAAACAGAAATAGTTTTCACCCTGGCAGGTGTTGCCCGTTGGTTGGGTGTTGTCCCATGCACTGAAAGGTTACTGGTTTAGTTCCTGGTCAGGGCACATGCTCAGATTACAGGCTTGATTCTTGATAGGAGAAATGCAGAAGGCAGCCAATTGATGTTTCACTCTCACATTGATGTTTCTCTCTCCCCCATTCTTTCTAAAAATCAATACATATTTTTAAAAAACCATTAAAAAATAATTTTCAGAGAATCAAATCTACTTTTTTTTTGAAAAAAATATATTTTATTGATTTTTTACAGAGAGGAAGGGAGATAGAGAGCTAGAAACGTCGATGAGAGAGAAACATCGATCAGCTGCCTCTTGCACACCCCCGACCAGGGATGTGCCTGCAACCAACGTACAGCCCTTGACCGGAATCGAACCCGGGACCTTTCAGTCCACAGACCGACGCTCTACTGCTGAGCCAAACAGGTTTCGGCCAATCAAATCTACTTCTTAAAGTTCAGAACCTACCATTTAAATTTGTGAGTTTTTTATTTATAAAACATTAACTAATAATTTTCACTATTATAAGCGTTATATTTTTAGATACCAAGAGCCAATATTTTTGAGAAATAAAACCAAAGACTATTTTGAAAGAATATGTTAAGTTCTTCTGTTTCTTCTGTGTGTGTAGTAAAGCTACTTAAGATGAAAGTGGCAATTCTGCTTACACACTACCATTGACGGGGATGGTCTACATGACGAGTGCAGAGCAGAAAACTCAGAGAATTCAATCTGTGCTTCACAAGTTCAAATGACAAGCTTACCTTACGTTCACCTCTGTACCAGTTACTACTAGAATCACCATTTATTTTTTGATCACCAGTAGTTATATTGGAAGTCGAAAAGCCAAAACATTTAAATATATTAATTGTTAAAAACAACAAAAGAAGAGTTTAAAGAATATATTTGAACCACATAAACAAACAAAAAGGTATTACATAAGAAAAAATAATGTAACAATTTATGTAAGTACCTAACATATGATAAGCATGCTCTTACATCTAAAACAAAAAAGGTAACATTGGTACTATATATATATATTTGACAAGTGTGCATTAAAGAATTCTCTAATATAAAACATTTAAAATGTGGAGGATACTTTTTCAAGATACAGAAACAATTGATAAGATAGACACACCCACAATTCTTATAAAAACATGCTGGCGGAAGATAAAGTTCATCTGAGCACTCACTTCTCAGATGTGCAAAAGCTATGAAGATGTTAATCACTGGATATTGGCTTCCACTTTGCACGGTTTAAGTTTCAACACTGATTGGTATGAATTATGAATTACACAATTAATTACTGTTATTTTCAGTGTTTTTGCCAAGGTTCCATACAGAATGCATCTATTTAATATGAATACTTAAAACAGTAACATTATTTATTTATAAAAGTCATTTCCTTTGTTCTTTTTCTTTTTTTTTTAAAGGCACTATATTTAGAAAATAGTTATTATAGAAAATAGTGCTTTGGAAAATCTGAAACGCTAAATCAATGTGCTCCATCAACCAAAAGTAGATCTTAGCCCTAATTGAAAAGAACACAAATGTAAAAAGCTGATAAAATTTAAAGATTATAAAAACTGGTTTATTGTAAAAGCATTTCAAGAATACTCAGTTAAAAATCTTATCCCAATGCTACCCATAACAATCAAGAAGCAGTTAAACACTTTTACACTAGGAACAAGGACATAAAACAAGAAAGACCATACTGAGTCTGTGAAAGAGAAAGGACTCAGGTCTCCCTCAGGTCAGTAAAGAGGGAGACAAGGTCAGAGTACTGTGCCTGTCTCGGACCACAGTGCTGCCATGACATTGAGGTATCACTGGGCAAATGAAAGTCGAGGGGAAATGAAGAACTCCATAGTTTCATTTTTGTGGGTGTGCTTAAGTGATTGAAATTTTAGGAATAGCTGCCTTCAATGACAGCAAGATGCAAGATACAGTCCTTACTGAAGAAAAGGTTATAAAGTTCTCTATCAAAGTCCCACTAAGTCTTCACAACCCCCTCCCCGCCCCTCCCTTACCTAGAGCTACTTTGCTGATATATACGATATGATCTTGACTTGCCGCTTACTGGCAAACTGTAGGCACTCCTTCCAAATAGCTTTATTTTCTACACGGTAAAAACCCAACATGCTATATCATCCATATACTCAATTATGCATTCTAAGTACAATTTCATTATTGCTCTAAAAAAAAAAAAAAATCAATGTATCTGCACAGTGGCCACTTTCCCCCAGACTTATTTCAAGATTTAATCTTTCTGGTGTTTTTTTAATAAAAAGCCTTAGAGTCAATTATTGTGAGTGATTGACCTATTAATCCTTATATATAACATAGAGATTGCATTGTTTCTGAGCACTGAAAATACTTAATATGAAACTTTACTTCCAACTTTTGTACTTCTCTAAACTGAAGGGTCAAAATACTTAGATTTTGTAATTAGAAAAAAAAAGTCTATCTTCCTAAGCTGAGGTTTTCTTAACAGGTTTAGCCAGGAAAAGAGATTTTATGAATGTTATAAACCCTTGAAAATAAGGGTTACTCTAGGAACACTGAAAGACCCTTAGTCACAGAGGTGCTAGCTGATGCCACTATAACTCATACCCAACTATTCCTTCATAGCTTATACTGAAGAGTGGATGCATGCTCATTTTTTTCCTTTAAAAAATACTCTTTGGAAACCATTATTACTCCTGTAGACACATACTCTAGTAATATCTCTTCCTGTAAAAATAAAAGTATACTCACGATTATCACTATTTCTTTGCTAAAGTCAACTACCAATATACGTTTATTAATCTGACTACTTTATCAGCTAACGCATGACCGTACAGTATTATACTGTCCAGGGTCAATTCTCAGTATACAGAAGTAGGAGCAAGTCCTATATGAATAGTCTTGTAGGCAATATTTCGATGTAGTTAATGATCATTAACAAAATGACAACTAAAATAACTAGAATTTACTTCCAAAACTAAGGTAAAGGTAAAACTTCCAAAACTACAGGCAGGGGCATGACCACATAAAGCTTACTTTTATCATGTACATTATGAACCTACTCAGTGATTGCCCATCAAGACTTAAAATTAGTTCAAGGGAGAAAGAAGGGGAAAATACAGCCATTTCCTGTTTGCTACTTTCAAATTCATCAGATAATATCCATAACAACAGCCTTTCTAGAACATGAAACTTCTTCGAACATCTGTAGACTGCCCCAACCAGATTTAAACTACCTGTGAAATATAAACTATCAGTCATGTATTCTAAATGCATAGATTCAAAACTACCACTTTAAAATAAATTGGAAAGTAGGGAAACCTAAAAAAAAACCAAAAACAAAACAAGACAAAAAAACATTCTGCTATCACACTATCATATAAAATTATGTGTGTAAGGGTGTGTGTGTATGTGTATAAGTATGTGTGTGTGTGTATATATATGTACATACACACACACAAACATATATATATGGAGAGAGCAGATAATCAAGATTTAAATAAAAATGTAAAAAATCAGGAAATGTAGATGTAGATTTTACCAAAGAAACTATAATAATCATCCCAGCTACAACTATAAACAGATTCACTACTATGGTCATTTGCCTCAGTTCCAGAAAAAAAACACACCCACAAAAACAAAAACAAAACAAAAACAAAAACCCAATCAACCAAAACAAAACGAACCCACAATAAAACCCATCAAAACCTATACTAGAGTATGTGGCAATAATTAATATATTTCTATGGAAATTGTCTCATGCCTTATAAGCTCCTAAAATAAAATCAAAGTCAGTAAGTGACTAATGATATAGCACTAGGAGGAAAAAACAAACAACAAAACAAAACAAAAAAAAAAACCCACTGAAAGTAAAACAGTCTTCAGCCTTGGTTTCAGCTATCTCTCCAAATCATCATTAAGTACTTAATATCAGACACAACATATTTGGTTTATCAGACCAGTAAGCCATGTTTTTCCACTGGCCAAAAGCAGCTGAAGAAATAATTGCTTAAACAAACTAAATGTGGTGACATGAAGCATCTGACTTCCAGGTCTGTCTATTTAGTTAAAATAATTGGTGAACATCTAACTGGGCAAAAGGAATGGCATCCATCATCAAAACAGGCTCATTTCCCCTAGCCCCCAAAACAAACAGTAGTTATAATAGCAAAAGAAACAAAAAGTTTTGTGGCTTTGATTCTTTAGGGCCAACTATGAAAGAGGCCAGCAATATAGTAACAGCAGCAATGGACAAGGAAGAGCAAAACAGTGGATGAAAGAATCTTGCTGGACGTTTGTTCATCTTTTTCTGTATTAGCCAGGAGATCGCAACTGGCTTATTTGGAAATTTCTGGTATGTGTGTCTTATCTCCTTAGATCCTTCACAGATTTAGAATTCAGTCTACCTGAGGGCTCTATAACCATGTAAGGAAGCTTTCTTTATCTAGCTTGGTGGCAGCCAACACGGACTCCATGTCATTAAGGATGTCAGAACTCAGAGCTTCCTGCAGACTTGGCATCAGTTCCTCTCCTTCTATGTTCATTCCATCTCCCTCCAGTGTTCCAAGGTCCACATTTGTCCCAGGAATGGCTTCAAGGTAGTCTGGAAAACGATTCTGTTGTGAGGGCAGCGTGCTTTGGTTGATAGTATCACCTAGTTGGAACAGAGAAAGAGACAGAATAAGGTTCTTGTGGAAAAGAACAGAGCTGTATCATGTGAGAGCACTCAGAAATGCGTAAAGAAAAGCACTCCTGACTGACCTGAAATGATGCACAGCTTATATTAGACCAAACAACTCATAAATAACAATGCCAAGGTTACTTCTGCTTCAACATTTGTCCACATATTTAACCAACAATTTGACTGCTTGCGTATCACTATGTGCTGAGCGCTAAAGGAAGGGGAGGGCTAAAATAAAAGTAAAAATCCCCTGCAAAATTATATACAGCAAGGGAGAGGGAGCAAGCACACCACACAAAAGCGTTACCGCCTGATTCTCTTCCAGACATGAACACCAGCGTAAGAGGAAATAGGAAAAAATGATATAGTCCCATCTCTCCCTAAATACACTTTGGGAAACACTAAAATAAAGGACTGGATGAAAACTCTATTCCACTCTTGGAGATTCACATTTCATAATACAGCAAAGCAAGTCTCCCAAGAAGTCCTTGAATAAATAAATCCTCCTTGCTTTGCTTCTGGTTTCCCAAATTTGCCTGGCTACAAAACCCTTTTTGGGGGCACATGACAAAGTTAACATTCCTTAGAGCTCCAATTTTCAGAAAAATTAATATGAACCATTAAGTGCTATAGTGATTTGGAGAAAAGACAACCTGAGAACAGGAGTAAGGAAATGTGTTTGAATGAGACGGGTCTGAAGTGACTCCTAAGGATGACTGAAGGTTTAGATAAGCCGAGACAAAGGGGGACAGGGAATTCTAGGAAGCATCACAGCCATGAGCTGCACGAGCACAGGGTTTTACAAAAGACTTGCCAAACACTGTCAGCTGAGAACCCGCTAGCTGAGAATGGCTGCACGTTCCTGCCAGTTCCTGCCCTCTGACAGCTGCCAAGTCCAGGGCAATCATGTGAGCCATAGGAGAAAGGGTTCCTCAATGACTCTGGGAGGCAGGTATTTCTCTGCACCTGCAAGACTCCTGTAACTGTTCTAACAATAAAGCAAGCGAATCCCCTCACCAAGCCTTCCCCACTTGGTTTCCTGAGCCCCGTAACACCTAAGTTGGAGCAAAGCCCTCAGAGAAAAGAGGAAGGCAGACACTGAATCACATATAGAAATCTCTCTCCAAAATTACGACTATAAGTCTCTATTAATAGAGAATTCTAATAAGGTCCTGATTTCCCCTGCCAACTATTCACTACTTTAAATGCTAAAATAAGTCATGTCTTTGCCCAAGCAGGTTTAGCCCATCGGATAGAGCGTCAGCTTGCAGACCGAACGGTCTGGGTTTCAATTCGGGTCAAGGGCACCTTCCTCAGTTGCAGGCTCCTCACTGGGCTGAGCTCTGGTCAGGCCTTGTGCAGAAGGCAACCAATCAATGTGCTTCTTTCACATCGATGTTTCTCTCCATCTTTCCCTCCCTCTAAAAACCAATGTAAAAATATCCTCAGGTTAAGGATTAAAAAATAAATAAAGTAAGTCATTCCTCATTTTGTTCAAATAGAGCTAAGATTCCATCACATTTAAAAACTGAGAAAAGGCTTAAATTACAAATTACCATAAAAGAAGGCACAATTTGAAGTTGATAGAATTTTAATGGCTTCTTCTGAGTAATTGTTGCTCACCGTTTATTAGCCCTGATAAAACGATGGTACTTGCCTGACAGTCACTTCCTCAGAGGGATATGGAATACCAACCTGTATCCATTTCATCAACACTGTTCAAGAAGTCATCCGGGGTTCGAGGGACACTGTAGCTGCTCATGCTCAGTCCGCTGTCTGTACTCTCATCTCGAGAGTGATAGGTGCCACTACAAAGAGAAATACAAAAACAAAAATAATTTAAAGTAAAAATGAACACCTCCTGAGCACTAGCAGGATTCTCAAGGAGGATTAGTGAGAATCCCTGCCCTCCAACCGCCAAAACCAGCTCCCTCCCTTCAGGGCCCATGCACAGCCCTTGGTCTGTGCAGTGAAAGGGAAAAGGTCATCCTAATCGAAGCTGCAGCTCTAAGGGGCCAGGGTTTCTCTTAAATGCCTGGGCCTGATGGCTCTAGGGAATAAAAAAGATCTATTCAGTTCCCAGCTGACAAAAATTCTCTGATGAGGTCTTCTCGCTGTAATCCCATTTTGAATTTGGGAGATCCACATACTTATTTCAAGGTCTCCATTCCCCAAGTGGTGGAGGCACGGGTGGTGGCAACACAGACTTTAGGTGGGCGGTGAGGCATGTCTGCTCTAGAATCACATTAAACTCCCAGCTCTTCGGCTGCGAGCTTAAGCCAAGGGGGGAAATCAATGCAAAAATAAATAAGCAGAATTCCTGTTGGGACTAGGCCATGACAGATAAGTCACTGCCGATTTGATAAGAACTCCCGTAGCTTGATCTTCTTGCTTCTGTTTAGAAGGGAAAACCCAAACGCCTCAGAAGCTAGTGGCTCTGCAGACAGCAGCTGGCATTGACTGTAAAATGTGGGGTTCTACCAATTCTAGGAAGTTCTATGGCAAAGTGTGAAATGTAAGCAACTGTTGTCCATGGGTCTGTGACCATGATGTAAACTTTAACTTACCTCACAGCTTGGACATGTAAGCAGCTATTTAGTTTACATAAATGTTAAAAAACAAAAGCAGTCCTAGACGGCTCAGTGGATAGATGATCTGTGGACCAAAGGGTCCCGGGTTTGATTCCGGTCAAGGGCACGCACCTCAGTTGCAGGCTCCTCCCCGGCCTGGGCCCTGGTTGGGGCTCATGCAGGAGGCAACCAATTGATGTGTTTCTCTCACATCAATGTTTCTCTCTTCCACTCTCTCTAAACGTCAATGGAAAAATATCCTTGGGTGAGGATTAACAAAAACAAACCAACAAACAAAAACAACTAAGCTTTATAAAGGAGCTTAAATAGTTGCTCAAGGTTGAAAGCTCGGTTCCCCCAAATTTCTTCCCCTCGCTCTGTATATTGCGACCACTCGTTTGCTCTTAATGCTTCTGCCAGATTTCGGCAAGCCTCACACAGACCCAAGAAAACACAATTTTGCCTCTAAGACCATTTGTATACAATGCAGACGCACAGGGGAAGGCCTTAGGATGTGGTTTGTTTTTATTTTGCCCGCCCTGATCCAGGACAAGGCCTGGTCCTAGTTGTCACTGTTCCCACTGCTGAACATGGGCACACACTACACTCTCCGGACTCTGCTACGGAGCAGCTGGTCTTACAGAGTGGTGCAGCTCTCTCCAAGCCACAGGGAAGCACATGGCATTCCTGAGGACGGAGTTACAGAGCCACTTCCCTCACAAGGAGGTGCTTGCCCCCTGCACAACCCCATCGCCATGCATAAACATACATGAGCATCTGCTACTACAGCAGGCATTAGACTAGGCTCGGATGCAGAGGAGGTTAAAAGCAATGACCACCAACACCGGTGCTTTCTGAGAGCCTCACACTTCAGGGCGGGAGATGAGCAAATAAAAGCAGGAATGAATCACACAAAGGGCTATGCGAGCACAGTGGCTTTTAGAACAAAGAGGAGGGAGCTTAAAAAGTACAGTGGAAGGTTTTGTGGACAGGACACCAGAGAGGGCCCTGAAGGCTCTCAGGGTAAAAGGGAGGTAAAGGGATGTTGCACCATTGCTAAGAGTCAGCTCCTTGGCAAGTTAGGGAAGTGATTAGAGCTTAAGAAATCTGTATGAACTGAGTAACAGGCAATGGGGAAACCACCCTAAGTTTGTGGAAGAGAAATGGTGCAGTCAGATGCGTGTTTTAGAAATGGGGGTAGAGGCACTATAGAGAGTGGACACAGCATTTTGCCTTTGAACTAATATCACTGACGATCTGCCACTCTGAGATCTGTACCAGAAATTACAATCTCCAACCACAGCCCAGCTTTCAGAGGTTTTAAGAAAGAATCTTCACCAGTGACTAAGAAAGATATACATTCTGTCCCTTTTTCTAAATAGCCTAATTTTATCCCTGGATCAATACAGGCCTTCAATAGATGGGTTCTGGAATTATATTGATCTGAACTTTCCCTTATGGAGGGAACAAAAATTCTGTGGCTATGATCTTTCTTAACTAACTTCAGTTGAAGTTCAGAACTATAGTCTTATATAAATACACTCAGTTTTTGGCAGAACTATATGTGTCAACGTGAGGTTAAAATACTGCTGAATGAGGTGAATGTTTTGTTACATAACTAGCACATTAAATTCCTGTATATTTCATGTAGGCCTGTTCTATATTTAGCATAGTGTTTTTACCCATGCTTTGTATCCCACCCCACCTTCCCTGAAATTAAATTTACTTAATAAACTCCCCCAAAATAAAATAAAGTAAAATAGACTATATGTTGTCAAAAGAGCAAAGTTTGTTTTTCTTAAAATCATAATGTTTTCAACTCAGTTGGTGAGAACTGAATGAGTAGCATAATAGCTTTCCTAAACTAAGGAACCTGTAAGTCTCTTAAAACTTGTGTTTAAAATAGGTTTTTTTTTAAAAAAATCAAAAGCACAAAGACCAGAAAGTATTTGTTTCTTAATTTAAAAAACTGAAACTCTAAAATACCTTATTACTTAAAAGAATGAATTCTAGTCCAACCTTAATTTTAAATGGTTTTCTAGGCAACGAATACAACCTTGTTTCAGCTTGCAGTTTTTGACTCGGCTCTATACATAACATCGAAGGCTTCCTTCGACTGCATTTCAAATGCTGCCTCAAATATTAATGCCTTTTTTAAAAGCACAATTTACATTTCATCTCCTTTATGAGCACAAGGCCTTGCTGTGCTGCTGCGTGAAGCACTCAGGGTGAACACTTATGTGGAAAATTCCTTCCCATCTTCCTTCTAGTGCAGCCTACAGCCCCTAAGCAGGTTTAAGATGCAGTTCATTTGCTTTCATAGAAAGGCATTCACATGTTTCCCCACGATTCTGTAATTTTAAGTAAGGGTTAGTCAACAGTATAGGCAGGAGCAACACGTGACTGTGAATTAAGTATCCCCTCTGCAAGTCCGAACAGCTCACTTCCTCTGCCAGGAGCCAGCTTTTAATCCTCGTTTTATTGTACCTGCCATTTATGGGAAGATTCCTTTACAGCTATGATTTTTGGCCCACACAGACGTTCAAACAGCTTATTACAGGCTCTAAGGAGAATAATCTCAAAGCTGTGATCTTTCTCAGACACTGGCCAGTGGCCACTCTCACCAACCTGTTGAGAAAGGGATCAGAGCTATTGGTCGTCATTGTTCTCAGTTCCTGAGACATCCCAGGAGAAGACACCGGGTTTGGAGTCCCGCCATCCGGCTCCAGAGTTGGTAGCTGGCTCCTGAGAGCTAATTCCTAGAAAAAACAAACACACACAAAATCAGTCTACAGACGAACAAACTTACTGTCAGGTTAAAACAATACAATGCACATTAGGGGGACCATGTGCATGTAAATTGAATTATTAACATCTACTTTAAAGTAAGGTTCCCAGTCAGAAAGACCAAGTTCTTCTATCCATTTCAGATGATTAAAAATTAAATCATATAAATGGAAAGATTTTCTAATCTTATTACCCCCAAAACATATGTACCTTATTATGCAATTTCACCGTTATTTTCCTTACTTTGGCAGACACCCCTAAACCCTTCCTTGGGGTGGTAGGATGGCAAATCTGGTCTTTTAAAAGGTAATTCTTCTTAATGTGCATTTTTACTCATCCACCTTCAATATGGTTTTGTGTGTTTGGCATCAGTAACCAAAACAAAGTCAGAAGAATGCTGTACTGTTTTACTCTCTGTATCAGGTCTCTCTCTTTTTTACTTTTCTGTTAATCCTCACCTGGGGATATTTTTCCACTGGTTTTTACAGAGAGTGGAGGGAGGGGTAGAGACAGAGAGAGAAACATGATGTGAGAGAGACACATTGACTGGTTGCCTTCTACACTCGCCAGGGATCAAGCCCGCAACCCAGGTCCGAGCCCTTGACCGGAATCGAACCCGGTATCCACGGAGCCAAACCAGCTGGGGCTAGGTGTCTCACTGCGACTTCAGGTCTCTCTGTCTTGAACAGGGGCACCAAACAACAGGATGCCGCCCGGAAACCTGAGCTAAAGCCATGGGCCACCACCTCCCTGACGGCTCCAGGCCTGCCCCAACAGGCCTCGCATATCCCAGCCTCTGCCAGGACCTGGGGCTGGTTCACTGCTGCTCTGTCCTTCTCTCACTTGTTGGTTCACTGCTCCCTTCCTTCAGTTTCCACGGTGCCTCCCAAGCTGTATAAACATTATCTCTACTGGAGAGTTAGCTTTCTCTCCCTTCAACTTTTTTGTTTTGGCTTGAAGTGTGGCTTTTTATCACAAAGGACCTGCTCTCCCCGGCAGCCTTCCTGGGCTCAGAGCCGAGCCTGCACGGAAGCACTGCCCACTGAGCCCCTGCCCAGCACCTCCAGCCCCGCACGCCCCCCGTGGTCACTGGGTCCCGAGGTGCCGGAGATGTTCTTATAACTACCGTGCGCTAACCGACTGCGCCACTGGAGCTCCGGGCAAAGATATTCTGAGCTCTGCACCATCACTTCTCAACTATGAATTCTTCCTCATGCAAAAACCACCTTTTTAAATTCAGGTTTATGCCTTTTGTGATACAGCAGTCCTCAAAATGGGTTTTCTTCACCACAGAATCATGACAGAATAAAGAGGGCCTCTGAACTTGGATGGAGGAAAGAAAATTACACATTTTCACTAACTTCTGACTGAAACATAGTATTTCCTTTAATTACAAATATAGGCCAACAGACAATAATATTTAGCGTATCGTCTTTTCATCAATAGAAGGCATTTTCATATTACACTGTAGCTGTGTCAAGTATGTTAAAATGCCATTCACCCCATCACCGTTTCAATGCTCTGGCAGATACAGAGACACAATGCTCTACCATCAGGCGGATGACTCACTCACTCAACGTGACAGCTCCTTGACCTTCGGATTTCAATGATCACCATCGCCACCGACCTCAGTCATCCACTTGCACAGCTAAGACCCTGCTATTTAAATGAAGCCTGCCTCTAAAACCTTCTGTCATATTTATTCACTTCACTGCAACTGCATCAGTCACCCCAGACTTGTCAACATCCGTGCACAAACCTAGATTGCCATCATGGACTTTTCTGGGTCTCTAGATTGCAATGCTACTGACCCGTTCGCCATTGTTCATTCAGCTTCATCCCCTCCGGGCACGCCCTGGAACTGGCTTAGAAACCCCAGCCCCACACCCCTGGGGAACCCTTACATGCACTCATCCCATCCCTGGGACCATGGTTTTCCTTTTCGCCCAGTTCCCGCATGATGTGGTTCCTACTCTACCAGAGCTTCAGAACTATGACCTCAGGACTCCAGTTCCTTTTCTCTACCACTATTCAAGGGTACTGGCTCCCTTTCAGTATTTTTTTTATTTATTTTAATTTTAATTTTTTTTTTTTTTAAAAAAAAACAACAACACTGAGGTATAATTGACGTATAACATTGTATTAGTTTCAGGTGTGAACATAATGATACAGTATTTGTTTACACTGTGAAATAATCACCACAGTAAGTCTAGTGACCAGCCATCCCCATACATAATTACCAATATTTATTTTTCTTGTGATGAAGACTTTTAAATATAGTTTTGATTTCAGAGAGACAGAAACATCAGTGAGAGAATCATTGATTGGCTGCCTCCTGCACGCCCCACACTGAGGATTGAGTCTGTAACCCAGGCATGTGCCCTGACTGGGAATTAAACCATAACCTTCGGGTTCATAGGCTGCCCCTCAACCACTGAGCCACACCAGCTGGGCATAATGAAGATTTGTAAGATTTACTCTTAGCGACTTTCAGACTTATAATACAGTATTATTAACCATAATCACCATGCTGTACATTATACCCCCACAACTTATTTTAAAACTAGAATTTTGGCCCTAGTAGGTTTGGCTCAGTAGACAGAGCATTGGCCTACAGACTGAAGGGTCCAGGAATCGATTCCGGTCAAGTGCACATACTTTGGTTGCTGGCTTGATACCTGGCCCTGTTGGGCAATGCAGGAGACAACCAATTGATATATCTCTCTCACATCAATGTTTCTCTCTGTCTCTCCCCCCGCTACCCCCCCCCCCTTTCCCTCTCTCTAAAAAAAATCAATGGAAAAATATTCTTGGGTGAGGATTAAAAAATATATATTAAAAACATACTGTAATTTTGTACCTTTTGATTCCTTTTACACAATTAACCCACTCCCCACCCCACCCCTCTGGCAAGCACCAATCTGTTTCCTTAATCTATTATATAAACTTGGTGGGGTTTTTTTGTTTGTTTTAAGATTCTACTTATAGGTTTACTTATTAGATTTAATAGTATTTGGCTTTCTGACTTATTTCACTTAGCATAATGCTATCAAGATCCATCCATGATGTCATAAATGGAAAGACTCTATTCTTTTTTTTATGCATGAACTAGACGTCCCATGCATGAAATAGACGTCCCATGCATGAAATTTGTGCACGGTGTGTGTGTGTGTGTGTGTGTATGTGTCTCAGCCCAGCCTGCACTCTCTCCAATATGGGACACCCTTTTACAATCCAGGACTGCTGGCTCCCAACTGTTCGCCTGCCTGCCTGCCTGATTGCCCCTAACCACTTCCCTGCCAGCCTGATTGATACCTAACTGCTCCCCTGCTGGCCTGGTCCTCCCCTCCCCCAACTGCTCTCCCCTGCAGGCCCGGTCACCTCCAACTTCACTCCTCTGCCTGCCTGGTCACCCTTAACTGCTCTTGCCTGCAGCCTAGTCTCTCCCAACTGCCCTCCCCTGCTGGCCATCGTGTCCACATGGAGGCAGCCATCTTGTGTGTTGAAGTGATGGTCAATTTACATATTACTCTTAGAAGAGAGGACAGAGGCCTGGTGCACGGGTGGGGGCCAGCTAATTTGCTCTGAAGGGTGTCCCAGATCAGGGTAGGGGTTCCCTTGGGGGGAGGGGGAGCGGCCTGGGCAAGGGGCCTGTGGTGGTTTGCAGGCCGGCCATGTCCCCTGGCGACCCAAGTGAGGTCCTATTATGTGGGATTTATTTATCTTCTATAATTGAAACTTTGTAGCCTTGAGCAGAGGCCATGGCAGGCCATGGCAGGCCATGGCAGGTGGGAAGCTTGTCTTCCTCCATCGCCAGGGGAAACCCAAGCCTCCTGATTGCTCCAGCTATGTGGCTGGCCACTATCTTGGTTGGGTTAATTTGCATACTTGCTCCTGATTATGATGGGCATGGCTTGGTGTAGCGGAGTGATGGTTAATTTGTATGTTACTCTTTTATTCATGGAGATAGTATTCTATTGTACACATACATATACCACATTTTTATTCATGGATAGACACTTAGGTTGTTTCCATATCCTGGCTATTATGAATAATGCTGCAATGAACATGAGGGTGCAAATTATCAACTATTTCTTGAATTTATTGAGGTGACATTGGTTAATAAAATTATGTAGGCCACTTTGCTTGTTCAAAACTGTCAAAGCTTTACTTTCTGCTGCCTTTAACAACCAAATTTCTGTTGTCAGCAGACAATGCAGAACCAACTTAACCCAAATTTACCAAGAAAGGTAATTTAGAGATGCAAATAAGAAGGGAAAGTATTCCAAGTTGCCTAACAAGATATCCAATTCCCTGGAGGGCTATGGAATATACTTTTCATCAAATCTATACTTGAGCCATGCATGACTAAGAGTAACTAACCTAGGGATTCATCTGTGCTGAACTTGAAAGGCTCAAGGAAAAAATGCCACTTTATTTTACTGCTGGTGGTAGGAGGGTATTAGCATCATCAATCAAACAGGGAACAATTTGGCATGCAAACAACAACATTAAAAGGCCAATGATAAAAAATTAATATATACAGATTATAAAAACCACATTTCAAGGTATAAATATTCAACTCACTTTTGACACTTCTACTTTACAGCAAAAAGTGTTGATTATATTGCCTTTAGTAATTTTCTGAACAGCTTGAGGTATATATTGATGTATAATAACTTACACACTTTACCCCAAAAAGATACATTCTTACATAACTCAGTATTTGCTAACAACAAAATAAATTTATTTAATGAAAGCTGACTTGGTAATCCCTTCCCCAAGTCATTAATTCTTATGTTAATATTTTCACCTGCTGAGAATATGATTTATTTCACAGGATTCAATAATCAATTTCTGTTGCTATTTTAAAGAAATTGTCAAAGTAGGAAAGGGAAACTTCTGTATTTAGACAGGAAAACAAGCCAACTTTTTCCCTCCTTCTTAGTCTATGACTTTGGAATTCAAAAGCAGTTAACTTCTACTTCCCACATAAACACACCCACCGGAGCATGCGCGCACACGTGTGCACCCCTTCCCCCACTCCCCCCACACCACCCATACAAAGATAGTTTTTAAAGGCAGATCTTAGAAGTGAAATGGAAATTTGGAGAAGTGTCTTACTATATATGCTTTACCTACTCAGATTTTGTAGGAGTGAGCATGGAATCACAGCTGGCTGAAAGAGTTCTTCTGTAAGCTGACCTTTCCCAGAAGGAAGAAATTACAGATTTTCTTGGGAGTGAGCTTTATTTGTAACCAAGGATTATAAAGATGAACGAGAACACACATATAAAATTAAGAATTTTAGAAATGAAATATTGAAAATTAGTTTCAGAGCTGTAGAGACATTTTGCTTTGACTCCAAAGAAAAGTAATTATTTTAATGTGGATAAGTAATTATTCTAATGTTGCATGATCTGAATTTTTTTTTATAAAAAATGTATTTTATGTGAACTTTTTCCATTATACTGCATTAAAAAGTAAGCCCTGTATATATTTATATATATGTAAAATAAGCCCATTTTATTGCAATAAAGTACATTATATCAAAACAGATTCTGGATGAATATGAACACTATTTTGTAATTGGGCAAATCTGGCCTGGCTGTTTAAAAATAAGCCTCTGGGACTTAACTGGATTGTCTACAAAAACTGATTTCAGCTGAAACATGAAATGTTGAAAGTTATGTTCATCTCTAACGAGGTTTTTTATCCTGAACAAATGCCTAAAATTAGAATACTGAGCTAAAAATATGTTTGTTAAGCTTCTCTTTTCCCCAAGGTAGTTAGAAAAAATAGTTTGTCAGACTCAAAAATGGAGAAGTAAGCAAGTTGATAGGAAATTTGGCCAAAATCGAATCATGCTTCTGTATCTCAAAGGTCAAATAGCTTTTCTAGAGTAGTATTTGACTTTTTGTAAGCAAAGCAAGTATTTTTAGCTCATTTTATTCTGTAATAATGCAAAAATGTGGTGGCTTTTCCCATTGAGCTTGTAAATCTTTGCTAATCTGGGATGCACTTAGAGCTCTCTGCTCTAAGTAAAACCAATGGTCCAGCTGGGTCTGGAGGGAACTTTCCAGGATGGTTGATAAAGAAAAGCACGTTTGCCTGCTTTACAGAGTAGACTTTTATGGACTCAGGACCCAGCCATAAGCCACTGACCTTTTTCTACTGCCCTGTTCCCTTTAAAGAGTGGTATTATTTCCCATAAGGTAAAAAGACACTTTAAGATAGTATAACTGTTAGTTACAGTATTTTGGCCCATATACAATGGATGTTTTGGTTCATATCATTTAGAAAATGAGAAAAGCAATAGAAATAGTAGTCTAGGAACATTTAGAATGTGTCTAGGTTATTACATTCTTGGGTATCTAAGATGAATGAAAGCAACTATCTACCAAAGTCACATAATTCAGAACAACCCAAATATCTGTCAAGAGGTGAATGTTTAAAATAATTGTAGTATATTCCTATAATGAAATGTTAGTTAGCAATAAAAAGGAATGAACCTCAAAATAATAATGCTAGGTGAAAAAGTTATGATTGCTCTGCCAGAAAATTTGAAAAATACAATGTCAACTTTACTTTCTTAAATCAATTTTGTCTTTAGCAAATTCTAAGCTATGTAATAGTATATCAATTTTTGAATAGTAAAGGCACATAAATAAAGGTCTTCTCCACCCCATAATCAAAGGAAGATTACTTTAGTAAACTAGAAATCCAAACTTATAAATGGAGAATAACTCTAAAAATATACATTTTATAAATAGCTTGGCTTAGTGATAGAAGTTTATGTTGACAATTCCAAAAATAGAGGGGAAAAAGCCACTTCTTCCAACTATGCAAGATAGGCCTTGCCATGCCCCATTTTCCAACACAACTCTCAACAATCAAATATATCTCATTATGTTTGAAGTTATTAAAATGTTTAGCCAAGGTTTAGAATGTTTTAAAAAAAAATTACATTTAAAAAAATGTTTTTAAAATTGATTTCAGAGAGGAAGGGATAGGGAAAGAGAGAGATAGAAACATCAATGATGAGATTCACTGATCGGCTGCCTGTTGCACACACTGGAGATGGAGCCCACACCCCCGACATAAGCCCTGACCAGAATCCAACTGTGACCTCCTGGTTCATAGTTCGATGCTCGACCACTGAGCCACGCCAGCCAGGCTGCTTTGTTTTTTTTAATGTTGTGCCTTTACCAAACTATCTTCAACTTCAGAAACATTTCTGACTAAAAAGCGTGTATATGTGGATTTAGGAATAGTTGTAACTGTAGATAATCCTAACTCCTGAAAAGTAATATCCAGAACAGATGTGCAGTTTGGTGTGCCCAGCATTATCCTGAGGTTCACACTCTCTGACAGAGCTCTGGAATTAGGTCCTTTGTATAATATTTTTTATTACTTAGAAAAGTAACAGAAGTCATTACAGCATTCTTCAAGTGATGGGATCTTAATGGGGGGGGGGGGGGGAAAGGTAACCTATTAGCATATGGAAGGTGTGAGGTTAAATCTCCGACCCCTTTTATACAAAGAATGTCAGCATGCCCATTAAAAATAAAATATCCACAGGAAAATACATAAGTAAATCTATGGTTTATATTCCATATTAAGACTTCAAAAAGAGGCGAGATAATCTTAGGAATAGGAGAAGTGTGCACTGGATTCTGAAACAGCTTTTCCAGGATCTACTGAGAAGAAAGACAGTGGGGTGGGGTGAGGGGTGCAAATTATTTGCTATTAGGAGGACAAAAGGTTGATTGTTATTTTTTCACAGGGCTGAACAGTATTATTTTAGATCATTTGACTAAAACTATGGACATCTGAACTTCTTTACTATAGTGGGTAATGGTGTAGTACATACAATATCTTTGTCAGTAACACTGCGGGTTTTATCACTCATTAAACCCATGACTGACCCTGATGTATATTGATTACTATTCATAAGAAATGGCAAATGCAACATTCATTAATTGCAAAAACATTTATAGCTATAATTTCTATGCAGATTAAAGCAATTAATTCACAAAAAAGGGTATCTAATTACAATAGTCTTATGTCTATTTCCTGGGCAGTTTCAAGAATTCAGATGAAGCAACTTGGGGATGAGTTTTGACCTATGTCTTATAAGGCTCCAAGGAGAATCTTAATTGGTAAGAGGGAGAAAAGCTCCTGGCAGAATCGTGGTAACAATACAGGAGGGTACACTTAGCAAAAGAAGAGCAATTGGCTTAACCAGGCTACTGACCACAGACCATGAGCCAGGTTGCAGAGTTTACATTAATCTCACAGGTATTAGGAATCACATTCTTAAGCACAAGAAAAGTAGAAACTTTCATACACAGGGCAGACTATCTTCCCTTAAAATGTTTTTTTTTTTAAACCTTGAAACAGAAGCTGGGATGCATTTCTTTACAAAAAAGCAACTCATGCATTAGAAAAAGACGTATCTAGAAAATTAAGCATTACATGCTCAATCTTATAGAGCAAGGATAATGTTTGTAGCTTTCAAGTTTTTTTCTGAGAATAAAAATTGCTTTTGAAAAATAAAATAGTGAATAATCAAAATGAAACTAACAATTTTAAGCTCTCTGAGGTCAAGTTTCTCTAAAATTATCCAAATAAATTAAGGTGATAATGTCCATCTTTAACTAAAAAGATACACTACTGCCCTTCAAGTTAAGATGTCTTAATTTTCCAGAATTCTGTGTTAACCTTAACACAGAATTAGTTTACCTGACCAGAGAATCCTATAATATAGACATGTTTTGTTAATCTTATTAGAAAGTACTTCAAGGAATCCTTTGAAATGAGTGATTTGTAAACATTTTGAAATTTGGTACCATAGATATAAAACCTAATATGTAAATTGTCCCCTTGGGAGTTCCATCACTCACTATGACACGCACTGACCACCAGTGGATGGTGTGGGACGAAGGAAGGCCCCGGCCAGCAGCCAGCAGCCAGCAGCCGGGGAAGTGAGGCCCTGGTTGGTAGTTGGAAGGCCTGAATGGCCCTGATCACTGCCAGGCCTAAGGGACCCTACCATGTATGAATTTAATGCACCGGGGGCCTCTAGTAGGATTATAAAATAATGACTTATTAACTCACCCGCACTCATTTCTATTAGAATAGTAAAAAATAAACTTTGGACAACAGTGCCTAACTCTTTCTGACTTTCTTGATTATCCCGCTGACCCTTATCTAAAGCCATTGTCACTAAAATCATGACCCTTCTTTGTGAAATCTTTCCTGATGTCTACCTTAAGATCACTTACAAAATATGTAGGATGAGAAAAACACAAATGCTTGCTTGACACAAACACTACCAGTTTCCACGTATGAGCTACTCCAAATTTAGCCCAATACTGGAATTTCACACTTTTATCAACATGTTCACAATTGTGCCGGGTAAATACACTGACAACTAAAACTTATATAACTAATCAATATCTTATTTTCCAGCATATGCAAAGTTGATTTTTTTAAAGTATCTTTTGTAGATTGCTTGCTCTGACTCAGACAAATCTAATAAATCAACTCTGCATTTTTAATGCCATATAAATTGAATATAATTCTTATTACTTATAAGGCTCACCTTTTCTAACGTTTTAATAGTAAAAAAGTAACTAAGAACTTCTGGTGAGAATTTTAATAAGAATTATGATTTACTTATACTCAAGTTTGATATAAAAACTTAGAAGTACTTTGTTGATCAGATTTGAGGTTTAAAATCTCAGATTGGAAAAAAAAATTTCCCAAAACACTTTGGCATAGAAGACTTTTGGCTCAAATTTGAGTTAATTTCTGATCCTATGTAAGTTTCCACTTCATTTAGTACAAATTGTCTTGTTTCGGAAACACTTCAGAGAAAAAGCAAGAGAAAAATGTCTTCACCACATAAAGACCCAATGCTACTTGCTCTTTCCAGACTATTGTGTGCTGTCAGTGGCCCTCATCGCAAGAATGTATGTGCTCTCTGCTTTATCAAAGACAATGTCTATGAGTTATTCCCTAACTTGATCTATTGATTAAAGGAGGCATTAATGAGATAAAGAGTTTCTTCCCCTCACAAAGTTAACTGGTCTTTATGAAGATGACATCTGACTTTATCAGCACAGTGCCCCAATGGACAAGTCAACAGTATCCAAAACGAGTGACATTCTGCCGAATCCCACTTCCACAGCTGATTCTAACCCAATGCAAGAGAGCTGAGGGGCTTCCCGGTTGCTTTGCCCACCTGAGAGAAGTGCAATGAGCTCCTACCTCCCAATTCCTTCAAACCCTAGGAATCCTGAGCACAGAGAAGCCCTGTGGTCTCAGGAATGAGTTTCTGCCCACGAGTCAGATAAGTAGCTGTGCCAGAAGAAAATATGGCCACAGTCTTTCCCTCTACATAAGATACCTGCACAGCCAGTACTCCCTGAGGGTTCATCGAGGAAAAATGTGCTGATAAAAGCCAACAAAGAAACTCAAAACACTCCCCGGGGAAGATCCTTCTCTTCTAATGATTTTGATATTGTCCCTTTGGAAGGTTCACTAGAAAGAATTTTTCCTTTTCTAACAGTATCATTCTGACTGTTAATAAACTTTCCTATAGTAGTCTCCCCAAGTCAATATTCCTGTTGTTACTTTTCAAATTATCCATTTCATACTTTTTTTAAAGCTACACAATATAAAAATTAGACAGACTTCAAGACTGACAGAATGTACACTGGAGGCATAATACATTTCAAATAAAAAAAGACCTCTATGGAATAAAAATGAATACTAGCAGCAGTATGGGAGGAGCAGGAAGGGAACAGATAGTAGAGTCTCTGGGAAGAGCAACATTAACTGAAGTATCTTGGCAGAAAGATAGCTCGAAGTTTTACTGCGGGCTAATCTTTAGTGAGGACAGGTCCTTGGAGCACAAGTTTCTCTCTTTCCTAATATCTCTTCCATTTTTAATGCTAAAACATCAGATAAGAGCCTACCTGACATTTTGGAGAATTTGCTGTGCTGGGATTGATATTCCGCATTGCCTAAGAGTGAAAAATAAGATGGATAAAAATTACTTCAAGCCACATGGTTTGGCTATGTAGGCTGACTTACAAATTGTATCCAGACACATCACCATCGCACAGAATTCCCAAGCTGGCCCGAAGCAGCAGACTGAGGAAGACAGGAGCCAATGGAGTCACCAGACAACAAACTGAAACCTCTCAAGCATTGCACAGCATCGAGGACAGGACAGCAAGACCAGGTGTCAGGACCCAGATCAGATTTGCAATTGGTCAGGTAGGTTCTTTGCTTCTGAGTATTAGGTGAAGCAGGAAAAACATAACTTGATGTTTTAGTGATAAGAGAAACTGTCAATGGAAGAAGTTCACAGGAAGCCAAAAGACTTAAAGACATATGTTATTTATGCCGATTGCTAAAAAACAAAAACCCTAAAAACATAGACTATTAGTATAAGAATAGAGCAGTTCTGTCATTTCAATGCAAGAAAAGATAACGCAGTTGGAAGTAAAGAAGAAACAGAGCAAGAGGTTACCCAAGAAGTTACCTTCCAAGGAAATGAAGCTATTCTGCCAGGACCCATCACCCAGAGTCAAAGTGAAAACAGAAAAATTCTTTGGAAGGAAGCGTTTTACAAGGAGCAGCATTCTGCCCACCAAAATACCACCAAAAAGACACCAAAAACAAGCCAGGCTGGTTTATAACACACACCAAAACGATAAGTACCCATTTCTAGACTTTTATATATGAAATTATAAACAGTAACACTTTGACATAAGTAATTAAATCACTTTAATGAGATTCCTTGGTTTTCAGAGTCTTCCATTCATATGTGAAACTAAGACTTGTACTTACTTAGACCATCTAGTACTCCATAACAACAAAACAAAAAGCAAGCGTGAAAACAGGCTGTGTAACGAGTACCCTTAAATTACTTTACTTCTCCTAATGGGTCACGATGGCCCCCTTTGTTCTGAAGATAAAGTGTTAAGTGAGAAATCTTTTCTTTAGAGTAACTTGTTAGAAAGTCATTAGAGACACCGTAAACGGGATCATATGCTTCCTGCCCCCACCTTCTCAATGGCAGATGAAGAAATATTTCTTGCAAGACCACTTCCTGACACCACCTGCTGGCACAGACTCTCCTTCCTCTGGGGCCACCATGGTGCCAGCTACATTATCATTCACTGAGAGCTTACTGACAGCACACACACTTTAAAGGTGAGTCTGTCAGGGATTTCATGGCTTATTGTAATTCCTCAGCTTCCAGATCCTCAAATCCCAAATCAGAGTTCAATTTAGTTCATGCATTTCCTTTAACACTCTAGTGACACTTTTTAAATATAGCCCTCATTACAAAAAAAAGTACCTTGTTTAAATGCCCACTTCCTGGTAACAGACATGTAGAATATTATTTTTTAATATCTATACTTAGCACGCTATGATTTAGGTGGGGGAGGGAGAGTATAGACACATGTATTTAATGTTTATAAACGAATTAAGAGAGTTCCTGAAAACAAAAACAAACAAAAAAAAAACAAACAAAAACACACACACACACACAAAAGCAAGAAACTGACAGCTTTTACCATTTATACTTATTTTTATTACCCCCAAAATTTATAGAAAACTTAAAAAATAAACTGCTTTGATAAGATCACACCCCCATGATCTAGATAAAGTAAATATTGATTTTTAGATGAGGAATTATCCATTCTTATGGAACATAAAGACCAACAGTAGTTTCTGAAAGAAAACTGATAGAAAGGTCATAAAGGGTTTTAATATCTCTAATGTCCTTTCCTTCCCAACAAAAAACAAAAAACAAAAACCCCATTAGCAGGTAATTTTTACAGAATTTGGCACCTTCCAAACTTAGGATAACTTGTGTTATGTTTTAAAAATCTTAGATTGAGCCCTAACCGGTTTGGCTCAGAGAATAGAGCGTCAGCCTGCAGACTGAAGGGTCCCAGATTCGATTCCGATTAAGGGCATGTACCTTGGTTGCAGGCACGTCCCTAGTAAGGGGTGCGCAGGAGGCACCTGATCGATGTTTCTCTCACCTCAATGTTTCTAACTCTCTACCTCACTCCCTTCCTCTCTGTAAATAAAAAAATCAACAAAATATATTTTTTTAAAAATCTTAGATTGAGCAATACTGAAAGATAGTTGTCATATGAGAAATACCCTGGAGTATTTCCCCAGATCAACAATTCATTTAAAGTAAAAGATGTTCTTCCCTAAGCGGTAGCCCCAGGGTTTCCTTGTTAGTGAATGTTCAGAAGTAGTAATCTGCAAAAGCTCAGTATTCTGCAATTCCAGGGACATGTGAAGAAGCACCTTTGCTTCCTTCAATTTTTGCGTGCCTGCAGTTACCGCAGCCCAAACCTCTCTGTGATACGTTTTACATGTTACATTCCATGTGATCAGAGCCCAGTCAAGAAACTAAACTAAGATAAGGACAGAGATGGATAGAGTGTTTCTGTGTCACTCTATACATCCAAATTCCAGTAGGAAAACGGACCCCAAAAAGTGGAAGGCTGGTTTCTAACCTGTGGCCTCACCTGCCGAAGCAGTTCTTGCTGCTTCAGTCGCAGCCTCTCTTTCTCCATCTGCAGTTGCTGCAGCCGCATCTGTTGCTGCTGGTTAGAGCTGCCGCCACCCAGGACTCCTCCCTGAGGGCTCTGGGGAGCCAGGGGTGGTGGCTGCTTCACTGGAGCACTTTGACTGATTCTCTGGTTCATGGCTGAAATGAAACAAAAGATGCGTCCTAAAAAACTAGCAAAGGAAAGGGATACTTAGTTATTCAAAGCAACTGGGGATACTTAACTGAGGATATTAGTCCCTTTCTGTAGTAAATCTGGAAATAACCTAAAGACCCATCAGTAGTGAAATGGTTATGTCGTTTATTACTACTAGTAGTCAGTCATGTTGTTATAAGCTGCGAGGCAGCCACAGAGAAAAGAATCAAGGGACAGCTCCAACTGGCAGCGAATGACAAGGAGCAGTCTAGGACACATGAAGTTAAAAGCAAAGTGCAGAGCAGAGAGTATAAAATAAAGGGGGAAATGTACACTACATGCCTATCCAGAGAATATGAATTGAACAGCAGCCAATAAACAACCAATACACGTTGGCTCTGGAGCTGGGAAACTGTTTAACTAAAGGACTGAATAGAAGAGAGACATTTTTGGTAACTTTTTAAAGCTTGAATGGTATGAATGCATTGCTTATTACAAAATAGAAATGCATATTTAAGTTAAAAACACATCTCCCACCCTGGCCAGGTAGCTCAGTTGGTTAGAGCGTCTTCCATATATACCAAGGTTGTGGGTTCGATCCTTGGACAGGGCACATACAAGAAACTAATGAATGCATAAAAAAGTGGAACAACAAATCGACATTTCCTTCTCTCTCTCAAATCAGTAAAAACAAAACAAAACAAAACAAAACAAAAACTAAAAAACCATAAACATCACCCAAAGCAAGTGAGACAAAAGATTCTGAGCAGTAAAGCCCATCAAAATGATCCCTGGTGGGGCATTGTCTCATACACCTCAAAGGATGCAGGTTCAGTCCTTGGTGAGGGCACATACAGAAGGCAACTGATGCTTCTTTCTCTCACTTCCTCTCTGTCAAAAGTCAATA
Source organism: Pipistrellus kuhlii (assembly GCF_014108245.1). NCBI lineage: Eukaryota > Metazoa > Chordata > Mammalia > Chiroptera > Vespertilionidae > Pipistrellus > Pipistrellus kuhlii. Next base: position 54,679,767 of record NW_023425595.1, on the reverse strand, counting down.
AGCATATCCTGGAGTAAGGATTAAAAAATATTACCAACCTGTAATACATCCTAAAATATATAACTCTTAGAGGTCTGATGCACGAAATTCCTGCAAGGGGCTCGGCCCTTGCAGCCCGTTTCATCCGGAAAGTTGTCTGGAAGGATGTTCAGCTGTCCAGTCTAATTAGCATATTGTGCTTTTATTATTATCCTATATAGTAAAAAGGCTAATATGCAAATCAACCGTACAGCAGAATGACCAGTTGCTATGACACGCACTGACCACCAGGGGGCAGATGCTCAATGCAGGAGCTGTCTCCTGGTGGTCAGTGTGCTCCCACAGGGGGAGCGCTGCCCCGCCAGAAGCCAGGCTCATGGCTGGCTAGCGCAGCAGCAGTGATGGGAGCTTCTCCCGCCTCGCCTCTGTGACATCCCCTGAGGGCCCCCAGACTGTGAGAGGTGCAGTCCGGGCTGAGGAACCCCCCCACCCCGAATGCCCGAATTTTGTGCACCAGGCCTCTAGTAGACCATATAAAATCCTAATATGCAAATCGACTCAACGGTGGAATGATGGGTCACTGTGATGCTCACTGACCACCAGGGGGCAGATGCTCAACATAGGAGCTGCCCCAGACCCCTACTGGCAGCAGCAGCGGGGGACAGGGCGGTGCCAGGCTAGTCAAGGCGGGTGCGAGCAGGGGCCCCAATCACCCCGTCAGTCATCTCACAGATCGACCCTGATCGCCAGCCAGGCCTAGGGACCCTACCTGTGCACGAATTTCAAGCACCGGGCCTCTAGTACACTTATAATAAAGTATATTACATTGATCTGCTGCATGCTAAAAATAAGCCTACAAACATCTGGATGGCAGAGAGCTATCTCATTCAATACCATGATACCCCCAATACAGCCAGGTAGTCACAATTTTTTTAGTTGAACCTACATTACACCATCTAACAATTAGAAATGGACTGGATTCTTATGCTAGTGAGTTTCAGTTACTGATACAACCACACTGTGAATTGTGGTAATCTCGGTAAGCAGATGGAAATTTTATTATGTGAAAACGTTAAGAACGATGTATCACTTTTTCAGACGTTAAAATTAAAACAAAAATTCTTTTAGTCTTTATTGTTGAGAGTATTACAGATGTCCATCTTTTTCCCTCCATACCCCCTCTACCTGGTTCCCGCCTCACCCTAGGCATTCACTGCTCTATTATCTGTGTCCATAGGAAATGAATATATGCAGAAGACCTTTGCTTAATCTCTTCCTGGCCCCCTTTCTTTGGGACTTGCCAGTGTGTTCCATGTTTCCATGCCTCTGATTCTACTTTATTTATCAGTTTATTTTATTCATTACATTTTTTGTTTAGATTTTTAGGTTTAATTGCTCATTGATAGATATGTCATCGCCATTTTATTGTTCATATTTTAAAAAATACATTTTACTGATTTTGGAGGAGGGAGGGAGAGGGGGAGGAAGGGAGATTAATGATAAGCATCAATGATTGGCTGCCTCCTGCATGCCTACTACCGGGTATCAAGCCTACAACCCAGGCACATGCCCTTGACTGGAATTGAATCTGGGACCCTTCAGTCCGCAGGCCGACATTCTATCCACTGAGCCAAGCCAGCTAGGAGTATGAATATATATGAATTTATATATAAAATCATTTTCTTATTTTCTTCTTCTTCTTCTTCTTAAATAATACCCTTCAACATTTCATATAATACTGATTTGGTGATGAAGTTCTTTAGCTTTTTCTTGTCTATGAAGCTCTTCATCTGATCTTCAATTCTAAATGAGAGTTTTGCTGGGGAGCGCAATCTTGGTTATAGGTCCTTGCTTTTCATCACTTTCAATATTTCTTGCTACTCCCTTCTGGCCTGCAAAGTTTCTGTTGAGAAATCAGTTGGTCATATGGGTGCTCCTTGTAGATGACTAATGGCTTTTCTTTTGCTGCTTTTAAGATTCTTTGTCTTTAACCCTTGGCATTTTAATTATGATGTGTCTTGGTATGGGTCTCTTTCACCTCAGTCTTTCCCAGAGTCTGTTATAAACAATAAGAACTGTCTTACCTCAGGACTTTTCCATTTGATATTTCTCACCGGACTGTAATTTTTATTTACAAATTTGTGTATATACTCTCTTAGACTGGAGTGCCACAGGAGTGGGGACATAACCACATATATACAGTAGGTCCTCGGGTTACATTGGCGTGACGTAACACTATTTTTGCCATAAGTCAGAACCAAGCTACATAAGCACCTACGTCACTCACACGGAGCACATACACAGCAGTAATGAAGTGAAGCAGTAAAAAAACATGTAAAAGATAGATAACAACTCCTGTCCTTTACTTGTGGTAAATAAATAATAAAAAACATAAAGCACATATGTACGTATGTTGAAATGATAGAACTTTAAATAAATAAATGGGAGATGGCGACATAAACAGGAAACAACGTACGTCAAGTCCAACATAATCCAAGGATTGCCTGTATCCCAGTGCCTAGCACAGGGACTGGCACAAAGTTTGTACTAAAAAACCACTAAAACTGAGTTGAGTATTCACAACAATACAGAAATCCTACCCATTTCCCTTTAGACTTACCAACTCTTCTGAGTCCAGTAAGACATAAGAACCAAGGAGAGTAGAAGAAAAATTTTAGAGCAACCTCCTTCAGATGCCTTAGTTAAAATTCAACCTACTGATTCATAAAAGTTTCCCAATGTTTCGTCCTTCAGATATTTCTTTTGGTGTAAATAGTAAGATCAATGTGATTAAAAGTCACCTGAAATAATTCCTCTCTGTGTGACTCAGCCAACTCTACGTGTGGTTCACTTGACTTTGCTTTTGAATTTTAGAGACTTATTTTCCTTTTCACCCACCATCCCCCCACCCAAGAGATAACTTGATACTACTTTGCTTATTAAATAGAAAAAGCAAAGTGGAGTCAGATATTCATAGGATACTAACATATATCTGAGAAGTTGCTGTGTCTTTGCTTAGATTTTTAAGAATAGAATAATATATGAGTTCATTCCAAAGCAATATATAAAGGTTTTCCTCATTTTCTTTTTTAAATAGTTGATTAGTATTCCATCTAAACCACATGTGTCAAACACAAGGCCCGCGGGCCAAATCCGTCCCGCCAGGCCTTGTAATGTGGCCCGCACCGCGCTGTCATCACTGCACTCCGCTGCGTTTCCATCACAATGACAGTTTATGACTGTTCAGTAAACCATTCGGCCCGCGATTTAGGCTGGATTTTAGATTTTGGCCCCTTCTCTGACTGAGTTCGACACCCCTAATAAACAATTCTCTATTAGATCTTCACTATTACTAAAGAGTACCATACAGAAGAATCTCGACATACACAATTTTGTATTCCTACTACTGTATCTTTGGGGTAGAGTCCTAGATTGGAGAGATTGCTGAGTCACTGGTTAAAAACTAAGTAACATTGCCAAGTCATCCCCCTCTTTCCCGTACATATAGAGGTTGTACTTTGTTATAGCTCTATAAGTAATATATGAAGACTATCTTTTTATCCACCACAGCCTTACAAAACTTTTGGATTTTTACCATTCTGAAAGATGAGAAATGGTTTCACAATATTTTGCTTTGTCTTATAGAAGCTTGGTCACCTTCCACATTTTAAACTTGCATTTTTATATGAATTCTTTATCTTTTCCTTTTTTAGACAACCTTTATATACCAGGGATTAAAAAAACAAACAAAAAACACCTATGTCATATATATGTAAAAAGTAATTTCCCTCAGCTTATTATATATTTTTAGTTTATTTTTTTAAGTTGTCAAATTCATCAATATATTTTGAAATTTGAGCTATAGTTTCTCCAATCCCAGGTAAAAGAGGAATTCATCAATCTTTAAATTAAAAACTATATGGTTCCACTTTATAAAATGTAATTCTTTGGCAATTCAATCCATTTTGGAATTAGACCGAATGAAGGGGCCTAATTCTATCTTTCTTCATGACTATCCATTAGTTCTGACACCACTCATAGAAAGTGCATCCTTCCACCAATCATCTTTAACAGGTTCAATCTCCATGTTTTGTTATTTTTGTTTTTGGATTGCCTATCTTGCTCATTAAGTGTGTTACTCTTATATCAGATACAACACTTTTAATCACAACCTTTATGTTTTAATAGCTGGCAGGGCAAGCCACTTTTTTCTTTTTGAAGCTAACTTACTATTGGGATCTAATTTAAGTACATGTGGTTAAAATAGCATGTCTGCATACTGATTCTTGAAATTCATGACCTGACATGTGGTCAATACTTGCTTTTTGTACTAGCTTAGGGACAGTCAGTTCTACACATGGTTTCAGCCCCTCTTTCTTTGTTCTTAGCTCTGAGTTCCTGATATCCTCAGGACCTCACTGGCCCCTAGCCCTGCCCTGGCTTACTGCTACTTTGTGTAGTTTCATTTTTTCTGACCTAGAGAGATTGTGACCCCAGTTATGTCTTTTTGGTTATCTCTTTCAAATATTTTGTCTGGCAGAACAGAGAAGGATGTCAAAATATGACAGACATACTGTTTCATACTTTTCAAAGCCTTAATTAACCTTTTATGTGGAAAAAAGGCCAGACTTATTTATGAAATGTATTTACAAAGGACAAATTGCTAAAACTTTCATAACTATGGTTTATAGTTAATATTTTATAGGGGATACATAGGAAAAAGGCCCAAAAAAATTGAGAGCTAATATTGTCAGGTACCAATCAATAATCTCATTTAATACAATTGCTTTTATCTACCTACCCACATTAGACGCACAACTGACAGGCATCATAGTATGCTATAAAAAACACAAGCCTGTAGAGTCAAACCACAACTATTGTAGAATTGAGTACACCAATTTAGTAATTCATCTAATTTTTGGTTTCCTCAACTGCAGGGGTGGGCAAAAGTAGGCTTATAGTTGTGAATATGCAAAGCATAGTTTATTCTTGTATTATTTAATTATTGAATAATTTTTACTGTTGAATAATTTTCCATAAACCTACTTTTGCCAATCCTTGGATAGCAGGGGATATTAACATTTTCATTTTGGAGTCACGGTGGGGATTAAGTAATATATGTAAGGCATCCTTTGTTATATTACTTTATAACAAAAGACTAATATGCAAATCGACTGACTGGCAGAATGACTGGTCGCTATGATGTGTACTGACCACCAAGGGGCAGACACTCAATGCAGGAGCTGCCCCCTTGTGGTCAGTGCGCTCCCACATGGGAGCGCTGCTCATCCAGAAGCCAGGCTCAGAGCTGGTGAGCGCAGCGGCAGAGGCAGAAGCCTTTCCACCTCCGCAGCAGTGCTAAGATGTCTGACTGCCAGCTTAGGCCCGCTCCCCTCAACTGCTGGGGAGTGGGCCTAAGCCATCAGTCAGACATCCCACGGGGGCTCCTCCCCCTGCCATGCACGAATTTTGTGCACTGGGTCTTCAGTCTGTTATAATTCTGAATATAGTAGATACTCTACAATTGTTAGTCTCCTCCCATTTCCAGAATAGTTCTTAAACTTTAAGATTAGTATGCCTACAGAAATCATCCTGGCTAGAATTCCCTTGATCCCTTCCCCTCTTTCCACTTGCAACTCATTGTTTCAAAGTATTCTATGATCCACAAAGATAACATATCTCTTGGAAGATCTAACTGGAAAAAAAAAAAAAATGGGTGGTGGAGATTGAGTCTTAGCTCAACCCCCTTAGGAATCCTTCTCTTTTGATGAAACATGTTCCTGGCATTCCAGGACATTCAACATATTTCCGCAGAGAAATGTTTTCTACATTGTGCTATGTCAAGTTTGATAATATGAACTAAATATGAATCAGGGGCTGATCTGAGAATCTACCATATACATTGAATGTCTCATAGATTGAGGCCTAGAGCAAGAAAAATATATTAGGGGAAAATGTTTTCACTTGTAAGCAATTAAATAAATAAAAATTTAAAAAATAACTGTTAGGAAATAGCTCATTAGTAAGTTGAGGATTGCTGTAATTGTAAAACATGATTTCAAAACATGTTCTAGATCTATACACTCTCAAACATTTGATGTGTTAAATGGTTTTTATCAAGTAATACAGCATTTAATACGTTAATAAAAGTAATATATATTCCTTGTGAAATCTAACTGGACAATGACAAAATTGCATGAAAACAAAGAGGTAAATATCCTCTGCTTCCCACCATAAGCAGTAATCATTGATGACAATGATCACATAATGAAGCGGTTGGTAAAATCTGGTGCAAATTTAAGCTTATCTGGCGATTCAAAACCACATAAAAGAAAAAACAGGACATTACAAGATGAAGGAAGAACAACTCTGCAGAATTAAATAGAAATCTCCCCAAAATATGCAACAGAAACAGCCTCTCTGGCTAATAATGGTGGGCACTTTTAGACTGTGTTTACCTACATGCTGTTACCTATGGATACAAGCAGTGCCAAGGTTTCCATATAAAGAGCTCACTTAAATGACCAATTCAAACAGCCTTGTTTATCTACTGAGGCAGATTTATCCCTCTCCAGAAGCATCCTGTTCTTTACCTTCTGAGTATCTCAAGCATTTCAACAAAGCGCAGAGCTGTGCACCCACATGGGGTGCAGCAGACCTCACAAGCAGGCATGAGACAAAACAGGCTTTGTTTCCTGGGGGAAGGGGGAAGGGCAGCCAGAAAAGAACAGCATTACCAACTTCTTCCCCTCCATGATCAAGTGCTGAAATCCCAGTGTTTCCAGTTTTAATAAAATTTCTAAAAGGTAAAGAGAAAAAAAAAATCCCTCAAGTATGACAGAATTTTTTAAATTTCCATACGCTTTGCTTTAAAGTTCAGATTCTGTGCTGCCTGGACTATGAAATAGCAACCGTGTCAAGTTTTACTTAAATCAATCCTGACAGCTTTATGGTAGCAAACCATCCACTCAGCAATTACTGAAAAATAAGAGACCACCTTTCTCAACAACAAAGGAGATCATCACCATGGGTCTCTTCTGAAACTTCATTCTAAATGTCTGAGTTTTGAAACTTTAGGCAATTTTCACATTTATATACCGTAATTTGTACTCAACTGTGGGATATTGCAAAGAATTACAGATCTGGTAATCCACTAGTATAAACTCTGGGATAAGAAATTAAATCCTGGTAATCTCATTAAGTATAAATTTAAAATTAGAAATAATTTTTGAACTTTTAAAACATTATAACAAATCTACAACAAAAGAAAGCATTTCTTTACTTTGTCTAATACAGAGATTTTCAACCTTTTTCAGCTCATGGCAAAAATTACTAAAATTCTGCACACCAAAAAATGTGGTGTTTTTTGTCAATCTGACAAAAAAATGGGTAGAATTTTTACGCATTCCTAACAAATGTCTATTGTTGTGCTGGCTGTTATAATTCTTTTACTTGACAATCTAAGGGAAAACAGGTCAGTGCTTCTGACTAAATAGTCAGGTATGGCATGCTTTAAAAATTCTTGTGGCACACCAGCCGCTGGTCTACGTTATCAAGTCTCAGATGCTGCATTTTAACATGTTAACATGGCTATATTAGTTTGTTCATTTTGTTCATAACATTTAGAAACAAATTTTAGATTTTTCCATACCTACAAGGGTACTTAAGATTATAAAATAGTAAAAAAGCACCTACTACTAGCTAAGTATTTACTACATGATCTAAGGGACTGAATCATCTACTACCTGGATAACTTATATACATATTTAGATATAAAATGACGGTTTTCCAGTAAAGACTTTTACTATTTGACTCACAATGAAAATCTGTCTCTTACAAAAGGAGCAAAAGATCAATGTGAAAATGATGTTAACCAACATTTAATAAAGCTATATATTTAAATGACAATACCATGCCTAAGAATGATTTCTTAATACATTTACAGAGACTGAGATACTTCACATACTATAAAAGTCACTTTTGTTTTTATGTATCCATAGTCTCCTATAATCTTCACCATTGTCTAATTTCTGAACATTCTTATCATATCCCATATGAACCCCATATCCTTAGCAGTACAACTCCAATTTCCCCTTCCCCAGCGATTGACAATCACGAATTACCTTGTTTCTATGGCTTTACCTATTTGGACATATTATAAGTGGAACCAAACAATATATGGCCTTCTGTGATTGGCTGTGTTTTCAAGATGAATCCATGCTGTGGTATCAGCATTTCATTCCTTTTTAATGCTAAATAACATTTCATTTTATGGATATACCATTTTGTTAGTCCATTCATAGATTGTGGTTTTTACTTTTTGGCTGTTATGAATAATGCCACTAGGAATATTCACATACATGTTTTTGTATAGACATATGTTTCAATTCTTTGGCATATATATCTAGGGATTGAATTTGTTCGTATTGCTATGTTTAACTTTTTGAGGAACTGCCAAACCATTTTCCAAAGTGGCTGTGTCCTTTTTCTATCCCACCAGCAATGTATGAAGGTTCTAGTTTCTTCACAGTCTAGTCAACACTTGTTATTGTCTCTTTGATTTTAGCCATCCCACTGGGAATAAAGTGGTACAGTATCTTGTTTTGTTTTACATTATGTGGGAACCTAATCCTAACCTCCTCTATGACTTTAAGTCGTGTCACATTTTGCACTTCTCTCCCTTCCGAAGCATCAACCTCCAGGGCCCTAAAATTGGGTTAAAAGTACAGCAGGTCCTTGAATAACCAATGTCATTTTGTTCCAATGTTGATGAGATGCCGTAGAAACTTAACTCTTGTTTATATCAATTAGCCTATCCATGACTTACTGTATCTAAATTCTTCAAATTCTTGAAAAAATATATATGACATAATTATTTCAGTCAATTTCTTCTTTCTTCAATTCTCTAAAAAGACTGGCGTGAAAATTCACTATGATGGTATTTCTTCAAACAATACAATTATGGATAGAGCTTTAAAAAAAATTCAAGAGAACATTTTCTTCTTGTCACCTCATTAAGCACTTTGGGGCAGGACTCGGGGGTTGCTAGATGAGGTGAGGCGGAGGAGGGAGAAAATGTTCTAACTAGCTTTCAAGCTCTCTCTGTCCCCAGAGCACAGCCATGTTTCCCCTGTACCATGAAAATAAAGTTTAAAGACTAGTTTGGAGAGAAAGTTCAGATAATGAGACTACTGGTCTAAGAAGAGGTATTTATTGTATTTTAAAATAAACCTGCCATCATGAGTTCATGTTAGATTAGTGAGTAAACAGTTCCATTAATAACAGCTTTATTTATGACTACATGTAAGCATTACTATTAATGCTTTCATGGGAAGTTATAATTTAGAAGAGATACATATCTTCGTTTTTACAGATAAACACAAAAATGGTCTTTTTTTTTTTTTTTTACAGCTGGAGCATGATCGGCTGTCTCTCATCCTTTCATGTCCCTCTCTGAAATAGCCTTCCCTCACCACGCGTGCTCCAGCAGTTTCCCTCCAGCCCACATTATTCCCTTACAGGACACCTTGTTTATTATCCTTCATTGTATTTAACGCATTTTTAAAAAATGATTTATTTGTTTGGTAGCATGCAACTCCCTCCCTGATGGCTAGTTTAGTGCCTAGTACACAAATGGCACTCACGTGTTTACTGAGTGAATAATTAAGTACTGAAATAGTTTCTATCCTTAGTAGAATACTATTAGTAATCCACAGGAGAATCTCCAAGTTGAAGCAAATCCAGAATGAGTTCTAAAATGACCTCAGCAACCAGGATAGCAGAGCAAAATGAGTATAAAACAAAACAAAAAATATGAGCCAGTCTACTTCGGCAGAAATCCATTTGACTTCTCTCTCGGGAAGTCTATAAATGGCTTTCTCTGCTTCTTGCATCCCAATCTCTGGGTTGCCACCAAAGTGGCATCACCAAATGGTTCTTCAGCACATTTTATAGAATACATGCTATTAAATATATTTTGCAACTTGTTTTTAAAATAAAACTATGTTAAGGTTTGAGTAACACAAATAAATCATTAATGTAAATGATCATTCAGTGACTTTGGTGATCTTACCCTTTTAGGTTTAAAAAATTCTATATGAATAAATTTTATAAGCAAATACAAAAATATTTCTTTGTTATACCATTACTTGCATCACTGAACCACTGTCAAGTAGAAATTAGATATTAATTTAACTTCATTAAATGTCTACTCACCCTTGGTAAGAGATTGCTTATCACAACTGATAAACTATTTTTGCATCCTCCTCCTGAATTTAATAAAATAAAAAAAGAATAAACCTCAAGTGTTAAACTAATTTTGATATTCTATAATCTTAAGCAATAAAATATTCATTTTGGCAAGTGCCTGCTTTTCAAGTAAAAAAAAAAAAATGTAGAGAGCAACAATTAGAAATAATCTCTTAAAGTATGTTTTAAATCTGGCTTCAAGTAAGCCCATAACCTATAACTATACTTCAAATCAGCTTACACCAGGCTATCACACAACTATATAGAGCACCAACTTTAAGGCAGTCAAGCTGAACCCTGCTACAGTAAGCATGTCTAAACTCCTATGTGCTTCCTTAGGAGAGTTTGAGAGCACAGATAAACTATTCCAGCCAGCTCTGGCCTTCCCCCACCATGTGATAAGGCTTATCTTTAGATTAAAGGTTGCAAGATTTCCCTGTCTCCTCTTCAAAAGTAATTCCCAGCTGCGACCAGAGAACCAAAAACTAAACTTAAAATGGTATAATAAATAGTTCAAAAGTATCTCTGAAACCTCAATGAAATCAAATCTGTAGGCTATTGAGAAGTAACTTCAAGCCAGGATCCAAAGCAGTTAGCATATTGTATTAAATTAAGGACTGAAAATATCCTTAAAAGCATCCAGTATAATCCAGTCACATTTTACAGAACAGTCCAATTAAATCAACAGAAGTCAGGTATCTTTCTGAATCAGCTGGTTAGTAGGAGAACTTGAGTGTCTAACTCCCAATTGAGTAGGTAAATTTTTCTACATCATGGTTTAATTCTTTTGAATTCAATACATTAGGAGGTGATCAAAAGTAGATTTACAATTGTTCTTATGAAAAATAACATAATAAATAAAAGAAACTCAACTACTCACAACTGTAAACCCACTTTTGCCCTAACCTGTATATTAACTACCATGTAGAAAACAGGATGCTAGTTAACTTCTAACTGTAAATGTAAAAAAATAAATTTTTGGAGGGGGCACAAAATAAAATGCCAGTTCAAAGAAATGCCATAACTATTTTTTTCATTAGATAATGTACATTTAGAATACTATATGAAAGGCATTCAGAGAAGAGTGAACTGTAAACTGGTACAGTACTCAGAACTTTTAACACATGAAAAAAATGGAGAAATCACACTTAGAAAAGAATGCTTTTGGGATTAGAACTACATCAACAAATTTGAAGGGAAGTGAATTTCTGGGTAATAAAGGAGAACATATGTTCTGGTCATCAGAAGTTCCCTTAAGTAGAATGAACTGCCTTGTAATGCGGTAAGCTCCCAGTCAAAGGAGAGGTCAAAGCTGAGGTTGGAAGACAATCTCTGAGAACTATGACAGAGGTGAGGCATCCAGTCTGCTCTAATCACACACCATATAATTCTCCTGTGGAAGTAAAAACTCATTATTTTTGAGTAATATCCTCAAGATGAGTCACAATATAGTATGTTAGTAAATACATTACCCACAGTCATCTTTTTACATCTGAAATTTCCATATATTAGTATTTGTGAGTTGGGTGTATTTCTGAAATATTTCTTAAAATGTCTAGGTACAAAAGATCAAGTTCAGATTTTAATTCTGTCACATAACTATGTAAGCTTGGATTGGTCATAATTTCCCTAGATCTTAGAGGAGCTCAGATTTGGGGCAATATTCCCTACTTCTCCCAGCATTAAACACATACACACACACACACACACACAAAACATTATTGGGGAATCACAATGACTGGCATTTAGTGCCCAGGATACACCCCTACTCTTTTGAGAAATATTGATTAGAGGAATTATAAATTCCTCTTCAGGGCCAAATTCTGTGAGGTTTTTCTGTTAAAAATGTTTAGTTAGCAACAGCTCTTCTTACCTAAATCATAATGAAATATCTCCACCCCAATCCTCCTACATTGTAAGTAGTTGATAATATAGTCCACAACCAAATACTATACTGACCATAACTAGGAAAGATTATAAGAGGGTAAGGAAAACAAGAAACACAAAACTGTTTTATTGCATGGATATTAAAAAATTTACTTTAATAAAATTCAAATGATTTTATGTAGATAGAATGTAGATAGACATTCTATCTACACAAGGCTCCATTAATAGAGTTACAAGTTTAATTCCTATAGCTCTTAGTGTTTTCTTTTTCACACCTATAACAGAACAGACTTAAGAGATATTTAGTGGTCATTAGGTGCACTTTCATCAAAAGTAAAATATTACTCTAACAACTATCAGAAATATTTGGTCTTGAAGAGAAAGGTTAATGAATGCCTAAACAGTTGTAATAAACCTCTAATTATTTATGGAAAAATATTTAACTTTGATAAGATATGCTGAGCAACTTTTGGCTTTAGAACTTAAATTATATATAGATATATATTTACTTATACATATACATATACTTACTATATATTCTAATTTCATTTTTTAATATTTTAGGAAATGATCACACACACACACACACACACACACACACACATACACACAGAACATATAAAGTTTGGGGAAATTAAAACAAAGGACCAAAATCAACATCTGGATTTTAATCACCTTTGACATTTCCATGAACAAAATTTCTAGGCAATAAATTGTTATTAGGAATTAAAGGGTATTTTGTTTTTGCCATACTAAATTGTTCATTATTTCCTTTAAAATGCAAAAGTATGCTTTTAGTCTAAACTCTGATTCCAATATTTTATTTACACCAAAAATGTCTTTATCCCAGTGGTATTATCAGTACTTATTTCCAGAAATACAGATTGCTAATACTATCAATGTCCTTTTATATAAACAACAGGAACAACAACATTACATTAAAGATCAGTTCAATGACTATCAGTATTTGGGAGTAGATCTTTTATTGTGAAGAACAGAAATTCTAATATTTTGTGTTTTCATTAGCGCTTTTACTGAAAAAATATTCATATGACTATATCATAAAAAACAGTAATTTTGCAACATACAAGGAAATGTTTATATCTGAGACTCCATGTTTACAAGTATAAAATCTCTAGGAAAAGAGTGTTTATGTGAAATAATGTAATGGCCTGCATAATACTTAAGCATCAATTTTCTTTAATACAAGTTTAAAAAAATTCCTAATTCATAAAAACAAAAACAAAAACAAAAAAAAACCAAGCAAACAAAAGCCCTCTTTTTTCACCCAAAGTCAATAAGTATCAGTGAGTCCTTATTGCCACTTCATTTGTTATTAATTACTAATAAATTCTCTAAAATAATATAAATGTTGAAGATAATATTGGTTTTTAAATGTTAAACAAGAAAATCAGATTAAAAAGAACCAATCCAGTCTCCTTTAAATAATCAGGGTAGCACAGATACATAGCTAAGAAGAGGTAGAGAATAAATCAAAATCTGGTTTATCAACTTCTAGTCCAATTCCTTTTCCACTTGATAGGCACTATTCAGTTAAAACTGCAGCAAAGGAGACTAATGGTGAGGAAAGATGAATTCCAAAATCAGAAACAGTCCTGGCAGACCCCAAGGCTTCCCATATCAACCTAATGATGTGCTCAAAATTCCTTTTACTTGGCTTCTCTTAAATTACCTTGCAGCTAAATGCCTTGGGTTTCTGCTCATGCATAAGGCTTAGCCCTCCTGGCAAGATAATGCAGAGAATGATCACTCTAAAAAGACAAATGAACCTTATTTGGGGAGATGTATTTCCTATTAAGTCACTGACTTCATATGTTGCTTTCTTATAAAATGTCTGACTTGATGAGAGTGAAATGAGAGCAAGGGCAATTTCAATAGAGGGATAAAGTTTACCTGTGATAAAGAAATTTCTCCCTGTAGTCTACTGGCTCTCCTATGCGTGTGACCCTCTCCTACAGAATATCACTTTTAAAATTCTAATAATATTTTAAATTTTTAACAAAAAATAAAAATAACCAATCCACAAATTACTATTTAATTTCCTGAGATATATGGATTATTAACTTCATGCAAAACATGAAGAACTGATCAATTGTCCAACATAATCTAAAGTATCTGATAAAGAATCCTATCTAATAAGAGTAATATGTTAATTGACTATCACTCCAACATACAAGATGGCCACAGAGGAGGGTCACACCCATGTGGTCAAAGATGGCTGCCCCCATATGGACACAAGATGGCCACCACAAGATGGCTGGCAGGGGAAGGCAGTTGTGAGCGATCAGACCTGCAGGGGAGGAAAGTTGGGGGGTACCAGGCTTGCAGGGGAGGGCAGTTGGGGGAAGGGGGACCAGGCCTGCAGGGGAGGGCAGTTAGGGGTAATCTGGCCTTCAGGGGAGGGCAGTTGGGGGTGACCAGGCTGGTGGGGATGAGGGGGGGCAGTTAGGCATCGATCAGGCTGGCAGGGAAGTGGTTAGGGAGTGATCAGACTGGCAGTCAGAAGCAGTTAGGGACAATCAGGCAGGCAGGCAGGCAAGCAGTTGGGAGCCAGCAGTCCTGGACTGTGAGAGGGAGTGGGCCTAAACAGGCAGTCAGACATCACTTGAGGGGTCCCATATTGGAGAGGGTGCATGCTGGGCTGAGGGACACACACATATCCTGTGCATGAATTTTGTACACCGGGACTCTAGACCCATCTAATAAAAGAATAATATGCAAATTGTCCCATCTAATAAAAGAATAATATGCAAATTGACCATTACTACAACATACAAGATGGCTGCTCCCATGTCGCCACAAGATGGCCAGCAGAGGAGAGAAGTAGGGAGCGACCGGGCCTACAGGGAAGGGCAGTTGGTGGGAGATCCAGGCCTGCAGGGGAGAGCAATTTGGGGGGACCAGGCCTGCAGGGGAGAGCAATTAAGGTGGCAGGTGAGTGGTTAGGGAAAGATCAGGCTGGCAGGTGAGTGGTTAGGGGGTGATCAGACTGGCAGGCAGAAGCAGTTAGGGCAATCAGGAAGGCAGGCAGGCTAGCAGTTGGGAGCCAGCAGTCCTGTATTGTGAGAGGTATATCCAACTGCCTGTTTAGGCTTGATCAACCTTTACCTTAACTGAGCCTGTCTTTTTGCATCTATGATAACATACCCTTGAAGTGTCTGGGTAACTTGCAACTTCCTTTTTTCTGGACCTCCTGGGGCACAACCAAAAGTGCTGGGCACCAGGATACCACAAATTCCTTCAGTATCTTATTAATTGTTCCTGCAACTACCTAATTATGAGTCCATCATTTTACTTTTTATCCAATCCCAGGGGTTTCCCTGCTTTGCTTTATCACACCTCCTTAATCTATCACCAATGAATTTCATGTAACCCACCTATGTCTCTCCTTTGATTGCAATGTATAAATACAGATGTAACCCGCCATTCTCCGGAGCATTATCTCCGGATCCATTGAGGTTCTGCTTCCCGGCATATGTCGACAGTTTGGCGCAAATAAACTAATAAAAATTATTTATAAGTTTAAAAAAATAATTAAAAAAAGGACACAGGTCAACTTAATTCAAGCTAAGAATTTGCAAATATTTTAAATCAGATTTGGGGTATACAGGAAGGCAAACTCCCAAACCATAAAAAAATATCGTACTATTTGTTTGTGTCTGCATGGCTCAAAAGGTCAGAAAGGGGATAGTTTATGTTTTTTTGGCAGAGATAAAACACACTCCACTATAGAACCTCAGATTTCAAGGAAAACTCCTTCAAATTCAGCAGCTAACAGCTTGTCTCTATTCCCTGTCACTCTCGATCAGAAAAACCCACACTTTTTTCTCTTTCCTGCCCCCTTCCAGTTATACTTGAGCTCTCTGACTGAAAAGGTCTGGAACAGATTAAAAGTTGGACTACAAAATAAAAAGCTTTTGGCATGTTGTCAAGCCTGTCTGGAATACACATACACAGTGGGCCCGAGAAGGGAAACTAAAGGCACTAAGATAATTTTATTCAACTCTTTTTGGCATATCTAACTGTATGACTGTGTGTACGTATGTGTTGGAGGTAGAGGAGAAGCATTTTTTTTAATACTTTCTCTGATTAAAACAAAGGACCACGCTGTGTGTGTAACTAATGGATCTACTTGAAGCTCACAGCCAAGTTGTTTTATTTCACTGTTTAACTGAAAATACTTTAAAAAACAACTTTGTCCCAATTTCTGATTCTGCAGTTAGCTAAGAGTTAATCATCATCTTTCATAATAGTATGTTGGGGGTGGGGTGGAGGGTAAAAAAAACACCCACAGTACCATTTTAAAAAGATTCCAAAATGTGGACAAGTTGAATTCATTAAAGATGATTTAAGGAAACATGGCTGCTATCGTTCCAGTCTATACAAATGGCAACATTTATTAAATTCTCTACGTTAGTCGGTTTCCTGTTTCAACCACAAGAGCTTATTCAAGTATTAAACAGAATCTGAAGTTGCAAATTATTAACATGCCACGTTAACTTTTTTAACACCTAAGTAGGTCTTGAAGCTCATGAGGGTAGCATTTAAGGCAAACCGGGTATCTGTCAAAATGACAGTCTCTGTCCTGATCCCACCACTAACAGTACTTGAATAGGGGGTGCAAACCACAAAGCTGACCAGTTTAGGGCAAACCCCAATGTTGGGGCTGCTTAAAGGTATACATAAAGACATAGGAGAACAGTCATAACATTCCTGACAGGGAAGTTAATTTTACCCAACCAGCTCTGGGCTGTTCTCCCCGCCCTCCCCCAACCCCCGTTGTGTTCTGATGGCATTCACAGAGTTAATTCCTCTTTCCCATAAGGGCCCCACAGTTGTTGTTAGGTCAACCCCTGTAAAGCTTCAAAGGTTCCGTGTCCCCTCAGTCTGACCTACTCCGTGATCTGCACGTTGTTTTAATTTAGCTGCATTCAGTCCAAGACAAAAACTACGAAACCACAATGATCTGCTGCTTTTTAGAGTCATTTTTCCATGGCTTTGGAAAAATATCTCAGAAACCTAACTGAAGAAACTGAAAACAGTGAAGAAAAAAAAAAATTGGATAAAAAGGCAACAAAAGTGCTTGTACTATTATCAAAATGTGCACATTTGGGAGAGGAGTTTTCCTTTGTGCAAATTAGTGATTCTGTTGTGTAATTTGGAGAGGAATATGGCTTTGCTTTTTGTTTCCTAAACGTAAAACAAAAGACCATTACTAAAAAAAAGAAAGAAAGAAAGGAAAAAAAAGGAAGAAAAAGCCAGAAGAGACGGAGAAAATGTTGTCATTGATCTTATTTCTAGGGCAAGAGTATACCCCAACCCCTCATTTATGACAGAAAAGATTACAATACTCAGGCCACAAAATGATACCGATTACTTTCTGAAATTAGGCATAAGCAGACACCAGGTCACTGACAAAATCTGGTATCCCAGGTTTTAGATGCAATAAGATAGCCTGATTGTAACTGTAGAAAGATAATTTTAAACAAATCACTGTGTCTCCCAAAATGTGAAAGTCAGTGATTCTAGTTAGTCAGCCACCACAACATTCCCTCAAGCCCCTAAAAAGCTTAGACCTGAATTTCTCAAGTTTAAAGTGAAAGGTATAAAATAGTACTGGGAAACTTGGGTGAGCAGTCACTTTTTTAATACTATAAAGCAGTGCAATTTTATTTAAATGTACCTTCCTAAATTCACATACAAAAAATTATAATCAAAAATATCTAGAAAGGTTTTGAGATGAACCTTTACCAAAACGAGGGTCAAGCCTTGGGTCTAGCCAAGAGGTGGTCTTGTTCTTATGGTTTATATAGTAAATTTCTCCATCCTGAGTCATGGCTTGTTCCCATCCATCAGGAAGAGTACCTATAAATACAGAAAAAAAAAAAAAAATCATGGTTGGTTTTTATTTGGTGCACTTAAAAAAAAGTGGGAGTACTACTAATTAAAAATTAATAAAACAACTCATTAAAACAACCTATATAGCAGATTCTTCTCCACTAAAAAGAAACTACCATATAATAAAATCTACATCCCCAAAGACACAGATGAAAAAAAAAAAAGAAAAAAAAAAAGCCTTTCAAAAAAATCCCCTTGGAAGTCACAACCCAAGTAATTATTATTACTGTTAATACAAGACACAGAGTGTTACAGCTCAGGCACTGCCTGTCCGATCCAGTTTTGTGACAGTACCTTCCTGGGGACGCCCAGGTTCTTTCTAACAAGGAATACATGTGAGTGTTTTCAGAACATCTTAAGAATCATAAACAGTATGTTTAATATTATACCACACGTTAGCTGAGCTTGCCAAGCTTCATTTATCTCCATTATTTATGTGATGGGCTCACACCAAGGAAATTATAATAGAGAAAACTATAGTTGTGTGTGTTTTTTAAGCTTATTTTTAAGCAGCTCAAAAGTTGTTTCGAGGTAGGAGCTGTGGCTGGGAGTTGAAGTTTGTCGGTTTTGAAACAGGGTAGGTAGGTTAAGTGCTAAAAATGTTTTAAGGCAAATTTCTCAGAAGCAGCTGTAGAGTGAGGAAAAAAGCCTGGGAGATAAGACTAAGAAACATAGCCAATCTAAGATTATTCTATCTTTGTGAGGGTACAGAAGCTAGACAGTTGCTTTTGGTACGTAATGGCTATGAAAAAAAGCTATTAAACTACTAAATTCAAGCATAGTTCCTCCTCAATTCCTTTTCTCCCCCTTCCACTTTCCTTCCCCACCAGGAGTCTGGAGAGGAGTGTAAATTGGAAATAGAGTAAATGCCTAAATTTTTTCTATCAATGAACCCACACGAATTGAGTGCTTATTGTGTGCTAGTTGCTGTTCTAAACATATTAACTCATTTAATCCTTACAACAACCAATGACATAAACAGGAGCATTATCTACATTTTAATGAGGAAACTGAGGCACAATCTGGTACAACCTCACAAAGCTAGTTAGTGTTCAAGTGATACTCAAACCCAGCAGCCGAATTCCTGAGCCTTTGTTCTTTATTACTACACTAATGGCCTGATGCATCGATTCGTGCACATTGAAAGGAAATTAATTAGAAGAAATATTTTAATATCACTATCCACCTTTTCTCTATATCAGAGATTAAAGAAAATTAGTAAAATGTATATGAAAATATATAAGTTGATGACATAACAATAACAAAGGTATAAAAACAACAAAAAATGATATAAAAACGACATTGATAAAAATAATGACTGATAAATTGATTAAACTTATTCTAATATCTCCCTGAATACCGCATGAAGAGTAAAAACACTTTCGGAGTGCTTGACTAATTTCCCTTGTGATTAAGTATTTACAAGTTTAACTTGAACGTCACACCTCTTCAACTTTGATGGCCTGGTTCTTATTGAATAGAGAGGATTCCGACACGCGTAATTATTATTACTGGGAGAGTCCACGACATTGTGTGTTTAATAATTTTTCGTGAAGAAAACACCAAAAGGGCAGGAATAAAGTATTAGGTAGACTGTTCACTGTGAGCTTCAGAGAACCAGAATGATATCACATTGTGCCAAGTTGGTCTTCAGATACATTCTGTAGATAATGCTGGCTCCTTTCAGCTTCAGAGGTACACTGTGCCAATAGTTGTTCTTCAGACATATCCTGTCATCGATGTCGCTTTCTTTCAGCTTCAAAGGTACACTGTGCCATTAGTTGGTCTGCAGACCAACTGTCGATGATGCCGCTGTCAGCTTCAGAATGTCAACAAAAACAACCAAATTCACAATCCACAATGACAGATCAAAACACATGCGATTGGCGTCAGCAAGAGCTTTATATGCATCGCGCATGCACGAGTCAACATTCATTTCTAAATTGCCAGTGTGTGTCATATGTACAGGCAGTTGGTCGATCATATGGTCCGTCACTTAGACTTTTATATATATAGATTTCTTTTTATTCATGCCCCACATCTAAGACAACGGTTCTTACACAAAAACACGGTTCCTTTTTTTCTACATTGATAGTCCAAGACAGACTTATGAGTGATGCTGAATAATTAACTTTTGGTAAAACAGGCTATTCATACAAGCCCATGGACCCAAAGCCTAATTCTGGACCTGTTTCCTATGTATTAGGAATAGACTCATTTGTTACTAGACTGTTATCAAAAGATTTGCTTTGACGAGGGGCAAAATTCAGTTAGGAAATATAGATGCGTGAAATTCTAGAGAAGCCACTGGCGGAAGACAAGACCCGCCCCCAGGCCTGGATGTAGAGTTCTCTGTATATAATGCTAATCCTGCCCAGAGTTGGAATTTGCTGAAAGACACCCCATGTTTAGTAAAAGGTGAATGGAAGCAAAGTTGTCTTACACGTTCAAATCAAACCACTTTTCTCAGTAGCTTTCATGGCTACTCTGAGCTCTCTTTCCCCACAAGAAGGTAGAACCTCCAAAATTAGCGTTTTGTTACCACTCTCAATTATGAAGATGGCTTAAATGCAAAATCCTTTTGAAAAGAGTAATTAAAATTCTAAGTTCCTAAAATATGTTGATGA
Source organism: Pipistrellus kuhlii (assembly GCF_014108245.1). Lineage (NCBI taxonomy): Eukaryota > Metazoa > Chordata > Mammalia > Chiroptera > Vespertilionidae > Pipistrellus > Pipistrellus kuhlii. Next base: position 54,659,107 of record NW_023425595.1, on the reverse strand, counting down.
ACAAGTCACTGGATGCTTTTGGAAGCCTCAACTCAATTCCAGTAGACATCATTATAGCCTCCAAACCTGATTGAATACATGGTGATTCTCTACCTTTTTAAAAAATAACATCACCCCTAACTGCTCACCCACTCCAGCCTGTAGATGCACTTACATTCTCTCTGATCTGGTCTAGTCCATCTCTAAGAACTCAGTCATCAATAGGTAGCACACTTTTACCTTACCCACACAGCTTCCTTCCTTGGCACCTGAGTTCTCAGCTCCTGCCCCATCCCTGTGTCTTCTATCCCACACCACCAGGATTTCGCCTCACAATATTACCTAATCAACTTTTATATGTCATTCAATGCCTTAAAAACATTTCCCTGGCTCTCTCTCCCATTAAAAAGTAAAGTGCCAGCTGGACTCATTTTTCTTTTCTTTAAAAAAAAAAAAATAATATATAAATATATATATATATATATATATATATATATATATATATATATATATATAAAATTGATTTTTTACAGAGAGGAAGAGATAGGGATAGAGAGTTAGAAACATCGATGAGAATCATCGATCAGCTGCCTCTTGCACACCCCCTACTGGAGATGTGCCCGCAACCAAGATACATGCCCTTGACCGGAATCGAACCCGGGACTCTTCAGTCCGTAAGCCGGTGCTCTATCCACTGAGCCAAACCGGCTTCGGCTGGACTCATTTTTCTTAGTAAGTCTTCACACACCCAATTCCCACCACCACTCCAACTTTTCCAAGAATTATGGCACCTCCTTGTATGTACTGTTGTGGTTATCACAGCCTTCCCTGCCCCTTACGAATGTACTCATCTTGCAAGAGAAAGAGCTCAAGTGTCACCATTTCAATTTAGTCCTCCCTGATTACCTCACACAAAATTATTACTTCCCTCTTCCACTCTGTATTAACATTTAACAGATAACACTGTAATTAACTTATTTACATGTCTGTCCTCCTGGCAACTCGTATTTTAACTTGTAGGCTAGTATCTGAGTAATTGCTCAATAAATATTTAATGGAAGAATGAAGGTCCTGTCTTGTAATACTTAGAACTTTCTATAAATGAGCTTAAAATTATGTAGTACATCTACTATTTTCAATTAATGTTTATGAACAGAATATGTGAATGTTATTAATCTAGTGCCTTTACTCTTTAAACTCTGCGTTCAAAAATGTATTCATTTTACATGTAAATTTCAAAAAAAAATGTTAAAAACTGCAGAAATGCATAATAAAAAAAAGCAAAAATGTCTTACAACTTACTCCCTGGAGGGAAACTAAACAGCTTCAATTTTGTGATAGGTTCTGGATTTTTCTTGTGTACATTCCACAACATATGCACACCACTGACATCATGCTCTACCTGCACCATACTGCTTTATGCCCTTGAGATAGTATGGGCATCTTTTCTTCATAGAACACATAGGTCTCTCATTCTTTTTAATGGTTTTATAGATCTTAACTGTATGGAGATATTAGAATTCATTTATCCCTTTCCACAGTATTGGATATATCAGAGTTGTTTCTAAATTTTTTTGCTGTTATAGTAGTTCAAGGTACAACTCCTGGGGTACCAAGGGCAGCAGCACCTCTATCACCCCTGGCTCCATTACTACCATCCACAATGGTGACATTATCACATCTAAATCTTCCATATGGCTCTCCGAACTAAGCACTGTTCTTATCCCTAACATACAGATGCACAGGGACTCAAGAGATGTTCCTCCTCTCCCCCCACTGATTCCTGCAATATTTTAAAAAATATATTTTTATTGATTTATTACAGAGAGGAAGGGAGAGGGATAGAAAGTCAGAAACATTGATGAGAGAGAAACATCGATCAGCTGCCTCCCGCACACCCCCTACTGGTGATGTCCACGCAGCCAAGGTACATGCCCTTGACCGGAATCGAACCTGGGACCTTTCAGTCTACAGGCCAACGCTTTATCCACTGAGCCAAACCGGTTTAGGCTAATATTTAAAACAAATAAAATACTCCAGGTCATAACAGTAAAGGTGACTCAACTTCTTGCTCTTGCCTAAGGACACTCTTGCATTAGTAATGACTAACAACCATCTGCAATTTCTAATCAAACAAGAAAGTCTTGATTACACCACAAGTTAGATGATCAATCTCTCCCTCTCACCTGTCACACAATTCAAGAATAAAGAAGTCACCTTCGGATGCTGAAAGTTTACTAAACACACCACTGAAAGTTTACTAAACATACCTGATGAGTAGTTCAAAGTATAGGATTATGAAGTTGTTTCCTTAGAATGCAACGAGCTGAAAAAATAGATGCAATGATCTTGTGAAGGTATCGAATTCTGATCAATTTCAGTTTTTTGACATTCTGGTCTCTTGTATTTATGCTGATTCATAAACTGTTCTTACTATACGCGAGGCATTGTTCGAAGATCTTTGTAAACAAATATTAACTTATTTAACAGCCCCATGACACAGGAACTATTATTATCCTCACTTTACAGATGAGGAAACCACAGCACAGAAAAACTGTCCAAGATTACTCCCCCAGGGTAGTAAGTGGCAGAGTTGAAATTCAACCCAGACAGTCCTAGTTTTCCAGAAACCATGTTCTTAAGTACCATACTGCAGATATGACAAACATTAGTCAAAAGTAGGGTTTTTAAAAAAGTTTTCTCTTCCTAGAACTTTCAGTCATATTGATGTAGATGATTCCTACCTCTTTAATGCTTCTCACAGCGTCAACAATGGTCTTTCTTCTCAACCTAACTAGACATCACAAAGTATGTCTAATATTTTAGAGGATCATACTTCTATGCAATTGCATCTGTTCCTCCAATAAAACTTTAATGTGGACTTGCACATTTTCATGACTAATTTTTAACAGCAGCCCCCAAATTGGTCTTAATCAACTGCAAATTAAACGTTGTATGTGTGCCAAGATCATCTTGCCTCTCCTCCTCTGAGAAAGTAGCTCTCTGACTTTCCAGAGCCCACAGGAAAATTTTTCAGATCTTTATTGGGTCATTCAAGGTCCTCTATAGTCAGGTATTACATAGACCTGTGTAGGTCTTGAAAGCGTTCATTGCTATTATTCAAAACCCTCCTCAGGACTCTGTCTTCTTTTGGTCCTTCAAACTTATCCTCGCCTCTCTCTAGGACTTCCCTGCAGGAAATCTAACCACCCTTCTTGCTTTGCTAACTTCTACTCAGCCCTCCCCAATGTGAATGCCACTTCCTCAAGAGGGCTTTGCCTAAAGTAATTTAGTAATTCATTCCACGTTAGTTCTCCCAGCTGCATGGCTTGTTCGCTCCTTTGTACTTCACGTTATTGGACTTCACAGATATGTTGATGGTGTGTGTGTGTGTGGCTGTGTTTGGGTTTTTTTTACAAACTGAAGGCAAGGCCCTACACCAGAAAAAAGATTAGGACTTGCTTTACTGAAACACACCTCACTGCAGTGGTGTGGAACCAAACACATAGTATATCCAAGGTCTGCCTGTACTTAGCAGTGTCATGAACTTTTACCTCCACAGACATTATCAATGTCCCAGACTGTCTCCTTCTGGCCTCCACTGTTTATAGCCACTGAACTTCAGTTCTATTCTCATGGTATTTCTGTGAAGCTTTTCTCAACTCTATCCTACCAGTAAAACTCTTCTCCACCTTGTCAACTGAAATTGTACTTTTGATTTTTTTGGGATTCTTACTGCAGATTGTCTTTGTGTTTCCACACTGAGTTAAATATATAGAACAGGTGGTATTATGAGAAGAATTTATCATTCTGCCCTAAAATAGAAAAAAAGAGTTGTTTTATTTCAAGAATGGAAATATTCAATTTCACAAGGTTGCTCAGGACAAAACGGCAACAGTAGAATCTGCATTTTACAAATTCCCAGGCAATTCCTCCACACATCACAAATTGAGTATCACTGACCTAGAATACAGAAAACTAATAAGGTTCACTTGTTTTATTAAACTCCTTTATAGAACTACCTACTATTAATTCTTTACCAATATAGCAAATAGACCATTCAATAGATTACTTGGTTAAAAAAAGATCACCTTTGATACATTAAATATAATTTTAGCCTTATTTTAAACTCTAGAAAGATAGCATAGTTAAGAGAAAACTGTAAAAGGTTTAGATTCAGACAGACCTTTGTTCAAAGCTTGGATCCATTATTTATTAGCCTTCTAACCCTGAGCAAACTCCTTAATCTGCTTGATGCTCACTTTCCTTGTCTAGAAAATGGAGATGAACACTCAAATTAATTGTTGAGAGGGTTAAAGTAGAAAGTGCTTGATGTAGGGTAGGCCTTACAGTAGGTACCTTTTTATTTATTTATTTATTTTTAAATCCTCACTCGAGGATATTTTTTCCATTGATTTTTAGAAAGAGTGGAAGGGAGGGAGGAAGAAAGAGAGTATCAATGTGAGAGATAAACAGAGATACACATTAATTGGTTGCCTCTGCATGTACCCCGACTGAGGCCGGGGGTCAAATCTGCAGCTCCGGTACCTACCCTTGACTGGGAATCAAACTCATGACCATCCAGTGTGGTAGCTGATGCCCTAACCACCGACCCATGCTGGCCAGGACCAATAAGCACTTTTTTAAAAAGTCCGTTCCTTACTCTTTCTTGGAATAGTTATGCCATTTTGTTGCAATAACATATTTAACTTACAAAACTCGTACAGTATAAGAAGGCAGGTTTATGAGAAAATATACCCAGGCCTCAAACATGAAATGATCAGCTAACAAAAACAGAGAACCAAATAAGGTTTTCCCTTCCATAAAAAAAGGACTCTAGAGAAGATTCATGTTTTTAATGGTCTCCCAAATTTTTCAGGACAAAATGCAAATTTCTCAGTTGATCACACAAAAATTTTTGTGGATATCCTCAGTCTCATCTTTCCACCATTCTACTAGTCATATGGTGCTGGGGGTTTCAGACCTCAGTTATCTCTCACTTACTGACTGTTCTCTTTCCCTTTCCTTTCCTTCAGCAATTTAACTCCTACTTATCTATTAAAATTCAGATCCTGAATCCAAACTTCTCACTACTTCCATCTCCATCACAATGGTCCATCCTTTCCTGAATTATTGCAACAGCCCTCTAATTTCCCCACTTTTATTTTATTTTTTTAAGTATTTTTATTGATTTCAGAAAGGAAAGGGAGGGAGGGATAGATCAGTGATGAGAGAGAATCATCAATTTGCTCCCTCCTGTGCAACCCCTAGTGGGGATCGACCCTGCAACCCAGGCATATGCCCTGACTGGGAATTGAACTGGTGACCTCTTGGTTCCTGGGCTCAACTGCCAAACTACACCAGACTGGGCTAATCTCCCCACTTAAAAAAAACAAATAACAACAACAAAAAAAAACCTACTCAGATTTTATCACTTTTGTGTTCAAAACCTCCAAGCCCCCCTGTCATATGGTTTCCGTGTTACTTTTCACTAACTCTGTTCTAGGTGCAGTGGATTCTGCTATTCCCCAAACATGCCTCAGCACCTTTGAATGGCCTGTTGTGTTAAGTATGACACATTCCTCCCCTTTCCCCCAGATATCTGCATGACAGTTCATTCAGATCTCTGCTCGAAAGACATCAATTACAGAGACCTTCACTGGAGAATCTATCCAAGATATCTCCCTTTAACAAGTTAGGTTTATTTTCCTCTTCCCATGTTAACTATCTGACACATATATTTGTTTATATTCTGTATTCTTGGGATTTAGAATAGTGCCTAGCACATATTAAGTATTCAATATTTGTTGAACAAATCAATAAACCTTTGACTTTTTAAAGATGTCTTCTCTACTCTCCTATTGATTCACGTGTTCCTCATCTATTTCCTCAACACTTGGTATGTAAAACAGTTTTTCCATATAATTATAGTGTTATAATTATATGGAAAAACTGTTTTAAACTGACTATTCTATGCTCCTGGCATACATTGCGTAGTACAATGGAGGGCATTTTTGTGGTATCAATGTTTTTGAAAGGAAACAATTCAATTGTCTCAAGATGAAACTATGAGACTTTGTGAAAAATCATTTTCCTGTTTGTCTGTTACAGCTGAATGAACTTCCTAGAGAAAAAAGCCAAGTATTAGCTCTGAGAGCTTTCTAATACACAGCTCTTCAGACTTTCTTCAGGCAACTTGATACTTCTTGATTTTAAGTTAATAACTTAGAATTTCAGTAAATACATTTATAAAAGATTAGCTTTCTGTTAAGCTTGTGTAGGCTTTAGAATGTGCAAACACAGCAATGACCTTTTGTTAAAATTTTAACCTAAAAGAAGTTTTACTACCTTCTTACCTTATTGAGATCAAAAGAAAATCTTATTTCGGAAAATTCTTGTCTATTGTTGCAGGATATTTTTCACTGCACTGATGCTGCCTATATATGGTAGTCTATGGATATCATTTTTAAAGAATTAGCATCTTAATCTTTCACACAAATATTCTTCTTATGAGTCATGTTATTGTAGCAATAGAGAAACTAGAAGGATTTAGAAATCAGTGGGGAAGACAAAAATAATATTCCAACATTTATCAAGAGAATAAAATAGGCATTTGGTCCATAAATGTAAATAATTTGTAATCTCTTTCTCATCCTCTCTATTCCAAAGCAAAATTTGCAAAATTCTACAAATAATCACAAAAAAAAAGTTGAATGACAGTTCTATTTTTAAGCATCACTATCTAAGAGAGCTGGTGGCAATGATCCTAATATATAAAACATTTTTTCTTTATACTCTTTAAATAATATCCTTTTACTCTTCTAAGTTAGATTGCTGGTTAAAATAAAAGAAGTTTATAATCTTTTCTTCGTTAGGTTCAGATATTTACACTAAAACCTTAGTAACTTTCTGAATTCAAATGAACTTACCAAACAATTACTTCAAATACTTTTAATAAATTTCTAAAAATATTTATTCTTTAATGTTATTCTATATATCTTTTCTTATGTTATAATATAATTTCTAAAATAAGCTAAAAGGGCAGGTTATAAACTGAAATAAGCAAGCAAATAACATATATGAACATCACACTCCCTAACACATTTGACATTTAAATTATTTTGGATATTATAATTACCAAATTGAAATGATCTTTTCAAAAATGGAACAGCATAAAAAATACTGCTATGAAGCTACTGAAAAACCAAGTAACTTTAAACATCCACCTTTCAATTAATTTGGTTTCTTCGTTAAAGGAATGAAAAATGTAATAGATTGTACAAGCCAATTGTTTTGCTGCCTATAAAGAGGAGGAGAGGTGTTTATTTTAGAAGCCCAGCTGAACAGACTCAGCTTAAAGAATAGCAATTTATCAGGCAATAACTATTGTTCCATTTGCCAAATGTTGCCCAGGTAATCTGAGTTTTTTTAAATCCTCACCCACAGGATATTTTTCCATTGATTTTTTAGAGAGCAGAAGGGGAATAGGAGGGGTAGAGAGAGAAACATCAACGTGAGAGAGGCACATCGATTGGCTGTTTCCCACACACAAGCCTGCAACTGAGGTATGTACCCTTGACCAGGAATGGAACCCACAACCTTTCAGTCCTTGGGCCAATGTTTTAACCACTAAGCAACGAGCCAGGACTGAGTCTTAATATTATGTAGAAAATATTGTTAAGTTAAAAATCATGACCAAATCACTTAACATCAAGTGATCCCCAGCCCGGCTGGTGTGGCTTAGTAGTTGAGCGCTGAACCATGAACCAGGAGATCACAGTTCAATTCCCGGTCAGGGCATATACCGGGGTTGTGGGCTCAATCCCCAGTTGGGGGCATGTAAGAGGCAGCCGATTGATGATTATCTCTCATCATTAATGCTTCTATCTGTGTCTCCCTCTCCCTTCCTCTCTCTGAAAATAATAAAAACATTTTTTTTTTTAAAGTGATCCCCAGTGGAAAGGGCAAGAAATGCTCTCATAATCAGAGTAAAACAGGCCATTAGCTGCCCTGACATGAGTGGCATGCTTCATTAGGCAGCAAAGTCAAGAATCCCATCAGTATTAGAAGGTGCCACTTGATTTAAGAAATACTTCAGAACTGTAGTACTAAAGAAGATATAATACTTGCAAGCTAACGCCATCTGCAACTTGATTGGGCATGCTCATTGAATTCTTTTTTTCCATTTCACAAATAAATATTTTTATTTTCATAGTCCTTACTTTTTATTTACAACTTTTATTAAAATGAAATGCACTGCTCCTATTTTTAAGCAACAAAAATGGTTCTTATTTCCATATTACCAATCATTTTTCAGGAACTTAATCATTAAAAAAATCAAGAGAAACTATATAAAATAATTGAATTTCTTAAGAATTAGTTATGCCCCGATGGTGTGGCTCAGAGGTTGAGCATCGATCTATTAACCAAAAGGTCAGGGTTCAATCCTGGTCAGGGCATATGCCGGGGTTTCAGGCTCAATCCCCTGTGTGGGGCATACAGGAGACAAGTTGACCAATTATTCTCTCATCATTGATGTTTCCATCTCTCTCTCCCTCTTCCTTTCTCTCTGAAATCAAGGTTTTTACAAAATTTTTTTTAAAGAATTAGTTATATTAATTCTAGATTATTCTTTTGCTTTTTACTATTATCCCCTTTGGCTACCTTTTCGTAATTTATCTAAATTTCCAAATGAGAAAAAGGAAACCAATTTTCATTGAAAAAAAGATATTTAGGATAGGAGTTTAAGAGTAACTAATATTGATAAATACAAGTCTCTTACTGCTTGGCTGGAATGGCTCAGTTAGTTGAGTGTCATCCTGTTCACGGAAAAGTTGCCTGTTTGATTCCCAGTCAGGGCACATACCCGGGTTGTGGGTTTGATAATGGTCTGGGAACATATAGAAGGCAACTGATGTCTGCCTCTCTCTCTTCTTAGTGTTCTTGGATGAAAAAACTCATTAAAAAAACCAATTCAGTTTCTTACTACATTCATTGCTCTGATGTTGGGCTTTGTTATAATTTTATTCCTCTAAGTACTGTTGATATATTTCAGTAGAGCCTCATTCTATATACTGACTTCAGATTGACAATTTCTATTTTACAACATTCAAGAACTTCTAGATCAAAAACATCTTGACTCATGTAAATTCATGTAAATGTAGCCCAAAAGACAGTGTATTAATAGATTTTAAAATTATCCTATAAAGGCTAATATGCAAATACACCCAACGGGGGAACAACCAGAACCACCGAACAAACGGTCGCTATGATGTGCGCTGACCACCAGGGGGCATGTGAGACACACGGTAGGCATGGCTGTGGCGGGAGGGTGGAGCAGGTGAGGGCGCACCAGACCAAGGAGCCACTCGCTATCACTGGGGTGAGCCTCTGGTGGTTACTGAAAATTCCTTGCTTCTGTGTATCTGCTGCTGGCGCCAGCCCCACTTGCACCCACAGTGGCTGCTTGTACCCACAGTGGCTGCTGGCACCAGTAGCCGTTGCCGTACCTGCTGACAGCACCAACCCCATTTGCAGGGCGCTGACAATGGCCCCAATCGCTCTGCACTGTCAGCATGTGGGAGCCAGTGGTGGTGGGAGTGGGGCCAAGGGGGGAGGAGTTGGACAGGGATGCGGAGGATGGGCTGAGACCCACCCTGTGCCTACTGCAGCCTTGTGGCACACAGTTCCTTTCAAGGTGTACGAATTCGTGCACTGGGCTCCTAGTTTTAAATAAAGAAACAGTGGCTACCAGTTCACATGAACTGATTAAATTGTAAATTATCAAATCATATCAGTTACTTACCTATTGTATATGTAATATATTATACCAAGCATTGCATATTGTTAATAAGTCCTAACCATGTGCCAATTACCTTAAATAGTGTCATGTAATCTTAACAATAGCCCTGTAAGTTCAGTGTAATATTGTTATCCCCACTTTCCAGGTGAAGAAACCAAGGTAGTTAGGAAGAGTAAGTATAATTTGTCGGAAAATCTTATAGGCAGTAAGTGAAAAAGGTGGGATTCAAATCCATGTCCACCACATTCTCAGAATCCTTGATATTATCCCCTATTCTTGATTCCATTTCAGTTTACTCCAAAAATGAAAAGTAGAACTTCAAAGTTTGTGAACTACAACGCATGATGTAGGAATTATCAAATTCCTAAAACCTGCTGTCAACTTTCCAACTTCTCAAACATCCTTATCCTTTACTGTGCTTTTTTTCAAGTGAAAAACCCTATACTTTTGTCATTTTTACTTTTCACATCTATTCTGTCATTTTCCCTGGTAAAAAAATTCTCCTTCCCATCTGGTCTTCTGTGCTGACAGAGATTACACAGAGCAGGAATAATACAGCAGGAAACATGAAGGCAGTTCTGCACTCCTATGGCTGCCTCTCAGCATTTCACTCACTGCAATGAAAGTGTTTAACACATTCCTCTAACATGTATCATCTGTCTCCATCAAGGAAGCACTTTCTACACACATCTTGGGGTATTTCCTAGGGATCCCATGCAAGTTTATCGGGAATCTCAAAGTGCTACATTAGTAGGATTTGGGCATTGATTTAAAAAAAATGATTTAAAACATAAACGAATCTTTAAAATGTAGAGTAATAATGACCTTTGACTTTAGATTATTATCAAAGTTACATTTTTAAAAAGCATACATAAATGGGTTAATTGATTTTGCTTAATTTAAATCAAGTAAAAGAGCTTGTTATTTTTAATTTTTGTAAACACTCTTTGGTGTCAAGTTATTTTTGAATTATCACAGAGTACTTTTCTGACTTTATTGTCGCTTTAAGATTCAGCAATCTTATAAGTCACTGTTAACAAGATACTACTAAAAAACTTAGTATCTTCATATAAATAAATCTGGTTAAAAGAGAAATATCACTTTTCTATCCCCAAGTCCTTATTTTTGAATGTCTAACAAAAATCACTAATATTTAACTAACAGTCAGTATGTAGATATATTTTATATAGACCCACGAATGGATCAAAAGGCTGTTAAATCAATACTCTATAAGCATTAACACTTAAAAATTTTTTAAAAATATATTTTTATTGATTTCAGAGAGGAAGGGAGAGAGAGATAGAAACATCAATGATGAGAGAGAATCATTGATCGGCTGCCTCCTGCATGCCCCCAACCGAGGATGGAGCCCACAACCCAGGCATGTGCCCTTGACCAGAATTGAACCTGGGACCCTTCAGTCTGCAGGCCGATGCTCTCTATCCACGGAGTCCAACTGACAAGGGCAGGCATAACACATTTAACAGAACTTCTAAAGAGCAATCACCTCAAATAATTTACTAAAATAGGGTTTGTATACTATCATTACATATTTCAATGGAAAGTAAAATAAACCATTATCTTACTGAATTATTCAAAATTCCTTCTATTTAATTTTCTTGGAAATTCTTTTCACAAAGTTTAGTTATTTATTTGCCAATTAAATGGACAGAGAATATAAACGTCTTTAAAGGATCTAGTTACCATGTTTTCCGGTGTATAAGACGACCTTTGAAACGAAAAAAAGCATGCGCAGATTGGCCAGAGTCAGAGAGGCGGTCTATTAAAAAAAGAACTGGTGTTGCCTTGGAAGTGGGGGGTAGTCTTATACAGCGAATATAGGCCTAAACCTATGTTTTAACTGTAAAATTAGGGGGGTCATCTTATATGCCGGAAAGTACGGGTAAGTCTTGCCTCTAGAATCCTTTCCAGTGCACCTTTATTTGTACTTACTAATAAAATTTGGGCAATCACAAACTACAGGTCTCCAGTCCAGCAACAAAATCCATCCTTTCAACCCTCCTGTCTTGAAAAACGACTTCTAAAACCAAAGTATACTGATCATTTTGGCTAAACAATTATTAGACTGAATAAAAGAAATAGGATTTCTTAAATCTTAGATTTGGAGTGAAACTTGAAAGTTCATTCAGTTGAGCCAAACATTCATATTCCTATGACATTCATTCCAAAGCATTTCAACACCATGTAGAAATCTATTATTTATTTTTAAATTTAAATGTCCACTGAAATGAAAGACAACAATCTCATGCATGTAATTCAGAGTAAAATGAGGTATTTACTATATCGATCTTATCAATAGTCTCAACTTGATTTGGTAGTTAAGCCATTTGTATTTGTGAACATACTTAGAATCCACTTGAATTTTCACATATACTTAACACCTTACTCATTTTAAAACTTTTGCTGACTCATTTTCTTTTTTACACTGTTTGTTTTATTTTTTAAAACCTTTTTGGTTTCACTAAACCTTTAATGGTTTTATTGATTTCAGAAAAAGAGGAAGAGAGAGAAGGAGAGAGAAACATCAATGGATTGCCTCTTAAGCACCTGACCCAAATGTGCTGTACCAGGATGGAATCGACTGGTAACCTTTTGGTGCATGGGACAATGTTCAACTGAGTCACACAGGTCAGGGCTCTTCCTTTCTTAACTGAGCATACTGTCTGACCATCCCATTGAGGAAAATGACTTCTAGTGTCCTTGTTAAATACTCTTTCCTCTTTAAGGTACAGAGTCCATTTTATCATACACAAAAACTCTTTAAGCAAGCAACACCCCCACACCCATCACCTTCTGTAGAAAGTGTTCTCCAGTATGTCTACTGATGTTTTAAAACTAAAGGCCCAGTGCCCCAAATTTGTGCACAGTGGGGGATGGAGGGCCCTCAGCCTAGTCTGCACCCTATCCAATCCAGGACCCCTTAGGGATGTTCAACAGCTGGTTTAGGCCCAGCAGTCAGACATCCCTCTCACAAGCTGGGATTTATGGAATTAATCTTATTTCAAGAGTTTATATAAACAAAGTTTATAACAAGAAAATCTCATTCAAGAACTTTTTCTATATTTACATTTTCAGCTGTTAACTCATATATATATATATATATATATATATATACACACACACACACACACACACACACACATAATTGATGAGAATCACTGATCACCCACACTAGGGATCGAGTCTACAACCTGGGTATGTGCCCCAACAGGAATTGGACAGTGACCTTCTCAACCACTGAGCCACGCTGGCTGGGCTATTTTTTTAACTCATTAAAAATGTGTTTTTAAAAAAGAGGAGAGTGTGACGGAACAGTAAAAAAAAATTCCAGCACACTGGCATCATCTTTAGGGGCAATGACATTTCAAATTCTTCACACTCTCAAGTCACACTGTCAACCAACTGCACAACCCTCCCCACTTCCATCAACCCCTTTCCAAAGGCTGCTGCTGCTAAGAAAATCTATAGTGCAGCTATAATATTACGTTGGTCAGTTTGTTGGATAGGGAAGATGTATGAGCTATGAAGAAGAAAGCCTTGATGAAGGCAAGAACTGCCAATTACTGTTGCCATCTGTGCCTTAAACCAGGGCACTAAGCAAAGGGGACAAAGTGTGGGAGTCAGAGGAGTGGTCAGGAATCCAGCCCAAATGCCTCAGTCCCTGATGCCAGGCTTGGGGTTGCATCTGCACAGAGGAAGGGCCACTTTTTCTAATACGCACAAAGATGCAGATGGAGTAGTTATGAACTTAGGCCCGTATTAACAGAGAAGAAAAAAACTAACAGTATCTAACTTACTAGGTTAGAAGGAAATAAACCTTTATTTACTATCTACTATCTATATTAATAAAAGGGTAATATTCTAATTAGACCATCCGACTTCCTTCTAGACAAAGCTATGGTGGTGGGGGCGGAGGCAGAGGTAGTTAGGGGTGATCAGGGCAGCAGGGGAGTGCAGTTGGGGCCATGAGGCTGGCAGGTGAGCTGTTAGGCGGTGATCTGGTAGGCAGGCAAGTGGTTAGGAGCGAGCAGTCCTGGACTGCGAGAGGGATGTCTGACTGCCAGTTTAGGATGGAACTTAAACCAGCAGACAGACATCCCCTGAGGGGTTCCGGATTGGAGAGAGTGCAGGCCTGGCTGAAGGACGGCTCCCCCCACACACACTGTGCATGAATTTCGAGCACTGAGCCACTAGAGTATTGTAATAAAAGCTTTAGATATACTGTATCATTTCCTTTAATAACTTCCTCTTTATAAGAAGGGGCAGTGTCATTCCTCATTATGTAGATGAGAAAAACAGCAGATTTATTGTAAGTAACTTGCTAAATAAAAGGCAAAAAATAGAAACTAAGGTTTATACTCAGATTTATCTCCTATGAAAAAGAGGGAAAAATGCTCAATCACACATACTAGACCTAAGAAAAATGCCTTGGGGTTTATAAGTTTCTATTGTCCAGTTAATCTCAAGATAGAACAAATATCTGCTTTAAAAGGTCGGAGGTTAGGAACACCATAGCTTGGTTCCCAATCCAAACCACAGAAGGAAGGGGGAAACCTTCAACTTTAAGACACAGACACAAGCCTGTCAAAGTTAACAAATATAGGAATTTGAGATACTCCAGAATTAAAACTTAAAAATCTGTTGCCTTTTAGACATCAGCCCCTTTATGTACCGAGGCCCAGTGCATGAATTCATGCATGGGTGGGGTCTGGCCAACCCCACCCCAATTGGGGCCTGATTGGGGCCATGCTGACTCAGGGGAGGGGCTGCAGGTGATTGGCCAGTGGGCCCCGCTCTGATTGGAGTGGGGGATGCGATCTGGAGTGGGGCCAGCTGGAGGTGGGGGGGAGGGGTAGTGGCTGCCAGCCTATGATGGTAAGGTGGGGCTGGCCAGGGGGAAAGGGGGGGTTGGGGTTTGGCCAGCTGGCCCCGCCCTTGATCAGATCAGGGTGGGAGAGTCCGCTGCAGGAGGTTGGCAAGCCAGCTCCACCCTCTGATCAGAGTTCACTGGCCACAGTGGGCTTCATAGCAACCAGTTGTTATGATGCTAATGGCTATATATATATCACACACATGGCTAAACAATGCTTTGGCATATGTTACTTTGAAATAAGTAAGTCTCCCCTGTGAAACTGGATATAAAATAACCATCACCTAGGATCCAGTTTTCTTAGAAGAATAATTACTGTTTTCCACAGAGAGTTTTACCAATGCACAAGCATTATTCAGAGTAATCTAATTACAGCGTCTCACTCACCTGAGGCCGAGTTCATCATATTCTGCTGCACTGGTGGACTTGTGGGGGCTGTGACATTTATCTGGGTGAGCATAGCCTTCCTGGGATCCTGCCATGTTGTTGTCTGATCGATGTGACTGAGATAAAAAAACAACACACCAGTGCATTAGATAACAAATACCAGGTCCTAAAAACAACAAACCAACTTATCAAAATAGGGTACATTACATGGGCTAATAGGCCAAGATTCTAATCTAGCTCTGCAAAAGCACATATCATGACATCTCACTGCTCCTACCGTTCCTCCACAACCTTTTTTTAACCTTGTATCACTCAACTTTCACTTCTTAGATCTTACAAGTGCAGGATTGGAAAAATCTATGCCTGAAACTTTAAGTGAAAGGAAACCATTTTCACTGTGTAGACAATTATTACCCACTTCTAATTTAAACATAAAATGTCATTTATAAAGTAATAACCTGTAAGAGTGGTCATATGACTAAAATTCAACATTTTCAAGGGACCCATTCACGTTTTTTCTCTTAAGCTAAGAATGCAAATTAATTTTTAGACCTAAAACCTTTTAGGTAAAACACAAAGATATTAAGTCTTATTGTAATATATATCAAGGCCAAAATTAAATTAAAACTTCATATGTAAGTTTTTATTGTATCCTGTGACTGTTATTTGCTTACCAAAACATTTCAACTTTTTCTACATGCATTTAACTTACTGCAAAATATCTTAGACATATGCATATAGATTTTTTTCACCTATAAAACTGGGATTAAACCAGCTAAAGGTTCCATAAAATATAATACTACAAGGCATTTGGCACAGTATCTGGAAGACGAGCATTCAATAAATACTAGTTTCCTTCGTCTAGCAAATGTTTAAGTGAAACAACTAAAAATACACTAAACTACTGTTATCCTGGGGGGGGGGGGGGGAAGCCAGAGATACAGGGCTCTCTTCTGTGTAATTTATAAAAGCAAAGTTTGAAAGTCAGCTAGCATCTAGTGATAGGAATTGGTAAAATAAATATTGTTTAATATAATAGATTATAATGCAGCTATTGAAAATATTTTACAAGAATATTTAATAACATGGAAACTATGCATACAGCTTTTTAAATTAGACTGTAAAACAATACAATATGACGCTTATTGTTTAAATATATGTGTGTAATGAAAACATATGGGAAGAATAATCATCAAAATGTAACTGTTTATTTCTAGATGGCAAAATTACAGAAATCTGCTTTGCTAGGTTTTCCTATTATTAAACAACCATGAACTCATATTATTTTTTAAACTGGTCAAGGGAGAATGGCTAGAAATAAGGCATTTTTAAAAAGTAACCCTCCCAAATCATTTTTTGTTATGGCTGATTAAAATTCAAATCTGGGTTTTCTCTTCTTGAATAATCCCATGATAAATTCCCAAGTAAATGGTTAGGAAATGATACCCTGTCATTTACTTTCCTGACATGGAATTAGTACACTATCTTCATCAATAACATTATCAATAGCACAATAAAAAAGGATCATAGACCCTGGCTGGAATGGACCAAAAATATTATCTACCAGAGACAGGAAAATTCCTTTAGGTCCTAAGCAAGAGGATGAAATCAGGGAGGTAACAATATGGGAGATGCTTACACTCAGGAATAGATGGATACCTGTCAATTCAGCACTTCTTTTTGTCTACTGGTCATACATGTTTTTTAGCAGTAGCACTAGCATTTGTTCAGGTCTAGACAATACAGGCAAAACCTTATCCAAGTCTTGCTATGTAAGCACCTCATTCCAAAAGATCGAGCCCTTATCAAGCCCAGTAAGAGCTTATTCCTCTTCCTTTTCAATTCTCCGTATGAGCTGCCAAATAAATTAAACCATAAAATGTTCTCTAGATCTATAGTGTTTCCTTCTTATGCTATAGATGATAAGCAATATACATATGGTAATTAATATAGTCATACTCAAGGAAAGAAATTGAAAAACACAAAATTTAGGGAAATATTTCTCACTGTCCAATAGGGGCTCTTAAATTTCAATGAACCTTATGCCACTGCCGTATTCCTTGTCTCCAAAACTTTTTAAAATCCCTAATATCTGTGAAGGGTAAAGAAGAGGGAATTGTACTACAAGTAAGTTTATGATCTGAATGCTAAAGATTTTTGAGTTGAGTTTCTTGAAAAACTAACCAGTTATAGAAATCATATTAATCTACACTAATAAAAGAGGAAGATGCAAATTGCCACATCTTCGTGACACCCACCAACCAATCAGGAGTGAGTATGCAAATTAACCCAATAAAGATGGTGGGTTAATTTGCATGCACACTCACCTAGCAGCAAGGGGGCAGGACGCAGACATTCCACACTGCCCCAGTCGTTCTGGGCCTCTGGGCAGTGTGGGAAGGCAGAGGTGGCTCTGGGCCAGAGCAAAGGCAGTGCTGGCAGCCAGGGGAAGGAAGGCCCATTCTTGCACGGATCTTCCTGCATTGGGTCTCTAGTCTATTTATAACTAAACTGAACTCCATCCAAGTTAGGAAGACTCCTTCTGAATCACACGCTTCTTCCCAAATATTGGAGCCAACCTATAAAGCTGTTCTTCAGGCTTCTTTCTCCTTTAAATAAATTAGGGTTTTTAATATAATGCATAGTATACAGTGAATGTGTAGTTTTACTACTCTCAAAAGATCAATCGTTTTGCTGAAATGATGTAAGTACAAATGGTAAAATTCCTCCTCCTGAAAAAGCTGTTGAACCTCACTAAGAGTCTCCTAGGAGAAACCAAGATGGTGGCATAGATAAACACCTGAACTTGCGGCCTCACACAACAACTTCAAAACTACAACTAAAGGACAAAACGGACATCATTTAGAATTACAGGAAGGCTGGCTAAGTGGAAATTCTACAACTACCCTGTTTCCCAAAAATAAGATAGTGTCTTATATTAATTTTTTTCTCCCAAAGTTGAGCTAGGTCTTATTTTCAGGGGATGTCTTATCTTTCCATGCGCTAGGTCTTATTTTTGGAGGAGGTCTTATTTTTGGGGAAACAGGGTAGAAGAAAAGAGAAAAGCACACTGAGACTCACAGGAGCTGCGGAAGTGAAGTGGTATGGAGGTGCACACGCAGAGAAGGCTGGCAACTGAGTACACCTGGCTTTTTCAATCTGGAGGGAGGCACAAGCTCCTGACTGCTTTGAATTCCAGTTCCAGGCAAGACTCTGGGGACCCAGACTAATACAGAGAGAAACTGGACTGTCTGGCAGTGGGCAGAACTCAAGGCGGCTTTCTCTGAGGTGCTTGCAATGATTACCAATGGACACTGAGACCCGGGGCCTCTTAGGGCAGGGCCAATGGGAAGCCATTGCTATTCTCTCTGCCCTGGGACTCTGCCCCATCTAAGCGGTGCACAGAGGCTTTTGCATATGAATGGCCTGGTCCTTTGAAATCTAAACTTACCTAATAAAACTGCAGCAGAGTCAGAAAGACCCAGAACATCTAAAAGAAGGCCCAAGACCTCACAGCAGCTTGCATTGCTTCATAGTGAGGCCTCATCTGGGCACCTCCAAACCCCAAATAAAGAAGAGGAATCTGCAGATCTCTCCATAGCTCCTGCTGGATGGACTCAGGCAGAGGCTAAATTAGCACCTCCTTGGAGATCCAAGAACCAGTGTACCCAGGGATCAGCGTGAGACCATCCAAATTACAACTCCTCAGATCCATAAGAGACACAAACAGGGGGCAGACTCAGTGAGCACCAAAGCCCAAATGAAGCAAGTCTTGTCTCATAATGGTATCTCCAGCACAGAAGTTCTCCCATTGTAGATACTGCTGATCCTCACAGCCAACTGGCCTGGAGGTTAATTCCTCCCAGGGATACCAACAACAATCAAGGCTTAACTACAACAAGACTGTGCGCACAGCCCACAAAGGGGTGCACCAAGAGTGTGCCACACAGAAGAGACTGGGGAGGCTGAGCCACAGGGCCCTATCGGACACCTAGCACACAAAGCCACTCTATCAACTCAGGGAAGCAGCCAAAATGCAGAGACAAAGAAACAGGTCACAAATGAAAGAAATGGAGGAAAGCAAATGACTGGATATAAAGTTCAAAACCACAGTTATAAGGTTTTTCAAGAATTTTCTAAAAAAGGCTGATAAATTTAGTGAGACCCTTGAGGACATGAAAAAGGATCAACTATAGATAGAAATTAAGTATATACTGACTGAAATAAAAAATAATATACACAGATCCAACAGCAGACTAGAAGATCACAAGAATCAAGAAATACAAAGAAGCAAAAAACACCCACTGGAAAAGAAAAAAGAAAAAATAATCCAAAAATATGAAGATAGTGTAAGAAGCCTCTGGGACAACTTCAAGCATACCAACATCTGAATTATGGGGGTGCCAGAAGAAGAGAGAGAGCAAGATACTGAAAGCCTATTTGAAAAAATCCACAACTTTCTATGGAATAAAGATGCCATTATTTAAATTGCCCATCTACAAAAGCATGTGACTATTTAGATCTAAGAAAATGTGAAGTAAAATTAACTTCAGTATTTTTGTCTTCACTTAATCTATGAAATGAAATTATGAAAAATACTATTTTATCCTAATGTAAGTCCGTTTTCAACAGCATACCCCAAAATACCCAGCTTTCCATTTTACCACAGTACAAGAATCTTTATAAAAACATTTCATGCCACAAAAAAGTATTTTTGCTAAGACCAAATAAACCGTTTGCCAGGCCTACTCTTCCCCAGATATCTGCCTGTGACCTTCCCTTACCTCCATTTGGTCTTTATTCAAAAGTCATGTTCTTAGTGGGCCTTCCCTGGTCATGTTATCTTAAACCCATCCTATCTGAAGTTCCAAGAATATAGGGACTTTTATTCATATTATTAGCTACTGTATCTTCAACGATTATAGGAGTACTTGACATATTTGTCCATGAATTAATGAATTCTTTTTGCCCTAAGAACATCAAACTTTCTCCTTAAGTCATTATAACTCTACTCACCTTAAAATAATAATAATAAAATGAAATTACAAGTAAGGATTATAGATCCACTAGAATTAGCAATAAGGAGCTTATTGGTGACACTGGCAAGATAGTGTCAGTGGCATAACGAGGTTATAGTGAACACAAGGTGAAGAAGCAAACAACTTAAGTGTATAGGTAGGAAAGCAAAAATGCAACTGGATGAATATGAAATATGAGCTTTTGCTTTTTCAAGAGGAGAGACACATGTTTAAATGTAAATAGAGACAGAATAGTTGAAGATGTGCTAAGAGATCACTGAAGAGTTACAGTCATACATCCACTGGTGGGGAGAAACATAATGTAGACATTGCTTCCATTGTAAAAGGAGGTGAGAAAGGATAGGACAGAAGCAAATAATTTCACTGGCTAGTGAAAACTGAGTGATTTCTGATATAATTTCTACTCTCTTAACAAGGGGTATAACATTAAGATGGTTATTGAGGTTGGCATTATTGGTATCCCCCTTATGCACACAGAATATTGAGGAATTTGCACATGGACATATATAAATACAGTACAAAAAAAGAACTGCATCTGATACCCAAGAATTCTGAAAGCAATTTCTGTACAAGACGTATCTGAAAAGCATGATACTAAAACATAAATTCTTTGTAATATATATTAAATAACAAATATATTTCGTAAGTACTAAAAAAGGACACAGCCAGCGTGGCTCAATGGTTGAGCATTGACCTATGAACAAGGAGGTCATGGTTCAATTCCCAGGCAGGACACATGCTGGGATTTCAAGCTCAGTCCTTAGCAGAGGGCATGCAAGAGGCAGCCAATTGATAATTCTCTCTCATCGTTGATGTTTCTATCCCTATCTCCTTCTCCTTTTGTCTCTGAAATCAATAAAAAAAATATTTTTTAGCTGGGACCGATTTGGCTCAGTAGATAGAGCCTGCGGACTGAAAGGTCCCGGGTTCGATTCCGGGCAAGGGCATGTACCTTGGTTGTGGGCACATCCCCGGTAGGAGGTGTGCAGGAGGCAGCTGATCGATGATTCTCTCTCATCGATGTTTCTAACTCTCTATCCCTCTCTCTTCCTCTCTGTGAAAAATCAATAAAATATATTAAAAATATATATATATATTTAAAAAATACTAAGAGGGAACAGAGTTAAAGGTATTCAGCATTTAATAAAAGATAAAGAATATTATAAAATACTATTTCTATTCCCACTAAAATATAAGCTTCTTGAAGGATGTGCACCTGGGAGAGTGTCTGGAACATAGTAGGGCTCAACAAATATGTGCTGATATGAAGATTAAAGCAGTGTGCATTATTTAATAATGTGATGACTAACAATTCCAATTCCAGTAAATGCTAACCTGGAAAAGCATTAAAAATTTTTTTATCACTTTGATTCTTACAAATGTCAAATTATAGATAACAGAATAGAAATATAATGACCAAATAGATAAAATGAAGGAAAAATCATAAAACAGTAATTTTAGAGTTAGAGCAGGGGTGGTTATAATGTAACATAGAAAATAATTAAAGATTTAGTTTATCTTATTCCTAAGAATAGTGTAGCTGGTGAACTTACTACAGGAAAATAAATGTGAAATTCTACATATACTTTAATACATGTAACTAAATTATTTTTGCTGTTATTTTGGGAAAGAAAAGGTGCTTGGATTTATGACCAATGTAAACTCTATGACCTCACCCTGGAGCTGCTATGAATGGGAAACAATGAACTTGTCGAAGTTTAGATTGATGAAAGATAAGCAGCTGTACTTTGACCAAGGCCCATGTCTTGAAGCAGTTTCTGCTGTGTACACAGGGCCGCCTCTGCTGTTGTTTTTTGTCTCTCTTATTTTACACTGCAGAATCTGGTCTTACATATTGGATGACTTAGTAAAATGTATACGTATATAGAACCTAAAAGGACAAAAACCAAGTGTAGCACTGGAAAGCACTGACTTTTTCATAATACCACAGGTTAACTCAGGCTCTGATAGCAATATTTAAAGAGCTTTATATTCTCCTATGAAATGTAAATCTTATGCAACTCAAACCTGGGCCTTGAACATGCAGGGATTCTGACCTTATAAAGAATAATAGCCGAAACCGGTTTGGCTCAGTGGTAGAGCATCGGTCTGCGGACTTAAGGGTCTCCGGTTCGATTCCAGTCAGGGGCATGTGCATTGATTGCGGGCACATCTCCAGTAGGGGGTGTGCAAGAGGCAGCTGGTCGAAGTTTCTCATTAACGTTTCTAGCTCTCTATCTCTCTCCCTTCCTCCTCTCTGTAAAATATCAATAAAATATATTTTTTTTAAAAAAGAATAATAATATTTCTGCTACATCTTCAAATTACTGGGGAAACCATAAAAATACTAAATGCTATCTGAAGCTACCATGGAGAGACTCAAAGACCTTATCTCCCCAGAAACAACTTTCAGAGAGAATGAAAATGTGCCATTGTTTCATAAGTCTCTTGCAAAAAAAAAGAAGAAAAAAAAGAAAAGAAAAAAACCTACAATTTATTAACATTAAGTGATATGTCCAAAAGCAACTGACCAGTATATAGCTGTGCTAAGATTTAAACTCAGAACTGACAAAAAATCTGTGCTCTTTCTCCTACATGAGACTTCCCTCATATGTTGTAAGTGCATGTCATGTGTTGTTTACATTTCTTAAGACTAATCCCTACGTCACTGCCTCCCCTCCAACCTTTGCAATAATCTTTAACAATAAAAGCATACTATGCTAATTAGCCCAGACATCTAGACAAAGCGGGGGCTGCGAGGAAAGCCTGGATCCCCAGTGCCAGAGGGAAGGCCTACTCTTGCATGAATTTTGTGCATCGGGCCTCTAGTTAAGTATTAAGAGGCAAAAATCTCCTGTGCAATAACACCTAGTAGACCAAAATCCAGGCTCTCAGTTGGGGGCTCCATTGGTTGGGGCTCGGAATCCTTATTTTAAATGCTTTATTTTTCAATTCATTAACTATTAAAACTAATACGGGACAAGCAAATGAGCCAAGAGTAACAAGTCAGATAGAAAATTGTTTATCATACAAAATGCACAATCATTAGAAAATGTTAATGATTAGCTAATTGATGGCACTGGTAAAGAGACATTGGTTATGGGGATATTATGCTTACTTACTATTTCTTTTCTTTTAAATTGGTGTTTGCAGCTCTAAAAAGTTATGCTGACTTTTATTGTTTTTACTTTTCTTCAGAAACAACATTTCTGGCACTGATACAAATTAACATACAGTTGTGATAACCTACAAGTTGCTTTCCTATCTATGTACTGACTATAAAAGTTGGTTTCAGCCTGGCCGGTGTGGCTCAGTGGTTGAGTATCGACCCATGCACCAAGAGGTCACTAGTTCAATTTCCCATCAAGGAACGTGCCCAGGTTGCAGGCTCAATCCCCTGCAGGGAGCGTGCAGGAGGCAGCCCATAGATGTTTCTCTCTCATCCAAGTTTCTATCTCTCTTCCGCCCCTTCCTATCTCTCAAAAATCAATAAAAGTATATGTTTTTTAAAGTTGGTTTCAAAGACTCCTGGTAAACCATCTCTCAGAATCTCCCAAAAGTAACTCTTCCTATTGTTTACTTCAACATATATTGCCACAAGGCGGCGTAAACAAATGTTTGTTAAAGAGTACTAATGGGTCCATTTTGGAAGTAGGTCATAGAGAGATGATTTAGACAAAGTATAAAAAAAAAAAAGACTTTTGCAAATCAAGTATTATCAACACTATAAAATCAACAAGTATATAAGCTTGGATGAAACTCTGGTTTTTTAAAAACATCTGCTACATTTCTTGAGACTCCTGTTTTTCCTCAGGTAATCTTTTCCCCAACTGACCCACAAAACACCTAATTTCTACCCAATATTTCAAAACCCAGATCTCTGCCTTTTAGAAGCCTCCTTTGTGGAATAGTAAGAAAAGCAAGGAAGACATGGATTCAAATTCCAGTTCTGCCAATGATAATCTGGGTTGTACAGGCAGGTCACTTTATCAGTTTTATGTTTAGTAAAATTGAATTCATTTATTTACTTCCTTCCTAGATTTGTGAGGATTAAATTTGGTAACATTTATAAAAGCAACTACTACTATAGTTCCTGGTACACACAAAATGCCCTCAAATATTTTTCCTGACATCTTTTCTGTGCCAAGTCCAATATTTAAAATAGTAAACACACAAACAAAGAATAAAATAATAATAAATAAAGTAAAATAAAATAAAATAGGAAACACTACCTGGTGAACGGCTGGGCCAAGTCAAGAAAATGTATAAGAATGAGATTTGAGTTCAACTTTCACCTTATAGATGATAAAGAGATACAGTAGGCAGACACTACAGGTGGAAACTGAAATGATAAATAAATGTTCCTTCTGGACCATTAGATCAACTTTCACAGAAATATCAGCACAGAGGAAGAATGAACTAGAAGAGGAATCATGCAAGTATAGAGATACTGACTCTTAGGGAAAGCACCCCAAAAGAATTTAGGAATAAAATAATAATCTCATTCCTATAACCAAATTCTTAAAATATTCATTATTGAAAATCTCTTCATACAAATACCGGTATATATTTTTTTAAATTAAGCCATGACAATTAACTCTGTCAATTTAAACCAAGGCAAAGAAATAGCAGTATTTCTTATGTACCACTCAAGGTCCATCCTAACAAATTCTAACATGCTCTTCAAATTCTTGGCTATATGTTGTATTACTAAATACTGAATTCATTACCCTTACTAAAAAAACACACACACACAACTGATTAACATAATGGAAAGTGGGTTTTATAATGATAGAAAAATATTGATGACTTTCTTATATCTGTCCTTAACATTTAAGATTAGCTTTACGTTGCTCATTAGTGAAAGTATTAGAGAACTAAGCTAATGTCATTGAGTAAAATGATTAACATTCTCACTGATACTGTGATAAAGTTTAGAAACCTCAAAGAATAAATAACTAACAATTCCCTTATACCTTGTTCCTCAAGAGTGTGGGCCTCCAGCCACATTAACTTCTGGGAGGGAGTTGGTTAGAAATGCAGAGCCTCGGGATCCAACCCAACCCACTGACAGAGAATCCGCAACTTAACAAGATCCACAGAGATCTGTGTGCACATTCAGGTTTGAGAAGCCCGGCCTACAACTGTGAGACTTGACCTCCAACACTGAGTTTTAAGGATGACTAATGCCTGGAGGGTAAATATTGTGTTTAGGTCTCAGACTTAAATAAAGCAAAACCAATAACCTGCAGTAAATATTCAAAGTTTATTCTGCATCATTACTGCAGAAAGTACACTGAAATCCACCAGCTACTGATCGTACTGCAGTAAGTACCACCTACATCACAAAGACATGGCCTTCTCACTCCTTGTTACATCACTGGCTGCAGTGGCAACAGTTTACTCCTTTATGCTTACTTTTAATTAAAAAATAAAACAAAGAGCACTGCAGCCTTTCAAAAATTGATTTGATATTGTACTACCACACATTTTTATTCAGCAATTTTCAACTTTTTTCATCTCATGACACACATAAATTAATTGGTAAAATTCTGTGGCACACCAAAATATATATATTTTTGCCAATCTGAAAAAAAAAAGGGAGGGGAATAATTTTGATTCATTCACACCGGAGGCTATTGTTACATTGGCGGTTGTCATTTGATAATCTAAGGCAGTGGTCAGCAAACTGTGGCTCTCGAGCCACATACGGCTCTTTGGCCCTCTGAGTGTGGCTCTTCCACAAAATACCACGTGCAGACACGCACATACAGTGTGATCGAAACTTCGTGGCCCATGCACAGAAGTTGATTTTCGGCTTTCAAATGAAATTTCAATCATTGTACTGTTGATATTTGGCTCTGTTGACTAATGAGTTTGCAGACCACTGGTCTAAGGAAAAACAACTCAGTGCCCATGACTAAATAGTCATGTATGGCATATTTTAAAAATACTAGCAGCACACCAGTTGGAAATCGCTGATTTAGATTAATGCTTATTAATTTAGAATCTAGATGGGAGGACGCATTTATGGTCATTACAGTCCTATAAATATTTAATAAGGAGACAGTACTGAATGCTAGATTTCTGGCAATGCAGTACATGACTTCCACAACTCTGGAATGTCTTGCCAGATATCCATGTAGGAAAAGGCCATACTTACACACAAAACTCCACAAAGTGTTTTGCACAATTTTAATTATTTAAAAAATTTTTTCAGAGGAAAGGCTGGGGAAGGCAGGTGGGTGGGAAGAGAGTAACCAAAGAACATGTATGCATATAGGCATAACCCATGGACATAGACAATAAAGTGGTGAAGACCTAAGATAGGCTAGAAGGGGTAAATGGGGGGGAAAGATGGACATATGTACTTTCAACAATAAAGATTCTTTTTTTTAAGGAAATACATTTTATTGAGTTTTTAGAGAAGAAGAGAGAGGGACAGAGAGTCAGAAACATCGATGAAAGAGAAACATTGATCAGCTGCCTCCTGCACATTCCCACAACTAAGGTACATGCCCTTGACTAGATTTGAACCTGGGACACTTGAGCCCACAGGCTGACACTCTATCCACTGAGCCAAACCGATTAGGGCAATAAAGATTCTTTTTAAAAAATAATTTAATAATATAATCTAAAAACTATATAAACAGAAACTTTAAAAAAATACATCTGCCCTGACTGGTTTGGCTCAGTGGATAGAGCGTAGGCCTGAGGACTGAAGGGTCCCAGGTTCGATTCCAGTCAAGGGTATGTACCTTGGTTGCGGGCACATCCCCAATGGGGGGGTGTCCAGGAGGCAGCTGATCAATGTTTCTCTCTCATAGATGTTTCTAACTTTCTATCCCTCTCCCTTCTTCTCTGTAAAAATATCAGTAAAAACATATTTTAAAAAATATATATCTAACAAGTGTTTAATCTAACACACCTTTTAGACTTTCTTCATTGTGTGGCAGTAAGAGAAAACCAAAAACAAAGCAAATGTTTTGGCAAGAGTGACCTGCTTAGACTCTGACAAAATGTATCACTGTGAACTCATTTTTTAAATATAGCTATTAAGGAAATTGTTAGAAATTCCTAGCCAGTTTGGCTCAGTGGATAGAGCATTGGCCTTTGGACTGAAGAGTCCCAGGTTCGATTCTGGTCAAGGGCATATACCTTGGTTGTGGGCACATCCCAAATAGGAGGTGTGCAGGAGGCAGCTGATCAATGTTTCTCTCTCATCGATGTTTCTAATACTTTATCCCTCTCCCTTCCTGTCTGTAAAACATCAATAAAAATAAATAAATAAATAAATAAATAAATAAATACACACACACACACACACACACACACACACACACATATTTATTTATTTTTTTTTAAAGAAGAATTTTCTCCAATAAAGGTGAACAAAGATGACTGTTTTTAAGCTAGAGGCATCTTGGCAACCAAATCACCACCATGCCTGAAGAAAGTTAGAAAATGTGTACTTAAGTATATGTAAGATCACTAATGCCAACTAAAGATTGCTTTATTTGAAAAAGTTGTCTTTAGAAAACAACGAAACAAGCTTAAAACTGGAAAACCAAATAATACAAAATAGATGTGTGGAACATTTTAATTTAAAAACTTCTGTTACTGCTGTCAGGCCCTCAAAATATTATGATGGCAGGGCTTGTTCTAAAATTCAGAAGAGTGGGCAGTCAGCCCAGATTTATTGCTTACTTATCAAGCCCATGTTTGTTGTGCAAGTGTTATTTATAGAGTCACATGCTAGATGCTGTACCCTGTCCAGCTGAACCTACACGCGTAATTGACTCTAGGAACAATGATACATTGTTCAATCTAATCCTTCTATGAGCTGAAGTTCCTAAGCCACAACCATATGTTTTTTATGTTTGCATATGTCTACACTGGACTATTTTTTGAATCCTCAAAAGTTGCACATACTGTAATTTCTTGATAAGGATGAGAACACTCACAAACTTTGCCTCTATGAAAACAGTTTTAATATTACTAGAAATCAAAATCTTAAATTGGAATTTAAATAATTGGGCTA
Source organism: Pipistrellus kuhlii (assembly GCF_014108245.1). Lineage (NCBI taxonomy): Eukaryota > Metazoa > Chordata > Mammalia > Chiroptera > Vespertilionidae > Pipistrellus > Pipistrellus kuhlii. Next base: position 54,630,968 of record NW_023425595.1, on the reverse strand, counting down.
TCACTCAAAGCTATTAAAATATGGGTTAAAATTATGAGCCAAGTATGGGCAGAAACACATAAAAACAAAGGTGACAACTGATTATACTCTACAAACTGTACACCCTACTGCAATGTGACCCTACACCACTCTTAGGTTGAATAAATTTAGCATTTGCCCACAAGTATGAAATCAATTTAAACACAACTTTACCATGTTGCCCGACAAGAGTGACGTGCTTATACTATACATCTCCCCTTGGAAATGCTTATTCCCTAGGGAAGGGGTGAGGATGGAGCAATTATGAGAATAATGCCAAAGCTCAAGTGGAGGCTTCCTGAAACGAGCACACAGGTCTCTCAATCTAGATCCCAGGTGGCTTTTATCTGTAGTTGTGCTTAGCAACAATCTTTGCATAATGACTAAGTACATTCTCCCCAAAGTTAAAAAATAATTTATTTGTTCTTATTTCTTGATATAGAAAATGTCATCACAGTATGAACTGAGACTCATGGTTGTATTACTAGAAGGATTGGAATTCCAGTCACTTGATTCTCAATTATAAAGTCTACCTGCTACTTTCATAAGAATAACCTTAAACACACACACACACACACACACACACACACACACACACGAAAAAACAAATATCAGAACAATGACCAAAAAAAGAAAAAAAGAGCTCTGAGAAATTTTAAGACACAGAAAAATCCCATATAATAAAAGGCTAATATCCAAATTGTCCTCTTGGGCAGGAATTCGACTGACCGGGAGTTCAACTAGGGGGTGGTGCCTTCCAGCCAAATGCCCTTGGCCTTGCTCCCCTACCACTCCTACTTGGCCTGGCCCCCTCATCCCAATTGGGGGCAAGTCCGGCCAGCCAACCTTCTGCACCCCTTCCTCCCAGCCAGCCTGGCCTGACCCGGGCAGGCTGACTGGACCCCACCTGAGCATGAATTTGTGCACCAGCCTCTAGTCTATAAATATTATTCAAAATGTGATCCTTAAAGCACTTGCATCAGAAATACCTGACTTATTAGCTTCTTTGTATTTTTAAGCATAGTAAGATTGGAGAGTAATTAATCTAACAATTTTACATATTCTTCCACAATCTGAGATCCTTGCACACAACATAATAAGACATTTATGTACTCAGAAGAGCCAGATAAAAAAATGCCATCTCTCTTTTCTTGAATGTTGTTTTCATTGATTTTTAGAGAGAGAAGGGAGAGGGAGAGATGTGAAAGAGAAACATTGATCAGATGCCTCCTGCATACACCATGGGGAACAGACCCACAACCTGGGCACGTGCCCTGACCAGGAATAGCACCTGAAACCTTTCAGTGCACATGACAACGCTCAACCACATCAGCCAGGGCTTTAAGAGATAGTTATTTTTCTTATATTTCACTGTTTTGTTTAAATTGATACTCCTGAGCAAATAACTATTTTAAATGAAACTATTACATGACAGATGTCAGAGAGAAATGAACTCTTTTTTATACATGTTGTTAAACCTTGATAGTATTAGTCTTTCATTTTATAATTGCTGTTACAGCAGGAAATAAAATCTGTGTGTGTGTGTGTGTGTGTGTGTGTGTGTGTGTGTGTAGAGGAGGCAGTGAAGATAAGGCACAAATGTGTTCAGTACCAACTCTGACCTCATATGCCATGACATGATTTAGGCCTGAGGCCCTCAACCAAGCACAAAGAAGGGAGACAGGTTTAGGCAGCCACACAAAGCTATAATCAACTTTCTGTGTCTCATCAGACACCAGCAGCTTCCAAATAAGGATCTGTTCAGTGTGTTGGCTCATGTGTCTATACTGTGAGGAAATCACATTTAGTTCAAAACCTGGAACCATATTCATTGCTTATTTATGGCAACATTCAAGTTTTCAGCTGTTATCAATGCAACAAGGCTCCAGTCACCCAAAATATTAATATAGGACAAGTCTAACAGTTCCCAAATGGCAAATTACCAGGAAGACGCTGAGAAATTCCATAATAAACACTTTTAAGCAAAGTAGGAAAATGGCTCTACTAGAACAAAACACATAGAACTTTTGTCAGCATCCTCTATCCCTGCCATTTTGATTAATACTTGAATTAGTTACAAATCTTAAATATTTTCTCTTTAATTTTCATTTTAAACAATAGTTTGATAAAACTATAGAATGTTTTCAATCATCTAAAAATATTCATATTGAAATTAGCAAAATAACTTGAGGGAAGACCTCAAAATCTGTAAATTAAACTTTTATATATTCTATAACACATTTTCAGAATGAAGTGGCAAAGGGGTGCAGGATTCTTTCGTCATAGCCAAGTAGTCATTTACTTTTCTTCCATCCATTAAAAGTTATTTTTGAATGCTCATGCCATGCTGGTAATTTTTTTTATTTTTTTTTTAAGGAAAATGAATACTACATACTCATCCAAAACAGGCTTACCTTATTAGGTAGGGCTGGCTTACATAGAATACTCTCAGTAGTCTATCAAAATTAAATTATAACATACAGATTAAATGTCTCCCTCCCTCTGTCTCCTCTGGACTTAACACTCATTAAGAGAGATGTATGTACACCTGAAACTTATATACAAAAAAAAAGTCTTTTTGCAGATCCTGCAGTTCACTAGAATCAGAACAGTTGTTCAGGCTGAAAACTAGGATTTAAATCGCTCTTCTAAGTTATAACTGAAATCTAATCCTGTGAGTGAAAATACAGTTTTCTTCTTTGAATCTTTCAAGTTAAATAACTATGAAATTCAATTATACTATGAATTATATTAACACATTTTTGAAGGAGTTTTTTATGGATATGGGTAGAAAATGTGACAAATGGTCAGTAAAAGGAAATTAATAAAAGGTTATACTATAAACACTAAGTAACATGATCACTTAGGACAGTGGTTCTCAACCTTTTTAATGCCGCGACCCTTTAATACAGTTCCTCAAGTTGTGGTGACCCCCAACCATAAAGTTATTTTCATTGCTAATTCATAACTGTAATTTTGCTGGTTATAAATTGTAATGTATGTATCTGTTTTCCGATGGTCGTAGGCGACCCTGCTAACAGTTATCAACCTGTGGGTTGCAACTGCTGTAGAGCCTAAAACCATCGGAAAACACAGATATTTACATTCTATTCATTAACAGTAGCAAAATTACAGTTATGAAGTAGCAAGGAAAATAATTTTATGGTTGGGGGTCACCACAACATGAGGAAATGTATTAAAGGGTTGCGGCATTAGAAAGGGTGAGAACAACTGCTATTATGTATTAAAGCAAACAGACAGAGACTCCCCCCCACAGAGCCTACTTTGGTGGGAAGGAGCAGTGGCTGAATGGCAATAATGTCTGCCTAATATGAATCACTCATATCTGTGAAATTGTGGAAAGTTTTTGTCACTATTGTTCAAGAATGACATAATGGAACTGCTGGACAAAAACAAATTAGTAAAATGGCTTAAGGGGTAGACCAGACTAAGCTTAACTGGAATGCCTAAATCTATAAAGGTGGAGATGTGGAAGATTCTGAAATTCTCAAAACATGAAAATCACTTCACACCCGAAAGTAAACTTTGGCCATCCATCAGTATTTCATGACTATGACCTTGCTCACGTAGTATCCTGGCTTCAATTCCTTTTCCCCTCTCCTATCAAAACCCTTTGAGGCCAGCAGCTCAAATGCCTGTTCCTAGGAAGAGTTCCTGAGATCTCCCCCACCTCCACTCAGCTCTTAAAGATCCAACTGTGTCCTCCTGTTTTCATGAAAATGTCTTTAGAGTTACCACTATACTATGTCTTTAAGCTCATTCTAGACTATAAGTTAGGCTCAATACTCTCCAAACATGGTATACATTCATAATGTTTTAAGGAACAAGAGGACATTCATGAAATCTTGTAGATTTATGAAACTCTATGGAAGTGAGAGGCATGGTGGGGCGTGGGGCGGGAATACTATACCACCGTAACAAATATGAAGGCAGAGAATAAATCTAAGAATCTGAGTCAGTGGTATGATTGTGTCATATGAATCATTTCAGATGTATAAATTAAAGTAGAAACATCTGTGTTAAGAGTTTTTATCTAATCAGCCAACTGGCAAGCAGGCAGAAGACCTAGCACTAGAAGAGCTCCAGATCTCAGAATTACTTGATCCAACATACTCTTGTTACAAATTAGGACAATGGCAAACACAAAGTATGATAAAACTGACTTTTTCTTCTATAATCAAACAAGTCCACATAAGTGATATATGATAGATTCTGTGTATGGGGGAAGGTGAGAAAGAATAGTTAAAAAAAACAAAAACAGACAACCCCTGCCTCTCAATCCAAGCAATCTCCAAACTATAAAAAAGGACTAAAAAAACATCAACAGAGGGCCACATATAAGATCCCAATCTGCACAGCAAAAGAAACAAAATGAAAACACAACTTATGTTAATATCCAAAATATACAGGAAAGCCCTAGCTGGCATGGCTCAGTGGATAGAGCGTCAGCCTGCGGACTGAGAGTCCCAGGTTCAATTCTGGCCAAGGGCACATGCCTGGGTTGTGGGCTCAATCCCCAGTAGGGGGTGTGCAGGAGAAAGCCAATCAATGATTCTCTCTCATCACTGATGTTTCTATCTCTCCTCCCTTCCTCTCTGAAATCAATCAATACATATATATATATATATATATATATATATATATATATATATATATATATACTTCTTTAAATAATTCAATAATCCAATTTTAAAAATGGGCAAAGGACCTAAACAGACATTTGCCCCAAGAATATATACAAATGTCTAACACGTACATGAAAAGTTGCTCAACATCACTAATTACTAAGGAAATGAAAGTGAAAATCACCTCACACTTGTTAGAATGGCTAGCATAAAAAAGATAAAGAATAAATATTGCCCAGGATATGGAAAAAAGGGAACCCTTGTTTGTTTGGACACTGGTGGGATTTGAGAGTTAGGGCAGCCATTAAAAAAAAACAGTATGGAGGTTCCTCTAGAAATTAAAAATAGAACACCATATGACCCACCAATTCCACTTCTGGGTATTTATCCAAAGAAAACAAAAACAATAATTAGAAAAGATATAAGCATCTCACCTCCATGTTCATGGCAACATCATTTACAATAACCAACCTAAGTGAACATCTATGTAAAAATGGATAAAGATGTTGTGGTACAGGTTTTTCCAACTACCCAAAGTGCAATGTTTCTACAAAATCTTCTGAAAGCTGAAATGGCCCAAAGTGAAGAACATACTACTGTGCTAATGTAGGTCTTACTTGTGAGACCTGAAGATGTGAAATGTGAACGGTCAGAACGCAGGGTATAGTCAATGAAATATTATTCACCCATTAAAAACAAACAAACAAACCGAGGAAACCTTACCCTGAGACAACACTGGATGAACCTTGAGGCATAATGCTAACTGAAATATGTCATAGCCAAAAAAACAAATACTGTGTGATCTCACTTATATGAGGAATCATAAAAAGAAAATAAGGAAAAAAAGCTGAACTCCTAGTAAAAGATCAGAAGAAAAAGATCAGATTTGTGGTAATTGGGGGCAGGGACAGAGGGAGAAAAAAACTGTATGAATGTGGTCAAAAGGTACAAACTTCCAGTTATAAGAAACATGAGAACTAGGAATGCAATATACAGCATGATACCTATAGTTAACACTGCTATATGATACAAATGAAAGCTGTTGAGAGTATATTCTAAGAGTTCTTATCACAAGGATATAAAATCTGTATTTAAAAAATATAGAATATGCATTATATATTCCCAGATGGGCTGTTAAACTCTCCCTTCAATCACCCAATATAATACAACTTATTACTTCTACTAAATGAAGAACTAGAGGCCCAGTGCATGAAAATTCATGCACTGGAGGGGGGTTCCTCAGCCCAGCCTGCCCCCTCTCAGTTAGGAAGCCCTCAGGGGCAGGAGGTGACCTGGTGATCAAGGGAAGGTGCCGTCCCCATCACACCTCTGCTGCAGCGCAAGCCTCGGCCGGCCATGGTTACCTGAGCGTCAGGCTGGCCTGGGAGGGTGGGCAGCTGCCAACGGAGCCTTGCCTGAACCTTAGTCAGTGGGGGGTGCAGGAGGACCCAAGGCCCTGGCGGGGCTGAGGGGACTCCGGCAGCAGGTGCACAGAGCAGCTGGCCCTGCTCCCATTTTGGGCTTCACCATCTTGTGATGGCATGGTGGTCAATTTGCATACTACCTCTTTATTATATAGGATACCCTAAAATTATATTCAGATCATTCAGTTATGTTCCAGGCTTACCTGAATCTTTTCCATCAATAACTGGTGGTTAACACAAAAAAGCGATTTGCTAAAATCAGAGGGCAAATTCACACAATACTAGTATAGTACCATGTTTGCACTAGAAACAAAATTGTGGACCATCTGACTAATTGTGTCCTTTTATAGAAAAGAATGGACAGTCATTTAAGTAAGTGCTTGCAATGAGACTAGAACACTTTCTGACTCACAAAGTAGCATGACTTCCTCAGCCAACACCCAAACTGATCTCTTAAATCAAGGAGCCTGGTCTAGAGAGGCCAGAATGAAAGGAACCCAGGCAGTGCCTACCTGTCAAACAACTGCTAACATTGAGGTCACTGGTAAAAGCAGTATCTACAACTGCTTTTGATGCTAATGACTCAGGTTGAAAAACAACTCACAACAAAGCCATTTCATCAGCATCTTGAAGCTCCTCTTCAGCCAGGTGCGGATGTTCACTGAACACTGATTGTGAACCAGATTAAATGAGAATACTTCCCTTATTCAGGACATCGATAAAGATGTACCCTCCAAATTACTTCACAGATAAATGAAAGAAACTCTTCATATGGACTCTCAGTGTTTGGTGTTTACTATTAACTATTATTTGTAATCCTGCCTTAAATTACGGGGAAAATATCTAGAAGTTACACTATGGCCTCTTCTTTCTAGTTCTGAACACATAGTATTCAATAAGACTCCAGTTAAGCGTGTGGTGATATACTGCTTATATAGGGTGAATGCTACTCTTGATCATGTAAATTCGACAGAACTGAGACTCATGATGGTCACTCAATCATCTGCCTAAGATTATGACATTTAAGTGGCTGGTAGAGGCAGAATTAGAATTCAGATCTCCTGTCAATCAGCTTCTCTTTCCACAACTCCAACTCTTCTCCCATACCAACCTCTCTGCCCAAGGCAAACAATATTATCTGAGCTACAGTTCATTTAAAACAATTACTAGCCGAGACCGGTTTGGCTCAATGGATGGAGCGTCGGCTTGGGGACTGAGGGGTCCCGGGTTCGATTCCGGTCAAGGGCATGTGCCTTGGTTGCGGGCATATCCCCAGTGGGGGGTGTGCCAGAGGCAGCTGATCGATGACTCTCTCTCATTGATGTTTCTAATTCTCTCTCTATGAAATCAATAAAATATATTTTAAAAAATAAATAAATAAAACAATTACTGTACATCTACCAAGTGCTGCTGACATAAAAATAAGTCATAGTCCCTGACCTGGAGAAGTTCCTTTTTAATAGAGAATATTCACAAAATTTTAATTAAAAATGATATGGGTCCTAACCAGTTTGCTCAGTGGGTAGAGCGTCAGTCCATGGACTCAAGGATCCCGGGTTTGAGTCCAGTCAAGGGAACGTACTTGGTTGCATGCTAGATCCCTGGCCCTGGTCGGTACATGTGGGAGGCAAACCAATCGATGTGTCTCTCTCACACTGATATTCTCTCTCTCTAACTCTCCCCCTTCCTTCCATTTTCTCTAAATATCAATGGAAAGAAATATCCTCGGGTGAGAATTATCAAAACAAAACAAAAAAAGATACGGAGGCTCACAATGTTTATGGAAAAGTTCTTTCTTGGTCCAACCTACAAATACAGAGGACACACAGAAGAAATAACCTCTGACCCTAGTGCTGAAGAATCTATAAAATTAGCTAGCTAGCTGTAGATACTGGAAAAGCATTTCACAACACGGGGGAAGCATGGACTAACTAAATCACAGGTGTGATTTTTGTCCAATTAGAGCTGAAGTACATTTCAATTAAACAAACCCTTCTGGCTGAAAACAATTTCCTATGGTTCTAGCAATCAAATTATGTCTCCAAACATGATCAAATGCCCCAGGAAAAGAGAGAAGACAAACTAACCCTGGTTAAAAAGTACAGCTGTAATCTTAAGAATAAAGATCATGCACTATTCATCATTGCACCTCTAGCTTTTAAGCATTCCTTATATGTGCAATAATGTTACTTCGACTAAGCTATCTTTCTTAATTGTATTACTAACAAGTTATTACTTAATAGATATTAGGCATGATATGTATATGTAAAACAAATATACATTAGTGCTTTATAATCCATGAGCCCTCTGGTGGCTCTCTGCTGGGCCTGACCACTCAGCGCCCGCTGCCCAGAGGCCCATCCATTTTATCTGTTATACCGTCTTGGTTCTGGCATTTGCATGTTCAGTGTAGCAGGAATGGAAAGAAAACACCCCCTTCACTTGTGAAGTGCCCAGAGTGGCTGTGCCTCCATGAGCTGTGTCTTTTGGATTTCCCCAAGTGGAGTGCTGTGCATCTCTTTGAGCCTCCAGCACCGCTAGCTTGCACACCTCTTTCCCTCCAATTAAAATGAGTAAGCCACAGGGATGACATGCTCCTGTCTGCACTCACACAGGTAAACTGAGTGCTGACAGAAGCCCATCTCTGCTGGGTGCGGACGCTGAATGCTCTCAGCAGCCACCCCCCAGGACTGGGGGACTCTGGTGGGGCTGAGAGGACTGGGCACCACCAACTTTGTGACAGCGACAGTTAATTTGCATATTGCCCTTTTATTAGTTAGGATAGTTATAAGTAAATATGTATAACAAATGCAAGACATATATATGGAAGAATTAAAAAATATAAGAATAGATCCAGGAATACATTAATCACCAGAATAAGGATGGTTACGTGTCTCTAAGGAGTATACACAACATCTGTAATAGTAAGAACTGACATGCTTCAATTTCCATTACTTCAGGAGATTAGAAAACACTAATGATCTTAATACTTACTTATAAAAATGACATGCTACAACATTAATTCCAAATTTAGAAGTCCCTGTTATCTCTATTTGGCAGAAACACTTACTGATCACCAAAAAAATCCCCAAACGCTTCCCCACACTTCCTATGCCCCTTCCAGTGAGGAGGGATCTAGTGACTCCATCTTGCCAAAGGGCTATGAGAAATTCTGTTTCATTTTCAGACCAAAGCATAGAACGGTATTTTCCATGTTTCTCTTCCCTTTGTATAACAACAAAAGAAATGTTTGGCAGGTCCTCAAAAACTTAAAGCATAAAATTACCATATGATCCAGCAATTTCACTTCTAGATATATACCCAAAGGAATTGAATCCAAGGACTCAAACAGATACATGTATATCAACATTCACAGCAGTATAGCCAAAAGGTGGAAAAAACCCAAGTGTCCATCAACATATGAACGGGTAAATAAAATGTGATATACAAATACAACAGAATATTATTAAGCCATAACAGAATGAAAGTCTGATATGTAAAAGAATAGCATAATACTAGTGTCCTGGTGCGCAGATTTGTGCACACTGAAAGGAAATTAATTAGAAGGTGGTTGTGGGTGGAACTAGGCGATTTGGGCTGGACACAAATGGTTAGTGTGTGTGCTCTATTACATTACTAGAGGCTCAGTGCACAGATTTGTGCACTGGTGGGGTCCCTCAGCCTGGCCTGCGCCCTCTCACAATCTGGGACCACCGAGGGATGTAGTAATGCCTGAAGAGGCAGGCGGCCAGGAAGGCGCCTGAGCCTGACCAGGTGCTGCACTGCTCTTGTTCATCCCGGTCCCACTGCACTTGCCACCACTGCCACTTGGTAGCACGGCCATGGAGGTGGGAGAGGCTCACACCACCACAGCTGCACTTGCCAGCCATGTGCCCAGTATCTGGTACCCAATAGTCAGCTCAGTGGTGCTCCCATTGTGGGAGCACACTGACTGCTAGGGGACAGCTCCTGGGTTGAGCATCTGTCCCGTGGTGGTCAGTGCGTGTCACAGCGACTGGTTGACTGGTCGTTTCGTCATTCGGTCATTTGGTCAGTTGGAATTCTGGCTCTGCCATCTATCTATCAGCTATATCATCTTGGATAAACCGTGCCTTAATTTCCTTATCAATAACAGAGTTGGAAGATTAGATGAGTTACTCCATATAAAGGACTCAAACCAGTATCAGCACATAATAAACATTCAACAAATGCTAGTCATTATTATTATTGTTGATATATTTTAGAACAAATAATGCCCTTGAAAATTTAACTGAATATAGTAAAAGCCAAGTAAAGTATTTCAATTTCATTCAACATCTGAGCAGAAACGATTGGGTGTTATGCTGGCAGAGGAATTAAAGATATGGCTCCAACAAGGAGTGCAAATTCCAGAACAGAGGCAACTACAGAACCTCAATTCTGTCTAATAAGTACCAGAACAGAGAGGTACCTTATTTAATCAAATCTAAGGCCCCATGAATTATAAGAACTTTATTTTCACAGGTTAAAATGTGAAAAATACACATATTAGAATCAAAGAAACGCTATTGGAATAAAAATGAGTGAAGTGAACATCACAAAAATAGAGATGGGAAGTTCTAACACTGTCAATGAAAAAACTACAGAACAATTTTTGCCAGTGTCAGAGCTGGAGCTGAGCCTTAAATGGTAAAATAAAAATGGGGAGTTTGGGGAGACCTTCTTGGATAAGTAACCCAAATAGTAAGAACATGCTGTGTGGTTACAAACGTGTGGCTGTGCCTGGTCACTGCAGTACCGGTGATTGGTGGTGCATGGTGGGCAGGAAGAGGGTGAGGGGAAGAGGTGGTAGGTAGAGGCCAGAAAGGAGGTTTGAGTCTAGGCTATTGATCTTAATCTCTAGGCTAATCATTCCACTGACTTGTACATTACATAAATGTGACTTAATTTAACTAACCAAACTAATTCCCTGACTCAACTAACTAAACAGGATTGCATTCTGATTAAGTGACCTACCTACCCAACAACTATGTGGGTCAGGTAATAGGGCTTCTCTTCTGTATCTCTCTGGTGGACCACAGCTTCACTAACACTTTTGTTCTGAAAACACTCTAACCTATTGAGGTTTAATTACACTGCAGATTTTGAAAAGAAAAAAGAACAAGCAAAAAGAGCAGGAAAAGTAGAAATAAATATAAAGCAGCTTAAATCTGAGAACAAGAATTCTGAATTCATTAAGTATTAGTAATCTTGTTCACAAAATGGAGACCTTTGACCTGGCTGGTGTGGCTCAGTTGGTTGGGCATCATCCTGAGGACAGAAAAGTTGCTGGTTCATTCCTGGTCAGGGCACGTGCCCGGGAGGCAGCTCGATCAGGCAGCTCGATCCCCAGTAGGGGGTGGAGGAAGCCTGTTGAAATTCTGCTTTCACAATGATGTTTCTCTCCCTTTAAAAATCAATTTAAAAAATCTTAAAAAATAAAATAAAATGAAGGCCTATGAGGCCTGTTGTGTTTTAATTTTGAACAAATAGGTTGAAAAATATGGCCAACATTTTATTAATATCCCATGCCTCACAAATGAATCTATTTCTTCATGCTTCCTAATAATCTTTCTTAACCTTCAATTCCCCCCCCCCCCCAGTTGAATATTGATGGTTTCTCGGGCTTATGTCTTCAAGGATGAAAGGCTTTTATTAAAACATGAAATACATTTATTACATGTTTCTTTTCAAATTGCTTATAGTTAAGATAAAAATGTATACTTCTTTTCATGCTTGAAGATAACTTCTATGGGGTGAGAGCAAAGGCAGGTCTTGGGTATCAGGGGTGTTTCTTGTGCATTAGAATTCCTTCCCAAACTTTCTGAAGAAATTATTCACATCTTGCCTCTTCTCTCCCTACAAAGAAATACTTGCTTGTCCACTCAAAAGACATACGAAACCAACATGTGTATCTGGGATTTAGCCAGTTATTGGAGAACACCATAAGCACTGAGTCAAACTCCAATCACTGAGCAGAGTACTTCTATTCTTAGGAAACAGCAGGGTTTTGTTCCGCTGGTAACACTCCTGGCCTTTAAATCAAGAGGCCACAGTCTCACATTTCACATAAGAACTCCAGTTTACAACCCTTGCTAACACTCCTACAGAATAATTCAAGGGACATTAAATGACAGTCCCATAAAAAAAAACAAGTATCCAGTAAAACTTCAAATCTAGAAATGTGCAAATAAACGGGACATACGAATCTTTCTTTTAAACAAAGGCTGTGTGCTTTGAAATTGTAGCAGCGGTAGGGGTGGGGCTATGAGGCGGAGGAGGGGGGAAGGGAGGAGGGGGAGTGGGCTCGCCCACACATGTATGCACGTGTATTTTGGCCAAAGGTAGGATAAATGAGTTATATTTAATAACTACACTGACATCTGCTCTTAAACAACACCCTGTTCCAAAAAGACTAAGGCAAAAATCTGCAATAAAGGTTTTATTAAAAGTAAACTCCTGGTCTCTAAATATTTCTATTAAATAATTTAGCTTCATACTAGGGTGGTGGGCTAAAAATATAAGAAACATTTTTGCAGAAAGGAGAGGCCATATCAAGTGATTTCATGTAGACAATCCACAAGCACACAACTCAGACAGGGTGGCACCAAGTGATTAACAGCCCTTTACAAAAATAGATAAATAATGTTGCAATACATGAGTTCTCATTTGAAGCACTAGGCTGAATTCTTAAAAGCAGAAGCTTATTCTGTACTTTCAAAATAAGCATCCTAGTTAAACTAATAAGCCTCATTTAAAAATTCATACAACAGGTGTCATAATTTACAGAGGGTCCTAAAACATGAGCTAAATTTCCTTAAATAAAACTGTTTTTCCCCTACTTAAAATTATACAATATTTTACTTCCTAATATTATAATAAAAATTATATAACTTGGAACTAAGTTTGTAATTGGGAAAAATTATATGTGTGTGAGTATAAATAGCCTTTTTATAATGCCATTAATTTTCAGTTTTCATTTAAATGGGCATGCGTGGCATTATTTTCAGTGTTCAAACAACTTTAGTTAAAAACTCCTGATCACAGGTCCGGAGTCAGAATATACCCAGGTGGTCGCCCTCTTCTCACAATGGATTACGGATGCTGGAATACCTTCTACCACACACCTGCCAGTGTGCACTTTTGCTTAGTCTTCTTTTTATATTTAAGAAAGTCACTTTTTCTTAATCAGGTACTATAAAAGAAATCATTCTTACTGCTTAACATTCACAGAAGCAGAAATTCCAATGAGGACAGTTCTATTAAGAAAATTATAATTGTTGATTTCAATTTGCTACTGTTTTCAGTTTTATATAAAAGCAGAGCAACATGAGCTTACATGAAATCCTTTATCAAATCCTAATCCAATACATAAGTGCTAACATAATTTATCCAACTGAAATACTGGTTTACAGATAAAGCAGGTGTCTACACAGCCTCTGTTCCCTAGGTGCCTATGCCATGTGACCTACTCTTAGTAATAAACAAGGTCAGGTAAATAACGGATGACATTTATATGGTCTTTTACCAAGTTTAGGTGATATTCTCACAAACTAGCACAAATATATAAAATAATAGTCATTCAACAACTATTTGATAATTGAATTATCAGAATCACCCAGGAAGCTTTTGAACAAGTAGATAGTTCATCCTTACTGGTGTCATTTCTTTTAAAGAACATGGTAAAGAAATTAAAGCATCATAGTTTAATTCAACAAGTACTTAATAATCACCAAATGAGTATGCAATATTGAATGAGACTATGAGAAATACAGCACAGATTTAACTCAGTCTACAAAAAAACTTTATTGATGGTAAAGAGACAGCCACAGATTTAATAGAAATAGCTAGTGCTATGGAGTTATGCAGGCATGGATGAGTATGAGTTACTTCACCTCTTCAAAGCAGACTCCCAATCTATAAAACATGTAATATTTAGATATTTAAGACTATGGACAACATTAAAAGAGAACACATTGCAAGTATTCACACGCAAGTATTCAAGACATGGTGATTCTAAGCAGTTATGTTAAATGTAGTACATAGAACAATTTTTACAAGTTCAAAGGAATTTTAAATGTTCTCTGAAATTAAATCTAAATCTAAATCACTACTCTATTCACAAAATATTAACATTGTTTTCATACATGGAATAATGAAGCAACTAAATAATCATCTGCAAATTGTATTATTGGCTACAATGGGTTAAAAAAATTCTGTTGTATCAAAACAGTCCAAAATTAAAACTGATTGTGAAGAAGAAATTCCAAAAGATATAAGAAGTGTCTAGGCCCTAGGCAGTTTGGCTCAGTGGATAGAATGTCCGAGTTTGGACTGGGTTTGATTCCAGTCAAGGACACATGCCTGGGTTGCAGGCTGAATCCCCAGTGGGGGGCGTGCAGGAGGCAGCCGATCAATGATTCTCATCATTGATGTTTCTACCTTCTCTCCCTCTTCCTTCCTCTCTCTGAAATCAATAAAAGTATATATTTTTTAAAAAGTGTCTAGAACTGCTATGCTGTGGCTCTGACAACAACAAATAGTTCTCTCAGAAGGCTAGAAAAAGCCTTTTTTGGCTCTTAGGAATGATGACTGCCTCTAAGTTTTTGTGCTAACAAGGAAAATATAAATAAGAAAGAGCTGGCACTTTAAATCTTGAATTCTCCCCCCCTCTAATATCTTCTTTACAATTCAATAGATAATAAACAACTTTTGATATGTTAGTATTTCCTCAAACAGAATCAACATTTCTTAAAATCAGTTTGCATTCTTGCCAAAATGATACTATTGATTCTATAATCACTGATTCTGTACCTAGGAAGATCATCCCTTTCTCTCTTAATTCTTTCTAAGCCCTTATCAATTAATTCCATCTGCTTCTCTACCTAGATTCCTTAATGTCACTGTCAGTGAACTTGTTTACTTTTCGTTTTCTTCCAGTTAAGTCACAGTCAGAAAAAAATCCTTCTAAAATACTCCTATTGCCAACATTACTAAGTGCTTTTGCTTAATGATAGTATTTATATATTAAACTTAGTACGCTTTATGATAAATTGAAAGTACTGTAAATACAATGTCACATCAGAAAATATTTTTTTATATTTATATATAGATCTGGTAATCTGAATGAATTTTTTCATTGATTTTTCACAGCATTTTAGAGCTAGAAAAGTTCTGAGAAATCATATATTTCAATCCACTGACTTTACAGATGAGGTCACTAAGGCTCCTGGAATAAAGTAAGAAAATCAGCTAGCCAGCTATTTAAGCATTTATTATATATCAAATGCTTACAACGTAATGGGTGAGCTGAATAGGCCTTGCAATAGCCAGTAGGGCTGACAAGCAACCAGCAAGCAATCGCTTCTTCTTCGGGATTACTAACAGTCAACAAGATCTTTCCTCATGCCATTTCTAACTAATTCACACACCCTGCCTCTGGAGGACTGAGTTAAGTGCTCTCAATCTTTATGTTGCATAGCTCTAAGGATGGTGCTGAAGCTTTCTCAAGGCACCAAGGCATGAAAATAACTCAATGCTTCTGAAATGACTGTACACCACTTCAAAGCAATTCCCAACAATTTTTTTAAAATATATTTTATTGATTTCTTTTTAAAGAGAGGAAGGGAGAGAGATAGAGAGCTAGAAACGTTGATGAGAGAAACATCAACCAGCTGCCTCCTGCGCGCGCGCACGCACACACACACACACACACACACACACACACACACACCCCTCACTGGGGATGTGCCCACAACCAAGGTACATGCCCTTGACCGGAATCGAACCCGGGACCTTTCAGTCCGCAGACTGAGGCTCTACCACTGAGCCAAACCGATTTCGGCAATTCCCAACAATTTTTGGTGAGCACATAATATGTGCTGGCACTATGCCAGGTACAGGGTACACAGTACAACTCTACAAGTGAAAAATATCCCAATGCAGCAAGGTTCATGTGAAGAAGAGGGGGCTACCTCTACAACAGACATGGGACTAAGAAAAATATGGGAAGACCCAAGCATGTTAAACACGCGGCCCGCCGGCCACAAGTTTGACATGTTGATTCTAGAGAGTTAAAATCTGAGCTGAATCTTGAAAGAATTTATGTTATACCTACATTCGTTGGAGGATGAGGGAGCAGTGTAAAAATATCAAAAAAGCAGTTTCCAGAGGCTATCATTTAGCTAAATACTATAGAAATGTCCTAAATCTCAATTTAAGTCATAGAACTAGGAAATTTCTCTCAATTATAATTGCCAGAGTTAAGAAACTCACTATTTCACCAAACCTGTGAAACTCAAAAGGATTATTCAGGTTGCCAATTTGTAAAGATGAGGTAATTTTGTGAGCATCCTAGAAGGACACTATTCTTTTTCCTTTTAGTCTGTGTTGTTAATTATCAGGGTTGTTGGAGGGAAGGGGTGGGAGAGGGTAAAGTTATACAGACAGTAAGTTAGGGAATACTTATTTCTTAGAATGTCGATGACTAAAAAACCATTTCAATTTCTATATTATTAAAACACTTTCAGAGAATTAGAATTAAAAGCATATTTCAGCTACAGAATATGCAATTTTCTCAAATGCACATGAGACATTTTCAAAGATAGACCACATAGGACACAAGCAAAGTCTCTTCAAATTCAAAAAGATTGAAATCATATCAAGCATTTTCTCAGACCACAATGGCATAATATTAGAAATCAACTACAATAAAAACAATAAAAAAAATTCAAACACTTGGAGGCTCAATAGCATGCTATTAAACAATGATGTGTTACCAACGAGATCAAAGAAGAAATTAACAACATCCTGGAAACGAATGACAGTGAAAACAAAACAATCCAAAAACCTATGGGACACAGTGAAAACAGTCCTGAGAGGGAAGTTCATAGCTCTACAGGCCTACCTCAAAAAATAAGAAAAAATGGAAATAAATTACCAACTCTAGAACTTAAAACTTTAGGAAGAGAGCAACAAGGAAAGCCCAGAGTGAGCAGAAGGAGATAATAGAGACCAGAGCAGAAATAAATGACATAGAGACCAAAAAAACAATACAAAAGATCAATGAAACCAAGAGCTGATTCTTCCAAAGGATAAACAAGATTGATGAACCTCTCTAGCCAGGCTCACCAAGAAGCAAAGAGAGAGGACCCAAATACAAAATCAGAAATGAAAGAGGTGAAACAACAGACCCCACAGAAATACAAAGGATTGTAAAAACAAAACAAAACAAAACAAAAAAAAAAAAAACTATAAACAACTCTATTCCAACAAACTAAACAATCTAGAGAAAATGGGCATATTCCTAGAAAAGTACAACCTTCCAAAGTTCAACTAAGAAGAATAAAAAAATCTCAAAAGGCTGATAACAAAGTAGGATATTGAAGCAGTCATCAGAAAACTTCCAGCAAACGAAAGCCCAGGGCCAGATGGCTTCACAAGGGAGTTTTAGGAACCAAAGAACCACCAAAATCTAGCCTCCTCAGACCATTCCAGAAAATCCAAGAGGAAGGCACACTTCCTAACTCTTTCTAATCCCAAAACCAGATAAAGATACCACAAAGAAAGAGAACTACAGGCCAATATCCCTGATGAACATAGATGCTAAAATCCTCAACAGAATTCTAGCAAATCGGATCCAGCATTACATTAGAAAGATCATACACCATGACCAAGTAGGATTTATTCCTGGGATGCAAGGCTGGTATAATATCCACAAATCAATTGAGAGGCAAAAATCACATAGTCATATCAATTGATACAAAAAAGACATGACACAATCCAATATAATTTCCTGATAAAAACTAAGCAAAGTGGGAATTGAGGAATCATACCTCAACATAGCCAACATTATATTCAATGGGCAAAAACTAAAACCATTTCCACTAAGAACAGGAACAAGACTTGGATCCCACATCATCATATGCTGTTATAATTCACAAAAGAGACCACTTAATTTATTTTCTATAACTTTTTTTTTAAACAACTCTCTAGAGAAATGGTGTTTTCATAGGTAGGCAACCAAGTTATCTAAAATCTGAAAATCAAACACCTCTCAAACATAGACTCCACGTCTACAAAATATATAGATTAAGCTGAAATCCCTTTGATAGACTACTCCTCTAACATCTGTTTTTGTGAACTTAAGTAAAACTGCTGGACAAGATCTGCATTTGATAAGATGACCAGATTTTAATGAACTAAAAGGGAGTGAGGGATGGGGAAATTGTATTCTTGGATGCTGATTTCCTGAAACCTCAAAAACAAGCTTATATCCTGTAACCTTTTAATAATGTAACTGTTAAGAAAGTGAGTTTAGAATGAATTTAAAAAGTAAGCAATTGACAATAACTTAAGAGGGCAAACTTTGCATGGCGGTAGTTCTGAGCTCTTATCCACACAAGCTGCAGAATGGGGGCCTTGACTGCTGGCATGTAATCACTTGCTCAGCAACTTTGCTGTAATGGCTTCAAATTGCAGGCCTGAGGAAATGCTCCATAAATAGCTGCTCTTTTTTCTTGTGAAGCCTCTTCATAGACCCAATACAACTCCACTACCAAAAATGGAGGAGTTGCCAGGGACCATTTTAAAAAACAAAACAAAAAGTCAAGAGAACAACTATTTTACTGATTGTAGTAGTATGAACCGCAGTGCTAAAATCTAATTCACTGTTTAAATTCAACTTTTAGGTAACTAATTACAAAGAACTAAATCAGTTTCTTATAATCATTCAATTTCATGAAGAGGAGAAAAAAACCACCTTGCTTTTACAGGCCTTTATTAAAAGAGGCAGATGCTTAGTTTTGAAATTAAATGTTTGAGAATGTCTTCAGGAACTCCCAGTGAAGCAGTGATCCTCAACTGTTCATTCATAAATAACCTGGTAACCTAACCACATGTGGTGTGGTCACGGAAAGCACTTCTGGAACGCAGAAAGAACAAACGTTCCAAAATCACTGAGTTCTCACCAATTGAGTTATGGTACTTATATTTATATGTATATTATACACAAATACAGCTTGATAATTCAGCTAATTTACTAGTCTGTAAATTAATAAAAATTCAATGAATAGCCAGTTAATAAAGTCAAATCTATCAGCAACAACAATGAAGATTTTCCTCAATTTAATTGAATTCAGGCAGGGGGGAAAAAGCAATGTAATTAAATCAAACACAAATAGGTACCAGGAAATACCAGGTTCCTTTCCCACTGTATGTCCCATGTGAGTTCATGCATAAGTTAATCTAAAGATGATGTAAAAAGAGGCAATTTTTTGAAAAAATACCAGAGTCAAATTCTAGAGGATAGCTGCAACTATGGTCTTGAACCATAAATGTAAATTGTAATTCCAAAGTCCATATTTTATCTAACCTACTGAATGGTTTAAAAATAACTTGACTTATTTGATGGCATCTCAAGAGGGAAACACTTATCAACTTATATTACATTATTCACAAAAAATGAGAATTTACTTCTTAAGAGTACAAACTCTTTTCCAGTGACATTATGTTCTACCCGAGTTTTTTAGGTCCCAGATGATCATTCACCTATTCTGAACATTATTTTTTTAAAAACTTCCTGTTTAAGTGTGGTAGACTTAAAAACATGGCCACAATATTTTGCAACTTGGAACACCAAGAAGCAGAGCTACTTCCCAAGTAACGCCCTCCCCCCACATCTGTGCTGATTCTCACCAACAGGATGCAGTAACATAGGTAACTGTGCAGCTTTTGCATTCATCCTCTTAAAAGGCTCCCACCAATATGTAAGGAAACCTCTGTGCACACAAGAGGAGAACACAACAAGAGACAGTCGCCTGCAAGCCAAGGTAAGCCTCAGAATAAAACCTTTGCTGGCACCTTGATCTTGGACATGGTAGCTTCCCTAACTGTGAGAAACACTGGGTGCTGTTTAAGCCACCCAGTCTGTGGTTTGTTATGGCAGCCCCGCTTTATAAGACAACCAGTAACAGTAAATGACCTCCAGGTGACTTACTATAAAACAGAGTTGAAATCTTAACAGCCTAGTATGTTTCTAACTATATTCATTTCTTAATTATTAGCATTCCTGAAACTCCTAACTTCCTTCCAAAACCAAATTAAACTGAGTTAGGTAAAGAATTCTGACTGCTCTGTGTCCCAGGAAAGTTTTATTAATAAATTTAAAATCCTAGAGAGTTTTAAAAGACAAAATTTAGTTTCCACAGTAACTTCTAATGGTGATAAGCAGAGTACCAGATTTGCTTTACAATTTATTTTAATATAATTGATCAACAAACAAGCTCTCAAATACTTATCTGGTTTTGGTAAAGTAAGATGGAATAATCCAGCTGATTATGCTTGCCTAAAACAAATTTAAAAGTTTAATTTTAAAAACTCTTTAAGCTCTGAAATGTTTGTCATTAGCAGCTTTCACAAGAAACTTTAAAAATTAAAAAAATTGTAGCTTTTACACTTATTTTACTATTAATTCAAGTTGTGCAATGGTATGCAAAACAAAAATAATGCATGTAGTTTTATTCACTTTGTGTAATTCTAATAAAATTTACTTGATAAACAAATGAACATTGAGCTAAATTTAAACAGTACCAGAAAAATTAAAAGAATTCAACTAGCATTTTCTGACAAAGTGTCAAAAAGTAGCAAACAAAAGATCTTTAATAGGCTGTAATATCAAAATAAACTTTTAAAATGCATACAGAATACAACTGTATTTGACAATGTTCATGTAATAGATGGTCCTTACTTATGAAACATTTTTTTCAAACAGTGAATAAAACCAAATCATTTTAAATGGTTCTTCAAGTGTTTTGATATCAGAACTGTTTTTTTTGTTTTGTTTTGTTTTGTTAATCCTCATCCAAGGACATCTTTTCCATTGCTTTCAAAAGTATAGAAGGGAGGGAGAAGAGGAGAGAAAAATAGATAGGGCACACTGGTTGGCTGCCTCCCACACTTACTCCTACTCAGGGCAGGAGTTTGAAACCGCAACGGAGATACCTGCCCTTGTCCAGGAATCCAACTGAACCCAAGAACCTGCAGTATGCAAGCCAATACTCTAATCAATAAGCAAGATAAACCATTTAAAGAACTGGTTTTTTAAATGCCCAATGTGAGAGGGCAGATTTAACTACAATTAACAGCTCATTTTAATGAAGGGAGGAGTCTCTTAAGATGCAAAGATCATCCACATAGGAAGATCAAAGCCTTTGTTACCAGTCAATGTTTGCCTCCCCACCTCATCAACCCATATTCACTAAATTGAAAATGCTAATTCCATAATCATAACTTGAGTACCATCTCTTCACCTGAACTCCCATAGTAGTCTACTCAACTGGTACCATTTCTATAAAAGAATTTTTTTTCTAAATATTCCCTTCCCTGGTTACAATGCCCTCAGTAGAACTGTTATTCAATTATATCTACACAAGTATATATTTTAAAAATAGTTCTACTTCAGAGTTTAAGAATAATCTCAAACTTATAAAATTAACTCTAGAATATACAAGGCAATACCCTATTCTTTTTTTTTAGCATGAAGTTGCATTGCATTAATTTCAGGGACTGAAGTGAAGGCATTAATTAGGGTGACTATCAACCAATAGACTGAAATAAATCTGCCAATAAACACATCAAGAGCTACATACATAAAACTGAACAAAGAGGAAAAAATCTACCTTTACTGAGCTTATAACAGCCTCACAGGTTCTCCAGGGAGACAGCAATGAAAAGGCAAAGATGACTTGAATGAAAGGAGTCTTGAGATCCAATTTAATCCATGGATTAGGACCAAGTGAATCCTTAAAACAGTATCTGCTACATAAAACTACTAGGTAGGTTTTTATGAAATCAAGACACCATTAAGTGCATATAGTGAATTTTTTAAAAATAACAACAACAACAACAAAAATCAGCCGAAACTGGTTTGGCTCAGCGGATAGAGCTTCACTCTGCGGACTGAAAGGTCCCAGGTTCGATTCCTGTCAAGGGCATGTACATTGGTTGCGGGCAAATCCCCAGTAGGGGGTGTGCAAAAGGCAGCTGGTCGATGTTTCTCTCTGATAGACATTTCTAGCTCTCTATCCCTCTCCCTTCCTCTCTGTGGAAAATCAATAAAACATTTTTTAAAAAAAAAATCAGGGAAAAAGAAACTACATCCACATCAATGCAAGTGACCAGAACCAAGTAGTTCTTAGAGAAAAATCACCCTGTGTTTGAGGGAGTAGAAATAGTAAGGACACTAATGGATAAACTGTGCAAATTCTTATCTGGAACATGATGGGCACTAACTGAAAACTTTAGAATAGGCAGGTACACAAAGAACACGTTCTGTCTTCAAACAGAGGACAGTGATTACAATTTTACATATCATTATCTGAAAACAGTGATTATATTTTGTCACCATAAGAGGAGATTTGTACCAGTCCTAACAGGAAAGTCTGCACACCCTCCAGCTGGGAGGGAATAAAAGTGATCCTATTACATCATCTGGAGCCCATCCAAACTACACAGTTTCTGAAACATAACCTATATCAGTCTGAACATGTGTAGAGGAAAAACAGAAACATCTGTATTTTGGCCAACTCTTCCCCAGAGGTTGTTTTTTTAATTTATTTTTTAAAATGTTATCCAGGTGAACTTGGTAAATTTTAACTGTGACCCTATCGCTGGTCAGTCTTAGTTCCAGGCAGGGTCTCAGAAATCTCCATTCATTCATTCATTCATTCATTCATTCATTTATTTATTTCACCTTACCAATGGACTATTTTAACAAACTTCCTTACTCTATATAGTTAACTAAGACATATGGATTTTATTTTCCTCCTCTACATTATTCAACATTTCAATGCCCTTTACAACTCCAAAGTACCCTCTCTAACAGTACACAGTACCATTTAACCCTTTTCACTGATGGCCCAGGGCGGGTTTGGCATTGGTCACTTAAGATTCTATGTGGTTTTAAAAAGGTTTGCTTCCTCTTTTCCACAAAACATTTCCATGTATCTGCTTTTTAATCTAATCAAGGCAGAGACTGATGAAAGGAACTCTGAAGAAATTCAACTAGAGATCATCAACAACAAAGGGTCCTATCCTAACACGGCTCAGCCACCCCCTCTGGGCGAATCTATTTCAACCTAAACCCAGTTTTCATGAAATCCGTAACTACTCACATTTCCATGTCAGGGTTAGTTCATAAAGAAAATACGCTCTCCAAAATAATACTGAATGAAAATAATTGAGAAAATGTTAATTTTTTAAAAGTGAAAATAAAAGTAAAATTATCCTGTAAAATAAAAAAAGGAAATTCTCTTTACTAATATCCTGTGACATTGAAAGTGGCCTATTGAACACAGCACAGGCTACTTTGCTGAGGTATCTATTAAAGAGCACTGGCCAGGGAAGCAACAATCTGTCTTAAAGTAAGTCAAGTTATATACCTCAGGGGTTAAACTACACAAGTATACCAGTAATAACTTAGTCAATTTAGATATGCATATTTTCCTTACCTTATCATCATAAATGTTGATGGAAACTAGACAGAAAGAAGGAGGGTAGGAGACACATACTTGCCAACTTCATAAAGCTGTTTTTCTTTCAAGTCCTACTTTTAAGAGCTATGTGTACTAGAAAATGACGTACAGATTTGATTATCTCCACTTTTTCAGAATCAAAACTCTCAAAAAATTTTGTCCAATGCCCAATGCCAACTGCTCTGAAAGTATACAGATCCCCCTTAGGGAAATCTAACACATGAAGATGTAAACTAGCAGAACTGACATGAAATGGAACAAATGTGCTTAAATTAACCATCTGCCTGGTAAAAGCATTTACTTAAGTATTATTTAAAAAATGATCCTGTGATATTTAAGTCAAATCATATGAAACTATCTAGCTACTGTTTTGGGACTTGGAAAACTGCAACTTTACATACCAAGTCGACCGAATAACCACAAATTGGATTTACTAATACAAAAATTCAGCCTACATACAACTTTGAAAAACCTATTGCACACTCCAATCCCCGCCCAAGGAGATGGGGAATGTTATGTTCCCAAGAAAGGGAGCCAGAGCATGCACTGATACCGGGCGCAGCCAAGAGCACGGACGAAGCCCCACACTGGTCAGCCCAAAACACCAGTGGTAAGTCTGACACCCATCACTCCAATGCTCTCTAGAAAGAGGACGGCAGCCCGGCCAGCGTGGCTCAGAGGTCAAGCATTGACTTATGAACCAGGAGATCACGGTTCCATTCCCAGTCAGGGCATATGCCCAGATTGCGGGCAAACAGGAGACAGCCAGCCAATGATTCATTCTCACTCTCATTCATATTCTCTCTCTCTCTCTCTCTCTCTCTCTCTCTCTCTCTCTCTCTCTCTCTCTCTCCTCTCTCTCTCTCTCCCTCTCCTCTCCTCTCCTCTCCCTCTCCCTCTCCCTCCCTCCCTCTCCCCCCCTCTACTTCCTCTCTGACATCAATAAAAATATAGTTTAAAAAAATTTTTTTTTAAAAGGACTGCAGTTTTTTCCTGGAGAAACTGGCCACTATAAGAGAACCTAACTAAGATACTGACAGTTAGGGACCCCACAACTTCAGGGCCTGATTGGTCCCTGGTCTATCTGAAGTTCACTTGAGACACTGAAAGTAGAAAGAAATTTAAAAAGGCACACTTGCTATATCCTCAGAGAAACATTTTATTACTACTTCTATGAAATAAGTAGAACATGTCATTAAAAATAACAGCCCTAACCTGTTTAGCTTAGTGGATAGACTCAGGCAGGCGTCCTCAAACTTTTTAAAGTGGGGGCCAGATCACGGTCCCTCAGAGAGCTGGAGGGCCGGACTATATGAACTACTAATTCCTACTGTAACACCTAGGCTGCGCTCACTGCCCAAAAAACCTGGCGGGCCGGATCAGACTCCTCTGCGGGCCGCATGTGGCCCACGGGCCGTAGTTTGAAGACCCCTGATAGAGCATTGGCCTGCGGACCCCAAAGGGTCCCAGGTACAATTCTTGTCAAGGACACATACTTTGGTTGCAGGCTCCTCCCGGGCCCAGTCCCTGGTCAGGGGGGCATGCAAGAGGCAACCAATCAATGTGTTTCCCTCTCTCTTTCACTCTCTCTGAAAATCAGTGGAGAAATATACTCGGGTATATTAACAAAAAACAAAAAAATGAACAAAATACTCACACAAAGGAACAATGAGCTCAGAAAAGGGTCCTTGTAAATTATGAATGATAAACACCTTTGGGGAGAAGGGGGAAGTCAACTGAAAAGTTAAAAATTAAAGTTAAATCTCCCAGAAAGCATATCAACAGGCTAATAAGTGTAGGAAAAAACAGGGGTAAAGATAGGAAAATCAAAAAAATTATTCTGACTAGTTATTCTAGGTGAAGAGAACAGATAAAACAGACTAGAAGAAATTACACAAGACCTAATAAAAATATATATATATATATCTTGCCCAGGACCAAAGGAGAGTTAGGGCAACTACACTGCAAAATGTTCAGAGGGCCTAGCCAGCATGGCTCAGCGGTTGAGCATCTACCGGAATGGGGTTTCAGGCTAGATCCCCGGTGTAGGACAGGCAGGAGGCAGCCAATGAACGATTCTGCCATTATCACTGACGTTTTGATCTCTCGCTCCCTCTCCCTTCCTCTCTGAAATCAATAAATACATTCTTTTAAAAATTAAGAGCCACCATTCACATTGAAGAGTTTCCAAACCAAGTAATCTTTAGAATGCATAAAAAAAGGTACATACCAAGGCACACTATGAAATTTAAGACCACCACCCCCTGCCCAAAGACAAAGAAACAAAAAACAAAAACACTAAAATCCCCAAGGAAGCCAAGAATAAGAACACTTTCCATAAGAAAACTGGGAGCTAGAATAAAATGATGCATTGGTTTTCAAACGCCAAGGAAAAATAAATAAATTTTATTCTCGACCAGACTGCCCATCAAATGTTAACAGATAAAGATATTGTTAAGCATAAAAGATCTCAATGCCGTTACCTACCAATGTATCTCTTTTCTCAGCAATTCCTGTGGGAGAAGCCTCCTTAAGCCGACTCTAAGAATGCGCAAATCAAGAAAGAAAAAGCAACAAATAGGGTAAACAACAAGAGTGAAGCAGGACCTGCCAAGATGAGAGAGAAGAAATGTCCCAGTGTCAACATGAACATGTTATTTTTGTAATAAAAAAAAGTACACCTTGTTAAAAAGCCGAAAAATCTGATACAGAGGGGAGGAAAAAGAGGGAGGACAGCCTCATTAACATAAAAACAAAAGAATCTCCACTCATGCTTGTACATTAAAAAAAATCCACACTTTACCCTCATCTCCTACATTAGGGGTGTCGAACTCAATCAGAGAAGGGGCCAAAATCTAAAATCCAGCCTAAATCGCAGGCCGAATGGTTTACTGAACAGTCATAAAACTGTCATTGTGATGGAAACGCAGCGGAGTGCAGTGATGACAGCGCGGTGCGGGCCACATTGCAAGGCCTGGCGGGACGGATTTGGCCCGCGGGCCTTGTGTTTGACACGTGTGTCCTAGATGGTAAGGTAGGTTCCTTTCCAGAAGCCAACTCCATGTTACAGTCATTTCTGAATATGTGAGAAGTTAGATTTCTAACAGCTTTCTAGTCTACATTTAATTTTGTGAAAACACATAATAGCACTCTGAAGAAAGTTGTCTTCACTCAAAACACGAAATCAAGTACTCTATCGTAAGTTTTCATGAATGTATCAAAAGCACATCTCTCTAAACATACTTACGGGTCAACTAAAGACCTTACTTTAAAAACAAACAAAAGACCTGCTCCCTGTAGGATAAGTAAGCAATTGCAAGAGGAAGGAAGGAGCTCGTAACAAAAAGAACCTTTCCCACCCCCAAATCAGGACCCAGAAAAGATTTGATAAGGCCAGTGAAGAGAGAGATCCACTCTAAAAGTGAAGACAGATAAGTAATAGAGCTAGCTACAAAAAAAGCATGGTAAATATTTGGTGGAAATAAACAGTATTTTAATAGATATCCCTATTTGCTATTTTGTTAATTTGCAACATGATTCAGAAAAATATCATTTAATGTAGTATTAAAGATTATGAAGTGCCCGGGGAGAGGTCAATGGCGGGAAAAGGAGACATATGTGATACTATATGTAATACTTTAATAAAAAAGATAATTCTCCTCAAATGAGAATTAAACTACTGACCACTTTTTCTTGTCTAAAATACTAAGAGGAGGGGGGGAAAGACCTTTGTGATTTACACCAAACTTCTTTGTCTGCTTTTGGAAGGGGTCAAGCCCTACCCAACAGAAGGGTTTCCACTGCAGCAGTACTTGTTCCCAGGAAACTTGGTGCTTGCTACAATCCTTGAGCAACCAGAACCATGAAGCAATTCTTCTTAGTTAAAAACAGCAATGCCCCTTTCATGGCTTGAAGTTCTGATTATTCCGAGAATCAGAAGCCCTTTTTGTAAGAACTGCATCACTTAGTAACCATAGTTATAGCACCACATGGATCTTTCTACAATGCTACTCAACTATTATTAAACTTTCAAGCCATAATTAATGGCTAAATTATGCTATTACTAAGGTAGCAAATTAAGTTTAAATAATCTAAGTCATAATTACTGATTTTTTTAAGTGATTTAACTTTGATGTGCCTTAAGCCTAAACTTCACTATGCATTTTGACAGCTAAAAGGTTAGGTTTAGAAGTTACCTCTTCCCCAAAGCCTTAAAGTAAAAGGCAATTCAGAGTTATTTGCATATCAGCATTACTATTTTAGGATGCCAATCTGCACTATTTTTTCTAACTACAAAGTAAAATTTATTTTTCCACAATACTAGTGAGGACTGATCTCAGGATAGCAATAATATTTTTTTAATATTTCAATTATTCAAAAACTACTTAGGTTTTTTTCCTTAATAGTTAACATGAGACTTAGAGGGATTTTTTTTTTAATGTTATTTCTTGAAGAAAATTAGCCTACCATCTTGTAGCCCATTGAGAGTTTGCTGCATTTAAACATCTAGCTTGTTAACTAAACATCTTTCTTAGTTCACACTCAAAATACTCATTATTTTCCCCAGGAAATACATTAATCTCCATGTTCTATTTACTCTGTCACATCCACTATCTTCCCACTGTTTTTCTTCTGTCACTGTATTCAGCAGTTCCTCCAGAGCTTTTCTGCCTAAATCACTGTGGCACTGCGGGCCATTCTTCCCTGAGATGCCCACCCACTGAGCAGAAGCAAGCATTTTTCCCTAGAGCTGAGGGCACACTTTCATCTTCTCTCCCCACTCAGCCTCAACAGCAAGACAAACAGGCAGAGGCCGGCCCTGCCCTCAGACAGGGAAATATTTTGTGATTATAATTTGAATTGGGATGTTTTTGTTATTGTTGTTGTTTTGTTGTTTTTACACAGCTTAACCAACATTTAATAGCAATATTACAAGCTTTTCACTTTTAAAAGGAAATCATATCAAGTTAACTTGATATAGCAAAAACAAAAACAAAACCCGCCCCCCCCCCAATAACTTTATTCTTTTTGAAACTGTTCCTTTTAAAAACATCTAATCTTTATTGTAGTAACAATACACATTGCATTTGTGTATAGTCTTCTGCAGGGTAAGTGTTTAGAAGCATAGATCAAATTGTAACAAGAAACAGTTTAATTCATCTTTAATTGATACATTTTAAGGTAGCTTTAATTAAAGCAGTGGAGCATTAACTTCTGAAATAACATAAAAAAGAATCAAAGCATTTATTAAAACTGGCTGATGTATATTGCTGCTGCGCAATGTTGAAAATCTCTGAACAAAATACTCTTGGATCAAGATACACAATAATGACTTTTAATCAGATCACAGCCACATGAAACCTTGAGTCTTCAAGCTTTAAAAACACTGGCCAGTACTCAGAAAATGATAAATAGTAGAAATGAAATAAAATGATCTTTTAAAAATTAGAACATTATTAAAATAATGCATATTTACAAACTTAAAAATCACCGGATCAGATTTCTTAAATCAAAGTATAAAATCCTATATGGTACATTATATATAAGAAGTTCTTTGTACATGGTAATAGTTACAAGGTATCAGATCCAATAAAAAGTAAATCTGAGAAAAACATTCCTTGTAACCAGAGATATTACAGAATACTAATTCAGGAAGTTATTCAGCAGCTTATAAAGAAATAGGAAGTTGTTGACCAACTACTTGAAGAACTATTTCCTGTAGGAAAACTATAAGAAAGCTGAAGAAGGCAAAACTTTTCAGAGTAATAAAGAGAAATGATTTAAAAAAAATAAAAGCTCAATATACAACTTTGAGGAACTTAGTTTTAAACAGTAAATTCAGTAGATCAAATATTATACATAATATACATGCTAAGCTTTTTTTTTTACATACTTCACAATTATACAAGAGCTTAAATATGTATCATTGATAAATGTAGGTAGAATCATCATAATTCACTTTATCACTTGTCAAGCTAAAGTACAAGTCTTTTCCAGAAGATCTCATTGACCTAGGAAGAGCTTTAAAAATACCAATGGTTGCCTGTCCATAATCCTTCTTCAGTAATTACTCTGCCATGAAACAAGAGGATGGGCCAATTGACTTCAAAGTCATTCATCTGTGGTTACAAAGCAACAATTAGTTGCTTCTAAAATCAACATTTGTAAGTTTTCAAACACATCACATCACCTTCTAAGTTTGGACCTTTATGATCAGATTTCTTCATGACAAGTATAAATCTTGATAAAGTATATACTTGGTGTGTAGGTACTTGGTGTTATTTTTTAATCTTCACCTGAGGATACTTTTCCATTGATTTTTTGAGAGGGTGGAAGAGAGAGGGAAAGATGGAAAGAAACACATCAATTGGTTGCTTTTTGCACGCATGCACCCTGACCAAGGGCTTGGGCTGGGAAGGAGCCTGCAACAAAGACCCATGCCCTTGACTGGAATCGAACCCAGGACCCTTTGGTTGGCAGGAAGATGCTCTATCCATTGAGCCATTTTTTTATATACTTGTAAGTGGAAAGTGAGTTCTAACCTAAAAAGATGTTAAAATATAATTTTTTTCTCTAGTTCTAAAATATGCAACTAATTTTTCATTCTACATTTAGATGGCAACAAGAATTTTCTTTAGCCAAAAAGGAAAATATGTAAGTATGGATTGCAAAGAGAGCCTGACTTTGAAACATTAAGACTTGCATAAAAATGAACTTTGACAGAAGCAACTTTCCAAACGCTTCATTCATTATCATCTTTGACTCAGGGGACAGATATTAATCATTTACCTGTGCAGTACACAAAAATAAGTTGCTTATGGCAATTCAGAGCCAATAATTTCATGGAAATGGCTAGCAACTGCATGTGAACTAATCTTTTCATAACTTTCCTCCAAACTGCATACTGTGCATAAAACAACCTTTAGAAGAACAGAATAATACCCATCTTCCACATCCAATTCTCAGGTGCCTTCTCTATAATTCCTGACAGGTACCAGCTAACCCATGATTATGCCTGCTTTTACTGACCAAGATCTCTCTCTCAGAAAAAACCTCCTATTTCTGAAAGGTAAGAAATGAGAAAATTATTCAACTGAGTCAAAAATCCTAATATTTTTTAACATATAATAAGCCTAATTTTACTTCCACATGAGTTCCTCAAAAATATTTCCCCACCCCATTTTTTAAATTGAGGTATACATACCTCATTACATAACATTATTCAGGTGTACAACATGATTTAACATCTATACATATAAAAGCCTAACTGACCGTCCAACTTTTTGACCGATAACTATGACCTGCAATGACCACCAGGGGGCAGACGCTCAATACAAGAGCTGCTGAGCTGCCATGACTTGGCACCTGCAGTTCTCGGGTGACACACCAGAACCAGAGAAGGGAGCTTGATTCTGGGGTGCTTCACCAGAGAACCGCCCTCTTGCAATCCAGGACCCCTCAAGGGATGTCAGAGAGCCAGTTTCAGCCTGATCCCTGCAGGCCAGGCAGAGGGATTTCACTGGTGCACAAATCCATGTACCGGGCCTCTAGTTTATACACACACACACACACACACACACACACACACAAACACACATACATATAACAGAATGATCACCACAATAGTCTAGTTAACATCTGTCACCATACATAGTTATAGAATTTTTAAAAATATATTTTTATTTATTTCAGAGAGTAAGGAAGAGGGACAGAGAAACATCGATAATGAGAGAAAATCACTGATTGACTCCCTCCTGCACAGCCCCCATTGGGGATCACAACCTGGGCTTGTACCCTTGACCAGAATTGAACCTGGGACCCTTCAGTCTGCAGGCCCAAGCTTTATTCATTGAGCCAAACTGACCAGGGCCAGAATTTTTTTTTTAAACTTTTAAGATTTACTCACTTATCAATTTTCAAATAATGAAATTCAAAACTTTTGAAGAAAAATCATGTTTATCTCTCTTTTTCACAGTTTTTTTTTTTTTTTTTTTTCATTCTTTCTTTCTTTCCCAACTGAGCTTCTCTCCACTCCTGCAGCCATTACTCTTGTGGCAAAATTTTCATATTACTTGGTCTGGTGCACCCTCCCTGCGGGCCGCTGGATTGGGGTGCTCACAGTGATGTGGTATGTGTACACACTCTTCATTAATCCATCTTTATCAAATATCTTTAAGAGAAACACTTCTCAAAGGAAGAACCATTGGAGGTTTTAAAAAATAAATTATAGGTTATTTATTTCTGCTCAAAACAAAAGAATTACTCAAAATGAAAATATAGGCAGATGTCACCAATAAGCAATTACTACAAAATACAAAAGACTAAGGAGAACAAAAATGTTGCTCTTTAACCTTATACTTTCATCGACAGAATCAACCAAAGAAAGAAGGTAAGCTGGCTATTAAGCTGTTTAAAAATCTCCCCAGGTCAGCATGTGACCCAGCAGGGAGAGGTTCAAAAAAATACAGCCTTTCTTTTTCCCCCTAACAACCTGGTTTGTTTCCACTTTTTCCCTTAAAGACACATCCTCACAGCTAGCAGCTCTTTCAATCATTTACTTTGGACGCCTGCTTGAGAAGAAATGATCTTGCTCATGCAGATGAGTTTGCCAGACTTGTGTGTACTTTCCAGTCTCAGGCCCTTTATTGTTCTGGTTGAAACTTGACCCTTTGAAATGGATACCAGGACATCAGAAAGCGAATTAAAAGAAAAAAGTTGCAGTCAAGGGAACAAAAACTGTAGAAACTTTTCAAAATCAAACTTTTTCCTCTGCTCATCCCCTAAATAAGCCTGTCTGTCACAAAACTGTATCTCATGTTACAAAGTAACAACCTACCCTAAGAGTCAATTAATATAAAATATTAAGACTCACACAATAAAACAGTATCATTAGTTGTATTATCTAATCTAATAAATATATGTTACATTTGCCTTAGGAGTAGATTGCCAAGACAGATCTCAATCAAAACAGTTTTTCACTCTATTATCTCAACCTGATTAAATAGTACTAAGTAAACTACTTTTTTAAAACAACAATTTCAGTCTGTAATAATTACTTTTAGAAAACATTTTGTACACACTTAAACAAGCCAAGCCAAACAAAAATATTAAGTTCTTATCTATAATTTCAAAGTGAGAGGGGATGAAATTTTATTTTGATCTTTTCAACTTTGATGAAATTTTACCATTTTGTTAAGAACAGAAAGTCTGATAAAAATAAATAACCCAATGGCCTTATTTTTTATTTTTCCAAAGGAGGAATTCAATTTTGAAGACCTGCTAGTAAGTTTGCCACTAAGAGGTTGTATATTAAACCTAAAAATTCTGTTTCTCTTTACATTCTAGGGGTGGGGATGTGGTGGGGGGGGAAACCCTGATAAATCACATCAAACTGCAGCTTACATGGTTTGTTATTTCACAATCTAAAATGCTGTAAAATTATACTCCCAAAGAAGTCCTATTTTGTAATTCTTCTTTACCAGTAAAATATTAATTTAAAAATGTATTAGTACTATACATAACTCATAAGGCTATGCCAGTCCTATAATTATTACAATTTGAATTTTCTCATGGTATTCTTTCAGTTTTGAGCTAGATTAATTAATAGGTCTGGCACAAACTCAAAATGAGAATACCCAAATTGCCACATGAGATTATTAAAAGGCTCTGAAACACAACCAATCAAGCTTTCAAAATATACCCAAGCTAATACCAAACTGGGAGAAAATAATTATGGAAGTTTAACTGAACTTGACAGAAAAATTAAGTAAAATAAAAAATAAATGGCTTTTTAATTCCTGATACCATTGTACAGTGTTTTCCAAAATACATTTTCCTTAGAAAACTATCTCCGTCCATTGTTTTCACTTACTTTAAGAAGTATCTCTGACCAGAAGACGTCTTTGCCATCTCCCAGCCCGCTGGCAGAGGTACATCATCAGGAATTTCAAAAGAAGACTGCCGAAGGTGCTGAGCAGTGGGGGTGGCTGCCGGGCCAGAGACGACTCCTGTGGGGGTCAGGGTCCCAGGAGACACCGCTCCCAGCTGCAGCGAGGCTGGAGAGGAATGGGCCCGAACATGCTGTGGAGTCAGGGCTCCTGCAGTGCCTGCATCAGTACTGGCCTATAGGAATATTAAAATGAAATCCTTAGAATTGTTTTTAAGTAGTCCCTTTAAATTTCCTAGACAGACTTTCATTGCAACCAAATATCTAAGTACCAAAGGCAAATTTCAACTTTTAATGTGACATCGAGCAATACAGGTATGCAGGTGGATATTTTTCAAGGTTTTATGTAATTGTAATATGTACTTTTACATTTATAATTTTGTTGATGAGAAATATATCTAAGTGAATTTTCTATCCACTACACTTTGATGTGCTCTTTCTACATATTTTAAAGACAAATTGTACAGAATAAATTAATAGATTTTGAATTTTAAAACCTAATTTCTATAAGGTCAATGAAGTATGGGTGCTTTCCCAAGTTTTAAAATGTTCCAGGTATAAATGTAAGCCAAGGAACATAACTGCAATTTTTTTCACTAGTTAATGTTTTTCCTAAGCTAAACCCTAAACACATGACAACGGTCATTTTTTCTTTTCTCATCATGGACAAATGACATCAGTAAAACAACCATCACAAGTTATATAACTTACAATGAATGCAAAAGATTTAGAACTAGCCAAATGTTCTTAAAAGCCACATAACAAATAAAAATCCAACTATATTATCTGTACCTAGATAATAAAGATGTCAACAGTTCCATTACAATATAACTTAAGAACTTACACACTTACACATACATATACATATGAATGAATTTACATCCAATAGTTTGTGAATATTCTTTACAACCCACACACTATTCATAATTCGGTTATTTGAATTCCATTATTAGAATTAGGGGTTGATTATCAAAAAGTTAGAATTTCATATATGCAAGGAAGGGAGAGGCATTTATGCCTTAAAATCATGTACATTTCTGAGTTTCCAATCAGAATATATTTGAATTAGGAAATCATCAGCAAAAATAAAACTTACAGATGCACATCACTTAAGAAATTTATTAAAAACAAACAAATCTATATTAGACAATTAATAGCATAAACCAATAAACTCCTGGATATAAATTTTTGTGCAATTAGAGTATACTTTTTAGTTGCAATTGCATGTAGGTGCCACAAAATGGGGAATTCGATCTTCTCCTGTGTGTAGTGTGCTTTCAAAACATGTTAACTAGCAGCATAACCCTATAGAGTGCAATGCCAACACACATTTTCCCATGAGTCCAGAAACCCACTTCCAGGAGTAAAAGAAAAAAGCATAAAGCCTACTTCTTACAAACTGAAGCATTTAAACAAACAGCTAAACTGTTTTTTCCTTTCTCCTTCTTAACCCAGGTTTTTGCCAGCAGGTCAAGTGAGTTTTTCTGAATTCCAAAAATCCCTTGGTCTGAGGCAGGAGAACATACAACAAACGGGCTTGCAAGTAGGTGGGGGGAGGGGGGGGGGACGGGAATGGGGCGACAACTCTTCACTCAAGTTACAGCCCCAGCGAACGAACTCCACCTCAGTCTCTGGAAAACCAATTAACTTTTGGGCAAAGTTCCTAAGCTGAAAGTTAGCCTGAAGCAAGTTCTTTTTTTTTCTCTTTCTTTCTTCTTCTTCTTTTTTTTTTTTTAATTAAGAAACAAAGGAAAAACCTACACGAAACAGACCGCCTGGGACCTATCGGAATGTTAGTTAGCATGGCTCTAACCGTTTCACTTCCATGGCTGCTGCACCAAAGTGGACAAAATAATCGACCGCCGTGCATGGGACACAGCCGCGCTCCTAGCCTCGGCAAAAGAAACTAAAAAGCAATGGCGAACGGGCCTCGCATTAGTCATCGCTTCCCAAACAGTAACTTTTCATCACAGCCCGAACCAGGCAGGACTCAGCCTATGAGTCAACCTGCGGCGGCGCGTTACCGCGGCTCGTGCTGCAGCCCCGCGCCCCGCAGATGCAGCTCGTCTCCCCGCGTTTCGGCGGATTGCAAATAATAGCCTGCACCCGGGGGATCTCCACGGGAGCCTTCTAAGTCCGATGCGAGCGAGCGAGCGAGCGAGCCTGCCCCATAGAGTTTCCAAGGGAACTAGGGGAAGAAGACAAGGGGGGTGAAAAGCACTGAACTCCATACACAACTTCCAGGAAAGTCTGGGTCCCGAAATCAGAGTTTAAGGGCCGGGCCCCCCTCTTCCCCCCCCCCCCCCCCCCGCGCGCGGAAAAGAAACGCTTTTGGGAGCGGGAGCGGGAGGAGCAGCCCGAAACCGCAGGGACTGGTCCCACCCCCGCCCCTCCTGGACGCCGGGAAACGAAGAGAACAATTAAGTGCCCCCCACCCCCATCCCCGCCCCCGCGAGGCCCCCGGGAAAGGGGGATGGGGCCCCGCTGGCAGCGCACCCACGGGGACGCCGGGCGCCCCCTCCCCCCGGCGGCGGCGGCGGCGGCGCGCGCATTGTGCAGCCCACCGCGGCCTCCCCACCCCCCTTCCTGCCGACACCTCCCCCGCCGGCCCGCCGGCCTCCCGGGAGCCCCGGGAAGAAAGGAAAGAAAGGAAAGGAAGGAAGAAGAAGGGGAAAGCACGCCCCCCGCGGCTGGCAACCGCAGAGCCCCAACTCGGAGCGGAAAAACAAATCTCGGCCCGGGACTCCGGGAGGAGCGGGCGCGGGCACCTCCCGGGTCTCCTCCGGGGCCCCCGCCGCCGCCGCTCCAGCCCCGCTAGAGCCCCCCCCCCCCGGCCCCCTCCTTCCCTTCCTCCCTCCCCCCCCACTCCGTCCCGGGCCCGGGGCCGCCGGGCGGCGCGGTTACCTGTCGGGAGTGGGACTTGGGCTCCGGCGGCTTGAAGAAGGAGTCGGGCAGCTTCCGCAGCCTCATGGGCACCGTCTGGGGCACGTTGGCCGTCTTGGGGTTCATGACGGCGTTGAAAAGCGCCTCCAGGTCGGTCTCCGAGTCCCCCCGGACGTGCACGATCTGGTGTCCGGCCGGCGGGGCCTGCGGGGCGGCCTGGGAGCCCGGCGGCGCGGGCGGCGGCTGCCCCGGCCCGGACGGCGGGCCCTGGCCCTGCGGCGGGGGCTGCGCGGGCGGCTGCCCCGGGCCCTGCGGGGCCGGCGGCGGCGGCTGCTGCCCGGGATCCATGGCTCCTGCTTCCCCGGCGCGCACCCCGGACCAGGCGGGCGAGGGGAGGCTCCGCCCGGCGCCCCGGAGACTCGACGGGCCGCCCGGACGCGAAGGCGGCGGCGGAGGAGGCGGGCGGGCGGGCGGCGCTGGGCGGCGGAGCGAAGCGGCGCTGCGCTCAGGGCCGGGGGGCCTCGCGGCGGCCCCGCATCCCCGCCCGGCGCCTCCGCCCCCGCCCGGCCCCGGCCCCGGCCCCCTGGCCTGGCGGCTGCGCCTCGGGAGGGGCTGCGCGGCCGGCCGGCTGGACCCGCGGCGTCGGGGACCTGGCTGCCCTGCGCTCCCGGACGGACGGGCGGGCGGGCGGGCGGGCGGGCGGACGCGGGGCGGCTGGCGGCCTGTGCCTTCCTCCTCCCTTTTTCTCTCTCTTAACTTCCTTCCCCGGTTCCTCCTTCCTTCCTTCCTTCCTCCCTTTCTTTCCCCCGCGGCGGCGGCGCCCGACTGAGACACCCGCCCGCCGCGGACGCCAAAACTAAAGTTGAGAGAAGCGCCCGCCCGCGCCGCCCGCCGGCCCCGCCCCCTCGCGGCTCTTCCTTCCTCCGCGCGCCCGCCCGCGCCGGATCCGGGCCGAGGGGGCGCTCCCCGCGGCCGCCGCCGCCGCATTCCTGCGCACGCCGCCCCCGCCACGTGACCGCCGCCGGCCCGCCCGCCTGGCCCCGCCAGGCCGGGGGCCCCGGTCCGCCCCGCTCCGGCCGGGGTGGGAGCCCGGTCTCCGCGGAGGACGCGGCCGCCCTTGGCCGCAGGAAGTCCGGCGCGGTCCCGGCCGGCCGGCCGGTCCTCGGGAAGGGTCCCCGGGGCTGCCCGTGGGCCCCGAGCTGCGCGCTGGGGTCAGTGTCCAACCCCCCGGGAGGTGCAAACCCACGGCCACTCGCCCGCGGGAGCTCCCCTCACCCCCAGCCGAGGGCCGTGCGGGGCCCAAGCCTCCGGGAGAGGTCGGAGTTCGCTGACAAACCCGCGAACAGGCACTGATTTGGATAAGAGTCCATTCTTTGTCAAGTCAACTTGATTTGTTTCACTTTGTGCAAAACCAACCCACCACCCCACCCACACCCCCACCCCCCTGCAAACGGATGAACGGTCACTGTGCTTCCAAGTTTGGAGAGTAAATCTGTGACTGGTGTGATTTACTTTAAAAAAAAAAACCAACAACAACAACAACAACAAAAAAAACAATATTGCCTTTAAAAAAAAAAAAACTGAAAACTTTTAACACTGAAACTTGCAACGTAGACCTGAAACCTCAGCGAAAGGAAGTCAGTGCTTATGGATTGCAAGGATTCCTCTGTGTACCTGCCTCTCTCTCGCCCTCCAGGGGACTGGAGTGCACCCCACCGCCCCACCCCCACCCCCTTCCTCATCCCTGTGCCTGGCACAGGGTGGACTCCGGTGAATGTCGGCTGAATAAGGAATGAGAGGAGCTCACCCCAGCCACCTGGTTGTCTATGTGAAATCAAAGCAATGAAAAAAAAACAAAACACACTTTTAATTCATACATTCTGATTTTTGAAATAAGCAACTTTGTTGAGCTATAAACAGACTATGGGGCTCATCCATTTAAGCAACTCTGTGTTTTTAGTATATTCACAGGATTGTGCAACATCGCTCTGATTTTAAACCCGCCAGCCCATTCTTAAAGAAGCCTAACTTGTTTTAATGATTTTGTCTGCAGCGCCAGGGGAGCAGATGTATAAATAGGTTTAAGCAAGAAAAGGTCCCCTGAGCAAAAAGATAATCTCCCTCCAGCCAGGACATGCCCAGGAGAGTTCTGAGGAAGGATCTGGATCACTTGGTGTGAGAGGGTGGGGCCCGGGGGAAAGAGGCTTGGGGCCCTCAAGATTCTAAAGCAGGGTTCTTCTGCTCAACTGCTCTGGACCCCAATTTCATCTGAAGGAAGGGATTTCCCCTTGGTGAAGCCCCCAATGCTCCTTAGATTTATCTCTACCCCATACCAACCTGTTAAGTGCATTTAACTATACACGTGTAGGTTCTGGAGTTACAGCGATCTGAGTTCAGATCCCAGTTCCACCATTTACCAGCTGTGAGGCATTGGGCAAGTTACTTATTACCTGTTCTTTAATTTCTTTAATATTGTGGTCACCGGTAATAACAGCCACTTCATATGTGGAGGCATTAAATGAGTCAGTGGACATAAAATAAGTACTTAGCTCAGGTTTTGGCCTATGAGTTCTGCATAAATGTCAGCTCTCATTGTCCAGGTTCATAGTTTACTTCACATGTAGTGAAGTAACTTTTGCGGGAACTTCTCCCCGACCCCCCCTCCCCTTCCCCCCATGATCCTGTTGGCAGTCCCTTCCTCTCATGTCCAGTAATCAGCCCACACAAAGCCTTTGGGCAGAAACTACGCATTAAAAACTTCAACTGAAAAACAAACTTTCAAGAACCAAAGTGATTAAAAACCTGGGGTTGTAATGGAAGCTGTCCCTTAACTAGAGCATTTACAACTACAAACACTATAATTAAAGGGCTTAGGGTACCCAGAGGTTGCTTTGTTCAATATTGTTTCACCTGCCATTAAAATGAGAACAAAATTGCTTTGATAAGTGGATTAAAAGACTGTTTGCAGTGATTTTATGCTCTATAAGCACTGCTGAAGCATCGACCAAGATTTTGTAGTTTACTATGCCTCATCTATAAAATTTCAATCCGGGTTAGTGAGGAATAACAATAACATGTATTCATTCCTTTGCCCCTCTCATCCTTTCCAGCCCCACTTTGGGAGCAATTAGCAACTTAAGGGACCTTGAAATAGGGGGTTGCCTTCCTCAGACAAACATCCACCATTTGCTGGGTCACTTTCAATGTCCATGGAGATCACTAGTCTCGCATTTACCTGACTTCTCAGCTACAATGGACCCTCAACACCACGCCACTCCACTCACCTACTCCTGTGTCCACACCCCATCACTGTCCAGAAATCCTTCAGCTAGGAAATCCAACTATGTTATACTGTTCTCTCAAGAACCATTTGGTTCTCTGGTTTCATTACTCACCCCTCATTTATTATTAACCTCTCTCTTTCCCACCAACCTATCACTCCTGTTTTCCTTTCTTTCCCAATTCAGTTTAGAAATCATAACATTGCTTCAACCTCTCTTAGTCATCAAAGCCCTCCATTCCGTTGCCTCATGTATTTCAATGAATCTTTTAAACTAAATTTATCCAGTCATCTCTGTCTTTCCCATCCAATATCTAAGGTTAATGGGGGCTTGGACCCACATTTAGACATTTTGTCAAACTGAGATCATACTATCATCCCAGAGATCTATGCCTGCACCATTACAAGAAGGCATTCATTATAGAACGTTCAACTTTGTCCTGTTACCAAATGACACTCGCTTTAATACATTATGAATTAATGTTTTAAGTAAATTCTGTAATTATCTGGCAAATAGCACAGTTACACTGCATCGTAATCGTCGTGTTAATTGGATGAGTATAAACATTTGAAACATACCTTGGTTTTGTAACCCTCTCGACATTCCAGCATGTTGGAGTAGACTGGGGGCTAAGGAAGAGGAAGCCTCCAGCCCTCTCTTAACCTCTGGAAAGCTGGCTAACACCCAGGTTCCCGGGGGATGCTGAAGGGAATCAATCGCTCAGGCGCATGAATTGGTGTCTTTCTATATTCATAGTCTCTAGCCATCTTCCCTGTGTCTGCAATCAGCTTCTCGCTCACGTGACATGGCTATTCTAAACTTGACTGCTCTCCTCATCATGGTTATTCATCATCCCCTTACCCTTTAGAAAACCCCATCACCTCCAACTACTCAGAGAACGGAGACCACCATGCACCAAAGCCCCTACAAATCTTCCCCAAACCTACAGACACACACATACAAGACTTTGCTTGCACATGTACCATTTTTTGGAAAGAGCAATCCACGTGCTTGCTTTTCACTTCCTCAGCTTTTATTCATTTACCCTCTGACTCAACACATCCAAAATTGAACTCTTTACCTCTACCCTCTTCTACCTCCAACCACACACACACACCCTCCCAAGCCACATCCTCCTTCTGATTCACCATCTCAGTTAATAACATCATGATCCACTCCCTTATTCAAGCCATAAATGCCCTTTTAATCACTTCCCTTTAACATAAGTTAGCTACAACCAGTTAATTATTTGTGTTTTCTTTCGGATCTCTGAAGGTCTGCTGCCCAGCTTCACATTCATTTCTATTTAAGTTCCCTCCAGTTTGGTTTTTTTAAAAAAATATATTTTATTGATTTTTTTACAGAGAGGAAGGGAGAGGGATAGAGAGCCAGAAACATCGATGAGAGAGACATCGACCAGCTGCCTCCTGCACGCCCCCAACCGGGGATGTGCCCACAACCAATGTACATGCCCCCGACCGGAATCAAACCTAGGACCTTCCAGTCCGCAGGCCAACGCTCTATCCACTGAGCCAAACCGGTTTTGGTTTCCCACCAGTTTTTACAGAGCTTCCGAAATCATGTTCCTGCTTCTGTTTTTACATGGCTCCTTCTGATTTTATGGGACTCCTAGTTTTCCGTGGCTCCATCAGACTTCTACTATGGTATCAGAGTGATTTTTCTAACATGCGAGTCCGATGTGGTGTGAAACCATTCAGGACAAATAGTACCTTGACCATGGCATACAACCGTAACCATTCTAGTCCTTGCTTCTCTCCTCAACTAATCTCTTGCAACTCACCTATAAGTGTCATGTTTTCCGGTCTTACTGAACCACTTGTAATTCCCTAAATAAATCATTTTCCCTCTCCTCCTTTGCCTTCTGAACATGTGGTTCTCGCTTTCTGGAACTCCCTTTTCACCTCGTTTCCCTTGTACTCAGCCTCCAACCTGCGTACCTCCCTCTGACAAAAAGCCTCCTGGGCTTTCCCCTTCTCAGGGGTCCCCACCCCACAGACTCTGTGAGAGGCTTCTTTTCAGGGCTCTCACACAATCCACCCACCTCCTCCATCATGGCATTTACCATCGTTTTTTGTGTGATTGTTTATGTGTCTGTGTCTTTAAAGCTACAATTAGAAACCACCTCTTAGAGCCCTGCAGTGTGGCTCAGTGGGTGAGCGTCAACCATATACCAAGAAGTCTCCTGTTCAATTCCTGGTCAGAGCTCATGCCCCACATGTTCAGGATGTGGACTCAGTCCCCAGCAGGGAGGCAGCTGATCGGTGTTGATCTCTCTCTCTCTCTCATTGATGTTTCTCTCCCTTTCCCTACTCCTCTCCAGTAAATAAAACTTACATTTTTTTTAAAAAAAAAACAACAACAAAAACCTCTCATAGACGAGGAAACTGAAGAACAGAGAATTAAATAACTTGCCCAAAGTTGTACCGCTAGTATTTGATAGAACTGAATTTGAATCTATATTCCTGTTCCAGAGCTCAAATGCCCCATCAGGAATATTATATATTTAATTTCATAAGACAGTTCAAAAAGGTTATTCACAAATTTTTGAATGTAGGATTCAGGGGTGTAGAAACCCTGCCATTTAAGGAGTATTTTATTTTCTATCAACCAATAAATGCTGGTTTAAACTTATGAAGTCTTAATGTTAAACCTTAAGGATAAAGCTACAAGTAGGTTGATCTCTGGAAAGTCAGATTAAAAGTGTGAGGAGACAGTCTTTCATTCCAAAAGAGTTTAGAAAAAAAGTAATGGACAATATACTTTTTAGGGATTTTCATACTGCAAGGGATACAGATTACCTCAGTTAAGGAAGCTCTACTCTCAGAATTCACAGAAAGGGGGCCCAGCCAGTGTGGCTCAATGGTTGAGTGTCAACTTAAAATTCAGGAGTTCACTGTTTGATTTTCGTCAGAGCACATGCCTAGGTTACGGGTTCCATCCCCAGTGTGCGGCCTGCAGGAA
This sequence comes from Pipistrellus kuhlii, assembly GCF_014108245.1. NCBI lineage: Eukaryota > Metazoa > Chordata > Mammalia > Chiroptera > Vespertilionidae > Pipistrellus > Pipistrellus kuhlii. The sequence continues at coordinate 54,588,239 of NW_023425595.1, read as the reverse complement.
GAAGCTAATCAATGATTCTCTCAACATTATTGATGTTTCTCTCTCCCTCCCTTCCTCTCTGAAATATATATAGCCTAGAGGCCCCAGTGCACGAAATTCATGCACTCAGGGGGTTCCCTCAGCCCAATCTGCACCCTCTCATAGTTTGGGAGTCCTCGGGGGATGTCCAACTGCAGGCAGTCAGGCATCCTTAGTGCTGCCCACCACCATTGCTGTGCTTGCCAGCTGTGAACCCAGCTTCTAGTATACTGACCACTAGGGAGCAGCTCCTGTGTTGAGCATCTGCCACCTGCTGGTCAGTGCACATCATAGCGAGTGGCTGAATGCCTTTAGCATAGGGGTGTCGAACTCAATCAGAGAAGGGGCCAAAATCTAAAATCCAGCCTAAATCGCAGGCCGAATGGTTTACTGAACAGTCATAAACTGTCATTGTGATGGAAATGCAGCGGAGTGCAGTGATGACAGCTCAGTGCGGGCCACATTGCAAGGCCTGGTGGGACGGATTTGGCCCGCGGGCCTTGTGTTTGACACATGTGCTTTAGCATATCATTAGTATATTACATTTTTTTGATTGGTTGGCTGGCAACCAGACAACTGGACACTTAGCATATTGGGCTTTTATTATATAGGATGAAAGGCTAATATGAAAAGTGTCCCTTTGGGAGTTTGACTGGGAAGCCAGAAGTTCAATCGCTTGCTATGATGTGCCCTGACTACCAGGGGGACAGTAGAGAACAAAGGAAGTCCCTGGCTGTCATCTGGGGAAGGAAGGTCCTGCCAGAAGGCCCCAATTGGCTCTGACCACCAGCCAGGCCTAGGGACCCTACCCAGGCACAAATTCCATGCACCAGGCCTCTAGTATATATACACGGACTGGCCAGATTATTATGATCTCTGAACGCATAATAATCTGGCCACTCAGTGTATATACTATATAATAAAAGGCTAATATACAAATTGTCCCCTCGACCAGGAGTTCAACCAGCTGGCAGGCTGGCCAATTGCCTATGCCCCCTCCCCCTGGCCAGGGTGGCCAGATCCCACCCAAGCATGAATTCATGCACCGGGCCTCTAATACACACACACACACACACACACACACACACACACACACACTGCAGGGTGGCCAGATCCCACCCAAGCATGAATTCATGATGCACCAGGTCTCTAATACACACACACACACACACACACACACACACACACACACACACTGCAGGGTGGCCAGATCCCACCCAAGCATGAATTCATGATGCACCAAGTCTCTAATACACACACACACACACACACACACACACACACACACACACTGAGTGGCCAGATTATTATGCGTTCAGAGATCATAGTAATCTGGCCACTCAGTGTGTATTCACAGAAAAGAAGCAACAGCCCTAGCACGTGGAGCTAGGCTTCGTGGACCTCTGTGTCTTGCTCAGCATTCACTGTAGTTCTAACCACATTGGTGGTGATCTCCCCATCCCCTAGAATCAATCATTCTCTGTAAATTCTCTGTCAGAGTGATCCACTACTGCGACTCGGCTTCCCTTCCTGCTAAAACTGGAGGAGTCGCTATCTCTCTTGCCCATGATTTTATTCACTCGTGGCTTCAGTAGCCTCAAAGCTTCTGCTTATTCCCTTCTGTTTCTGGGTCTTCCTACTCTCTGCTAGCTATGTGTCTGGCACCGAGTGGATGAAATTAAGATGAAACATTTATATAAGTACTTCTAAAGTGCTGATTATGTGCCAGGAATTGGCAGTGATTGATATAATTATGCTTATTTCACAGGATAATCATGAGGATTAAATAAGAAGTTTGAATGAATTTTTATTATTGTATTATGCAGATTAAGAAACCCTGATTTGAATTGACTTGGTATAATTGTGTGATGAGAAATTAAGGAAAAGTTTGCTAAAGAAAGTTCTCCTAGACCTGATAGGACTTGACTGTTCAACTCACAGATATTATTTCAGAGTTCCCCACTTTAATATTTAAAAGATATTTTGTGTGTACCTGAGAATTAACATTGCCCTGAAATTGTTTTTATTCTAATTCATGTTCTGAATTCTCAAATATAAAATGTTTATTACCACAGCCTTTAGCAATTATTATGCATTTTCCACATTAAATACTAATCAGTAATTATGAGCTAGACTCTGGCTTGAAGGAGATCCCTCTGAAATAGCTAGAAACTACTGTGAACAATAAATGTATAAGGTAATAATCAAGATCTTTGTTGGTTTTAAAAACTGGTTTTCAGTCTAGTTATAGGGAGAAGAGAATCTTAAATCTCATAGCTGCACCTCTAATTAATGGACAGAAAATACCCACTTTAAAAAAAATTAAAAAATAGTATAAATTATTGTCCATATTATTTAACAGATATTATCAGAATTGAAAAATAAATTTAGCATACAGGTAGATATTTGAAGTCAGGGTCCCTGCAAAACTATATATATGTAACTAAAGGGTAGGTTCTGCAACTCCTGGGGTGATTTATTTATTCAGAATCCATTATTTTGAGTTATGTTATAAAAGGTGTTGTTAGATTGGAACTTTTAAAATTTTACTAAGGTGTTACATATATGTTCTTATTCCCTCCATTTCCCCTTTACCTCCCACCTCCCCTCTTGTCCTCACCCTCCTGGTGTCTATGTGCATTGGTTATGCTTACATGCATGCATATAAGTCCTTTGGTTGATCTCTCCCCCTTACCAAAATAAGTCAGTCAGAGAAAGATAAGTATCACTCATTTGTAGACTGGAATTTTTTTCCTAGGCCATTAGCTATAGGCCTAAATAAGAAATAAAGACAAAGTCTCAAAGTGTCATTTATTTACCAATTTTAGCGAATAAGCAATTTTAAATCACTTTAGAAATGAATATTTACATGTAATTATTAAAAAAAAAAAAAACAAGATCGTGTTCATCCCTGTTGAGTTACACAATATCAGTTGGGGTGGAGAACTGGGAATAGAAGAGAGATAGGCTACAATTTATGATAATACTTCTTCGTAAAAAAAAAAATTATGCCAACTCTTCACCCATTGAAGTTGGCTTCTCTGACATTTTTCCCTGATAGCAGAAAAAATATTTATGAGCAACTCTACTCAGATTACTATCCGGGTGAGCTAGTTGCCTAAACTGATAAGCATACATCAGGTTCTGACAACCTTCCAGAAAGAATTGGGGGCACAGGTAAAATGCTCAAACATGTTTTGTGTTTTTTTTGTTTTGTTTTGTTTTGTTTTTATTATATCTTGGAGGACCTGTCACACCTATTACAGAAAGACACATTCCTTTTAAATATTATATGTATTTTTCATATTTTACCACAATAGATTCATTTTGGTTAACAGGCTTCTCTTTCTCTCTCTCTCTCTTTAAAAAAAAATAAAAAATATATATATATAAAATTGATTTTTTACAGAGAGGAAGGACGAGGAATAGAGAGCTAGAAACATGGATGAGAGAGAGACATCGATCAGCTGCCTCTTGCACACCCCCTACAAGGGATGTGCCCACAAGGTACATACCCTTGATCAGAATCGAACCTGGGACCTTTCAGTCCTCAGGCTGACACTCTATGCACTGAGCCAAACGGGTTTCTGTGGCTTCTCTTTTTTTTAAATAAAATTTTATATATACTGCAGTAAAATAATCATTTTAAGTCAGATTTATTTTTCTTCTACAATCTAGCTAAAGTTATCCATAGGGGAGAAATTAGTTTGTTCTGAGGGTTGGAAGTGAAGAATGTCAGACTAGAAAGCCCTTCAGGCTTAGGGCAGAACCGAGTGCAGCAAGTAATGGAGACCCCACAGAGCCACAGCCGCGCAGTGAGCAATGCAGACTGTCACACTCAGGCTTGTGCTTTCTACATCGAGGCTTGAGAGTAAAGGCCCGTACATCTCATCACTAATCACACTTTACTAAGTTACACAAAACATGAAAAGGTTATCTTCTAAAAATACTAAACTATGTTACCTACCAGTGGTTCTCAAGGTATAGTCTCCAATTCAACATCAGCATCAATGAAAGTTTGTTAGAAATGTAACTTCTCGGGCCATAAGCCAGACCTACTGAATCAGAAACTCTGGAGGGAGACAAGGCAATCTGGGTTTTAGACAAGTCCCTGTAGGCGATTCCGATGCAAGCTAATGTTTGAGAACACTACTCTGTAGTATATTCCACATTCTGTTTTTGTTCTATAAATATTGCTTTGTAAACATCATGCATCAGGTAAAATCCCTTAACAATTTTATAGATAAACTGAAGGCCCAGTGCATGAAATTTGTGCACAAGAGCGGTGGGGTCACTGAGGCTGGCCTGGACGTTCTCCAATATGGGACCCCTAGGGAGCAATCCGACTGCCTCTTGCCATCTAGGACAGCTGGCTCCTAACCACTTGCCTACCTGCCTGCCTGATTGCCCCCAACCCCTCTGCCTGCCTGCCTGGTCGCCCCTAACTGCACTCCTGCTGGCCTGAAAGCCCCTAACCACCTCTGCCTCCCCCCAAACCTGTGATCCAGGATTTCCTCCTCCGGCTAGTCGCAAGCACCCAGGACCCAGGCTTCCCTTCCTCTAGCCAGCCCCAGGCACCCAGGAGCCAGGCTTCCCTTCCTCTAGCCAGCCCCAGGCACCCAGGACCCAGGCTTCCCTTCCTCTAGCCAGCCCCAGGCACCCAGGACCCAGGCTCCCCTTCCTCTAGCCAGCCCCAGGCACCCAGGACCCAGGCTCCCCTTCCTCTAGCCAGCCCCAGGCACCCAGGACCCAGGCTCCCCTTCCTCTAGCCAGCCCCAGGCACCCAGGAGCCAGGCTTCCCTTCCTCTAGCCAGCCCCAGGCACCCAGGAGCCAGGCTTCCCTTCCTCTAGCCAGCCCCAGGCACCCAGGAGCCAGGCTTCCCTTCCTCTAGCCAGCCCCAGGCACCCAGGACCCAGGCTTCCCTTCCTCTAGCCAGCCCCAGGCACCCAGGAGCCAGGCTTCCCTTCCTCTAGCCAGCCCCAGGCACCCAGGAGCCAGGCTTCCCTTCCTCTAGCCAGCCCCAGGCACCCAGGAGCCAGGCTTCCCTTCCTCTAGCCAGCCCCAGGCACCCAGGAGCCAGGCTTCCCTTCCTCTAGCCAGCCCCAGGCACCCAGGAGCCAGGCTTCCCTTCCTCTAGCCAGCCCCAGGCACCCAGGAGCCAGGCTCCCCTTCCTCTAGCCAGCCCCAGGCACCCAGGAGCCAGGCTTCCCTTCCTCTAGCCAGCCCCAGGCACCCAGGAGCCAGGCTTCCCTTCCTCTAGCCAGCCCCAGGCACCCAGGAGCCAGGCTTCCCTTCCTCTAGCCAGCCCCAGGCACCCAGGAGCCAGGCTTCCCTTCCTCTAGCCAGCCCCAGGCACCCAGGACCCAGGCTTCCCTTCCTCTAGCCAGCCCCAGGCACCCAGGACCCAGGCTTCCCTTCCTCTAGCCAGCCCCAGGCACCCAGGAGCCAGGCTTTCCTTCCTCTAGCCAGCCCCAGGCACCCAGGAGCCAGGCTTCCCTTCCTCTAGCCAGCCCCAGGCACCCAGGAGCCAGCCCCAGGCACCCAGGAGCCAGCCCCAGGCACCCAGGAGCCAGCCCCAGGCACCCAGGAGCCAGCCCCAGGCACCCAGGAGCCAGCCCCAGGCACCCAGGAGCCAGCCCCAGGCACCCAGGAGCCAGGCTTCCCTTCCTCTAGCCAGCCCCAGGCACCCAGGAGCCAGCCCCAGGCACCCAGGAGCCAGCCCCAGGCACCCAGGAGCCAGCCCCAGGCACCCAGGAGCCAGCCCCAGGCACCCAGGAGCCAGCCGGCTTCACCAGGGCCAGACACAGCCACAGGGGGCCGCTCTGCTGCTGCAGGCGCCCAGGACCGCGGGACCAGTGGCTTGTCCCTTTCCCGGGCTGCAGCCTGGCAGTTTCCCGTTCCTCTCTCAAAAGCTCATTTGTGTCTGGCTGGTCCCCATTCCTCTCTCCGCAGTGTTGAGCCGTTATCGTGTGATGGTATGAAGGCATATTTGCATACTAGCTCTTTATTATATAGGCTATCCTTTTAATCTCATTACTTATTCCATATATATACACACACACACACACACACACAATGTTTTTGACAATTGAAAAAAAATCTATTTATTTGATAACATTCATGTTGTGATGAATCTCAAAAAGCAATGTCTTGAGCCTTACATGAAAGGTAACAATGAATTCTATTTTCAAAGTTCTCTTAAGCAGTGATTCCAATACGTTTGCAGTTTTAACATTCTGTGATTATTGTTTCAACATATGCATATCTTCAACTAGACACGGGGCACAAAAATGTTTTTAAAACCATTAAAGAAGAAATAAGTTAGATAATAAGAGACGCATCAGAGAGGTTGGTGTATTCTTCAAAGATAGTTTTTAACCTACTGGTTTTGAAAACATTTTTTGTGTCCAGTGGCTGCGGCTCAGTGGTTGTGTAAGGGCCCATGAACCTGGTCAGGGCACATGCCTGGGCTCCCAGCTCAATCCCCAGTAGGAGGCATGCAGGAGACAGCCAATTGATGATTCTCTCTCAGCATGGATGTTTCTATCTCTCTCCCTCTCCCTTCCTATCTCTGCAATCAATAAAAAATATCCTATCTATAGAAAGAATATGCAAATTGACTGTCACTCAGTGTCAAAAAATATGGTGGCACCCACAGCCAATAAGGAGGGAATATGAAAATTGACATGACAAAGCTGGTGGCAGCCAGGCCAGGACATTTGTGTCATCACCATGGTGACGACACAGGCTTTCTGCCCTGCCCCAGCCACTCTGGGCCTCTGGGCAGTGCGTGCACATGCAGGCGCACAGCATCTGGGGTAGGGTGGGATGCCTGCTATGAGAAGGGGGTGTGGGGGGTAGAGGGAGTTACAGGAGGGCAGCAGCATCGGAGTAAAGACAGAAGGTGGCTCCGGGCTGGAGCGAAGGCAGAAGGTGGCAGCCAGAGTGAAGGCTTGGATCCTGGGTGCCAGCGACCAGGGGAAGGCAGGCCTATTCTTGCATGAATCTTCATGCATTAGGCCTCTAGTTAAAAATAATAAAAAGAAAAAAATGTTTTGTGTGCTACATGTCATGTTAAAAATGTGAATATGTTACCAAATTACTTTAAGTGGATTGCTGCCTATATAGGTTATGGCAGGTGTTTTAGTTCCATCTCCCTTCTGGCCTCCAGCTACTTAACGCATATATATATATATATATATATATATATATATATATATATATATATATATATATATGTAAATGTGTGTGTGTGGGGGGGGGGGGAGAAGGGGAATGGGTTTGTTTACTGAAATGTCTCCAGTCCTTTTGACCTTCCCAGAGGCATCAGACACTTTTCAGCTCACACCTCCATTCTTGGCTGGTCTCCCAGGCTCTATCCTGGTCTTTCCCACTCCCATCCATCTTCTATGATTCTACACCCATTTCCCTCAAGTGCCATTTTCACCCTTGCTCTCCAACTCAAAACTGCAGGAATTTCGATATAGGCAGCAACCCACCTAAAGTAATTTTCTTAAAACCTTGTTGGGGTCAGGAACCATGCCTAGCACAATGCTTTGTACAAAAACTTAAATGTTGTAGGGAGGGTAAGTAATCTATCGTATTTTGCCTTTTAAACAAAGGTATGTTGGGATCTTTGGACCAGGAACTGGAAGTTCTGGTTTTAAGAGCTTTATGGCTTTGGGCAAGTCATTTAACCCCGTGCTGCCCAATAAAACTTTCTGTGCTGGGGGAGGGAACGATCTATGATATATCTGTGCTGTTTAAAACCAGTACTAGCCACATGTGGAGCTACTTGAAATGTGGCTAGTGTGACTAAGGAATAGAATTTTCTGTTTCATTTAGTGACTGTCGTATTAGACAGAGCAGAAAAACCTCTCAAGGACCTCAAGTTCTTGTGTAAAAAAGAGAGAGCTGAGCTAAGTAATCTCCTGGGCCTTTTAGTTCTAAAATGCTGTTATTCTAATTCAGCACAACAAATCCGTATGCACATTTTAAGAGTTTAACTTGTAACTTCCTAAAACAAAGTACAGTTCTAATGAATGTTAAATTATATGCTTTGACACATAGAAATTATGTAAATAACGATCATCACAAATTGTAATCAATTGTGTATGGATGACTCTTTGGACAGTGGGTAGCACATACTGAGAGACTGACAACCGGAGAACTTCGAGAAGACTTAGCAGACTGAAAGATGATTGAAGAACTGAGGAACAAGACATTGAGTAAAGGTGAGAGATGTGAGATTGTTTAGAAAAGTGACTGTGGGAAGACTTAATAATTATATCCAAGTATAGGAAGGGTTATCAGACAGAGATGATGTCCAGATGTTCTCCATTTACTAGACACAATAGACATTAGTTGAATGATCCACTTTTCAAGGCATATCGGCTGCTGCATTCAAGACAATTTGTAATACCGCATGTATTTTTCTACCTCTACACTATTAGCGAGGAACATTCTCTCTGCCTGGAAAGCTTTTCTCCCCTCAGCCAATCCGTGACTGCTGTTTCTTTAAGGTCCCTTCTCAAGGAAGTTTTTCATTGTGGGCCATCCTTGACAGATCACTCTGGGTCCCTCAGAACGGCAGTGCTATATTTAACCTTATTTTATATGTATGGAGTATTTTAAGAATAACTTTTATTCTACAATATGTTATGGGCATAGAAGGGTGCCAGTTGATAAAAAAAAAAAAAAAGAAACATTGAATAAAAATCTATATTGCTATAGGTGTTTTCCATTTTACTATTTCTCTCACACACCTTTCTAGTAAGGAAAAAGAAAAATAATTTAGATTCTTGGTGTTTGCTAAAGCTCAGTGACATTTTTCTCTTTACAAAAGAAAAAAAGATAAGATAAACTGGAATGGTCAGTTTCAGCCGTATTTAAACTCAGGTCAGCCAGCCTATTCGAATGAACTTTAACATGTGTGCCAAGTCAGGAGAGTGAAGGCTTACGTTAGAGGATATCAGGTAGACTGGCTGCTAGAGTTTGCCAGTTGGACACCGCTAAATGTGGCCCTAAATGCAGCTTTTAGTACTAATTAATGCAGCTTTTACAGTAAGAGACAGCATACTTCCCTGTCTTTTATTCTCTCCTTTGTTTTTTGCTTTTCATGTATTCTTTCTCCCCTCTTCTTTTTTTTTAAATTAGAAAAAAGCAGTGGCTCTGAACTCTGAAACTGCCTGTCAGAATCAATACACGTTTGTAAGACTACATAAGATAATGCTCTATTTTGTATAAAAAGTCAGAGCAATTAAAAAAATAAGTACCATTTCACATCCACCAGATTGAAAAATATTTTAAAAATGTGTGTCATTTCTCTAATAAAACTTCAAGTTTCATAATTGGGTATTTCTCTCATTGCACCGAACACTGTTATGAGCACTAGAATGTAGACTTCCAAATATAGAAAGTTTTGTTTGTTTTGTTCATTGTATGTGCAGTGCCTAGAAAGTGCCCAGCACACAGACGGTAATCAATAAACATCTGTGGAAGAAAGAACGATAAAAACTAAGAAGCCTTCAGGATCAATAGTTTTCCTAAGAAACTTCCAGTCAGTTTTTAGAAACTTCAGACCTAGGTTTTCGAAGTTGTAAGGACCAAGGTTGGTTGAGCATGGCCTGGGGCAGGACGAGGGATTTCCCCCTCTGACCGCATCTTCCTACCACAGTTCCCACTTCCCTGTCCTCACTACCTCAAACGCCCAGCACTTCGTAACTCACCCAGCCGCTAGCCTTTTGGGGCCCATATTTCATTTTTTTCTAATCTGCATTCCGTTGTCACATACTTCATGATCCCAAAAAAGGGTTTCCATTGCTATTAACTTAGATCAGTCAATTCTGTGCTTTGACAGCTACTATAATCACCTGTTTGATCTTTGGACTTTGGATTTTCCTTACCCCAATTCATCACTGCCAGACTAATCTTTCCAGAGTATCACTTTCATGATGCTACTACCCTGCTCCAAAGTCTTTAATGACTGCTATATGTCATCTATTTAAAAGATTTACATTTCTTAGCTTTGTACCCACAGCCCTCAATGACCAGTTCCCCATTAATCTGTCTTCTCTGTGTCATTACCCAGAACTCCTGAACAGGACTCCTCAGTTCTAACTCATCAGGTATACGCATGTCCCCCCAAATCACCTTGTGTTCTTCTGCCTGCTTTTTTGCTTATGAGACAGACCTAACCTAAGTGTCCCAAGTTCTCCAGTCTTCACCCTGAATCCATTTTTTGAATGTCCAAATTATAATTCCGTAAACCTTCCCTTCTTGTCATTTCCAGAATTTCTGAAAAAATGCTGTCAAATCCCAGGAAACCATTGTGTTGTCATATGTCTCCATGGTCAGTTTCTCACTTCAGAATAATACTCTGTCCTCAGTTGATCACATTTTGCTCTTCAAAGCTGACTTCTAAGGCTGCTGCTGTTCTCCAAGGATAATTTGTCCCAGGCTGCTTGTCTGATTCCACACAGTACAGCTACATCCAGTGTATACCAGTGTGCACCATTTCACACGGGCTTAGGGATAACGAGTGGACCTACTGTACTTTTGATGCCCACCCTTCCCTGCTCCCTCACTCTCACTCTCCACACTTGAGTCACACCTCCATCGGCATGCGCTGAGCTGGTCAGGGAACACAGATGAAGTGTCAGTTAAGTGCCAGGCAATATGCTGGGCACTGAGGATACAAGGGGGAACCAAACAGACACAGCTGCTGTTTTCATGACAGACATTGAATGATTACAAATAGTTGAGCAAATAACTCTAAGGGTGCAAAATGCTGCCAAAGAAACACCTAGAATCTGAATTTAGGTCCTCTACAGAAAAAGGGGAAAAAGTGCTCCCATCTCTTATACTCCATCTAGTCAAATTAATAATACAATAAGCCTGGCCTGTGTGGCTCCGTGTTTTAACGTTGACCTATGAACCAGGAGGGCACTGTTTGATTCCTTGTCAGGACACATGCCCGGATTGTGGGCTCAATCCCCAGTGGGGGGCTTGTGGGAGGCAGCCAATAAATGATTCTCTTTCATTATTAATGTTTCTATCTCTTTCCCCTTCTCTCTTCCACTCTGAAATCAATAAAACTATATTTAAAAAAAATCATCTTGCCCTGGCTGGCATGACTCAGTGATGAGAGCTTCAGTCTGCCCTCGAGGGGTCTTGGATTGGATTCCCAGTCTAGGGCAGGGGTTGCAGGTTTGATCCCTGGCCCCAATGAAAGGATGGGGGGGGGGGGGTTGCAAGGGGGCGGGCGGTGCGTGCGTGCATGTGGGAGCAACCAATAAATGAATGTGTCTCTTTCCTATTGCATATTGATGTTTCTCTCTCTCCCTTCCACCCCTCCACTAGTTCTAAAAATCAATGGGGGAAAAAACCTTGGATGAGGATTAATCAATAATAATAATAATCATCTTAAGAAAAGCAATTTTGACTTTAAGGAAGGCAGCTTTTTACATTATTTTGCTGCTTAGCTCTAGATTTTAAAAATATTTCCTCAACAAATAATGAAAAAAGCCACAATTCATGAATACTCACACTATGTGTTTGGCACCATTCTAAGCCATTCAATTAATTAGCTTCTAAAAAAAAAAAAAAAAATATATATATATATATATATATATATATATATATATATATATATATGTGTGTGTGTGTGTGTGTGTGTGTGTGTGTGTGTGTGTGTTTGTGCGTGTCTGTTTGTGTGTGTGTGTATAATTTTCACAATAATCTATGAAGGAGTCCTATTAATTTTTCCTTTTATAGAAGAGGCAACTAAGGCACAGAAAGGTTATAACTAGCTGGGTCACACAGCAAGTAATGGCAGAAGTAAGGATCTAGGCAATTTGACCGGCTACTCCAAAGTCTTTATTACTACCTCTTATTACAAAAATCTGCATAATCACAGATAGGTCATTAAAATGATTTTCCAAAAACAATGGATTGATCTTCCTTCAAAGGTATATTCTACCTCCACCCTTTAAAGCAGAGAAAAAATATTGGCAACTCATCTTCTGCCTCCGAACTTTCACGGCAGAGCGAGGCTCAGGGCACTCTGCCACAGCATGCTTCTCTACTCAGCTGGCCTGCTCTCCTTTCCAGGCGCTGGAACCCCATCCATTCTTCTGGAGAAGCCAGACCAAGCCCTTCCCAGGCCTAGTTCATAGTGATCTCTTCCATCTCTGAATTCATGTAACAGTCACTGTTCCTAGACATACTCTTATAGATTACCTTCTTTACAAAGTTTATAGGGAGTGTATATTTCCCCAAAGTCAATAGCACAGTGCCTGGCATGAAATTGGTACTAAAAAAAACCTGGATGACTGACTGATAAAGAGAAGTTCCCCAGATTGTAGGGGGTCTGTGTGGCAGGCATCCAGACTGGTAGCAAGTAGGCATTGTAGTTCTTGATTTTGTTTTTTTTTATATGATTAAAAAAAAAAAACTATGGATATTATGAACATATCTGGAAAACACTCACTCAATAAATTAACGTGCCAAGCCACTGTGTTAGGTATTAAAAGTCAAACTCTCTTTCCTGACCTCTATACTCAGCTTGCCAGTTACCTTCCAGATATATCCACAAGTTCAAATCCAAGATTATCATCCTTATCCCTACAACACAGAAACAAATATTACAAACTTTCCTCTCCTTAAAGTCTCAACATTACTTGTCAATTACTTTTCCCATTAAAAATATCTAAGTTAGATATTCATTTTATGAATGTAACGAGGAAACAGTACTAAGAGACCTGTTCTTTATTCTTTTGCCAACTTAATAATACCACGAGAGCAACTCTCTATGTTTACATGCAGATCTTGAACTAACAGTAGGCAGCTGCAATTTTAATTATTATGTGCTAAAAGAGTTTACAATTACTTTCAGAACATTCTTTTTTAATTGAGGATTTTTAGTGGGACAAATGAAACAAAGCAACTGTTATACTTTTCACAGCCCTTGAGATATAAATCTTTATACAATGTAGAAGTATAATTAAATAAAATTCAAATTTAAAAAGCTAATAATTCATATTAATGATACGTAGTAGAGATGTTTAAATTTCTCCCACAATTTCAATCAGGAATTAATTAGCTTCTAAAATAAAATAAATGGAAAATTTAGGACTTATTTGAATTCTAATACAACAAATAATAACTATAGAGTTTTAGTTCTTTGTAACTTCTGTAAAAATTCTCCAAATGTATTGGTATAGACTATGTTAGGGATAGAGTCTATTTCCTATATTAACTTTCCTATGTTAGCTTTTAAAAAGACAAATTTAGAGAAAGGCATGTTGGCTCTGGCTCAGTGGGTCGAGTGTTGTCCTATGCACAGAGAGGTTGCTGGTCTGATTCCTGGTCAGGGCACATGCCCGGATTGCGGCTCAATCCCCAGTAGGGGATGTGCAGGAGGCAGCCAATGTTTCTATTTTCCTTTCTCTTTCTCTCAAAATCAATAAAAACATATTAAAAAAAAAAAAAAGCATCTTGCCATTTGCTTCTCCTACGTGGGTTCTTTACATTTTCCTTGAATTAACTTGCAAAGTAATTGCTTATCTATAAATAAGTATTAAAATAAAAATTGGTAAATAAAAATATAGTAAATATAGATTATCTGAAAGAATATTGCTAAGACATATCTCCCACGCCATAACAGTGGTATAAAACATGAATATGACGCATGATAGGATCCACAATAAAGTAAGAAAATGTCTGTTCGTGACTTTTTCTTGAAGGGTAGCACATACCAACAGAATCCTGAAAAAGATAAACAAATTATTTAGTACACAACAGTATTCAAATAATAGTCAACATATTTAACTAATATATTTTGTTAAAATGTCATGAAACATATATCAAATCTTTGACCATAAGTTGGCAGTTAAGTAATTAACAAAAATATTGTTAGTCTACTATGCTAATAATACATATGTTCATTACTACACAAACATGCATCATTTTTTACATTAAGGAATTTGTAGTCTAAAAGAAAATCCATCTTTTGAAAAAGTGCTTATAAAGTGCTAATATTGCTAAAATTTCCATTTTGCAACTTTCTTCTATCTTTGCTTTCTTTTAAAACATGGTCCATATAATAATGAGGGACTATATTTCTTTATCAACAAAAAGCAACTAGCCCAGCACAGTAAATACTCCATAAACATTGAACTAATTGAATGAAGACACTTTTGTATGCTACTAAAATTCAAGCATCCAATTCTGTGGTACAAAGACATCTATGGCATTCTTATTTATTTAACCTATAAGTTGTGGTTTGACAGAGAACTATGGTTTACTTTCCATGAGTCACAGATTTAGCTCTTACTACGGACTATTATTAGACATGTACAACAGAAAGGAAGGAAGGGGGAAAAGTTCATACTGTTCTCCAAATTAAAGCATACCTTAAAATTAACAAAAAGCTAAATATCACCATCTTTTTTTCATAGGCATAGCATAGCCCAACTTGCTAACTCCAATTGTAACAACCCTATTAATAGCAGGTAATTAAGTTCATTGGTAGTAAATTTCCTCTCCACTTACATATGCTGTAACTTTAAAGATGAAAGAGGTAATTTGTATTTCCTTGGTTTGAGGATGCTTTCGAACACTAAAATAAGGGAGAAAGATACATTTTAAATGTACGAGCATTGGCATAATCCATTTAGTATTTTATTATGTTATTATCATATGTAATATGGAAATATATAACATCCAACTAAAGTGATTTAAAAAGGGTGGCAGCTGTGGTTTCATTCAAGGGTGATGCAAAGTCAACTGAGTTGGAATTGCAGAAATCTGAATTTTAGAAAGTTGGCGTCAATCTGAGATTCAAACGACATGACTCCAAGGCTAGAGACAATTATTGGAAAAATGAGAATTGGTAAAAGTCAGATTGAAGTGTAGTGAACTGGAAGGGTAGATAAATACACATTAACTAAAGAACTACACAACTTAAACTCAAATGCCAGTTCTGTCACTGATGTTATATAAAAAATATTATAAACAAATAAACAAACATTACCAATATATATCAGAAAGCAAATTGAGGATAGAGGAAATAAACTACAGAAAATCTACATGTAAATATATATGAGCTATATTTATAATGTTTTATAATCTGCAAATATCTTTATATATTCAATAATTTACCTCATACAGATCAAACAACTCAGTGAGGTAGGTATCAGTTAACCAATTTTGTAAACAACTAGAGGCTTGATGCATGAAATTCATGCAAGAGTAGGTCTTCCTTCCCCCAGCTATTGGCACCGGCTTCCCTCTGGCACCTGGGACCCAGGCTCCCCTCTGGCTGCTTCCCTCACAGCCCCAGCTTCATCCAGAAGGTCAGTCAGAAGGACATCTGCTCTAATCAGCATACGGTATTTTCCGGAGTATAAGACAACCCACTAATTTTACAGTTAAAACATAGGCTTAGGCCTATATTTGCTGTATAAGACTAACCCCCACTTCAAAGAAAAGACTTACTTTGCCGTCAAGATCTGCAGGTAATTTTTGTGCAATTTTGGTCTTTTTGCCCCCGATTTTCGGTTGACTTTTTTTCTTTTCAAAGGTCATCTTATACACCGGAAAATACGGTATTATGCTTTTATTATTATAGACTAGTGGCCTGGTGCACTGGGGTGGGGGGGCGAGAGGGTGAAGTGGGAAGGGTATGTCCCTCTCCAATCTGGGACCCCTCAGGGGATTGGGCCTAAAATGGCAGTCCAACATCCCTCTTGCAATCCGGGACCACTGGCTCCTAACCTCTCACCTGTGTGTCTGCCTGATTGCCCCTAATCACTCTGCCTGCTTGCCTGCTCACCTCCAACTGCTCCCTCCCTGGCCAGCCTTCTCACCCCCAATTGTCCCCCCAGGGCTGCAAGGGAGGGCATTTAGGGGTAACCAGGTCTGCAGGGGATGGAAGTTAGGGGTGACCAGGCCTGCAGGGGATGGCAGTTAGGGGCAAACAGGCTGGCAGGGGAGCAGTTAGACATCAATCAGTCTGGCATGGGAGTGGTTAGGGAGTGATCAGGCTGGCAGACAGAAGTGGTTAAGGGCAATTAAGAAGGCAGGCAGGTGAGCAGTTGGGAGCTAGCAGTCCTGGATTGTGAGAGGGCAGTTGAACATTCCTCGAGGAGTCCCAGATTGGAGAGGGTGCAAGCTGGGCTAAGGGACACCCCCCCCTCCCTGTGCACGAATTTCATGCACCGGGCCTCTAGTAAAGTATAAAAAGCTATTGTATAAACATTTGCCTATAATTAACCGAACATTTGATTATATAAAAATGTTACTTATAAAAGATTTTAAACAATTTACATTACTATTACTTAATGTTTGTTTGTTGTAATTTCCTTAAGGTCAAGGACTATCTGATGCTCCTTTTGCAGTCACTTTAGGCTCTAAAGACTCTGAAGCTTAGAGTTTGGCAGAGTTCTGTGCACAATATTAACACTTACTGAATTTATATTTGTCTGTAAGATATCCTGAATTTTGGCTACTTATTTCATTAGTCTTTGAGGCATACTTTTTCTTAGCACCCAAAGAGTGTAGAAGAGAATCACAAATAAAAATCCAGAAAAGGGAATGTTGGGGAAAACAGAAGGTTCTAAAGTTACTTTTATTTCAAATATCTCCAGTAGAATTTCCTCCTCCACAGGGCATGGCAGTGAGGAATTCCACAGGTTTCTGTGGCTGATGAGAAACACACTGGTGGCAGTGGGGTGTGTATGTCTCGGTAGGATGAGAAGTGTCTGCAGGGAGTGCTACAAGTAGTCTTGTAAGTTTTCATGAGCTGCAAATGGTAAGAACAGAATGTTTGATGTAGGTATGTGTGTGTGCTTTTTCTGTTTCGAATATATCTCTTTCAGCAACCTTTAATTATTTTTTGATAAAAATCAGAGTTCACATAAATATTTTTGTTTTTAAAGCCATATATTAGAAATTAACTAAAATAAAATAGCTAAATCATGTAGTTTTCTGTATAGCTATATGATACATGAAATAGATAAGAAAACTGAGGTGTTGAGTTTAAGTAAGTAACAATCAGCAGTTTGATAGAAATAAATTCTGTTGTTTTCCTGGTAAAATAAATTTTGTAGCTAAACTCTGGGGCCCTTTGTTTCACTTGTTTCTATCCCCTTTGCCTATAAAGATGATTTAATATTTTTATCATGAAAAACCAAAGAACTTCCATTTTACTTAAAATTAAAGTATAAATAAAAGATATAAAGTTTTTATCCTCATTTGATCTTCATAAAGAAAAAAAAAAACACCTAGTAGAATATTTAAAACAAACTGGGATTTGGGATTAGTTTAAAAAGTAAAGATTACACTTAGATGAAAATTCTTCCAAAAATTACAAAGGTAAATTAACTATTAGTCGAGCAAATTCAAACATTCTGAGGGATCTTTCTGTTCTCTTGAGATTTAATCGGAGGCCTGGGGTAAAGGAGGAGACCTGGAAGATGGCAGTTGCTAATGAGGAATGGAGCAGGTAACAGGTCTGAATGAGGAAACAAGAGGCAGGTGAAGAATGAGGGGACTGAGCACTAAAAGAGGGACAGGGAGCCCTAGCTAGTCTGGCTCAGTGGATAGAGTATCAGCCTGTGGACTCAAGGGTGCTGGGTTCGATTGCAGGAGAGGCAGCTGATCAATGATTCTCTCTCATCATTGATGTTTCTCTCTCCCTCTTTCTCTCTGAAATGAATAAAAATATATTGGGGTGGGGAGGGGGAAGAAACAAAGAAATCGAGACATTTTCTAGCCTGGAAGAGGAGGAGGCTATGAGGAGGACAGGGTAGTACCATTTTTATTTACTTTGGTTGTTAATTGGACCACAAATGCTGGGTAATCCCACCATAGTTTAACAAATAATTTAGTCTATTAACTAGAGATTTACATATTGTAATCTAGCAACATTACCTTACTAGATCCTTATAGATAAGCTTTGTTGTTTCCAGATATGGATTAATCACATCCTCATATTGACAAAGAGCTCCACCAAGGCAGAGATGTTTGAAAAGACAAAACAGAAACTCTTCTCTATCTGGTTGGCTGAATATTTCATATTTTTCTGAGTCTTCCAATAGCAAAACCTATGTAAGATGATAAATTCATCTTAATGTAACATAATTCGAGGTTCTAGTTTTTATGTTTTTGCAAATTTCAATATATATAATCTTAGTCCTATTTTAATAACCAATCCTGAGAACTGGTGAGAATGATTTGTGAGATTTGCAGTTTTCACCCCCATTTTATCCATAGGTACTGACCTTCCATGAAAGAAACAAATCTAAATCTAAACCTATACCCCCTCTTCTATTGTACTTTATTTCTTTGTTCTAGTTTGCATCTTCAGTAATTGTTTTAGTGCTGTTGCAATTTATTTTTGCGTCACCTTAAATCTTACTTAGAAACAGCTTACTTAGAAACAGCTGGAGCACAAATAAAAAGTTTCTCCATCGAATTAGGTCTATAGTCTTTGCTTCTACAGAGGCTAAATGCAATAGTCATTGCCTCTGTCCTCTCATTTTCCGGTGTTTGGGTCACTACTTTCTTTACCCCCACAGTTACCCCATTTTGAACTATTCAGGTAATTAGAGCCTCATAACAACCTCTCCCTTTCCTGCTCTCTTTCAGAAAACAGTTTGACTAGGTGTGATGTTGGGGATTTTCTTATATCATTGGGCAGTACAAGCAATTGATTAATTTGTTGACCGTGGTGGACATGAACAAGGTGATGAATGTATGCTATAACATATATTTATTTTATTAAATTGTTTATATCCCAAATACTTTTTAAACTATGGTAAATACCTAACAATAAAATATAGATAAAATAAACATAATAAAGAATTTTAAAAACTCTTACTAAGAAATAAAATGGGAAGAGAAAACAAATACACATAAGGAACCCTAAATGGAGAAAAGCTATAAATACCATACATACACTTAACATCACCATTCAAATAGAAGAGGAAAACATAACATATATAATAATCACAGCCAAGTAGCAAGAAGTACACTTAATTAGGAAAACTGATAAGGCTTAACATTTTATTGACCCCAATCTCAAATGAAAATTCATCACAATGTCATTATATGAGGCATTTTAAAAAATAATAAACTCTAAGGTCCTGTGTATATAAAGTTTGCTTATAATAACTTGATGAAAGCCAAAGTATATACAGTATAGTAAGATGGATAAAGGAAGTGGTCTGTAGTTCACTGCTCTCTGGGTGTGACACTTAGACATCTCCCTTCTCTCCCTTCCTCCCTTCTGTAAGGAATCATGTGATACTAAAGCCTAAGATCTGCTTAATACTAAAGATCTGGCTTAATACAAGAGTAATTGAAGCCCTTAACAGTAAACAGTTTAAACATATGGTGATGGAAGATGATTTGATTTTGGGTGGTGGGCACACAATGGAATACACATCTCATGTACCACAGAAAGGTACACTTGAAACCTATATAATCTTATTAACCAATGTCACCCTGATATATTTAATTTTTTAAAAGAATGAATTGTTAGCCCATTCCTTATGAGCACTCTCATATGTTGAGTTGATTGGCTTATGCAATTTAAAAATTACAATAATTAGCCCTAACTGGTTTGGCTCAGTGGATAGAGCATCTGTCTGTAGACTGGAGGGTCCCAGGTTCGATTCCAGTCAAGGACACATACCTTGGTTGTGGGCACATCCCCAGTAGGCAGGAGGCAGCTGATGGATGTTTCTCTCTCATTGATGTTTCTAACTCTCTATCCCTCTCCCTTCTGCTCTGTAAAAAAAAATCAATAAAAATATATTTTAAAAATTACAATAATTAGAAATTTCTTTGGAATGAATGTTAAACAATAACATTCCATGGTTGATCTTCCTCTCCTTTCACATGTAGATCTGTTCAATGATTTGGTATGTAACAGTTAAGGAGCCAACTTCTGAGCTGCCGTCAGAAATGAGGTTATTATCATCCGTACTTATGTTACACAGTATTGCCAGTAGAATCCATATTGCTGTACAATGGGGGGCCCTTTATATTTCATGCTAAATCTGGAAATAATTTATTTTTCAGCTGGAATACAATCAAATTAAAAGAACAGAGTAACAAAGAACACAGGAGCAAAATATACAGGCAACTATCAGAAAAATGATGAGTCCCAGCACTTTCTGAATAAAGGTGCACTATTCATGGCATAACTAAGATAAGCAACAGCAGGCAGTTTTAAACAGAATACTCTATTGGAAATCAAATCCTCTTTCTAAAAAAGTCCACTGCTGTAGAAGTGTTGTTAAAACTCTCCAAAATTAGGGGTAAGGGCCTTGAGACAAAAAAATTTAACACAGTTCAGTGACAGAGAGAAGAGCTGAGATTAACTGTATCCAAAAGGAGAGAAACCCAGACTAGACTAGACACTTTTTGAATAATAATTTCCAATACATGGTAAGAAGGAGTAGAAATTAATCAGATCCTCACTGTATAGTATTTATATTCTTATTATATATAAATATGCTTCACTTAAGACCAAACTATATAGTCTCATTCAATTGGACGAGTTTGGTTATTCTCAATTAGTTCATTTTATTTTCTTAAACTAAGAATTCTCTTAGGCTTTGTACTAGTGTAGATCAATGTATAGACTAGCTGGATGTCTCCTGGTCTTCTACAGACAGGATTGCTTGCCTATTATGGTACACCAGTAGCTTCTCTAGTTCATTTCTATATGGATTTGCAACACATTAGGCTTGCACATCTTCCTTTTGCTTAATGTAGAATAAGAATAGTAATTATCCTATCTAATAAAAGAGTAATATGCAAATTGACCATACCTCTGCTAAACCACAAGCCATGCCCACCAGCCAATCAAGAGCAAATATGCAAATAAACCCAACCAAGATGGCTGTGGCCAGGAAGAGAACAGGAGGCTTGGGTTTCCTTGACAATGGAGGAACCCAAACTTTCCGCCTACCCTGGCCTGCCTTGGCCTCCACTTAAGGCTACAAAGTTTCAATGATGGAAGATAAATAAATTCCAACAGAATAGGCTGTGGCCACAAAGCAAGCAGGAGGCTTGGGCTCCACTCCAATTACAGAAGATAAATCTCAGATACCAGGGCCTCCGCTTGGTTGCCGTGGGGCATGGCCAGCCTGCAAACCACCACAGGCCCCTTGCCCAGGCTGCCCACAACCCAAGGGAACCCCCACTATGATAAAGGACACCCTTCAGGGTGAACCAGCTGAGCCCCCACCCATGCACTAGGCCTCTCTCCTATCTAATGAAATAATAATATGCAAATTGACCATCACTCCAACACACAAGATGGCTGCCCCCATGTGGTTAAAGATGACTGCTCCCATGTGGACACAAGATGGCCACCACAAGATGGCCAGCAGGGGAGGGCAGTTGGGAGGGACTAGGTCTTCAAGAAAGGCAGTTGGGGGCAATCAAGCCTGTAGGGCAGTTAGAGGTGACCAGGTTGGCAGATGAGGCAAGTAGGGGGCGACCGGGCCTGTAGGCAAGGGCAGTTGGAGAGGACTCAGGCCTGCAGGAGAGGGCAGTTAGGGGCAAACAGGTTGGCAGGGGAGCAGTTAGGCATCAATCAGGCTGGCAAGGGTCCCAGATTGGAGAGGGAGCAGGCTGGGCTGAGGGACACACCCCCCCATGCATGAATTTCATGCACTGGGCACCTAGTCAATTATGAAGTGGCAGAGCCTGGATTTGAACCTATGTCTATTTGATAACAAAACCCACTTTGTAAATACTCTTTCTCAATAATTAAAATAATGATAATATTTCAATAGCATTTTATACCTTTTAAAAAGCGTATTTAAATGCTTTGTCCACTAAATTTTTTCATTGATTTCAGGAAGAAGGTAGAATGGACATTATAAAAAATTTATTGATTTTAGAGAGAGAGGAATGGAGAGGGAAGGGGAGAAAGGGAGATAAAAATAGAGAGGGAAAGAGAGAAATTGTTTTTTTCTCTTACTTATGCATTCATTGGTTGATTCTTGTATGGGCCCTGACCTGAGATCAAACCCACAACCTTAGCATATTAGGATGAAGCTCTACCTGAGCTACTTGCACAAAGCCTAGGATGGACAAATTACTCTCTACAGGTAGGATTTTGAGGCTCAACATACTGAATGATTTATCTATGGTTATTATCTTGTATATAACTCAGAAATTAAGTAAAATCATCCATATCTTCTGATTCCAGGTTCAATACCCCACACTAAAACAAAAATTAACTTAATCAAATGGCTTTTTTTGTATGTATTTTATTGATTTTTTACAGAGAGGGAGAGAGATAGTCAGAAACATTGATGAGAGAGAAACATCGATCAGCTGCCTCCTGTACACCCCCTACTGGGGATGTGCCCGCAACCATCCGCAGTTGCGGGCACATCCCCAGTCCGCAGGCTGACACTCTATCCACTGAACCAAACCGGTTTCGGCAAATGGCTTTTTAAAATAATCTCAGAGAGGATATAAAAATATTATTTTACTCCAGATATGTTTTTAAATACTCGTTTGGTATGTGAAGAGCCCCACATTGAAGAAAAATAGCCATCTATTACATAGGTCAGTGTTTTGTTACCTTACACTACTGAACACTTTGGGCCAGATAACTGTTGTGAGGGGCTGTCCTGTGTATTGTATGATGTTTCACAGCATCCTTGGCCTCAACCCATTAGATGCCAGTAGCACCCAGCTGAGAACTATTGAAATACACAAATAATTAAGTTGATAGTAAAAGTTTCATCCAAGAAACGTGCCAATGTACTGATCATTATTCATTGTAACAGGTATTTTGTGGGTTTTAGACAGGCAAAAGTTTTTGATATGAAGCATTTTCTAAAATAAAATTTTATTGTGAAGTTTAAAAATTCTGTACTTACCTTTCGTAACTCATCAGAAATTTGAAAGGGATCACAAAAAGAGTCTAAACATTTAACAATATGTCCATTGTCTCGTACAATATCTTCATTGTATAATCGTTTAAAAAATGACATTGAAAGCTGTGTGCAAGGAACATTTACAGCTTCAATTTTTTTCACTTCAGTTCCTGAAAAAAGGTATTTTGCAGACATATAAAAATTAGTTTAATATTTGCAATTATTTCCAAAAAAAGCATAACTATGCAGAGATTCAAAGTAATGACCATCAGGCATGTTTTGATATATTAAAAGATACGTTAAAGAATTTTATTAAATTATTATTTTACAGCTTTTAATTATTATTAATCATTAAAAGTTTATGTCCTAGACAGTTTGGCTCAATGGATAGAGCACCAGCTTGCCAATTGAAGGGTCCTGGGTTCAACTCCGGTCAAGGGCATGTACCTAGGTTGCAGGCTCCTTCCCAGCTCAAGCCCTTGTTGGGGGCATGTATAGGAGGCAACCAATCTATGTGTTTCTCTCGCATCCATGTTTCTCTCTGTCTTTCCCTCTCTCATCCACTCTCTAAAATCAATGGAAAAATATCCTCTGGTGAGGATTAAAAAAAAAAAATCATTAAAAGTTTAAAATAAAATTTTACCATTTCAGGCCTAGATGAAGGATATGTATATTAGAAGTGCCTTAAAATGAAAGAGATTTTTTTTGTGTGTGTGGTAGTAGATTTTTTAGATCAGTTTTAATGCATATATCAGAATTGCCTATAAAAACACAGGAATTACTTAATGACTTTGGATTTATATTATGCTTAATGCGTATTACAAAATTTTAATTGACATAACTAATGGGTATTTCTAAAGTCATTGAGGATGTCTCATAAATGTCCCTTTCCATTTAAAAATTTCTTTATTGTACTCTCATTTACAGTGTTTATTGCAAAAAAAAGTTTTCCTTTTTAAAATATAGTTCAAACCAGGCCCCAATCAAGTTATCACAAGTTTGAGATTAGAGAAATGTGAAATCATGGTGTTTTGTCTATTTTTCTCTTGTAGTTCTAGCTCTTCCCCCTCCCCACTTACTTCCTGAACATGTCTTTCAGGGATGGATTTTCTGTTATTAGAAGTTCTACTAAATTACAGAAATACATGAAGGTTAAAGTGAGTACTTTTATGATTTCCTTAATGAATCATTCAATTCCCCCTTGTATGCATCCACATATACACATGCTCTCACTGAGATATAGAGGGATATTGGTCTTCTTTCTTCAAAGTTCTATGGAGATTGTAGACCGAGGTATGGTGGTTTTTGGTGTGTCTTCTCTTCATACATTTGCCGGATCTTTAACCCAAGAAGTTGCTTGAAATTCAGAGGAGTAATATTGGCAATTATTTCACTTCCTCCCTCTGGCTGTTCACCTAGAATCCTGCTAGGACCTGAGCTGGGTTAGTGTAAAGGCAAGAAGGATGCCCAGAGCCAGGAACTACAGATACTCAGTAATTTCAAAAGCAATGCTGCTAAGAAAAACTCCTTGTGTTTTAGAGGCAAAATCTTCTGGAGGAATAAAGGAAAAAGCCCACAGAAAATGATAGAGTAGGTCTAAACAATATTAAAAGGTTAAAGAACAAGAGCAGTGGAGAGCAAGACAATCTTCAAAAATAGGTTGGTGGCCACAGAATGAGAGATAAACATTGAGCAACCTGCCATTTTAACAAATGTACCCGAGCTCTGATCAAGGAGTGACAGGAGGGTTTGGATGATGGGAGAAGGTAATTAAATACAAACTACTTAATCTGAGGCATAGAAATAGCATTTGTTATGGACTGGATTGTGTCCCTCTAAAATTAATATGTTGAAACCCCAACCCCCAATGTAATAGTATTTGAACATTAGGCCCTTGGAAAGTAATTAGGGTAGATGAGGCAAGAGTGTCAGTTTAGGACTTCAACATATGAATTTTGAAGGAACACAATTCAGACCATAACATTCTGTTTCTGGACCCCAAAATTCATGTCCTTCTTATATGCAAAATACATTTTTTTCTATTCTAACAGCACTAGAAGTTTTAATCATTCCAGCATAAACTCTAAAAGTCCAGAATCTCATCTAAATAGGGTCTGGGTGAAACTAGAGGTATGATTTATCCTGAGGCAAAATTCCTCTCCAGCTATGAACCTGGGAAACAAGACAAGTTATGTGCTTCTAAAATACAATGGTGAGACAGGCATAGGGATAGACATTTCCGTTTCAAAAGTGAGAAGTAGGAAAGAAGGAAGGAATAATGGTTCCAAGCAAGCTTAAAATTTATCAAGGTAAATTCTATTAGATTTTAAGCCCCAAGACTAATCCTTTTGGTTCAAAGCACTGCCTTCCAGAACCATAGGGCAGTGGCTCCACCTCTGTGATTCCTCAAGGTGAGGTACGTTGTTGAAACTGAGGGGGTGGCTCTGATGATCTCTGAATTGCATTCTCAGTTCTTTTCTTTTATTGAGAAACTAGAGGCCTGATGCACGAAATTCGTGCAAGAGGAGGCCTTCCTTCCTCCAGCTGCCTGCTTCCCTCCGATACCTGGGACCCCAGCTTCCCTCCGGCCACCAACAGGTACCCAGGACCTGGGCTTTCCTTGCAGCCCCAGCTTCATCCAGAAGGTCATCTGGAAGGAGGTCCAGTCTAATTAGCATATTATGCTTTTATTATTATAGATAGAGCATATTTGCAGCCAAATGGCTCTATGGTTTGATTCTGTAGAATCTAAGATGTTTGGCAGTCTTCATTTTGTCTTTTGTTCAAACTGTCAGTGTCTTCGCTAGTATAATCCCCATTTATCTCATTTTCTGGCTTATGCTGAAATGGCCAGTTAAGTCCATAAATTGAATCCTATACTATTTATCAAATGGTAGCTTAGTCACACTCTTAGTGTTCTCTTTAGAACAAGATTTCTCATTTTTTGCAATAGGAATATGCTGAGAATTTCCCAAATCTTCAAGCTCTGGTTCCTTTCTGCTTAACAATTACTTGTTCAATTCATTGCTCTCCTTTCATATCCTATATAATAAAAGACCTAATATGCAAACAGACCAAATGGCAGAACAACCAGAACAACCGAACTGGTTGCTATAATATGTGCTGACTATCAGGGGGCGTGTGTGGAACATGGCAGGCGTTGGCCGCAGCGGGATAGTGGAGCAGGTGAATGGGGGCAGGTCACTATAATCAGGGTGAGTCTCTGGTGGTTACTGAAAATTCTTTGCTCCTACACTCCACAGTCCTGCTTGGCACTCGTACCTGCTGCTGGTGCCAGCCCTGCTTGCACTCACTGCCAGTGCCAGAGCCACTGCTCACACCTGAAGCCGGCACCTCCACTTGCACTCACTGCCGGGGTCCTGTCCGGCGCCTGTACTCATCACTGGGCGCCATCAGCAGTTGTGAGCAGCACCTATCAGTCCTGATTGCCCCAAGGCTTCTCCACCTCCCCCTGCTCCTGAGGGACGATCGGGGCAGCAGCTGCCACACACACCCACTGATGGTGTCAGCCCCACTTGCACCTCTGCTGGTGCTGGTCCCAATCACTCTGCACCGTCAGCGGGTGCAAATGGGGCCAGCACCATTAGTGTGTGAGAGTGGCAGCAGCAGCAGGAGAGGGGCTGCCAGCAGACAGGACAGTGGGTGGGATGGGGAGTGGGTTGGGTGGTGGGAGGGGTTGGGCAGGGGCACAGAGGATGGGCCAAGACCTGCACCTGTGCCTATCCCAGCCTGTAGCCCACAGTTCCTTTCAAGATGCACAAATTCATGCACTGGGCCCCTAATTTTACTATAAGCATTCTAGAGGAACTAAGTTGACACTTTGCTTAGAAGTTTCCTCAGTTAAATATCTAATTTTATCTACTATCTGAAGTATAGTAATCCCCATCTTGTATATAAAAAAACACAAACTTCTGTTTTAATTCTCTGCTATTGTTAGATAGTCCCTAGTCCTGTAAACTCTGCCACTTTAAGACAGTCTGTTATTCCGTAAAATGACTTTGTTTTTAGTTCAAATAATAGAAAAAGATAAACTTAACTATCTGACCTTGCAAGCTAGCCATCCAATGTAATAGACTAAAACAGACTAATCTGATAATAATTATGCCAAATACAAACCCATTATGTATTCAAGGTTACAACTGTCTGTAACAATGACTCACACAGAGCCCTTTGTAACATCTGCAAACAAAGAGACTCAAAAAGTGTAAATATGGGAGACTTCCTGTACATGGTGCTCAGAGATATGGAAAAGACACCTCCTCTGGGCCGAGCAATAAACGACTCCTAATTAATTGGCTCATTAAGGCATCTTGTATCTCATTCAATGATTTATGATACAACATATCCACAAAATACTAAAAAAAAATTCAACCAAGTTCTCTGCCATTTTAGGACAAGGATTGCTTTCCCACCAGTTTCCAATAACATGTTCCTCATTTCCATCTGAAACCTCACTAGAATCAACTTGAACATCCTTATTTCCAGCATGCATCTCAAAATTCATCCAGCTTTTACCCATTTCCATTACACAGTTTCAAAGCCACTTGCACATTTTTAGGAATTTGCTACAGCAGCACTCCACTTCCAGTCTGTATTAGTTAGATAGGGCTGCTATCACAAAATACCATAGACTGGGCGGTATAACAACAGACATTTATTTCTCACAGCTCTGGAGGCCGAGATGCCCAAGGTCAAGGTGCTGGCTGATTTGATTCCAGGTCCATAGGGCAGTGGCTCACCTCTGTGATTCCCTCTTCTTGGTTTGCAGATGACTTTGTCCACACATTGCAGAGAGCTCTGCTATTTCCTCCTCCTTTTATAAGGGCACCAATCCCATAATGAGGACCCTTCAGACCTCATGTAAACGGAATTATATCCTAATGACCTATCTCCAAATACCATCATATTAAAGGTGAAGGTTTCAGTATAAGAATTTTGGAGGGACACAATTCAGTCCATAGGACATGCTATCTGTTATGTAGGAATTTGGTTACACTATGTCTCTAGCATTTATAAGATATATAATGCATCACTGTGTTCATACAGAAAGTTAAAAACGTACTATTTTTCACCTGGGATTATAATACACTGTATGTCTTGTTTTTGTGTCCAAGTTGGCACTTTTCTGGCAACTTCATTAATGTGGAAGTGGTAGAAGTAGGAGGGTGCAGTGGTCAAGGTTTTGGATTCTGAAGCCTGGATTTGAATCTCAAGTCTATGCAACCAGCTGGGTAAAACTGTGAATTATTTAGCTCATGCCTCTGACTCCTTATTTGTGAAATAAAAATATATAATAATATCTCCCTCAGAGCTGTTTTGAGAATTAATAATGTATATGATGCTCTGAGCTGAGCACATAGAAAGCACCCATTATATGTAAGTAAAGAAGGGCAAACTGTCTAAAGGAAGGAGCAATGGCAGCTGGCTGAGAGGTTGAAACAACACTCACTGGCAATCAAGCAGTGCAGCCAGTGGTGAAGGAGGTTCCCACTCACTTTCTTTAACATTGGTTCACTTGCTAGAAGAATGTTCTCTCTCTCTTTAAAAAGCTGTTTCTAAGAGATCAACCAAAGGACTTGTATGCATGCATATAAGTACAACCAATGGACACAAAACTCTGGGGAGGGAGGGCATGTATGGGAGTGGGGGAGGGGGGGCAATGGTAAGATATGTACACAGATAATAATTTAATAACAATAAAAAAGCTGTTTCTTCGTTTATCAGGGCCCTCAGAGGAAAATCAGAGAGAAGATAATATTTCAGAAGAAGAGAAGTAAGTAGGTGGAGATAAAAACAAGCTAATGGAAGAATACTAGCAATCCCCTAGGAACGTCTGCTTCTGAAATGAGGGCTACCTCCTCTGCCCTGTTTTTCAGAGTACTTCTAATTGATTCTGCCAGGAGCATGTGGAGTTTTAGAACCTCTCTTTTGCAATGCCTTTTTTAAAATTTAGAAAAAAGTGAGTGTTTTGTGAAGTACGTACCAACATGGGGAAAGGTTGAACACTTTCTCAACGGACCTTATTTTTGTAAATGAATTGACTGGTTACTGTAAACATGCTTTATAAACACAGTGATACATGGCTCTAATTATTTCCTTTTGAAGATTTTGAATTGGTAAATACATTTGGTCAGATACTGTTTAACTTTGTAAGTAATCTGAAGATCATGCTGTACCAGCTTTTTACTCTATAAATTTTGCAGTAGTACTTCAGCCAAAAGCAATAAAATCTGACCCACTAAGTCTAACATCATGAACTGTTTGTAATCTTGTTTTTGACTAATACCAAGAAAAGTTATTTTAGTGCAGGGCTAATAGAATTCCATAAAAATGCAATGTAAGAATTCACTGAAACAACCCCATCCATTTTAAAATCAACTCGCTTGTTCTTGAGCACAATTCACATTATCAACCAGATTTTCCTCCTAAATGGAATGATGATTGTTAAGAGGCCTCAATCTAAAATTTAAAATATAGTGTTCATGCATAAATTGATGGTTGCCAGATGAGAGGGGGTTAGGGGATAGGTGAAAAAGGAGAAGGGATTAAGAAGTACAGATTGCCAGTTATAAAAACAGTCATGGGGCTGTAAAGTACAGCATTAGGAATATAGTCAATAATGCTGTAATAACTATGTTTGGTGTCACATGAGTACTAGATTTATCAGGAGGATCCCTTCATAAGTTATATAAATGTCTAATCAACTAAAACTAAAATAATGTACACCTAAAACTAAAATAATATTGTCTGTCAACTTTAATTTTAAAATTAAAAATAAAATATTTTTTAAAATGTATGTTTCTCAGGTTTTTGTTTTCAAAATAGTCTTCTATTAACACTCTTAGTCCTTGACCTGAGAGTTATTTAGAGATTTGAATGTTCCTTAGTGTCTTGGTAATTTTCTTTAAAGATTTCTAGCTGTATTTCAATGTACCATGAAAACATTAGCTTTATAAAGTTCTTCTTTTGAGAATTTAACTCTTCCAAGGTTTAACATATTATTATTTTTTTAATTCAATTTATTATGGTTACAGAATTATTCTTTTTATTTTAAAAATATATTTTTATCATTGATTTCAGAGAGGAAGGGAGAGGGAGAGACAGAAATTGCAATGATGAGAGAAAGAATCATTAATTGGCTGCATCTTGCATGCCCCTCACAACCTGGACATGTACCCTGACTGGTAATAGAACCACTGAACCACCTCAGCCGGGCTGATATTATTATTTTTCAATGCATGATCCATAGCCCAGCTGGCGTGGCTCCGTGATTGAGTGTTGACCTATGAACCCAGGAAGTCATGATTCGATTCCTGGTCAGGGCACATGCCTGGGTTGCAGGCTTGATCCCCAGTGTGAGGCATATAGGAGGCAGCTGATCAATGATTCTTTCTCATCATTGATATTTTCTCTCTGACTCTCCCTCTCCCTTCCTCTCTGAAATAAAATATATATATATATATATATATATATATATATATATGTAAAAGAATGATCCATAGTGGCTAATTCCTTTCAGAAATCCATTAACCTGAGCATCCTCAAACCAGTGGCATCTTACCTGACCCTTTCTTCCTATGCAGAACTGACCATTTCCCTCCTTTTGCTCCCACTGTTTTGGTAGCCCCAGTGATAAATTATTGCACATATTTTTCCACATATCAAAGTTTTGAGTACAGGTTTTCTTTTGTTCATCTTAATGTACCCTGTATCTGGCAGAGTCCATGGAAAGTACAAAATAAATACTTTCCCAATTAATGAAATGAGAAAAACTGCCCTTATGTTGCTAAGCCAGGAAAAGATGCAGGTCAGGCCTGGCAGAGCTGTTCATACTTGACTTTGATGTTACCAAACAAATGACTATTCACAATCTGTATTTTAATAAAAATTCCTGGGACAAAATTTTGTTATGACAGTAAAATAGACATCTAAAAATACAAAAATAAATTTTATTTACCTAATGTAATCCACTGTCCAGAATCTGAAAGTAACTTCAAATTGGGAATAACATTTGGGTCTTTGAAAAAAGCCTAAAATACAAATTTGAGGAAACAATTTAGATATTTTATTATAAACAATAATAAGAATTAACTTCTAAAGTAACTACAGTAAAATCTCACTTAACTCAAACAGGGAAAGACAATTTTAAATCAGTAAAATGTCTAAGTAATAAAGGCTTTATAAAGAAATGCAGTTTTTTATTTTTATTTTTTATTTTAAAAAAATATATATTTTATTGCAACCAAAGTACATGCCCTTGACTGGAATCGAACCTGGGGCCTTTCAGTCTGCAGACAGACGCTCTATCCACTGAGCCAAACCAATTTTGGCAAGAAGTGCGGTTTTGTTACGTTTAAGTTGGAACAGCATGAACAACACTATGTCAAAGTATAGATATCAATTTAATAAATAGAAAATAATGATTTATAGTGAAAAGGAGGAGGCTATATAATATTTGAAATTTGGTTTTCCTTCCATCTTCCTTTCCCAATTGTCTTGGTAATCACCACCACCCCTCCCCAGCTAGATCTAATAATGTTGGGAAGAAAGGTTAATACAGAAAGAACAATTAGGTTTAGATGAGGAAGGTAAGTAGCAGGTTGGTAAATGTTTAACAATTGATATCCCTTCCTCACCCAAAACCCTGTTTTGTAACATCTGCTGATTTCCATGGTGGATTCTATGATCTAATAGTTTAGCAATCAGCAAAGATTCCTGAAAATTTAGCAGTGAAGTTGTCCTGATATGGTACTCGCATAACACTGGATATACATAAAAATGGCAACTTTGAACTCCATAAAGTGAGAAAGGAGGGAGCATCCCATTCAAGGAAATGAAGTTCAGAGAGACCAGAGTCCAAGGGGCAATGGCCGGATGAGGTTGGGGAGTTACACTAGACTAGACCAAGCACATCAAGCCCACAGAGAATATTTTTGCAGCCCAGCCAATGTAACAGTATGTAAGAAACGTTTTAATAAAAATTTTGTAACTTAATTTTTATAATATCCTGTTATATGTTATTATTAATATCGAACTACAACATTGGCTAATGTCTGATTACTATAATTGTGTTGCATTCATTTCTCTTAAGCACCTCACCCACAGGCGCCCCATTTCTCTCCACGAATACTAGCAGCAAATATTTTAGCAGCTGATTGCCACATCATTAGTTTCAGACTGACTTGTTTGGTGTGCGCAACAGGAAATATTTCACTTTTGGAGAAAAAGAAAAATAGGTTCATTTGCATTATGCTTATTAATTTGTGCAGTTATTCAGTGTCTGGTAAGTTAATGTTCAAGAAAAAGATTTTTACTTAAATGTTCTATTATGTTAACAATTACTCATTTATTTCAGCCCTTTGTATTCAGAATGCCTCTATCAAAATAAACCTACGTTTCTATGAAAATTGAAACTTTTTTTTTTTTTTTTTTTTTTTTTTTTTTTTGTGGTTCACATAAACTTAAACCTTGTTTATTTGGCCTGTGTTAGCTTTTGGCATGCTTGCACTAGACCTTGTAGATCAGGTAAAAAAAAAAATTGTTTTAAATAATATAATTTTTCTTTTTTAAATCCTCACCTGAGGATATTTTTCCATTGATTTTTTAGAGAGAGGGAAGACAGGGGAAGACAGAAATATTGATGTGAGAGAAACACATCGATTGGTTACCACCTGCAGGAGCCCGGCCAGGGAGGAGCCTGCAACCGTGCCCTTGTCTGGAATCGAACCCAGGACCCTTCAGTCTGCAGTCTGATGCTCTATCCACTGAACCAAACCAGCAAGGGCTAGGTCAAAAAATTTTATGTTGATCTAAGATTTATCTAGATTGATCAGTATTTTGAATTAAGTATTTTGAATCAGTATTTTGAAGACACTGAAAGATTTAAGCAGAGGAAAGGTGATTAGAGTTATTTTTTTTAAGAGTTAATTTTGGATGTAGTGTAGAGAATGAATTGAAGGGTATAGAGTAGGGGTGTCGAACTCAATCAGAGAAGGGGCCAAAATCTAAAATCCAGCCTAAATCGCGGGCCGAATGGTTTACTGAACAGTCATAAACTGTCATTGTGATGGAAACGCAGCGGAGTGCAGTGATGACAGCGCGGTGCGGGCCACATTGCAAGGCCTGGCGGGACGGATTTGGCCCGCGGGCCTTGTGTTTGACACATGTGGTATAGAGACTAGTTAGGAGAGAGGAGTATGCTATAATTTGGAATGTTTGATATTCACATCAGTCAAGCCCATAGCAAGTAGGGAAGTAGAGAAGTGAATGGATTCAAAGCATATTTAGGAGGAGCAAAGGGAGCCAGAAGAATCAAAAGTGACTCCTGGAAACTTTGTATGAAAAAAAAACCAGGCAGAACACCTGTCATTTAATGAGAAAGGGATCAGGTGTGTGGGGTGAAGATGAACACATTCAACAAGCATTTGTGAATGTCAGTCTGCATTATGACAAGCAAAACAAAGTCCCTGTTGCCATGGAATTTACAGTTAGTGGTGGAGGATAAAGGTAAACATGTTACAGGTATCATACACGCCCAATTACAAAAGTAAGTTTTTCCCAAAGTAATTCCTCAGAAAAACAGGAAGTTGTTGCCTTACAAAGTTTCAAAGTAGAGTGTTTGCACATCTATTTTAGCATATATCACATACATGTTTGAAAACAAACAAGTGTGGTTCAGAGGGTTGGAGTGTAGGGGAGGCAGTTTATAGATGTTGCCGTCCTGGGCACCAGGCGTTGGCCTTTCAATTCCCAATCAGTGGCACATGCCGGTTACAGGCTTGGTCCCCGGTGGGGATGTGTTCAGGAGGCAGCTTATAGATGCTCCACCATTAATGTTTCTCTCTCTAAAAATCAATGAACAAGTCCTTTTTAAAAAATCCTCACCCGAGGGTATTTTTTCCATTGATTTTTAGAGAGAATAAAAGGGAGAGGGGTGGGGAGAGAGAAAGAGAGACATCAATGTGAGAGAGACACGTTAATTAGTTGCCTCCCGCACGTGTTCCCACTGGGCCTGGGATGGAATCTGCAACCCATCTACATGCCCTTGACTGGGAATTGAAACCATGACACTTCAGTGAACAGGCTGATGCTCTAACCACTAAGCCCACTGGCCAGGGCATAAATTCTTAAAAACAAAACAAAACAAAACAAAACACCAAGCTGGAATAAATCTCAATCAATACTGGTTTTGAACACTTTTTAGAAATCTTCTGAACAAATCACTAAAGCAGGGAATTTAAGATTTAGTCATTTTGTAACTTACAAATTACATTTAAGTCATTATAAATGGAAGTAGGCTAAATGGCCTGCAATGAATTGATGTGGAGCTAATGGAACTAAGTCTTCATAAAGGCTACTTAAAGAAAGCAGTATGACAGCTGTCATTGGGGTTAAAATTATACACCAAAGAATTAAAAAAAACAACACCTACCTTAATGTATGCAAATATATTTTGAGTTTGTTAGAGAATTTCCAGTGAGGCATTAGAATGGATTCTCTGTAACTCAAATAACTTTAGGAAAGATGATGTGTTTGGAAAAATATTAGATGACTCATAAACTAATTACAGTGATAACAAATATAATGATGAAAAAATGCATGTGAAGATTTGAATAAACTTGTTTCATAGAATGTGAGTTTGAAAAATACTTCTAAAATTAAAATATATTTCCTGTATAATTCTTTAAAAAATATATTTGATTGATTTTTACAGAGAGGAAGTGAGATAAGAGTTAGAAACATCAATGAGAAACATATCAGCTGTCTCTTGCACACCTCCTACTGGGGATCAATCCCACAACCAAGGTACATGCCCTTGACCAGAAATAAACTCAGGACCCTTCAGTTACAGGCCAACACTCTACCCACTGAGCCAAACCAGTTAGGGTTCTATATAATTCTTAATGTATGTCTACTGCACACCACACATGTGAAATATAAGTAAACATTTCATATTTTTATCTATATGACACTGCTGGTTTCTAATTCAATGTCAATTCTCTCCCTTCCCTTAAGAAATCGAAACATTTACCCATGTATGTGCTCAGCTAAAAGTCTGCACTTCTAGTCTCTGTGGCATGTGGCGATGAGATGTATGTAGCCTGGTCATGAAATGTAAGCAGATATGCAGACCTTCGGAGAATCCTGTAAATTAAGGAACTTACCTGCAGTTTATGTGAAAGATCCCCCTTCCATTAGCCCCAGTCCCATGGTGAGGATACCGACACTGTGCACTGAGCCCCGTGCTCTCCTAGGACTCAACGTGAAATCTTATATTCAACTCTATTGCCACTTAGATACACCTCAAATTTAGTATGACTAGCACTAAACTCATTTTGTTTGTATCATCTACCACTCCAGTCAACCAAATCTGAAACTTAGTGCCTTACTCTGAATATTTTACCAGTCCTTATGTATTGCCTTTCCCACAAACATCTCTCCAGGCCATTATGGTGCTTTGAATTTGGTGCCATTGTCTTAATTGAGATCATCATCATAATTGAGAAGCAGTTTCCAATTTGGTCTCATTGCTTTCAGACTCAGACCTAACACACTTCTACCCTCCACACTTCCACCACACTGATCTCAGTATTTTACATTTTTCTGTCTTGCTGAAGACCTTTCAGTTGCTCCTCATTAGCTAGTAAAGCTTAAACTTCTTTGCATGGCTCAAGAGGTCTTCTAAAATATTGCCCACCCATCTGTCTAACATGGTTTCCTCACTCTGTCCACCTGACAAACTTCTCCACTTCTTTCAAGTGACTTCTGTAAATTCTCCTCTGACCACTGCAGTCAGAAAGTCACTTTCTCTTTTGTGCTACCCCAGTACCTTGTGCACACACTTTGATATCACTGTTCACTCTGCAATGCAATCTTTGGAATTCCCCTCTTAACTATTTTGTTCATCAGCACAGACCTAGGAACCAAAGAAATGTTTGCTGGATGAATGTTCCCTTCCTTCTTTCCATCCATTTACTACCTCACAAATGAATTTGGAACAGAATTCATTTTTAAACTGAAAAATCCAGAATCTGGAATTCTGCTGTAAGCAATACCCTTTGTTCAGTTATGATGTTTTGACATGGATGTTTAAGTTAGAAGGCCTGGATTCTGCCATTTGCCGGGCATTGTTGCACAAATTACCTAACTATTCTGAGCTTTAGTTCCCTAAGCTATAATATGGGGATCGAAACACCAAACGTACCAGATTATAGGAAAGATTAGTGACAAATGTTTAAAAAGTGCTGAAAGCTAATATGGCAAACAGTAGTCACTATTGCTATAGAAAAACACTATGGCCCTAGCAGGTTTGTCTCAGTGGATAGAATGTTGGCTGGTGGACCAAAGGGTCCCAGGTTTGATTCCTCAGGCCGGGCCCCAGGGCCCATGCAGGAGCCAACCAATTGATGTGTTTCTCTCACACAGATATTTGTCTTTCCCGCTTTCCAAAAAGCAATGGAAAAATATCCTCAGGTGAGGATGAGATCATAACAACTGCTTTGGAAACTGTTATTATCTAGTAAGGAGAGGGAGGTAGGGAGGGAGGCCACATGTGACCATATCTGTAGTCTCTTAGAGTTCCTTGGAAAGGGTTTCTGCAACTGAGGAACTTGAGCCAGCGAGGGGTCCTGAAGATTCAAATCCTCTCCTGGGTCATCCTATTAGCCACAATGCTGTATTTCCTCCAAATTAGTTACAGAAGTAACAATGATGATTGTATGAGTACATCTCTTTGAATTGAAATCTATATATATTATATAAAAGCCGAAGTGACTGTTACCACAGAATGGCAGGATGGTAGCTATGATGCACACTGACCAACAGGAGGCAGACACTCAATGCAGGAGCTGCCCCTTGGTGGTCAGTGTGTTCCTACAGCCAATCTCCCACAGCTGGCCAACCTCCCGGGCCCCCCCCCCCCCCCCAATCCCTGTCCCCAGGCAAAGCTGGCCAGCCTCAATAGGCCCCAATTGCTAGTCTAGTCAGGCTCAGGGTCCCCACCTGTGCACAAATTTGTGCACCAGGCCTCTATTATGGAAATAATAATGTCTACCTCACAGGAAAAATAAATTAGGATTAACAAACATGAAAAAAAAATTGCCTGGTATTAAAAAAATTGGTTGTGCTTTATGAATGAGTCTTGAATCTATTGATGAATTCTGTGTCTAATGCACAACCCATATGAATTCTACTCTCTTCTCCATGAAATTTTCCCCAGCACAAATGCCCTTCTCCATAGAGTGGTCGTTTTTCCTTGCTAGGATACCTGATATATCCTCCATTATAGC
Source organism: Pipistrellus kuhlii (assembly GCF_014108245.1). Lineage (NCBI taxonomy): Eukaryota > Metazoa > Chordata > Mammalia > Chiroptera > Vespertilionidae > Pipistrellus > Pipistrellus kuhlii. The sequence continues at coordinate 54,550,998 of NW_023425595.1, read as the reverse complement.
AATTATTTTATTGTGTTGTAGAGAGTATTTTACATTTCTAGCTTCGAAACTGTATATGCTTTGCAAGCTGGGATCAAATCTTTTTAACACCCTAGAGCAGGGACATAAGTATTCAATAAATATTTATTGAGTAAATGACTTACATTAAAAATTTTGTGCCCTAGCTGGTTTGGCTCAGGGGATAGAGCATCAGTCTGTGGACTGAAGGGCCTCAGGTTTGATTCCAGTCATGGGCACATGCCCAGATTTCGGGCTCAATCCCCAGTAGGGGGTGGGTAGGAGGCAGCCAGTCAATGATTCTCTCTCATCATTGATGTTTCTCTCTCCTTCTCCCTTCCTCTCTAAAATCAATAAAAATATATTAATTTTTTTTATAACACTCTCAAATTCAGTGAATAAAATTCTGATTTTTTTTAATTATGGAGAGCTAGTACTGGCATAAATGAAAAAGATAAAACTATAAAAATCTAACCATGAATATTTGATAAATGTGATTAATGTCATCATCAGTAGCATTATATTAGCATATTATATTAACATTACAACACTAGCTTAGGGAAAGAGAAATAGATATTTAACCCATTTACCCTCTGTTAAGGGTTGAATTAGTGTATCCACCAAAATTCATGTCCCTCCTCGAACCTCAGAATGTGATCTTAGTTGGAAACAGGGTTGTTATAGATGTAATTAGTTCAGGGTGGGCCCTTAACATTCACTGGTGTTCTTATAAAGAGACACACACATAGACATATGAAGACAGACGGCTAAGTGACGCTGACATGGGTAGAGATGAAAGTTCTGCAGTGGCAAGCCAAGGCGTGCCAAGGATTGCTGGCAACCTCTGGAAACGAGGAAGAGGTAAGAAAGAATTCTTCTCTACAGATTTCAGAGGGAGCATCACCTTGATTTTGGACTTTCGCCTCTAAAACTTCGAGATAATATATTTCTGTTGTATTTAGCCACTTATTTTGTGATACTTTGGTGCAACAGGGCTGGGAAACCAATATACCTTCACAGTAGACACATTGATTCATTCATTAGGCTACCATTTTCTTCACTCTTTATGAGAGGATCGCATTTTTGTTTATTGACAGTCTTGCCACAGGCCGGTGAGATCCCTGAAAGCCTCCTATGGGTCTTGTATCCCCATTTCCAGCACATGGCAGGCCCTCAGGAAGTGCTGGTGAATGAGTGAATGTATCAGTGCCCCAAGGACAAGAATAGCAAAGATAATATCACAGACCATAACAGTTTTTTCCATTTGACTGAAGAGGAAAAATTCACCCCAGGAATTAAAAGTAATGTGACTTAGCCCTAACTGGTTTGGCTCAGTGGATAGAGCATTGGCCTGCAGACTCAAGGGTCCCAGATTCGATTCTGGTCAAGGGCATGTACCTTGGTTGTGGACACATCCCCAGTGGGGAGTGTGCAGGAGGCAGATGAATCGATGTTTCTCTCTCATCGATTTTTCTAACTCTCTATCCCTCTCCCTTCCTCTCTGTAAAAAATCAATAAAATATATTAAAAACAATAAAAGTAATGTGACTTAATTTTAACGAACACACCAGAATTGTATTGTTTCAAGGGAGCCTTTTCCTTTTCAAACCACTTACTTCTAGTAGCTAAAAACCTTTATTTTATTATTATTTTTTGATTCCTCATTTGGTAGTGCTTTTCGAGCCTGTTCTCTCAGACAGATTGGATTTCCACAAACAAAAGTAATTTGAAGCTAAGCCTGGCGATTAAAGCGGGTGATAAAGCTGGGTTAACAAATACTCAAATATGAGGTGTGCCTATTAAAAACAGAGGCAGAATTTTCCAAAATTGTAAATTATCTCTATGGAAGGATACTGACGATGTGCTAATGTATGGGACGGGAAACGTAAAAGTTCCTTTAAAAATGTATCACGTGCTTTTCTCCAACTCCAAGAAACAACATCCCCACGTGGTGGAGTGTTCACAACACTCTCTGCACGTGGTGGAGTGTTCACAACACTCTCTGCCGAAGCTGGGGGGGGGGGGGGGGGGCGGATTTAAAGTCAGTAGAGGCCCAAACCGGTTTGGCTCAGTGGATAGAGCTTCGGTCTGCAGACTGAAAGGTCCCAGGTTTGATTCCGGTCATGGGCAGGCACATTGGTTGCGGGGGACAATGGGGGGGAGGGGGGGGCTGGGAGGGGTGATGCAGGAGGCAGCTGGTCTCTCATCGATGTTTCTAACTCTCCCTTCCTCTCTGTGAAAAATCAATAAATATATTTTAAAATCAGTTGAGACCCCGAAATTCTCCGGCCTCCCCCCCATACCAACCATAACGAAGTCATCCTTCCGATAGGCCCGGAACACCTGGTCAAACCCGAACGCCTGGGCCTGGATCCTGCCCAGCATGGACCTGGAGCACAGGAGGGCACAGTCAGCTTTGGGGGGGCCGGCCCCCCGCCACCCCGAGAGCACAGCGGCCACCCCCCTCCCCCCCCCCCCATCCGCGATCCGGCCCCCGGGGTCCCACCCAGGCTGGGCCGCCCTGCCCGCCGCCCGGCCGCCAGCCCGGCTTCAGGGGCGTCTGTCTCCTCCAAGCCCCGGCCCCTCACCACTGGCGGAGCCGGCCGGTGCTCTCCTGCGAGCTCAGCGACGCGAAGGTTTTCTGAGGCAGAAACCTGAAGCCGTAGCCGCCCTGATCCCCCGGCTCCCCCGGCTCCCCCGCCGCCATCGTGGTCCCCGCAGTGGGCGCCGTTTCCATAGAGACGCGGAGGCCGACGCCGAGGGGCGTGACGTGGAGTGGGCGGGGCGTGGGAGGGGCCACGCGTCCTCCAGGTCAGGTCCTGGGAACTGCTCAGGGCGGGCTGGGCCCAAGCCCGCCCCAGCGCCCCAGCATCCACACTCCTCCACCCCAGCCCAGCGGCTGAGAGAGCTAGCGAAACTGCCGGTGCATTCTTGTGGAAATGAACTCTTGGTAACCATAACTGTGCGTGGGCTGGTTTCCTAGTCTCAGCGTTTTGTAATCTCGGATTTATAGTGATCTAGGTTTGGTGACTCAGACATTTCTGCAGAAAAATTATTCTGGACTCGTTAGGTTTACCAATGTTGGAAGATTACGTGACTACTTGGGAAACGATGGTGGTACCACCGGGCTCTTTTTTTTTTGGAAAGGGACATCTGAAGGCTAAAACAATTTTGACATGCACACCACAGTACAATAGGCTGTTTAATGGAAACACATTTCTTATTTTGTATTGAAAATTACCTTCTGTATCTATACTGCTTGTTTTGTTTTCTGTAATTGCAGTGGATCTGGCTTCGGAATGTGGGGATCCTCTCCTCCCTGCCCCCCTCCCAACACACCCAACACACACACACACACACACACACACACACACACACACACAGATTCCGAATCCAGATCCTTTGCTAATTCTCTATCCTTTCCCTCTAGTCTTCAAGAACTGATCTTGATCATCCCTATCCACAACAGCAAGGAGAGATGGAGAGATGAACACACACACTGAGAATATATATTTTATTCACGTTGATTAGTACTTCATTATATGGCTAAGTCACAGTTTACCCTTTCGGGTTGTTTACAGTTTGAGGGTATTCTGGAAGCACTCACAAACATCGGGACATGTCTTTTTTTCACATCTTCATCTGAGGATATGTTTTGAGAGAGGGAGGAAGGTAAGGAGAGAGAGAGAGAGAGAGAGAGAGAGAGAGAGAGAGAGAGAGAGAGAGAGAGAACAAGAGAGGAGAGAAACAGCGATGGGTTGCCTCTAGTACCCACCCCGACTGGGGATCAAACCCAAAACCTAGGTATATGCCCTGACTGGGAATAGAACCCACAACCTTTTGGTGTGTGTATGGGAAGACGCCCCAACCAAGCAGTGGGGCCAGAGCAGGGTGCCTGTCTTTTGATGGGCTTATACACTCATTCCCGTTGGAAATATACCCAAGAGTGGAAGTGCTTAGCTGTAGGGCATGCTGGTTTTGCTAGATACCGCCAGAAGTTTTCTAACGCAGATCAACTTACACACCAACTGGCAATGTGAGATTTCCAGTTGTTCTACATTTTTGCAAGCAGCCCATGCTGGTGAGGGTGTATTAACTTCTCATTGTGATTTTCAAGTTTGCGTTTCCTTGATAGTTAATTTGTAGACCATTTTTTCATATGCCTAGTGACCGTTTGGGTTATCTTCTTCAGTGAAGTGCTTATTCAGGTGTTTTGCCCTTGAAAGATTGTCAGTCTTCTCTTATTTATGGGAAGTTTATAATAGTCTGGATAAAAGTCCAGTGCCAGGTCCCCCCTAAACATTCATACACACTATAAAGGCAGTGTTTGTTAAAATACATTTAATTTTTAAAATGTAATAGACTCTACAGCCATCAGCTGTTAAAGGTATATACATTTTTTGGGGGGGAGGGCACCTTATATGTGTTGCAAATATTTTCCTTTTCATCTGTAGCTTGTTTGTAGCTTGGATGCTCAGAAATTCTTAATTTTAATGAAGCTCAATTAAGTTTATTTTAGGTGCCATGTTTGTTTGTTTTTTGTCTATATAGACTCATGGAAATAGTCTCACATTTATGTCCATGATTCAGCTCAAAATAATGTTTTAAGCTCATTCAATATTTTTCCACATGGTTTTCCATTTTTAACCTAGCTCTGTACATTAATAAACAGACTGAACATTTCTAACCCACTGAATTGAAATGGCCCTTTAAAAAAAAAATCCGGTGATTATTTCTATTTAATATTTTATAAAAGCACTTTCTATAGGACCTAGCTACATAGTAATTTTTTCTAGGTTTTCCCAACTTTATTGAGATATAATTAATATACTGCACATACTTAAAATGTACAATGTGATGAAGTTTGATATATGCGCTCTTTGTGTTGTATTTTAAATCCCAAAATAAAAATATAGGTATGGTTATTTTCATTTTGGGTTTAAGATACTAATTTAAGTTTAGGAACTTCTTTGCTTATTTTTTCCATTATTCAAAAGTAAATCATGTTATTGTGTTGATGAAATTGATCTTTTTTTCAAACCTTATAATCAGTGATTAGATTTTAAGTGCATAGTCTTAAAGTTCAGTGTTTAATTGGAAATTGGTAGTTTTCTAATTGTTAGTTGTCACTTAAATATGCATGATTGGTATATATTCTATCTATTCAACCTTTATTAATTCAGTGTTGATAATGTTGTTTTTTTTTAGTACCTCCCAATGATCTCTACATTTTAAAAAATCATAGGAACAACACATGTTTAATAGAGAAAAACAAGAACAAAGAAGCAAAAAGAATACAAATACCTAAGGCAAAGGAAACTAAAGAGAAAATAAACAATGGGACTACATAAAAAAAAAAAAGCTTCTGCACAGCAACAGAAATCAACAAAACAAAGAGTATCCACTGTACGGGGAAAACATATTTGGTAATGATATATATCCCAAGAAACCTGAAGCACCAATCAGAAAGGACATATGCACCCCTATGTTCGTAGCAGCACAATTTACAATAGCTGAGATCTGGAAACAGGCCAAATGCCCAACAGTGATTTGAAAAAGATTTACCAAACAGACTTAGAAGCTAAGAACAATATTAGGTTGATTCTGGTGGTTGTATGTTCCTGATAAATAATGATAGATTTTCCCCCCAATTATTAATAATTGCCCCTGAGATAAACCTAATTGCCTATGATACTGTCACTGCACAAAGCTGATAATGTTAGTTTTTGATTTTTACAGAAGAATGAAACAGTGACTGTGATCATAGCTATTTAAAACTTAAAAAATGTGGTTCATCAATAAGTTGTTTTATTTAGATCAGTGGCTACTTAGAAAGTCAGCTCATAATAAAAATATCACTTCATCTGTGGCCAAATGAAAACTAAGAGTGATGTACTTTTTCTAAAATTAAAACTTTATTAAAGCACTTTATTTTAAAATTATTCTCACCTTTTTGTAGTTAAAATAGCCTTTCTTTAGGAAATAATGATAATTAAATTAAAAAGGTTTTTTTGTGTGTGTGTGTGTCTGTTTTTAATATTGCAAAAAGTTTACAAACCTATGTGTTGCTAGAGTAGAACCTTGCTACTCAAAATGTGGTTGATGGACCAACGGCATTATCACTTGGGAATTTATAGAAATACAATGTCTCTGGTCTTATTCCAGACCTACTCAATCAGAATCTTCACGTTAACAAGATTCCTCAGGTGGTTCATTAAATGAGAAGTGGCGGTCTATACAATAGTCATCGATTGTACCTACTAATCCCACCCTCTTTTCCTCTTACTTTCAAGCTACACTATGCCTCCAGCCTATTGTTCAATTTAGAAACCTGGAACTTATCTTTGATCCCATCTTGTCCCACCCACTCCCTAGCCTCTCCTATATCAAATTAAATGTTATAATCTTCCTAATGTGTATGCAATCTGTCCACCTCTCTCCGGGTTCCACTGTTGCCACTTTTGTCTGAGCCACTGTCTTCTGGCTTGGATGACTGTAAGTAAGACTTCCTAACTGTCTCTCATTCTTTTCTCCTGACAGCCATTCTTCACACAGCAGCCAGATTGAGCTTTTAAAAAACGATAAATCAGATTCTGAAACTATACTGTTGAGAATTCTTTAATGGGTTTTCATTGCACCAAGGTAAAATTCAAACTCTTGCTACTCTACATTCTCCCTTTCCAGCCTCATTTCCTATCTCCTTCCCATGGTCCTTATTCAGGGATCACTGGTCTGGAGAGAGCCAAACTCAGAGCCTTGGTAGAAAGTCTCCCTGGAGCACCTTCCTCCCCTCTCCTTTTAGCCCAGCTGCTTTTTGTGCGACCTACAGGTTTCAGATCGGAGAGCTTTCTGACCACCCAGTCAATAACGGTTTTCCTCTCATAACGCATACTTGTCCCTCAGAGCACTTCATCTGTGGCCAAATGAAAACTAAATAATTACAGTGTGTAATTATTTAAATACTTATGTTTTTCTGTAGTTAATGTTTATCTCTTCTAGCCCATACACTTCAAGAGACTGGAGAAGGATAATTCTATTTAACATTGCATTCTTGGTGACTGGTACAAAGGAGGAAATTTAAAAAAAAAAGTGTTGAGTAAATAAATCAATGATTTTGATTTTACTGATCTATGTTATATATTCTGTGTGAAAAAGACAATTTGACGAGGTTACCTAGTTCTACTTTTGTTGTAAGCATTAAGTTTAGCCAGAGGCACACTTTCTGTCTGGATATATTTAATTTCAAACAAGTTGAGCTATGAAAGATTGAGAAGCCTACTTACCAATAACATTTTATAAATATAATCTGTAGGTAGTGTGGCACTGCTGCTAAAGTGTAGGTCTTAAGGTCAGTCAAGCCAACCTGCTCTTCGCTCTGCCACTTGCTAATTGTGTGAAGGTAACTTGGCAAGCTACCTTCTCTAGGCCTCAGTTTTCTCAACGGGGTTGTTGAAGAATTTATTGAGGAAATGTATGTATGTGCTTATCAGAGCTCCTGGTATGAGCCAACTAGAGAATATTATTATTTGCTTGTTGACTTTGACGACGTTCAGTAGAGCAGCAGCCTGTCCATCATCATCATGTCACATTTCTGCTGGCCGGTAACAGGCCTTGTGGTAAAGGAAAGGGTTACATCTGACTGCCTTTGGTTCCTGGAAAATGTCTGTCTCCTGAGGGGACGGTGTGGAGGGGGATGGGCAGGGTAGAGTTATGGCCCAGGAAGACATAAACAAGTAGGGCCTGGAACACGTCTCTGTTCTGTGGCAGAGCTCCTGTCTCTGACATTAACGGACAGCTTTTTATGGCTGCCAGGAGAAGCAGTCCCTTTGCCTTCCTAGTCTTGTTTGATTTCTACAAAAATGCTTCCTATTGCAAAATCCTGGTTACACTGGTTTAAATGAAGTGTATGAAATGGTATAAAGCAAGGGACCCCAGTTTCCTCTTCAGATCAGTCCGCCCCACCTTCAGCACTAAGAGGGAGGTAAGGCTGGTTGGGGAGAAGCTAGAGAGAAGCTGGGTTTGAGTCTTAGGGAAATTGGTGTGTAGCAATAAGGCTCTAAGCTCCAGTGGGGGAGGGTGGGCTCCTGATGGTTATTTATATGTTTTTCTTTATGGGTAAACCTATGCCTAAACCTATACTTAATCTAAGAATTGACTGTTTTGGATTGCTTCCAGGAAAGGACCTCTATGCTGTTTTGTATTAAAACAGAATTCTGGTCAAAGATTCTCCATATTGAGAGGATTATCTTGACACGCACACAAGCAGATAGGGCAGTGGTCCAGTGGAAAACAAAGGTAGATGGAACATAGGGCAGGGGCAGAGACACAGCAGTTGAGCCAGCCTACTCACAGGAACCAACCAAGCAGAAATCCTATATAATAAAAGCCTAATATACAAATCAACTGAACGGGGGAATGACTGGCAGAATGACCAGTCACTATGACATGAACTGACCATTAGGGGGCAGACACTCAATGTAGGAGCTGCCCTCCAGCCTGCAGGCCCCAGGCCAGCAAAGGGGGGTGTAAGGGAGGGCCCTCGATCGGCCTGCTGGTTGCCCCACAGATTGGCTCTGATTACCGACTAGGCCTATCGACCCTACTCATGCACAAATTTTGTGCACTGAGCCTCTAGTAATACAATATTTCTGGACTCAAAGTGGGAGGCATAGGAAACTAAGGTGTAGAAACACACAGAAACAGGGAAAGTTCAGGTCAGTTGCTGGGCAAAAAGACAATTGAGGAAATCAATCAGGTGACAACAGGGATAGATATAGAAGCAGACTTGTAGCAAATATATACCCCTGGACTATAAGGCTTTTTAGTGGGCGGCCGTTATTGAGTTTCCCTCCCCTTGTGGGGAGCCTGAATCTGCTTGTAATAAATTTCCCACACTTTTGCTTCAGTCTTCTGGTCCTCAGAGCTCATTCATCAGATCTGGTAAAACTCCTCAGCTCACCCTTCCAGTTATCAGTATTAACTGGGACAGGGACGCCCTTCACCCCACAGGCATGTCTTTATACCTTCGCTGTTTTTCCTCATCTTCTGAGATGCTCTGCCTCATTGTGTTTCTCGTTTGGAAGCAGGCTCAGTCTATGACTGTTGTTTGGTACCTCTTCCTAAATGTAATATCTAACTTCTCAGGTGGGCACAGCCCCTCTTTCCACAAGGGAGTCTTTCTTTTGTGTGTTGCAATGTCAGGGCGTGTTGGGACAAGGGGGAGGGGTCCTCCAGTCAGACAGGTCTCTTTACAGATCCCAGTGACACATTCTGGAGATTTAAAAAAATGTATATTTGTTGGGGAGGGATAGTCCATTGTTGATGTTTCATGAGATTGTTATGTTTGTAATAAATGGCTTCTCAGAAAGCACAGTCATTATGATAAACCAGCTCATCAGGTACTGTAGACATAGTACACTTCAATAATTATTAACACAGATGATAGGATGAGGGTTTTGAAAATGTGCAAATGTGTATACCAGTCTTTCTGGACTATAGGACCAAGTCATTTTCATGTCCATGTATTTTAAAAAGTATTTTCTTTAAAAAAAAATTTATTTTTAAAAATATGTTTTTATCTATTTCAGAGAGAGAAAGAGAGAGGGAGAAAGAAACATCAGTGATGAGAATCACCGATGTGTTGCCTCCTGAACACCTGCTGGGGACCGAGGCTGAAACCTAGGCATGTGCCCTGGCAGGGAATTGAACTGTAACCCTCTGGTTCATGGACCAAGGCTCAACCACTGAGCTACCCCAGCCAGGCATGTCCATATATTTTTTTTAATCTTCATAGTTCCCTATGAATGTTTTAAAATGACTTAGTTTGAATAAGATATGAATAAGAAAGCATTTGGAGCTGAACATATGGCATTTTGATTTTTCCCTGCTCCTCCCATCTCCCTTTACCAGGCACATAGAGTCACTCTATAGAGTCTCTGGTGTGTCCAGGTCCCAGTGCTTCAAATGAATAAGCAGACTTCCTCCCATTCAGACAGTCAAATGAGATGGTGGGGTGTGAGGATTAAGGAACATGTTTAGACCAGTCTCCTGCACATAGAAACAATCAAGTCGTAGCCATTGCTATTATTTACTGGATGCCCATTATCTACGAAGGGGTCTATATGCTTATTAGCTACAGAGCAATATTCTAAAAGTCTACAATATAGTGGGGGGGGGACAGGACATGTATACTTTAGTCAGAGTGATTATTTAAGAAGCAATATGAGTACAGCGTAGGGCAGTGGTCAGCAAACGGTGGCTCGAGAGCCACATGCGGCTCTTTGGCCCCTTGAGTGTGGCTCTTCCACAAAATACCACGACCTGGGCGAGTCTATTTTGATGAAGTAGCATTAGAAGAAGTTTAAGTTTAAAAAAATGTGGCTCTCAAAAGAAATTTCAATCGTTGTACTCTTGATATTTGGCTCTGTTGACTAATAAGTTTGCCAACCACTGGCATAAGGCATATAGTCAATAATATTGCAATAACTATGTATAGTGCAGGTGGGTACTGGAAATATGGGGGGAAGGCCGGACACTTTGTAAAGTATATGATTGTCTAACTACTATGCTGTACACCTGAAGCCAATACAAAATAATATTAAAAGTAAACTGTAACTGAAAAAAAAGCAATCTGATCAGATCCTATGATATGGACATCTTCAAATTCATAACAAGCCACTAGTAGTGATCTGCTTCTACCTACCTTTATAGCTCCATATTGTCTCATCTTGCACCCCTTTTTCTTTTGTTCTGTAAACACTAGCTATATTGGATTCTTTCATTTTCTAGGAAGAATATAAGCTAAATAGGAGGAGAGGGGGAAGAATTTTTCTTTCTTTCTTTTTTTTTTTCTCTCTTAGTGATGGAACTCTACCCAGACCTGAGAGAATGCCTGGCACAGCAGAAGAGATCAATATATTTACATTTGCTGCATAAATGTCATTGTTAGCATTTACAGCTTTCTTTTATTGAAATACAATCTACTTCTTATCCTGCCACTTCCTTTCACTGAGCTACTCTATTATTTTGCATTTGCTTCTTTAGAATAGTTCCTGATGCACTTGTTTTAACTAAATTCTGTTCTATATGCTCTTTTACTACTGTAAACTCTTTAACTTCCAATTATACAATATGAAGGGGATTATAGCTGTTTTATTCATTCTATATTCTCAGGTCCTAGTTGATTACCTGTATCACTGAAAAGTTCTCAATCTATTAAAATAAGAAATAGTTCTAATGGAAGGTAAATGACATAGTACCATAAGAGGAATATAGTTAGAGTGCTTGAAATTTAGAGGAGAAAAATATTATTTACAATGATAAGAATCAGGCAATATTTAATAGAGGCTATAGTATCTGAGCTAGGCTTAATAAATGGGTAGGATTCAGAGGTGGCGAGAAATGTTATCCTTGATAAAAATAGCCCAAGTCAATGGATAGAAATACATTTGCTATGTGTGCCATCTGGAGCCCCTTGCAGAAATGAGGCATTCATTTCCCTAACTGATGGAACTGTGGTCTGTAGATGGTTTACATCTCTGAGTATCTCTCCAGGAAATGCTCATAACCAAAGAGAGCTCTTTATCCAAGTTTACACAATTGTCAGGGCAACGACAATCCAATGATCGGACACTGCTGCCCCTGACCTCAATATGGGACATCTCATCCAAGCTTTAGTTCCTTCTAATTGACTGGACTCTGTGTAACTGCCTCTTAATTCCCACACCTCTGCTTAGTCTTACTTCCTTTACTCCTGTATAGGGTACATGCCTCAATATAATAAATCTCTTATACACAGATGTCTGCCTCAAAGTCTGTTTCCTATGGAACTTGGTTTATGATAAGCAGACATGGTGAGACTTGCATAGAAGGATTAATTGGTCTAGAAAATGGATTTTTAAAAATATATTTTATTTATTTTATTTTTTTATTTTTTTATTTTTTTAGAGAGGAAGGGAGAGGGATAGAGAGTCAGAAACATCGATGAGAGAGAAACTTCAATCAGCTGCCTCCTGCACACTCCCTACGGCACATGTGTCAAACACAAGGCCCGCGGGCCAAATCCGTCCCGCCAGGCCTTGCAATGTGGCCCGCATCGCGCTGTCATCACTGCACTCCGCTGCGTTTCCATCATAATGACAGTTTATGACTGTTCAGTAAACCATTCGGCCCTCGATTTAGGCTGGATTTTAGATTTTGGCCCCTTCTCTGATTGAGTTCGACACCCCTACTACGGGGTATGAGCCAGCAATCAAGATACATGTCTTTGACCACAATAGAACCTGGGACCCTTCAGTTCACAGGCTGATGCTCTATCCACTGAGCCAAACTGGTTAGGGCTGATTTTTTTTTCTTATAAAGCATTTGAATCGCCAATAAAAATATCTGAAAGCACCAACATGTAAATGAGGTGAAAGGGGAGTGTCTGTGCTTGAAGTGGGAGTGAGTGCTTATCTGTTTGGCTCCCGTATGCTATGCCAAAATGGTTTTCAGAGGGCTTCACACACTCCCTTCTGAGTACAGTTCAAAAACCAGTAGGAAAATCAGAATCCATGAAATAGGGCAGGAAAGAAATAGGGTCAGGCCATTGAGTGCACTGGATGCCAGGACGGGAAATCTGGACATATTTTGGAGTTAAGGTTAGGAGAGTAGGGGCAGTCCTGACAGTATTTAATTAAAGGCCTAACATCATCAGGGCTGCATTGAGGTAACTGACTAAACACCAAGAAAAAAAAAAATCAAATATACCTTACACTATATAACAATTTCCAGGTGGATTAAAGACACACACACACACACACACAATAAAATCCTAAACTTATTATAAAAATATGTAAATATTTATAGATATTTGGGGTTGTCCCTCAAAGCATGACACCACAGGAGTTATCTGGGGATATTCTTTTTAGACATAGCATTCAAGAGAGAAAATAATTGACAGATTTAGATGAAAATAGAAACATCTGCACATGTAAAACACCATAACCAAAAAAGAAAGCCAAAGGACAATTAGAGAATGTGTTTTGAAATGAATAAAATAGATTAAGGATTGCTATTCTGAATACAGGAAAGGCTCAAAAAATCAATTTAAAAATAGAAAGTTGGGTAAAGTACATGACCATCCAATTCACAAGAGAAAAAACATTAAAAAACCAATCAAATGGAAACCCCCCTCCCTACCCCACCAGTATTTCTAATTATCAAAGAAATAAGTGCAAATTAAAATAATGATGTCCTTTTTCTTCACTTAGCAACTTGGCAAAGTATGGCAGATACTGTTGGTTGCCTACCCAGGCTTCTTCCTTAGTAAGAGAATTACACATTTTCACATTAGATAGAGGTCGATATTCTCAATGCAGGGGTACATATGAAATTCATGTAGGCTGTTGAAACAGAAGGCAAGTCAGCTGGAAGCCTCTTAGGGAAGACTTTTCTCCCTGGACTGTCGTATGAGATTTCTCTAGTACAGGGGTCTGCAACCTTTAAGACATAAAGAGCCACTTGGACCCATTTCCGAAGGAAAAAAAAACCTGGGAGCCGCAAAACCATTGCGACATTTAAAACAAATATAACACTGCATATATTGTTTCTTACCTTAATGCTATATACCGGATCGTGCAGTTAGCTGTCAATCTGAAGAAAAAAAGGACTTTTTCACTTAACAATGTAAAATATGTTTTTGCAAATTAATAGCTAATTAAAATATTTAATTTACCTGGTTAATGGGATTTTTGCTCCTGAACCTCAGTGCGCAGTGTCAGCACATCAGGGTGTAGGACGTTACCTTCGTTTTCACACGGGCTTGCCAGTTGTCGGAGCCGCGGTGAAGCTTCAAGAGAGCCGCATGCGGCTCTGGAGCCGCAGGTTGCCGCCACCTGCTCTAGTATGTTCACTTTTCCACTTTCAATAAGAACTATACCATACCTTCTCCTATAATCTGCAAATTATACATTCCCATTCCCATTCCCATCTTAGCTGGTGACCTGGCCTCATATTTGAATGTGAAAAATAGAAGCAATTAGAGCCAATCCCCTCATTTTCACAACTTCGCCAAACACCAAACCCTTCACCTAGATTCCCCCTCCTCTACTCCTTCAAGAACTTACCTTCTGCATTTTTTTTTCCTTTCACCTCCTATAGATCTTTCTACTTGATTCTCTACTTAATTTTCTTTACTTGATCATTCACACAAACACATCCACTGTTACCTCCCATCCTAAAAACCAACCAAACAAAAACAAATCCATAAAAACTTCTTTGCTCCACATATCACCTTGTTTATTAGCCCATTTATTATTCCCCTTCACAGCAAAACATCTTAAAGACTTGTTTAGTCACCATCTGATTTAACATCTCCTCCTTCTGCTCCAGTAAAACTTCTATCTGCATCAATCCATGAAGACTGCTCTTGTCAAGGTCATAAGTAAGCTCCAGTGTTTCTAAATCTTATTGTTTCTTCTTTATTTTCCTTTTACTTGACCTTTTAGGAGTTTCATACGGGTGCCTCTCCCTCTCCTTATAAGGATACCAGTTCTTCTGGATTAGAGCCCCACCTTTATGACCTCATTTATCCTTAATTACTTCCTTAAGGACTCTATCTCCATATACAATCACATGGGGGGGGGTGGATAGGACTTCAACCAACAAATTTTGGAGGGGAGGACACACAATTTCATACACACACAACAAGTTATCTTAGTTTTAAATACCATCTACTTGCCATGTTTTTTTTTTTTTTTTTTTTTAATCCCTGGCTCTAACCTCTTCCTGGAATTCCAGACTTGTATCTCCAAATGCCTCCTTAACATCTGGCACTCCATTTAACATGGCCCAAAGAGGCAGCCTCCCATTCCTGCTTCTTCCACCACTTTCTAGTCTTTCCCAGCCTAGTAAACAGCCTTTCCATCTTTGCAGTTTAAGTCTCAAATATGAGAATTACCCAAGATTTTGCATCTTTCCCTTAACTTCCACAGATAATCTACATGCTATCAACTCTACTTCTAAAACCTATTTCAAACCCATCCATTTTTCTTAGTCTCGCCCACTCCCACTCCATTTTTTCACTTGGACTACAGGTAGTCCCCTAGTTGATCTTTCTAATTCTACTTTCATTTCCTTATAATCCACTATAGGCCCAATACATGACAATTTGTACACTGGGGTGGGTGGGGGGGGTGGGTAGTGTCTCTCAGCACAGTCTGCACGCTCTCATAACCTGCAACCCCTCCAGTAGGGTCCAGTCCCATTGCAGCATGGCTCCGGTTCTGGCCGGGACCCAGGACTGATCAATTGGACTATATTAAAATTAAAAAAAAAAATTCTTCAAAAGACAATCACACACAGCCTGGCTGGCATGGCTCAGTAATGCCCAGGTTGCGGGCTCCATCCCCAGTAGGAACAACAATAAAGACAGCAACAACCAGAGATTAGGTCTCCCTCATTGATGTTTCTTTTTCTCTCCCACTCTCTCTTCTTCTCTGAAATCAATACTAAAAAATATATGTATATGTAAAAGAGACATCACACAAAGAGTTGTATTTGAATGTTCACAGCAATTTATTCATAATAACTCCAAACTGAAAACAACACAAATGTTTATCCATCAGTAGATAAGTAAATAGTATCCAAAAGAATACTACTCAGTAATAAGAGGACAAACTACAGAAACATGCAACATGAACAAATCTCCATGCTAGGTGAAAGAAGCCAGACACAGAAACTGCATATTGAATGTAAGTCTGGCTTCATGGTTGTGCAATCTGTGCAGTCACACAGGGACTTGTGGTTGGTTTGTGCTCTGTGTTTTGCTGCTGTGAAATTCTTAATCACTTTTTAAGAAGGAGCTCTACATTTTTTTGTTTTCCTCTGCAAATTATGTAGCTGTCTTGACTGGATGATTCCACTGAAAAGACGTTCTAGAGAAGTTAAAATTCTTGTGGCAGCTCCGTAGTTGTTAGGGGAGAGGAGATTGAATACCATGAGGCAGGAAGAAACTTTCATTACTTATTTAGTTTTTAAGCCTCACCTAAGGATATGCTGTTGTTTTTTTAAGAGAGAAAGAGAGAGAGAGAAAGAGAGAGAGAGAGAGAGAGAGAGAGAGAGAGAGAGAGAGAGAGAGAGAAAGAAAGAGATAGAGAGAAACATTAATCGGTTACCTCCCATATGTGCCCCAACCAGGAATCAAACCCACAACGTAAGTATGTGCCCTGTCTGGGAATCGAACCCAAGACCCTTTGGTGCACAGAACAATGCTCCAACCAACGGAGTCTCCTGGCCAGGGCAGAAGGAAACTTTTTAAAGTGCTTAAAATGTTTTACATCATAGATCATGGCATTGATTACACAACCATATACACTATTGCAATTAATGAGATTATAGACTTAAAATTGGGGAAATTTTATTGTATATAAATTATACCTTTGTAAAACTGATACACACTCATATGCTTTTATAGGCAATAATCTCCAGTGGCTTCCCTTCACATGTGGGACAGAACTCCACACACTTCCCTTCTCTAGTGGGGGACCCAGGCCTTACTAATCTCTGCAACCTCATCTCCCTTCCCCACTGCATCTTCTCACTCTTTTTTACATGGACCGAGTTTGTTTCTGCCTTAGGCCCTTGCCCTAGCTTTCTATTTTCCTGGAATTCTCTCACCCTAATCTTTCCATGGATGGCTCTTGTCATAGGATCTCAATAAGACCTCCTCAGTGACGCCTTCTCTGACAATCAATTGAAAGTAGTCTCAGATACAATCACATCCCTTGTTTCAGTCCTTTACGTAGCACCTGTCAGCCCTGGCATTTTCCTTTTCTCTTTATTATATACTTATTTTCTTTCCCACCAGACTGAGATCTCTGTGAGACTGGGAGCTTAATCTGTCATATCCTTAGGGCCTAAGGCAACACTTGACACAGAGTGTGTGCTCAGTAAATATTTGTTGAATGAATAAAACATTTGCGAAAGCACTGTTTAATGATATAGAAAGAGCTTCTGGATATTGTTAGGTAAAAAAGAGCAGCTAAGCAAAAGATATGTGATGATGAACCCATTATTTGTAAAAGCACATGATACATAAGAAAAAAAAGATTAGAATATACTGCAATTCTGGTCCAGCTGTTCCTCAAACCCAATTTGGACTGGGAGAGGTCGTCTTTGTTGGTGGACACTTTCTGTTAAGGGCCATGGGATTAGATTATGAGGATTGATAGGTTTCCTCATATGGTGCCCTCTAGCTCTTTAGTTTTTCCTGCCTGGAAACCAACACTGCGTTTTGTTTACACTTGGTTGCTGCCAATAACATTGTCTTATAAACTCTCCTACAACCCCCCTCTCCATCAGCTGCCCAACCCACATGGGCCTTGAATCCTGAGCAATGGCCACTAACCAAAGGTTATTTTCTGACTCTGGCTGGGAATGACAGTGATCCCCGAAATTGGGGTCATTCAAAACAGAGCTGGTGCTCAGGCTGTGACTTGTACAGTCCCCATTAAAGTTCAAAGCAAAGTATATCCTTACTTATCTAGTTGCAAACTTGTTTCAAAGGCATACCTTTTAGGACTTCATCCAAGTTATTGATGAAAAATGTTGATGGGACCAGACACAAAGTCGTCTGACACTGAAGACCTTCCATTAGATGGGCAGCTTTACTGTTGCAAGTGACTGTACTATCTTACCACTCACATTTATCTACCTTGTCTACTAGAACACCAGGAGGTGCTTTAAGAGCCAAAGGGTCTTTGGCAATCTCTGTCTACTTCAGTCTTCTTCAGTCTGTTTCCCTTGATACCCTGAATTTTTGGTATTTTAGGCTGTATTTTGCAGAATGGTGGAAGGAGAATATGGCCTTTGCTTTCCCAATTCAGTAAAAACAGCCCTATTCTCATCTGTTTTAGAAATCAAAGTACTGGGTAACATTTTACTTGCAAAGGGGATTCTTTGGCTTTAAAATGTTTTAAATTTTTTTTTTTTTCAAGTAATGACCATTACTAAATATAAAGATAAAATACTCTTCTTTTGCTACCAATTTCTTTGTGTCTCTGAACTGGTTCACTAGTCATTAAAGTTCGGTTAAGTGTGTATGGTCTGTTGTTTAGACATGCTTTTTTGGCTTTTACAGACTAGCTTGTGAAACTAATTTACAGTTACAATGTGGTTCCAAAGGAAAATTCATTCTGAATTTCAAGAGGTAGTATAGCATAGGTCCTGGGGTCAGATCGCCTGAATTAGAATTCTAGCTTGTCAAACTTTCCGTGTGGCTCTGGGCAAGTTTCTTAATTTCTCTCTGTTTCACAGTTTCCATCTGTTAAAAGAGGGAAGACTGTCCCACCTACATTGTAAGGCTCTGAGAGCATCACAAATGAGGTTATCATGTACTGTGCCTATAAACACTTGGTATGTGTTCAGTAAATTGTCATTGAAGTATCGCTGTTAATATTAATTGGCATCAATTATAAATGTCAATAGGTTATCATTACTGTAACTTGTTCAAATCTGCCCAGGACTGCACACCACTGTTTACTTCTGAAAAAATGATCCTGAGTATCTTAATTTATGATGGCTTAATAGAAAGTTGGTTCTCAATAAAAGCTGACTGAAATGCAGGTGGATCTTTCTTGCCTTTTTGTGTACGGGGCACTTGAATCTGTTGTCAGGTTATATGTCTTGAAACAACTGTCGCTTAAGTTCTTTTTATTTGATTGCTTTCATCTTTAAAAAAAAGGCATATCAAAATATGTCATTAATAGGAAGTTTGAATTTTGCTTTGAAATTAAATGTATTCTGGAAGTTGTAGAATATAAAAAAGGTCATTCTTTTTTTGTAAAACAGTAAGAATAGAAACATTAAAAATTATATTAACCAAAGTTTGGACATAATATACAAATTTTAATATTGCTAGCACATTTCTGCTTTATTAACAATAAAAATAGTCTCAAGAGATAAATGTACTAGCATTAGCTAGGCTTAGAGGCTTACAAAGTCTTGACTTCTGAACACCTGAAACGCAATGTTTCAGTACCCTGTGCTTTAAAAGAATTTTTAAAAATTTTCTTAAATTAAAAAATAAGTATTTGTGTTTATTTGATGTTTATTTAGGTACCCAAGCCAAAAGATGCGGTTACATGCACTATTTAAGAATTGATTTGACTGAGAAAATGTGTCAATGAAAGCTCCTTGTCGGAAGATCACTCTATGCTTCAAGGAGATTACCCTTTGTTTATATCTGGCTAATAAATATGACTTAAATTACTAGAAAGCTAACCTTGCCAATTAAATTAAGATACTTTCTAGCTCGTCATGAAAATAAACTGGAAATTGAGGAGTCGGTTTTATGGAAGAGGCTGATTTCATTCTCTTCCGTTTAAAATGATGGTTTTGGCTCTTGATTCATTTGGGTTTACGGTCCTCTTGGCTTCCTCGCCCAGCACACCTTCCCATTCTTTTCTTGTAATGCTCTGATAGCATCTCTGAGTCTTTGATGATATTTCTGCCTTCCCAATCCATTTGGCAAAAAGCCACTTGAAAACCTTACTCTCTCCAGGTAATACACACATTTGGAAAGAAACCTAAATAAATACAATGAAGTATTTTTTCATTGGGGTAGATCAGCTAGATTATCTTAGAAATGTGGTATCTGCTTGCTTAAGCCTGTGGCTTTAATCATTCATTTTAAAAAAAAAAATCCCACTATTATTATTTTTTTCTCAAGCCAAGGAGAAAGCAACCTTACTTTCTTTCTTGATGAAATAGATTCTGTGATAAGTTTTTATTCTAATCCCTAGCCCATAAAAAAAAAAAAAAAAAAAAAAAAAGCTATTGAGCTATTTGAACATTTTTTTTTTTTAGTGGTAATTGGTATGTATATAATATATTTTGTATACAGCAATGACAAATTAAAAGGAATGTGACTGCTGGTTTGACTTAGTGGATAGAGCATCGGCCTGTGGACTGAAGGGTCCTGGGTTCGATTCTGGTCATGGGCATATGCCTGGGTTGTAGGCTCGATTCCCAGTAGGGCATACAGGAGGCAGCCAGTCAATGATTCTCTCTCATCATTGATGTTTCTATCTCTCTCACCCTCTTCTTCCCTCTCCCTTCTATTCTGAAATCATTAAAAATATATTAAAAATACACACCAAAAACAAATCAACATCCAGAAATTCATGGCATTAAAAAAAGGGAATATGACCCTTATACTTATTGTGTGCAAATCTAAGACATAAACTTCAATATGTTACCCCTTGAGTGAAGATCTATAATTTATCACTCATTTATTTAACCATAAAATACATTTGCTTGAATTGATTTGTTTTTTGCTTTTTCTCTTTTTTCTTCCTCTTTTAACCTTACTATTTTCTTCTACTCTACATTTCTCATTGCTTTTAACATTTTTTTTCTTTATTTTTTCCTCTCATTGCTTTTTTTGGTATTTTTAATTTTTTGTGGTTTTATTTTTTTTTTTTACCACAGCTTTATTAAGATATAATTCACATACCATACTATTTACCCTTATAAAGTATACAATTCAGTGATTTTTTAAAACATTAATAGCGTTGTGTAGTCATCACCACTATCTAATTTTAGACTGTTTTTATAACCCCATTAAAAAAACGCCATACCCATAAGTAGTCACTCTGTGTTTCTCCTTTTACCAGCTTCGGGCAACCGCTAAGCTATTTTCTGCTTCTGTGGATTTGCCTATTCTGGACATTTTATATTAATGGAATCATGTAACATATGGCCTTTTGACTGGCTTATTTCATTTAGCATAATGTTTTCAAGAGTCACCTATTTTGCAGCATGTATCAGAACTTCATTCTTTTTTTTTATTGCTGGGTAATATTTCATTATGTGGTATACCATGATTTATTTTCCATTCATTAGCTGACAAACATTTGGTTCCATAAACTCTTTTTAGTTATTATAAATAATGCTGATTGTGTACAAGTTTTTGCATGGATATATTCAATTCTGTTGGTCCTATATCTATCTAATGGTCTCATATTTTTTCTTTTACTTTCACTTAATTCTGAAATGAAATATTTTTATATTCTTATTCATATTTTTAGGTTTTGTGTTTTTTTTTTTAAACGAATTACCTATGTTTGCAATATGGTGTTTGCCTTTTATTGGTTTCTAAGAACTTTTTATATATTTTCCAGATGATTGTCAAATTGTTGCAACCTCATTGATTTTTAAATAATTATTTTAAATTTCAACTTTACCACAGTTAGTCAGAACTTAAAAATTTACATGTTATCATGAAACAGTTAGCAGGGTCCATCTTCATTTCTTCTCCCCAGATTAACAACTTTTAATTCCTTTTAGCTTTTTCTTTTAGTATTTACCTCCATATTTCTAAACAACATGCGTATGCTGAGATTCTTGATATTTCAGTTTAACATATGATGTATTAACCCTGTAGTATATTATCACTATATTATTATATTTTTTGTTGTGCTAATATTTAATAATTATTTACATAGTCCATGTAAGCATATTTTTTTACTGTTGTCACCTAGTATTCTATGAATATATTTTCTTTGCTCAAATTTTTGTGTTAATATTAAAAATTATGATTTTTCAGTTTAGTTTTAATATGATTTATTGCTAATTTTTACTCTGCCATGGTGCAGAGTAAGTAATGACATTCAAACATGCTAGGTGTCCTATCATTTTTATCTTCCTGTAGCTATCCATTCTGTACATGTCTGGGCTGGTTGCTTTCTAGACTTAGTGCTTAGAATGTTCCTTTACCATCATACTGGGCTTTTTAAAAATTATTTTTATTTTATTTTTATTTTTTTCTTTTACTTTTTTTATTAAATTATTATCTGTGTACATATTTTAACATTGCCCCTCCCCACCCTCCCATATATGTCCTCCCTCCCCAGAGTTTTGTGTCCATTGGTGGTACTTATATGCTTTTTTTCCCATGTTGGTGCTGGGTCCTCTAAGAACCAGATACCAAGATGAGGCTAAACGAAGAAAGGTGTTATTCCCTAATCCACATGTGTCAAACACAAGGCCCGCGGGCCAAATCCGTCCCGCCAGGCCTTGCAATGTGGCCCGCACCGCGCTGTCATCACTGCACTCCGCTGCGTTTCCATCACAATGACAGTTTATGACTGTTCAGTAAACCATTCGGCCCGCGATTTAGGCTGGATTTTAGATTTTGGCCCCTTCTCTGATTGAGTTCGACACCCCTACGCCTAATCCATTCACATATTGCCTGCGAGCAAAAATGGAGCGGGATCTAGGAGAAGCTGAGGGATCCATGAGACCACAAGGCAAGTCTGACCCCCAGGGTAGGATGGTTGAATGGAAGTGTATTAGGCTACTGTGTAGTCTGATGAAAATTACGGTAAGCAAGTCTTCAAGTGGCCCACCAGAGGAATTCTGGTTCTCCAAGGAATAAACCTGTCTTAGTAACATCATTCCCTGGGACCAATGCATGGCCACCACAGAGACCTGGTTTCTTAGATTTTATATCATTGTTGTCTCAGTTATTCCCTTGTTTTGGTAGATCACATCCTCAGATCACTGTGCATTAAGAGCCTGTGTCCAATATCCCTTAAATATTTGGTTATTCCTGTTTCCTCAGCGTATATTCACTGAAATGGCCATAGTTTCCTTTAGGTAAGAACTAAAAAAAAAAATCTTTATAATATACATTTGTTGAAGGTATTGCAGGGTCCTTCTTACTGGGACCTGGTCATCTCTTCATATAATGGGTTCCAGATCTAAAACTTGGCATTGTGACTTTTTATTGGGACCACAGTCATTGGCTTCCTGCTCCTCCTTTCTTGCCGTTTTCGGATTACAGATGTCACGTAGTACCCTCCAAAGGAGACTGGCTGTGTTGCTCTTAGAAACCTCCAATTCTATTAGTCATCCCAATCAAGTTCTTCTGGCTGCCTCTTTAACCTTGCTGGAAGTGGTGGTAACTGTGGCTCCCTGGCTTCCGGCAGTTCAGTGCTGCTACCAGGTCTCTCTTAACGTGGGGGCTGGTCATGTCCATCACTGTTAATGAGACCTGCTCTGTGACCGTCTCATACCTTCAGCCGTGGTCTAGAGAGGAGAACCAACAGAAGTTCTTAGTGAGACCACCCCTCACTTACCCCATACTTGAGGGCCCTACTGAGGCTTCTCTACCACAAGATAGTTACCCCCACTTTCTCTCCTGGTGGACAGGAACATAACGATGGTGAAATGCAATACAGCCAGGGAAGTGCTGGGCCAGGAGGATCTGGAAGAAGGATCTGTATGATGGGAGAGGCAGGTTGAGAACTTCAGTGGTGGCCCTCTGCAGGCTCCGGCTGATGGTAGGAGGGTGGGCACAGAGCTTGGGATCTCTTGGACCCAAATCGTGCAGAGGTTTCCATGCCATGTTTCAGTGCTCTTATTTTCATCGAACAGGGCATTGAATTGCCTCGGCTGCTCCACATTCTAACTCTCAAGTCCCAGGATGGCTCCTCAGCTATGTTCTCTTCCACTGTGGGGATACTGCTTTGTAGGCTACCCCACCACAAGCATAGACTGGCTCTCACTCTTAGCCTCCAGTTGCTTGTTAACTGCCCTCAGTTTGTCATTATCCCTCCGAAGGGCTTCATCTCGCTTAGTAATAACCAGTCGCTGTCCTTGCAGGCACTGTCACTCCTGTGTCTTTTAAAAGCCTGAATTATTGCATTGGTCAGCCTTCTCCACTGGAATGCTTCCCCAGGTCATTACCTGTGAAATATTCAGCAGTTGAGCCACTCAGTTGTGCCAGAGATAATCGGTGGCCAACAATCCACTCAGTTGGGGTTCTCCTTGCCAGCTGGGGAGTGATCCAATCTCTGCCCTACAGGCTGCTTTCTTGGGGCATTCCCAGCACCAATGATGTCAGTTCACTTTCTGAGAAGCAGATACTTCGATGGAATTAGAGTTGTGTGACATTTACTGGTGGGAAACACCTGCGAAGGAGCAGGGATTCTCTAGCTCCGTGGATGGCAAACTCATTAGTCAGCAGAGCCAAGTATCAACAGGACAACGATTGAAATTTCTTTTGAGAGCCAAATGTTTTCAACTTAAACTATATAGGTAGGCACATTGTTATTAAGTTAATTAGGGTACTCCTAAACTGGCCTTTGCTAAAAACATCCTCCATCTGATCGAGGCTCTCGAGCCCCCGTTTGCTGACCACTGCTCTAGGAAAACCTTGATATTATAATGTGGGTCTGACACCTGAGAAAGGAGAAAGTGAAGGAGGAAGCAGCTCGGAGAAAATGTCTTGCTTAGTTAAGCCAATGAGGCACCTGTGAGAAAAGACTGCTTCCCAGAAGAGTAGCCCCTTGGGTGAGAATGGTCTATTTCTAGTACATTCACTACAGTCATGAGTCACTTAATGACAGAGATATGCTTCTGAGAAATCTATCACTAGGGGATTTCAATTTCATGATTGTGTGACCATCATAGAGTGCGCTCACACAAAGCTAGATGGTATAGCCTACCACACATCTCGGCTAGACACATGATATCTCCAAAAATGTATACACGCTTTGAATGATTATAAAGTTGGTGTTTATTAACATGTTTTTTAATGTTTATCATTGATACTTAAAATTTCTGCCATTGATGTAAAGAGTATCTTTTCTTGAAAAGAATTACTTTCCTGCTGAGGTACAGTCATGCTGAATTTTCAGAATTGTGCTAGCTTGAGGCAAATGGGCCTGGCCGGTGGACCCCATTGGAACCAGGCATTGGAGAAGGACCCAGGGAGAGATTTTGGCCTGAGGGCAATGCCTGGAGAGTGACTCAGTTGAGAACTGTCAGCTGCCCACCTTCCCTCAGCCTGCAGCCTCTTCAGTCCTGAAGGGGGAGTCTTGGCAATGTATCACAACCACCACCAAACGCCCTTTACCGGGTTAAAGACATTAAAGATGTTCTCTTTTATTCTTCGTTTTGTTAAACGCTCCTGTTTTGGTAAAAGAAAGGGAGTTGCCCAGCTGTATTATGTGGGAAATCGGATCTGGTGTCTGCGCCTGCTTCTTAAACAAACTTTCAACGAATCCTGTTTCAGTGTCACCTTTACCCCAGTTTCCTTCAAACCTGGGCTTTCCAGTGGCTTGGCAGGACAGACCTGCTTGCTTTTAGGCTTCCCCCACTGTCAGCAAAGTTTTAGCTTTCTTTGGTCATCCAAGTCACTTCCCACTCGACCGCCCTCTTTCTAAACTTCGAGATTTGGTGCTGTCTTCTCTCCTGGTATTTTTTCCTTTGTATCTCTCCTCTTTATTGTTCAGCTGCTTAAGTTGGGTTCAAGAAGGGGCAGGGGTAAAAGTGTGTGTTCTCCTTGTTTGGAAGCACTCTCAGTATTCTGATTTGATGATTTATGAAGCAAACGTAAAGCAGGTGGAGTTTGACAAATGCTGTTTCTGATGCCTGAAATTACCCTTCCTTCCTTATCCATCTTTGCTGTCACACCCACCTTTCAGGGCCCTGTTTAGTAGTGACATTCTCCAGAAGCGTGCCTTCACAGCCCAGATCTGGTTTAGATGTGTGATTGCATTAAGAACTTTGCTACGTGTAACATTTATCACTCTCTGCTGTAATTGCTTGTTTATCAGCCTTCAAGAACGCGTAGGCTATACATTTATTGACAGGGGCTTGGGTTTGTTTTCTATTGGAGATGATTAAGAGGCACTCAATAATAAACACACAAATAAATAAGTCACAGAACTTTGAATAGATTTTTAAAAATGCAGTAACTTGTAAAGCTCTCATTTTTCTGTAGATAATTTTTTTTTCTTGCCATTCTTTGCTCGACTGTAGAAAGCAAAAAAGCAAATTACTAGTTTTATTTCCATGGACATTAGAATTACAGTTGTTAATGCCTCTAACCAAAGCCATTTAAAAAGTACTTAGATTTCATCACTAATATGAGGAGTGTGGAGTAGAATAAGTAGATGATGCGTAAAGTTCTTTCTTACTTTAAAATTCTTTGAATGCTTACTACTTAAACGTCTAATATCTAGGCATTATAAAAACTCTATAGAAGAAAGGCATTATGACAATTACTACATAAGAAATAAACTATGAGGATAAAATATTAAAAATGGAGAGATTTAGCCCTAGCTAAATCTCAGTGGATTGAGCGTTAGCCTGTGGAATAAAGGGTCCTGGGTTCAATTCTGATCAAGGGCACATGCCCAGGTTGTGGGCTCAATCCTCAGTGGGGAGTGTGCAGGAGGCAACTGATCAATGATTCTCTCTCATTGATGTTTCTCTCTCTCCCTCTCTCTTCCTCTCTGAAATCAATAAAAATAAATTTAAAAAATGGAGATATTTAAAAAATGTTTTGAAAAAAATATTTAGGTGTCTCAAACATTTTTGGGTTATAATCCAAATTTTAGGAAACATAAGCATTAACAATCATAAGGCAATCCTTTAATATTGTATTTTTGCTTATCTAGTTTATCGTTTTATTGTGCAATATTCTAACAGTGCTTTATTTTTTAATTTATTGACTGAAGAGGAAGAGAGAGAGAAAGAAACAATGACTTAAGGTTCTACCTATTTATGAATTCATTGGTTGCTTCTTATATGTGCTCTGGACCAGAGATCAAACCAGCAACCTTGACGTATCAGGACAATGCTCTCATCAACTTAGCCACCCGGCCAGGGCCTCTAATTGCATTTTATTATACTTTGTTTTCCAAGCACCAACCCCTGGAACAAAAGTCAGGCTGAGGTAACCATTCCAAAGGAAGTTCTTGGGGAGTTTTCACTGATATTTGCAAATAGGAGGAAGTAAAGCAAGTTTATGCTTAGTTACTCATCTTCTAATTCTGAAGGTGCAGAAGCCCCTTTTAGGAATGTTTTATTTAAAGAATGTCCTGGGAAATGCTTTTGTGACAAGCAAACTCAACCTCCATTATGGAAACCTGTCACAGGAAATCTCAATGCCTGACTTTGAGGAGCATTCTTTCTCCTTTCATGCGTCTACTTTTATCAAACAGTGCTCTTAGTTTTTTGGACTTATCTGATAAAAAAAAAATACATGAAGTAGTATGAAAAGTATAAAAACTTAATAGGCAATAAAACTCCTGCATTAATTTCCTGTTTTCTGTCTGTTTCCTCTCAGAGTTAAGACACTAAAAGTGAAGCCCCATAGTCCTCTTCTTCCACTTAGCAATGAATTATTACTGTTTTTCTATTTCATTAAGAATTCTGTAAAAAAATGATTTTAATGGTTATCATATAAATGTACCCAATGTAACACA
Organism: Pipistrellus kuhlii; assembly: GCF_014108245.1. Taxonomy (NCBI): domain Eukaryota; kingdom Metazoa; phylum Chordata; class Mammalia; order Chiroptera; family Vespertilionidae; genus Pipistrellus; species Pipistrellus kuhlii. The sequence goes on along the minus strand of NW_023425595.1, from coordinate 54,523,741 downwards.
TTTCTTATTGTCTCGTAGAGTGCTTTATTAAATGTCCCTATTATAAAAATAAGTTTTAGTACATTATTTGCTTTGTTACTCTCGAAGATATTCAGTCTTTAATGCTGAAGAATAAAAGCAGAGTTTTATAGTAGAGACTTGTTTGAGATTATACATGTGAAATGTGTAAAAATGAGAAAAGGATATATTTACTCTTTTTAATTATTTGTATTAGTGTATGAGAAATTTTATTTACATCACTGTTTTATTAAACTTAACCAACTCACTGTTTGAGGAAAAAGTTAGGTCATATCTACTTCCAGAATAAATTATATAATGAACAATACATAGTCTATGTATTATATACATAAACATATACTCATATATAAATACAAAACAATATTTTAAAATAAAACAAGTGTTGTCAGAGACCACCGGTTTTCAAGTAGGGTGGCAAGCTATTAGTGAGTAAAGCTATCTTATTGATTGTAAACTGCATTAAAAAATTGATATGTTGTTGATGTATATTTTTAGGTATACAACATAATTTGAATATATTGTGAAATGATTACCATAAGAAGTTTAGTTAACATCCAAGCAACTTTCAAATTCCTTAAAAACAGAACTATCAGTCCTGGCTGGTGTGGCTCAATTGGCTGGAGCGTTGTCCTGTACGTCAAAAGGTGGTGAATTCTATTCCTGGTCAGAAATCACATACCCAGGCTTCAGTTTGATACCCAGTCGGGGCACATGTGGGAAGCAACTGATCGATGTTTCTCTCTAATATCAATTTATCTTTCTTTCTTTAAAATAAAAAAATCCATTAAAAAATAGAACTGTCATATGATCCAGAAACTCCACTTCTGTGTATTTATCAGAAGGAAACAAAATTAGAATCACAAAAAGATGTTTGCATACCATGCTCATTGCAGCATTATTTACAATGGCCAAGATTCAGAAACAATCAGTATTTAAAGGGTGGAAACGATTGCATTGACTGAGATAGAAAAGGCCACTAGAGGGCAGTATACTAATTCGATTTTAAAAAAAGAGACATTAGATTAATACATATTAAACTAGTTTTGCAACTGATTAGGTTAGATATGATACTTAGAAACACGTTGGACAATTAATTTAATGTTATTTGAGGACCTACTATGTGGCATACACTGAGTTAGCGATAATTTGATGAATTAAAACGTTATACAATTCAGTAAGAAAAAAAAAAAAACATAACAGAAAGCCGTTATCCATGTTTTTGCCTTACATCTTGCCTTTCAGATCTCATATCCTGACACTACTCAACTTGAAACATGAGCCGAAGTCACGTTGAACTACTTGTAGTTGCCTTGCACACATTGTCCTCTCTTCCTGGGAAAATATTGTTTATGCTTCTCTCTGCCTGGTGAACCCCAACTTGCACACCAAGCCCCAATGCCCTGACTTTCCCAAGATAGTCTGTTGAGTGAACCAATAAAGCTGAAGACAAAATGGCAGAGATAAATGCAGGTACTGCGTTCTCACTCCACTCTTTTGGGGCCAAGTATATCACTATTACAATTGATTATTTATGTCTCTTTTCTCCATAAAACTGAGCTACTGGAAGGAGAGGATGCATTACTTTTGTTTCTCTAGCTGTGGTAGAGAAGTGCTATGAACAGATGATGTAATGAGACCATTCTCTACCTAATCTCTTTCATTGATCTTCCCTTTCTCTCCTTCCATACATACCACTGTAAAGCAGCTAACAACCTCCAAAGAAAACCAAAGACAAACTGTTTTGATTTGGTGATGGTGAGAGAGAGTTAGGCTTTGGCAAATAAGAAAGAGAAAGGACATTTTGGACAATAATTGAGGTTTCCATTATATTTTCCCCATGGCACCTTGGGGATGACACACACTTTGGAAATGTATGACTGAGACTAAATAACCCTTGTTCTTTCATCCCTTTCTTACATGAGCATTAATTACTTGGCCCAAGATGGTTTTGTTTGCCATTTGGCTAACAGGTTTTATTCTAGAATTCTACCTTTCTTAAAAAGGTAGTTCATAAGAACAAAAAATGAATCAAAAGTTGGTCAGGGCTACACAAGATAAATTTTGGCTCAATGTAGCCATTCTTTATGGTTCAGTGAGTGGTAAAGGATGCATAACTCTGTGTGTAAATAAAAAAAAAAATCAGTCGAGACGTTGGACTCAACATGGAATGCAGATTATGATGACTATATCTAACTGCATTAAAATTGATGACATAACCACACTGAAGAGGTTGGGGAAGAAAGGAGCTGACCTAAGTAACTTTAGGAAATACTCAGTTGAGTGAATAGATAAAGCTGAAGACAAAAATGGCATATGCACTGTACTTTAGTTGGTGAACTTGTTTGTCATAGGTGTACAAGTTAGTAATTCTGAAAGTACTTTTCATTGTATACTGGGGTTAAATAAATCAGTGCATGCATTGTGAGTAATGAGAGCCAGGTTTCTATAATAAATGTAAAGAAAAAAGGGAAATAAACATTTTTTTGGGGAAAAAAATTGGAATTTTTTTATATAAAAGGGTTATAGAGTTATAAAAACTAAATTATAGCTATATATTTTAAGAGTTATTTTTGAGGATCCCAACATGGTGGCTGGCGGAAGGGCAGTGAGGAAGAGAGTGTGAGTAAAGGAGTGAGATGTGTGGTGTGTGTGTATGTGGGTAAGAAAGGGACAGTTAGATCTCATAGGTGTCTCCGGGACTGGCAGATCAGGCTTGTCTGGTTGGGTAGACCCTTCTACTTACATAGGCACTGCCAGGCTGAGTGTGACTTTGGTGTGGAGCCCATGCCATCTTGAAGGGGGAGCAGTATATGCCAGGAGTGCAGCCACACCAACACCCAGATGGGCCTCAGACACCACCCCAGATCCACGTGGTGAGCTACTTGCCACTGCTGTGCCCCTGCAGTGAGTGCACACTATCTCGCTGTGGGCTCTCAGATGTCTGCTGTGACTTCCCACCAGAGAGACTTCCTGCGCCTTCCTGCCCAGGCTCCTGGTCCCCACACTCTGGGATCCTATGCTCCAGGACCCTGCACTCCAGGACCCCATGATGTGAGTGCAATCCAGGGAACCCTGTTTCACCCAGGCCTCAGGACTGTGCTGCAACTGCAATGCACTGGGGAACCATCCTGCTGCAGGTGCCTGGGCTGCACAGTGAATTGCATGCCAGAGTGCTCTGGGACTTCACAGGGAGTCACACAACAGAGGAACTGTGAAAGTGCCTCCACTGACCCTAAGCATCTGCAGCGGACAAGTGAGGGACCAGATTATGAGGTAAGGGAGTACAACTCAGAGCATAGACAATAAAGGCATGAGGCTCAAGGAAGAGTCAGCCTCTGGGCTAAGGAATCTTGGATCATTGGACTGCTAGGGGCTTCAATTTCTCAGACATCAAACAGATTGTCCAGGGCCAGAAATAGACAGAAACTCTCATTACATAGAAGCAAATACAAAGGGACACCAAAAATGGAACACCCCCCCCCCCCAAAAAAAAAGAGGAATCACCAGAAAAGGAACTAAGTGAAATAGAGGCAATTTGTCAGAGAAAGAATTCAGAGTAATGGTTATAAGAATGCTCAAACATCTGGATGAGAAATTCACCAACATGTGTAAGAATCAGGAGGAAATGAATAATGCCACAGCTGCAATAAGGAACACAATGGAAGGTTTCAACAGTAGACTAGAAAAAGCTGAGGACCAAATTGGTGAGTTAGAAGACAGCGTAGAAAAAACACCTAATCTGGCAATGGACCTAAATAGAACATTTTCAAAAGAAGACAGAAGGAAGGCCAAAAGGCACATGAAAACATGCTCAAAGTCACTAATTGTCCGAGAGATGCAAATCAAAACAACAATGCAGTACCATCTCACACCTGTCAGAATGGCCAACATCAACAAGTCAACAAACGACAAGTGTTGGCGAGGTTGCGGAGAAAAAGGAACCCTCGTGCACTGCTGGTGGGAATGCAGACTGGTGCAACCACTGTGGAGAACAGTGTGGAGTTTCCTCAAAAAACTGAAAATGGAACTCCCATTTGACCCACTAATCCCACTTCTAGGAATATATCCCAAGAAACTACAATAGAAACACCAATCAGAAAGGATATATGCACCCCTATGTTCATAGCAGCACAATCTACAATAGCCAGAATTTGGAAACAGCCTAGGTGCCCGTCAGCAGATGATTGGATCCAAAAACTATGGTACATCTACACAATGGAATACTATGCTGCCATAAAAAAGAAGGAATTCTCATCATTTGCAGCAACCTGGATGGAATTGGAGAACATCATGCTGAGTGAAATAAGCCAATCAATGAAAGAGAAACACCACATGACCTCACTGATTTGTGGATGATAAAGAACATTATAAACTGATGAACCAAAAGATAGATATAGAGACAGTATATCAACAAGTAGACTGTCAAATTACAGCGGGGAGGGGAGGAAGATCTGGGAGAGATAATAGATCAACCGAAGGACTTTTATACATGCATATAAGTACAACCAATGGACACAAAACTCTGGGGAGGGAGGGGATGTGTGGGAGGGAAGGAGGGGAGCAAAAAAAAAATCAATAAAATATATTTTAAAAAAAGAATAAAATTGTATGATTTACAACAAAAAAATAAAAAAAACAAAACAAATAAAATAAAATAAAATAAAATATTTAAAAAAAAAAGAAAAAAAGAAAAAACACCTAATCTGAATAGCAATTAGAAAATAATTAAAAAGCAGGAGGAGAGTTTAAGGGAGCTTTGGGACAACATAAAAGGAAGCAACATCCTCATCATAGGAATGCCAGAAGGACAAGAAGAGGGGCAAGGAATAGAAAATCTATTTGAAGAAGTAATGACAGAAAACTTCCCTGACTTGGAGAAGAAAAAAGTCATATAAGCACAGAGAGTCCCAAACAAGATGAATCTAAAAAGACACATACCAAGACACATTGTATTATAATTACAATGGCAAACGTTAATGATAAAGAAAGAATCTTAAGGGCTGTAAGAGAGAGAGACAGAAAGTTACCTACAAGGGATCTCCCATTAGACTATTAAATGATTTCTGAACAGAAACACATCAGGCCAGAAGGTATTGGAATGAAGTATGCAAAGTAATGAAAAGTAAGGGACTGAATCCAAGAATACTCTCTCCAGCAAAACAATCATTCAAAATTGAAGGTGAAATCAGGAGCTTTGTAGGAAAAAACAGGCTAAGGGAGTTTATTGCCACCAAACCAGCAATGTAAGAAATCCTAAAGGGAGTGGAATAATAAGAAGAAATAGAAAGAACAGGAAAAACACAGACATAAAGAATAAAAATGGCAACAAACATGTACCTATCAATAATAACCTGACATGTAAATAGATTAGGTGTTCCAATCAAAAGACTTAGGGTAGCTGAATGGATAAGAAAACAATATATATTGTCTACAAGAGATTCACTTTAGAACAAAGGACTCACACAGATAGTGAAGGGATGGAAAAAATTTTTCAGGCAAACAGAAATAAAACAAACAAACAAACAAACAAAAAAAGTTAGGGCTGAAACCGGTTTGGCTCAGTGGATAGAGCATTGGCTAGGGACTGAAGGATTCCAGTCAAGGGCATGTACCTTGGTTGTAGGACACATCCCCAGTAGGGGGTGTGCAAGAGGCAGATGATGGATGATTCTCACTCATCGATGTTTCTAATTCTCTATCCCTCTCTCTTCCTCTCTGTAAAAAGTCAATAAAATATATTAAAAAAAAAAAAGCTAGGGTAGCAATACTTACATCTGACAAAATAGATCTCAAGTGAAGGCTATAACAAGAGATAAGGAAGGCCACTTCATAATACTCAAGGGATGGATACAACTAGAGGATATAACTCTGGTAAACATATATGCACCCATTACAGGAGCACCCAAATACATAAAAACACTTCTGGAAGATATCAAGAGAGAGATAGACAGTAACACAATTATAGTAGGGGAACTTTCATAGCCATTGAAATCACTGTATAAATCTTCTAGACAAAAAATCAACAAAGAGCCGAAACCGGTTTGGCTCAGTGGTAGAGTATCGGTCTGTGAACGGAAAAGTCCCGGGTTCGATTCCGGTCAAGGGCATGTACCTTGGTTGGGGGCACATCTCCGATGGGGAGTATGCAAGAGGCAGCTGGTCGATGTTTCTCTCTCATTGAGAGATCTATCTCTCTCCCTTCGTCTCTGTAAAAAATCAATAAAATATATTTTAAAAAAATCAACAAAGAAACAGTAATTCTAAACAACTCACTAGGTCAGATGGAACTAATTAACATCATCAGAACATTTCTCTTCAAAGCTATGGACTGTACTTTCTTTTCAAGTGCACAAGGGACATTTTCAAAGATAGACCACATTTTAGGACATAGGCTAAATCTCTACAAATTGAAGAAGACTGAAATCACATTAAGAATCTTCTCAGATCACAATGCATAATATTAGAAATCAACTGCAATGAAAACAATAAAAAACAATCAAACATATGGAGGCTAAATAGAATGCTATTAAACAATGAATGGGTGATCAAAGAGATCAAAGAAGAAATAAAAAACACCCTTGAAACAAATGACAATGAAAACACAACAATCCAAAAATGTATGGGACACAGTGAAAGCAATCCTGAGAGGGAAGTTTTTAGTACTATAGACCTACTTCAAAAAACAAGAAAAACTGGTAATAAGTTAACTAAACCTACAACTTAAAGAACTGGAGAGTGACAAGAAAGCCCAGAGTAAGGAAATAATAAGGTCAGAGCAGAAATAAATGCCATAAGAGACCAAAAAACCCCCATACCAAACCAAACCAAACAAACAAGAGCAATAAAAGCACAGTACAAAAGATTAATAGAAACATGAACTGGTTCTTTGAAAGGATAAACAAGATTGATGAATCTCTAGTCAGGCTCTCTAAGAAACAAAAAGAGAGGACCCAAATAAGCAAAATCAGAAATGAAAAAGGTGAATTAACAACTGACCCTTCAGAAATACAAAGGATTGTAAAAATAAATAAATAAATAAAATACTACAAACATCTTTATTCCAACAAACTGAACAACCTAGAAAAAATGGACACATTCCTAGGAAAATAAAATCTTCCAAAACCCAATCAGGAAGAATCAGATAATCTGAATAGGCTGATAACTACTGATGAAATTGAAGCAGTAACACAAAAATATCCAGCAAACAAAAGCCCTGGTCCTGGCTACTCAAGGGAGTTTCACTAAACATTCAAAGAAGTACTAACACATACCCTCCTCAGACTATTCTAAAAATTGCAAGAGGAAAGAACACTTCCAAGTTCTTTCTAATCCCCAAACCAGAGAAAGACATTACAAAGAAAAAGAATTACAGGCCAATATCCCTGATAAATATAGAAGCTAAAGTCCTCAACAAAATATTAGCAAATCACATCCAGCAACACATTAAAAAGATCATACACCATGACCAAGTAGGATTTATCCTGGTGATACAAGGCTGGTACAACATCTGCAAATCAATAAATGTGATACATCACATTAACAAACTGAAAGACAAAAATTACGTGATAAATCAATTGATGCAGAAAAAGCATTTGACAAAATCCAACATCCTTTTTTGATAAAAACTCTCAGCAAAGTGGGAATAGAGGGATCATATCTCAACATAATAAAAGCCTTATATAACAAACCTACAGCCAACATTATTAAAACCATGTTTCCTAAGAACTAGAACAAGACGGGATGTCCACTTTCACCACTCCTGTTCAACATAGTACTGGAAATGCTAGCCATAGCGATCAGACAAGAAAAAGAAATAAAAGGCATCCAAATTGGGAAAGAAGAAGTAAAACTGTCATTATTCATAGATGATACGATATTGTACATAGAAACTCTAAAGATTCCATAAAAAAAAAACACCACACAACAACAAAAAAAACCCTACTAGATTTAATAAATGAATTCAGCAACATAGCAGAATTTCAAAATTAACACCCAGAAAACTATGGCATTTTTATATACCAATAATAAACCCACAGAAAGAGAAACTGAAAAACAATACCCCTTTATAATTGGAATAAAAACATGAAGATACCTATAAATAAACTTAACTAAGGAGGTAAAAGACCTGTACTCAGAAAACTACAGGATATTGAAAAAAAATGGTAGAGGAAGATATAAACCAGTGGAGGAATACTGGGTTCATGGATTGGTAGAATTAACATTATTAAAATGTCCATACTATTGTAAGCATTCTAGGCATATGCCCTGACTGGGAATTGTACCAGCAACCTTTCTGTGTATTGGACAATGCCTGACCAGCTCTAATTTTCTGACCAGCTCTAATTTTAAGTATTTCTAACCATCCTTTGTTTGTAAAAACATTCTTTGGTGAACTAATGAAAAGTATTAGAGATTATTAATTGTGAAGGTGATCGCCAGATCATGTACTCAGGAAGCTGCTGAGTACATCTATAATAGAATATAAATACAACTAATTTTAAAAATAAAGGTTAGTTTTAATTTGAGGTGCTTGGGATGCCTCACAAACGTTATGGCACACCCCTCCAACCTGTTCACCCACTGGAATGTCACTAGATAAATTTATAAATGATACCCACAATCATGCTGTTAGGTTGCTTCAGAGGGAAATCTATATAGTACTTTAGCCCCTGCTTCCCCTTCCAGTTTCTCCTCTTACTCTTCCCCGGCCCTGTGTCTCATCTACACTGGGACGTTCTTTTCTCCTTTTCATTTTCTGAAGCAATACTCATTTGGCGAACTCTAAAGCTCTTTTTCAGATTTTGGAATGTCATTCATCTTTCATGTGTATGTATAGCTTGTGAGGTTAGTTAGCACTTTTTACACCGATTTAAAAGTGCCTGCTTATTTGTCTCTCCCAACAGACTGCATCAGTCAAGAAAACAAAAAGTCATCATAAGAATTATGGGACTAAAGGGTTGATTACAGGAATAACATTTTACTAAGTATGTGAGGAGCTAGGAAAATGGTCGGAAGGGGAGAATTGAAAGGCCAGACTACAGGGTGAAGGGGATGAAAATCTAGCCTGCATTAGTGAGGAATGCCAGTGAGAGTCAGAGAAACAGGGTTCGGGCTGCTTGAAGAACTGGTGTCAGCAGGCAAGTTGAAGCTTGCAGGAACATCTTATCATCCATGCATGCCCAAGGTGGAAACATAAAGAGGGAGCTTGAAGAAATCTACGGAAACTGCCTCAGGCGGGGAAAACTGCTTAGCACCGTGGTCGGCAAACTGCGGCTCTGGAGCCACATGTGGCTCTTTGGCCCCTTGAGGTGGCTCTTCCACAAAATACCAGGACCTACGAGAGTCTATTTTTTGAAGAAGTGGTGTTAGAAGAAGTTTAAGTTTAGAAAATTTGGCTCTCAAAAGAAATTTCAATCGTTGTACTGTTGATATTTGGCTCTGTTGACTAATGAGTTTGCCGACCACTGGCTTAGCAGAAGCTGTCTTTGAGGGGGTGCAGCCAGCACATGAGGGTGGGCGGGGGCTACTGCTGGTCAGCAGGGTTGGTGGCTGGAAGAGTGAAGACACACTGGGACCTGTTGGACTCTGAGTCCAATATAATTAAAAAACTCATTACAAGTGATATCTTGGACAAAAGATACTAAAGTGTTTACAGGGCTTAGTTACTTCTGTAGACTCTAGGAGAAAACATGTTTCCTGCCCTTTCCCACTTCGAGGCCACCTGCATTCCTTGTCTCTGGCCCCTCCTCCATATTTAAAGCCAGGAACTCACTCAGTCATTCACTAATTCATTCATTTTTAGGTGCAAATTTTCTTTATTCTAGGACCAAAAAGAAATGACACCTGATTCCAGTCCCACAAAACTCACTCCTTTGTATGACAGTACTTTCTTGTCTAGTTTCCCATTGAACTTTAAAAAATTTTTTTTTAAATATGTTTTTATTTATTGATTTTGGAGAGGGAGAGATTGAAACATCAGTTAGCTGCTTCCTGCATGCCCCTACTGGGGACTGAGCCCACAACCTGGGCATGTGCCCTGAATGGGAATGGAACTGGTGATCTCTTGGTTCATGGGTTGATGACCAATCATGGAGCTACACTGGCTGGGCTCTATTGAACTTTAAAAAAAAATTGAACTTATTGAGGTGATATTGGATAATAAGATTATAGAGGCTTAAGGTATACACTTCTATAATACACTGTCTGTATATTGCATTGTGTGTTCACCACCCCAAGTCATGTCTTCTTCCATCACTATCTTCAAAGCCAGCAATTTAGCATATTCAAATCTTGCTCTGACTCTGATACTGATTCTTTTGCCTTCCTCTTTCACTTACAAGGATTCTTATGATTACACATTGGACAAACTGATAATGTGGGATAATATCCCTATCTCAAGATCCTTAATTTAGTCATATCTGCAAATTTCCTTTTGCCATGTAAAGTAATATATTCACAAATCCTGAGGAAAAACACATGGACTTCTTGGGGGACCATTATTCTGATTACCACTTCTATTTTGTCTAACTTTGTAGTTTATTACCATAAAATTGCCAGTGATATCCTATTATCTCTTTTCTACTCTCTATTTATTAAAAAAAAAAAAAAGAATTTTAAAATTTTAAATAGATTTTTAGAAAGAAAAGAAGGGAAAAGGAGAGAGAGAAACATCAATGTGAGAGCAAAACATCGATTGGCTGCCTCCTTCATGTATTCTACCGGGGACGGAGACCACAACCTGGACATGGGGCCTGACGGGGAATTGCACTGGCAACCTTTTGGTGCATGGGATGATTCCCAACCTACTGAGCCACACCAAGCAGACAGCCTTTCTATTTCTTAAACATATTAAGCATGCTCCTGTATAAGGTCCTTTGGACTTGTTCACTCTGTGTAGAATGCTATTCTTCCACTGTCATCAAGGTTAGTTTTCCTACTTCACTAAGATATTTGATCAGATTGTCACCTTTTCAGAGACATTCTCTGACACTCTATCTCTCTATGTAAAATAGTACAGTCATGACTCTCTGTCCCCTTACCATTCTCTGATTTTCATTCAGTATACTTTATTTATTTAAATATACTTTTTAATGATTTCAGAGAGGAAGGGAAAGGGAGAGAGAGACAGAAACATCAACAATGAGAATCATTGATTGGCTTCCTCCTGCATATCCCACATCGGGATTGAGCCTACAATCTGGGCATATGCCCTCACAGGGAATCCAACCATGACCTCCCAGTTCATAAGTCAACACTCAACCACTGAGCCATGCTGGTTAGGCTCATTCAGTATACTTTATAACTATTTGATGGTATATTCTTTTTTAATGGTATATTCTTGTTTTAAAATCTGTATACCCAGATTTTAAGCACCATGATGGCAAATACTTACTTTTATCTTTCATTGTCTTCCTAGCACATAGAGCAGTATCTAGCACATAATAGGGACTAGATAATTGAATAAATGATTTTTTTCCTTTATTCATTATTTTAATCTGCCACTATCTACCCTATTTTAATTCCAAAGGGCACAGAAATGAATGACAATCTTTACCTTCTAGGAGCCCTTCATTTAGAAGAACAGACTTACACACACACACACACACACACACACACATACACACACACACACACAGAACTAAGATTCAGCATATAAAGGAGGTAATTAAAGAGAGGAGGGTGTAGAGAGGATTATTGGAAAAAATTGAAAAAGTAATAAATAACAGTTTATCAGGCACGTATAGGAAGAATGAGTGGGAAGGCATTCCAAGCTAAGGGTATAGTATATGTGCAGGCAGAGGCAGGAAATAGTAGATGGCATTTGGGAACTGTAAAGACGTTGGTAACTGGAGTAAGTTATGTGGTGGGAAAGGTGGGAGAGGTGGTACCAAGTAAGCAATGTGGACTCAGAATGTGAAGAACCTTAGATATTATAATAAGGAGTGCACATTTCCTCCAGTCGCTGAACGGGAAGCTCTGAAAACCTTTAAGAGGAGATTGATGAAACATTTTCACTTGGGCCATTTTGCTCACATGTTAGAAATGCCAAAGTTAAGAAATTCAGCTTGGAAAAGTCTAGATGAAAGTATGAAGTAGAAACAGTTGAGGGGAAATAAAAGGATGTATGAGACTGTCATAATTCTATACATATTTTTTAGAAATTATATAACTTTTGTCTTTGTTTCTATACTTTAAAAAACAACCTTCTAGATCCAGAGACATAAAAACATGGAACAGACTGTCAAATCTCGGAGGAAGGCAGGGATGGGTGGGAAGAACTTGTATGCATATTTGCATAACCCATGGACACTGACAATAGGGTGGTGAAGGCCTGGGGTGAGGTGAGGGGTGGGGCAGAGGCAGGCTAGAAGAAGTAAATATGGGAAAAAGGGGACATATATAATACTTTCAACAATAAAGATTAAAAAAAAAAAATTGTGGCAAAAACCCCAAACCAAAACCAAACACCAAAACAAACAAAAAACCAACCTTCTAATATAACTGGTTTCCCCAAAAGACATGTCTCCTGGGAAAAGAACATATTGATTAGGCAATTCAAGTAATCCAGTGGGGACTGCAGTTGTTTTATATTTACCATTTACCCTGTGAGCTTTGCTAGTGAAGTCAGTTCTTTAGACACCAACAAAAATTAAAATGATAATTAATTTCTGACATGCAGAATTGAAAACAAGACTCCTTGGTAACAACTCCAAAGTATGGAGATCCTTCAAAGTCCTAAACAAATAGTTTTACTATTAATGACAGATATTAATTATAAACTTCATATACCACTGTACACAAATTTAATAGGATTTATTGGAAATTTCAGAAAAACAAAGCTTCTTAACTGTAGCTAATAATTTGAATAACCAATTAGCCTTTATTTTCTTTTTAAATATAATGAATTTATTTCCAGTAGCATACTCATGAAAAACAATATTTCCACTCATTAAAAATATATTATCAATAAAAATACATAATAAAGTGTAATTTGTAACAAAAATGTAAACTAGTTAATTTATTTCTATTACCCATGTTATACTTTACCTTTATTTTATGGTTATAGTGTTTTAATCATAACAAAATACATAAATAAATGATATATTTACAGGTTTTAAAAAATAGTGATTTCATTTCATTTAATAGTTACTGGTACATTTCATCAGTATTTTCTGTGCAATCTGGATCCAAGGTTGGGGGACAGACTGGTCCTTGGCTGCATGTTCTGTAACATAATTTCAGAATATTCTTTTACTGTTGTATTATGGACTTTGCAGTGGATCTCCTTAAAGATTACAGATTTTAATAAGGTTAAATGCATAATGAAAACTCTCAAATGCTACATATGCATTAATCTGAACATAGAATACCACCTTATGTAAGACATCTGACTAATTACAATAATTCATAAAATTCACTCTTTGCTATTGGTAAAAGTTGTTTAAGAGGTTTTTAAAATCATAATCTGATGTGTAAATGTTTAAAATTTAATAATTTTATTTTCTACAGCAAGTACTTGTAACTCATATAGTACCTTAGGAGTAGTTTAACAACATGCATTGGGCTAAAGAAGTTGCTTGAAAGGTAATTGTCCAGAATGCATTAAATTTATTTTAAAAAGTAAGTAAAATATTCCAAATGAAAATTCTGCTTTATAAAATTCATAGTTTTTACATTGAAAAGTCATGGCAGGTGCCCTGAGGATGCCCCGCAGTAACTCTACTACACTACACTGTTTGCATATTATCTCTGTTAGAATATAAGTAACTTGAGAACAGGAAATGTTTTCCTCTTCCTAGTCTCAGTCCTAGCAGAGAGCCCGGCACATGGCAAGATTTTTAGGCACTATCTAGTCAATGAAGAGACCAATATAACTTTAAAAAAAAATCATACTGCTATGGTTGCCAAAAGGACAGGACATATTAATTTTGGACAGGGCAAAGCTTGGGCTGAACAAGCTGTTCTAGAAGGGATGACACTAAGGCCAATTCTCAAAGAGTAAGAGAAAGGCTCTTAAGAGAGCAATCCCTGTGAGGCAGTGGGAGCAGCACGGGCCCCGGAAGGTGCAGAGTTCTGGGATCAGCCTGTACTCAGCAGTGTGCCAGTTCTGAGCTGAGAAGCAAATGGAGGTGAAAATGGAAAGGTTCTTGACTGCAGTTCTCCTGAGTTTTGTCTTTTTGGTAATTGGTAACCACTGAGGTTAGGTGTTAAGCAGGAGAGTGATATGTTCATGTTTTAAAAAGAGTTATTCTGGTAGTAATAGGGTGTAAGATGTACTGGAGAGAGCAAACCTAGAGGCGGTTGAAATGGCCCAGAAGAGACATGATGAATTCTTAAACTAAGACACTATCAGTAAAGAATGGAGAGGAGTGAATGGATTTGAGAAGCACTTAGTGTTACTGGAAGATTTAATGAGAGAATGAGAAGCTTGGATGAGACTTCTAATTTTTATCTGGGAAATATGGTGGATGATGGTGTCATTAATTGAAACAAGAAATAAACTGATGAACAAAATAGATTCAGAGACATAGAAGCATGAAACAGACTGATGAATTTTGGAGGGAATCCAGGGGTGGGTGTGGAGAGATTAACGGGAAACTTATATGCATACTAGAAGCCCAGTACACAAATTTGTGCACAGGTGGAGTCCCTCTATTTGGCTGACAACTGGGGCTGATCAGGGGCGTCTCACCCAGTCTCAGTTGGGGCCAATTGGGGCTGGCCAGCCAGGGGGAGGGACCAAGGGAGGTTGGCTGGCTATGGGAGGTTGGCTGTGAGAGTGCACTGACCACCAGGGGATAGTTCCTGTGTTAAGCATTTTCCCCCTGGTGGTCAGTGCATGTCATAACTACCAGCCGGTCATCTGGTCATAACAGTTGCTTAGGCTATACACACACACACACACACACACACACACACACACACACTGCCCATGGACACAGATAATAGTGTAGTGAAGGCCTGGGAGGGTGCAAGATGGAGGGGGTCAATGTAAAAAAAAAAGGAGGGGGCATCTATAATAGTTTCAACCATAAAGATAATTATAAAAAGTAGAACATAGTTTGTGGGGTTGTGGAGGCAGTGAGGGGAAAGTGTAAATCCGAGCTCTGCCACTGACCAGCTCTAGGATTTGAGGACATTATTTGATGTACCTAATTTAGAAGATTAAACAAATAGAATATGTGTGACAACAATTGGCACAGTACTTTTCTTTTTAAAATATGTGTGTGTTTTTTTTTTAAATTGGTTTCAGGGAAAGGAAGGAAGAGGGAAGAGAGACAGAAATATCAATGATGAGAGAGGATCATCGACTAGCTGCCTTTTGCATACCCCCTATTGAGGATTGAGCCCACAACCTGGGCATTTGCCCTGACTGGGAATTGAACTGTGATCTGGTTCATGGGTTTATGCACAACCACTGGGCCACACCAACCAGGCAACACAGTACTTTTCTATGGTAGGAATCCAGTACTTTTCTGTGGTAAGAATTCTTGCTAAGCTGAGAACTTCAGTTTCTGAATTAACTATTCGATACACAATACATTGTCAATTGTAAAGCTAGACATCCTATATAATAAAAGCCTAATAAAAGTGTCCAAACATTTGTTCAACCTTTCGACCAGTTGCTATGACACACACTGATTACCAGAGGGCAGATGCTTAGCTTGCTGCTGGGGTCTGGCCAATCAGGACTGGGTGAGATGGGCCAGAGCTCCACGGAGCCCTCCTCTGATCCTTCTCCAGCCCTGATGGTACACCAGTGGGGTCCCTCAGCTGGGTCCCTAATTCTCATCATTAACTTTTCAGTTATTTGTCAGCTACTCTAGCAATATAATAACATCAATGTATTCAGTAGAGTAATTTGCTGATTAGGTAACTTTCTCTTCCTATTGAGTATTTACAATTCATGATCAGTTAGTCATCTGTGGTTAGTATACTGTTTTCAAGTTGAGCTGAGGTGTATAGGAGAGTGATCTCAGTTACTGCAGGTCTTACTCTCAAAGTGAGGTAAGAACCATAAATGTGCTAATATACTGAACATTGTCAGTTAAAATTCAGACACAGAAAAACTATCACTGCAAAAATTACTTAGTTTGCTGAATTGATAGAAATGAAAATTTGGTCAAAAAATCCAAATTAGCATGTAAAAAGTAGCCATGAAAAATAATATACCAGGAGTCAAAGTAACCACTGCCAAATGAGTTGTGTTTAAATTACAGCATCATAAATGCCACATCAGAAAGACTATTTCTAAGAAACATGTGTCCAGTGGTTAAAAGATCTTCAGGAGGCAAGGACAGTCTTTTTATACTTCCTATTATTCACCACTTTACTCAGAGCATGCAGAAATCTGAAATGCAGATAAATGTATAACTTCATGTAAAAGTAAGAAATGAAGTATACTGCATAATCTTCTTTTTTCCTGTCAAGATTTCAGAATTGGGAGTACATAATGGGAAAACAATTGAACAAACATGCAATTAATTCTCTAACAAAACATTTCTTTGTTGAAGACCTAAATTGAGGATGTGCCTTTTATAAACCTGAATGTCTCCTATCACTTCTAGGCAGACATGATTTCTTCTTCCTGTGACTCCCTAAGACTATGCAGCACAGTCTTAGTTTACCTGTATTATTTCCCTGGATATACTGTCCATGTGTGTCTTTCTCCTTTAGACTGAAAATTCTTGACTCACTGTTTTTCGTATATATAATCTTTACCAGGATCCAATGCCAAGGTAAAAACAAAATTCAAAGCAGTAGGGTCTAGTTTTGAACTCTGAAGACATGGAAAGGATATGGGCAATGATGGAATCATTGCCAATGAAATTTCTTAACAATTTTCCAATTAGGCTACATATCTAAAATTATTTGAAAACTAGCACACTGATACCTGTTCCTGTTCTCATGACTGATGAAACACTCCGGATATTAAAATACTTACAGTTTTTTTTTTTTTTAATGAGAGGATATTTGCTAGATTCTAAGAGAATGTCTTATAATTGAAAGTTGATTGAGGAGAAAAACTCCCTAAAAACTAATTTCAAAAATTATATCAATATAGGATTCTTATATATACAATCATGAAGTTTCCTAAAAAGGAAAACAAAACAAAACACCTTCTTAAAATACTTACCAGCAATGGCATTATTTGTAAAGCATTTTTAATGGATGGATTTTTGCAAATGGTTGCTTGTACATCTGAAATAATTATAATAATACAAAATATAATTGCTATGTTTATTGAGAGAGAAGAATGACTAAATCAAATACTAAATTCTGATGTAACAAAATATTCAACATTGAGTAAAAAGAGACTTTTTTCTATTATTCCCAGAAGTAGTCTTTAGACTTATATTAGAGTAGGGAATAGAATTTGATTAAAAATAATACATAAAACTTATGGTGATAAAAATGTAATTTTAGTATTTTGATTATTCTATAACAATCTTTATTCAAATGCTAGGTTTTCTTCATTTTTTCCTTGTATTCTTTGAAAAAACACACCAAAGAGTCGAAATCAGTTTGGCTCAGTGGTAGAGCGTCGGTCTGCGGACTGAAAGGTCCCGGGTTTGATTCCGGTCAAGGGCATGTACCTTGGTTGCAGGCACATCCCCGGTAGGGGGTGTGCAAGAGGCAGCTGGTCGATGTTTCTCTCTCATTGACGTTTCTAGCTCTCTATCTCTCTCCCTTCCTCTCTGTAAAATATCAATTAAAAATATATATAAAAAAATAAAAAAAACACACCAAAGAAATAAATTTCATTCTTGGAACATCTTAGGAAAGATATGTTTATTTTGTTATAGAGACACAAAAAAGTTCGACTCTTGCCTTTTCAATATTTAGGCTTCTGTCTATATGATAGCAAGGGTCTGGCAAAAGCAAGAAAATTTCAGGCAGAACCTTTAGCAGGAAGCATTTAAATATATGGAAATATATAATAGAAAAAAACCCCTACTTAAAAACTGACTTGAGGGTTTTTTACCTTTTTCTGCATAATTTTGCATTTTAAACTCACAGTTTTAGTTCTATATTGCTTTTGTGTTGTAGTACCATTTTATTAATATATTTTAAGATTTAATTTTAGAATTAACAGAGTATATAATACATGCATATTTTAATGAATTATATAGCCAATGTCTGTATAACCACCTAGATTAATAAAGTTGAACAATATCCCTTCTATAGTGCCCTGTGGATTGCACTCCTTTCCCTGGTTCACACAGAGGTAACCTAGTATTCCGACTTCCTTCATAGTTTTAACACATATGTATACAACCCCCAAAGAATACTGTTTAGTTTTGCCCATTTCTGAACTTCATATAAATTAAATTGGACTGTCTTTATTCTCCTGTGACTTTCCTCAACATTATATATTACCTAGATTCATCTATGATGATATTTGTAGATGTTAATTTTCCTTGCTGGCTGGTATTCCCAGAACATTTAAAATTTTCAAAGTTTGGCTTTGATTGTCTCTATATACTTAACAAGTTTCCTGATGTACATGTGCAGGGCTTTATCTAGGATATGCATGTGGAAGTGAAATTGCTGGTTGTCGGATATGTTTATGTTCAGTTTATTAAGTGGTGGCAAAACATTTCCCAAACAGGTTGCCCCAGCATTATAGGTGAGCTCCAGTTGTTTGCATCTTGACCAACACTTAGCATTGCCAGGCTTTTAAATTTAGCTCTTTTTGATGAGGATATATCTCATTCTTTTAATTTGCATTTTCCTATCTCGAATGAAGGTGAATATCTATCAATGTTTATTGTCATTTGCATTTCCTTTGTTGTGAAATTCCTCTTCAAGTCTTTTCCCTCCTATTTAAAAAATATTTTTATGGATTTCAGAGGGGAAGGGAGAGGGATAGAAACATTAATGATGAGAAAGACTCATTGATTGGCTGCCACATGTACACCCCCCACTGGGGACTGAGCCCACAACCCAGGCATGTGCTCTGACTGGGACTCGAACTATGATCTCCTGGTTCAGAGGTCGTCGATGCTCAACCACTGAGCCATGTTGGCCAGGCTCTCCTATTTTTTTGAGTTGTCTTTTATTCTTATTGAATTATAATTCTTTACATATTTTGAATGAGTCCTTTATCCTATGTATTATAGTTTCTCTTATTTGTGAACTGTCTTTACATACTTTTAATGACATTTGATATGAACAGAAGTTTGTGATTTTGATATAATCAAATTTATTTTCTCCTCTATGGATTATGTTCCTTTTGCTCTGTTTAAAAATCTGTCCTTATCCCAAGGCTAGAAAATACTTATCCTCTTATAAGCTTTATATATTTTCATTTACATTTAATCTTGGAACTTCTTTTTATGTATGGTATCTTGGTAGGGATTCAATTTAATTTTCTATTTTGTATCCAATATGGAAAGACAAACAGCTTGTCCCAAAATGACCCCATAAGTTCTTCATAGCTAGGATCCAAAAACAGGATCCATGTGAGAGGGCTGTGCCTAAATCCAACTTCCTATGAAATCAGTAGCATAATATATGGTCCATTATTGTAAATATTTTATATGTATTTTGATCAAGTTTGTTAATCATGTTTGATTCTTATATATCTATTTGATTTTTTTGGTCTATATCAATTACTAACAATGTAAAAAAAATCTCTCACCATGGCTAAAAATATTTTACATATTTTGAGGCTATGTTCTTAAATACATACAAAGTGAAAATATGTATATATTTCTCTGGAACTACAACTTTTGACCATCACAAAGTTATTCTTTTATCTGTACAGCCATGCTTTCTGCTTTATAGTCAAATTTGTCTGATAATAATACATTTAAACCAGTTTCCTTTGGTTAGAATTTGCTTGTTAAAATTTATTTTCCATCTTTTTTATTTTAAGCTTTTCCATATCCTTATGTTTTAAATATCTTATTTATAAACAGGATATGAGTATGGTGTAATAGTATGGCATATTCAAGTATATTTTTTAATTGCTATTTACTTGATTTAAGAGGTGATAATCTGGATACACTTTGTATTTTTAATACTTAAGCTAAATTAAATTTTAAATTAAAATAGTAAGTAGAAAATGTAACCCTCTTACAAAAGGTGTTCTCCCACACTTACAGAATAACCTTTCATTGAGGCGATTAAGGGACTGTAGGACCTTCTGCTCTTCAGCTGATAGTGCACAGATGTCCAATTGCTGGGTCTTATTTAAAGCCAGATTTGTTTTCTGTAGCTGCTTGTTACTCATGACAGACAGAATGTCATCCACAGTCACTGAAGATTTCACTAGGTTTTCAGCCATCAAAAACTCAGAAGTACTGTCTGAAACTAAAGAAACTTAACATTAACTACTCTTTGATTCCTATTTGTCTTTAGGATCAGCATGTATACATACTTAACTGACATGTCTATATCTATTCATTTCACTAACAGAAACCCAGTGAATCTTCTGTTACTTTGCATTTTGCTTATCAGAACCCTCTATATTTAGCATTTCCCCATCCACAACTTAAAAAAAAAAAGATATCCAAATGATGGCATTGAGGACATAACAATGTCCTATAAAGTGTTACCTGAAGTAAAGAAAAAATACATTCTGTTAAAATTATTTTGTGTAGTTTTGTCATTCGTTTGTAGTACAAAGAGGAAATAAAGTAGACTGTCTTTGCAACAGCAATTAAGATGAGTTATAAATAAAAGAGTAAGAGAAAATAAACTTAAAGGAAGATTAGAAAATGAGATAATCAGCTGAACAGGACAACCTAGAAACAGATCAAATTAGTTATAAGAACCTAATACTTGATCAAAGATGAGATAAAAAAAAAGATAAAAATTAGCTTGTTATTTAAAAAGAATCAACGTGGAGTTTCATTTCACATCATCCATTTAAACAAATTCCAAAGAAATTAAAGAATTAAATTTAATCTAAAGGAAAAAGAAACACTTCTAAATTTCTATATTGAAAAGGTTTTTTGAGCTAAAAAAAAAATAATGGAGAAATCCCTATAAAATACTGAAAACATGTTTATTTATTTATTTTTAAAATATATTTTATTGGCTGAAACCGGTTTGGCTCAGTGGTAGAGCGTCGGTCTGCGGACTGAAAGGTCCAGGCCTGCAGGGGAGAACAGTTGGGGAGAACCAGGCCTGAGGGGAGGGCAGTTAGGAATGAGCAGGCCTTCAGGGGAGGGCAGTTAGAGGTGACCAGGCTTGCAGGGGACGGCAATCAGGTTGGCAGGGGAGCAGTTAGGGACAATCAGGCTGGCAGGAGAGCAGTTAGGCATCAATCAGGCTGGCAGGGGAGTACTTAGGGGGTGATTAGGTTGGCAGGCAGAAACGGTTAGGACAATCAGGAAGGCAGGCAGGCGAACAGTTGGGAGCCAGCAGTTCTGGATTGAGAGGGATGTCCGACTGCCCATTTAGGCCCGATTCCAATGAATGTCCTTTGAGGGGTCCCAGATTGGAAAGGGTGCAGTGGTGGCAAGAGCCTCTCTTGCCTCCACAGCACTGCCAAGGATGTCTGACCGAAGGCTAAGGGCTGCAGGAGGGCACAGGCCAGACTGAGGGACACACCCAGCTCCCCCTCCCTGCTGAGTGCATGAATTTTCCATGCACCAGGCCTCAAGTATAGAAATGTTTGGTACATTACAACTTAGAATAAAGAAAAACTGGCAACAATCTAAATGAGCAGGGGAAGGAGAATTAAGTCCCAAGTGGTACTTGAACACTCACATATTATGTTAGTATTTGGGAAAATTCATATAAGAAAAAAAAATCCCCTGGTCAGGGGAAAATGTTTAAGCTAAAACATACCTTCTTCAATATTAGAAGTATCCAGTGTAGCTTCTTTTGGCTTACTTGAACTTAGTTGGACCCTTTGTCCAAAATTCTATAAAAATAGAATATTAAATCAACATAAGTCTGTATTTAAATTTCATGATATATACATTGTCTTTAAAAAGTCAGGAAAAGTGCTATTTGCTATATATATTTTCAGTTATCACTAATCATGTAAATTATATATATTTTCTTAAAATATTAATCGATAATTACTGAGATAAGACCTTTTTATAGTACCTAAATATTTTTAAAAATGTTTAATTTTAATTTTGAAAACTTTTCAGGTTGCAGTGTTGTCTTGGATATTTGGAAGAAAGAAGTAATTTAGGTGGTAATCAAAAATGTTAAAGAAAAGTTAAAAACTACCTTAATGTTTATTTATTTACTTTATTTATCATAGTACAGGTGAATCACTATGGCCAGCCTAAAGCCTTGGATTATGCCTAAGACAAGAATAGGTTAAGTATTATAGTGACAAAACTTAAAGCAGAAAGAGCTGCATAGAACCGGGAAATGGGAAATCTCAGAGCTCTGGCCATCAGTACATCCATTCAGCACTCAGGAATACCCACGCTCCTTCCCTGGATATGTTCTACTTTGCTTCTTTACTCCTGTTTCACTTTAAGTAATGACTTTTTCACCGAAACCGGTTTGGATCAGTGGATAAAGCAACGGGCCTGCGGACTGGAAGGTCCCAGGTTCCATTCGGTCAAGGGCATGTACCTTGGTTGCGGGCACATCCCCAGTAGGGGGTGTGCAGGAGGCGGCTGATCAATGTCTCTCTTTCATTGATGTTTCTAACTCTCTATTCCTCTCTCTTCCTCTCTGTAAAAAAATCAATAATATCTATCTATCTATCTATCTATCTATCTATCTATCTATCTATCTAAAGAAATGACTTTTTCACTGATAAAACTGCCTGGCTATAACCATACCTCACCTTTGATCATTTTGTTCTGAAGAGTAGCTGATGCAGGTTTCCTCAACAGCCCTCCCTCAGTCGTTCTCATAGCCTAGCCTCATCCTCATTATAGACTTGAGACACCCTGGACTGAGACCGTGGCACAAAGTGGTAATTGTGCTTTTTCTGTCTTTCACTGATCTTTTAGATTCTCCACACAGAAGTGGTGGGCTGGGAAAAATGAGGGATGACAAAATACATTTTCTAACACAAGGTGACAGGGGCCAGTGCTATAGTAACTGAACCCCACAGTTCAACTAAAACCAAAATACAACACCCTCCACACTCCCACAAAACCCCAAATCAAAGCAAAACAATGAAATTGAAAAATTAAATTTCAAATTTGATTTTGCCTCAGGAATACGGACCTGTATTCTAAAGCTAACTTCAGAACATGTGTAAAGTGGGTGTGTGAATGAAAGTGGAAGTAAGGCTTCTGGAAAGAAGGACAAAAATAGAATTCTAAAGACTAATATAAAATATAAAGGAGGATGACAGAAGAACAGCATAAAACCAGAAAAATAAAGATAAATTTAGAGAGGGCACAAATAACAGCCATTTAAAATTTAGTTTGTGGAATTTTTTATAACTACATTTAAATTTAAGCTATATTAATAAAAATAAAGAAAAAATAAATTTTTTTAAGTTTATAGATTTTGAGATGTTTGATGTGAATAACATGGAAGTTAAAAAAGGATTTAATATTTATAAACATGAAGTTAGGTTTATAATAAGTACTATGTTTTATGTTAAGCAATAAGAATATATTGGTAAAGGACAACTTAATTTACTTAAATAAATGATTTTTTGCTGATAAGATATATCATGCTCAATTGTTCTCCATATTAATAAATTTGTTCACATAAAAATCAATAGTTTTTACAATATAAAATAATAGGATCATCAACCTATAACTTGAAATATAAATTCCTCATAAGGCACTATTCCAGTTTTATTAAAAAAACATTAAAGTTATATTTATAGTAGAAACTCCAAATAAAATGCTATTCACTCACATATCTAGAATTTTTAATATTTTATATTCAATCTTTGGATCAAGATAGACCCTTAGAAAATGTAATATCTAGGTCACATTTATTTAGCTCTGATAGAATTATCTTCACTGATTTTAAAATTAATAGTATTGTGCTTTTGACTTTTATTGGAGATGTCTATTTCAAACAGCCATATGAAACTTCCTAATCATTTGTTATTATTAATAGGGTTATGTCCATTATGAACTTCAAAGTTCACTATAGAAGATCCTCAATGGTAAATGTCTTTTAAATAGTATAACTCAAACAAATTCATTATCAATATCTGATGAGACCAGTATAACATCCTATTTTTTTTTTTTTTACCATGTCTTCCAGGAAACTCAGACCAAACAGGATATTTAAACACAGGAAACTATATTAGTCTTTATGATTAGCATACTAGCACTTGCTTCCTCTACCCATGCATCTAATTTCGTAATGTATATTTAAATAACTTTACTGTGAATAACCTCAGTTTTTCCCCCAGAGCTGACCACATCTATAATAATAAAAGTGTAACATGCTAATTAGACCAGACATCCTTCCAGACAACTGGGACCGCGAGGGAAGCCCGGGTTCTGGGTGCCAGAGGGAAGCTGATGCCAACAGCCGGAAGAAGAAAGGCCTACTCTTTTACGAATTTCATGCATCGGGCCTCTAGTAACAAATAATTATAGTACAGCAAGCTCCCAGCATAGAGATTCCAGGGTTGCTTGACAATGACTTTGGGTATACTTATATTTCTGTTGTGGGGCACAGTTTATAGCAAGAGCAGAATCCTTGAACAGAACAGTCTGTTTTCCAAGCAATTTTCCACCATTCAATAGAGATTTTTACTAATAATGTACTTACATTCATTTGCTCACTGCACTTCTGTCCTACAGATCCAAGGTTTTGTTTTCTCTGCTCTAAAAGATTTCTTTGTTTATTTTCAACAATTCGTTTTCTTCTCATAATAGTAGAATCTTAAATAAATGCCAGCACAATATCAAATTTATACGAGTAAGTAGTATATCCACCACAAACTTCCAAATTACCTTCAAACATCACAGAAAAGTCTGTTTCAAACTTTTATTGCTTTACCTACTATTCTCTAACAGGGCACAGTTACAATGATGAATTAAAATCTCTGCTGGGTTCTGACTGAGTAGTTCAGTTACTTACAGCATCATCCCAATATGCCAAGGTTGTGGATTCATCACAGTCAGGACACATACAGGATGCAACCAATGAATGCATCAACAAATCACTCCCTCTCCTTCTCCCTCTCCCTTCCTTTCCCTCTCCTCTTCCCACTTCCCTCTTCTGCCTTTCTCTATCTCTCAACTCAATAAATTAAAAAGATTATATAAAAAAGAATCAACCAATGAATGCAAAAACAAGTAAAACAATAAACTGATGTTTTTTTCCTCTCTCTCTTTAAAAAAATTAAAAAACTAAAAAATAATCTCTGCTTTTGAGGTGGTTACAGTTTAGAGCAGTGACTTCCATAGTGTGGTGCATCACCAAAATCAACCACTGTTGTGCATGAAGAACATATTAGAATTCTACTATAATGATTACCTAGAAGTAATATTAAACTTTATATTATGGTAATACAGTTGACCCTTGATACAGGGGGGGGGGGGGCTTTTAGTGGCACTGATCACCTATGCAGTGGAAAATCCTGTATAATTTAAGTTGGCCAAACGTGGATGGGAAATTTGTATATGGTTAGCACTATCACCCTTGTCAGTGTGCAAGGTAAATGGTCACATATTGCACACAGATACAAAGTTATCTTGGAGCAAGAGATTCTAAGTGTGAGAAGTTGGCAGTGTTATTTATATGTGCACTTTTGCATTCTTCAATGTACTAAATTTTATATGTGCTTTGGTTAAGTAGATTATGGATATCTCATATTATCTGAATGAGTCCTCACAAAATGAGAAAGAGGCTAACAAGACTTTTGTAGAGTTTCCATTACAAGTGTAATGTTTTATTATTTAAAGTGAGTGGTGGGTACACGAGTATATTATTTTTCTATACTTTTTGTATAATATTAAAATATACATTTGCCCTAGCTGGTTTGGCTCAGTGGATAGAGTGTTGGCCTATGAACTAAAGTGTCCCAGTTTCAATTCCAAGCAAGAGTACGTGTCTGGGTTGCGGGCTCAATCCCCAGTGGGGGGGCATGCAGGAGGCAGCTGATCCATGATTCTCTCTCATCATTGATGTTTCTATCTTTTTCTTCCTCTCCCTTCCTCTCTGAAATCAATAAAAATGTATTTAAAAATATAAATTGCAAAATCAGAGATAAAAAATAATACAAATTATGCAAGTATTGGTGAATAAGAAAGGCATAACTGACACATCTCTTATTCTCACTATGAACTCTTTGCCACATAATGATAATGACAGTATAATTATGTTTGTAACAAAGTTAGGATCACAATTAAAAATTAAAAAAAAATAAACTTCACCCTAAATACATATTGTACCTGGAGGTATTAGCTAATGATGGCATATGAAGCGGAGTCATCTATATTGATAAGGCATTTGATAAAGATTAAAAGAAAAAAGATATTTGAAACTAAGTATTCAGAGGATTATTAATAATATATGATAGAAAAAAGTATTTTATCTATAAGACATGAAAGAGGTGAAGTAATAACCGACCACACAGATGTTCACAGGATTATAAAAAAAATACTACGAAAACTTTACTCCAGACAACCTAGACAAAATAACATAGTCCAAAAAAATAAATCTTCCAAAATTCAATTAGGAAGAATAAAAAACCTGAATAGGACAGTAACTACTGATGAAACTAAAGCAGTAATCAAAAACCTTCTAGCAAACAAAAGCCCTGATCCAGATAGTTTCTCAGGTGAGTTTTATCAAACATTCAAAGAAGGACTAAAACCTATCCTCCTCAGACTATACCAAAAAATTCAAGAGGAAGGCACATTTCTAAGCTCTTTCTACAAAGCCAGCATTACCCTAATCTTAAAACAAGAGAAAGACACTACAAAGAAAGAGAACTACAGGCCAATATCCCTCATGAACACAGATGCTAAAATCCTCAACAAAGTTCTAGTGAATTGGATCCAGCAATACATTAGAAAGATTGTACACAGCGACTAAGTGGGATTTATTTCAGGGATGCAAGGCTGGTTCAATATCCGCAAACCAATAAACATGATACAACACTTAAACAAATTGAGAGACAAAAGTCACATAACCATGTCAATTGATGGAAAAAGAAATTGATAAAATCCAATACCCTTTTTTGATTAAAAACTCTCAGCAAAATGGGAATAAAGAGATCATATCTTCATAATAAAAGCTTTATATGACAAACTTACAGCCAACATCATACTCAATGGGCAAAACCTAAAACCATTTTCCGTAAGATCAGGAACAAGTCAGGGATGCTGACTTTCACCACTCCTGTCCAACATAGTACTGGAAGTGCTAGCCATAGCAATCAGACAAAAATAAAAAATAAAAGGCATCCAAATTGGAAAAGAAGTAAAACTGCCACTATTCACAGATGACATATTGTACATAGAAGACTTTTAAGACTCCATAAAAAAAACTATTAGATTTAATAAGTCAATTTGGCCATGTAGCAGGATACAAAATTAATATCCAGAATTCTATGGCTTTTTTAATACACCAACTAGTGTATTTCTTGGGATATCCTAATATTTGTGCACAGAGGGGGTGGGTTCCTCAGCCTGGCCTGCACCCTCTCCAAACTGGGACCTCTTGGGGGATATTTGACTGCCTGCCTGCCTAATCGCTCCTAACTGCCCTCCCCTCACCAGCCTGATGACCCCTAACTGCCTCTGCCTGCCAGCTTGATCGCCTTTCTCTGCCCCCCTCTGCTGGCCTGGTCGCCCCCAACTGCTCCTCCCCCCTTCCCCCCCCCCCCGCCCCCACAGGTTTCGTTGCTCCTTACTGCCCCCCTGCTGGCCTGGTTGCCCCTAACTCCCTCCCTGCTTTCTGGCTTGGTAGCTTCTAACTACTCTCCCCCCACCAGCCTGGTCACCCCTTACTGGCCCCCTGCTGGCCTGGTCTCCCCCAACTGCTTCCTCTGCTGGCCTGGTCACCCTGCGCAGCCTACTTTTCAGTCATTTGGTAGTCTCTCACTAACCACCTGCCAGTGTGGTCACCCCATGCATTTTGCTGTTTGATTGTTCCTCACTAACCCCCCTGCTGGCCTTGTTGCCTCATGCAGCCTGCTGTTCGGTTGTCAGTCTGGTTGTTTTGGTTATGATGGCTCCTGGCCTTTTATATATTAGGATATCCCAAGAAATCAGGAACTCCAATCAGAAAGGATATAAGTAGACCTATGTTCACAGCAGCACAATTTACAATAGCTAAGATTTGGTTACAGGCTATGTGCCCATCAGCAGATGAAAGGATCAAAAACCAGTACAGCTACACAAAGGAATATTATGCTGCTGTAAAAATAGGGAACTCTTACTATTTACAACAGAATGGATGAGCTTGGAGAGTTTTTGCTAAGTGAAATAAACCAGTCAGAGAAAGATATACCACATGATCTCACTCATTTGTAAAATATAATGAACAACATAAATTGATGATCAAAAATAGATCCAGAAACACAGAAGCATTGAACAGACTGAACTATCTTTGTTTAGTCCTAAATCTTCTAGAGGCAAGATCTACCAACATTTTTGTACTTACCGTATTTTTCGGACCATAAGACGCACTTTTTTCCCCCCAGAAGTGGGGGGGAAAAGTCCCTGCGTCTTATGGTCCAAATATAGCCTACACATATACTTTAAAAAAAAAGTTTTTTTACTTGCCCGGCTCTGTGTGGTCTCTGTGTGCTTGCCCGGCTCTAAAATGGTTCTAAATGCTGCTGTTTACTTTACAGGGTTGATTACATGTGTTTATGACTGTGATGTTGGGTTTTAATGCACATAAAATATTTTAGGACACTATTTGTTTCAGAATCTTTTTTTCTTCATTTCCCTTCTCTAAAAACTGGTGCGTCTTATGGTCCGAAAAATACGGTACTTGATTTGTAACATAATTATTTATTTTTGTGCTTTACTGCTTTGTATACATGTTCAGTTTTATGGATTGTATATTACTGATCCCAGGAATAGATACAGTATGTACTTAAACTGCTTATGTATTGTTCCATTCACATACACACAAATACTATCCACCAATTACTATACTAGCTAGAAAACTTGGTATTTTTGCAAAAATAATATAGTTTGCACTGGCATATCTGGCCAAATTTATAGATATGACAGTTTTACTACCTGTATCTAATTGTTTTAATGCCAATTTTCCTAAGGACTGAGGCTGAGATATTTTCATGTTTATTGACCATTTGGCTATCCTCTTTTATGAAAAGCTTATTCAAATATTTTGGCTTTAAAAAGAAATTGGCATAAAAAATAAAAAGAAATTGGTGTGATAGTTTTTTTGATGTGTCACTTAATCCAGAGTCCCCAGTTATTTAATCAAATACTAATGTGGGTGTTGCTGTGAACTAATTTTGTAGTTTTATGCTATTAAACTCATAACCAGTTTGTTTCAAGTAAGGGAGATTACTGTAGATAATTTGTGTATACCTACTTCAGTCAGTTCAAAGGCCTTAAAAACTGGACTGAAGTTTCCTTCCTTGAGAGAATAAAAAATTCTGCCTATGAGTAGCAATTTTAGTTCACCCCATGATTTCTGGCCTGTCCCTTCCCACATGGCCTGCTCTAGGAATTTCAGACTTGCCTAGACAGCCCTCATTTTCGCATAAACTAATCCCTTGAAATGAATCTTAATATATCTTATTGGTTCTGCTTATCTAGTTAAACTCTGACTGACATAACTGGGTTGTTTTTTCCTTATTAAATAGTAGGGATTCTTTATATATTTGAGATATGAGCTCTTCATTAGTATTATACATTATAAATATATTCTGTCACTCTGTGGTTTGCCTTTTCAATATCTTAATGGTGTTTTTGGATGAAAAAGTTTCTAATTTTAAAGTACAATTTATCAATCTTCTTAATGGTTGTATGTCTGGGTAAGAAATTTCAGTACATTCTAAAGTCTAAATTATCTTCTAGAAACATTTCTTTTTCTTTTCCATATTTATATCTACAGTTTACCTGGAATTAATTTTTATGTATGGCATGAATTAAGGGTCATTTTACTAATGCCAGGCGATCATTGAAATGGAGTCAGCACTATTTAATGAAAAGACAAGTCTTTTCTCCCTGCTATGCTGTACCCCTTTTGCCAAAACTCAAACATGTGGGTCTCAAATATGTGGGTCTGTTTCTAGAGTGTATTCCATTCCATGGTCTAGCTATCCTTGTGCAGATACCATACTGTAGTCTGAAAGGAGGATGTAAATTGAATTGCTGATTTAATTAATGAATTATAATTATATATAACTATAATTCAGTATTAGCAAAGGGTTCATTTACAATGTTTAATATTTAAATAGTTTTGAAAAATAAGTTTGAGTGACTAAATATAGAAAATATTTAGTATTGTTAGTATTATATTTTCTAAGTATAATCACTGTATTAGAAGTATAGACATGCCCTAACTGGTTTGACTCAGTGGATAGAGCATCAGACTGCAGACTGAAGGGTCCCAGGTTTGATTCTGGTCAAGGGCATGTACCTTGGCTGTGGGCACATTCCCAGTAGGGAGTGTGCAGGAGGCAGCTGAATCAATGTTTCTCTCTTATAGATGTTTCTAACTCTATCCCTCTCTCATTCCCTTCCTTTCTGTAAAAAACCAATAAAAATACATTTTAAAAATTTAAGTATTAAAAAAAAGTATAGACATATACAACAGTTTGACTATTTCTCTTTGAAAACATGGCTGAAAGTGTTAAAACTCATTACAGTTTTTTAATGTCCTTATATAAATTTCCATAGGAACTATTTCAGTTGACTATTGGTATATAATAATAATAATAATAATAATAATTATTATTATTATTATTTTTTTTTTACCAGAGAATGAGGACATAATTTTAATATGCTATCTTTTTATGCTTGAGCTACTGGGCAACTATGTTTCTTAATATTTTTCCTGATCAGCTTAGATTCTGATAAATTATATTTGCTTAATAACTATATATATTATACTAGAAGCCTGGTGCATGAAATTCGTGCATGGGGTGGGGTAGGGATGTCTTTTAGCTGAGCCTGCACCATCTCCAATCTGGGACCCCTTGAAGGATGTCCTACTGCTGGTTTACAGGGATAGGACCTAAATCGGCAGTCGGACTTCCCTTTTGCAATCTGGGACTGCTGGCTCCTAAACCGCTCACTTGTCTGCCTGCCTGCCTGATTGCCCCTAACTATTCTACCTGCTGGCCTGCTTGCCCCCAATTGACCTCCTGCCAACCTGATCACCCCCAATTATAATACTCCCTATGTCAGTGTGCTCACCCCCAACTGCCACCCCCTGCTGGCCTGCTTGCTCCCATCTTTCCTCCCCATTGGCCTGCTCACCCCCAACTGCCCCCTGCTCACTCCAAACTGCCCCTCCCCCCACTGTCCTGATCACCTCCAACTGACCCTCACTGATGGGGTGAGAGAATGAGGGCTATTTTCAGGCTGGCCAAACCCCTTTCAGTGGGGGTCCCCAATGGGGTGCCTGGCCAACCTGGGTGAGGGGCTGATGGCTGTTTGCAGGCTGGCCAAGCCTCCCACCAGGGACCCTCACCCCACGGGAGTGTGGCCAGCCTGGGTGAGGAGTTAAAGGCTGCTTTCAGGCTGGCCACGCCCCTCGGTGATCCAGGCTTCCAGCCCCTCCTTTTTTACTTTTCTTTCTTCTTTTTTCAGCGCTTCCTTGAGCAGAGGCCAGGGCTGGCTGGAAGCAGGTATCTGGGATTTATTTATCTTCTATAATTGAAACTTTGTAGCCTTGAGTGGAGGCCATGGCCAGCTGGTAGCCTGGGTTCCCCTGGAAACCCATGCTCCCAGCCCCTTCTTGAGCAGAGACCAGGTCCGGCCAGGGCGGGCAGGAAGCATGGCTTCCTCCATTGCTGAGGGCAACCCAAGCCTCCTGCTCACTATAGCTCCATGGCTGCCACCATCTTGGTTGGGCTAATTTGCATACTCACTCCTGATTGGCTGTGGGTGTAACATCACATTAAGTGATGGTTAATTTGCATGTTTCTCTTTTATTAGTGTAGATAATTTTAGTAGAAAAAGCATGGAACTTAGAATCATAAATATTTAAATTAAAATACCAATTTTGTTATTTACTTGCTCTTGACCTTGGGCAATTCTATTTCCTCCTTTGCAAGTGGCGTTATAAAAAAATACTTATTTTTCAGGATTATTGTGAGGTTTAAATGAGACAATAACTATAAAGCATCTGGCACTGTTAGTGGCACAGAATAGGAACTCATAATTTATTTATCATTATTACTTTAGAGTGTCAAATTTGTATGATGCTTTCATTTTTTGGAAGCAATGTGAAAACTAAAGTTACATTGTAAAATGGCTGGATAAAAAGAGATGGCATGATAGAGAGTAAGTCAGAACAAACATGTGAGAGTAGAGGACTATTTTTTTTTTTATTCCACTCTAGCGAGAGATATAATTTTTTTACAATAAATGTAGGTTTTGTAAGATTTTTAGATTACAGTCTTTGCATTTAGCTTTCCATCTGTCAATATGGCTTGTGTCCGTTCAATTCAAGAAAGTCTAGGTGTCTAAATTAAGTACCAGGCACAGTTAGGACCTGATAAATTACAAAAAAAGGTCCTTGTTCTTAAAATCTCATGGTCTAACTGAAGAAGACTTTAATTAGTCAATTTTAAAGTAACTCCCTTTTTTATGTCTTCTTAATACTTAGTCATACCTTTGGGAAAAGGAAAGCATTGCTTTGCTGACTGCTCTCCCTCCCCCCTCCAAGTCCTATCTACTTGGTACTTCTCAATAGGGAACTGATTCCCAGTGGTAGGAAAATTTATGGTCACCTAGTCCATTCTTCAGAGGAAAGTAGCTTCATGAAGCATCAACCAGCTACAAAGGGCAATGACATTCTGTAGAGAAATACCTTTCAAAAATGTTTAAAGGAATGCTATTATTTTTTCTCTTCATATGAAAACCAACATATATAACAGATAACAATAGAGCTGCCACTCCTTTGGAAAGGAGATGGAAGAGTTTAGCACACCCATATTATAACAACTCAATTTCACAAACATTTAAAACAAAAATAAAGAAAGGTATTATAACATCATTTATTTATCTATCTGGAATAATTTAAACATTATTTTTACTGAGATTATTTTACAGACATTTTGACTATAATATTGGGGTCATGATAGAATGAAATAGTATAACAATTAGGTCCTATTCTCTGTCCTCCCTCTTTTAAATTAACAAAAGTAATGAAAAAAATGGAGGCTAGCAAAAGTTTCTAATTTTAGTTGAGCAATGGTTGGGTAATTCTCTTAACTTCAGCTATTAGATAGCTAAGGATGCAATATTAAAGAAGATAAGTTGTTTCTATAAGGTTATTAATATTAATATATATATATATGGTCTACATTACTGTACAATAAGAAAGATGTCACATGAATTTCAAGAAGTTATACATTTTATCTATAAAAATATATGAATTTATTCTTACCAGCAGCCTTTTCATTTTGACCCAGACTATTATGCCATCTTTTCCACGAGGGAACAGATTCTTCTTTAGTAGGTCTAAAAGCCACTGAGTGCTGACTTTCTTCATAAACAGGACATCTTTGTGTGCAATATAATGTTCCATCCTGCTGGGCAATGATTTGAGTGCCATTTGAATGATTTGTTTTTGCTAAAGTTTGGCACTCAGAACAATATGGTAGAGATGGCATCACAGGGATTGAGTTGGAACAAACATGTGAGAGTGGAAGACCACATACTTTATTCCATTGATTCATCTTGTGTTCTGCTGGAAGCACATGTTTCGAAGTAAAATAGTTATTTGTAATAATGTTTTGAGAATTTTCAGGCATTTCTGATTGACACCGAAATACTTGTGTATTTTTATCACTCCTAATATTTGGTGGAGTTTTAGGAGGATGAGGTACTAATTTACCCTGAGGTTGTAAAAATGTGTTAGCTTTGTTTGCAGATTGTGCTCGAATAACAGTGCCTTTTCTGTTTGTATATAGAAATCCTGATTGGACTTGAGCAGATTTTGTTCTAATTACCTTTTCTCTACCTCTTTGTACATTAGCTTTCTGAGTTTTAGAATCACTATTATGTATAGGAGATTTACTTTCCTCTTTTTCTGAGGCTGGCCAGGCTTGCTTAGCAATATTAAAAGCTGAAGGTATAAAACAGTTCAAAGACACATGGTTTGTTCTAGATTCTCCTGAAGCAGCCAGATTTTCAGAGATAGAATCATCCTTGGGGTTTTTTCTATTAGCAGAATTTACAGCACAAGCAGGAACACTGATTATGTTGTTGGAAACACCACTATTAGTTTGAGTGTGGAATGACTGAGACCACTGTTGAGATATTTCTAGTCCATTCTTCAGTGAATGATTATATTCAGTTTCATCAACCCATCTCAGTTTTTTAATAGTCTTTGGAATTTCTGCATTTCCCCCTTTTTCTTTTGTTAATTCAATACTATCTCTGATAGCTTCTGCTTTTTGATTTCTTAACTTAAAGCCTTGATTTATAACTAATGCCTTAAAAGAATCATGTTCATATTTAGATTCTTTTTTTAAAATACTTTTAAGAAACCTCACACTACTTTTTCCATCAATATTGTATTTTCTTTTCTTTTGCTGACCAACTAAGTCATAATTAGAGATTACATTAGATAATAATGTTGATGTTTCAGTTATTTTCTGTTTTTTATCAGAGTTGTGAGGTATGCAGGCAGCTAGAAAATTGTCTGAAAATAAAGGCAACTCTTCCTTTTTAGAATTAAAACATTTTATCTTTTTATCATCTTTCAATTCTCCTAAATTATCAGAACACTGTACTGGGTCAGTTTTGTTCATATGTATAATGTTCTTTGGTAAAGGTTCAGTTGATTGTGTATTAGATGGCAAAACTAAAGATGCCACAGGTACAAATGAAGTAGGAATTGAAGTAGCTCTATTTTCTTGAGTTAATTCAGAATATTTCACTTGGTCTGAAATTGTAGCCATTTCTTGAGTTAGAGGATCTGGAGTGCCCCAGGCTTTGCTGCATTTAAATGTTGGGCTCTCAGTAACTGCTGGTCTCTCTCTTTTGAATGCCCTAGAACAGGAGTTAGCTGCCCTTACAGTGCTGGTTTCAGAGGTCTTTTTGATTTTTTCATTGGGTATAAATATGGGTGAATTACATATAAAATCTAATATATTATTAGCATTTGTGGTTTCTTCCATAGCTCTACATAGAGCAGATGGATTTTGTTCTTTACTATTAAAACATTCCCCTGAAGGTAGAACATTAGGTTTACTTAAAATATCTGAGAAAGGTATGTCAGTTTGAGTATTTGGATTATCTAAATTTTTTAGCCAATTATTTATATGTTGAGTTTTAGAGAATGACAGTTTATCTTTATCAAAGCAATCTAGATTAGCTGACCGTAGATTTGCTGATTTGAGGAAAACAGAATTTTCCTGAACTGTTGTGGGAGGCTCCTTATTAGTAAGCGTTGAATAGATTTGTTCATGTTCTCCAGCTTCAAGACTATCTATACTTGAGAGGGTTTCCGAATTTGTTATCTGATTAACTTCATCACAAAATTTCTGAAAGAAAAAAGAACAAAGTTTTATAGCTTAGACATTTTGTAAATGCTAACATTTATGATTCAACACATCATTATTACTGTGCCCAATTCTTCTTGGCATATAAAATACAATAAAATAATCATAAACAGTGTAGGCATATCCATAATCTATATGTCTGAAGCAGTCTTCAGAGTGAAAAAAGGAGCTAAAAAAGACTTTGATAATAGACTTATAGCCTTAATTTCTATGCCTAAGGTAACTATTGAATTATTCTAGGCAGAGTTATAGCTTGGAAAATAATTTTGCTATTGCTATTCCATTTAGAATATGAAGTTTCTTGGAGGTTTCATAACAGCATGTGAAAAAGTTATTTAAAAATGGTATTTTTTCCTGAAACATTCACTAGACTTGAATGAAGCTCCTAAAAGCTCTATAACCCCAATATGAATTTCCTGTTGGAAGGGCTATATTCTATATAATAAAAGCCTAATATGCAAATTGTCCCCTCTGTGGCTGTTCGACTGGGAGTTTGACCATTCACTATGATGTACACTGACCACCAACAGGCCAGATCAAGGGACCGCACCGATGCATGATTGGGGGTGGGGAGGTATGCAGGAGGTTAGCCAGCCTGGGAGGAGCCACAGGAGGGCTCCAGGGCATGTCTGGTCCATCATGCTCAGTCCTGATCAGCTGGACCCCAGCAGCAAGCTAACCTACCGGTTGAAGCATCTGCCCCCTGGTGGTCAGCGCACATCATAGTAAGTGGTTGAGCAGCCTTTATATATCAATAGCATATTACACTTTTATTGCTTGAATGGCTGACCAGACGACCAGACATTTAGCATATTAAGCTTTTATTATATAGGATAATAAGGAAACCAGGCCTGGGGACTTTCTAATGAGATGTAGAAATCTGTATTAGAAGGTCTGTTTGAATAGGTCTGTAATGGCCTCATCTCCCTAAGCACCTCAAAGAAGTTCATTAACTTCTGATTTCCTTAGACTATACATTCCCTATCCCTAGAATTTTTCTCACCACTCAACAATGAAACATTATGATCAGCTTCAAGTTTTCTTGTAAGTTACTGATATAAACTGTACTAGAATTAACATGCTTTGTGTTTAAGTTTTTTGAGTGTTTTAGTTTTTAAATCAATTTTACTAAGAATACTTATCTACAATAAAATGCACCTATTTTAAATGTGTAGTTTAATGAGTTTTGACAAATTATTCACCCATAAGCACCATACCAAACAATATATATAGAACCTTTCCATTTGCCAAAAGTTCTCTCATGTTTCTTTGTAGTTAATCCCTAACCACCATAACTACCACTAATCTTCTGCCACTATAGATCCGAGTTTTCAACTCATATGATTTTCCTTTTGTCTGAAAAATTTCCTATAGCATTTCTTATAGTGCAGATGTTGGGGTAGTGCAGTGTTCAGTTGTTTATTTGAAAATGCCTATTTTGCCTTTATTCAGAAGGATATTTCAGTTGGATACAGGATTCTAGATTGATCATTTTCCCCCCTCTTTCACTGTCATTTGTCTTGAAGCTAGTGTTGCATCTTAGTTTTGTTTGCATCCATGTAACAAATGTTTTCCTCTTCTGGCTTGATTTGATTTTGATATCCTTCATGGGTGTATGTATATGTGTATGTATCTGTGCTTATCCTTCTTTTCTTTTAAAAAAAATGCTATTTATTTCAGAAAGAAGGACAGAAACATCAATGATGAGAGAAAATTATTGTTAACCTGCCTCCTGTATGCCCCACACTGGGGATCGAACCTGCAACCTAGGCATGTGCTCTGACTGGGAATCAAAACATGACCTCCTGGTTCACAGGTGACATCAACCACTGAGTTCCTCTGGCTGGCTATCTTTCATGGAGTTTGTTGAGCTTTCTAGATCTGTGGACTTATAGTTTGACCTAATTTGAAATGTTTTAATCATTGTTTCTTTAAATATTCCCTTTCTTCTTTTTGGGATTTTAATTAAATTGTATGCTTGATATTGTCTCACAGGTCAATAATGTTTTTTTCATTTATTTCTAGTCTTTTTCTCTCAGTGATTCAATTGAATAATTTTATTGCCATGTCTTCAAGTCCATTAATCTTTTTGCCCATCCAGTAAAATTTTCATTTCAGATATGCTTTTCAGATGTAGGTTTATTTAGTTCATTTAAAATATCCTTTTTCATTATGTTCATTTTTACTTTAATTCCTTGAAAATATTAATAAAAATGGTTTTAAATTCCTTCCTGTTGATTCCATTATTTCTGTCATTTTTGCATTTAATTATATTGACTAAGTTTTTCCTAGTTATGTTATATTTTCCTGCTTTTTCACATGTCTAGTAAGTTGTGATTAAATGTTGGATATTGTGAGCATTATGCTGTGTATCAAGATTTCAGTCTTCTTTAAGAGAGTGTTAAGATTTTTTTTGACAGGCAGTTGAGTAACTTGTGGATTTTTTTGAGGCTTATCCAGAGAGTATGTCTAGGTAAAAAGTCTATGTAATCATAGGACTTATACATTTTATTCAAATTATAGTGGTTTATACCAGGAATATATTTTATCATAGCTAGAAGTCTCCCTCTTTGCTTCTTAAATCTTGCCACTATTGCTTAGTTATTAAATTAATCAGGCCACGTTTATGAATTTAATCTTGGTATCAGCTCTAAGGATTGAAAAATAAAGCACATGAATATTTCAGGAAAATCAGCTGAAATCCCACTCACTGGTGGGAAAATAACAAAGTAAGTGCCCTAAGAGATAGAATATAAGCACTATTTTGCTAGTTGTAATGCATTTACATTAAGAACTTAATGTCCACATGCAGTATAATTTTAAGGTTGCATTTTATCATCCAGTCTCTAATAGTGACACATATTACATTCTACTTTCTACACAATGGAATACTATGCTGTTATAAAAAGAAGGAATTCAAATAGCTGTCTTATTAGTCAGTAAATATCATTCATATAGCATATTTTTTCTAAATATAAGATGAAAAAAGAAAAATAGAGGAGGGAAAAATGAATAAAATATAAGAAAAAAAAACAAGAAATTATTTTCCTAGGATATGTGATAAATTTGTGTTGATTCATCCACATTCTTTTTCATGGCTATCATTGACAAATGGCATAAATTTCTTTAATGAAGAAAACTGCAATGAACATTGAATTGTTACTAGATCATAAAATATTAATATTATATAGTTTCATACTTGCAAACTCCTTAGATGTTGATCTTCTAGGAGTTTCTGAGTTTCCATTAGTTTAAGCTGGAATGCATCCTTTTTAGTAGGCAAGTGTATCCTGCTATTTTCCTTCACTTCTTTATCACAATTGATTTTGGATAAGAGATGTTTCTGATCATTTTTTGATAGTGATGAAGTCAAGGCATTATCTATAGCTCTGTGAACCATACATAAAAATGCTTAGTACATTTTAATAAGTTAACTTTTTACATACATGTAAACTACACATTCATGTAATGTATGTATGTATGTGTGTGTGTGTCCAGATAATTACATATAAGGATATTGGATAAATATATAGATATATTAACATGGGAATTTAATGCAGTAAACAATAGAATAAAAACGGTTGTAGCATTATAGCTCTAATAAAGCACTCCACATTCATGTAGGAATGTCCAATTATTTATGACTTTGATTATTAAATCCTATGCCTCTAATGTTTAGGACAGATACAGAAGAAATTTCTATAGATGTGAAGAGTCAGTCCTCAGTTCTTTAAGTGCATTCCTATCTGGATAATAATTTGCATTACCCTTAGTTCTAAGTCGGTTTCATGGCTAGTAGATAGTTCTATCACTCTAACTGTTGAGTTGGTTGAAGATTCATGTAGGTAAAAAATATAAAAATTGCCTGTCAAGGAAGGCAAGAATTTCCATTCTAACTTACTACGCTTGAGTGCTTGCACCTTATTCCATGGAAAAGAGTGCACACACTTGGTTTTGGTTGAATCACATATATAAGCATGGTTTTTATGCCACAGAAAGGTACCTTTAATGTAGACTCTACTTTTAGTGTGCCAAAATGGCACCCCAAAATCATCAGGGGATGATATCATCTTCTACTAGAATTTTGCATCTTCTAGAAACTTAACAGCATGTTAACATTTTAGCATAAGTACAATGTGCAAAACAAAGAACAAAGGAAGATTTTGGGTGGAGGTGGGATCAGGATGAGGTATATAAAAAAGCTGACTTCTGCTGCACTAGGACTATTAGTGTGAATCCCAAAGGCATTTACTCTGAATTCATTTGAATTCAATTATTCAAGTCAATGAAGAGAAAAATTTTTTAGGTGATGTATGTACATATACCTATCTCCAATACCCAAATATATTTTTATTTGGACAAACTGAAATAGTCTGGGTCAATGAGTACTAGATTCCTAACTATCTTTTGTGACCAAAGGGGAATCAGGGAGAGGAAGAAGTTATTTAACACAAATTTCTGAACATTGAAATTATGTTTCTCCCTCTTCCTTTTAGTCCTTTCTACTCTAACATATTCTTTCCCCTTCAATCACCCTTCCCAAACAAAACATTGCTAAATCTGCAAAGTATTAAATAAACTCAATTTATTTACCTTTAAAGTTGTCGTCTCTCAACTCTTTCTTCTTTATTTTCTTCTCTACTCCACTTGCTTTTCTTCTCTTCTCTACATTCTTCCCCCAGTGAGGAGTATTGAAGGGATGAATAGGAATAAAAGGAGATGGGGAGGTAGAAAGAAAGGGAGAGTGAAGCATGGGGGGAAAGGAAGAAGAAATTATAAAGGAAGAAGAATCAGGAGGAATTGGAGAGGGAAAATCTAAGTAAGTTGGAAGAAAACATCGAGAGGGAGTTAAATGCAAAGATGAGGAAGAAAGAGGGATAGGTGAGGGAGGGAGGGATGGAGAGATAGGAGAGGAAGATGAAGGAGAAGCAGGCAAGGATGAAGAGGAAGAAAACTGTACAGAGGGTGAAGAAGAGGATGAGGAATTAGAAGGAGATGAAGACAAAGAAGGGGATGGAGAATGATAGGGAGGTGGACAGCAGAGAAGAGAGGCAGGTGGATGGTCTGCAATAGCCTGGGGCAGATTTGACAATGTGGTTTGTGGAACAGATTGCTGGACTGACTGGAAAGAATCTAAGCTAGCAGAATGTTCTGGCAATGGAGCAACATGAGAAAGGGTGGGGACAAATTGATGAGGGGGATGACTGGATAAACTGGAAGGCTTCAAAGCTGGGAAAGTTTCCAAAGGGATTGGGGAAACAACCAGTTGAGCTGGAAGGGAACGGCGAACAAGGGGAGGCATTCGAGTGGCTGAGGTAGAAAGTTGTGCTGGAAGGAAATGTTTACGCCTGAAAGTTTTGTAAAATAACTTGCTATGTGAGTCAGAATCAGAAATGGTTGGGGAACTTCGGGGTGGCTGTGGTAAATGGTCAGGTGGGCCACAAGGAATTGGGGCTGGTAGGAAAGGAAAACTGTTAGAAAAGCTGGGAGTTACTGGGGCTGGAGGTCGAGGAAGATATTTAATTGGGTAGGACAATAATGGGCCTGGTAAAAAGGTCTTCGAAAGAGTAGAGGGAACAGATGGATGGATAGGCAGGGTAAAGGGCTGGCGAGTGGGAGAAACAGTAGGATAGCTTGGAAGAATTTGGGATTGGTGGGATAGCAATGGGGCCCGTGAGGAAGGCAGGTGATCAGGTAAGTAGGAATCAGATGTGGAGACAGCTGGACAGGCAGGAATGGATCTGCACAGGTGGAAAAGTATTTGGACAGGCAGGTAGAGAGACAGTCTTATTAAGATGATTTTTTAGTTTATTTTTATTTTTAGTGTATGGGTTGCACATAGGATTAATATTTTTTCTGTCCTTAGGATCCATGTATAATTTTCTTTGTTCAATCATGTGCTCTCACATGGGCTGAGAAATGTACATAGCTTATTCAGATTCCCTTTTTCTCATTCCTTGCTCTTAGAATATTTTTTTAATATATTTTATTGATTTTGTACAGAGAGGAAGGGAGAGAGATAGAGAGTTAGAAACATCGATGAGAGAGAGTCATCGATCAGTTGCCTCTTGCACACCCCCTACTGGGGATATGCCCGCAACCAAGGTACATGCCCTTGACCGGAATCGAACCCGGGTCCCTTTAGTCCCCAAGCCGACGCTCTATCCATTGAGCTAAACCGGTCCTGGCAGAATATTTTCACCTCTCAGAAGTCTGATAGTCGTATGGATAATAAATATAGGCTAGATCAGTGGTCAGCAAACTCATTAGTCAACAGAGCCAAATATCAATAGTACAACAACTGAAATTTCTTTTGAGAGCAAAACATTTTTTAAACTTAAACAATATAGGTAGGTACATTGTTATTAACTTAATTAGGGAACTCCTAAGCTGTCCTTTGCTAAAAACTCAAGGGGCCAAAGAGCTGCATGTGGCTCACGAGCCGCAGTTTGCCGACCACTGGGCTAGATGATCTGATTTAAAGCATTAGTACAAAGGGCAAATAGAGGTCAAGTAGACTGCTGCTCAGCTCTGGCCAGATTTCTCAGGATAGCATGTGGTTTAGAATATGTGGTCTAACCACAAATACATGGATATTGGAGATAGATATCTAACAACATCTTTTAAAGTATAAAAATTTAATATGAGAGTAAAATATAGCTTCTTTATCGTACATCTATCAGAAAAGTCAAGTATATTATCTTTGTGATAAGGATTTTAAATGTGCTGGGAGGTTGATTAGTTATATGTTAAATGTTAGTCCCATATTAACATTTTTGTATTTCAGTATTTCCTGAGGCAGCTTCAATTGTCATATGAACAAATTCTTTTTCTTGAGGCTTAAGCTTTCAATACCTTTCATTTTTTCATATAATTTTTTTTCTCCTTTAGAATACCACATTACCAAAATCTTAAATTTTTTATATCTACTATTAATATTTTCCATATTAGAACAATTGTTTATGGGTACTAATATATCTCCATTTCTTTGAAAATTCCTTATTTCTTGGCAGTACAGTGATTTGCTGCATAATGACATTTCTGGTCAATGATAGACCATATATATGACTGTAGTCCTGTAAGATTATTAGGGAAATAAAAAATTTCTACTGTCTAGTGATGTCGTAGCCATTATATCATCTTAGCCCAACACATTCCTTACATGTTTCTGGTGATGCTGGAATAAACAAACCTACAGCACATACAATCATGTACAGTGCATCATCCTTGATAATGATAATAAGCAACTATGCTACCTATATATTTCTATTGTTATTTTAGAGCGTACTTGTTTATAAAAAACAAGTTTGTTGTAAAATGGCGTGCTGTGTTACACTGTCAGCAAGCTCACACATCTGGCATTCACTGTCTCTTGACTGCATAATTTCCTCGTGTTTCATCTAATTTGCTGTTTTGTACAGTAACATGCTTCACAGCCTAGATGTGTAGTAGGCTATACTACCTAGGTTTGTGTATGGACCCTCTATGATTTTGTACAATGATGAAATTGTTTAATTACACATTTCTCAGAATGTATCCCAGTCATTAACTGGCACATGACTGCTTTATTCATTAATGCATTTTAGGATTATATTCCAAAAAATGTCTTTTTACGGTAACAATAGCTCTTCAATACTTGCATCTTACTTATATTTGTGATAAATATTACATATAAATATTTCTATTAACCTTACATCTGACCATTAATACTTTAATATCTTATATTTGTATATCATTTTATAGTTTACAAAGCATTTTCACACACATTATTTAATATGTTAGTTATCTGTGAAGAAAAGTTCAACTTTTTAATAAGAAAACCAGGGTTCTCTCTATAAATTTTTTACATGTTATTTTCCAAATACATAACTTGCTTGTGTGTATATATAGATATAGGTATCAAAAAGCCATAGTCATAACAGTGTATTTCAATATAGTATACTAGAGGCTTGGTGCACGAAATGGGAGAGGGAGGAGTGTTCTTCAGGTTGGCCTGTGCCCTCTCGCAGTCCAGGACACCTTGTTTCTTTGCTCTTTTCTGCCTGCCTGCTCACTGCTCCTTAATGCTCAGCTTGTTGCTCCTTAGTGCTGCCAAGGAGGCGGGAGAGGCTCCCGCCACTGTTGCTGCACTTGCCAGCCGTGAGCCTGGCTTCTGGCTGAGCAGCACTCCCCCTGTGGGAGCACACTGACCACCAGGGGACAGCTCCTGCATTGGGTGTCTATCCCTGGTGGTCAGTACACATCATAGCGACTGGTCATTCTGGTCTTTCTGTCATAAGCGTTGCTTAGGCTTTTATTATATAGACTAGAGGCCTGATGCACAAAATTCATTCAAGGGGCTCAGCTTTGTCTGAAGGTCATCTGGATGGCCATTCTGCTGTTCGGTCTAATTAGCATATTAGCTCTTTATTATATAGGATTACAAGAATAATATAAACATTATGTATTCTAATTTAGAATGAAGACAATTTCTCATAAAACAATGATGATGTATGTTATTCAATGGTCCTAGCAGAGATTTAGTGTAATGATAACTATGCTTGTTTGTTATAGGGAAATCAAAGTTGTGATAGTTTACCTGTTCTAAGACTTTAAGAAACTATACACTGTTAAACAAAAAATTCTCTCCTTTCATTCATAGTACAAAGAGCTTTTTTATTAAAAATATCTGATAACACAAAGGATAACAATTGATACATAGAAAAAGAAACTCGAGAGTAAAAACTGTACAAAAATGCACATTACTTCTACACTAAATGGTTTGGAAATCTTTATCACTCTAAATTCCCTCTGGACCCTAAACCCCTACTCTGATTGTCAGACATCTTCCCTTTTCAGACAAGCTTTTCCATAGTACTCTACAAGTACTGCCTTCACTGCCTCAACTTTTACTTTTCCCTTAACATACTGCTTGCTATCTAGCTTCTACCTCTACCACTTCAAAGTATTGATTTTGCTAATAATTAACTAATTGACCTAATAATTGTAAAAATAGATACTTGACTGCTATTTTTCCTGACTTTAATTCCCTTGGTTTCCATATTATCATGCTTTCCTGATTATTTTCCCACTTTTCTGGTTGTTTTTCCTCAGGGTCTTTCTTGACTACTCTTTTTTTGTTTGTCTTTTACATGCTAGAATTTTTGAAAGATATGTGACTGTCTTCTTTGATTATACTCTCTGTGTAATCTTATTTATACTGCCTGTGTTATCTTATTATATCTGCATGTGAGTGAAGAGTTAGCAAAATCTGTTCTTT
Source organism: Pipistrellus kuhlii (assembly GCF_014108245.1). Classification (NCBI taxonomy): domain Eukaryota; kingdom Metazoa; phylum Chordata; class Mammalia; order Chiroptera; family Vespertilionidae; genus Pipistrellus; species Pipistrellus kuhlii. The sequence goes on along the minus strand of NW_023425595.1, from coordinate 54,478,874 downwards.
TTGGACCAATGTGACTTGGGGCTAACTTTCTAAATCTGTCCCCCTGGATTATTAGTAGGATTTGAACTGTATTAGAAGGCACATTAATTATGTTAAAAATGACTCTTCATTGGTAAATTGCATCTGAATTGAGAGAACTGTCAATAAACCATAAGTATTCGGTAGGAAGCTATAGCTTTGGGTTTCCCTGAGTGTGGTAATTCTTATAACTGGCTGGACATGTCTCTTGCATGGACCTGGAAGCTATTCATGTGGAATCATCACAAGAAATAATGGTCTTGTTTAGAACATGAGATTTCTAACCCAGAGTGCCCACACATTGTGACCTCTTTTCCTTGTAGCTGAACTGTCCTTGTGAGGAGAAGGGCATAGAAAAGACTAGCTCTTGGACTGCTTTGTGGCCTGCCATGAAGATTCCTCCTATTTAAGAATGTTGATTATTGATATTAGGTGTCTTCTGTCCTCCATTTGAAGCCAAACATGGTTTTTTGTAGTCATGTTTAACTGTTTACCTGAACCCAAGATTACCACAGGTGAGTGAGTACTGACTCACAGCTTTAGTTTCATCTATTCATTGGCAACTATCATATCTATATTTATGGCCTAGACTTCTTACCGTGAGTAACTGACCCCAGATATCTCATAAGTATCTTAAACTCAACAACATACTCTCCTCCCAGTTATTTCCTCCATTAAACAGCTTCTTCCCTAATACTCATTTTGATAAGTGGTTTCACTATTCATTAATTAATCATACCACAAGCCCTCTCCAGTGCACCCCATGGGCTGCACTCTGCACTCCTTGCTCTGCCCGCCCAGGAACTGCCCCTCAGGTGGGCCAAGAAGGACAAAGCCCAAAGGGAGTGAGTCTTGAACCTCACATCCCATTCTCTGGATTTCATCCTGCACCTCCTCTGTGTTTCACATCTTGAACAGGCACTGGGTTTGGGCACCCTGCGGCCTGGCCATATGGCCTCTGGGCGACCTGATAGAGTTGGTCTCCGCGAACCTTTACATCTGTGGCCAGAGACCCAGCCTGGGTCTCAGCAGCCCCATGTCTGCTGGAGAGGGCTGTTGGAGGAGGTCCAGCGCCTGCCCGTCATTAGCTCCCCAACTCTAGAGGAGGCGCTGCAGGCTCATGTCCCCTGGCTGCCGTGGCCTGCCCACCTGAGCCTGCTGCCCACACAGCCTGCTAAATGGTCGTTATGTTACAGAGTAATGGACAATTTGCATATCCCTCTATTATTATGTAGGATTGCATTTTACATTGTTATACTTTTCCCTTTACAATTCTTGACCTAGTGTTATGCTTCAACAAACATTTCTAATAAATAAATGGGAAATATGGGATGTCAGAGAGTACTCTATTGGTTGGCCATCTTATTGTTTCTAGATGACACATTTAAGCTAACCTGGAGAGCAAGCAGGAGACACTGTAGCTTTTTCAAGACATCAATGAAAGATTTTCAGTGAGGAAAACCCATTTCTAACCATAGAGTTACTCCTTTTACTTAAAATTATATCACTATAATTCAACACAATTTTCTCATCTTGGCAAAGATAAATAACCAATATCAATACTTAAAAATGGTTTTGATGATAGTTTCCAAAGATAATTGTTCAACCTAAGCAGCACTGTAATTCCAAGACAACAAACTAAAATTTTGCCTTATTCTTGAAGCAAAATATTTATATTCCACTTAACCTTAATTTAATCTGTGAAAATAAAATAGTAATTAAGGAGTGAGGATTAACTGATGAAAAGGCCTATAAACTCAGCAACTAGAAACTTATTTAATTATTATACATTAATAATTCACACAATAGTAAATTACTTACCTCAAGTTTATAGTTGGTCTGTAAGAAGAGGATACTTGTGATTTTAAGTTGGATTCTTGAATTTGTTTGAGAGCCTCTTCTAATGGAGGCACTGGTTTTTGAAAAACTAAGGAGATAATAAAGATCAAATCGTACAGAATCACTTCATCTTCAACAATCTCTTTATGTAATTTAATTGGTCAATGATAAAATATTATATTTAAAACTTTGATAAGAAGAAAATAGTATTTAAGAATAGTCTAAATATTTTAATTTAGATATCTAATCCACAAAGAGAAATTGCTACCTCTAAATTATCATAACCAATTTTAAGAATATTTACCTGGAAAAAAAGAAACTGTGAAAAGTGTCCAGATTCTTTGTTCTTGCATGCAAAACTCATTACATTTCATCTCAGAGTTAAATAAATTTCTGACAAAACTTATAAATAAATAAATATGTATATTTTAAAATTCCTCACCCGAGGATATTTTTTTCCATTGATTTTCAAATGGAAGAGAGGGAGAGAGAGTGGAGAGTGAGAGCGGAGTTAGGAAGAGAGAGAGAAAGAGAGAAAGAGAGAGAGAAAGAGAGAGAGGAAAAGAAACATCAATGTGAGAGAGATGCATTGATTGGCTGCCTCCCAGGTACATGCCCTTGACTGGGAATAGAATGCACAAACCTTTGGCCCATGGGCCAATAGTCTAACCACTGAGCAAAAATATTCTTATGAAGAAAAGGGGAAGCTATTGGAAAAACCAACTAACATATATTGAGTTAGGCATTATATATTGTAGGCATGATTTTTTAAGCATTTTCTAAGTATTATTTAATTTAATGCTCACAATGCCCTATGAGGTAGATGCTATTTGTATATGTGCTGCCAAAGCGAGCACAAGGTAGATGCTATTTGAATCTCCATTTGCCACTGAGGAAACTGAAGCATACAGAAGGTAATTGACTTATTCAAAGTTATACATTATATAGACTTCAACTACATATTACTTTGCACCTCTAACTTACCTTCTTGTTTGAATTGAAACACAACTGTCTTTTTAAAAATACATATATATTTTAATTTTTTTTTTAGAGAGGAAGGGAGAGGGAGAAATAGAAACATCAATGATGAGAATCATTGATCAGCTGCCTCCTGCAAGTCCCCTACTGGGGTTTGAGTCTACAATCTGAGCCAGCAATCTGGGGATGAGCCCTGACTGGGAACTGAACTGTGACTTCCTGGTTCATAGGTTGATGCTCAACCACTGATCTACACTGGCTTGGCGAAACACAGCTATCTTTTAAGTATATTGTTTCTCCTGAAACCCTCTTAAGTGAGGACATGATTTTTCTCTGATTACATACTACCTATAATTCAAGGCCTGGCATTTCCAAACTGTCTTTCCTGCTTTCTCCTTTGAAAAATCCATGCCATAAAACTTCCCTTATTACAATGTTTGTTATTTACCTTAAAATGCTTAAGCAAAACCAGTATATTAATATGTATGGATTAGTTCAAACTTGAACTCTAGAGATAGTCCATTTCCCCAATTAAGGAATAATAGCATAATATACTAGTGACCAAAAGACAATTATGGAATGGTTTGCTGGATATTCTAATCATAAAGAACCAGTCTTCTTGAGGCAGATACTATCAAGCTTAGATTTTTCTAATTAGCATAATCAATGGCCAAAATAGGTTTTATTAGTGAAAAATAATAGCCTTTTGAGTAGTCTGATAAGTATTTAATATGGACTTTCTTTGTTGAAGGCATTCAAAACAAGTGGATTTGCCTAAACATTTTAATCAGTCCCAACCCTTGCATGAACAAAGAATAAGAATCTAGGGAGGTCTATACTTTTTACATTACGAATGGCACTTCATGTTTGATCTGTAACCAGTCTAGTTAGTGTCCAGCCATTGATATAGGAACATTTCTGATCTCCAATACCAGAAGGCACAGAATTCTGTCTCTGGAATGTGGCTGTGTATGGACCTTTCATTTAAGGTGCAGAGAACCTCAAAAGATGGAGAACTGGGACTTTCTTGAATTTACTGAAAAAGTTGTGTAAATTGTTTTATATATACTTTGCTAATGACTGTTTAGTTATGCTAGTTGATAGTTTGAGTTTTGCTTTTATTAACTTGCACCACTTGTCTATCAAAGACAACTTAAAAACTTAGGTCAATTTACAACCACCATTACTACTTTTTTTTTTAAAACATATTTTTATTGATTTTTTACAGAGAGGAAGGGAGAGAGATTGAGAGCCAGAAATGTCGATGAGAGAGAAACATCAACCAGCTGCCTCTTGCACACCCCCCACTGGGGATGTGCCCGCAACCAAAGTACATGCCCCTGACCAGAATCGAACCCGGGACCCTTCAGTCCACAGACCTACGCTCTTCCGGTTTTGGCACCATTACTACTTTTGTTGTTATCTTATGACCTCCCAGTAACTACCTCTCATTTGCTGAGGATAATATAAGATTACATTTTTTGAATGCTTACTGTGTATTAGGGCATTATTATTTCATTTAACCCAATTGTGCCTTTCTTTTACTCTCATATTCTCCCTCTAACATCAATCTGTTGTCCTTCTTTTGTAGCATGGGAGTCAGCTATCATGCATACATGATAAACTAAACCCATAGACAAATAGTTGTCTTACATAGTTTTGTTCTTGTTCTTCATTGATAGCACTGAATTTTCTGAAATTATTAATTTAATATTTTGTATAGGTAATATATTCATATTCAGAAATAAAGAATATATGATACATATTTGACAGCTTGCTCTCATTGCTCATTCATATATTCTTTCATTATCTCTTTATGCTAATACAAGTAAATGTATTGAAATTTCCCCCTTTTCTCACATAGAAGGCAAAATATTATGTATACTGACCTGGGTCTTAATTTTACACTTAATATATCCTGGAAGTCAGTGATAAATACAGGTTTAATGAAAGTACATCATTTGTTTTTGCAAAATCTCTTTTGACTCTTTGAACCTAGACCCTCTGATAGCACCCTTTTTCAAGCAAACAGTATTCATGAGAGGTAATTACTTCTCTGAGGCACTTGACAAAATTATTATATCTTCTCTCTTAAAACTACCTCCCCTTTTGTTTTCCTATACATTATTTTATTTTGATTCGCATCTGCTTTCTTGATAACTACTTCTCAAAATCCACTTTTAGTTTTTCTTGCTCTACCTATAGTAAATGTAGGTATATAAATAGTGTGTATAAAGGCTTTATTTTAGGCCCTATGCTCAGTCTTTGGTTTATACTCTGTTATTTAGCTTATGTTTTCTATGGCTTCATTTATCAATATATATATATATTTATAAAATATTTAAAGGTAGCTCAGAGGTATAGCCTTTTGGCCTTTATATTTCTTCCTTCTTCCTTGCCTATAGCATTGACATGATGGCTGGAGCTCCAGCAGCTACCATAAAACCATGAGGATAAAGAAATATAAACCTCATAATAAGGATGGTTGAGCTGTGAGACAGAAGAGTCTGGTGACACTGCATAAACATCAAAACAACCTCAGGCTTTCATAAAATACAAGAGAAAAATAAATCCCTTTCACCTTTAAGCTATTATTATTTTTAGCATTATTACTAGCTGCCCTTAATGACCGAAATATCTCTTACTGGCACAATAATGGTTTGTGTTTCAATTAAAAAACATTGATTTCATTTTGGAGAAAGATGAAATTCCTGCCGGCACCGGTTTGGCTCAGTGAATAGAGCGTCAGCCTGTGGACTGAGGGGTCCCGGGTTCGATTCCGGTCAAGGGCATGTACCTTAGTTGCGGGCACATCCCCGACGGGGGGTGTGCAGGAGGCAGCTGGTCGATGATTCTCTCTCATCGACGATTCTAACTCTCTATCCCTCTCTTCTTCTCTGTGAAAAATCAATAAAATATATTAAAAAAAAAAAAAAAGAAAGATGAAATTCCTATCATGGCATACAAGACTTTTTGAGAATTGGTTCCAACTGAAATTTTTCTAGCCTCAAAACCACTTCTCTTCTCTCTTCCCCCCCCCCCCCCCCCCATACTATGCTTCAGATATACTGCAACACATAATTTATTTGTAAAAATGATTCCTTCTGTCTGGGAAGGTTTTTTGTTTTTGTTTTGTTTTTTAATTTTTGGCTTGGTTTCTCTTGACTGGCATAATGCTTATTTTGTAAGGTTAAAATTAAGTTATTTTTTCCAGGGATGATGTCCTTGATATTCCTGCATAAGTTTAGTGTTTGCTCTATGTTCTCACAATACATCCTGCTACGATAGCAATTATCACTATACTTATTGACAATGTTTATATTACTCTCAGCTCCAAAACAAGCTGTGAGATCTTTAATGGTAGAGTACAATTAGATTTCTCTATAGTTGCACTTAGCCCAGGGCTACATACAACATATTGATATTTTGTTGGCTGTATTAGTAAATTTTGAATTTTCACAAGTTTGATTCTATTGATACTTTATACTGGCTTAAATGTTATATTATTTTTAATTTTATCTATAAAATAGCTTTATAAAAGGAAAATTTAACATTTAGTTTCAGTAAATTGGTGTCACATTTATTCTGGCACTTATTCACATGTTACTCAAATTCATATTTGAGAGACTATCAAAATATCAATAAAAAGAAAGTCTACACAGTGATATAACCCAACAATCTAAGACCTGCAAACAATTAAGAATTTAAATGTGATGGTGGCTGATTCTTTGGTATCCATCTACATTTTTTATACCTTAAATAGTAACACAGAATTAATAGCAAACTGTCAAAGCTTCAGAAAGAAAAGGGATAGGAAGCATCTTTATGTGTTCACTAAACATGTATTACTACAATATTCTCCAAATTAAACCTAAATTAAATTGCAATTTTTCATTTGTTTAAAGTCCTATTACTTAAAAAGGGATACTGGTCTTTTTAATTTTAATTTAATTTCTACTTTGTTTCTTTATTATTTTGTCTATTCAAGTCAAATGCAATTATTATATTATATTATATTATATTATATTATATTATATTGTATTTTTCATTTTTGTTCTCATATTGTTCTAGAAATAAGATACCTGGTCTCCTCCGCTGTGAAAGAGGGATATGGGCCCGCTGGAATTTTTCAGTAACTTCTTCAAACTTCTGTTTTCTTTGTTGAAGTATTTGTTCTCTAATTTCGTGTTCTCTTTCTTCTTGTTCTTTTTGTTTCTCTTCAAAATATCTAAATTTAAACATAAAGAAGAATTAGATAATAAGTTTTAAAAATTTCAACACAGAAAATAGTTTCAAAACAATGCATTATACTAGTAATATAGTGTGTCTCAAAAAAATGTATACACATACTTTGAATAATTAGAAAAGCAGTATTTATTAAAATACATTTTATTTTAAAAACTGAGCTACGAGCTGTTAAAGTATGTTTACATTTTTAGGGCACCGTATATATTTAAAAATTTTGCTGATTTAGAAACAACACATTTAACATTTTTAAAAAGCAATTGGCAAAAATTAGCTTTGTAAGTGGTTACAAAGTAATCTCAGAACTTTATCCAGGTCAAAGAGAAGGCTTTATAATGAGGCTCTTTCTAATATCCTACTTCCCAAGTTCTGCTGTAGAAAATTTCTTTTCTCAAAGGCTACCTTATTTTCTGTAATGCAATAACTAATTCATTGGTGAAAGATGCAGTCTTGTAAATTATGAGCAGTCAAGAAAATACTGTACAGACCAAAAATTTAAAATTGGTTGTTATGTTAAGTATAGGGCCAAGAAATAAACCCTGACAAGGTCAGATGATTTACAAGAAGGGCGCCAGAACCATTCAATGAGGAAAAGAGTTTTCTCAGCTAATAATGTTAGAAAAATTTGGTATCTATATGTGAAGATAGAAGATCCACTATGTTCATTGCTGCATTATTCATGGTGACTAAGACATGGGAACAACTGAAATTTCCTTTGATAGATGATGGTATACATAGGATGTGGTACATATATACAATGGAATATTACTAAACCATAAAAATGATAAAATACTGCCATTTGCAGCACCTTGAAAATATCATGCTAAGTGAAATAAATGAGATATAGAAGTCAAGAACCATATGACTTTTACTCATATGTGGAATATAAAACTGAAAGCAATAAATACAAATATAAGACAAACAAACAACAACTTAAAAGGAGGGCAGACATCATCCACAAAAGGGACACTCTTGGAACACCTGGCTCAGGTGATTAGGGACATGTACCACTTGGCCCCATAGAACACCTATTATATAAGGCCATGATACCAAGAATGGGAGACATAAAAGACCCACCTAATATATAGAAACAAACACAGAGAGACAGCCAAAATGGGAAGAAAAGGAAACACTACAGACGAAAGAACAGGAGAAATCTCCAGAAAAAGAATGAAATGAAATGGAGGCAAGTAACCTACCAGATATAGAGTTCAAAACAATGGTTAAAATAATTCTCAGTGAACTTAGTGAGAACTTCAATGGTATAAAAAGGACATAAAAACAAAAGAGAATCAACCAGAAATGTAGAATACAATAACTGAAATGAAAACTACACTAAAATGAACCAATATCAGATTAGATAAAGCAAAGGACTGAATTGGAAATTTGGAATATAAGGCAGCAGAAAACACCTAATAAAAGAAAGCCAAAAGAAAACAGAATTAAAAAATGAGGATATTTAAAGCAGTGGTTGCAAACTTTGGACCTCATAGACCACCAGTGGTCTGCGGACCACCGGTTGGCAACCTCTATTTTAAAGGACTTCTTGGAAAACATCAAGTGTAAGAACATCATCATAGGGGAACCAGAAGGGATTGAGAACCTATTAAAAGAAGTACTGAAAAAACTTCTTTAACCTAGTGAAAGAAGAAAACATACAAGTTCAGGAAGCAGAGTCCAAAATAAGATGGACCCAAAAAGACCAACACTGACACATCATATTAAAATGGGAAAGGTTAAAGACAAAAAGAGAATCTTAAAAGCACTAAGAGAAAGACAGTTAACTACAAGGGACCACTTATAGGACTGTCAGTTGACTTTTTTAACAGAACATTTGCAGGCCAGAACGGATTGGCATGAAATATTCAAAGTGATGAAACACAAAGCCCTATAACCAAGACTACTCTATCCAGCAAGACTCTCATTTAAATTTAACTTCCCAGACAGTAAAAAGCTAAGAAGTTTATCACTCACAAATTATTATTATAAAAAAACATTAAAGGGACTTTTTAAAGAGGAAGATGAAAAAAGGAACATAAATATAAATAATAAACTGGTAATAACTGTGTATATATCAATATATTAATGATATATACACAGTTATTACCAGTTTATTATTATGGTTTTTATGTCCTTTATCATTATCAATAATTGTCTTCATCAAAAGTCATAGGGTAGCAGCATGAATAAGAAAACAATATCCATATAGATGCTGTCTACAATAGACCCAATTCAGATAAAGATACATATAGCCTAAAAATAAAGGAATCGAAAAAGATATTTTATGCAATTGGAAACAAAAAAGCTGGTAGCACTATTTATATCACACAAAATAGACTTTAAAACTAAGGTTATAACAAAAGACAAAGATAATATCCAATGATAAAGAGATCATCCCAAGAAAAGGATATAACTGTTGTAAACATTTATGCACCCAATATAGGAGCATCTAAATATACAAAGGAAATACTGATAGACATAAAGGAAGAGATTGACAGTAATACAATTATATTATGGGACTTTAAAATACCATTGACATCATGGATAGATCTTTCAAACAGAAAATCAACAAGGGAATAGCAGCCTTAAATGACACATTATACTAGATGAATTTAATTGATATTTTTTAGTATTTCACTCAAAGCCCCAGAATATACATGATTTTCAAGTTCACCTGGAAAATTTTCCAGGATAAACCATATTAGGACACAAAACAAGTCTCAATAAATTTAAGAAGACTGTAATATCAAACATCTTTTTCAACTACAATGGTATGAAACTAGAAATCAATTACAAGAATAAAACAAAAAAAGCACTCAAACAAATGGAGGTTAAAAAACATACTGCTAAGCAATAAATGGGTTAAGAGTAATATTAAGAAACAAATCAAAACATACTTAGAGCCCCTTTAGCCAGTTTGTCTCAATAGATAGAGTGTCAGATCGCAGTCTGAAGGGTCCTGGGTTTGATCCTGGTCAAGAGCACATACCTTGTTTGCAGGTTCGATCCCTGGCCCTGGTTGGGGCACATGGGGAGGCAAGCAATCAATGTGTCCCTCTCAAATCAATGATGTTTCTCTCTCCTCCTTCCTTTCATTCTCTCTAAAAATCAATGGGAAAATATCCTTGGGATTAACAAAACAAAACAAAAAAGGTACCTTGAGACAAATTAAAATTAAAATATAATAACCCCAAATCTATGGGACACAGTAAAAGCAGTCCTAAGAGGAAAATTAATAGCAATACAGGCCTACCTCAAGAAACAAACAAACAAAAAAAACCCTCAAATAAATAATTTAATCTTACATGTAAAGAAACTAAAAACAGATAAGCAAACAAAGCCCAAAGCGAATAAAAGGAAATACAAAGATCACAATGAAAATAAACACAATAGAATCTAGAAGAATAATACAAAAGATTAGTAAAATTTAGACCTGGTTCTTTGAAAAGACAAACTAAATTGATAAAATTTTAACCAGACTCATGAAGAAAAAAAAGAGAAAGGACCCAAATAAATAAAATAAAAAATGAAAGAGGAGAAGTCACAACTGTTACCACAGAAATAACCATCATGGCCCTAACTTTCTCTAACAATAGGACTCAAGCAGTATTCAGAGCACTCAAGGTCACAGGAGACACAGGTAGAACTGGAGAGCTGGCCTTTTGCAATGCATTTCTTTCTTTGTGGGTGAAACCAAATTTCAGATTTAGGTAGTTACAACTTTCTGGACATATGATCATATTTAAGTTTAAAACTCAATTATTTTTTAAAAAATAATTAGACATTTAAAAATGTAAAAATATGATAACATATCACTCTTTCAAATTAAAAAATGCAATAGGAGAAAAAATATTTTTAAGAACAAAATATAACATTTTAAAACGAGGCTATTCCCACCAGGGTGTCAATGGAGACCATGTGAAGAGATAGAACTCAGCCCTTACCCCAACCAACATAGCAATGAGGTGGTGTCTCCTAAGACAGCCAGCCAAAGCTGAAGGTCTAAACAAGCCCCAGAGTCTATAACACAACACAAAAGTCCAGATCTCAAAAGAAAATCACTTGTCATTCAAAGAACCAGGAAGATCTAAAACTGAATGAAAAAGATAATCCAAAGATGCCAAAATCAAGGTGATAGAGATGTTAGAATTATCTGACAAAGATTTTAAATGCTTGATAAAAATCTTTGAAGCATGATAAAAATGCCTCAATGAACAATTATGGACATGTTTGCAAGTGAAAAAAAATAAGTTTCAAAAATAAATAGAATATATAAAGACTGTCCAAATGGAAATTTTAGAACTTAAAAAATATAACTTAAATGAAAAACTCAGATTTATTAGCAGAAAACAGAAAAGATTTCAGTCCTCCCTACACCACATAAATGTACAGGTAATAATGGAATTTCTAGAAACATCCAGGCAATACTTTTTGTAAGTACTGACAAGATTATTCTAAATTTTATGTGTAAAGGCAAACAAATTAGACTACCTAAACCTATTTTGAAAAAGAGATATAAAGAGGGAGGAATCAGTCTATTATATTTAAAGATTTACCACACACACAGACACACACACACACACACACACACACCACACATATTTATATATTAGAGCCCGGTGCATGAAATTCATGCACAGGGGAGGAGGGTGTCCCTCAGCTCAGCCTGCACCCTCTCCAATCTCGGACATCCCTCTCACAATTCAGGACAGCTGGCTCCTAATTGCTTGCCTGCCTGCCTTCCTGATTGTCCCTAATCTCTTCTGCCTGCCAGCCTGATCACCCCCTAACCACTCCCATGCCAGCCTGATTAAAGTCTAACTGCTCCCCTGCCAGCCTGTTTGCCCTCAACTTACCTCCTCTGCTGGCTTGGTCACCCCTAACTGCTCTCCCCTGCAAGGTTGATTGGCTACAACTGCCCTCCCTTGCAGGTCTGGTGCCTCCCAACATCCCTCCCCTGCTGGCCATCTTGTGGTGGCCATTTTGTGTCCATTTTGTGGCCATGTGGTCAAAGATAGGGGCAGGATCTTTGACTACATGGGAGCAGCCATATTGTGTGTTGAAGTGATGGTCAATCTGCATACTACTCTTTTATTAGATAGGATAGAGGCCTGGTGCATGGATAGGGGCCAGCTGGTTTTCCCTGAAGGGTGTCCCGGATCAGGGTGGGAGTTCCCTTGGGGTGTGGGATGGCCTGAGAGAGGGGCCTGTGGTGGTTTGCAGGCCAGCCACGCCCCCTGGTGACCCAAGTAGAGGCCCTGGTATCTGGAATTTATTTACCTTCTACAATTGAAACTTTGTAGCCTGGAGCGGAGCCAAGCCTCCTGCTTGCTCCATGGCTGCCACCATTTCTGTTTGGATTTGTTTACCTTCTATAATTGAAACTTTGTTGCCTTGAGTGGAGGCTTAGGCGGCTAGGGCAGGCGGAAAGCTTGGCTTCTTCTGTTGCCTGGGAAACCCAAGTCTCCCTCCTGCTCTCTGTGGCTGTAGCCATCTTGGTTGGGTTTATTTGCATACTTTCTCTGATTGGCTGGTGGGCATGGCTGGTGGACGTGGCTGGTGGGTGTAGCGGAGTGATGGTTAATTTGCATATTACTCTTTTATTAGGTAGGATTTTAAGTACACCAAATAATGAAAGAGTTAATAGACAAAGAAACATATTCCAGAAAAACAAATTATAGGCAAACAATTTTGTATTCCCTAAATGGGACTTCCAACATATACTTAATGATGTAGTTAATAAACTCCAGTGCTTTTCTGCCATTTGCCTATTGTAGGAATATAAAGAAGGTAGCAAAAACAATAATAAAAAATGGCTTACTTACTGTATGTTAAGATAATCCAGTAATTCAAACAAATTTTGAAAAATGTTTAAGCAGTGATTGGATGATTTTACTTTACTTTCCAGCTTATATATACTAGAAAACTCTTTTATGACATTTATAAAATTCTTTTATCACATTTCCACCATTATCATATTTCTGAGTGGATGAATGAGAATAGCTCTTACAGAAACAGTATATAGAAGTAAATAATAAATTAAAATAAAAATAAAATTATATTCTATTAGAGACTAAATATTAATTGGTAATCTTTTAATTTATCATGAAATTATATAAAAATAGAGTACATTTTATAGTCATTTTAGAAGTGTAATCAGAAGTTCTATGACAAGAAAAGATGATTATGGTCAGAGTCAGTAATTTAGAAGGTTTGGGCTTTAGGCAGAAAAACAATTATGAAATATATAAAGCCACCTAAATCTAGATCAGTTTTACAGATAAAGCATCATCATGACTTAGGCTCATAAAATGCTACAAAGTAGAGGAATTATTATTTTATAAAGATTTTGAATTTCTATACTCTGAATAAAATACTACCAATTACTTACTTTTTTCTCTGGTTTGACTCCACAAAATATTTACGTGCTCGATTTCGAAATATTTTTTGTTGCTGCATTAATATTTTGCGCTCTTCTTCTAAATTTTTCTCTAGATGGACTTTCATATCTCTAATGATAAATAAAGTTAAGGAGATGGTTTATGTTTTTAATGGGTGAGCGTCAATGCTATATGATAAATACAATGACAGCCTCATACTAATGACATCATGATTTTTTGTGGAGCTCTTAGTATGTGTACACATTAGTATCAGTATATGACGGGCAAATTTTTTATGTAAAAAAAATTCTGACTTGTTATGAGAATTGAAGATAGATCTCGCTTTTCCTGAGGGAGAGGGGTGCGGGATCACTTTTAGACATCATGAGCTCAGATAAGGAGACTGCATATCATTTCATTTATTACTCAGCTGTTTGAGTGATGATGAACAAATTACCACCTTAGGCACATATAGAGGAAAATGAAGGTTATATTTTACTAATAGATATGATATGAATACACCTTTCAGTAGGTTTCAGGATCCTTTCTGTATTAATATTATAAAAACTTTATTATATCAAAACAATCATGTTTATTTGAACTTTTGGGTGTTTAAAACTTTGCTAATGGGAGTATATTAATTTTCAATGATATTGCTATTTAACGATCATTATACCACTGACAAAAACTTATTTTTTCTTCATTATAAAATTTGCACTACCTCAACACAAACATACACACACTCACTTACTTAAAGTGTCTCTTGAAGGATTTATAAAAATGAAACAAAAGGGAAGGACATCTTGTTCTTTGCAAGCACAGAAACACCTAGAGACTTACCTTGTTCTTTTCTAATACAGTATTTTATTAGAAGGAGTCAGACTTCAACAAGACAGCTAACTACTGAGAGTCACACAAGGTAGTGGAGGAGAGTGCTCGCTCCTCTTGAGGCACACAGAGCAACGGGAAGGGGCTCAGGGGGCGAAGTTGCTTTGGCTCGGGTGAAGCAAGCTAATTCTGTTCTCTGTTGAATAAGTTTGAGATCTCATCATAAGAACTTAAAGAAAATCACAAATGTAATGTTTCTAAGGTTCTGACAATTATATACATTGTTAAATTTAATCGAAGGACTCTCTCCGTATATACATGTATAAATATTTTTATATATACTTATAAACAGTGTATTATGTACAGTTTGCCTGTTAAATTATAAAGAATGCTGCTGCTTTTGCACTTTTTTTTTCAAACTATGCGCTTCAAGTTTAGAAAATATTAGATGGTTGGTTAAACTTTTGTTTTTCCTATAAGCTGTAATATATAGGTAAACTATTTCCATAAGAATCACTGTTAAATACCTGTTCAAAGGAAAATAATTTTTATATTTAAAAAACAAACCAACCAAGAATAATATGGGTTGTAGGATTAAGTAACACATAATAATTTAAAAACATAGTCTAATCTACTCCACCTCAGCCTCATCTCTCACTCTCCCAATTTAGTCTTTCTCCAATTGGAGCTCATTTACTGTTATTTTAAATATGTTACCATAAAAACAACTATGTATCATACAACCTGTATTACTGCCAAATTTATTAGAGCTTTCCTGATGAAAACTTTTTCTTCTTTGTAACCCCTTCCATTGCCTTGGCTCATGCATTCTAAATCTCTTGCCTGAACTCACTCAATAATCTTCTAACTCATCTCTTTACTTCTAAACCTGTCATCCTGCCTGCCTGGGTGGCTCAGTGGTTGAGCGCTGACCTATGAATCAGGAGGTCCTGGTGCGATTTCTGGTCAGAGCACATACCTGGGTTTTGGGTTCAGTCCCCATTAGGGGTTGTTCAGGAGGCAGTCAATTGATGATTCTCATCCATGTTTCTATCCTTGTCACCCTCCCTTTGAAACTCCATTAAGCTAGCTAATTGCAAATCTAATTAGTTTTTTTCATTCTTTGTTGCTCTCCAAAAGTTCCTATCATATTTATGACAAATTCCAAATTTCTTGGAATATGAAGCTTTCTATAATTTCAACAATATTCCTCAATAGTTCACTGCATGAATCCTATGTCCAGCCACACAAGGATACTTATGAACAGAACACGCCATGACATATCATGCCATTATCTCTTAGCATATGCTTGGCTAACTCATCTTTTCAGGGTGCAAAGAATCAAGGATGTTAGTGAGAGAATCAAGAATAGAGTATAAATTGGATAGAGAAGAAAGAGAGACAAAGTGGGTCTAGGATAAAAATGGAAGGGAAAGAGAGTGGAGATACTTATGAGAAAAAGAAGCACAGTGTGAAGGGGACATGAGACAATTCACTTCAGCTAATTATAATTAGGATAATGCATTTAGAGCCAAGAGTACTGACAAATAGGAAGCTGGATGTCTCTAAGTACTGACTTAATATTTAAAAATCACATGTAGAAATTTTACCAAATTAATTTTTTTAAGATGACAGGTCTTTCATTTTTCTCCTTTAGTCATTCATTCAAATAAATGTGAGCATTACAGACACCAATGAAGTCCAAATTAATATTTATAAAAGATGCTTAAGTGTTTGTTTAATTAGTAACATGATATTCTTGATTTAGTGCCAGTCTTTATTATATTAAAAAAGAATTCATTTATTTAAATTTAAATATATATATACACTATGTGTTTTATATATACTAGCAAAATATATATGTAGGTACATGTTTATATATATGTGTGTATATATTCATATTAGCAAACATTATTGGGTTTTGTCAAAGCCCCTTGGGCATCCATTAAAATGATAATTTACATCTTTTAAAATTTTAACCATATGTTATAAATACATTTAGCATTTAAGTATATTTTTAGTAATATGATGTCTTTAAGAAAGCCATCATTACAATTCTGGAATTAAGTCTTTTTGGTTTTGTTCATTTGAGGTACTGCTGAATTATCAACATTCAGGCTACAAAAATTAAAAGAATTCAGTCTATGGCCATTTCATTAATGAAAATGATTGAACTATACACTCTGTCAATGAGTCATTTACAATGCTTCCCTAGATTTAGAGATAAATTAGGGTCAGTGTAATAGGAGTTTAGTGTTCAGAATCAAATCCCTACCGAAAACAATACTGCTTATCTGGGAATACATCTTTGAGAGGACAGATTTTGGAGAGTAGCAAAGCAAAAGCCAAAATGAATAGGGTGAAGAGTGAAGAGATAAGAGGCACTAGAAGGTGCTCCTGCAGGCTACCGTTTTCAGAACTTAGCCAAAGAAAGGACAGAAGGGTAGAAGCTCCAGGAAAGCATCATCAGAGGAGAGGCGTTTTAATAAATATGAAGCTCTGTACCTATGTCTTCCACACTAGATTTTTTTTATCCCCAGGACCTAGAACAGAGTCTGCAAAGGGCAGGCACTAAGGTAAACGTGTCAACTTGCTGCTAAGTTTGCAACATCCCAGAAGCAGCGGGAGACAACGTGGGGAATACGGGGTTAACCTGGAGAGAGGAGACACTCCACCACATTCTGAGGAAAAGAAAGATGATGAGGCAATGCCATCCCTGCCAACCGAGTCCTTTGAGAGCGCAACGCTTAAATGCTAATCACCATAATGTTCTCCAAAGGAATAAACACGACTTAACATATTTTGAAAACAAAACTCTTTCCATTTCCTACAATGCAACCAGCAGCCACCTCGAAGGCGGATGGTGGACGTTGCATGGTCAGAGGTAACCCAGCGGGCAGCACCCGGTCCCTGGCTTCTCCACTCTCCCCGCTGCTGTCGCTCTGACAACGGAAGGGGCAGGAGATGGAAAACAAAACACAAAACAAAATCCACCCCGCGGTGCAGCTCTGGAAAAAGAATTAGCGACATTTGTTAGGGGGGGCTGTTAAAACATGCAACATAGCAAAAACATTTCACTTATTTGTGGAATTCTTCTCTCCAAGGAGCACGATGGATCAGGAGGAGAATAATATCATGCAGTAAAGGACATCGGGCGCAATTCTAGAAGGCAAGAAAACAATCCCCGCGATCAGACTCTCAAACCTCAGAGGGAAAGTAGGGGAGGGTGGGGGTAAGGGAGAGAGATCAGCCAAAGGACTTGTGTGCGTGCATATGGGCCTAGCCAGTGGCCATGGACAACAGGGGGTGGGTGGGGGTATATGTGGGGAGGGGTTTGGGATGAGAATGGGGGGATAAGGACAATTATGTGATACCATAACCAATAAAAAAATAATAAAATAAATAGTTTAAAAAAACCCACAAACAATCCCCAAAATTCACAACCATTTTACACCCAAGTGGACTGATGGGGCGGGAGGTGGGGGAAGCGGTCACAGGACAAAAAACGGTATAATTTCAGGGCTAAGGGGGAGCAACGACGGAGCTAAAGCAAATGTCCTCGCTGGGATGCTGGGATGACGGCTAGTTGCTATCACCTAGCGTCCCCGGTAACGGGAATCTAACGGGAAAAGAGGGGCCCGTTTCCAACACGCTGCACCCCCCGCCCCCAGCCCCCGGCGGCCGCGAAGGAAGGATACAGGTAAGCGCCAGGCCGGCCACGCCCGTCGCCCAACCGAGGGTCGAGGGGACCTCCGTCGCGGGCGTCGGAGGAGGGATCGGCGGCGCCCAGTCTCGGGACCGCGCTCCGGGCTCCCGGCCTCCCGGTCAGCATCCTTCACCTCCGCGCCGCCTCCGGGCTCGCCCCTGGCGCCGCCCTCATGGCCGCTCCGGCCTCTCCTCCTCCGTCTCCTCGGCCCCTCCCGACACTCGGCCACTCCGGTCCCGAGTCACGGGCGAGGAAGGGTGGCCCGTGGCGGCTCTGGTTCGCGCTCAGCGGCGCTGGCGGCGGCGGCGGCGGCCAACTTTCTGGACAACCGGAGCGGCGGTGACAGCGACCCCGCGGTCGTCGCCATCTTGACAACCAACTGACGCGCGCGGCGTCCTTCGCGACAGAAACCAGGGCGGGGCGGGACAGGGGGCGGGGCCTACGCCCGAGGCAGCCAATAGGAGGCTTCGGCGGCCCCCTCCCTGCTCCAATTGCCTCTCTGGCGACCCGTGGGAGCCCTGGTCTCCTGGGACCCGCGTCTTTGCTGAAGTGGAGAATTCAATTCTGCATCAGACCCTGACTCAGTCCTGTCATTTATCTATCTATCTATCTATCTATCTATCTATCTATCTATCTATCTATTTATTTATTTATTTATGAGGATGTTTTAGTGGGGAGTATTGAGTCATGAGAGACCGTGAGATGCAAAATCCCCAGCTACAGCTGCCCTGGAGATAGGAAATGATTTCCCCCAGAGATAATTGTTGTTTAACTTACCTGAATGCTGTTGTGGGGTTTTGAGTTCTTTTTTTCTGGGGCATTATTATCCCCAACACCCTCTTTTTTAAAAAAGCTTCTGAAGTGGAAATTTCCTTTCTCTGCATTCTCTCACCCACTCCAGGCTACTTCTGCAGGGACCTGCAGTCGTTTTTCCTGGCTCTTTCCCTACCTAAAGGGCTTACATTTCAAAGGCGCCTGCCTTGCTGCCAGATTCTGGAAATAGACCATCATAGCATCTGTGGCCTCGAAAGAAGATCAGATTTAGCTCAATAATCTCCAGGGAAGATATGCCAAAAGAGATACTGAAATTGTTCCAGGAGGTATGGAAAATTAAATGGGTGTTCGAGCCATCAGTGTAATGGCTCTACAAATGAAAATTTGAAAAAAGGCTGAACTTTTCTGTTGGAGCCCATTATAAAAGTACACATAAATTCAGACTGTATTTCAGCCAGGGTTTTATTTAGGTGGAAAATTCCCCAGGTTGGAAGCAGAATAATGTACAAACCAAATAAAGATCACTCATCCATCATTCAAATATTTCTGCCTTTGTGAATCAATTAGCTCATTTTTAGAGTTTAAGTAATAAACTTTTGCAGTTGAACCTATTTAAAACAAAGTTTTTGCAAAGTTGGGCGCACCGACTTGAAAGGTGCTCTGGTAACAGATTTTAAAGTGCCACAAAAAATCCAGTTTAAAAATATATGTATATATTTATTGATTTTAGAGAGAGGAAAGAAGAAGAGTGAAATCAATGTGAGAATTAATTTGTTGCCTGACTGGGAATAGAACTGGTGACCTTTTGGAGCATGAGACCACACTACACCAAATGAGCCACACTGGCCAGGGCCAAATCCAATTTTAACTTGAAACACGAAACACATAAGCCCTTTTAAGGACAATGCCAAGATGATATACTAGAGGCCTGGTGCACGAAATTCATGCATGGGTAGGGTCCTTCGCAGCTGCTGGCCAGTGCCTCCCCATGTTTTGGTTGAACTCCTGATGGAGGGGACAATTTGCATATTAGGCTTTTATTATATAGGATAATTCTGGCAGAGAAAGACTAAATGTGTACATTTGGATGATTAACCATCATGGCAAGCTTTTAACTGGTCTAGCCACATTGACCTTGATTCTATTCTCATCGTTATTATCACAAGTCTGTTTCTCTAGTGCCAATTAGAGCAATGAGAGAGATGGGGCGGGAGAGAGAGAGAAAGAGAGAAGAAGAGAGAGAGAATAAAGTAGGGCAGTGCACAATAAAAATAAAAGGGAGAAGATTGTTGTTGCTGTTTGGAGTACTTAGGCATTTTTAGCTTCCTGAAAATCTAGCATTTGCTAATTATTAAGTTTAGTATCTCATAACTCCTAAACACCTTACTGCTTTTTTTTGTATGGTATATTAGCATGACGTGGTTGCCCACAAATACTTGCTAATATAAACATTCTTCATTTATATGTTGTATTACAATAACAAAAAAAAATAAGTAAATTGTAAACATAATATTGCCAGCTTTTAAAAAATAAATCACAGGAACTAATTTTTTGGCCCTAAGTTATTTCTTTCTTCAAAATATTAAGCAAGTTTTCCACATTTTATTTAGTTATATAATTATAAATTCTTTTAAAAGGGCTTTATGATTAGATATTTGGTTAATAGAAAGATAATTTTATTTAGTTATAAACTTGATCTTTTGACAGGAAAGGCAAATATGATTGAAGCAAAAAAAGAGAATATATTAGAATCTATATATTTTGTCAGAGGAGATACTCATATTAAAGATAATGCTTGATTCTTTCACCCTCCAAAACCATAAAATAATTATTTTTGTGTCAATCCTCACCTGAGTATATTTTCCCATTGATTTTTAGGGAAAGTGGAAGAGAGAGGGAAAGACAAAGAGAAACATCCACGTGATTGCTTCCTGCATGCACCCCAACCAGGGCCCGGGGCAGGGAAGGAGCCTGCAACTAAGGTATGTGCCCTTTATCAGAATCGAACCCAGGACCCTTTGGTCCATAGGTCAATGCTCTATCCGCTGAGCTAAACTGTCTAGTGCTAAAATAATTTATTTATTTTTTAATTAAGGAAACATATATTGAGCATGTGCCAAGCTTTTCAGGTACTGGTGGTGAACAATATTTCCAAGTCTCTATGCTCATGAAGCTTGTCTTTTTATTTTCTTTCCCTCCAGAATATATCATGTAGTAACAAGTGCTACGAGGAAAAATGGCACAGTGAAGGGGAATAAAGACCGATGTCAGTTCTATTTTAGGAACAGTGTTCAGGGAAGTCCTCTGAGAAAGGGAAATTAGGGCAGAGGTCTGAATGAAGAAAGGTAGTTGCCATTTAAATATCTGAATGAAGAATATTATAGGCAAAGGATGCTGTAAGGGAAAAAGGCTTTGAGGGCAGTGTTATTTGATATGTCCAGAGAACAGCAACAAGCACACTGTATTTCGATAGAACAGAGTGAGGTAGGGGAAGTGTGTTAGTATATGAGATTGAAGAAGTGCATGGGGATGTACTTCAGATTCATTATGTAGGACATAAATATAAAATCCAACTCCCAATGAAGGGAATGCCATTGGAGAATTCTGAGTAAGTGGGTAATGTGATAGAATTTAACCTTAAAAAATGATCATACTAGTGGCTGTGGGGAAATTTAGACTATAACTGATAAAACTAGACACAATGAGGCTGGTTTGAATGTTGTAGTTGGTCAAGTGAGAGATTTATGGCGACTTGGACTGCAATGGCAGTTATGGGAGTGGCAAAAAGTGTTCACAATTTTAACCTTGAGCCAATAAGAAGTGTTGATGAGTGGCTGTGGTGAGTAGGGGAAAAAAGAGTTAAATGTGACTCAGATTTGAAACTGGAGCAGCTGAATAAAGGATATTGCGGTATACTAAGATAGAGGGATGGGCTGAGGATGGAAGAAGGAATAGGAGTTAGGCTTCAAACATGTAACATGTGAGATGCTTATTAGACACACAACTTTATTAACATGGTTTCATAAACATATGTTGTATTTATAACATAAATTAATAACAACCACTTTATGGCTACAAAGCACGGGCCATAACTTATCTAATTTGAATAGCGCTATAACCTTGTGACTTATATGGCAAGACAGCTGTGATAAGCAATATTTGAGCTTTCACTTTCAGCTTGGATGATGCTATTTTTTCCAACTTTTGATGAAGTATTTTTTTGTTTCAGTAAGAATTGTCTTTGGGCAAGCTGTGAAAGAAAAAAGAATTTTAATGTCTGCTGATTAAAAAAATTGCTTAAGTTTTACCATCTTCATTTCAATTTCATAAGACTTAAACTGGACATTTGAGGTTTAAGATATACACTCAGCTACTCCTAATGTGGTTTTCAAAAGTCATCGATATTGTCAGCAATGTTAGAATTGTAATATAGTTCCAGTTAAATAATGATAATGACACCACCAATGATAATGATAATGAGTGCTTGTGTTCTCCATGTTCTGTGCTAAGTGCTTACATATATTAAATAATTGAATCCACACAACTGTCCCCATTCTACAAGGGAAATAATTAAGCTACAATGATATTAAGTAATTTTGCCCAAGTTTCCAGAGCAAGGGAGTGGGGGACTCAAGATTCAAACCCGGGCAGTCTGGTCCCAGAGCCAGCACTCCTAACCACCCCATACTGCCTCACTGGAGAAACTCTGAGAACTTTTCACTAGGTTAAGAGATGAGTTGTTTAAATAATAGGTGTTAAGGAAATAAAGTTAGAGAATAAAGAATTACATTAGGATCTTTTTTCTTAATTTATATTTGAGTACCTGTTATATACCAACTAGAGGCCCAGTGCACAAATTCATGCATGGGTGGGGTCCCTCTGGGTGGCCTGCAGGGATCAGGCCAAAACCCACAGTGCAACGCTGCCTGCAGCTCCTACCTGCTGCTCCCTCTCATCCGGCCCTGCTGTGCCTGCCGAGGGCTCCCACCAAATCAGTCCTGATAGGGAGTGGCTCATGCTGCCCCAGCAGCTCTCACCAGCCATGAGCCCTATGCCTGGTGCCCTCTCAAAAGGAGTGCCCTGTGGGATCGGCCTGAAACTGGCTCTCCTACATCTCCCGAGGGGTCCTGGATTGGGAGAGGGTGCAGGACAGGTTGAGGGACCCCACTGGTGCATGATTGGGCCAGGGAGGGACTGAGGGAGGGCTCTAGGGCATGTCCAGCCCATCTCACTCAGTGGCCATTGGCTGGAACCCAGCAGCAAGCTAACCTACTGGTGGGAACATCTGCCCCTCATGGTCAGTGCACGTCATAGCAAGCAGTTGAGCATCCTTAGCATATTATTAGCATATTAAGCTTTGATTGGTTGTTTGGTTGTTCTGCCATTTGGTCTATTTGCATGTTACCCTTTTATTATATAGGATTATTATATAGGATCACTATGCTAGAACTATAAAAATGATTGTCTCTGCCCTGTGATTCTCAGACTAGGAAAGGAAATGGAGAAAATAATGCCCTGAATAGGAAGTAAGACTCAGGAAAGTTTTGCTTTGCTTCTTAATTTTAAGATAGAGAAGACTTTTTTATGTTTACATAATGAAGAAAAGGAGACATTGTATGGGAAAATGAAGACTTGTCACAGACATTGATCTATCAACTTTCAGAGTGGTAATTTTCAATAATAATAGTTCCCTTATGTTAAAAAATTTTTAAGTTTTAACAATCTAGATGTAAAACATACACATCAATTAGAGTCCTAGAAATTTGGCATTTATGAGGTTAATACAACAATTATTGATAGCTAAATTCAGTTAGGAGATATTTTAACTCTGAATTATCTATCTACTCTGAATATCCTCATTGATTAAATTTCTATTTAGCATTTTGTAGAAATAGTTCCAGTGTAAAACTGTTTCCACACCATCACTTATTTCCACTTATTATTTTTATTCAAACTGGCTCATAATTACTGAGGTATATCTTATCAAAGGCATTTTTTTTTCTAATGCAAAAAAAAATCTGACTCAGAAAAACTAGGTGACTTTATAAGTTCATGATCTAGCTATTTATTGCTCATATTAAAAAGGCATGGATTTATGATGAATACCTGTAGTAATAAGAAAAAAGGGGGGAGGGTAGTTTATAACTTCAAATAGCATCTCTAGAAGCTACCTTGTTTTTCATGTGAAGAGAGTTGTTTTGAATGAGGGCATGGAAACCAGTAAGTAATGGCTTCTGTTTTTGTTGTACAGTTTCCAGAAAGTTTTGACTGAAGACTCTATGCACTGTAGTTCTTTCCACAGAGAGCTGACTGATATTTGAAGAAGTTTTTTTATTTCTCCAAGAAAAATGTATCTTTCCCAAGTCTCACTCTTGTTCTTTAATATATGTATTTTTATTTGTGGAGAAACTATACAAGTTTGTATAGTTTGTATCAATCTATGATAAGAATTTCAGCAATATTATTTTAGCTAGGAAAGCATGATGACACTGTTTTATAGACTTATATTAGATGTTTGAAAAGATTAATTATACCACCCAATATAATTTATGGCAAAATTAGAGTGTTTATTTAGAAATGTTGAAACTTTGCTTAAATGTTATTTGTAAATGTAGGAAACCATAAACTGAGGATTGACTCTTAACCTATTTCTTGTGAGAATATTTTATTCAAATTGCAGGCCTAGGTTAAAAACTAGCCAGCAACTTTCTGGTTAATTTTGATAATGAACAATATGGTAAGTAAAAAAAAAAAATAAAAAAAAATTCACTTCACTTATAAAAACCCTATTCTATAAACTTTCACATTTCCAATATAGTCTGTGAGTGGTTACTTGTGATGTTAGAAAATGTCATTCAAAATAATGTCAGAATAATAACTTAATATAGTGTAGACAATACTATGAAGAGATGGGATTTGAATGTTACATATTTAAATATTGGTTAATATATTTTAAAACATTATGAAATGTTTTTATCACTGTATAGATGATAAATTCCAAAGTTCCAAGGTTAAGGAAGAATAAATTCTAGGGAAGCTACAGAAATATTAATAATCTAATTCTCTAAAAATACTAACTATTTAAGCATCTTATTTAAGTCTGAAAAAATAACCTTTAATGTAGGTTTTTCAACAACAGTTGTCAGTTATTATAGGAGTAGAAGAGAAAGAGCAGGAAGTTAAAAATAAATCTATGTAACAAAATGTGTTTATCATTCTCTCAATATCCAGGTCTAACGAAGTTAAAGCTTGTTATTAAAAAATATGTTATTTAAATCGATATAACTTCTATCAATTAATATTTTAACATTGAAGAAACCAGAGTACTAACAGAATAGACATTGTTTGAATGACTGCTGCAGTTTGCTTTTTTTTTTTTTTAAATATATTTTATTGATTTTGTACAGAGAGGAAGGGAGAGAGATAGAGAGTTAGAGAGAGATAGAGAGTTAGAAACATCGATGAGAGAGAGTCATCAATCAGCTGCCTCTTGCACACCCTCTACTGGGGATATGCCCGCAACCAAGGTACATGCCCTAGACCAGAATCGAACCCGGGACCTTTCAGTCCCCAAGCCGAGGCTCTATCCATTGAACCAAACCGGTTTCGGCTGCAGTTTGCTTTTTAAAATAACATCTGTTGTTGATTTTGCAAAGCAAAATTCCATGCTTTTTTTTTTTTTTTTTTTCTGTTGTTATTGCTACCTTTCAAACCTGAGTATTTTATTTTTAAATCTTTAAATGTTTACCTCATACAAACGTTACAATTCCCTTATACATTTCTCAAACTCTGCCCCTCGACACGATTCCTAATTACTGGTGGCAGAAAGTCCATTTGGCATAGAAATGTTGTAGGGAACCCTCTTAGTCTATGTTCAAGGAACTTAAAATTGCAGATTCCTACAAGGGGGATGACTCAGCACTGTATCACCCTGTCCCAAATGGGCAAACATTAAAGCCACACAGCTATCGTTATAGACTGTAGACCCTAAGTGCAGTTGGCTTTCTGTATCCACGGCTTCTACATCCAAGATTCAACTAACTGTAGATTGAAAATATTTGGGGAAAAAGTTACATTGCTGCAATGTTTACCATGCAGTTAGGCCTACGATGGTTTCATCTGTTATTACTCCCTAAACAATACAGCATAACAACTATTTACACAGCATTTACATTATATTAGGTATTACAAGTAATCTAGATATAATTTAAAGTATACTGGAAGATATGTATAGATTATATGCAAATGCTATGCCATTTTACATAGGGACTTGAGCATCTGTCGATTTGGATATCAATCCCGTGGATAGCAACGGTTGACTGTCAGTCCTTTAGGAATTTGAGAAGAAAAGAGGAAAACAAAAGTATTGAATTAACATATACTTATTATTCATACCCCAAATCTACCTATAAGGTTTATTTATGGAAATTTGAACTAACCAATTTATTAACATGTTTTTTTTCCTAATAATCATTTTTATGTTCTTAACAGTTCATCTTTTCCCTTTAGTCTTTTTATTTATTGTGTAATTAGACCATATAACATGCTTCATATATTTTTTCTTATTTCTGTTGTTTTTATTGTAAAGGATTCTCCAGTAGTTAACACTGTAGAAAATATGTCTCATATAAAAGATGAAAGTAAAAGTAACGATACTGTTTATAAAGAAGAATGTGAGAAATCATGTGATATTAAAACTAAAACTACACGAGAAGAAAAACACTTCATGTGCACTATTACAGATAACCAGTTTTTCCATGTATTTTTTCCTTATTTCAAAAACTGAGATCATGTTTCATTTCCATGAGTTAAAATCACCATATCATTAATGGAATTTGTAATAATCTCAAAGAACACTGTTAATTCTCTACAGTAAAGTTATTATCTTAAATGTACACTTGAAAATATCCTAAATAACTAATTTTACTTTTCTAGGTTTAGATTGTACTGCTATTAAAGATACTGTTGGCTCTGTCACCAAAACACCAAGTGGTTTATATATAATCTACCCAGAAGGATCTAGCTATCCATTTGAGGTAAAGTTTTCCCTTATTAAAAGAAATAGGATAAATATCTAACCAAATTAATTAATGTTAAAATTTAATTGCTTTAATACTTAACATATCTCTTGAAAAATTTTAAATAAGTTAGTATAAGTTCTAGTTTCAAATTTAAAGTTCTTTGCCCAAACCACAAATGTGTAAAGGGACTACAGAGTCTTTCACTTTTCTGAGTTTTCATGGTTATACTTTTCAAAGTAAATTCTTTTGATTTAGAACCTTTAAAAAAAAATTTTTTTTTATTGCCGTAACCGGTTTGACTCAGTGGATAGAGCTTGAGCCTATGGACTCAAGGGTCCCAGATTCGATTCCAGTCAAGGGCATGTACCTTGGTTAAAGGCACATCCCCAGTAGGGGGTGTGCAGGAGGCAGCTGATTGATGTTTCTCTCTCACTGATGTTTCTAACTCTCTATCCCTCCCTTCCTCTCTGTAAAAAATCAATAAAACATATTATAATACATATTTTTGTTGATTTTAGAGAGGAAGGGAGAGAGAGAGAAAGAGAGAGAGAGAGAGAGAGAGAGAGAGAGAGAGAGACATCAATGATGAGAGAGTATCATTGGTTGGCTGCCCCCTGCATGCTCACAATGGGATTGAGCCTGCAACCTGGGCATGTGCTTTGACCAGGAATTGAACTGTGATCACCTGATTCATAAGTTGACACTCAACCATTGAGCCACACTGGCGGGCTGGTGTAGGATCTTATATTAGCCTTACAGTAGGCAGAATTGTGCAATATAAATACTTACTTGCTTTAATTAGCTTATAAATATTAAAAAATAATGGAGTGCTTTGCCTTAGAGTTCACTAAAAAATACTTTTGATTTACCTTCCTATATATACTTACAATTTTTTTGTATGATAAGAGGCTTTGTGTGATTGTATAAGTTATTAATTAAAAAACATTAAAGTGAAACATTGAAAAACTGATCCATTCATAAATTGAATGAATTAAATTATTGCTGCCTATTCTCAGTAGTTCTATATTGAATTTCTAGAAGTAATTTTTACTAGAAATTCTGTATATTTATATATATATTATATAATTTTTCTTATACTTCTTTATGCATAAGAAAGTTTATTACAGTTTGTTGATAGTATTTATTACACCAATAAAATAATTTTTTCTAACTACGTAGATACTAGTAATTTCTTTTCTTTGAATTGCTTTCCAAAGGTTGTGGTGTGATTATCTGGATGGATTTGGTGACCTTTTAGGTCAAATTATTCTTTGACACCTATTCACAAGATGCCAAAAAATTAGGAATTAGGCAGGAAATAATTTTTAAATTATTTAATTAAAAAAATGGGCCAGAACAGATGTGGAAAAAGGAGGCTTCTAATTTTTTAAGAGTAGGACACATAATTACCTCTTTTGTGGGAAAGCATTTGTTCCCTAGCTCCCTCCATCTGCCTTTCTCTGCAGCAGGAAGTTTCTACTGGAGAGGATTGCTCTGATTCCCCCTATGTCACTTCTGTGGGCTCCCTACAATTGTCCTCTTAGGGGCATTTTACACCTGTCCCTGCAGATATACCTATGAGTGCCTGCAGAGATGGGACCCAGATCATACCTCTGTGCCTGAAAATTGCAGTCTACACATAGTCCTCCCAGGTTTTAGGAGAAAAAAACAATCAAAGACAGGTACACTGTAGTTTTTAAATAATATCAACATTTTCATTCAAAGGAAAAGTTAATTTGTAAAGAAATACACCACTCTGCCACAACTTAAAAGATGAAAGTAAAAGTAACGATATGTAATATCGTTAGATCTACAATTGTCTTGGAAATATTGACCCTAAATCTGGGGATACTCTAATGTAATATCTCTAATGTAATAACATTAGAGTATCCCCAGATTTAGGGTCAATATTTCCAAGACAATTGTAGATCTACTGAAGGAAGTAAGGGCCCATAATATCAAGGGATAAGAGAATAACCTTAAAATGCTACAAACCCTTATATGTTTAAAAAAAATGATGGATACAGGAACCCATAGAAATGACATTTAAATTTCTACAAAGAATTTAGTTTATCATAAAACAAACTTATAGTTAATGGAAGTATAGTCTCTGCATCTATTTATTGAATATATTAATATTATACAATTGTATTGAAACTTTCAGTGAGAGCATCTTTTCTTCCTCTTGGCTTAAGGTTGAAGCATGAGTTTTATATAAAAGAATGAAAGTCATAGTATGTTATTTTTGTCTTTTCTTGGTCTATTTTAGGTAATGTGTGACATGGATTACAGAGGAGGTGGATGGACTGTGATACAGAAAAGGATTAATGGAATAATTGATTTCCAAAGGTTGTGGTGTGATTATCTGGATGGATTTGGTGACCTTTTAGATCAAATTATATTTATTTTTCCTTTATCTTTTTTTCTTCTTTTCGGCATTACACCTATAGACTGTCTTGTGGTCAAATTGTTAGTAAGAAAATAGTAAATACTGTGAATATAAAAATGCTAGAGGCCTGGTGCACAAAAGTTGTGCGGGGATGGGGGATGGGGGGTAGTGATTTGAGTAAAAATTCTAAATTGGGTATTTATTAAGTATCTTCTATGTACCCAGAAGAGTTCTGGCAGGTGCTCAACAACTATCTGTAGAATGAAAAATGTATGGGCATGGTTGTCATAAACCTTGAAATTCTTCAGATGTATGCTGGGTCTACACAAGCAAATTAAATGGAGAATTTAGGTATGTGACTGTACAAATTCGAGTTATGTGAACTGGGAGTAGTGTTTTATAAAAATATCAATTAAAATCACTATATTCAAAATCTGAAAAATGTAAACCTCAGGTTGATTGTAAAATCTGTTTACATTGTTGCCACACAACAGCATAACTTTTGATGGTAAATATAAAAATCAGTATTTCTGAAAACTATAGATTTTTACATTGTTGGAATGTTTGCAGGTGATTTCCATCATTTTTATGCTAGTTTAAGTTACTGTTGTTATAATTTAAATCTTTAGCATCCCATAATAATGTCATCCAAGGACTTAGCACTGAATACAAGTGATTTTAGAAGAGACATGAAATGTAATAAAATGTTATGTATAAGGCCAAATATCTGCCATGTTATGAAGTGTAGTTAACATACTGGTATTTTCTCAGCATCAACCTATAAATTTCCAGTGAGTGTTTCTTCCTGAATTCAGCCTTTGAATTTTCATCTTCCTTAGCATATATTATGCTTGTTTCTATGGGGAAATTATATGAGTTTTGATAAAATGGTCTTCAGGCTGATTTTTTTTCACACAAACAGACTGCTTTGTACTTCATTTATATTTTAAACAACTTATGATTAAGCTAACTATCTTACACCTTAAATTTGTGGTGATGGCAGAGAGAAGTGATGACAGGGACATTTAAAATGGACAATCATAGATTTGAGAGTAGTCACAGACCCTTGAGGACCCATTTTACTTCCTGCATTTCTTTATTACTTCCTGTACACCCCTTCTTCCCTTACTTCTTCAGGATAATTTTCAATTTCAATTGGGTGTGTAGCTAAAATACATCTGTAAGCCCTGGAGAGGGACTTAGTATCTTAGCTATAGTTTGAAGAGTTTGAATGCTGTCGCATTGTCCCCCAAACTCTCTGAAGTGTATTTTGACTGGGCCCTTACTTCCTTCAGTAGATCTACAATTGTCTTGGAAATATTGACCCTAAATCTGGGGATACTCTAATGTTATTACATTATGTTCCCATTGTAGGTACCGTATTTTTCGGACCATAAGACGCTCCGGACCATAAGACGCACCAGTTTTTAGAGAAGGGAAATGAAGAAAAAAAGATTCTGAAACAAATAGTGTCCTAAAATATTTTATGTGCATTAAAACCCAACATCACAGTCATAAACACATGTAATCAACCCTGTAAAGTAAACAGCAGCATTTAGAATCATTTTAGAGCTGGGCAAGCACACAGAACCACACAGAGCCGGGCAAGTAAAAAAACTTTTTTTTTAAAGTATATGTGTAGGCTATATTTGGACCATAAGACGCAGGGACTTTTTCCCCCCACTTCTGGGGGGAAAAAAGTGCGTCTTATGGTCCAAAAAATACGGTAATTCACAACCTGCATTATAACAAAGAAATATTTGTTCACAAAGCATTAGTCTCAAAGACGGGAAAAAAATTATTTCAACTGAGCATTATCAGGGAATGTCTCATTAAAAGGTGTCGATTTGGAGGTTTAGACCTCTTATATTTACCAGGACACATAATTTTGTTACTTGCTATAATATTTCAACTGGCTTTTTATTGACATGTTTTAAGGTAAAATTTGACTTTTTACTTAACCCCCCATTCATCGCTTCCCTGGAAAACTGCTTGCAATTTTGGAATTCAATGGGGCACATGGACCAAAAACCACTCGCCTGTCAAGATTAAATCTGTTTCAATGAAAATTAGAAGAACTTAACAATCCATATTTTAAGTAATTTTATTTTAAATTGTAATTCATGTTTCATAAACACTCTTCTTACTGAGTTTTTCAAACATTTTAGCCAAAATTTAACTATAGATGACATCTAAGGGTTGAGAGTGTAATTAGAAAACTTTAATTTTGTAGAGTTTTAATGAAAGAAAGCATGGCTCTATGTGTGCTTTTCATTACTAACTATTAATAATAAATGATAACATTTATTTTAAGTAAATTATGATGTCTTCTGGAGTCTGTTGTCCTTTTAAAGGATCCCCTCCTCCCTTTTTAAAAATCTTTATTGTTGAAAGTTACATAGATCCTCCTTTATCCCCCATTAATCTCTTCCAGGCTGTTCCCCACACCCCCAGGGCCTCACTACCCTATTGTCTGTATTCTTGAATTATGCATTTATGCATACAAGTTCCTTGATTGATCTCTTCCACCCACCTTCCCCTGACTTCCCTCTGAGGTTCAACAGTCTGTTCATGCTCCTTTGTCTCTGGGTCTATTTTTGATCATCAGTTTATTTGGTTCATTAAATTCCATATATGAGTGAGAGCATGTGATACTCATCTTTCTCTGACTGTCTTATTTTGCTCAGCATAATACTCTAGGTCCACTCATGCTGTTGCTAATGGTAAGGATTCTTTCTTTTTTATTGCCATGTTGTATTCCATAGTGTAAATGTACCACAGTTGTTGTTTTTTATCCACTCATCAGCTGATTGGCACTTAGGCTGTTTCCAAGTCTTATCTATTGTAAATTGTGCTGCTATGAGCATAGGGGTGCTCCCCTCTTTTTAAAAGGCATTAAGCCACCATAGTTTGTTGGAAAAATTGAAGAGAACGTTATACTTATTTCTATATTTATTCTAAATGGTACCTATGTAATCTACAGATAATTTCTATTGAAGACAATTCTAAGAAAAAACTTTGTGCTGATTAATATATAAACTTCACATGGTTAAAAAAAACAAGACACCTTAATATATCCAGGTGATTCCACACCATTTTATACCCTAATAGGTAATAAGAATTTTCTGTAAAAATAAAGTCCTTCTTGTTTTCCCATTTATTGTGATTAATGATTTTATTTTTATTTGTAATAAATTTATTATGTATATCCTGATCAGTTGCATTCTAAACGCATTTACATCTTTCTCTTTTTAAGCCAGTAGGAATGGTGTGAACTTTAAGTGAAGAACAATGGACAAAAAGTGATGGAAACATGGTCTCTTTTTGCTATCTACTACTTCAACAGCATGCACACACACGTTGGAGGCATTTAAGGTCTCAGTCAGATGTGGTCTGAATGACACATTATAGATCCATTCTTTCAGGATCAAAGGACTTTCCTAGGTAAATGGTCCCATTTAAGAACACAACTTCTTTATTCTTTCATTCACGTAATGACCAGTAAACATGAAACTGTGTCCAGTTAAAAATCAAAAGAGAGAGATACAGATCTGAAAGTTTCTCTCTAAACCATCATAGATTAGTTATAAATAGAAAAAAGTCAACATAATAGCTTTGAGAGCTATAGTTTTTTTTTAATAGTTCTTAGAAGTAGTCCAAAAGCAAGTCATAATCTATTGCAAAAAGAACTCTAAAGCATTACTAAGAAACATAAACAACTTTAAATAGCAACACAAGCATGATCTTGGATTAGAAGACTTTATGTCAAGATGTATGAAGTAGAGAAATGGGGTGTGAGAACCAAGAACAGTTTGGAGTTGCAGGAACAATGTGTGAGGAGGATTTAGGTTGTATCAAGAGGTCACTGACACAGATTGCCTCACTGGCAGATATGACATAGGTTTTACTGAGAAATGTATAGGCTGATAGATAGGAGAGCCTGCTTATCTTAATGCGCAGTGTGCTCTGGGAGGCCAATTTTGTAACAGGATAAGCCTCAGGGTTGAGAAAGTGATATTGCCTGAAAGGCAGAGTTCACTGAAGCTCCGTGGCTGGTACCTGCTCTTTCCACTGAGCCAGCACAGATCCACTGAGCCTGCTCTGTGATAAGCTACGAAAGAAGGGAGACAATGAGCCCCTAGGCAATGCAGATCCGTCTCCAAAGTAGTCCATAAATTTAAAATAAGGACATCATACAAGGTCAATACGATTTTTTTTTGTGTGTGTGTGTGTGTGTGTGTTTATTTTGTAGAAATTTGAAGTGCTTCCAGAAGTATGATGAGTTGATTATGAAAGTGTATTGTAGATATATGAGTTTTTAAAACTATGGTGTAACAAAAGACCACAAATTTAGTGACTTAGTGACTTTAAGAGACATTCATTTGTTAGCTCTCAGTTCTGTATGTGAGATGCTTGTCAAGGTGTGAGTGGGCTCTCTGCTCAAGGTATTATGACACTGAAATCAAGGTTTAAAAATGTCAAATCACTATTGTACACTTGAAGCTAATATAACAAATATAATACTGTATAACAACAATATTTAAATAAAAAAATGTCATCCAGACCGAGCTCTCATCTGGGCAGCCTGCAGCTGGGGAAGAGAGGCCCCGATTGGCCCTGATTGCCAGCCAGCCTAGGGACCCTGCCTGTATATGAATTTTGTGCACTGGGCCTCTAGTGTTCCTATAAAGCCAAGTCAATTATTTTTTTTTGGGGGGGTGAGTAGGAGTGGTAAAGAATGATACATTTATTATTACATCTGCTAGCAGAAGGGCTGAGACCAAAATGGCATCAGCTAAGACAATTCTGCTAGTTTGAAATAAGTTTTCAGTGATGTTATTAAGAAAGAGTTTGGAAAGCCTTATGTGGACCTATCAGGAGATAAAAAGGTAAGTAGGAGAAAACAAAAACAATACTTTATTGTCTTTGGAAATTGGCCCAAAGCAAGATTACCACCAGCCTCTTAGTGGCTGCTTACTGAGGGATGATGTAAAAGTATCACAGGACCTGTGCTTTCAGTTAAAGTAAACAAGCATAACTAGAAAAACTTTGAGAACTAGAAATGAGAAAAATCTGTAATGTTAAAGCATGTAAAAGGCTATTTTAATTTCATGGTCCCTAGTATTATACCTCTAATATATTTATGCTTTTTTTTTTTTTCTATAAAAGCAGACTTTAAGAAGTCAAATACTTGTTACATGGCACTTAGCAATTTAATGCATTAAACAGCTGGGAATAAGACTTGAGGTATTTCATTTTCCACTAATGCTTGGAGCATTTTTTATTTTAGCAATACTAGTCTTCTGAAATTGAAACAAATGATATACCGTAATGAAAACTTTTATTTCCTGTAAGTTATACACATTTTTAAGAAATGCACTTAAAAACATTTAATTTACATCTTTAACAATACTGTAATTTCACATTTAAATGTAAGTTTAAAGGTAAACTTAAGGGTAAAACTCTATAAATAATCTCAAAATATGATTCTTAAAACCTGCCAAATATATATAGGAAATGAACAGACTTAGTATCATATATAAAAAATATCAAAGCAGCTGATAACCTGAAAATTAAGTGCTTTATTCAATCTTCTACCAACTGAAAAACAGTGTTTGAATTAAAATTTTAATTCTAAATGAATATGCATGTAAATGAAAAAAAAAATATATATATATATATGCTAGAGGTCCAGTGCATGAAACTTGTGCATGGAGATTGGGAAGGGGGGCGTTCCTCAGCCTGGCCTGCACCCTCCCCAATCCGGGACCCCTCAGGGGTCTGACTGCCTTCCCAATATGGGGCCGCTAGCTCCTAACTGCTTGCCTGCCTGCCTGATTGCCCCTAACCCCTCTGCCCACCTGATCACCACTAACCACCTCTGCCTGCCTGCCTGATTGCCCCTAACTGCTTCTCTACTGGCCTAATCACCCCTAACTGTTTCCCTGCTGCCCTGATCACCCCTAACCACCTCTGCCTCAAACCTCACTCGAGACCTGGGTTCCCCTCCCTCTGGCCAGCCACAGTCACAGGGTCTGTGGGCTGGTGGCTTAGCCTGGGATGAAGCCACAGGTGCTTGGGACTGCAGGGTGGGTGGGTGGCTTGTCCCTCTCCCGGGCTGCAGGCACAGGTGTAGTCAATGGTGCCCAGGACTGTGGGGCTGGTAGCTGTCCCTCTCACAGGCCGCAGCTTGGCCGGTTCCCATTCCTCTCTCACTAGCTCATTTGTGCCTGGCTAGTCCCCATTTCTCTCTTGGGAGCTCATTTGTGCCTGGTTGGTCCCCATTGCTCTCTCCCCAGTGTTGAGTGTCTGAGCCCTTACTGTTTTGCAATGTGAGGGTGTGACAACCATTTGCATATTAGCTCTTTATTATATAGCATTACTTTGCAATGCAATTGCTGTATATGCCAACTATTGTGTTTAAATATTTTCAATCCAGTCACCTAGGTGTCTGTATCCCCTGGGTGTTGACAAGACTTCTGGGCACTGGGGGCAGACATCTGCAAGAGTAGACAATGACACCTCATGGTTTAGGTGACATTGTTCCTCTTAGGTGCTCAGGTGGACATGCACTAGCCTGACAGAGCCAACACTGAGCTTAAAACAAAAGAAGTTTGGGAAGAAAAAGGATTTATGTCTGCCCTAAACCAAGGTGTGAGGAAGAATAAAGTCACCTATGTTTATTATGTGTGAGTATGTGTCTGTATGTGTTTAACTTTCATTTGCTGAGGTAGGTTGAGTCATCCTCCTGGGGACTAGGACTAAGACCAGAGCCTTTTCCTAGAAGAGAGTCTTTGAAGAATTGTTCTTCAGCTTTCTCTCCCTCCCCTAGGAAATAGGTGGTCCTGAGGGGGAATTAACTACACTCCTTCTACCCCAAAATTAGCAATCAAAACCAAAAGGTGAGAGAATCTATTTCTGCCCTTGTGTTATCAACTTTCAGAGAAACATCCAAAGGTATGTATAGATGTCTTTATTTCTTTATTGATTTCAAAGCAGAAGGGAGAGGGAGAGATAGAAATATCAATGATGCGAGAGAATCATTGATCGGCTGCCTCCTGCACGCCTCCCACTGGGGGTCGAGCCCAAAACCCAAGCATGTGCCCTGCCCAGGAATCACCTGGTTCATAAGTTGACACTCAACTCCTGAGCCATGCCATCCAGGCTGTCCAGAGGTATTTTAAACAGGAAAAGCAAATTCTTGGCTCAGATGGAATTTGCACTGGCTCTGAGTATTTCCTGGAAGGAATCCTTGTGCTAGGGCTCCAGCAGATCATGGTAGTCTGCCCTATCACTTACACAAGTGGGAAGAATGGGTTGCAGGGGGAGGGGGGGGACAGGGTGCTTTCTGAATGCATGGATTTTAGGATTTTAAAGCCATATGGTTCCAGGTGGCGAGGCCTAGACTATGGCCATAGAGTGAGTGACAAATACAAGTCAGTATACCGAGAACCAGGATATTGTTAAAATCTTCTAGAGTAGGGGAAAGCCAGGATGTCTACTTTGGGTGGAAAGGATGACATCCAGGTGATCAGGATAGAATGAATGACAGTGATTGAATAGCAATCAGAAGGTGTGGGTTTAGTAATTAGATTCAGGGAGTTGTGCCTTTCTCTGGGGACCTCCTTGAGAGTGTGAGCTCAGGAACACAGACAAAAGCATTGAAGACCTCCAAAGCAGTGAGGCTGTGGATCCATGTGCCCCTGGAACTTACTAGAAGTGGAATTAGGAGAAACTGGAATGCTTGTGCCAGAGAGATAGGATTATATATGAAGAAGACTCTGGTGGCTCTATCGGACCTGACTATGAGTTGGAAGATCTTGTCCTTCTGATCTAGATAGATGTTCAGGCTCCCAAATTTTTCTGATGAATTTCAACCCAAACAAAGCCTTTTTCTACCCCAAAATGATTAGAGGATGCTTGTGATAAATTTGCTGAAGTGCTATAGAAGGTTGTGCAAATCTCTGACTTAGATCTGTGGTCTAGATGATAGATGATGTGGGATGAGCTGGTACATAAGTGTAGATTCTTAGATTCAAGAGTTGGATGCCTGACCCTTACTTTTTGGACTCACAGAGAAAATTCTTGGTAACTGTAAGTTTTTCTTCCTTAACTCTAACCCTTGTCTTTGAAATGGCCCAACTTTGGTGGTTTGATTTGGTCAACCAGCTTTGAGTTTCCAGATTTAGGGTAGACAGCATTCTCTTTGGCATCTTTTTCATGAACAACTGCTGGATACATTGGCACTGTGCCAGAGATAGGGCTACTCTCTGCTTGTATTTGATCATAGAGTTTTGAGAGCCTTGCTGGGATAGAATTCTGAGGCTGCGCCTCCTTTACTTTTTATAAAAAACAAAAAAAGGTTTGCAGTATGGAAAATGTTACTAAGACAAAGAGTGCATTAGGTTGGATGATTAAAAAGACTTATAAGTCCTCAAGAAGCCTGATCAATAAAGGAAAAGGACACAGCAGGGGAAAGAGTGCAAGCAAGCATCTGGAGCCCAAGAAACTGTGCAAAGTAGTTCCCCAGTGTCTTTCTTATTTGTAGAAGAATGTACTTTGTATCCGGATTGAATTGCCAAGAATTGTGTAATGATCGATCTTTTTCTTGGGAGAGGTACTTAAAAGTTTCCACTGGGGTCTTTTACTGCACACCTCTCTCGGTCACATAGCTGTCAGGCTGTCCAACTGGTTACACTGGGTGTAAGTCATCAATAAACAATCTGGTCCTGGCTGACACCAGGCGAGCATGAACTTGAAACTGCATAGCATAAATCATGAGCTCACTGCCCTTATCTTGGCTAAGACCCAGTGCCCAAATCTCAGGCATTCTCAGAAATAAGCATAGAGTTGTCCTGCTCCAACTGTAAGATAACTATCCTATACCATCTCCCTCTGACACTTGGTCATATCTTTTAAATTATAGATTGCATGTTCTCCTCCCTGAAATTTTGGTTAGTTATGAAACAAAGAAAGAAAACATTTTTTTAAAGTAACAACTATCTTCCAGTGAGTACTGTTTTAAATAGGCATTGTTTTAAACATTTTAATTTACTAAATTTCCAGCACAAGAATGCTCTTAAATCATATACAAGCTTAACAATAGTTTTATCTCTTTTCACCATTGAAAATTTGGGAGGGGGGGATGGAGGAGAGCTGGGAAGGGAGGTTGCTTTTTAAAACTAATTGAAATATAACTTATAAACCATGAAAGTCACCGTTTAAAAGTATACAGCTCAGTAATTTTTAGTATATTCACAAGATTGAATAATCATTATCACTACGTAATTGCAGGAAATTTTCATTACCACCAAAAGATCCTTTCCCTCTAGCTCCTGCAATCACTACTTTCTGTCTCTATAGAACTGCTTTTAATGAACCAATTCATATAATTCAGGCACTAGAGGCCTGGTGCATGGATTTATGCACCCATGGGGTCCCTCAGCCAAGCCTGCAGGGATCAGGCCAAAATTGGCTCTTCAACATCTCCCAAGGGGTCCTGGATTGGGAGAGGGTGGTTCTTGGGTGCTGCACCCCGGAATTGGGCTCCCTCCTCTCTGGTCCCAGGTGTTTCACCTAAGAACCACAGCTGCCAAGTTACTGCAGCTCAGCAGCTCCTGTGTTGAGCATCTGCCCTCCTGGTGGTTAGTATGTGTCATAGCTAACCACTAGTTGGCCGGTTGGCTGGTCGTTCAGGCTTTTGTATATATTGATGTTATTTTTGTGTGTGATTGGCTTCTTGCACTTAGCATAATGCCTTCAAGTTTCTTCCAGCTTTATAATTCACATACTACACAATCCACACCTTTTAAGGAGTACAACTCAATGGTACTTAGTGTGTTCAGAGTTCTTCAACCCTTACTATAATACAATGAATTTTAGAATATTTTTATTCTGTCTTTGAGTATATCTTATTTGGGTTTTTGAGCTTCTTAGATGTGTAGATTAATATTTTTCATCAAATTTGGGGAGTTTTCTGCTGAAACCGGTTTGGTTCAATGGATAGAGTGTCGGCTTGGGGACTGAAAGGTCCCGGGTTCGATTCCGGTCAAGGGCATGTACCTTGGTTGCAAGCATATCCCCAGTAGGAGGTGTGCAAGAGGCAGCTGATCGATGACTCTCTCTCATTGGTGTTTCTAACTCTATTTCTCTCCATTCCTCTCTGTACAAAATCAATAAAAATATATTTTAAAAAATTTGGGGAGTTTTTGGTCATTATTTCTTCAGATTTTTTAATGCTTCTATCTCCCTCTCCATTTCTTCTGGGACTCCCATTATGCATTATGGGAGTTGTTAGAGTCCCATAGGACTCTGAGACTCTATTCATTTTTTTTTATTCTTTTTTTTCTTTCTATTTATTGACTGGGTAATCTCAAATGCCCCATAATCAAGTTTGTTGATTTCTTTCTTCTGCCTCCTCAAATCTGCTGTTGGCTTCTTAAATAAAAATTTTGGCCACTTGAAACTAAGTCTTGGCCTGTTGCATTTCTCCCAAAACAACATGAGCTTCGGCACCTATTCTAGCTTCTCCATCAACCACTGGCCAAAGTCTATGCAGGAGCTGGAGGTTTGTGTTCTGGATCTCTGTGTCCCACTCTACAGTGTGCAGGGTGGCTAAGGGTCTGGGGTCCTGGCTGGAGGGATGGCTGGGCATCTGGTAGGCACAAGGCACATCCAAAGAAAGAAGGAGACTATGCAATGTCTAGATGACCACCTGGCTTCTTATCTGGAGGGAATGAGGACCCTGATAAATGGAGACTGGAGAGCAGAATCCAGAAACATCTGGAGAGACTGGGGACATTACTTCAAGATCAATAAGGACCTGAGGGCTCAGATCTTTGTAAGTTCTCTGGACAATGGCCACACTGTTCTGTAGATTGATGATGCCTGTCTTACTGCTGGTGACTTCAGAGTCAAGTCTGAGTTAGAGCTGGCTATTCCTTAGTTTGTGGACAGTGACATCAGTGGGCTCTGAAAGGTAACTGGTGACAACAATGTCACTCAGCTGCAGCCAGAGACAAAGATGGAGGCTCTCCAAGAGGGG
This sequence comes from Pipistrellus kuhlii, assembly GCF_014108245.1. Lineage (NCBI taxonomy): Eukaryota > Metazoa > Chordata > Mammalia > Chiroptera > Vespertilionidae > Pipistrellus > Pipistrellus kuhlii. The sequence goes on along the minus strand of NW_023425595.1, from coordinate 54,438,652 downwards.
CTGCTCTTTAAGAAGAACCGCGAGGAGGAAGTAAATGGCCTATAAAACCAGATTGTAAACTCTAGGTTGAATGTAGAGCTGGATACCCCCAAATCTTAGGACGTCAGCAAGATCATGGTGGATATCTGGGCTTATTCTACTCTGTCCCGAATGTCCCAGAATGTTGGCTTTTCACTGTGATTGAAGGTTATTGTTTTCAAAGCTATTGATCTGGGGAGGAAAGGCAGGAGTAAATGAAATTATAGAGCCACAGGCTCATTGTGTTTTACAAAGATTCAGCAGCTTTTCTTGAGCGAATTATTCCAAATTGTTGTAAGCCTTTGATTAATTTCTAGAGTTCTGCAACAGTTGATTATGACAATTAAAAAAAAAAAAATCCAGCCCTAGCTGGTTTGGCTTGGTGGATATAGCATTGTCCTGCTGACTGAAGGGTCCCGGGTTCGATTCTGGTCCAGGGTACATGCTTGGGTTGCGGGCTTGATCCTCAGTTGGGGGCGTGCAGGAGGCACCGATCAATGATTCTCTCTCATCATTGATGTTTCTATCTCTCTCCCTTCTCCCTTACTCTCTGAAATCAATAAAAATATATTTTTAAAAAACCCCAGCCTTCTCATTGTTTTCATAGAATTTTTGAGTATTATAGAAAGGAACATATCTGATTTGGAAAAACATGTCCAAATGGAAGAATACATTATAGATGTCTTTAATTGAAACTCAGTATATATTACTATTGACAGTAGTAGTATCATAGGCTTAATTAAAAATCAAATTAATATTGCTAATTACAATCAGTGTTCAATTATAAGTTAGAATAAAATAAGTACAGAATTAATTCATAATAATTATAATCACACTAGTATTTTCTTACTAAAAGTGGCCTTTGCTCTTATCTATCTATAATAATAAAAGCATAATAAGCTAATTAGACCAGGCGTCCTCCCAGATGACCTTCTGGATGAAGCTGAAGCTGCAAGGGAAGCCTGGGTCCTGGATGCTTTCCAAAGGCCAGAGGGAAGCCCGGATCCCCAGTGCCAGAAGGGAGCTGGTGGTGGCAGCTTGGGGAAGGAAGGCCTACACTTGCGCGAATTTTGTGCATTGGGCCTCTAGTATATATATAAAATCCTAATATGCAAATTTCCCCAATGGGAGTTCTACTGGGAGACTGATCACTTGCTGTGACTTGTGCTGTTCACCAGGGGGTGGTGAGGAGTAAAAGAAGGGCCCAACTGGCAGTTAGCAGCCAGAGAAGGGGCAGCCAGAAGGCGCTGATCAGCCCTGATTGCCGACCAGGCCTAGAGACCCTCCCCATTCATTAATTTTGTGCACCAGGCCTCTAGTACTGAATATTGCCATGGTTTGGAAAATAAATCAAGAGCCAAGTTTTATTATAATTCTAGATAACTGATCTTGTCAGCATAGACATATGCTATGCTTCATATTAAAGGGTATAGTGACGTGAGATCTCAACGGGCTTTATCTTTAAGTAATGATCACCTTTTCCCAAATGTTAAAATCCTATTAGAATTTAAAAGGCTTCCTAACTGCAAAATGAGGCATATCTGGTTTTTGTTTCTGCATGGTGTCGTTGCAATTAGAGTCCTATTTCTCCCCAAGGTTGGCACATGTCTCATTTCCTTAGTTTGATTTTTTTCAGAGAACAAAGCACTAAACACTTGTGAGCTCTGAAGCCTCTACCTCACTGTATTGAAGTACTATGAAGATGGGGGAAAGGGTTCTGATCCCCAGCTATTCTTAGGTCTCCTCAGGTTCCTCTTCCTTGTGGCCCGTCTTCATTCTTTTTCCTGGGTGTCCATGACAGTGGTTCGGTCCAAGCACTCTTCTTCAGGCTGGAGGGAGAATTCTTTTGTGACCCTGTGTCACATTTGCCTTTTGTTCCAAGGAAATAGTTTATCCTGGGTGAGTGGATCAGTAGTCAGTTATGGTTTTTGTGAGCTGTTGCTCTGATCCTCCCCAGGCCAGAAATGCTATAGAGTGGCAGTTTCTGAAGCTATGGTCAGGGAAAGAGGCCTGGGTAAGAACCTCCTATTCAATCATGATATTTAGAGGCCATTTAATTTTAACCATCTTCCAGCAGCATATCTGATCTACAATGAATCACGACTCTAGTGCTTTAAAAATGTTGGCACATTCCTCCCCTGTGTTCTGATGGAGGGAGTGTGACGTCTGCATCCTTTAATAGAATACAATTGAGCACAGGAAGTAACCACCTAATTTCTACGTGATAGATCCACTCAGAACTTTTTTCTTGGGAAGTCCTTAATTGAAAGAAATTCTTGTTTACCATATATTGTATAAGCCAGAACATAGGAGGGGCCAGAATTTGGAGTTCACATTTCTATCAATTTGTTTAGAAAAAAAAGAAAGCAATGCCTAGCTGCTTCGGCTTTTATAGTTGAATCCATAATCTAGTAATTATACCCATATCACCACATAAAACCTGAGATAAAAATTAGTGTGTGTTTGGTCTAGTAGCTTTACATTTTTTCCAACCCAATCTCATATAGGTTTCCCATATTTTGCCAACTTCACGTAGAAATATCCTTTCATAATATCAGTCCAGTTCTCCCTCTACTGCCACCATGTGGTAGACATAGAGTTGTGCCCCCCTCCCCTCCCTCTTCATGTAAGGATTCACAGGCTGGTTGTGCAGAGCGCTGCACACAGAAAGCTTCGCCAGCTTCTTCAGGGTTGCCCAGTCACCTCTTGGGTCATTTCTCACTCAAGGTCAATCCTTTGTTGGATGAAATTCACTCCCATTGACTGAATAGGGCAGGGCATAAAGGCTTGGTCATTGCAGTTTGATCACACACGTAGGTTTCCTCCTTGGGATAACAATGGTTAATCTGAACATAAAGATAAAACCTAATTCATAATTTATGAGACAGCATTCTCAGCTCAAAGTTTATTTAGGCTTTGTCTTTATTAACTTACATGAACACTTATAAATATGAAGTATTCCTATTTGTATCCATCAATATTTGTGAATTTTGTCATTGAACGTATACCTAAAAACTGGGCATAAAGAATGACAGCTGCCCATGCTTTATTTCTAAGGATAATAAAGGATTCATAAAATTATACTCGTAGCATTCAATACGTGATACAATCTGTGTAAAGGTCTCTGTATCAGTAGCAATGCTGTATGTGCCTGTCAGAATTCTAAGAGAGTGGTTCCACTTTGTGAAAGCTGGGACACATGTCAGCCCCATTCTATGGGTTCCACCTAATTATTTCCTTAGGAACAGAAGCTGAACACATCCAGAGGGCTAGGATGGTCTACCTTTTTCTATACAAGTCCACACATTTACATTTTTATATGAACAGGATGAAAAGAAGAGAGAAACAGAAATCATATATATATATAGGGAATATATGAACATACACACATATATAGGGTATCTCCAAAATTTACACACACTTTAACAGCTGATAGCTCAATTTTGAAAATGAAATATATTTTAATAAACACTGCCTTTATAATTATTCAAAGTGCATATATACACATTTTGGGGACATCCTACATATGTGTGTGTGTGTGTGTGTGTGTGTGTGTGTGTGTGTGTATTTTTCTCTGCTTTGCTTTCTGTTCTGCCACTAGTTGTTTTTATGTGAGCTTGCACTTTTATGATCCCCCCAAATCCTGACTTGTCTTCTGTCTCTGCTTCAATACCTTGCCAAAGAATACATCTCTACCTGTGGTTGCTGACATCCTTAGCTTTAGTGGCCTGGCTAAGTATCCTGTAGCCTTAGAACTGAGGATGACAATGGGACAAAAGCTGCAAGTAAATGAATACTCCATACAAATCCTCAGTTTGTTATTTTCCCAAAGAATAGTTTATAATATGCCATTACTATGTTCCTGATTTACATGATGGCTCAATGTTTTTCTCTTATTAGTTTTTAAATTTTAATATGAAACGTATATTCATTGAAAACAATAATGAAAAATAAAGTTTAAAACAAAATAAGCACCACATCATTATCTTATCCACCAGCAGGTGGCAACATAATCTTAAATATTACTAATAGTAGGAAGTAATTACAGAAGATGGAAATAGCATAATAAACTGATTGATTCAACTCAATTTCACCCAGATAATTTCCCTGAAACAAGACTTTTATGTCTTTTCTTTTAATGCCTATTTAAAAGCTATAAAAATAATGAATTTAAAGATTTTAAAAATATATAGTGTCATCAAAATACATCATTAGATTACAAAACCAAACTAAATTATACATGCTACCTCTGAATTGAAGATAATTCAGACATGGTCTGTATGCAGGCATTGATTTATGAGGCCCAAATACCGTGTTTTTAACATCAGGACCTTACTGGCCAAGGAGAATCCTTCTAAAATCAAGTGTGTTTCCCAACCAATTAAGAACAGGAACTTTTGGGAATCTGGACACTTCTATAATGTGAAGAGCTTGCATATATGATGCATTGCTAAGCTCTATTGCTTCCCTCTACAATATATATTATAAATAAGATGTGCACATGTATGTAAAATGAGGTAAGTTAGGGAAAATATTTCTTTATTGACATTTTCTACAATTTAACTCACTTTCTTCAGTTATATTTTAAAAAATTTGAGTCTAGTTAGAAGTGATAAAGGAGTCCATATTACCTTGGTATATCACGAACACCTGGAATTTGTTTAGCACAGTGATTTGAAAACTTTACTGTCTATTATAATCACTGAGGACGCTTTTCAAACTCCCACATCAAGATTAAATCATACAATTAAATAAGAATCTGAGGTTGAGATCCAGATATAAGTGATATTTAAAGTTCCTAGTATGATTTCACTGTGAAAGTAGGATGAAGAGTCACTGGTTTAGATCAGTTTTTCTTTAAATCAAATGCGCATATAAATCACACGGGGATCTTATTAGTACACAGATTTTCATTCAATAAATCTGGTGAGGGTTCTGATTTCCTGCATTTATAACCAGTGACGACGCTAGTGGTTAAGGACCACACTTTGAAGACAATAGGCTTAGCTCTTTTAAGACGGTGGTTCTCAAATATTTTGTGTGTGTTAGAATTACCTGGGAAAGTTGGTAAACATAGTTAGTACACTTTAATGTGCCTGGGACATAGTATACATTATAAGTTCTCCAGGTAATACTGACTCACATCAACATTTGAGAATGGTTATTTTAAGACAACTAGAATTACTATAGCTGAGTAATCCTGATGATTATCATTTGAGCAAATAATTTGTTTCTCTGATAGTCACTTTAAACTTGGCCAGGAAGGTGACTGGCCTGGCTTGATACTCGTCTCACTGGTTGGAGTGTCCTACGCTTCTAGTTGTAGAAATTCTACCCATCTTTAAGGCCCCACAGAGTGCCAATTTATCTTGGAAGTTTTGCTGATGATCACCTCTAAAGAATTTGAGCTCTTCTCTCGCTGTATATACTTCCAGTGGCTCCCGTAGCACGTTTTCTCCCTTGTTAGTGTTAAAACTAAAACCAGAAGTAGAGTTCACCAATTTAACATTGTCTTCCTTTCCTCCGAAAGCTCCCTAAACAATTCGATCCCTCTCTTCATCCTTGTCTCTATTGTAGCACCTAACTTCAAGGTATGAATGTTTATGCTTCCATAAGTAGGGTGAAGAAATGGGGTGAATAAGCATTCTGTCCAGGAAAGAGTTAACGCTTGATAGTGACTTTAGCTTGTTACATATGCTTCATGAATGTGGGTGATGGGAGTCTTGCTTGCCACCACCTCTACTAACCCTGGCCAGGGGAGGATATTCAAATGTTGCCTTTGGCTCAATGAATGAGAGGAGTGGAAAGAAATGAGGGTGGAGTCGTACAGGCATTTTTATAATGAGATAGGATTTGAGAGTTGATCTGGAAAGCATTGTGATTAAATGTTTCAACAGGGAAATAATGTACTTAGTTTTTTTGTTAGTAGACATTGTCATTTTATAGATGATGAAACCTAGGCTCAAATGGTGAAGTAACTTGTCATGAGAACTAGAACTCAAACACAAGACTAACTCCAAAATCTTACACTGCAATAATATTAATAATGGGGACGGAACAAAGAAGGCAGGTATGGAGACACTTATTTTGGGGAGAATTAACTCCATGGGATTATTAATTTAAGCTTCTAAAAACTAGGATGAGACAGGAAGAAATAATATTGTGTAGCATCATATAATTATTTGCCCTTTGGTGTCAGCTGTGACAATAAGTGCCATTTATACAGTTTGGCTGCTTGAGATCTTGGTTATAAACTGCTAGAGGAGAAACACGGATAATTTAGTGATTATCTATGATTCTAGGCCAGGTCCTTTTGTTCTTTTCCTAGTTTTCTTAGTGCAATTTTCTGGTAGCTCGGACATACAAAATAAAGGCAAGTGGCTGGAAAAAAGAGCTTCTGCTGATACTTGCTGTAGTAGGCGGGTGCAGAGGTCATCTCTCATGACACCTCCATTAAATGCAATGTTTTGAAAAAACACATGTAGTCAATACTTGTGCCTACCAGTACATTTCAAATCATGAAATTAGGGCTGCAGTTGGAAAGATCAATCAATAGCAGGGAATTTATTCATACTGCATAAAATTGATAAAGGTCTACCTACTTTCTACTTGCACAATCCAAATCAATTTAGTCCTATTCAAGTGGGAGAAGGCATTCTATAATTCCTGATAAGAATGAAAAGAGATTGAATTTTCTGAGAATTATAGCCTGGCTCTAATTTAAGAAATACTACTTTAATTATGTGGGCTTTTATATTTTTAGCTCCTATACAACAGGGCTACAAATGGTCTTCTATTTTTCTGGTGTTTTTTTTTTTTTTTTTTTTTTTTTTTTTTTTTTTACATCTATTGTACCATGGCCATTAAACTGTTTCAGGATAGTACTTCTGTCTGGTATCTGAAGTTTTATACAGCCATAACAAAACTAACTATAGGAAGAAATGCTTCATGCTGCTTGTACATTCTTTCCAATGTACTTATTTGTCATCACTTTTATTTTTTTAAATTATTATGAAAAAAGATCTTAGAAAATACTTAAATGCATAAATAAAAAAGTCTTCTGTATTTTCATTGTCGGTAACATACTCTAAGTAGCTTTGAAGAGCAAATATATGCACCTGCTTACCCAGTTTTGTAATAGAGTGCATAATATCAAATCTATTGATAGTAATTGACAATCTGTAGGAAAGTTTTAAAAGATGCAGGAAAGGGGGTATACTGTAATGGATGTATTTTGTGAAGCCAGAAAACCCAATGGGGAATTCTATCATTTCACAGGAGGGCCCAAAGGATGCGTTGTGCCATGAAGAATGCACTGTGAACAGAAAACCAGCATCCTCTGCAAATGTTGTGATGGCTCTTTGCAGGCTAAGGTTGGCAGTAGGAAAAGTGGGCTGGCTTGTTAATTGCAGTGGTGGTGATGGGGCCACACAGCAATAGAAGCTGGTGGTGTTTAACTTCCAGGAGCCAGGAGTCCAAGGTCAGATAGGTTGGAAAGGCAATCATCAAAGTGACTTAATCTTGAAGGAATTGTGGAGATGGTTAAAGAACATGGTATCTCTTTTTGCCCTACATATTACAAGCAGAAGAAGGCAAGAATACATGGGCAGGACACTGAGGTCAGTCACTCCCCCTCTCCTGTTACATATCTTACTCAGCAACTGGCCCTGCTTCATTTCTCAGACACAGAATCTGTTGACTAAAGAGGTGGCCAGGGCTTGACCATTGCTGCCCAAGATGATGAGTCTCTTCTACCAGCGGTCTTTGCTCAAGGGCTCCTAATGGGTAAAGTGAGACTCTTACAAAGCTACACCTCAGTCTGAGACTTTTCCTACTTAATGTTCTTTCCTTCTTCCTCTTTTCATAACACCATCAGTGTGGCAACTTCCCTTGCTTACTCCAGCTCCATTCCCCCTTTATTTTAATAGACACTGCTTCTAGTACGTCTCTTGCTCTTCTGCCTGCTCCTGGGCCTATGCTTCATAGAGGACCCAACAGAGGCTGGGGCTTTCAGCTGCTCATCTATAATAATAAAAGTGAAATAAGCTAATTAGACCAGATAGCTGAACAACCTTCCAGACATTATTCCAGATGTCCTTCCCGATGAAGCTGCAGCGGTGAGGCAAAGGCAGTTAGGGGTGATCAGGCAAGCAGGAGAGCAGTTAGGGGTAATCAGGCAGGCAGGCAGAGGGGTTAGGGGCAATCGGGCAGGCAGGTAGAGTGGTTAGGAGTGTTCAGGCATGCAGGTGAGAAGTTAGCGGAATCAGGCAGGCAGGCAGAGGCAATTAGAGGTGATGAGGCAGGCAGGCAAGTGGTTAGGGGTGATCAGGCAGGCAGGCAGGTGAGCAGTTAGGAGCCAGCGGTCCTGGATTATGAGAGGGATGTCCGACTGCTGGTTTAGGCTTGATCCTGCAGGAATATCCCCTGAAGAGTCCCAGATTGCAAGAGGGTGCAGGCTGGGCTGAGGGACCCCTGCCCAAGCACGAATTTCATGCACTGGGCCTCTAGTTATTATAATAATGAACACAACTTGTGCAAGTTTGAAAAATTCTGTTTCCTGTTGTTTGCCTCTTTGCATTAAGTATTTTATTACATAATATTTATATTATCCTAAATCTGAAATGTACTTTTGAATACTTATAGAAATCATTCACAGAATATTGTCAACAATAAGATTTCGAATAACAATTTCACAAAGGAGCTATTATAATTATGATATACATTTCTACTAGTTAAATGTGTCTCCATTCTATGATACATTTAGGTAGTATAGACAGATGTGTCAAGTGTTAAAAATATCCAGGAATTACAGAATATGCTGTGGAAACTTGAAATGCAGCCTCAATGTAGTTTGAGTGCATTTATAAATCTTTAGTTATATATATTCTGGCATAGTAAATATTCAATAAATTATTTGTTGAATTAATGAGTGAATAAAATAGTTAGCATGCAACTATTGGTTAAATAAATACTTAGAAGTGTTAACGTAGAACTAGAATTAGAAATTATTTTACTGAAATTATGTCATATTTATAAATTACTAGTGGCCCAGTGCATAAATTCATGCACACTGAAAGGAAATTAATTAGAAAAAATATTTTAATATTGCTATTTGCCATTTCGCTATAATAGAAGTGTCAACCAAATTCATGATCAACAATGACAAATCTAAACACACAGGTGTGATTGGTTCCAGCGAGAGCGTGGGTAGTATAAACATTTTAACAATATTAATTGTTCCAATCCATGAGCACAAAATATCTTTTCATTTATTTGTGTTTTCTTCAATTTCTTTCATCAATGTCTTATAGTTTTCAGAGTATAGGCTTTTTACCTCCTTGATTAAATTTATTTTGAAATATTTTATTTTTTGATACAATTATTAATGGGATTTTTTTCTTAATTTCTCTTTCTGATGGCTTGTTATTATTGTATAACAACACAACAGATTTTTTGTGTATTGATGTTGTATCCTGAAAATTTATTGAATTTGCTTAATAATTCTGATAGTTTTTTAATGAAGTCTTTAACATGTCATCTGCAAAGAAAGACAGTTTTACTTTTTCCTTTCCAATTTAGATACCTTTTATTTCTTTTTCTCTGATCCTGCTTATATCTGGGACTGTCTTCAATCCATCTCTAGTCTAAGGTTTTGGCAGATGGGAAAAGTAAAGGAGATTTGATTTCTTACTTCCTTATTTTTGTAACAGAGGAAAGTGAGACATGGACAGGTTAAGCAATTTGCCAAAGAAGATGGAGATATCTCTTGATCTCTCATGATTTGTGTCTTGTTCCTAAACCGAATTTATTCTATTTGGGTTTGAATTGTTTTGTTTTTAAAAATGGGAATGACCTAGTACCAACTGGGTCAGTTATAGACTATCCATGATTGGAAAGCAGTTTTTTATAGTGATGATGGGATGCTGTGGCCTTCCTGGATGCAAGCACATCTGCATTTTGAGCTGCACTGCCCTCTGTTGTCATATGAAGTCCATTCATTCTTTGAGTTCCAAAATGCAGCGACCCAAAGCCAGAAAAGATGAGAAAATATTTATTTTAACATTGTCTTAAAAATAGTGATTAATTTCATTCTTCTTTTGAAGTTTAAAATAGTATGTATTACATTCCAATTCATGTTAATTATGAAATATTTGACCACAGAAATTTAGCTATTTATAATTAGCAGATTTAATGATAGAGTGCTAGAATTTTAGAATGGAAGTGGCTCAATAGATCATGTATATCAATGGCTCTTATATTTTTTGTTTTTGTTTTTTTTAAATTTTGGACTCTATTCTCCAGGAGATACACATATGTTCATATTTTTACTGTGTGTGTTTATGTGTATATGTATATTTATTTATTTTAGTCACCTTTCAGATAGCTCAACTTCATTCACAGGTCTCCCTCTTTGACTTCTAAGAATATGTGATATATTTTTAATTTTGGAAAATAGTACTTGAGAGACTTTTATTTTTTATTTTATTTTAATTTTTTAAATATATTTTATTGATTTTGTACAGAGAGATAGAGAGTCAGAAACATCGATGAGAGAGAGTCATCGATCAGCTGCCTCTTGCACACCCCCTACTGGGGATATGCCCACAGCCAAGGTATATGCCCTTGACCGGAATCGAACCCGGGACTTTTCAGTCCCCAAGCCGACGCTCTATCCATTGAGCCAAACCAGTCCTGGAGAGAGACTTTTAAGAAGCAATTAATTAAAACAAAGGAAAGCCTGTTCCTGAACTATTTTATTTTATTTATTTATATATTTTTAAAAATATGTATTTATTGGTTTCAGAGAGGAATGGAGAGAGTGAAAGAGATAGAAACATCAAAGATGTGAAAGAATCATTGATATGCTGTCTCCTGCAAGCCCCTTACTGGGGATCGAGGCCGTAATTGGGACACTTCAGACCACTGAGCTAACCTGGCTAGGGCTGTCCTTGAGCCACTTTAACCTTTTTTTTTTTTTTTTTTTTTTACCAGCATGATATAAGAAAAAGAATATAAGTCAGGATGAATTGGTCCTGCAAATAATTAGTTGTTTGTTTTTGATCTTATCACCACTTCTGAGCTTTGATTTCTTGTCAATAAACTAAAAGGCTCTTGGAGCTAGCATACAGGTTGGAATTCAAGTGCTCAGAACTGGAGACTTCATGCTATTATATAGGGATATTTTCAAAATCTTAAATATTAATTTACATATGGAGTTTTCAATAACATTCAACAATATTAATTATCTACTCCAGAATTTGGTCAGATCCAAAATCCATCATTTAGGTAAGAGCACAAAATTAACCCATGAAACATTGTGGAAAGTACTGATTTGTTAAATTGCGTGAGTATATGAGTTTCCCCATAAAGGTAGATTGAGTCTTGTTCTAAGCTCATATAACATATATAGTAGAGCTGGATGTGAACTTGGGTAGCTTGGCTTCAGTGTCTGTGTTCTTCACCATGATACTAAGCTGACACTTAAAAAAAATATATATATATTTCTATCAACTTTAGAAAGAAACAGAGAGAGAGAAATAGAAACATCAATGATGAGAAAGAATCATTGATTGATTGCCTTCTGTATGACCCACACTGGGGACCGAGCCTGCAACCCAGGCATGTGCCCTGACCAGGAATTAAACTGTGACTTCCTGGTTCATAGGTCAACGCTCAACCACTGAGCCATGCAGGCTGGGCTGTCATTTTTAATATTAATTCAATTTTTTTATGGTTTCATATTGAACATTTTTATAACCTTACATAAAGTCCACCTATGGAAAAACACTAAAAATCACTGCATTGTTTATCTGAAATACACAATGGAGATTTTGGTGCTTTGTCCTGAATTTTAAACATTACTTCAAATGTAAAATTTGAAAATGAAAAAGGGCTGGCAAAAGAAAATAAAAATAGAAACAATTATTCATAGTCTATTCTTACTGTAGTCTCTAAGCTCTTTGTTAGTATTCTATAATATTTTTCCAAATTATGTTAATTTTCTCTGAGTCTCCTCCACCTGTGCATTAGCCCCTAGGGAGCAGGGAGTGTCTTAATTATCTCAGCCCTTGGTTTGATCATAGCCTGTAGCTAGGAGGTAGGGATGTATGAATGTGTAAATAAAGAATATGAAAAGTAAGAAAGAAAAATTAATTTGCTTAGCAAAATTGACTTTTAAAGAACCTTATTTAAATAATATGTGTGCATATATGTGATGTTTTGCCTACTGCAGTTTTTCATGTTGGCTAAATGAGTACTAAAATAAATTATTCAAGACTCCTTAGTTTGCAAAGTACAAAGATATACATGAATTACCTTATGAAGATGTTTATTTTCAGAATATTAAGTGGAAATTTCCATTGTCTAAAATAAAGAGTTATAATACCTTTTACCTTGAAATTTAAAAACACCTAAATAAATGTATAGTCATAAATTGTAGACATTTTATATATTTAACCAATTATTACCCTAAACCTATTATTATTTATTATTCAGTCTTGAACAACTTCTAAAAATTCTTGAGCTTCTGTTTCCTCATCTAGAGAATATTTATATATTTCATTCACAGTGACTGGCTAATAGGTACTAAACATATAATATTAATTTCTTTATCTATACCTCTACTTCAAAAATGGGAATAGTTATATTTTGTCTGTGTAACATTATCTGTGTTTTTCCCTCATAATAGTAAATTATGTGAATGAATTGTGAAATTTAAAAGAGCTTCACAAATATTTGATTGGTACTGATATCAACCATTCAAGATATTAGCTAAAAAAGTAACCCAGAAACATTCAGAAGTAGTATTCCTTTCCCCCTTTTAAAATCAAGTCAAAGATATAAGTTAACTTGAGTGCTCAAAAGTGAAGATTAAATTCAGTTACACACAAACATAAAATTTAAATACAATCTATAATCAAATATTTAAATATAGAGAAAGCTAGAAACATCAGTGACAGCAGAGAGTCACCGAGCATCTGTCTCCCACACTATCCTCACTGGGGATCAAGCCTGCAATCTGGGCACATGTCCCTACCAGTTCATAAGTACATGGTCAACCAGTGAGCCACACCAGCCGGGCTATAATAAATATTTAAACAAGCCATTAATGAACTTAATTTTTGAAATAGATGAAGAGTTCTTATTTATGTGATTGGGCATTTCTGTAACAGTTCATTTAGTTTTTGATTTCTCAAAAGGAAGTAGTCTTTCATTGCTTACTTCAGAGCAAACAGAAAATTCCATTTCTAATAGTGAGTCTTTATAAATAGCTTCATAATTGCTTCCAGTTTATATTTTTAAAAAGGGTCAGCTAGAATAATGGGACTTATTTGTATAATTATTTCATGTCTTTGGAGTTTGTGCAAAGTGAAGGATACTTAATGAGCAAGAAGAAATGCCTAGAATAAAAATGGTGGAACCAGAAATAATCTTATGCTTCAGAGATCATCTTTTTCAAACTTCTTTATGAATCTTTTTTTTTTCCAAATAAGCTGAGGTATCTGAGAATCTAGGATTGTTTGACTAATTAAAACCATAACCACATAACCGTAGTGAGTAAAAAAATTGGAACTAGAACTCTCTGGTGGGATCCAGTTCTGAGGCAGTCTTTAAATCAAGAAAAATCTACCATTATTATTTTGAGCACTATCAGAAATTGGCATATGAACTGGTTAGTGTAGTAGGCTAATCACTGATCTTTTAGCAAGAAGAAAAGAAAAGGCTACTATTCAGAAATATCTCCATGTTCCTGAGAAGGTTGTAATTTCCATGCTACAAACAATTGTATGAGCCATACTTTGATGGATAACATTTTAGGACACGATAATTAAAGGACATTAAATTTATATTCTTTAACGAGTGGGTATTGGAACATTGGCTTTTTGATGAACAGAAGCATTGTCTACTAGACACCAAATAAAAACAAACAAAATCTCACACATATTTTGTTCACTTATTTTTAGTAAGCAAGTATTATAGCTAGTAGAACCCTTAATAGCCAGAGAATTTCTCTTAATAAAATAATGTGACTCTCTTTACAAATTGGTCAGTTCCTATTCACCATAAGTTATTTTAATGGAAAAAAATAGTTAAATTATTTTGTTGAATATTTCCACTGATCAATTCAGATAATTAAAAAAAAGTCTTTAGTGTTGAGAGTATTATAGATATCCTCCATTCCCTCCTCCCCCCCTTATTTCCTCCCCCACTCCATGCCAGGCCTCATTCACCACCCTACTGGTCTGTGTCCATAGGTAAGATCTTTGGTTAATCTCTCCCCCCACTCCCACCCCAACAACCCCCAGAACCCACTTTCCCTCTGAAATTCATCATTCTGTTTCATGTTTCCATGCCTCACATTCTATTTTATTCACAAGTTTATTTTTTTTGTTCATTAGATTTCTTATTCATTTATTCTGATTTTTATAGATATGTATTTATTGCCATTTTATTGTTCATATTTTTTTATCTTCTTTAAAAATACTCTCCAACATTTTATGTAATTAAGTCAGAAATCAAGCATACATAAATAATTTTTTAAAATAAGTTTTTATTGTTCATATTATTACAAATGTCCCGCCCCCCATCATTGCTCTCCTCTACCAGGTTCCCACCCCACCCTCTGCCCTTTCCCCACTCCCCATTGTCCTCATCCATAGGTGCACAGTTTATGCTCAGTCTCTTCCCATATCCTCCTCTCCCCTTTTCCCCAAGAATCGTCAGTTCACTCCCCTTCCATACCTCTGATTCTATTATATTCACCAGTTAATATTGTTTATCAGATTTTTTAAATTTCCTTGGTTTTTAGATTCACTTGTTGATAGTTACGTATTTGTTGTTCATAATTTTTATCTTTATTTACTTTCTCTTCTGAAAGAACCCCCTTCAGCAATTCATATAATTCTGGTTTGGTGGTGATGAACTCCTTTAGCTTTTTTTTTTTTTTTATTAGTGAAGCTCTTTATCTGACCTTCGATTCTGAGTGATAGCTTTGCTGGATAGATTATCTTTGGCTGTAGGTTCTTACTATTCATCACCTTGAATATTTCTTGTCATTCCCATCTGGCCTGCATGGTTTCTGTTGAGAAGTCAGCTGACAATGGTATAGGTGCTCCTTTATAGGTAACTACCTTCTTTGCTCTTGCTGCTTTTAATATTCTCTCTTTGTCTTTTGCTCTTGGAATTTTAATTATAATGCGTCTTGGTATGGTCCTCTTTGGATTCCTTTTGTTTGGAGTTCTGTGCGCTCCCTGGACTTGTAAGTCTAATTCTTTCACCAGGTGGGGGAAGTTTTCTGTCACTATTTCTTTCAGTATGTTTTCGATATCTTGCTCTTTCTCATCTTCTGGGACCCCCATAATTCTGATGTTGGTTCGCTTGAAGTTGTCCCAGAGGTTTCTTACATTATCTTCAATTTTCTGGATTCTCTTGCCTTCTAGCTTCTGTGGAGGAGTGTCTTCTGGTTCTTTATGTTCCAAATCTTAGACTTGATTCTAGTGATCTTCCATTCTGTTTTTAGGTCTCTGTATAATATTTTTATTTCAGACAATGTATTCTTTATTTCTTGTTGATCCCTTATCATTTCTTGTTGACTCCTTATTAATTCTAGTTGATCTCTTTTCATTTCCTCATAGGTCTTATCCATCTTTTCTAGGAAATTCTTGAAAAACCTTATAAGCATAGATTTGAACTCTATATCCAGTCGCTTTTTGTCCTCCATTTCTTTCATTTGTGATCTATTTCATTGTCGCATTTCGCAGTTACAGATGGGACGGGATTTCAGGGTGGAGCCTACAGCCTTGGCTTCCGTCAGCCCCGCCCTATGCGGTATCAGTAATCCCCAGGGTCCTTCAGTGCTCGCTGCAAAGCGCCTCTGAGAGATAGGTGCCTTCGATTTTCGCCTGCTACCAAACAGTCTATGCTCTCCCCCAATGAGCCTGGTATTGGGGTTCAGTTCAGTTGGAAGTGGAGTTGGAGGTGGCGTGCAGAGCAGACTGGAGCCCCAGTCTCCTTCCGGCCAGGGCAATTCCTCGGCACAGCAGATCGTCCCTTCTCTGCGCGCAACGTGTGCGCTGCCGGGACCTCCTTTCGCCGCTTCCCCAGGGTTCTGCCTTACAGCCCAGCTTCCTCTGGATGAGCCTGGGTCCCCGGGGTCTGGTCTAGAACTGGGGTTCAGAGCATTCAGAACTGGGGCCCAACACAGTTGGACTTTTATCTCCTTCCCACTAGGGAACGCCAGCCAGGCACTCGGCCTCCCTCCTCTCCGGCTCTGTCCTCTCCGCGCGCGCCGCGTGTCTCCGTGCCTTGGGCTTTTACAGCTCCTCTGCGCTTCCTTCTGGTTTTCTCCTTGCTTCTCGTTGTAGAATTTCCAGTCAGTCAACTTTCCTGTAGTTCTGGGTAATGTCCATTTTATATTTTAGTTGTATTTTATTGAAATTGTTGTGTGCGGCTGCGGCTAGGTGTTTACCTGGGCACAGCCATCTTGGATCCCAAGCATACATAAATAATTTACAGGGATTCAACAATAGAGTATTCTGAGACTCAAATCAATGATTTGAAATATGAAGCAGAAAAAAAGACACCTAATCAGAAGAGCAAAAAAGAAAAAGAATTAAAAAAAAAAATGAAGATAGTGTAAGAAATCTCTAGGATAAGTTAAAATTTACCAACATTCACATCATGGAGGTGCCAGAAGGAGAAGAGAGAGTGAGCAAGATATTGAAAACTTATTTGAAGAAAACTTCCCCTACTTGGTGAAAGAAATAGACTTACTAGTTCAGGAAGCACAGAGAATCCCAAACAAGAGAAACCTAAAGAGGCGCACACCAAGACATAGCATAATTAAAATGCCAAGGGTTAAAGACAAAGAGAGAATCTTAGAAGCAGCAAGAGAAAAGCAGTTAGTTCCTTACAAGGGAGCACCCATACAAGTATCAGTTGATTTCTTAACAGAAAGTATGCAGGACAGAAGGGAGTGGCAAGAAATATTCAAAGTGATGAACAGCAAGGACTTACAACTAAGATTACTCTACCCAGCAAAGCTCTCATTTAGAATTGAAGGTAAGATAAAGAGCTTCACAGACAGATAATAATTTTTTTTATTGTTTGTGGACTGAGATTTTACCATCCTGAGATTACTTGACCTTATCAATGGATTTATATGTAGAAATAAAATTAACTCTTATTAAATTATCAAATGTCTTCATTATCTTCAGTGGGATAAACATTATCTTTATAATTATTTTAAAATATAAAAAATATTTAAATTTTGTTTATATTATTATAAAATTTATACAAATTATTATAAAAAACCTGGTCAAAAATAACTATAGTTCCTAGATAGTAAAATTATAGTCTATATTCTGGTGCTTACTTCTGGCCTTTTACATGTCCTTATACACATTTTTTCAAAATAATAATTTAAAACATTCTGTTTGGGCTTTTATAAAACGTAAAACAATACCTTGAATATCTTTCTACGTCAATTAATTTTTTCTATAATATTTAAGTGCCTTATATTATTGTACCATAGACTTAAAAAGATTACATTATTAGACATTTTGTTTTTTCAGTATTTTAAAAATAAACACTGATTAAATGCATATTCATGCTGGAAACTGATCATCGTCAACAACCTTCATTGCTCTGAAAGGTCCGAGCTAGTTCACTCACTGTTTAGTTAAAACATTGTTAGCTGAAGCAGTCTCCACCTCTGTTTGTCTTATGTAAATTTCTGTTATTGGAGACTCCTGCCCAAGGGCTATGGGTGATTCCCATAGTTTCAATATAAGGGATCACTAGGCCAGAGCAGGAAATAGTCCTCCCACTAGAGGTGGGCTCCCGCCTGGCCCCCATTATTCCCAAATTAATACTTTTCTAGTTTCTTTTCATCTGGGTGTGGCCTTTTCCAGAACCTGAACCCTGAACAGGAACCTTGAACCACATGGGACATGAAAAAGGCTCCCACATATTCATGTCAGTAAATGTCTTAAGATACATTCATGTTGATTTCCCACAGGATAAAATCTAAGAAATGCATTGCTGGTTAAAAAAGAATATACTTTATAGGAAGCTTTTGGTTTATACAGTCAAATCACCCTCCAGAAATGCTGTAACATGAATTCATTTAAATAAAACCATATGAAAGATATCACCTTTATGAGGACTGGATGGTGGCCTTGTTTAACTACAAATGCCAGTCTTAAGTTTCTATTGTTAGGAAGTAGAAATAAAGGAAGAAACAAGACAATGGTCATAGGACAAAGACTGGGAAGATCATTTTCAATATCAAGCCAGTATCGACTCTTACAGTTTGGAATAAACATTCCTTAGCAGACCAGGCAAATTGTCATAATAACAGACTTAGCTTTGCCTTTTCAAAGCCTCATTCTCTCATAAGCCTCCTTTACCCCTTCACTTTTCTTCAATTTTTCCCCCCAGTCATTCCTATTTTTTCCTAGGTAAATGCCATCAATGACATTTAGCTGATTAGCCTCTGAGGATTTTTCCACTGTGAAGCACATGCCCTAGTTCAGACTATTGGCCAGGGACAGTGAATGCTCACCAGGTAACTTGGGGCAGCATGATGGATTTCATCACACTGTCCCATTAGCTGGCCAAGTATAGGAATTCTGACATCACCTTGTATTTTGAAAGCGCTAATTTCTAAATCATCTAAAATATTTTTTTTTCTTACCATCTCAGGATGTAGCAGGAACTATTTCTCTTCTCCATTCAACTGTTAACTTTTTATTACAAAAAATTATCACTTTTAGAGAGTGACATCGTAAATGTAGTAGCCTATTAAGCCTTCTGTAATCTCAAAGTGTGATCCCTGAATCAGCAGCAGCTGCATCACTTGGGCACTTGTTAGGAATGTAAATCCTCAGCCCTCCTGGTGATTTTGAGGCATACTAAAGATGGAGAACCACTCATCTAAGACAATATTCTGAAGTTTTCAGGAGCCTTTGTTAAGTCAAGAAATATTTTGGAAGACGGTAATCTAATAATAGGAAAGACTTCTTTCCTCATCTCTCCAGGTATTTGAATTAGCTGTGGTATAACAAACTTAAAAAGGCAACTTCAATGCTCGGCCAGGATGGCTCAGTGGTTGTGCATCAAACTATGAACGAGGAAGTCACGGTTCCATTCCCAGTCAGGACACATGCCTGGGTTGCAGGCTCAATCCTCAGTGTGGGGTGTGTAGGAGGAATATCATCATTGATGTTTCTTTCTCTTCCTCTCTCTTTCTCTGGGGGGTGGGGGTGGGGGGTGGAAAGACAACTTCAAAGTACATACAGGATCAACCTATTCTCCCTGGAAAATAATGGAAAAAATGTTACTTCTAAAATTACTGAGTCTGGAAAGTCCTGTTTCTTAAGAACATTTTGATGTGGTATTCCCCATTTAGCTGAGTACAGCTGGAAGGATGTTTCCTGTTAGTTGGCCTTATTTTTCCCAGGGGGTTAGATTGAATCTCCCCATCAGATTTCTGTTTGCTGTGAGTAAAAGTTTTGACATCATCATTTGTTCAAGTGAATTCACTTGCAAAAACATACACTATCATGAGCATTATCCAATTAAGACAATGGAACAATTTTTTATTTTTTTATTTTTAAGAGAATCTTAGCTTGGGTTAAAAAGTTTGTAAATCTTTAAAAATCTCGTGGAAAAGTGAAGTTACTGCTATGTAGCTTAGATTGTGAAGGTAAAAACTGTGACACATAAAATGTATGTGGCTGCTGCTCCTTATCACAGCCAAGCATGGATTCTATTATTAGGGCTGATTTTTATCATCAGATCAGAGAGCAAAGTCATGCTTTCAATAAGAATGTAGCGAACATGGACCTGCAGAGAGAAAGAAGTGAATTTAAAACTAAGGGTCCTTTATAATATTTAGTTGTTTTACAGAAAAAGGAGGAAAACAAACTGCTTTTTTAAAATTATGAATCCCAAACTTGGAGTCAATTTTGCCAGCAGGAAAGGACTGAAAACAAGTGATATAAATCACTCGCACTAGAGTCAACCACTAGCTGTAGGGTCCTGAGTAAAATTAGGTCAGGGAAGAGCAGCTGATCTACATAACAGTACTTGACTTGTGGTTACCACTGAATTTCACTGTAAGCATGATCTGCATTGTGGAAAGTCATTGATAAAATATCACAGAAATAACTAGATAATGAAAAGGGTACATTAAGGACATTTAAGAGAATAGAAAAACCACATGCGAGAACTGACTCAATGGTGTTAAATTAGAAATTCCCAGTTATTTGATTAAAGAGTTTCTATTTGCCTAAGAACTGCTTACTTTTATATTTTTTTTAGGGTGAAAAACTCAAATAGAGCTTGGTCCTTTTATATTATTCTCTCTAAATAACAATAGTTATATAAAACTCTATGATAGAGCCGAAACCGGTTTGGCTCAATGGATAGAGCGTCGGCTTGGGGACTAAAGGGTCCCGGGTTCGATTCCGGTCAAGGGCATGTACCTTGGTTGCAGGCATATCCCCAGTAGGGGGTGTGCAAGAGGCAGCTGATCGATGACTCTCTCTCATCGATGTTTCTAACTCTCTATCTCTCTCCCTTCCTCTCTGTACAAAATCAATAAAATATATATAAAAAACAAACGAACAAACAAACAAAAAACTCTATGATAGATTTGGGTAATTATCTATTGAGATTTAGTTGACCAGGAGTAAAGGGAAAGAAAATGAATATATATTGAAAAGAAAAAAGCTTCCCAAGTTTTTCTACCACATTTAGCTCTTAAGCCAGTATTATGTCAATGTTTATTGGTGGTGTTGCAAGTTGCCTTGTAGAATGTATTAAAATTTTTTGGCTCTGTACAGTAAGTTGGGAATTGTTATTTCTTCTGAAATCTGAGTATTAAGATGAGCATTTTGTTCTTAGTGAATTTTGAGATGCAACCCCATTCTATTAAATAATACTTTATAAATATATAGACTCAAAAATATCCTTGAGGGGTAATAACAGCTACTTTTAGAGTTGCCATGAGGATAAAAGTGAAAAGGCATATAAAATGTCTAGCATAATGTCTGTTATGCAATAAGGACTCAATAAATTCTTTTGACATCTCTCCTTCATTTTCCTTGAGGATAAATACCACTCATTCTATGCATTTGCTCTTGCACAATTTGGAGATTCTATGAAGACTTATTATTGATCGTGAAACCATGAAAGAGTTTGGATTTTAAGAACCCAAAATCATACAGAACTTAAAGTAAAATGATTGCAAGCCTAGTTTTGGCAACTTTAATGGTTTATATATTTGGGTAACTAGCATCTAAGGCTTTGGCCAAAATCAAATTCTGTAAGCCCATGGGATTTTTGCAGTTATATTAGTCATTTTTGGGGTTGTGGGAATAAAATGTTTCCCCAACTGCCCATCTTTAATATATTCTCATGATCTTCTATTAATATTTTTATTTTTACTGAGAAAACTGCTAATCCACATACTGTAAAGACACACATAAACAAAAACACATGTATAAATAAAATATATTTCTGAGTTATATATATAAACTAGACATATAAATTAAGTTTATATTCTAAAAACACAAACTACATATGCACTACATATACATTAAATATTTAGAATTACATATGTAAACTCTAATATATGTAAATAAATGAAATAAACAATATGTAAGTAAACTATATCAATAACTATTTCCATATTCACACCTATATCTCTCAATTATAACTACATCTTGACTAGGCATTAGAAATTGTGCCAGGGATGTAAGATGAATAAAATACAGTTTCTGCTCTTATGAAATTAATATTTTATTTGGTGAAATAGATAAAGAAATATATATTATGGTGCTTATATCTGACACAGTTGAATAAGGCTTTCTAGTTCAGGTGACAATTGACTTTTATGATTCATCAAGAGAAAAGGAGTTGGGAAAAATCAAAGGAATAGTATGACAAAAATCATACTAGCATGACAGCATGTGGCTTACTCTTCGGGATTGGGGAGTGGAGGAGGGTAGATATTTAAATGTGTACAGGACCAAGTACTTTGTGTTGAGAAGGTTGTTAATAGTAGATGGTGAACCTGAAAGTGAATTCAAAAATTGCCTACACTGAGTGAAGGGAGTTTGAAATATATTCTGAGGTAAATGTGCTGTAGAAAACATGAATGAGAAATTATCTGCTTTCTTTTAGCAGTTTAAATCGGAAAGCAAAAAGACAAAAACAAGCAATCTTCAAGTTAAAACAATTGTGTAGGGAAGTCTAACAGTTGCTTCTCAAACTCTAATGTGTCCACAGTTGGCCTGGGGATCTTGATACCATGCAGATTCTGACTAGTTAAGTCTAGGAGGCCTGAGTCTCTCCAGGTATTACCTAGGCTTCTGGTTTGCAGTCTAGCCTTTGGGTAGTGAGAGGGCACAGCCAGAGAGGACTGAGGAGAGAAATCAGTCCTGGTTCGAAGTTCATGTGGGTCCATTTGGGGCCGCCTCTGAGTAGATCAGCAGGACTTTCTGGACACCTTGGAGGTGAAGTGGGACTGGTAGTAAGCATAGGCACAGAGGCCAGCAGGGCATGTTTGAGGGAAAGTTAATTTGGAAAAAAAAAATTAAATTAAAATTTCATGTTGGGAGCAGTTCTGCATAGCCAATGACTCACAATAATTTTGTCCTAAAATAACATAGTGGGGATTAATACATTTATTTCCCAAAATACATGAGTGTTCTGTGGGACAGAGCAATGTTTACATGTTGTTCTTCCCCAGATGAAAAGCTATTACAGATCCTATTACATATGCCCCAATGTTCTCAAAGTTAAGCTTTGATCTGCTTTTTGTTCAGATTTTCTCATCCTCTGAACTTCAAAGTCTTCCCATGACCCTGCATGCTCAGATGACTCTCTACACGCATTGTCCTTACTCTTCACCTATCAAAATAAACTAATATTTGAGCATGTTGCATTTCATTGCACTTCCTAAATCCCCCTCTTGACATAGCAGATGTTTTGAAATGGCTGGCCTCTTCCTATCGAAGGCAAATCCCCACCCGGGTCCTGTGAACTCCATCTTTCCCCACTTCAGGGATTTAGTTTCTTTGATTACCTCCTCCTCTACTTGTATCTTAAATCCATCTCTGCATAGAAACTCTGCCATCTTCATTGAAACATGCTCAACTGTCTCTATGTTAGAAATAATCCCAATTTGTGTTTCCCTCCAGCTACTGTCCTCTTCTCTTTCCTTTGCACTATACTTAACACTTCCTTAGTACCTCACATTCAGTCACTAACACACTGCAATCTTTCTCTCCCTCTCTGAAATGACTTAACGGAAAAGACTCTTGCCAAGTTACCCATGAACTGCTAAATGAATACCTTATTTTGCTTTATTTAAATATCTTATTTTATTTGATTAGTGGTTTATTTTCACACCAATGTTCTCTTCCTCTCATTAGAGGCTCCTGTGAGATGATTTTTTTGGCACCTGTGAGATGATTTTCTCCTGTTCCTCTTTTAACTTTGACAAAAGTTCCCTCATAGACTTTTTTTGTTTGTTTGTTTGCCACTTAATCTTTAAAATTTGGTTTTCCCATGTATAAAGTGTATAATATACCTATTCCAGCAATCTTAGGTATAATAAGAATTGTGCGTAACAAAATGACTTAGCATTTTAACCTAGTTTGGGTTTAATAACTAGTAGCTAGTAGAAGCGGTATGGTGGTTAAGACTTTAGTCTCAGGACTCTGATTTCCTGCATTCACATCCTGTCTCAGTTTTATGACTTTGAGAAAAATTTCTCCAACTTCTCTGCTTCTTTATTTCCTCACCTGTAAGCTGGAGACCATAATAGTGCCTGCTTCATAGGTTGTGAAGGTTCAATGATGTGTTGTGCTTAACGTACTTAGTACAGTGCCGTGTAAATAATAAACCCTCATTACTATTAGCTATTAAGAAAATAAATCTTATTTTATTATTTAATTTGGTCATAAAATGTTCCTAAACCAGGTTTTACTTTCTGTTCCTCATACAGTGATCCCAAACTGTTCCAACCATTTTTTAAAATTTAAATTGTTTTTCTTTGAGGAACTTGAATTGATCATTAAAAAAACAAAAACAAAAACTAACTAACATGAACATTTGCTTCCAACAGTTTCTACAATAATTCACTTGCTCTGTGAAAGGCATCCTTTCTTTCTACTGCTTACCTTGGTAAAGAGGCCAGGTCTGCTATCATTTTTAGAATTTGTGAGCCCTTACGTGGGATAAAGACACTGGGACTGAGAATTAGAAGTTGGAGATTCACATCTTGGCTCTTGCACCAACTCATCATTTGATTGGTCAACACCTACCCCTCTACAACTGGAAGATGAAAATATCTGCTTCAAATATAAAGAACACATAAAAAACATCCAAAATTATGAATTGCAAAGTTTTCCAGAGTGCAAAAAGCCTACAAATAAAGTAACTAAACTGTTTATTTATTATTTCCCTTAGCAGCTCATTAATCTAAATTTTGGTTACTGTCTCAAGATGAGTTTATATAGTTTATATTAATTAACTGGGCTGATATAACTTCACTCAATCTGGATCCTGTTTCCAAGTCTAAGATTGTCCCTATTTCTCTACTGGCAATGGTTTTGGGGTTTTTAATCTCGTTTTCAAGATTTTTCAAATAAATGATTTGCTCTATTATCTTAATGGCACATTGAAAGAAAAATAAATACTAATTGTTCTTAGAGACATATTACTAAAGCAAAAACAGAAAACAACCAAGACCATACCTATTAGCTATAACTATTGCCTCTTGAAAACAAAACCTTGTCTCTTCTTGGTTCCAGTATGATACTTTAAAATGGGGAGAAAAATGGACATAACAAGCAAGCAGACTAGTTGATGCCAGTACCTTGTTTGTGACCACATTAGCTGTAAGAGGGCAGCATTGGCTGATGAGTTTCCACCTGTGGTGCAAGCCAACCCTAATTACCATAATTGCACTAAAGATAGGCTTATTGTCCATTCAAATTTGGATTGTACATGATTGTGCCACTTGTTTTTGTGTGTTATGTATAACTAGAATGAACAAAATATCAAATCCACTAACACAGTTTAACCAGAAGGAATATGATTCTGTCAGCACTAAGATTTATCTCTGATGGGTCTTTAATCAATTATAATTTTCTATCAACTTAGACTAAATATTTCTCAATGGGAGTGTGTTGGGGTGGGTGGGTGGAGTTCCTCTATTAACAACATCCACAATTCCTGCATATGGATTTCACGTTCAACTTTTGTGATGCAAGAATAATGTCATGAACTTTAAATGAATCTTGGTTATCTTTCACCTTTTCCCTAGCTTGTGATTTACCAAAATAATTTGATGTTCTGCAAAAGACTTTAAATTGAATTTTTAAATATTTTAGTCATATATTCCTAGGTTTTCAGAAAACCTAACTTGCTCTTCCCAAGCTGGAAGTGATCACTCACATATTTTTATTCTTTGATCTATTTTATGGCACAATTTACTTCCTGTTTTAGTTTATAGATATCTGTATGTGTTTTATTTCTCCCAGGGGAATGCAAAGCAGCCTTGAGAAAATGTGTTTTATACACTGTATTTCTAGTATCTTGAAAAGATGATGTGCTTACAAAATATGATACATAAATAAATCAATAAACAGTTGCCTTGAATAATAACAGCTTTCTGAAAGTAGTCAGGAAGATCCAGTAGAAAGAGTCCCTGACTTGTGTAAAAGAACAATCTTTAAAACTTTCTGGCTCTCAAAGAGTGTAGGAGTTGGTGTAGCCTTAGGCCACATGCTCTTTCTCTCTAACCCTGGATATTTTTGTCTATAAAATGGAAATATTTTATGTCTACCTTACAAAGTGATGAGAAACTTGAAGTTAGGAAATGTATGTAAAGTGTTGTTTGAACTACAAAGTGCTACCTACATATGTGAGAGCAAAACCATATGTGCCAGGGAATTGGACCTTTTGCTCATTCCACATGTAACTGAGTTTGAAGTTCTTAGGAGAAATTTGTGAGCCATTTGTTAAATATATGGAAGAGTGCCTGCCTCATAGTAGGTACTCAGTATATATATTTTTAAACTTATCTTTATTGTTGAAGTAGTATAGATGTCCCTCTTTTAGCCCCCATTGATTTCCTCCACCTGCTGCCACCCCCCCCCCCCCCCTGTTCCCAGGCCTTCACTGCACTATTGTCCATGTCCATAGATTATGCACATATGCACATATGGTCTCTGATTAACTGAATTATTGATAACGTCAATTGTTGAAAGGATTTCCTTAGAGTCAAGAAAATTGTGCTGGAAGTTGTCACACAGGAAGCAAAAACTGACCAGCTACCTGTGTGACTTTGTGACCCTTGTCCATTGGATTTGTGCTCAGATTAAATTCTACAGAGCTTTGGATCCATTCTTTATGACGCCTGCTTAAAAGAGCTGTGTAGAATTTTATCTCCAGGGCTCAATAGAAACTATTTCTTGAATTGCTCAACAGAAGTAGTGCTCAGAAATTGCCCTTGAGCTATACAACTACTGGAAATCTAAGAGCTGATTCAGAGGCAAGAAATACCTAAAACTTGAGTGTGCTGGCTGAAGGCAATTTTCATTAGTCATTGTTGCCAAATAATCATAATGGGTTGCTAAGATCTAGCCCATTATTTCATTTATTTAAAAACTATTTATTGGATGCCTGCTCTATGCCAGCCATTATTTAGACATAAGAATTCAGGTTAGGAAAGGAGAGATCAAAATTGCTGTCATCATGGATAAAACTCCTCAAGAATAGTTATCTTTTTTTTTGACATTCAATATTTTATTTTAGCTTCAGGTGTATATCATAGTGGTTAGACAATAATATAACTTACAAAGTGATCCCCTCAATAAATCAAGTATCCATCTGGCACCATGCACAGTTATAATATTAAAGGCCCAGTGCATGAAATTCGTGCACTGGGGTGTGTATCCCTCAGCCCAAACTGCACCCTCTCCAATCTGGAACCCTGCAGGGGATGTTTGATTGCCAGGTCTAAACAGGGAGTTGGACATCCCTTTCACAATCCTGGACTGCTGGCTCCCAACTGCTCTCCTGCCAGCCTGATCATCCCCAACTGCCCTCCTCTGACAGCCTGGTCACCTCCATATTCCCACCCCCCCCCCATATTCCCTCTTTATTAGATGGGATTTTTTCTTTAACATATTGGACAACCCTAACTGGTTTGGATCAGTGGATGGAGCAATGGCCTGCAGACTCAAGGGTCCCAGGTTTGATTCCAGTCAAGGCCATGTACTTTAGTTGGGGGCACATACCCAGTGGGGACTGTGCAAAAGGCAGTTGATCAATGTTTCTCTCTCATAGATGTTTCTAGCTCTATATTCCTTTCCCTTCCTCTCTGTAAAACATCAATAAAAAAAAAATATATATATAAATAAATATATATATATATAAATATATATATAAAAATAAATATATATATATATTTATTTATATATATATATAAATAAATATATATATATAAAAAATATATATATATATATATATATATATATAAATAAAAAATATATATATATATAAATAAAGAAACCTTTTAAAAAATATATTTTATTGATGTTTTACAGAGAGGAGGAGAGAGGGATAGAGAGCTAGAAACGTCAATGAGAGAGAAACATCGACCAGCTGCCTCTTGCACACCCCCTACCGGGGATGTGTCCGCAACCAATGTACATGCCCTTGACCGGAATCGAACCTGGGACCTTTCAGTCCGCAGACGGATGCTCTACCACTGAGCCACATGTGTCAAACACAAGGCCCGCGGGCCAAATCCGTCCCGCCAGGCCTTGCAATGTGGCCCGCACCGCGCTGTCATCACTGCACTCCGCTGCGTTTCCATCACAATGACAGTTTATGACTGTTCAGTAAACCATTCGGCTCGAGATTTAGGCTGGATTTTAGATTTTGGCCCCTTCTCTGATTGAGTTCGACACCCCTACTGAGCCAAACCGGTTTCGGCTAAAAAAAGAAACTTTTAAGATTCCTCCATATCTGCCTGGCTGGTGGGACCCCAGGCTGGGGGCGCAGCCCGATCGCCATGGGTGTGGGCACCACTGCTGGTCTGAGACCCCAGGCTGGGGGCGTGGACCCAAACCACTGCTTGGTCCTGAAGCATTCCCAAGTGGCTGCAGGTGGTGCGGGAACATTATTGCCATAGTGACTTGGGAAACTTACTGCCCTGCCCCCAGCCACTTGGTGCCTGCACTCATAGGCTCTGAGTGGCCAGGGGGCATTCTGGGACCCCTGCTGCTCAAGGCCTATGGGCCCACAGGCTAGGAGCAGCCTAGGTCCAGAGGATGTTCCCGTTGCCTGGGAAACCCAAGCCTCCCTCCTGCTCTCTGTGGCATAGCCATCTTGGTTGGGTTTATTTGCATACACTCTCTGATTGGCTGGTGGGCGTGGCTGGTGGATGTGGCTTGTGAGTGTAGCAGAGTGATGGTTAATTTGCATATTACTCTTTTATTAGGTAGGATTGACTACATTCCCTATGTTTAAATGATTATTTTGTAATTACTAATTTGTACTTCCTAATCCCTTCACCTTTTTTACCCATTCTCCCAATCCCTCTCCTCTCTGGCAACCATCAATTTATTTTCTGCGTCTATGAGTTTGTTTCTACTTCATTTATTCATTTATTTTGTTCTTTGAATTCCATATATAAGTGAAATCATATTTCTCTGTCTGACATATTTTACTTAGCCTAATATCCTCTAGTTCTACCCATGTTATTGCCAAATTAAGATTTCACTTTTATTTATATATGTACATGTAATAAAATATTAGTCAACCATAAATAAAAATGAAATCTTAATTTGGCAATAAAAATCACAATAAAAAATGGTGAAAAAAAATATATATATATTATTATTTTTTTAATCCACCATCTATTGATGGACACATGGATTGCTTCCATATCTTGGTTATTGTAAATAATGTTGCAATAAATATAGGGGTGAACATATCTTTTCAAATAGTGTTTTTGGCTTCTTTGAATATATGCCCAGAAGTGAAATCTCTGGGTCATAAAGCAGTTCCATTTTTAATTTGTTGAACCTCCATACTGTTTTCCACAGTGGCTGTACCAATTTGCATTCCCACCAACAGAATAGGAGGGTTTCTTTCCCCCAATATTCATAATCATCAGAGAAATGCATATTAAAACTACAATGAGATTTCACTTCACACCTGCCAAATTATCTATCATCAAGAACAGCTTTTGAAGGCACTGGTATCAGTAGATCAGTGTTTCCCAACCTTCTCTCATGATGAGAATCACCTGGTGGAGTTGTTAAAACACAGATTCCTGAATCCCACCTAAGAAGTGCTAAACTAGAATTTTTGGGAACATATAGGTAAAATTGTATACTTAACTAGTGCTCTAAGACAGATTTTATATACAGAGCACTAAGTTAGGTATGCAATTTTACCTATATGTTCTCAAAAATTCTAGTTTAGCACTTCTTAGTTGGGATTCAGGAATCTGTGTTTTAACAACTCCACCAGGTGATTCTCATCATGAGAGAAGGTTGGGAAACACTGCAGTAGATAACTCACGAATGGCAGCAGCTGTGCCCATGGGATTGATGAATGGTGCACACTGACAGAATCACTTAATGGAGGGAAGCCAGAAGTTTCTACATCATTCCAATATGAAACATCCTGATGTTCAGGACAAGAATGGCAGTCACTGATTTTAAAAAAATAGTTTTTTTAAAAAATTGATTTCAGAGAGGGAAAGGGAGAAAGAAAAATAGAAACATAAACGATGAGAGAGAATTGTTGATCCTCTGCCTCCTACATGCTTGCTACTAGGAATCGAGGCATGACTTCCTGGTTCATTGGACGATGCTCAACCATGAGCTACACAGGCCAGGCCAGAAATCATTGACTTTTAAAAATAAACTTTTACTTTTCTATAATAGAAGTTGTGGTTTGGTTTAATTCCCATGTCTCCTTTTACTAATTCCTCACATCTGCATACAAGTCTCCTCTCTCACTTTACTATCACTTTCTAGCTGATATTATGGTTGACTTTTCTTAAAGAGAAGATATATTAAAAATAAGCAAAATTGTCATCATTACTGGAAAATCTACATATAAATATATCCCTGCTTTAATAAGCAGTCTAAAATAGTTTTTCAAAAGTTGGGTGACTCATTAGTAACATTCTTTTCCCATGGCCTCTTCACATATTATTTTGACCTAGAGTGTACATTTTATTACTTTTAGACATCATCTACTACTATTCACTATGGTACCTTAGAATGATGCCAAAAATTTGAAGACAGCATGAAAATATTTATGGGATGAAAATCCATTATATACGCTCTTGAATATCACTAAGAGAAGTTGAATATCTTTCGGAAAAAAGAAGAGAACTAAGATAAATAAAAAATAAAATATTTTTCTTTGAAAATATTGCCATTCAGAATGATTGCCTACATTTTATAGGTTTATTGGCAATAGTTTTAGATGAAGAGCATGGCTTTTAAGGTCAGCACGTTTGGTTATGCGATCTTGAAAAATTGCTTATTTGTATTCTACAGATGAAGGAATTGAGGTTCAGAGAGATCATTTTTGGTACCTATCTTATAGATTAGGAAAATCAAACAAAATAATGCATGTAAAGTGCTTAGCATAATGCCTACATCCTAATAACCACATGTAGATGTTTGGTTATGGTGATATTATTTACATTTAACCATACATTGGCTAGTTCTCTGCCATACAATTATCATACTATGCCTTAGCTCATATGTCATTTTAAGAATTATGAACAGTGGTGTTTCAAAATACAAACTTTTAAAAAACTCTTTGAAACATTTTAATGGCTTATTTAAAGGACTTCTGATTCAAATGAAGACCTTCTATGTGTTAAATATTTTTACAGACTTTTGAAGGAAAAAGATAAACATGAAGTTAAGCTTGCAAAAGACATTTCTATTAATGTATTTAAGAACCCAATTTGAATATACATCTCAACTTCCCATATAATCTTGTAAATACAAATTCTTATATAATAATCAGCTTTCACTGAGTGTTCTCTGTATGCTAACCATGGTTATGTAGATAGCAGAGAAATGCTATTAATTTAGTAGTGGACAGTAAAATTGGCCCCAAGTTCAAAACAAGTTGATGGGTGCAGAATACAGAGAGATAGAAAGATTTTCCTTCATTTTAATAGCACCCTAAAAGTAAGAGCCTATTATGAACACATCTATTTGATGTGTCAGTTAGCTTACTTCTATTTACAAGTTACAGGAACCCCAACACTCACTGGCTAAAGCAGAAACAAAAACAAAACCACAATAAAAATTAGGAAAATTATCGGCTCACTCAACTGCAAATTCCAGGTGCAGCATAATTCAAGGGCTCAAATTATGTTCTTGAAAATTTTATTTTCTTCATCTGTCATTTCTGCTTCCTAATTTATTGGCTTTATTCTCTGTTCCACAGTATATAAAGAAGTTTATAAAATAGCAACCAGTAGCCTAGATCTATATTCTCCCAAGTATAAATTGGTAGAAAAGAAGAACTTTCTCCCCAGTATTCTTGAACAAGTCAGTTACTGTTTCTGTGGTGTGTGTGTACGTGTGGGCATGTGCTTGTATACAGGGGTTTCAAGATGTCAGATTCTTGAAAATTCTATATTTAGAGGAAATAACCAACAAAATGGGAGAAGTTGACAATCCAGGAAAACAGGTGGAACCAGTGTCACTGAACACTTGTCTGATTCTCATAAAAATGTATGTGGTTTAAAACCACAAATTAAAGGATGAATGATGACATACTTTGCTTTTATATCTAGCTAAGAATCTCAAATTTATCATTCCATTACCTCCTTGATTCTTGCTTTTTGCATACTCCCCTTGTTAAAAATGGAAACCAAGAAGGCTTTTGAAAATGAACAAATTTTATTCATTTTAACTATCCTTTATAATAAAGAGTAATATGCAAATTGATCACACAAGATGGTCACTCCATATAAACAAAGATGGCCACCCCCATGTAGTCAAAGATAGCCTCCAAAAGATGGCCAGCTGGGGAGGGTAGTTGTGGGCAATCAAACCAACATGGGAGGGCAGTTAGGAGTGACCAGGCCATCAGAGGAGGCCAGTTAGGGGCAATTGGGCTGGCAGGGGAACAGTTAGGCGTTGATTAGGCTGGCAGGGGAGTAGTTAGTGGTGATTAGGCTGGCAGGCAGGTGAGTGGTTGGGAGCCAGCAGTCCCAGATTGTGAAAGGGATGTCCCCCAAGGGGTCCCAGATTGGAGAGAGTGCAGGTTGGGCTGAGGGACACCCTCTCCCCCAGTGCACAAATTTTATGCAGTGGGCCTCTAGTATGCTATAGTTTATTATTATGTGCATTGTACAGATGTATTCCCCTGGCCAATACCTCCTGTATACTAGTGAACTTTCCTACCTTCATACGGCTATTCCACCCAACATGTTACTCAGATGAAAAAGGACAATTTGATAGACTATTAATTGTGCATGACTTAAGAACAAAGCAAAAACCAAAAGAAGTTTGTGAGACTTGATACTTTTCCCTGAATAAAATTTTCTTGATACATATATTTTTTTTCTGTTTGTTTTGTTACATATTTTGGAAATACTCCAATTATTTGAAGAATATTGGAAAACATGTTGTTTTCTCAAATCTAGATGTATGAGTCTAAGATGCTTGGGATTTTTAACTGGCTAAAATGGAGGGGGAAAAAGATATATAGAATGTACTTGCCTTTTTATGAGATTGATACTTTTTTGCTTGGGTTAAATACTTATTATTTTGTCATTTATTTTTAGAAAATAGTGGGAGTTGGAAAATATTAAGACTATGTTGATTCATGACTGAGGTAGTGCTCTCAGGGCCTAACTGACAAGGAAGATAATGTCAGTATGTTTTTTGGAATGAATCCCAAATAGCTAAGATTGAGATAGATACAAAAATAAAATGTTTAAATAGTTTTTTCCTTTGCCTTCAATGACTTTTGATCTTTAAAGTGTATTATACAGCTATCATTTAAAAGTATTAGGTATTAATGTTATTTTGTTACAATAAAAATAAATGTTGGAGATAAGTACTCTAGAAGTTGAGAGGAGAGAGATGGATGGACAGGGTAATGTTTTTCACTTCATTAAGATGGCTGGTCTTGATTTAGATCTAGATTCAAGAAGGGTAGATAGGAGGATTTAGTTGGTGAGAGGAGAAGTGGGCACATGGAATTTAAAGCACAGGAGCTGCTGACTCATGACTCATCTTTGACTCATGGCTCTCAAAGATAGGCAGCTGGTAAAAGTCCTGTCAAATTAAAGTAGGAGAAGTATCTTTCCACCACCATCCCAAATCCTGATTGGGGGTGTTTGTTCTAAGTATGTGGTGGGAGGTTGACCCTGGAATTGATACCAACCCATATATAGAGATAGTGCAAAAGAAGTGGAAACTCATTGCATTAAAATTGCACTCAGGTGTGTACCATTTTTACAAGTGATGCTGATGTCTGTTACAATTACATATAAATGTGTTTAAACCTATTTTATATACATAAATATGATCAAGAAGTCCTCATAAAAGTTATTATCTAATGACTAGTAATTATATTATCAGTTTTCCCCATTTGAAAATTCCCGAGTTGAAAATTAAATTTAAAAAATTATCAGAAAAAAGTGATTCTAGCAAACAAGGTAGAGTGGGTAGATCCAAAAGCCCATCTTCCATAGAAACACTAGGCAAAAAACAGGCAAAAATTATTAGAAGCAATTTTGACATAACCCTGGAAAATAGCCAAAAATTACAGAAAATAGATAAATGCTGGTTTTAAAAAAAGGCAACTGACAAATAATGAGAAAGCTTTGTGGCATTTTGCTTGCTCTTGCTTCAATCTCCTGCCCAGAATGGAGGTGTTATTGAAGATTACAGCCTGTGTTTCCAGTGTGAGACCCTCAGAGAATTGTGTTTCATCTATTTTGACCCATCAGGGACTTCCAAAAGAATTGGTGTAAGGTGCTTGCTTTTGTTCCACCTAACCTGATACTTTCTCAGGGTGGGAAGTAGCTATGCAGAGGCCATTCTTTGAAAATATTATGAGGCAAATGAGCCATTTGGAGCAAAAAATTACAGTTTAGGTGAAACAACACTTCAACAGTCTCAGAGGCTAAGATGGAGGAGAGTGCTTCTTTGGGCAATTGGGACATTGATAGAACCTGCATATAGAGTCCAACCTCAGTACTTGAATGTTTCCCCTGTAGAACAATTTGTTTTTCGACCAAGTTGTTCATGAAAAGATGTCTTGGTTGTCAAGCAAAACTTTGGTTCTTGACTCAGCAAGCCTTTCATGCTGATACTGTATGATGAGTCATGGGTCTCTTTGGTGACAAATAAAGGAGAGAATGCATGACCATGAGGAATATGAGTCAGTTTTTTGCTAAACTTCATGCTGTTAACATATCAGGAAATTGTGCTGTGAATATTTATTGAGAAATATCATCATGACAAAGAAGTAGTAAACCACGCTATAAACTTGTTCAAGGACAATGCAATGTTTCATTTCAGGGAAGTGTTTAAACAAAGGCAAAAACAAATATCATTGGATAGGTTTTTAGTGAGACAGAGAAACAGTGATCATGAAGCAAATTCTGATGGAGCAAAGAGACAAAAGAGAGAAAGAACTCCAGAGGGACAGCTACCTGACTCTTTTTATGGAAGGGAACCCCACTTCCAAACAATAACATCCCTCTATTCCTCCTCTCCATATTCAATTATCAAAGCTCTCAATTTAAAGGTAAGTTCTAGTGTGTACATAAATATTCATTTTTTTTTGTATATTTTACATCCCTTTTGTTACATTTTCATTTCCAATTATTTCTAATTCGAAAAAAGAAGATTCCGTTTTCAAACAAATGGCTTTGAAAATAGCCTTCCGGAATGAACCAAGTTTGAGAACTGAAGTTCCACTGTACCAGGAAATCTAGAAAGCCACATGCATACCCAGGACAGGATGTATGCTCAGAAAGACCAGCACTTTCACCTCTGGCTATTTTTTAGGCTCAGGGAAAGTGCAAAGTTCCCATTGCAAACACTAGGACAGTGTTTTTTCTCTCCTTTCCCTTCTCCTCCTTTATTTACACAGTCATTCATGGCAACCTCTGTCAACACTAGCTGACTACAAGCCAAAGGTATAGAGACTTCAGAGACTCTACCCCCCAAATAATAAAACTTTACAAAATTAGTTTAGAAAAGTAGCAAACAAACCCAAACCAATAACAAGCAAAAGTAAAGTAAAAGTACACAAGAATGGGGAAAAGTCTATTTTTAGAGTTATATTCAGCATGTCCAATTTTCAACAAATTTTATGAAATATGTAAAAACAAACAAACAAAGAATGTATGGCCTATCCATGGAACAAATTAATAGAAACTATCTTCTAGGAAGCACAGACATTGAACTTACACAACAAAGATTTAAAATAAAATCTTCTAATGAAAGAGTTAAAGAAAATCATGAACAAAGATAAGGGAAACCAGTAAGCAGAAATTATCAATGAAGGTACAGAAATATATATAGGAACTCGACAGAAATTCTGGAGCTGTAAAGTACAATAAGTAGCACAGAAGTGAAAAATTCAGTAGTGGGCTTCAATAGCATATTTGACCAGATAGAAGAAAAAAATCAGCAAACTTAAAGATATATAAATTGAACTTATCCAGAATGAGGAATAGAAAGGAAAAAGAATGAAGAAAAACACCTGACACCATAAAGGCTACCAAAATGCACATACACATCATGGAAATCCTAAAAGGAGAAGTGATATAGAGAAAGGAACAGAAAGATTATTCGAAGTAATAATGGCCAAAAACTTCTCAAATTTGATTAAATATATAAATCTACAAATCTAAGAAGCTCAAGAAACTCCAAAAAGGATAAACACAAAAAGAACTATAAAGAGATACATTATAATAAAAAATGTTGAAAACCAAAAACAAAGAATCTTAAAAGAAGTGAGATAAGCAACTTACTATGTAAACGACACTCAATAAAATTAACATCTCTAAGCAGAGACCATGAAATCCAGATGACCATGGAATGACATATTTAAAGTTTTGAAAGAAATCTTACCAACCAAGTATTGTATATCTGGTAAAACTATATTTCATAAACCGAGGAGAAACTAAGTCATTTTCTGATAATCAAAAGCTGAGATAGTTCATCTGTAGTAGGCCTGACCTACAGAAATGCTAAAGGAGGAAATGAAATAACACTTGACAGTAACTAGAAGCTATACAGAGAAAAAAGGAACACTGGTAAAGTTAATTATGCAGGTAAATTTAAGAACTAACATAATTATTTTATTGTATATTTGGTTTGTAACTCTTTCTTTTTCCTATGTGACTTAAAATAAAAATGAATATAAATTTTAAATCTATGTTAATGGTACACAACATATCAAGATGTAATTTGTGATAAGAATGTGATAATTGGGGAGGGATGGAGCTATACTGGAACATAGTTATTTAAAAAGAGAATAAACAGTAGGCAAGTAACCAAAAAATATACAGAAAATAAAATGAGAAAGGAATCAAGATGATACACTATAAAAATAAATTAAATACAACAAAAGGCAATAATGCAGGAATCAAAAAACAAAAAAGGTATGACATAAAAAACAAGTTGCAAAATGGCAGAAGTCCTTCTTGATCAGTAATTAATGTAAATATAAATAGATGAACTTGCCAACTAAAAGGTAAATATTGGCATAATGAATAAAAAACTATCCAACTATATTCTGTCTAAAAGAGCCTCACTTTGGTTTTTTATCTTTATTTTTTTAATATATTTTATTGATTTTGTACAGAGAGGAAGGGAGAGAGATAGAGAGTTAGAAACATCGATGAGAGAGAGTCATCATTCAGCTGCCTCTTGCACATCCCCCACTGGGGATGTGCCCGCAATCAAGGTACATGCCCTTGACCGGAATCGAACCCGGGACCCTTCAGTCCCCAAGCCGACGCTCTATCCACTGAGCCTAATCGATCTCGGCTAAAAGAGCCTCACTTTAGATATAAAGTTATCCTGTTAACAAAGCCAGACAGCAACATCATAAGAAATTTAGAGACCAACACCCTTTATTGATAGAGATGCAAAAATCCTTAACATTATCAAATCAAGTAATATATTAAAAGGATTTCACACCCTAACCAAATGGGATTTATTCTCAGAACTCAAGTGTGGCTCAATATATGAAAATCAATGTAACATATCATATTAATACAACAAAGGGGGAAAAGTAATCTCAATTGAGATAGAAAAATATCTGGTGAAATTTAACACATTTCATGATTAAAATATACTTTAACAAAAAAGGAGGAAGAAATTCCTCAACTTTACAAAGGGCATTTATGAAAAACACACAGCTAACATATTCAGATTCAATGATTACAGATTGAAAGCCTTCTCCATAAAATCAAGGACAAGGAAAGGATGCCCACCTTTGCCTACTTTTGTTCAACATTATACTTTAACTACATTACAAGCAGCATAATTAGGCAAGAAAAAGAAGCAAAGGGTTCAAATTGAAAAAGAAGAAGTAAATCTAACTTTATCCACAGATGATATGCTATTATATATAGAAAATCTGAAATAATCCACAAAAACCCAATTAGAACCAATAAATGAATTTAGTAAAATTACAGGATACAATATCAAAACACAAACATCTGTTTTATTTCTATACAATATCCAAAAATAAAATTAAGAAAACTACTTCTTTTAAAATAGCATGTAAAAGAATAAAATGCATATGAATAAATTTAACCAAAGAAATGAAAGACTTGTACACTGGAAACTACAAATTATTGCTAAAAGAAATAAAAGAAGACCATATTAAAGACAACCTATGTCAATGGATTAGAAGACTTATTATTGCTAAAATAACAATAGTACCCAAAGTAATCTACAGATTCAATGTAATCCTGATTAAAATTCAATGCCCCTGTTTTTTATTTATTTTTCAGAAATAGGAAAACCAATCCTCAAATGCATAGCATTTGAAGGAGCCAAAACAATTTGAAAAAGAATGAAGTTGGAGGACTCCTACTTCTTAATTTTAAAATTTACTAAAAAGCTGCAGTAACCAAAACAAAATAGTACTGATATGAAAATAGGCATAAGAATCAATAAAATAGGATAAAAAGCACAGCAATAAAAAGGAATGAAGTATCTATATCTGTTATACTGTGAATGAATCTCAAAACAAGTGAAATAAGCCAGACACACAATCTATAATAATAAAAGTGTAATATGCTAATTAGACCAGACATCCTTCCTGGAGGATGAAGCTGGGATTGCGAGGGAAGCCTGGGTCTTGAGTACCAGAGGAAAGCTGGTGCCAGCAGCTGGGGGAAGGAAGGTTTACTCTTGCACTAATTTTGTCCATTAGGCCTCTCGTGCAATATAATGTATGATTCCATTAATATGAAAGGTCTATTCAATAGAATAGGTAAATCCATGGAGACAGAAAGCAAATTGGTGGTTGCTGTGAGGGTTGGGACAAGGTAAGAATGAGGAGTGCCTCCTTATTGGGTATGGGGTTTTCTTTTGGGTTAATGAAATGCTTTGGAACTTGATATGGGTGGTAATTGCACAATATTATGAATGTACTAAAGGCCATTGCATTTTATGTTATAAAGATTTTACCTCACTGGAAACTGTTCTCTAGGCCAAAAAACATAGAAGTTGATTTGAGTTATTTTAATTAGCACTAGAATTAAAATTAAGACACTCAGATAAAAGGTACATGGACCTTTATGTTATTATTTCTTACAACTACATTGGGTCTATAATTATCTCAAAATAAAACATTTAATTCAAAAAGTTTGGGGACATATATAATCATGTCAACAATGAAAATAAAGCTCAAAAGAGAAAATAAATAAATAAATATTAGCATTGATAACAAAGCTGAGAGATGGTTTAAATATTGAGATATAATCAGTAAATACTTAGGATTTAAGAAATTTATTTTCTATTTGTTCAATAGACACATGCCACTTAATATATATTAGGTACTGCCTTACGTGTTTGCAAATATTGACTCCATAAATTTATATTTTTATTAGCCAGCTCCTACAGCAGTGTCCTCAGTGCTTGATACTTTGTAAGTGCTAAGTAGATATTTGTTTAATGATTAGATGATATTTTTCCTGAGTTGCTGTCACTGCTGGATAAATTTCCACTGCCTAGATTGCTGTAGATCTGAAGGTATTTGATATCTTTATTTGGGTTTTACTCAAAGAAGAGCCTTGGATTAGAAGTTGGGAGCAGGTACTCCAATTGGGCAGATAGCACAGGAAGGAGTAACGGGAGGGCACAGAGAATGAGGAGGAAAAGAGGAGCCTATATTGTGATGTATCATTGAAGTTGAGGCTGGAAACATTTTGCAAAAATCTCTGAGAAACATCAGCATGCCTCTTAGAATTGCTGATCTAAAGGACAAGAGGCCAGGGCACTTCCCTGCCAGCTCCCCCATACATACCCCTGGGCTGTGCATTTGCAGGGCTAAATAAGCTCATTGGCTTAGAAAAGACCTTGGTGAGAAATGCACATGCTTAAGATGGGATGCTGGCAGCTTGCACAGACCAGTGCATCCCACTGAGGAAGGAAGCAGAGGTGTGCTGTGCTACACCCAATGAATATAATTTTAATTTAGTAAATAATTTTTAAATGATGATAAAAGGAAACACAATAGATTAAATGCACAATTATAGCTATCCCAAACTGAGTTGTTAAATATCTACAGATCAGTGTTCATAGTCAGAAATGAGAGAGCCTCAATAGATTGTAGAAATATTTATGATGACAGAGACAATATGTGTAAACTGTGTAGCAGAAGGTCTTAAAAACCTTCTGCTATTCTACTTGCTGTCCTTCTCTACCCACTCCCTCCGACCCAAGCTTTTCAGTTCATAGCTGACTCTTCCCAGTGTCTGTGTTTACTGAACAGCAATGCAAACTTTCCCAAAAATGGTCTTTTCTTCTCTAGAAAAATGTTTGTCTTTCAGAATCCATCAGTGGCGGGTATTGTGATTGCTTAACTTTGGAGGGGGTGCACCAAAATGATTCAGAAGCCAGTGAAGAATCATGTGAGCCTCAGAATGATAATAATGGTAACGGATTGTAACAAAGACAGATATAGAATCTACGAGAATATGTGATAAAATAAAGGTACATGGAGGGGAAACTCTTCTTTACAAAAGGATGTCAGCTAATGTGTGCTGAGTCATAGAAAATCATTATTTTGTAAAACCTGTGTAATGACTGAAGCAAGATTCATTACTGGACACTAAATTCATTGGAATAATAGGATATTCAGTCTCAACATCACCCCACAAATAATTTTTTACTTACAAAGTGAAACCGATATCTTTCCAGAAGTGATTTGATAATTCAACTTTAACCAAGCGATCAAATTTAGCTAAATTTCAAACAAACAGAAAACTTGATAAAATAATGCAATAAGCACCCATATAACCCTTGCCTAGATAAAGGCTCTTTATAGCTAGTTTTTCCCCTACTTGGGATTCAGCCAACACATACGTGCAGCATTTGGTTGTTATGTCCTCAGTCTCCTTTAATCTAGAAGTGGCTTCCTCCCCTCTCGGATACTTATTTTGTTCTTCATGACATTGGTGTTTTTTGAAGAGTCCAGGTGAGTTGTCTTATAAAATATATCTCTGTCTGGATTTGCCCGATGACTTCCTTACTTTTAAATGCATTTTTAGCAAAATACTACTTAGGTGATGTTGCATGTCTCAAAGATGTATGCATCATTGCAGGAATATGTAATGTCAGCCTGTGGATGTCTTTTGATCTGAAGTGAGTCTCT
Source organism: Pipistrellus kuhlii (assembly GCF_014108245.1). Taxonomy (NCBI): domain Eukaryota; kingdom Metazoa; phylum Chordata; class Mammalia; order Chiroptera; family Vespertilionidae; genus Pipistrellus; species Pipistrellus kuhlii. The sequence continues at coordinate 54,397,693 of NW_023425595.1, read as the reverse complement.
TGTAGACAGCATCCGTAAGGGTCCTGTTTTCTTATCCATTTTGTCACCCTATGTATTTTGATTGGAGCATTTAATCCATTTACATTTAAAGTAATTGTCTGTAGGTGGTAGTTATTGCCATTTTATTTTTTATGACAATGTTACTTTCTTCTTATTTAAGAACTTTTAACATTTCTTATAATACTGGTTTGGTGGGGATGAACTCATAACTTTTCCTTATCTGGGAAGCTCTTTATCTGTCCTTCAATTCTAAATGGTAGATTTGCTGGGTAGAGTTGAAGCATCCATCTTATATAAAAACTACTGTTTGAAATTTTAACCTTGCTATTTTGGCTTCTGAAAATGCTTGATTGCTTAAACGATAAGGAAAATAAGACTACTTCACAGTGGCCATAAACCTTCCTCAGATGAAATTATCAGTGCTGGCACCAGGCCAAGCCTTTGGTTGAGATCTCAAAGCCTCAGCACATAGGGTTCTTTAAGAACTTGCAAAGGGGACTAGAAACATCCCATATTTGGGAGACAAAGAAAGTAAATACATATAAATAGGGAAAGTTCCTCCATGCTGGGGCCAAAAACTTGCAATACAGTTTTCTCTAGGCCCGCGCATAATAATAATAAAGTGTAACTCCATCCATTTCTCTAAGTGTTGCTTGGTTCCTCTCTGGTTTTCTGTAACAGAGTAATCTTGGTTGTCAGTTCTTATTTTCATCACTTATTGCAATCCCTCTGGCCTGCAAACTTCCTGTTGAGAAACCAGCAGACAGTCTTATGGGAGCTCTCTTACAGGTAATGAACTGATTTTCTCTTACTGCATTTAAGATTTTCTCTTTGTCTTTAAACTTTTGCATTTTAATTATGATATATCTTGGTATAGGCCTTTTTTGGGTTCATCTTATTTGGACTCTCTGTGCTCTGGTGTCTGTTGCGTCTGCCTTTTGAGTATGTAGCTTGTGGAGGTGTTTGGGTAAGGCTCCGCAGTTGTCTGAAGGTGGCCTCTTGAGAGATGCAGGCCAAGGTCAGTCACTGCCTTTGCTCTGCCTGGAACCACGTGGTATGAGCTACAAAGTGATTTTCAGATGGCTGCCACCTGTGTTGGGATTGTTGGTATCTGGGAGAGGCTAAGCCACAACTAAGGTCACTGCCACTAGTGCCAGGCTTGGGGCTACTTAGCAAGAGGTACAGGGTAGGCTGAGGCCAGATGCTGCTTTGTTTGAAAGATTTTAGGAAAGTCTGAGGCGTAAGCCAAGACAGGGCATTTGTATGGAAGTGTCTTTGATGGGCTCAAAAGTTGGGTGAAATGGAGTCCCAGGGAATGATCAGGGCAGGGCAAACCTTGTGAACCAGGTGGATGGAGACTCAGATATGGCTCCTGCCAGCTGGCTGTGTGTGGGGGGATAGGAGGGAGGCTCAACAAAGGAACAATGACCTTTCTATCTGGAAGAAAGCTTCCCCTTCAGCTCTCCCACAGAAATCCAGACAATTCAGGTCCTCCTGGATGTCTCTGGTGCCTTTGAGCTGCTGCCCCAGGGCTGGAAGTCAGAGTGAGTGAGTCCAAGAAAGTTTCTATGTGGGCCCTTTAAGGGGAGGGCCTGGAACTCGAACAGCCCTTTGTTTCCCTCAGCCACAATCCCCTTTGGTTTTTCACAGCCAGAAGAGAAGCTGGGACTTCACTGCCCAGCACTGGAACCCTGGGCTGGGGAGCCTGGTGTGGGGCTGGGACCCCTTGTTCCTCATGGGGGACCTCTGAGCTGAGACATCCCTCTCATTTCTTAACTTCTACATGCGGGTGTAGGACCAGTGTGTTCTGCATCTCCAGCCCTCCTACCAGTCTCAATGTGTTTTCTTCTGTGTATCCTTTGTTATGGGACTTCTGTTCAGCTAAACTTCAGGTGCTTCTCAATGAGGGATGTTCTGTAGTTTAGTTGTAACTTTGATGTGGTTGTGGGAGGATGCCAGTACAGTGTTTATTTACTCTGCCACTGTAAGGTTTGAGGTGCAGGAAATTGAACACCAAAATATGTTAAAGTTTATTTCCTAGTAATGGGCAGGACTCATCATGGAGGTAGAGAAATCAGAATTGAAGGGGTGGAGAGGGGAGAGAGGACCTAGCCAGGCTGCCTCTAGATGGACATGGAGAAAAAGCAACATGTGGCTGGTCTGGGGGTCTTTTTAAGGGGAGGAACAGGAAAGAGTTGGACCCAGGGTGGAATAGGAAGGGATGGGCTCCAGGGCACTTTGGCATGCGCTGATTGGTGGTTCAATGTCTTGGGGATGTCTCTGTGACTGATGCCAGTAATGTCATAACTCTGCCCACCAGTTGGGGGCAGGGAGAATCTCACACCATCTTTATCAGAAGCCCATATTTTTTAATTTTATAGTTCATTATAAAATATTTGAAATATACAAAAAAGCAAAGAAAATATATAACAGAAAATTATGTATCCATGGTGTAGATTTTATAAAGTATCAAGTCTCTTTTTTAATTTAATAAAAATAAAGCAGGTGGAAGCCTTCTTATTTCCATGGGTTTTACTCTCTCCCTCCCCAGAGGTAATGCTGGAATTAGTATATATTTTTCCTTTCCATGTTTTTACTCATAGATATTATTTTTAATAAGGTTTATATACATAAAATACATCCTTTTCTGTGTTTCCAATAAATATTCATGACTTTAATCATTGTGACTTGTATTTTTTAACCTGTTTTTAGTCACTCAATATTTTCAGTATTTATCTTTGTCAACATTTGAAAATCTTTCTTCTTTTTTTAAAATATATTTTTATTGATTGTTTTACAGAGAAGAAGAGAGAGGGATAGAGAGTTAGAAACATCGATGAGAGAGAAACATCGATCAGCTGCTCCCTGCACACCCCCACGGTGGGGATATGCCCGCAACCAAGGCACATGCCCTTGACTGGAATCGAACCCAGGACCCTTTGGTCCACAGGCCAACGCTCTATCCACTGAGCCAAACTGGTTTTGGCTGAAAATCTTTCTTTTTTACAGATGCATAGGTTTCAGTTTTATTAAAAAATCATGCTTTGTCTATTCCCTTTATCTATTTGAAACTTCTTTGTCCTTTTCTACACTTTTCTTCCTAGTAGGGAAATTGAGTTCTAAATGTGTCACCCGGGTTCCTCTGCTCTATGTCTTCTGGTTGGATTCAGCAGATAGGCGGCACCAGCTGGGGAGGAGAAGGAAATCATGGCATTGATTTACTGTTTACTTCCTGTTAGGCCATGGGTTTGTTCGGGCGGTCTGCTCCCAGAGCTGCAGCTGTCACTGGGTTCTAGAAACAGAGCACAACTCCTTTCCTTTGTCCCTGCAGGCTGGGCCGGGTGATGGCTTTCTGTCATTGCCAGTCCTTGGCGCTTCATCACTCCTTGATGGGTTCCTAGCTATGCTCATGCCTCTGTTGATAGACTTCTTTAAATTCTTATCAGTTTTCCATTTGAATGTGTTGTATTTCTGCCATGATTCCAGCTATTGAACCTGGTTATAAATGATTATACATATACCAGTAGTTTTTCAATATACTAGGAATGACTAGCTAGTAATACAGAAAAACATCTTATATATAGGAGAGTATCTTTATTATGATGTAGGTATATATATATATATATGTTGTGTTGTGTGTTTGTGTGTGTGTGTGTGTGTGTGTTTATGCATACCTTTTCGTTCTTGTACATTGGCTTCCTAGACTATGTTCCTTAATATTATTCTAGCAAGATCTATTTGAAAGAATATATGAGTCATAAAGATTAGAAATGACTAAACAGTGCTTAATCCATATGACTGAATAGAAAGACTAAATATTATTTTAAAAATAATATTTTAAAATAACATTTTCAATATTTTTCAATTTATAATGCTATGCTTAAAATATCCCATTAGATTTTTTTTTTAGGATTTGATATTACATCTTAAAGTTCCCTTGAAGAATAAATAAGAATAGCTAATAAAATTTTGAAGTTCATTTGAAGAATAAGCAAATAAGATAGCTAATAAAAACTTTGTAAATGGATTTAAATGTGGAACTTTTTGAGACACCAGATATTTAACAAAACAATGTGATATTAACATAAGGATTTAGAAATGAACAGAACAATAAAGTAACCTTCAAAGGTACCCTTTTGTGCATATATTTGATTTTATTAAGTAATACATTGTAACTGGAAGTAGAGGGAGTCAACCTGCATTTTAAGGACAATTGAATAACAATTTGAAAAACTATCATATCTATATATTAAAATGAATTCCATGCATACCAAGGTATTGAGTGTAAAAAGCTATTAAAATCTAAATGTAAACTCAAGTATATATTTCTAATATACTGATGAATCGACTTTTGAATTTAAAATCATGAAATATAATGTACTTTCAAAAACAGTAATTTAAAAATTATTTTTAAATGGATAGTCTTGACTTTGTTATTGTATAAGTTTGGTATATGACAATATAAAGAAATTTCAAAGGCAAATGGAATATTTTAGAAAGTATTTATAAGATGATGAACAACTGCTAGCTTAACATATAGAAACCTCTCACCAATTTATGCACATACACACACACACACACACACACACATACACATACATGAATAGAAGGGCTATAGATTGCTCAAATCATTTAAATGAACCTTAAATGAGATGGTATAACAGCACTTGGTATCTTTTTAAAGGTAAAGAGGAAATAAAGATACTTAGCATAAGAGGTTTATAGAAACTACTCCCTTTGTATATTATTGGTTGAAGTTTACATTGAATTAACTTTCTTATTAGCATGTTGACAATATTTTTAAAAAGTATATGTTCTTTGACACAAAAGTTCCAAGTCAAATAATATCAATATAACATAGACACATAATATATATATATATATATATATATATATATATATATATATACATATATATATATATGTATAATACTTTTTCTCACTTAAATTGATAATTCTACAAAATATACAAGCAACCAAAATTGAAATAGACTCAGATAGCAGAACAGATTGATGGTTGTCAGAGGGGAGAGGGGTGGGAGAGTGGGTGAGAAAGGTGAAGGGATTAAGAGGTATAAATTGGAGTTACAAAAATAGTCACAGGGATGTAAAGTCCAGCATAGGAGAATATACTCAGTAACATGATAGCAACTATGTATTATGTCAGGTGGGTACTGGAAATATCAGGGGCACACTTTGTAAAGTATATGATTGTCTAACCACTATGCTGTATACCTGAAACCAATTCAAACTAATATTGAATGTAAACTAATTGGGAAAAAAAATGAATAGTTCTAGTTAGTGCTAATCTTCAATGCTCAAATTTAATTTCCTGCATTCAGGACCATTGAGGGGCTTTAGTGTCTTGCCCACAGCTTCAAGAGTCACTCTCCACTATTTGGTCTCCACTAGTTGGATGTTACTGTATTAATACATTCTCTCTAATCATGGCTTAAGATTTCAGAGCTCCAAAGTATAGCTTCACTCAGGGGAAAGTAACATATTTCTTTAATGAACAGATGAAGAGAATTTTAAAGAAAATATGTTAACTTTTTGGTTGGGAAAAAATAAAATGAAGCATGTCAGGTCTAAGTTGACAATTAAAAAAGCCTGTGCCTAGAATATTCCTTGCCTACAAATCAGCTTTGTTCAGGGACTCAAGAGGAACCAGATTGAACTGAAAAATATATTTTGGTCTTATTATCCTTTAGATTCATACCCCTCCCCCACATCTTATAGTTTCAAGGGCCATGGGAAATACAGATGAGTACACTGTTCAAGAAAACATAGATGCATAGACTGTGGCTTATTTATCACTGCATTGTCAATGTCTAGACAAGTGATAGGTATATAGTAGGAACTCAATAAATATTTGCTTTAATGAGTTAATGAGTGTGTGGATGAATGAATGAATCAATCCCATGTTAGCACATAGGAAAAATCATGTCAAGCAAGCACTTAGGTCCATAGTGAAAATTTAAGGCCCATGTTGACACATTTAATTAAATGCAAGGCATAAGTTCTAGAGCAGATGTTTCTTTGGTCAAATATTTTGAAGATCTTCTTATGAATTCAATATTGTAGCATACAGAATTTTTTAAAAATGCCTTTTTATTGGAATGGGATATTGAAAATGGTTTTTTTAAACTATAAAAGTTATTTTGTCTGTATTACTTAAAAATTTTACTTTAAAATTTAAAAGTAAATATGTTGTTTATAAGAATTTTAAATAGATGTTTTGAAGATATATGCTATTAAATATTTATTTTAATTGGTTTATAAAGACTTTCTTCTATTTTATGAACTAATGAACTGACATAAAATTCATTATACCACACTCATGGGTTGAGTTTGAGAGAAATCAAATTTTCTCTAAATTAGTATTTTATAATAGGAGTTAATTTTTTTGATTGTTATAGAAATAGGAGTGTGGAAAGAACCAGGCTCCAGAGTCAGAAAGACATAAGGTAAAATCTAGACTCTGCCATTTCTCTGCCAAAGATCCTTGACTATGTTATGTATCTTCACCTGGCATTTTAAAATATTTTATTTTTTCAATCACTTGTAAAATCAGGATAACACTCCTGTGCTAGTACTCTAGTGTGGATTAAATAGGACTAGAGATGCCAAAAATTTAGCAGTGTCTTACACTTTGCTGGTTCTTGAAAAAGAAAAATAATAATAATTTTTGCTTCTTCTTCTTTTTTTTTTTTTTAAAAAAAACCCTTGTTTTTATTGATTTCAGAGAGGAAGGGAGGAGAGAGAGAGAGAGACAGACAGACAGAGAGAGAGAGAGAGAGAGACAGAGAAACATCAATGATGACAGAGAAGCATTGATTGGCTGCCTCCTGCATGCCCCTCATTGGAGATTAAGCCTGCAACTTGGGCATGTGCCCTGACTGGGAATCAAACCGTGACCTCCTAGTTCATAGGTCGATGCTCAACCACAGAGTCATACTGGGCAATTTTGGCTTCTTAATCCTCTCCTTTCTGTGTGTAACAATATTCTTCAGAGAAGTACACTAGTCAATTAGGAGTGGCCTGACATTGCCCCCTAGTAGGCAACATGGCATCCCAATGGTGAATGAATTTCAGTCTACTGGTATACTGGAGGGGTGATGAGAAGGTTGCCTGCTTCTTCCAGGCCCAGTGCAAAAAACCAAAAAGTGTTGGCTGTCTAATGTTCTCTTTTCGATTTCTCGCATAAATCCTATCCATCATGCAGTAGCTGCATCTCCTGTTTCTGCTTTCCTGTAAGTGAAGTATAAACATTTAGTGATGCATTGTGAAGGTGAAATTTTCCTAGATGTTTATGATTTTTTTCTCTCCACATTTTAAAGTTGTCTTTTCCATCACCAAATCAATAGCAATTCTACATTCGATTTTATAGTTTTTCCAAAGTAGTCAATGAGTTGTTTAGGGAAGCAATTTCTTTACATTGATATTTTTTCCACACTGATATTTTTCAGTTTATGTAATATTTAATCAAATTGTGTTAATCCTATATAATAAAAGGCTAATATGCAAATCAACCGAATGGCAAAGTAACTGGTCACTATGATGCACACTGACCAGCAGGGGGCAGGCACTCAACACAGGAGTTGCCTCCTGGTGGTCAGTGCACTCTTACAGGGGGAGTGTCTCAGCCAGAAGCCAGGCCCATGGCTGGTGAGCGTAGCAGAGGTGGCAGGAACCTCTCCTGCCTCCACAGCAGTGTTAAGCCATCAGTCTAACATCCCCTGAGGGCTCCTAGACTGCGAGAGGACACAGGTCAGGCGGAGGAACCTCCCTCCCTCAGTGCATGAATTTCATGCACCCAACCTCTAGTTATGCAATAAATACAACTGGCACAAGTAGTTTCGGGAAGGAACACAATTTGTTCTTGTTTGGCATATATCTTGAGTGGGACAGAGTAGCTGGCACACAACAGGAAATGCTTCTACCACAGCTGGCATCGATATGGTAGGAAAAGCAGGAAAGCAAACTTTTGATTAGTTCAGCGAGACAGTTGAGCAGAAGTTGATTGAAAGAGCTCATGCAAACACTACTTTATAGCTTTCTCTTGCAGAAAATATGAAGTGGATATAAACATGAAATGTTGCTACTTTTGTGCAATACTAAACATTTAGAACAAAATTGTAAATTAACATCAGCCATCCAGATGTTTTATTTGTAAAGACATAATTTTAATGATTGAATATTTTAGTTTCCATCTGAATGTTCCTATTTTTTGAATATGCCACTTTATTTTAAGTGCTCACTAAACACTTGTTTAATTTTTAAAAGAACTCCAAGAAGTATTTAAGTACAATATTATCACAGTTTTCTAATCTTCAATCACTGTGTGACCTGGGCATTTTACTCATAGAACAACTACGTCACATGGTAAATAAGAGTCCCACGTGGTGTGCTCCCATATGTAGGCTGAACTATACTCCCAGGTATATCATGGTTAGTAGTGTAAAAAGTTCGTGAAACAAAATGTTTGATGAAAAAAATTATCAAAGGAGCTCAACTGATTCAAAATTATACCCCAAAGACATGGGGCTATTTCCATGGAAAAAGCTAGAAACCTTGGTGGTAAAGTAGACTGTATTCTGAAAGATAAAGAAGAGATGAAAAGGGAGACTGATGTCAGCAATGCTTCGAAAAACGTGATTATTTTCATTCATCCAGGGCAGACAAGTGTATTGGGGTAGAGTTTGTCAGTGTATCTTGTTCATCATATTGGGGGAAACTGGCCTGGTAATTTCTTAGGAACATACATAATAGAGAATGAAGCAGATGTCTCATTAGAATGCGTTTGTAGATCTCAGCTTCCACTGGATACAAGTAACTCTTTCTGTATTTTGCTTCAGCCTTTTCTTCAAATGTTCACCAGCGTGTTTCTCCTTGGAGCTCCTTTGTGAACGTCAGTGCAACATATTTTCTCATTAATCCCTCATTTGCATTGCCCATATCCAGCAATCATCAGACAATGAAATATTCCTAACATGTATCTGATGGTAATAGTTTCTCCTTAGAAAATGGCAATTGTATAGTTGGTAAGGGTAAAACAAGTTGAGTTCAATGCGGCTAAATTTGAGATAAGTGAAAGTTTCTAAAGGTCTCAGGTAACTTACTGAAATTTCTGACACAATTTAATTGTGTTTTCTAAATTGTACTTATTCAATTGATGTGTAATTCAAAATAAAGGACTATTTTTGTTTTTTAAAAGTCAAAATGATGTAATAAAGCATTTAGACTTCATCTAAGCCAGGGGTGGGGAATATCCGGCCTGTAGGCTGAATAAAGCCCTCAAAATCATTTGGTCTGGCCCTGCCAACGTATTAAGTGTGAGTTAATCCAAGTGTTTGATAAAATCTAGCAGGCTAGTTTTTAAGTTGATAATTTTGTATGGCCTGGAAATGATCTTATAAATATCCAATGGCCCTTGGCAGAAAAAGGTTCACCACCTCTGGTCTAAGTAATAGTTGTTGGACCGTAATCCTTTAGCCCAAATTTCTCATTGGTTTAAGATAAATAAAGTAAATATTAACATATGCTTAAAATAATTCGAGTAGCATAACACTGTATGTTAATCTGACATAGGATAACAAGGCTTCTTGAGATGATAAAAAAATAACAACATGAAAACTGGTTGTTTTGAATATATAAAATGAAATGTTTCTGCACATAACAAAGCACTACCTATGCTCAATTAAAGTATGAACCACCAATTATGAAAAGGACAAATTACAATAAAAACTAAGGCAAACCAGGCCAGGTAGCTTGCTTGGTTAGAGCATCATTCTGATACACCAAGGTTGTGGGTTGATCCCTAGTCAGGGCACATACAAGAATCAATGAATAAATACATAAACAAGTGGAATATCAAATCAATGTCTCTCTCTCTCTCTCTCTCTCTCTCTCTCTCTCTCTCTCACCAATAAAAAATAAAAAAAACAACAAGGCAAATATGTAATGTATTTTAAAAAACATATCATTGACACTGCACTATAAAAGTGTTTAATAATATAATTCTAATTTACTAATAATTGAGGTTATAATACTTTAAATAATGTCACCAAATTTTTGTTATTGAATTGGTACAAATTTTAAAAATACCCAGTACTGGGAAGATGAAATAAGGTTTTAGTCTATGAATTGTTTGTGTCAACTTATGTTAATATATAATTTCTGTAGGGTAATGTGGTGACAACTTTCAGAAGTCTTAAAAATATTCAGGCCTTTGATCTAGTAATTTCATTTTAGGAAGTTGTGTTTAAGAAATAATTAGAAATACACACACAATATTTAGTTAAAATAGTGTTTACTTCAGTATTATTTATTATATGGGATAAGTAACTTGGAATTAACCCAATGAGAGGGTAATCATTAAATTAATTATGATATATCTATTTGATGAAATATGCCATCTCTTCAATTTAATAGACTAAAATGGCCGGGACCGGTTTGGCTCAGTGGATAGAGCATCGGCCTGTGGACTGAAAGGTCCTGGGTTCGATTCCGGTTAAGGGCATGTACCTTGGTTGTGGGCACATCCCCAGTAGGGGATGTGCAAGAGGCAGCTGATCAATGATTCTCTCTCATCGATGTTTCTAACTCTCTATCCCTCTCTCTTCCTCTCTGTGAAAAATCAATAAAATATATATTAAATAAATAAATAAATAAATAAATAAATAAGTAAATAAAATGTTCATGGTATATTTTTACAGAATAGCAAGTTTAAAAATATTTACAGTACAACTCTATTTTAAGTATAAAATATAAAAGATGAGGAAAACATGAAATGCTTTAGACTAGTATTGAGATTATGGGTGAGATTATTTTTATCTATAATTTTTTAAAAACACAACATTTGTCATGGTATACTTACCGCATTCACTTTTATATTTACATAGATTCTATCATCAACCTAAAAATGCAATACTTATGTAAAGAACACTTTTCAATAGCATCAGGCAGAATTTTGATTTTAGTTAAAAAGAAGGTGAGGCGAGGGGAGGTGCAGCAGAGACAGAAAAGGGAGAATGCAAAATAAAACATTTTTCTTTGTTTTATAATTTCAATAAGTGCTTTGCTCCATGTTTCAGTGGCAGGAGATTTGAATGAAAAAGGAAGTAGAGGAATAATAGCTACTGAAATATATTGCTAATTTCTGTGATGGTTTTTTGCATCATCTACCCTTGGGTAGAAATAATTTGTTACTTTAGTAAAAATGCAAAGAACGTTTTATTTTTTCTGTACATTTGCACCACAATAGAGTAGCGACAAAAACAAAACCAAAATATATTTTTTATCCTGATATGGTTTGCATTTTTATGTCTGTAAAAAAAACCCAAAACAGCAACACCTCAGTTTTTTTCTTTTTTTCTTGTATGGCAAACTCTCTTTCTTACTGTGAGTCCTTATCCTATGAGTCTCCTTCTCTCCTCACACAGATACTTCACTTCCAGTCAGCACCGCTCCGCCCCCCCCCCCCCACCCGGCCCAGGCCAAGTAATTCTCTGTGATACCAGTGGGGTGTTCTACAGCTTAACTCTGACACTGTTTACCTGGTGATAGCATCAGATCCCACAGGTTAAGCGTTCAGTCCCAGGAAATTTCAAGGGTAAATTACCAATATTAGAGGTGATCTGAGTGCTCTTATCACTTAGGCAACTAAAAGGGTTTCAGGAGCTGTGTGCCAGGAACCAGGGGCCGAGACCAACATGTATTTTCTATTGTCTCACAATATCGAAAAGATTCAATTCTATAGGTTGATAAATTATCGGCATGGATGAGTTAGAATTCACGGCTGACTCAGCTAACATGGGAGAAAGCAATAATGATTAAATGGAAGGATTCTTTGGCTGTGGGAGATATATCTTTTCTCTATTTCAAGTAAAATCCTTACATCAGTATTTGTTGGGCATTTTAATTACTGTTTCCTCTGGTTGCTGAGGATGTGTCCTTTGAGTTAAGTATGCTTTGAGAGTCCTCCCCTTTCTCAGAGTCTAAAATGGGAGGCATTTGCTTCGTAGAACTTTTTGTTCTCATGTGCAGTTGTGGTCAGCAAAGAGAAAGCCAAAAATTCAGAGTTTAGTCTTCCGTGAAAGGTCACACAGAGATAGTGCAACACAGCTCATTACTACCCCATGTAGTTGAGCTGCATTATTTTGTCATGAATACACTTGGAACAAATGTTTTGTTATGTTTTCTGTGTATTAACAGCCCACAAACAATTGCTCTCCTTTTCCTGTCTTCCCTAGGATCAGTGCACAAATGTATGCAAAATTCCCTTTAGTTAGAATAACTTCTGCAAATTTTCTGTGCATGACTTAGCTTTTTATTTCTGCGTTCCTGACTCAAATGCACTTTCAGATATACTGAGTTTTCTCAGTTTATGCTCCTAATTGTGTTATCCGAAACCACTGACCCTCTCAGGACAGTCTTGTTCTCGATGCTTCCAGAATTTTGACCTTTTACAGCTAATGACTCACTGATATATTTCTAATCCTTATACTTGCTTGGGACCCACTATCAGATGAGTATAACTCTTGCTTCATGGACCTCTTCTTTCTGCTTGACCTATCTTAATATAGTTTTGGTTTTCTTTTGTATTTAAATATATATATATATATATATATATATATATATATATATATATATATATATATATGTATGTATATCTATATTTATTGATTTTAGAAAAAAAAGGAGAGGGAAAGAGAGATAGAAACATCAATGATAAAAAAGAATCTCGATTGGCTGCCCCCTGAACACCCCACACTAGGGATTGAGTCCTCAACCCTGGCATGTGTCCTGACCAGAATCGAGCCGTGACCTCCTGGTTCCCAGGTCCATGCTCAACCACTGAGCCATGCTGGCTGGGCCAACTTTGTTTTCTATTATGTTTCTGTCACAATTCCTTGCTTGTTTTTGTATTTTTAAAAGTGATTTATGGCCGAAACCGGTTTAGCTCAATGGATAGAGCGTCGGTCTGCGGACTGAAAGATCCCAGGTTCGATTCCGGTCAAGGGCATGCACCATGGTTGCGGGCACATCCCCAGTAGGGGGTGTGCAAAAGGCAGCTGGTTGATGATTCTCTCTCATCGATGTTTCTAGCTCTCTATCCCTCTTCCTTCCTCTCTGTAAAAAATCAATAAAATATATTTTTAAAAAAGTGATTTATGGTAGTTCTTTATATATTAATGGATTGATTTGTACTTTCGATATTGTAAACTCCCCTTTTGTTGTATACTATAATCATGCACAGAAAAATTCATATCAAGCTACTATTAAGCAACCATTGATCTGCTCAGGTCAAAACATGCCTTTTAATATTAAAAATATTTATTCTTGCATTTTTAGTTGTGTGAAGTGAAAGGGATAATCCAAACCCGCCAGTTTGCTAGAACCAGAAATCTTTTATTCCTTTTTTTGCATAGTTTTTTATATTTATGTAGAACTGATTACAGTTTTACTCATATAATTTGTCAGACCTCCAGAACATACAGGTGAAACTCATATGAGTATAAACAGTGTTGTCTCAATGGTGGAGCTAATATTTTGTTTTCCCCTCTCCCACGCTTTCTGGAAATAGCAAAAACCCTGCCCTCTGGCCACTGAGGATATGGTTGATAGATCTGAGATATGAGAATATGAGGTCATTCTCTGTGGCTGAAAGCAAAGCCAAGAAGCTGAGTGAAAGAAACACGAGAGAGAAGGGAGATTTAGAGAAGGAATAATATTTGAGTCAAATATTCAAGTTTTATTCTAAAAGTCATGTACCAATTCTGTGCTTGGATTTCATAACAGTGCTATAAGAATGATTTTCTTTTATGGTTAAGCTCACTCAAGATGATGTTTTTGTGTGACATGCAACAGAAAACAACCTAATGAATGCAGAATCCCTGCCCAGTTTTGATGTAGGTTATTTTATTTCCAATAAAGAATTTGGATATAAATTTCTAGGAAGGGCATTAACAAAGCACTGAACAAGAAGCTATGAGCAGACAAATTTACTGGTGAAATATCAATTCCCCTGTTCCTTTTGTTTCCAAATTCCATAGTTCGGTAACATTGGGAAGGGGGATTACTAGATAGAATAACAAGAAGAAAGTAAGAATAAAATTTGTGAAACATTGGCAAAAGAAGTAGATAAAATTCATAGGAGGGATTTAAATTTCAGTTACTGTTAGTCCTTTTTATAATGTTATATCACTATAGTTTCCAATTCCCTTCTGGTATTTTGAAGATCTAAAAAAAATTTCTTTAAACATACTTAACATGGTTTCACAGTGTATGTATGATAATTCCATATATGAAGTCTTTATGAGTCTGCTTCCATGGTTCCCTTTTTCCTCCTGTTTTTGTTCATATTGTCTTATTTCTTTGTATGTTGGTGATCTTGTATGTCTGGTTACCTAAGTTAAAAGTTTGTGCTTTCTTGTAATACTTGGGCTGTAAATTCAAAAAAGTGTTAGCTCACTTCCAGTTTGCTCTTTTTCTGAAGCCCCAATTTAAAGATTAGGTGGTAGCATTTGTCAGGTTTTCTACTTAGGTAGGCTGTTGCTTTAGTTACCCTCATTCTAAGAAGCCACTTAAATTTCAGTTCTAGTCACAGCTATCTTTTCATATGAGCAAATGCCCTCAGGGCAAAAGCAGTTTTGTAAACTGTCCTTCTTTTTATTGGGTTCCCACATTTTCCTAGATTTTGATCTGGTCATTTTCATGTAAATTGTCATTTATGTGTAAGTCATACATTATGCACATAAGTGGATGTTTAGCTGTCCCTAGTAAAGTTTGTCTTGATGATGTGGTCCAACATACTACATGTGGAAGCCCTTTCTCCCAGAACAGAAAATGGACCAGTGGTTGCTGAAACCCAGGACTGAATATAAATGGGTATAAGAGAATATTTTAGGATGATGCAAGTGTTCTAAAATTGTATTGTGGCAATTGTTGTAAAACTGTATACATGAACTAGAATGCATTGATCTGTACATTTAAAATGGCTAAGTGTCATGCCATGTGAATTAAACCACACTAAAACTGTTTAAACAAGAAACTCTGCCAAGTGACTATTGAAGAACAGGAGATGTCTCGGATGGATGGAGGGGGGGATGTGAAAACAGAGAGAGCCTGAACCCTCATTTCCACTCCACAGGGAACCTGCAGGCCAACATGGACTGGCCACAACAGAGGAGGAAGGATTGGGCATGTTGGGGTAGAGAGAGTGCTGGAGGTTGCTCCCACCTCTTCAAAACTGCCTTAGCTGGGTGGCATGGAGGAGGGCCAGAATTTCTCACGTGCTCTTGGGGAGGACTCAGAAAGTAGCTGATCAAGACCAATAGGATTGCCATGGTGAGGACCATTTGCCATCTAGCAAAGGCCACAGCATGGCCCGCTGAGGAAGAGGCCAGATCAAGAAAGTGGAAGAGATCCAGAGGATCTGAAACACCTGCAGGAGATGAGGTCGAGGTTGGGAGATTTGAGGGCAAAGTTCAAGAAGCACCCGATATGCTGAAAGAATAGACCACGAGTTACACATGCTGAATATTCTTGAAACATGTAGTAATGACAGGAGCAGACAGATCTGGCTAGATTACATTGCTGCGGTATATATTCTATATGTCCTGTCCGTCTGGACCTCAACCACAGATGGATTGGAGCTCCCAACCCTCCAACTCTCTGGGCGTACATGAGCTTTGCTCTGTTCCTGGAAACTGTCTTGTGCAGGAAGACTATAGTCTTTTTGAGAGAGCAATGGCAGACCTGATAAATAATTTGAACTTTGAATTAGATAAATATTTTCTTGAAAGAGACTTTTAAATTTAAAAAAAATATTTTAGGTCAGAAAAGAATGATTCACCTCTAACTGGCATTTTGATGCTCTTCCCCCAGGCATATGCCAGACTAATGCTTGGCAGGAAGTTTAGCACATTTGTAGAAAAATGAAGATACTTTTGTTAAAAATTTGAGTTTTAGTGTATACATTTTGACACATCCTCACTACCAGGGCATCAGCTATGACCTATCAATAAGTAAAACTAGACTCTCCCATTGTGGGAGGTGGCTGTCCAATAATATATACTTGGATCTGAATAAGCAAAAGGTGTTTTGTTTGTTTTAGTTGAGATAGCCTTATGGCTCTGTGCGAAATTTCATAGCCTGATTATTCTCTTTGTCCTTACTGGTATATAGTTCACTTCTGCTTAAAAGAAGTCATTAGACAAAACTGGTTAAAATGGCACAGGTTTTCAATCATGTGGGCAATGCTTGTTTGCCCCAGTTTTAGCCAACTGGTCAACTCTGTCCTGGAAGTGTCATGCTCACTTCTAAATAACTCTAGGATCTATTTTTATTGTTGCTATTGCTTTATACCTTCTTTTTCCAATAATGTATAATGTTAGGTAAAAATTTTAACAGAAAAAAAGAAAAATCAATCATCTGAATTTGTTAGCAATAGAAATGATGAGTTATTTCAGGATGCAAGCCTACTCTATAACCTTATAAGTTTCAGCATATTTTAAAACTAAATTAATTCTAATATTCTGTGAATTTTGATTGTGTCCCTGTGGCCATTTTCATTGTTTACCATGTATTATGCTATTTTTAAAAAATATAATGTCATTAAACTATTTGGTGATCATGGGGTTTCTATTTTGAGCTCAGTTAGATCCTGCTGCCATAATTATTAGACTCCATTAATTGTAATATTTACAGATTTAGCAGATACAATTCAGGATGCCCAGCTAAATTTCAATTTTAGATAAACAACAACTAAAATTTTAGAATGAGTATATCCCAAATATTGCATGGGTGATACTTACACTAAAAAAAATTCATTATTTTAAGTTTGACAGGACATTTAAATTTTATTTGGTGACTACAAATACTAGCATGAATTTTCTTTCTGCCTTTCAACACAGTTCTGGATGTTTTCTATCTTTCCTAAGGCACAATCGAGCAACTTTAGCTGGGCCACTTTGCCCTGTGCTTTGCTTCTGGAGTGATTATTTCCCTTTTGTTTTTGGCTATTTGTAGAAAGGAAAGTCAGATCAGCAGATTAAATAAGAGCCCATTCTTTCCTCTGACTCTAATGAACAGAGTCTAAAGCACACACAGTTCAATTACAAACTTCATTCTGGGAGGGAGCTTTGAATAATGAGTTGTTCTCTGTAGTGAACTTAGTCACTTGTCTCAACTGGCTTTTAATTTACTATCATGAAACAACAGATGGCTGGTGTGGAGGCGTGTGTCCGCAGGGCTTTGTTTATGGGAAGGAAACTATGCCAGCAGCTATGTTTGTCTCTCTTCGCTAATTACCCATTTGGTGGAGTCATTTTTTGAGTTTCCATTGATGAGCCCTATTAGCTTTACAGTTTGATTTGAAACCTGTGTGACCTGTGTGGGACATCTACCATTTAAGCTCCTGGTTTTGTATGGTGTCAGGCTTTGTGTATTGTTGTCCATTGAGACCTAAATAAAATAATTTTGGCCATGAATAAGATTCCATAAGTTACTTTCAAGTTTGTCTGTACAATGATAGTGATTATTCTGCCAAAAGACGTAATTTCTTTTTTGCTTTAAGAGTCCTTAGTTAATAGATTAGATTTATACTTCCTATTTTAATCCCAAACTGAAGCATCATTAGTTGATGTGTGTGTGTCACTTCATTTGATTTTATCCCAAATGCTTTAAGAGGTGGGCTACCAGCTTTCAAAGCCATCCGATTCAGTAAGCAGAAAGCCTTTGATGTGCTGCTTTTTAGTTCTCACATTTGGCAAATAAATTATTCCTATTTTTGACTTTCTAAGATGACTGGAACTCTGTGAGGAAATTGTATTCTTGGGTTTATTAGACTAAAGCTAAGGGCAAACATTTATAAAGGGAATAAATATTAAAGGAACAGGCACTGTGGCATAGCGCTTAGGTTAAATAGTATTTGGTTTCCTCTGTTCTCTTACCTTTCAAATTCTATTTACTCAGAGGTGCCCTATGAAACAGAAACACCATTATTGTGTACACCTAGGGTTAGTGAGAGAGAAAATGTACCTCTTGAAGAATATCAAGTGTTCAGTGTCTATGTCCTCAAGGCTATTTTCCCCAGCTCAATAATAATAGTAACAGTAATAAGAGTTATAGATAATAGTGTTAAGCACTTACAGTGTGCTCTGTATTTTTATACAGCATTTCATCTATCTTTCCTATTCATGGAGAACTGCAACCATGCAGCTAAAATTCTACCAGACTGTAAGGTCTTCAAGGACACTGAATTCCTAGAATTTTCACAATGCCTGACTCATTATATTTCTTCAGTAAGTGGAGAATAAATAAATAAATAAATAAATAAATAACTTATTTACTTAAAATGTTAAAGGAGAATAATATTTATTGGCTCATTCATAGTATTCCATTATTTTAGAAAAATCATATTTAGAACTAGAGGACTGGTACACAAAATTCTTTCATGAAGCGGGGGGGGGGGGGGGGGGTGTGTGTGTGTCCCTCAGCCTGGCGTACACCCTCTCCAATCTGGGATCCCTAGAAGGATGCCCTACTGCCAGTTTACAGGGATCAGGCCTAAACTGGCAGTTGGTCATCTCTCTCGCAAACTGGGACTGCTGGCTCCTAACCACTCACCTGTCTGCCTGCCTGCTTGCCCTTAACCACTCTGCCCGCCAGCCTGATCACCCCCAACTGTCCCCCCTGCTGGCCTGCTCACCTCCACCTTCCCTCTCTACTGGCCTGATCGCCCTCAACTGCCCCCCTGCTGTCTTGCACACCCCAAGCTGCCCCCCTGTTGTCCTGCTCACCTCCACCAGACCCACACTGATGGCCTTCTTGCCCCCAACTGGTCCCCTGCTGATCTGCTTACCCCCAACACCTCCCTCTTTTCCCCCCCTCCCCCCAGCCTGATCGCCAGCAACTGCCTTCCCCTCTTGACCTCTAACCACCTCTACCTCTGTCCTGTCACCATGGTTTTGCCCAGAAGAAGGTCTAGAAGGTCTCCTGGAAGGTCTCGCAGTCTAATTAGCACACTACCCTGTTTCCCCGAAAATAAGACAGTGTCTTATATTAATTTTTGCTCCCAAAGGTGAGCTAAGTCTTATTTTCAGGGGATGTCTTAGTTTTTCATGAAGAAGAATACGGTACACATTTATTGTGAAATGAAAATAAAGGAAATTTATTACCTGTATATGGTACGGTAGTAGGTAGTACGTTAGTTGTCAACACAAACCAGACAAACTGTGAATCCTACAGTATCAAGAATTTACTCATTTATTCAATGACAATCATGTCATCATCTTCTGGAACATCATCATAACAATCCAATTCCTGAATTTTCTGGTGAATTTCTTGTGATTCCATTTCTTTCAGAATCAGTGGACCAGATCTCTCATGTTTAGCCTGGGGGGGGGGGGGGGGCGCTTATTTTCAGGGGATGCCTTATATTTCACTCAGAAGGAAACCTGTAAGTGGGTCTTATTTTCGGAGGATGTCTTATTTTCAGGGAAACACGGTACTCTTTTATTAGTATAGATAGAGGCCTGGTGGTGGGGGCCGGCTGGTTTGCCCTAAAGGGTATCCCAAATCAAGGTGGGGGTTCCCTTGGGACATGAAGTGGCCTGGGAGAGAGCCTGTGGTGATTTGCAGACTAGCCATACCCCCATGGGGTGAGAGTTCCTGCTGGAGGTGTGTGGCCAGCCTAGGTGAGAGGCGGTGGGCTGTTTGCAGGCTGGCCAAGCCCCCAGTGGAGACTCTCACTGCATGGGGTGTGGCCAGCCTGGGTGAGGAGCTGAGGGCTAGAATTTCCTTCAGACATATACCTATAATTAGAATTACTGGGATGCATTACTGGGATTGTTCAATATTACAAGATAATTCCAAATGATTTAAAAAGGCCATCATCTTATTTTCTTGAATGAACCATATCTGAGAATTCAAAATTAATTTCAAACTTACCTTGTTTTCTATTCAGTTATGTCTCAGACATCATATAACTTGCCAACGAGCAAATTCTAGTTAAGAATTGAGTGTTCCTAATGACAGTGTATTGTCTGCTAAGGATATTTACTTGGTATAGTCTTGATGTCTCTATAAACTGAATGTCTAAACTCTGTGGTGGTAGCAAAACTATAAGATGTTATTAGAATGGTCCTGAAGGTTTGTAATTCCCCTTGAGAGCAGAAGCATTATTCTGAGAAAAAAATGACAATGGTATTTCCACTCCTGCTTATGTGGAAAGCAGGTTGACACAGGATGTGAATGCACCTGGTTAGTTATTTCTAGGGCTCTTTTAAAATTTATTTTTAAATATATTTTTATTGATTTTAAAGAGAGAGGAAGGGAGGGAGAGAGAGAGAGAGATGGGAGAAACATTGGTTGCCTCCCATGCGCACCCCAACTGGGGACTGAACCGACAACCTGGGCATGTTGAAGAATCAAACAGGCAACCTTTCAGTGCATGTAACCTACTGAGCCACACTGGCCAGAGATCTAGGGCTTTTTAAAAAACAATTTATCCTTCTCAAATGGTAGGCAGGTCTATAGTTATATTGCAAGACATAAAAAAAGAAATATCAATTTAATGTAATTGATTGCCAAAAGAGTCCTTATCCACATATGCTCTAAGAAAAAAAGTATGTGCAGAGTTAATTGCACACATATGGTCATATCTTCATCAGGAATCTTGGTACATCTGCTACATATTGGAAATTTCTGACTAGAGAAGAGTACATGTGTTATAAGTAGTCTTTCATTGGACCTAAAAGTATCCTGATCCATTTGGCAGATAATTTCCCTGTGGATTCCACTGGTAATTCCAATTCTTAAATTCATATTCACATAAAAAAGCAACCTGGTGTAAACGTTACTAGAAAATGGACTACTACATCAGAAACTATTGGTGTTCTGCTCGTACACAGAGATTACCTCCTGAGGTGTTGTGTTTATGCTTTTGCATTGATCAAAGGATTGGTCTTTTGCTTGAAAAATCTTATTAATTGTTATATCCTCATTATTTAAAAAAATGGTAAAAGGGCTAAATAAATGACAAATTAACCTATTCTGCAAAGTACTGTATTGAGCACATACCAACGAGCCATGTTCTTCACCAGACATTACAGGAGCTAGCAGAAGAGAATGCAGTCTAACTGTGTCCTGTGGAGCAGAGGATGAAATTTATATTGTAATTAATAATGAACTCTTTAGGTAGAACATTGAATGCTAAGTGAACATTGTAATAATTTAGGGGGGAGAGCCATCTGCTGAATAACTTATTTCTGAGGATCCACAGACCTCTCTTTTTTTGTAGTTTCTTGTTTTGAATAGATTTTCTTATATTAAATATATTTCATATGTAGGCTTATAATTAATAGAAACATTTTTATTTGGTCCACATCAAATTGCTTATAAAATGTTTAGCACACAGTCACTTCGCAATTAATATTGATTCTATAAACTACAATTATTTAAAATAATAATTATAAAAACAATTGTAAAATATGTTAAAACCAATATAAGAGAGTTCAATATCAAGTGTCTTTTGAATAAATGGGAAAGCTTAGCCAATGTCTGCAAACATTGCTTAGGTAATCACCAAGAGTTTAGCTGATAGAGTCTAATTTATTTAATAATATCTTCACCATAACCATGCGCAACGTATTTTATTGTAAACTGCGGTCTTTAAAACAATACCAGAGATGAAACCAGTTTGGCTCAGTGGTAGAGCGTCGGTCTGTGGACTGAAAGGTCCCAGGTTCGATTCTGGTCAAGGGCATGTACATTGGTTGCGGGCACATCCCCGGTAGGGGGTTTGCAAGAGGGAGCTGGTTGACGTCTCTCACTCATCGGTGTTTCTAGCTCTCTATCTCTCTCCCTTCCTCTCTGTAAAAAATCAATAAAATATATTAAAAATAATAATAATAAAGAAAAACTTAATAAAATAAAATAAAATAAAATAAAATAAAATAATACCAGAGATAAGAATTTACTGACATGCAGATTATGACATTGGATTTATTCATTTGAGTTGTGATTGGATTTCCCTTAAAACAATTTGCTATATTTCCACTTGGTAGCAAGTTATGATTCAACTTAAACTCAGATTTGAAATTTACTGTTGTATTCAGTCATGCCTAATTTATTCTGAATTTGTTAAAAGAGCAAAATGGGGTGTGGATGATATGAGTCAAAAGATCCAAACTTCCAGTTATAAAATAAATAAGTCATGGGACCTAAGGTACAGTCTGGTGAGTATAGTTAATAATACTGTGTTGCATATTTGAAAGTTGCTAAGAGAGTAGATCTTAAAAGTCCTCATCACAAGAAAACATGTATTACCATGTGTGGTAAGTGACTTCTCCAAAGTAACACAATGAAAAAAAAAAAAAAGGAACTTAGCTCAAACACTCACTTAAGATAATTAAAGAGACATAAGTTATATGAGAATCAAAAAGTAAGTTATTAAAATATACATGATTTTGTGTTTCCTTTCATGCAATGCTTTCAGTGGTTTCTACTGGAAGGATTTGGGTAAATTGGAATTGATTTTACTTGCAATGTGTTTTTCAGTGTCTCTTCAGTTTTACGTCTAAACTGAGCTCTCAATAGAATTACTAATCATTCGGTTGACTGACTTCCTTTTGACTGGCTTTTTATAGAAAACATGACTTGGTGATAGGAATATTTGGGGCATTTTTTCTCAGAACATGTGAACTAGTTTAGGGCGAGTGTTTTTAAATTCTCTGTTGTGAATGTGCAGTTCAGCAGGATGTAGAGACTTTGAAAGAATTTAGGAATTTTAATTGCAGTCCCCTGGGCCTCTTGTGGTCAAGTGGGCCTGTGAACAAAGAGGTCACTACAGGCATAGTGGCTTCCTTGCCAGGATTATAATAATTAATTGTAAATTTATGGGACATGTTCTTGCAAACTCTTCAATTATTCATACACCTTTGTGTATGGTTGGGAGGAGGGTAGATGAAAAATAGATGTTTTCTAGGCAAGTTATGACTGGGAGACTTTTCTAGTGCACCAAAATAATTCAGTAACATATTTGGATTCAGAGTTCAGTTGTGTTAAATATTTTATTTTTTTAAATGTTTTAAAATATATTTTATTGATTTTTTTACAGAGAGGAAGGGAGAGGGATAGAGAGTTAGAAACATCGATGAGAGAGAAACATCAATCAGCTGCCTCCTGCACACCCTCTACTGGGGATGTGCCCTCAACCAAGGTACATGCCCTTGACTGGAATCGAACCTGGGACCCTTCAGTCCGCAGACCGATGCTCTATCCACTGAGCCAAACTGGTTTCGGCTAGTTATATCTTTTGATATAGGCTCATGTTTTGGGTTGCTATTGGCTTTTCTTGTATAAGTCACACTATTAGTACATTTACTCCTAGTATCTTCAGGTTGTTAAGGATCTTAAATACACTTGCAAAGAAATCTGAGTGCTAAATATTTTCAGATTTTTACAATTCTCTCTTCCCATTCTTTTAAATTGTTAGCCCTAAACATTTAGCCAATATTCCCCTCCCTCCCACCCTCCCTTTCTTTCTTCCTTCCTTCCTTCTTTCCTTCCTTCCTTCCTTCCTTCCTTCCTTCCTTCCTTCCTTCCTTCCTTCCTTCCTTCCCTCTTTCTTCCTTCTAGACTTTTTTTTGTCATACACATTTTTATTTTCAGACTTGAGATCATATTGAACACAGTTTCCTGCTCATATATATTTTTATCATTGATTTACACTATGGGTATTTCTCACATTAAATATTTTTCTAAGTTATACATTAAAAACATTTTTAAATTGTTTTTAGAGACAGAGGAAGGGAGAGGGATAGAAAGAAACATCTATGTGAGAGCAAAACTTGGATAGGCTTGTCTGCTGCACGACCCCTACTGGCAAAATCCTGGCATGCACCGTAACGGGAATCAAACTGGAAACCTTTGGTGCATGGGAAGATGCCAAAACAACTGAGCCGCATTGGCCAGGGCTCAAATTGTACATTTTTAATGATTTCACAGGATTGCAAAGTATGAATGCACTAAAATTATTTAGCTGCTTTAATATTTTTTATGTTTAATTATTTCTAAGTCTTTAAAAGAGAAGTAATATACTAGAGGGAAAAAACCATGGGCTTTATAGTCAGTACCATATATTTTGGGTAGTGATTGGATTTTATCATTCTTATAAGTGAATTTGACAGAATATAGTATATTGCCAGATGTATTATATTGCTCAGCAGATACAATTGAGAGAGAGAGAGAGAGAGAGAGAGAGAGAGAGAGAGAGAGAGAGAGAGAGAGAGAGAGAGAGAGAGAGAGGGAGAATAAAAACTGAGGTTTGCATGCTCTCTCTCTTCTCCCGAAGTTAATCATCAGATAACTCCTCCTCTTTCCTTAAGTATAACATTTCTACTAGAGAGAAGTGCTCCTCTAGTAGAAAGCTACTCTTAGTAACTCAAGGACAGGAAGGTAGTTGTCCCTATAGTTGCTAAGATGTTCCCAGCATCCACCACATGTTTCTCACCTCTCTGTCCTTACCCATGTTATTTCGTCTGAAATTGTGTTTTTTTTTTCTGCCCTCTTTCCTGAAACCTCTGCTATTTAACTTTTTTCTGAGCCTCCTCACCATCAACTTCTTACTGCATCCAAATCTGGGTCAGGTGTTCTCTGGAATCCTTATCATAGCACGTTCTGCTGAATTAGAACTATAGGCTTCCTCATCTGTATTCTTAGTATTTTTTCCTAGGTTGAAAGTTTAATCAGTTTTATATAGTTTATCATATATACCTAATATCTTCCATAATGCTGGTACATAGTGGGCAATCAATAAGCATTTATAGAAATAAAACCCAAAAGTGAAATTTGATGCAATTATTGACTTCTTCACATGGAGGTGACTCAAATTAATGTTCTTTATGACAAATGTTTCATCTTGTGGTGTTGAAGCTGTTCTGAGTTTGAATCCTTGATCCATTTTAAGAGGAAATTTATACCTTAAGTGTGTATATTGAAAAATAAGAGAATGTTAACATTAATGATCTAAGCTTTCACTCATTATTAGAAGTATAAATTCCACTATATTTCTAAGATTGCAGGTGTGCCAAACAGAGATCTAATGGAGACCAGCTCTCCTGCATCTTTTAAGTCTCTAAAGATAACATTAAACACACCCTTGCTTACCTTTATGTATGATTTAGTATCTTGACTGAGAAGAGAGTGGTAGTTTTCAAACGCCTAACTGGTTTTTCCCTGTATGATAGTTCTCGTCCTGTAAGTCAAGCAATCAATGTGGGGTTTGTGCCAATTACCAAGTATGACTATTTTAATTATATATTTGGTGACAAGGCAGGTGACCATTGTATGGGTCCATAGACCCAGATGACTCTTTTATTATCTGGTCTTTATAAGCTGCCACTCTGTTGATGCTTTGCATCTCCAGGTACATATCAACTTGAGCTCTCTGTGTGGTAGTCTTAAAGTAAATGACTGCAGATACCCTGGGAAGAACTGTGAGGAACATAACTGTACTCTTGCCATGGTATTAATGGGCAATTCCCTTTGGAGATGCAGCCTCTCACTCAACAGGGTGCCAATTCCAACTTTGCCACTCATTGGGATAATTGCATCTGACTATCTTATGATTATAAAGTGACATCACGTGGTGATTGTTGTCTTTGTTTTTATCATTCCCATTGCTATCAGCCCTGCCCTGCAGAGAAGAGCTTGCACCCTTCTCACAGTGCATTCCTTATTGCTTTGGTAGACTCTGGACTGAAAAAGAAAAATCCGGTGGAATCTGGAGAAGCTGTGCTTCTAGATGCTGCCCCAGGCCAACAGGTGAGCCAGCAGATGAGCATCATGTATTTGAGCTGCAGCAAGCCTGGCCCTAGACCAATTTTCAGAGCATAGAACAGCTACTCATTGACTTCTGCTTTTCAAATCTCATGAAACTTTCTCTCAAAGCCAATCTTGACCTGGAGACAAACAAAGGAAAGAATTCTGGGAAACATGGCTTCAACTCAACTAATTTGGCACAGTACAAAGTCACAACAGCTTCCATTGCCTTTGGGTCAAATTGTCTTATTAAAAAGAATTCTACATTTTAGTTACAATAGGTTAGAAACAATTTCCAGTACCATGGAAGGTATAATTGTGTTGGTATCTTAGCCTGAGAGCTGCTGTTTCCCTCTGTCACTATTTTATATATTTAAACATTTTTTCCCCCTTTCCCCTCTTTTCTTTTTAAGCAGGAATTTTATTACAGATTTTATCAGAGATTACTAGAAAAGCATAAGTAAAAGCTTCCTTACTTTATCTTTATTATCTATTACAACCTCCACTACCTCTGCAGTTTCTATTACTTGATGAATATAATGTTTAAATAAAATATACTCATTTGTATACCTTTTTATGTCTAAAAAATATAGGAAATCACATTTGGTCAGATGACTTTCTTAAGTCAGGATGCAACATCCTCTCCATTTCTTCCACTTCCATTTCTTCCAGTGGGGTTGACCTGTTTTCCTGGTCAACCCCACTGGAAAACAAAACAAAACAAAACAAAACAAAACAAAACAAAACAAAATATGATAGTCCCAAAGTAGAAACAATACAAATACCTATCAACTGATGAATAGATCAACAAAATTGGTATATCCATATAAGGGAATATTATTCAGTCATAAAAAGAATAAATTACTAACACATGCACAACATAGATGAACCCTGAAATATATCATATCAAAAAGCCAGACATAAAATTTCTTATATTATCTAAATACTAGAGGCTCGGTGCATGGATTTGTGCACCAGTGGAATCCCTCAGCCTGGCCTTTGGGGATCAGACTGAAACTGGCTCTCTGACATCACCTGAGGGTTCCTGGATTGTGAGAAGGTGCAGGTCTGGCATAGGGACCCCAGTGGGTCCCCACTAATCTGTGCACTGGGCCTCTTGTATGTATATACGATCTTTGGCTAATCTTTCCTGCCCTCCCCCCTTCCCTCTGAGATTCCTTAGTCTGTTCCATGTTTCCATACCTGTAGTTTCCACTCTTGCATTGAGCATCTGCCCTCTGGTGGTCAATGCACATCATAGCCATCAGTTGGCTGGTCTAACGGTCAGCTGGATGGCTGATATAGATATAAATATATATAGATATAAAAGCTTAAGCAACTGTCCAAACAGGTAGCTATAACATGCACTGACCACCAAGAGGCAGATGCTCAATACATGAGCTGCTAAGCTGTGGTGACTTGGCAGCTGTGATTCTCAGGTGACATACCCAGAACAGAGAGGAGGGAGCCTGATTCTGGAGTGCATCACCTGAGAACTACCCTCTGGCAATCCAGGCGATGTTAGAGAGTCAGTTTTGGTCCAATACCTGCAGGCCAGGCCGAGGGACCCCACTGGTGCATGAATTCATGCACCGGGCAACTAATTTCATATAAATGTAATGTCAAGGAAATGCCAATTCATAAAAAAAGTGTATTCATATTTAATGAGGAATAATGGAGACAGGGATTTGAGAATATCTGCTAAAGTGAATGGGGATTCTTTGGTGATACATGTTCTGGAAAACAAAAGTAGTGATGATTGCATAACATTGCATGTATTGTGAAAACCACTGTATTACACACCTTTAAATGGCTAAACCGATGAACTTTATGTTGTATGAATTGTATCTCAAATAAAAAATTTAAAAATAATAACACAGGAATGTGGCTCAGGCTGGTGTGGCTCAGCTGGTTGGAGCATCACCCCTTACACCAAAAGGCCACTGGTTCAATTCAAGGTCAGGGAACATACTCAGGTTGTGGGTTCAATCCCAGGTCATGGGCATGGAAGGCAACCAGTCAATATATATTTCTTACTCTGATGTTTCTCTCTCTCTCTCCCCTCTCTGCCTCTCTTTCTAAAAACAAAAACAAAACAAAACAAAAAAAAACAACAACCAATAACAACAACAACAAAAACAGGAATGTAGAAGAAAAGTGGAAATTTCGTGTTCATTAGTTTGTGTAATTTTATATGTAAATGGTTACTATCCTCAATTTCTCTAGAGAAGTTATTTTAGAGCTTTTGTACATAGGATTCCTTGGGAGGCTTTTAAAATAATTCTAACAAATAACATGCAGTGAATGAGAAGGTGCAACAAATGTCCTTTGTTATGTATAGTAGGAGAAAACAAGGAATCCTATATAATAAAGAGGTAATATGCAAATTGACCATCACTCCAACACACAAGTTGCCCACCCCCGTGTGGAGACAAGATGGCCAGCAGAAGAGGAGAGTTGGGAGAGACCAGGCTTGAAAAGGAGGGCAATTAGGCTGTAGGGGAGGGCAGTTGGGGGCAATCAGGCATGCAGGGGAGGAAGTTAGAGGCAACCAGGCCAGCAGGGTAAGGCAGTTAGGGGAGACCATATCTGCAAGGGAGGGCAGTTGGAGGTGCCCAGGGTGGCAAGGGAGGGCAGTTAGGGGTGACTGGGCCAGCAGAGAAAGGCAGTTAAGGGCAATCAGGTCAGCAGGGGAGCAGTTATGTGTCGAACAGGCTGGCAGGGGTGTGGTTAAGGGGTGATCAGGTTGGCAGGCAGAAGCAGTTAGGGGCAATCAGGCAGGCATGCAGGGAAGTGGTTGGGAGCCAGTAGTCTGGATTGTGAGCTGGATTGTGAGAGGGATATCTGACTGCCCATCAGGCCTAAGTGGGCAGTCGGACATCCCATGAGGGGTCCCAGATTGGAGAGGGTGCAGGCTGGGCTGAGAGACACCTCTCCCCTCCCCCCACCCAGTGCACACATTTTGTGCACTGGGCCTCTTATGACTAATGACAAGCATAATGACCCAGGTATAGAATTTCTTAGTCTTTTTCTCTCCTCTCAATACCTCTTTCTCTCCACCTCTCTCTGATACATATAGATATTATGTGAAGAACCTAAGTAGCTTATATACTTACTGTAGAATCTTCATTGAGATATTCGATATATTAAAACGGATGCTCACTCATTATGCTCTAAATATTAAACATAAAAATTTTAAGACATCAAATTGAACTACCTGAACCAATGAATTGAACATGATTGTGAGAGTAATTAGTTTTCAAAATTTTCATTTAGATGATAAAATAACTGCCCAGAAGAAATTCTTAGGAACCCAACTTAATTAACTTGGCTCTTGCTAGGCAGTTTCTTTCTACTTCAGCTTGATAGGAACAGACCACCTGTTCTTTGTATCTGTGACAGGTCCCAACTTCAACAGATGAAAACCAGCCAGGTTGCTCTGCCAGGAATCCCAGGTTTCATTCCAGCAAATGTTCCTGCCGCTGTACCAGCTGGCCCTTGATTTCCTAACTTTCTACCTTAGAAGTCCTAGTGACAAGTTCTAGCTAGTCACTTTGACCCCTTCACTTGCCCTACTTGGATGAATTTTCTTCCATTTGGGACCTCCTGTTACCCTTGCCTAGAAATCTGCAAAGAATAAATGAGTCAAGTCTTGCTGTGCGTAATCTTGGCATCCAGTTAGTATATCATTAGGGTGCGTTAGGCTCCAGTGAACAGAATTTAAACTGCGGGAAATACAAGCGTGTGCTATGTCATAAGGGGAAGTCCAGGGACATAGCAGATTCTAGGGTTATTTAGTTGATCAGTGCCAAGGTTCTTTTGTTCTTCTGCCCTGCCTTCGCTGGCAGAGGCTTTTCCCCCGGGGTCAGTACCAAGTGTTGGAAGCAGGCATAGGCATCATTTTCAGACATGACCATACGCCAGAGATGGAGACAATTGTTTCTTGTTTAGTTTGCTCTAAAGAAAGAAGAACCCCCCTGCCCTTGTAGTGGCGGATTTCCTCTAACGTGTCTTTGGCCAGAATTGAGTTATAGTCCCAGCCTAGATGTAATCATTGCAAAGGGAATAGTGATGACCACTCAGTCAGGCACCCTTGGAGTGGGGGATGTTTGCCTTTGAACTGAATGGTAATGTAGGGGAGGGAGGGCACCTTAACAACATGTGGGTTTCAGTAAGAAGGATGCTGGGTAGGCAGCCAATGTGCCTGACATGTTACAGTGCACCACTTCGTCCCAGTCCCATATAAACAAGCCCTGGACTGTGGAGTCAAGCAGATCTGGATTCAGGCTCCGAATGATCCAGGTGACCTTGATCAAAACACTCAATTTGTACTAGGCAAAGTGCTTTTTATAAATATTTAAAGTAGACATAAATATAACTATCTCTTAGGGTTATTAAAATTATTAAATAGAAATAGCAATAACAACCACAATACAAAAACAACAACACATTTTTAGAACTTTGGCCTTAGTACTAGGTGTACCAGTTAATAATGTGGATAGAGTTTCACATATGTTAATATATATGTGATTTGATATGTATGCTATTTTGTTGTATTGATCGCAAGCTTCAAACTTTTATATGTCAAATTTGCTGACGGTATTAACATCATAGATATTTTTACCCTTAAAAAATGTCAAATTTCATGCCAAAAAAAGAGCATTTGCAGGAAATTTCAATTCATTACTTTATTTTGAAGAAAAGTGCTGCTGAAAGTTATTGTATACTTTGGGAAGCTTATGGTGAACATGCTCCATCTCAAGATACTTGTGAATGCTGGTTTAAATGTTTTAAAAGTGGTGAATTCAATGTGAAAGACAAAAAACATCCACGTCAATTTGAACTACATTTTGATCTTAAAATGACCAGAACGGGCCAGAAGACATGGCAAAGTAATTTTGGTTCATGGTAACACAGCAACATACACTTCAAAACCAGTTAAAGTCACAAAGTTAAAAGATCTTGTCTGGGAAATATTAACCCACCCACCATATTCTCCAGACCTTGCTCCTTCAGATCACCACTTGTTCTGATTGATGGCACATGCACTTGTGTCTCTGAATGGTTTACCTTAAAACAAGAAAAGTTCTATTAGGACGGTATCCACAAATTACCTGTAGATGGGGGAAATGTGTAGCTAGTGATGGGCATTACTTTGAATAAAGCACTTGTGATGTTTCTCTTGAAATTATGTTTTCTTTGATTTCAAAATCCACCATTATTAACCTGTACACCTAGTAAGTTCTCAGTTTAGTTTTTACCTTTTCATCTCCTTAAGTCTGTCAATTCCTCATCCCTGACAAAAACATTGAAATTCCACAAATTTTACTCATTGCTATGCATGAAAAGATTTTTGTGCTCATGATAACAAACCAACAAACAGTTAGGGATTAAAACATAGACACAACAAAACAATTATATTTGAGAAACATAATACCAAAGCTCTTCCAATCCTACTATATAGTATCCCATTTCCTTTCCTTTGTACTGTGTACAGAGTATTTATTGAGTTGGAATGCCAGCACAATTTTCATAGAATTGTGAATAAAATAGAATATTAACAGTTATGTCACCTGCCTAGCCCAAAGACAGTACCATGTTGTTCTGACTGAGGAACCTGTAAATTATGCAAAAGGGTGACTGTCAGATACACTAGATATAAAACATGTACCAACTGGTCAGGAAACCTAAAACAGGTAAGTAGAGACCAGCCCTACTATCACAAGGCTCATTTGACCTCATTTCAAACAATGTTTTGAATTGAAACTGGTCTCAGACCAATAATATCCAAATTGGAATTGAGTGGTTGCCAAGCAATGTAATCTTATGCCAATTTATCATTGCAAATACATTTGATTTTTTCTTTAAAATATTTGAATTCATTCTTGATAAGTTCAAGTTTACCAGGTAGAAAGATGTAATATGTGATGAATTACGAGGATAGATATAGAATAGGAAATTTACCCAAGATTATGTAAGAGCTGTATTACTCATGTTGGCGAGTTCACTTGCTGTTCCCTAAATACTTTCAGTAAATATAACTGGAGAGTATTACTTTCTCAGGCTGTAATTTTTACCTTTGAACTGTAGGGCAGCTGCATAGAAAAAATTAGACTTTATAATGTTACAGAGAACCGGAATAAGTAAAGCAATGCTCAGAGAGTTTGGAGTCACACTTTATTCACCGTGGTGTGCTCAGAGAAAATGAATTCAAATTCTAAGCAAAGCTACAAGCAGAACTTCCTTCTTATTAAAAAGCCAGCCCTAGCCGAAACTGGTTTGGCTCAGTGAATAGAGCTTCAGCCTGCGGACCGAAAGGTCCCGGGTTCCATTCCAGTCAAGGGCATGTACCTTGGTTGTGGGCACATCCCCAGTAGGGGGTGTGCAAGAGGCAGCTGGTCGATGATTCTCTCTCATCAATGTTTCTAACTCTATCCTCTCTGTAAAAAAAAAAAATCAATAAAATTAAAAAAAAAAAAAGCCAGCCCTGTATGTGCTTAGTGGTTATCTCGCTGCTGGCCTTGAAAGCAACACAGTTCTATCCATTTAAAAAATACACCTGGCATGGCATTGAGAGTATGGGCATATCTAGTCTCTGGCCTACAAGGTCAGACAGCTAAGTTTATCTTCCTCATTATTCAAGCAGGCTAAAGCAGGCTAGAAAGCAAAGTTATTATTATTATTTATTTATTTATTTATTTATTTATTTATTTATTTTTTTAGAATAAGAGGCCATCTAAAAAAATAGCAGAGAATTCCAAACAGTAGTTTTACAAAATAGGGTTTAGCCTTCTCACTACTTTTTCTCTTTTGGGGTGTGTAAGAGTCTCAAGACTGTGAAGAGAAATGTTTTTCCCTAAAGACTCCTGTGTGGGGTAGGCTCAGCAGAGTGAGGAAGCAGCTTAGCTGAGTTTTAGCGGGTCCTTGACAATCACCTCCTCAGTTCCTATAACAAAAAGAAGGGATTAAAACATAGAAACAACAAAACAAAAACATCCTCATAGACAGATAATGGTACGATGATTACCAGAGGGAAACCGGGCAGGAGGAGGTAGAAGAGGATAAAGGGGGATAAATGGTGATGGAAGGAGACTTGACTTGGGGTAGATGATGTATCATAGAAATTGTAAACATGAAACCTATATAATTGTATCAACCAATGTCACCCCAATAAATTCAATAAAAAATTAAAAAGAAAATGCCATGGTGTCCAGGCCAAGGATATTTTCAGGACTGTCCTCACAGGCCATGCTTGGTGCTTCCCCTTATTTCATTTCTCCTATTTTTCCCTATTTCCCCTCTCTGCTTAGCCTCTTCAGATCAACAAGGTGGTTGGGTATTCTGCCTGGCTTTCAATTTCAGATACTCCTAATGATGATCTCTACATTCAATCTCAGCTCCTGTTACAGAGAACCGGAATAATCAAACAAGGCAGGAGAATTTGGAGATACACTTTATTCACTGCAGTAGGCTTAGAGAAAATGGATTCAAATTCTAAGCAAAGCTACAAGCAGAACTTCCTTTTAATTAAGGAGCCAGCCCTCTGTGAACTTAGTGGTTATCTCGCTGCTATCTTTGAAAGCAAACAGAGTTCTAAAAATTATGGGCATACCTAGTCTTGACCTACAAGGTCAGACAGCTAAATTTATGGGCATATCTAGTCTCTGGCCTACAAGGTCAGACAGCTGAGTTTATCATCCTCATTATTCAAGCAGGCTAAAGCAGGCTAGAAAGCAAAGTTATTTTTTTAGAATAAGAGGCCGTCTAAGAAAAACAGTAGAGAATTCCAAACAGCAGTTTTTACAAAATAGGGGTTTGCCTTCTCATTCTCAGATGCTGAACTAACTTTGGGCTGCAGTGGAGAGTCATGCAAAGATACCTTGTTAACATGCCCCACCTGGTTCCCCAGAGGACATGCCTACGCCCAGACCCAGGTCCAGTATTCCTATTTCTTGATGAGGGGATTTGGCATAGCTAACTTGCAATAAATCATACATATTGTGTTATGATATTAGAATATATAATATTACTTGACTCTTAAAATAAGGACAGAGTAATGCCTAGTCACTTTCACCGATTCTCTGTTACCATCTTACAACACGGGCATAAATCAGGGGGGTGGAGGAAAGACATCTGGCCTGCAGGCACTATACATCCCACAAAATCATTTGGCCTGGCCCTTCTGAGACATTAGGGATGAGTTATTTAAGTGTTTGACCAAATATAACAGTCTATTTTTTAGGCTGATAATTTTGTATGGCCCACAAATGATGTAATAAATATCCAAATGGCCCTTGGCAGGAGAAAAAAAAAAAAGATTCCCACCCCTGACAAATGCTTGAAAATCTGGATATAAAAACTGTACTCTAAAACAAACAAACAACAACAACAAAAACTGTACTCAATTCTGAGTATAAGCATCTTTACTACTTGAAGCTATGATTTTATTTGTCAACATTTACCATACACAGTTCTTCCTCTGTATAAATTTATAAGGCGTAGAAGGAAAAAAAATCAGTCAAATGTGCATTATAGTTTTTTAATGGATTAGCAATTCGTGATGTGGAACAAAGATACCTGGAGGTGACAGCGTTCCATCTGCCTGTGTCACAAGAGACTCCTTTGGGTTTTCTAGGAGCAGCAATCGCCAGTTCAGGAGATGAAGGTGACAGGGTCCTAAGCCAGTAGTATATTTTTAGTGTCTGTAAGTAGTATTTCTGACTTCTGGATGCATTAAAATTTTTTGTCATTGATTCAATTATTTGATACTCATTTGTGAGCATCTACATTATGTCTGGCTCTGTGGATACAAAGACATGGTGCCTGTTTTTGAGGGTCTGGGTAACTGGAAAGTTCGAGTTGCTTGTTCTAAAAATAGCAGGATGTGCACAGCAGCCAAGTTTTTGGGGCATGCCATGATACAGAAGATGGGAGGTTCAAAAGTAGCATAAAAGTGATATTGACTCAAGTATGAGGAATAAATGACTGGGAGCTGTTTTAGATTCAGGCTTTCAGAAGTCACATCAAAACATCTGAAATGTCAATCCACTTATTTCAGATCACACAGGTGATAAAGCTGAAGCTGTATATAGAGAGGCTTATCTTTGTTGTGTTTTACAATTGTGCTAAGTACACTTAATATGAAATCTAGCCTTTCAACAGTTTTTAAGTGTACTAACAGTAACCACAGGCACATGCTATACTGCAGATCTCTAGGAAAGACTTTGTGCTCCTCTCTTAGCCCTGCAAGCATCATTCTATTCTTCGTTCTGAGTGTTTGACTACTCCAGTTACCTCGTATAAGTGGAATCACGTACTATTTGTCCTCTGGCACTGACTGATTTCATTTAGCATAATATCCTCAAAGTTCATCTGTATTGTCTCATATGGCAGGATTTACTTTTTTTCTAAGGCTGAAAATATTCTATTGTATGTACATATTATATTTTCTTTATCCATTCATTCATGGATGTCAGGGTGTTTTCATATCTTGGCAATTGTGGATAAAATGGTAGTGAACATAAGGGTGCAAATATCTCTTCAAGATACTGATTTCATAAATTCTTTTGGATAAATACCCAGACATGGGATTGTTGGATCATATGGCATTTCTATTTTTAATGTATTTGAGGAGGATAGAGGCTTATTTTGTGAATGGACAAAAGATGACAAGTTTATGGCCCAGTAATTCAAAGGCCACTTCTACAACTTATAATGCTGTATAATGCTTAGATATATGATGTTGCATAAATCTATTGGTATCTACTAGGAAGAGACAATCAGTTTAATGGTTACTAGTAAAAGCCTGGTCTCTGGAGCCAGGTTTCCTGGATTTCAATCCTGGCTATGTCTTTAGGACTTATGTGAACTGGAGCAAGAAATTCAGCTACTCTGTGTCCCAATTTCTCTATCATAAATATAAGAGAAATACTAATGGTGCCTACTTTATGACATAGCTGTGAGAATTAAATAAATTAATAAATGTCAAACACACATAAATACACAAATAATGTGTATGTTCAACACTGGGTACTATTCTAAATGTTTCCTATTATTGCTTACTTAGCTTTTTGCTTATAGTACATTTTTAAAGAAACTTACTATAGTGTTATAAAGGTGTTATAAGACAGCTAGATATGTAGTAAAGCCATATGTAGTTACCCATCCTTTTCTTCTTTTTGAAAATTGACTCAGATATAGAATTCTGCTTTTGGCTGTGATAGTTTTGGCTATGGGGCTACCCTCCTGCCTTAAACAAGTAAAATATATGGAAAGATGATTTTTAAAAATTCTGTAAAAGGCAACATGGGAAACAAAAGAAGTAAGTTCTGTGATTGCCTTAGTTTACTTTTTGGAGAGAGTTTTCAAAGCCACAGGACAAGAAGAAGGAAACCAAAAAGAGTAGTATATGATCTCCCAAAGTTGTGGAGATAGAGATGAGAATTAAGGGAAATCAAGAGGACTGGCATGCTCAGGACAGAGATACAGGAAGAGAGAAGTGGAAAGGTAGAGCTGGAGCTGTGAATTGGAGACTGAGAGCATTTCTCTCTGTCATTAGCTAAGTACTGATCATGCATTCGCGTGAGGAAAGGACCACTCTACGTGAGCAGGGGAAATTCCGAGGGCTCACACAAGGCTAGAGTAGCAGTTTATGTTCCCACCAGCCTGAGGGGAGAAATCCCATAATACATCTGATGTTGGATTAAATACGCAGAGGTATTCTATCTCAGTAAGATCTAAACAGCATCTAGAATTAAGTCTGTTCTGGTTCCACTTAACACAGCTTAAAAGTTGTCTTGAAACTTATTTGTTTCCAAATAACTTTACTGGGTTCCAGAAGAAGGCTAAAAAGTATATCAAGAAATAAAACATTTTGCATGTAATAATGTAAAATTCAATTGGGCTGCCATTTGGTAAGAATTCTCAGGTATGCAGAGATGCAGGGAAATACAATGCACAATGAAAAGAAAATTAAATCAGTCAAAATAGACTCAGTAATAATATAGATGATAGAATCTTTAGACAAGGACATTAAATCAGCTATTATAAACATATAAACTATATTTGAAAAGGTGGAGAGCATACCAAAATCAAACTTCTAGACATATTAAATATGATATCTGTGAAGAAAAATACACTGGGTGATATTAATTACAAGTCAGACAATTCAGAAGAAAAGATTAGTGAAATTCAATTCACAGTGATAGAAATAGTCTCAAAATAAGTAGAGAAAGAAAAAGGACTGAAAATAAATAGAGCATCAGAAAACCATGGGACAACTTGAAATTGCCTAAGATTTATGTAACCAGATAGCCCAGAAAAGGAGAATTTGTGGAATGGCGGGAAAACAAAAACAAAATCAAGTTCTTGGCAGGCCTACAGAACTATATGCCTCTTGGGGGCTTCAGAGGAAAGTCTGTGTCTGTTTCATTGCTGTTTTTTTTTTTTTTTTAGTTTATAGAAGCTTCCTGCTTTCCTCGCCCCTTCCTCATGCTACTCCAACGTCTTACTTCCATCATCACATCACTTACTACTAACTCCAGTTCTTCTGCCTGGCTCTTATAAGGATCCATGTTAATTACACTGGCCCCACTGGAATAATCAAGGATACTCTATCTCCAGATGTTTAACTGACTCACATCTATAAAGCCCCTTTACCATGCAAAGTAACATAGTCATAGGTTCCCACTATTGAAACATGGATACCTTTGAGGGAACCGATCAATATTCCACCTACCACAAGGAGAAACCAGAAGATAAGACTAAAGAAAGCAGCATCCAGTGCTGCCGACAGTGAACAGAAGTGTGTTCTGGAGCCAATGATGACAGTGTTTCAAGAGGAAGGGAGTGATCACTCCGCTAAGTTGCACTCACCGACCCATAAGATGAAGGCGAGAATTGTCTGTGAGATTTAAACTAAAGAAAACCATGGCTGACGTTGATAAGAACTATGTTTTGGACTTGGAGAATGAAAGCCTGACTGGAGTAGGTTCACATGACAATGGAGCAGGGTCAACTTCAGGGGGCTATGATCTGTACAGGTTACATACCACCCCACTTTTACAAGAGCCCACGCTTGCCTTAACACTATACCAGCTTGTTATGAAAGTCTTAATAATTTTGAGGAGGGTCTCACCTTTTGATTTTGCACTAAGCCCAGCAAATTATATAGCAAGACC
This sequence comes from Pipistrellus kuhlii, assembly GCF_014108245.1. Classification (NCBI taxonomy): domain Eukaryota; kingdom Metazoa; phylum Chordata; class Mammalia; order Chiroptera; family Vespertilionidae; genus Pipistrellus; species Pipistrellus kuhlii. The sequence continues at coordinate 54,359,684 of NW_023425595.1, read as the reverse complement.
TGCAAAGGAAGAAGAAGAACTGGAGAGATGACTATGGACAATTCTTTAAAGACATTTTATGTAAATTAGATCAGAAAAATGAAGTCAGAGGAGGAAGTGAGGTCAAAGGAGGGCTTTTAAATTGAAGATGGTAGCTCCCTAGTTTGACGCTTCCTATGTAGCAATAGTGTCAGGGCTGACCAGGACCAATTCTCCTTATTGCAAGATGCCCCACATGTGGTTTTAGCTGAGTTCTCAAAATGATTTTACTGGAGCCCCGTGTAGAGGGAGACACCTCTGTGTCGAGGGCTCACCTCCATTATTTTTTCAGAAGGTTGGTTTGTTTTCATGCAGGAAAGATAAACATCTTTATAAAATTAAACTTCAACATATCTTTTAAATCTACTAACCTCATGCCACTCTTTTGGTTTAAGGGTTTAATTTTCCAGGCTTTGTTCTTCACAGAGCCATGTTCTTTTAGGAACTTTTGCAAATTGATTTTATCATATTTGTCTTAGCATTTTCCCAGGCATATCAGTAAAACTGAGTCGGGGCCAGAGTCATTCTCTGTTGTCCCCAGGAAAGACACACTGTTGGTCTTTGTCCAAGCTGTAGGCATTTTCCCATCTATCATAGTCACTGGAAATAAATTTCACTGTATAAGGCTGCTAACCACACTTAAATAACCAGTCAGAGGACTGTACTAAGCAGCCAAGCATATCAACTCTCCCTATCCCTCCCACCCCCGCCTCATGGCTTCTTAAGTAATCTAACCTTGACCATTATAGGTTAAAACCTTTCCGAAATCCCTGTGATAAATGCCATTGAAATTGTTCACTGGAAAAGGACGTTGGCCAGTCTCTCAAAACATCTCCAACATTTATCTACAACCATTTGTCTTATGAGAAAAGGATTTTTCTTGTGTGCCATAGCTTCAACTTTGCATAAAGGGTAACAATTCCTCAATGTATTTCATATTAGCAATTTCAATTTGTATAAACTGGTATTATCTGATATTTGGAAATTTCAAATTTAGATAGTACTTCCATTCTTTTCCCTTTAATTGACAGAGCTCACGGTAATGCTTCCTATCAATGTTTACTTAATATCTGCCTGCAGGTGACAAGGGAAGAGGGATGAAACAATGGACAAATGGACAACATGATCAATATCTAAAACGTTGAAACACATTTTCACAGATTTACTCAGTTGTTTCTCTTTAATGATATGCAGTAAGCAAGGCTAGAAAATACAGTTCTTGAAAGCAAGGTGCTTACATTTTAACTGGGGAGACAGATAAGTGAACAGGAAATAACAGCATATAGTGGTGGCAAGTAATAAAAGCTTGAGTCTTTGGGAAGGGTCCCTTTCCTCCTCAGGTGTCTTCTCGAGACTTAATCTTGAGTCTTGTCATGGTGCTCAGATTTCTCTCCTTGGTTAAGTTTCTCTCACTTATCTTTTCCACTCTTCCCACTCTTCCATCATCACTTGCCATTTTTTTCCTTTAGAGTCCTGATTTTTTTAAATTTTAAACTGATTAAAAAGCACACCATTAATATATAAACGAATAGGATAATTTTTCTAGACAACACTGTTAAAATTTTTATAGTTAATTATGAATCTTAAAAGACATTTCCCCCTCAAGCTTTCACTTAAAAATATACATTAAGAGTGACCATCAAGACATTTTGCTAAGCAAATATGGACCCTTCAAAGACTTATAGTCATATAGGGCCAAATACTATCTGAATTGGGGTATATAAAATTTATAACAATTTCTTCATTTATATAAAATTTCAAAGTTTCAAGAGTGTTTTCAGGTACATTTTATGATTCAATATTCACATCAAGCCTATAACATGGGGTTGGGAGGGGTGAGTTGGGGTAGAAGAGGCCATAGAGGGGAAAGTGATGGAATAAAAATCTTTTATCCTTTGCACTTTACAGATGAGGAAGGAGAGGTTCCGGCAGAGTCACACAGCTATTATTAATAAATGATAGAATCTCAATTGGTATCTGCTTGTGACTTTCAAACCCAATGTGTTTTCAAGGCCTTTTTTTGCCTCCCAGTTCCAAAACCCAAGTTTCTAAAGTGCTGAGCCTTATCTTCAACGATCTGATCTTCTTCATAAAACATTGCATACAACGAAACCTCTTTAAACTAATATTACTATTCCAAATAATTAGGAAGGAAGGAAGGAAGGAAGGGAAGAAGGAAGGAAGGGATAGAAGAAAGGAGAGAAAGGAAGGAAGAAAGAAGGAAAGGAAAGAAGGAATGAAGGTAAGAAGATAATATAAGTAAGGATAGCAATTATGATACTGATGAGGGTTGAGTCAGGAAACTGAGTGTGGTACTCAAGAGGGGCTTTATGTTTCTTTCCTACATTCTTTATTGTATTTCCCAGCAGCAAGTGAAAAGTAAGATACTCCAGTATATTAAAATGGATGATGAAGTACAGAATTTTTTTTTTTTGTCAAACTGAAGCTTGAATTAATACATCAGAAAAGCAACATCTGGAGAGACCTCTGTAGTTTCATAAGTCAAAGTTCTCTAAGGCTATATGGCGTATTTAGCAGATGACTAAGTAACTACCGCCTGTACAAAATATTCACTTTATGCTGTTTTATGATTTTGATCAAGGTAGAATAGCTTTAGCTCTGAAAGATAAAATTAACTTAATGTGAGTTTAATATATTATTCATATTTATAAAAAGAAAAGATCAGAGGTAGAAAAATTCATTGATCTGGGTACTAATCTATAAGAAAGCTCTTTTTAATAAAACCAGACAATGCTAGTATTTCTCCTTTCTTCTTTTACATATTAATTGTTGAATCTACATTATGGTCTTCAGCATTTTGCTTGTAGTTTCTTATATTAATCCTATTTCTTTTTTAGATATTTACCTTGATATTAATATGTCAAATGGTTTTTATGAGTGCCTGATAATATATAGAAGAATAGTACATAAAACAATTTAGAAGTACTTATTTTAATGAAAATGAATTGAAAATTTTACCAAAAGAACAACTTCCTTTAAGACAAAAGTCAAATAAAATCTTGTATATTGTTCTTTTTCTTCCATAAGGAGACAATTTCAAGTAAAGCTATCCACAAGGGTTGTCTTCAATGACCTTATCTTATTCATAAAACATTGCATACAATAATATTCCTATTCCAAATAATTAAAAAGAGAAAAGATGCTATTCTTAGTTAATTTTCCCTATTATAAAAATATTGCTAATTTAAATTTGCTTCAGTCTAAAATTGTCCTGCTTTCTATTTTGATGAATTTCCATCAATATATATTGTTGAAATGTGTTTTGAGGGATGGCCAGAACTCTGCCAAGCCAAGATACTTGAGCCAAATTGTCTTTTTCCTCAAATGGTATATTGTCTTTAAAATAAGTTACAACATTGAACTAGTTATTGTATTTCATAGTGATAAGGAAAATAGTAACTTGAACGGTCATATTTCTTCCTAAAAGATGAAAATTTAGTCAATCATATTTTATCATTTTGCTGGTTCATTAAATGTATGGAAAAAAAAACCCTCACTTTTGGAAAGTAATACTTCTTTGCTTGAACATTTACATTTTTTCTGAAAATAGAAGCTTAAAAGGAAATTTATCAACTGGAATTTAATTTAATTCTAAATCCCAGTTGATAAATATATAAATATTTCAAGCAGAAACTTGGAACCAATGAAAGGAATAGTTTGGTTTGTCTAAAAAAATCTGAAATAATGGACTCATTTATTTTTTCAATATTGTTTTGTCAAATAACTATTTATCATCGTTTCGCTTTCAAGATGTTTTGTTTTTCTGTCCTAAGAGAAAGAAAAATGCCATTCTGTACAATGTACCTAATAGATTATACAAGCATAAAATGTAAACAATTTTAGCATTTCTCCATTTTAGGCAACATCCTTCTAAGACTAATTTATCTTGTGAGTCGAAGGGTACATTCATCTTAAACAAGTGAGAGTTCTATTCTCAGTATAAAAACTGTGTTATAAATTTAAAAATTATTTGCTACTTGAACATTTTAAAAAATCCAACTTCTGATTAGTTTTAGCTCAGTGGACCAAGATGCAAGAGCTATAGGCTTCTGTCCCAGTTCTTCACACCTGTGGTGTGACACGATAGATGTGTGACCTAGTTTTCTAATTTCATTGATGTGGAGCCCCTTTCTGTGCCTGTGATCATGACATCACAGTTCTACTCTTCACTTCCAGTTTGTCTACATTGTCTTGTTTTCTACACTGTGAATAGTCAATGCTCTTTCAAGATAGCCCTTAAGCCTTAGCTGGTTTGGCTCAGTTGATAGAGCATTGGCCTGTGGAATGAAAAGTCCCAGGTTTGATTCCAGTCAAGTGCACACACCTGGGTTACGGGCTCTATCCCCAGTGGGGGGCATGCAGGAGGCAGCTGATCAATGTTTCTCTCTCATCATTGATGTTTCTGTCCCTCTCCCTTCCTCTCTGATATTGATAAAAACATACATAAAAAAAAAAAGACAGCCCTCAAATTTAACCCAAACTATCGTACTACGTAAAGGGTATCTTTTTTAAAAAAATATATATATTATTGATTTTTTTTACAGAGAGAAAGAGAGAGAGATATAGAGCTAGAAACATCTATGAGAGAGAATCATTGATCAGCTGCCTCTTGCACACCCCCAACTGGGGATGTGCCCGCAACCAAGGTACCTGCCCTTGACCGGGATCAAACCTGGGACTCTTGAGTCCGCAGGCCAATGCTCTATTCACTGAGCCAAACCGGTTTCAGCATACATAAAGGGTATCTTAAACAAACATGACTTATAGGTTACAATGAAAAACATATTACTGACTTTGCTCATTACTTAAACTGCTGAACAAACATCAAGGTGAATTTGTCCTTGCTCTTGGTGAAATCATTGACTCAAGTAAGCGTCATATTGTTCTGGAACTTGCAGTGGTGTCAGTAACCTTAGCAAAGAGTTCAGGGTTCAGGAAACTGGGTTGTGCTCTGGCACCTTACTTACACATGTAGCTTCTAGTGTATCCTGGTTTCTTGGTGGAAACCTGATGTTAACATGCTATATCACGGCTTTACTACGGCTATTAAGATTGATAAAGGTGAAAGGGATAGAGAATGTGCTTGAAGAAATAATAGCAGAAAACTTCCCTAAACTGGCAAAAGGAAAAGCCACACAAGTTCAGGAGGCAAAGAGAACCCCAAGCAAGAAGAACTCAAACAGGCCCGTGTATAGACACATCATAATTAAAATGCCAAAAATTAAAGACAAAGAGAGAATCTTAAAGGCAGCAATAGAAAGACAAACTCTTACCTATAAAGGAGCTCTCGTAAGGCTAACACCTGATTTCTCATCAGAAATTCTAAGGCCAGAAAAGACTGGCATGAAGTACGCAAGATAATGCAAAACAAGCATCTAAAACCATGATCACTACATCCAGCAAGGCTGTCATTCAAAATAGACGGTGAAATAAAGAGTTTCCTGGACAAAAAAAGGCCAAAGGAGTACAATACCACCAAGCCAGCATTACAAGGAATGCTAACGGGACTGCTATAATGAGAAAAAGAAATATAGAGAGAAACCTAGGCATACAGAATTAAAATGGCTATAAATAAGTACCTGTAAATATAATCTTAAATGTAAATGGATGAAATGCTCCCATCAAAAGACATAGGGTAGCTGAATGGAAAAGAAAACATGACCCATATATGTACTGTCTACAAGAGACCCACCTCAGAACAAAAGACACACATAGGATGAGAGTGAAGGGATGGGGAAAAATTTTCAGTGGAAATGGAAAAGAAAGGCAAAAGCTGGTGTAGCAATACTCATATCCAACAAATGAGGCTTCAAAATAAAAGACATCACAAGAGATAACAAAGGTCACTACATAATACTAAAGGCGTCAATCCAACAAGAGGATATAACCTTGGAAAACATATATGCACCCAATATAGGAGCACCTGGTGTGGGGCTGGCACTCCTCACTCCTCAGGGGCACCTCCATAGCCAAGATAACCCTCCTGATTTTTATCCACCATGTGGGGCCAGCCTGTTCTCTTTTCAACCCTCGTATCAGTCTTGTGACTTCTTCTTTTCATCCTTAGTTATAGGACTTCCCTTCAGCTAGTTTTCAGGTGCTTCTGAATGATGGTTGTTCTGTAGTTTAGTTGTTTCACAATTTGGGAGACAGCATCTTCTAGACTAAACATGTAAGTAATAAATAATTATCATATCCTAAGCCAAGTGTTTTTTGAGCAGTGCTTCTCAAAGTTTAGTTAAATGTTTGTTAAAATGTAAATTCTAATTTAGTAGGTATAGTGTGGGTCCTGAGAGTCAGCATTTATAACAAGCCCCCACGCAGTACCAACATTGCTGGTCCATGTGGAGCACATTTTCCATTAGCAAAGTTTTTTACTAGGTACAGTGCTCTTTCCATTACATATACACTTCCCACTTCTCTTCCATGGCTACCAACATTGGTTGCAAATATTTTATCACTTAAATATGTCATGTTCTGTGTGCATTGTTTTTTTTTTCCTTTTTTCTATTTTCTTATTTTACTCTTCAAAAAAGTAACTGATAAAGTTTTTTGGATGAATAAACAAACTATATTGTAAGAAACTGAAAGGCATAATCTATGTCATATGAACATTTGACTTCTCAAATAGCTAGGAAAAAAGAATATATTGAATCTGAAAATTGAAATTGAAAATTTTAATGAAAAATGATTCACTTTGGCTATCCAGAGAACACAACTGGTATCTACCCTACACTATAGTGAAGAAATTGGATGGGATTCAGGGAAATACAAAAAGAGTCTTGGTCTAAGATGCTGGGATTTGAGGCAGAGGACAACTCTTAAGCTAAACAGAAAGCAACTGTAAGTCAAACTCAAGATTAATGAGGCAGCCCTAGCCAGTTTGGCTCAGTTGATAGAGCAGCAACCTGTGGACTAAAAGGTCTTGGGTTTGATTCTGGTCAAGGGTACATACCTGGGTTGCAGGTTCCTCCCTGGCCAGGCCAGGGTCCTGATTCGGACTCATTCAGGCGGCAACCAATCTACCGTATTTTTCGGACCATAAGACGCACCAGTTTTTAGAGAAGGGAAATGAAGAAAAAAAGATTCTGAAACAAATAGTGTCCTAAAATATTTTATGTGCATTAAAACCCAACATCACAGTCATAAACACATGTAATCAACCTGTAAAGTAAACAGCAGCATTTAGAACCATTTTAGAGCCGGGCAAGCACACAGAGACCACACAGAGCTGGGCAAGTAAAAAAACTTTTTTTTTAAAGTATATGTGTAGGCTATATTTGGACGATAAGACACAGGGACTTTTTCCCCCCACTTCTGGGGGAAAAAAAGTGCGTCTTATGGTCCAAAAAATACGGTATATGTTTCTCTCAAATCGATATTTCTGTCTTTCCCTCCCTTCTATTTTCTCTATAAAAATCAATGGGAAAATATCTTTGGGTGAAGATTAATATATATTCATGAGACACATGATGCTGGAACTCTTTCATCATGCACATGTTATAGTTTATCACCTCTATTAATCTTTCCCCTCCCAAATAATTCTTTATTGTTGAAAATATTACATATGTCCCTCTTTTTCCCCCACTCACTCCCTCCAGCCCGAATCTCACCCAGTTCCCCAGGCCTTCACCACCCTATTGTCTGTGTTCATGGGTTATGCATATATGCATACAAGGTCTTTGGTTGATTGCCTCCCACCCACTAACCCTTCCCCACTTTTTCTTCGAGATTCTGCACTCTATTCCATGCTCCCACGTCTCTGGATCCACTCTAGTTGGGATATTGTGGGTATAATTGACATATATAGAACATCTACTTCTTTCCCTGGTCAGTGTGGATCAGTTGGTTGAGCATCTTCCCATGCACCCAAAGGTCTCCAGTTCAATTCCCAGCCAGAGCACATGCCTGAATTTTGAGCTCGATACCCAGTAGACAGTGTGCAAAAGGCAGCTGATTGATGGTTTTCTTCTCATCAATGTTTTTCTCTCTCTCCCTCTTCCTTATTCTTATCTTTCTCAAATCAATAAAAACATATTTTTAAAAAAAGAACTCTACTTTTTTTTAAATTACCTTTATTGTTGAAAGTATTATGGATGTCCTTTTTATATTTTCCCTTTGACTCCTTCTACCCCTCCCCGCCCCCTCCCCCAGGCTTCACCACATTATTGTCTGTGTCCATGGGTTATGCAGATATGAATATAATTATTTAGTTAATCTCTTCTCATTCACCCCCCTCTGCCTTTCCTTTGAGATTTGACAGTCTGTTCCATGTTTCTATGTCTCTGGATCTATTTTGTTCATTAATTTATTTTGTTCTTTAGATTTTACATAAGAGTGAGATCATGTGATACTTGTCTTTCTCTGACTGGCTTATTTTGCTTAGCATAAAATTCTCCAGATCCCTCCATGCTGTCTCAAGGGGTCAGATAGCCTTCTTTTTTACTGCAATACTATTCCATGATGTAAATGTACCACAGCTTTTTTATCCACTCACCTATCGATGGGCACTTGCACTGTTTCCAGATTTTAACTATTGTAAATAGTGCTGCTGTGAACATAGAGATGTATACATAAATTGTTTTTGATTGATGTTTCAGGTTTCTTCAGATATATTTCTAGGAATGGGAACACTAGGTCAAATGGCAGAACTCTACTTCTTAAAATTAAAAAAATAAATTAAATACATGCACTCATTATTCTTATCCATTCCTCATCCCATCAATATTCATTATAGGAAAATATTGGCTAACAAACTGCTTTATTATCTAAAAGTTATTCACTGTTTGTAACTCAAAAGGAAATGAATACACATCCTTTGCCTCTGACTCTATGACATTTATGTTTTCCAATTATTATGACATGGAGAACAATTATGCTTGATATAATACAATGCATTTGATTGGAGTGACATTATTAGAAGCTATCTATGTTTATTAGGTCATCTGCAATTTTTTTTAATGCCACTCAGAGGTAAGGGCTAGTGAATTGGGTTACTCATATTTGGCAAAAAATAGAAGGACATACTTAATATTTTATATTCCTTAAGAGAAGTATTTACTTAATCTAAATGTTATACAATGACTTTCATAATTGCTTCCAAGATTTTTTCTCCTCTTGGAATGTGAGTTTTTACAACTATGCTCATTAATAATAATGTTTTGCAGTTCTATGGCACCCTTTTGTCTGAGAATCTCAGTGTTTACTTAGTACAATCTTCATCATGTCTTCTGAGAGATGTGAATCTGTGATGTTTTCTTTTCTGCTTCTTACTTTTTAAATATAAAAGGTGCGTTAATTCAAATTACCACTTTTTGTCCAGCATTGCATTTGTGTGGCAAACAAAAGGAGGGTCTCATTTGGCTATTACTCCTGCCTGTGTTTGATTAAGGTATAAGGGAAGCATGCAAAAGCATTTCACAGACTTTTTGCAGGTGAAAATCACACCTTTACTTTTTTATATTTATTTAATATTGTTCACATTAGAGATGAAGCCAAGTAAAATATGAACTCTACATGTACACATTCTACAAGATAAGTGAATGATAAAGTTTTAGGCTAAGATGAAATACAACCATGGAGAGTTTTGAGAACCACAGATTGTCTTAGATTCCTTGTATTACTAATCTACTGCTACATAACAGACTGCCACAAACACAAGGTCTTAGAACTATACACATCTGTAGGTTCAAAGTCTGGGCACAGATTAACCAAGTTCTTTTTTTACTATCTCGAAAAACTGAAAAACAACAAAAACAACAACAAGAAAACCCCCACAAAAAACAAAAACATAAGCATGTTAGCTGTACTGTGTTCATATCTGGAATCTGTCTGGGGAAGAATTCACTTGCAAGTTTATTAGGGTCATCAGCAAATTCATTCTCTTTGGTTGTAGGGTGGAAGACCTCAGCTTATTACTAGCTGTTGCATGGAAACAACTTTCAGATACTAGAGACAAGATGGGCCTTCCAACACGGCCACTTCTTCAAAGTTAGCCAAGGAGACAGGGTCTCTAGTGTAGATATGCTAACAAAAAGCAGTTTATAAACGTAACATGAACATGGGAGTAAAATTCCTTCACCTTTGCCATTTCCTACTAGAGAGAAGCAAGTGACAGGTTTTGCCTCCACTCAAGGGAAGGCACTAGGAGGTGGAAACCCCTAGAGTCTGACCCTACTCCTCAACCTATATATTAAATGAGATTAGGGAAATCTGCATATAATGAAAAAGACTAGTTCATTTGACTCTCAGCATAACCATATTGCTTGTCTCATTTTCGGTTCTTATAAGTGTATTTCTAGTATCACATGAGCTCACTCATTTAGGGGAAATGATGAACAAGAACAGCATCAATCAGACTGTTGGACCTCAGAGGGAAGGTAGGGGAGAGTGGGAATAAGGGAGAGGGATCAACCAAAAGACTTGTGTGCATGCATATGAGCCTAACCAGTGGTCATGGGCAATAGGGGGGTGGGATCATGCATGGGGAGGGGTTTGGGATGGGAATGGGGAGGGGGGATGATGACAAATATGTGATACTTTAATCAATAAAGTATTTTTTAAAAAAAGGGGAAAAAAAGCCAAGTTAATAAAAATTAAAGAAAAACAAAATTTTATTTCTCTTTCATATAAAAAGAAGGTAAATCCAGAGGAAGGCACATCATGACTAGTATGGTAGATCCTCTTGTGTATCTGCAGCTACACACTCTCTCTTTTCATTCTGTGTAATGTTTAGTATGTCTTTCATTCACAGCTTCTAGTCTCCTCATGGTCACCTCATGGTCCACTATGGCTATTAATACTTACAGCCATCTCCAACGGGAAGAAGGAATGGTAGACAGAAAAATAGTTCAACACCCAAAGCAGCTCCCATAGCCTTTCTGAATAGCCACAGAACAGGCCATCAGTTTGCCAAACCTTACATATAGCCACGGGCTACATACAACTTAGATATAGCTGAGGGAAAGGCTGAGAAATACAGTTTTTAACTGGAGCTATTTTTGACCCAAAATAAAACCCAGGCTCTTTTACTAAACAAGGACAGATTAGTCATCAGGAGGTAACTTACTGTTTCTGTCATACTGGCACTGAGGGCTCTTTACAAGCTTGTCCTGACTAAATGTTGAAGGTCATGTCCAATACTGACCTCATATGGAAACCACACACCGAGGCTTGGCTGCAGTCACCCAGGAGTCTTTACCGTGGAAAGTTCTATATGCTGATTTCCTTATTCTTGCCAGAGTTCCTGCATTGGTAACAGACCAGTAATCAACCAGCAGTATTTGAGCCGTGCCTTTACAATATATAAATCAACACACACACACACACACACACACAAACACACACACACACACGTGTGTTGATTTCAGAGAGAAAGAGAGAGATAGAAACATCAATTACGAGAGAAAATCACCTATTGGCATCTTCCTGCACGCCCCCTACTAGGGATCTAGCCCACAACGTGGATATGCGCCGTGTCTGGGAATCGAACCATCACCTTCTGATTCATAGGTTGATGCTCAACCACTGAGTCAAGCCGGCCGGGCAAGCTGTACCTTGTTTTGACTAACTTCACCATTCATCTCCAAAGCTCCTGGGTCAGAGTTCTGGCCCCGTGCCTACTTCCCTTGTACTTGGTGATTTATGGCCTGCTCTGGAATCCCCATCACTGTGTGCTGGCTCCATTTCAGGACATAGATCACCCCTTTTTGAATCTTTGATGCCAGGTCCTTTTTTGGGGCAGGTCCTGTTCTCTGGCCCCATGCTCCTAGTTACCATACTGTCTGTCACCTATAGTTGGAGCTGACCCCAGTGCCTTCCAGTTCTATTTGTCTAGTTTACATTTTATCTTCCCATGGACTCAGTCTACCACTCTTACAACAATTATCCAGGTCATGCCAGAGGTCAAATGGCTGGCAAAAGAAGTCTGGCTGCATAATAGGAACTTGGCAAATATTCAAACTTCATTTGAAATTTAATGAATCTGTATTATGGGAGAAAGTTTGTTAATTTTACTGATGCTAACCTTCCTCTCATACTCAATTTATGCTATTTTCTTATCAAAGAATATTCTAGTACAAGTCCAAGACCATTTAGGTCCCACATAATGGTTTTGAGATGTTGTAATTTGGGTGAGAATCACAATCAGTGGTGAAATATTTGGAGGAATTTTTAGGGCTTTGAGCCCCTGATGATGAGGTTGGGGTTGTCAGGGGAAGGGAAGGTAGATCAGAAATCTGCTGAGCTGCTTGGGGCTTCTGCTGCTACCTTCACATTTGCCATTGTCTCCTAAAATCTCTCTCCTTTCACATCTGCTAGAGATCATACAAATGTTTTATTTCCCTGGAATCATACTTTTTATTAGATGGTTGCCTTACCTTATCCAACTCTCCATCTTTCTGCCTTAATGTCTGGCCTACACTGACCTATAGGTTCCTAATATGAAGTTGTAAATATACTGGCCAACATTCTCTCCCTCTTCACTCAAAACAATCAGGACATCACAATCTCAGTTTTTATTCATACTACTGATATTTATGAAACCTTTCTTTGTGAAGACATTCTTCTTGGTGTTGCAGTAAAGGCCCAAACAAGAGAATATCCTTAATTTCACATCATTTATAATCTAGAGAAAGATACAGAGAGTGAACAAGCAAATAAAGAACAAACTCAGAAACAGCAAGTAATGATAAATGCATTTTAGGGAATTAACATCAGCTATTGTATTAGTGAGTGATTTAGGTTCAATTAATTAAGTAAGGCTTCTAAAGAATTAAAATATCATCTATGCCAGATATTATTTGCAATAGCCAAGATATGGAAACAAACTAAGTGTCCATGGATAGATAAATAAAGAAAATGTGGTACATATACAATGATCCATTATTCAAACTTTAAAAAGAAGGATATCCTGTCAAATATGACAACATAAAGCTAGATGAAATAGGCCAGACAGAAAGAAAAATACTTTTTATCATTTATATGTGGAATCTTAAAAACAAAAATTTAACTCATAGAAACAGAATAGAATGGTGGTTTCCAGGGACTGTGTGAGGGATAGGGTGGAACTAGGAGGAAGTTGGTCAAAGGGTACAAACTTTAAGCTATAAATTGAATAAGTTCTTAGGATCTAATATATAATATGGTGACCACAGTTGTTTACTTGAAATTTGCTGAGAGGAGAACATAAGCATTTTTACCAAAAAAATAGGCACCCATGTGAGGTGATGGATGTGTTAATTACCTTTATTATTGGAATCATTTCACAGTGTATATTTAAAACAAATCGCCTATTATGCACTTTAGACATATTACAATTTATTTTTCAATCATACCTCAATAAAAATTAAATTTAGAAGCAATATATGCTGGGTTCTAAAAAAATAGTTACCCCTAGAGAATTGATAGCTTAATATTTAATACCTCCATACAATATGCTGCCACCAAAACTAATGATCATATATGTATGGCTTAAGAAGAACTGCAGGTATGTTTTAGTTTGTGTGTAATTTACACAGAAAAATGTTCATAATAACCAAGTAGCGAGTTTAAGGATTATCTTTAAAATTCATGTGTTTTCTGGAATTTTTTGCAGCATGTAAGCTTTTCTCACTTATATGTGGAATCTAATACACACAATAGACTGATGATAAAATAGAACCAGAGGCATGGAAACATGAGGAAAATAAAGAAAAGAAAAACACTAGAAAAGAAAAACACTGCATGCATCTCCCCTCTGCAGACAGAGGTTGAGGCCCTTCATTATAAAGGAGCTGCTCCTCTTACTAATCCTGTTTTGGGGCAACAGGATTAAGTATTACAAAAGATAGATTTATTAAAGGTCTGTCCGAACAAAGATGAAGCCATGTGCAGCTTACAGTTGCAGGGAAATTGAACTTCAGACAAGCTCTAATGAGAGGAGAAAGAAACAGGCCACTGAAAATGTCTGCTTGTCACCGAACTGTAAATTCTTTCCCCAATTACTTCTCTTTGTCAGCTGTGTGGTGTGAACTGATGCTTTGCCCAGGAGACCATCCATGTTTAATGGATTGTGGTGAAGCAACAAGTCACCCAGGCAGAAGCATTTGTGTTTCCAAAGAGGAGGATTACGCAAGTTCAAAAACAATATGAAATCATACCACGCTGATCTATTTTTTTTTATGTATTATAAGTATGTTCAGTTGACTAAACGGAGTTATTTATTATGAAGACATAATACTCGATGCTGATCCCAAAAGAGGGAATCTGATAAATTATTGTATGGTCACATTTACCTTATTTTTCTGTTTCATTGTACCAAATTCATATTTGGTCTAGAACTGCCATCAGTATGTATTGAATACTCATTGTACTAAAATAAAAATATGTAATTCTTTCAATAAGCACAGATATTTGTCTCTATGTGTGTTAGATCTACTTACTGCGTGAAGTGGGATTCAAAGGCCTTAGACTAAAAATATCCCTTAGAAATCACCTTGTCTAACCCTGGTTCCAGTAGTGGCAGAGTAGTTTATCTCAGGAACTTGAGAATAAAAAAAAAAAAAAACAGTGTAGAAATTGTAAATGACTCTTAAAGAGGAAAACCTCACTGGATGGGATACACTTTAATAGGATATTTTCTCTGAGGGAACTCTTATTCTGAAAGGTACAAAGTAGCTGGAAATAAGCTGTTGTGTTATTGACTTGAGATGTCAGAGGACAGAGGTGAGAGTTGTCAAGAGGGGCTGGAAATTGAGTGGAGAAATGCTGGCAAGGAGGAAGCCTCAAAGGAAGAGCCTTAACATCTGTGTAAAAATTCCCCTCAAATCCTTGGTTAATGTCTGATATATATACACAAGGAGGCGACTCCAAGGAGCCCAGCAGAATGAACAGCTGAAAGGTTGAGAGGGATTTCAATTGCTGCCCTCCACAAGGAAGATAGTTTGGAACTTGAAATCTGGCCATGTTGGTAAACTCAAGCTAGTTCTGGTACTCTATAAGTTTCAAGTTGCAGAAGTAAAGACTGCTAGACATAAGGTGAGCTCCAAAACAAGGGGTCCTGGCAGAACACAAAGCACCCTTGGGAGCCAGGCAGCAGGGCAAATCTCTTTAGGAGGGTCTAGGAGCACCTGCACACTGAGAGGGCATCTGCGTGGGATTTATGCCCTATGAACACCATCTGTCCCTCACTTTAGATGGGAAGAGCTTGGCTCACAGTCTTGCACGATTGGCTAATTTAAAGGAAAAGGGGAGGGGTTGACTTTTGCTGTTTCACAATGGCAGCCCCCCAGGAGAGCTGCAAGTCACATGAGCCAAAATGGCAATTGTCTAAATTCCCTTCTTTGTCAGAAAAGATTACTTGTGTATTCCCACAAGGCTATGTCCCATATCTAAAGGATTCATGCTAGGTCTTGTTACGAAGCGAGTCCCCAAGAGATGAACCACTGGAGCCAATTTGATTAAGCATGCTAGAGTTTATTACAGATTCGAATTCAGGCTCAAACCTTGGCTGACGCAGCAGCCGGCAAACACCCAAGTGAGAGCCCCGATGGAGGGGCAGTCCCTCCAGAGCGCTCACACAAAAACACAGACAAACACACACCTACCGCGGCCAGTCAGACTCTCCGGATTGGGGTTCCTCATGGTTCTGGCTGGGGATTCCAGTCATGATCCCCAAGGACCACCAGGGAGCCGAGTCCGATGCAATAAACAAAAGAGCCTTCTCCATGCTAGCATGGGCTGTCCCACTCACGCCGGCAGCATGGCGGAAGAGAGTGAATTTCGCCCAGTCCAGGGGTTTTACTCAGGTCGGTGGTGATGTCACTGCCTCGACTAACCCTGATTGGCCCCTTAGGACAAAGAACTGGCTGTCTTTGTCTGTTCCTAAATCCTAAAGACTAAATTCTGAAGACTGGGGACAGCCAGCAGGATTGGTTCCCAGTCACACCCTGCTGGACATTGGAATGTGGCCCTATCTTGCCCATAATACAAAAGCAGAACTAAAGGTTATCTAGTTTCTACCCCTGAAGCTACTGAGTCAGTGGGAGTCAATCTCCTATAACTACCCTATTATTTAAGCAAGTAATCGAAGGTCGAAGTCAGATAGCAAGGTTAAAATTCAAACAGCAGTTTTTACCCAATTATGATTGCTACCATATTTCAGGTCTAAGCATAAACCAGGAGACCCAATCCAAAAAGTATAAAACCAAACCTTTACAAGCTCAGTGTGACAATCAATAATTTAACTGATTGTTAGAACAAAAATCAACACATTTCAGATGATGAAAGAATTTAGTTTCCACAATATATTGTCCACAAGGTCTAGTACATGTTTAAATTAGTAGAAATGCAAAAAAACAGGAAAATGTGACTCATAATCAAAAGATAAATGAGTCAAAAGAAATAAACTTTAGTTGTAGGAACCAGCAAACAAGAATTTTATTTTTTAATTTATTGTTTTTGTTGAAAGTATTATTGATGCTCCCCTTCCTCGCTTCCCACCTTTGACCCCTCTCCAGGCCTTCACTACACTATTGTCTGTCCATGGGTTATGCATATGCAAACAAGAACTTTAAAGCATCAGTTGCAACTCTGCTCAAATTGGCAATTATCTCTATTGTTTTTCAATTTCCTGTTCTGAGATACTGGAGCTAGAGTTTATAAACATTTTTTTTCTTTTGTCCACTGGCAATGTTAAGCTTTGTTAATAGAAGGTACTCAGTGGGCCCTGCTATTATTCTTATTCTTATTCTTATTCTTATTCTTATTCTTATTCTTATTCTTATTCTTATTTAATATTCTGCCTCCCACAGCATGAGGTAATCAGTAGAATTCATTCCAGGTTTTTTAAAAAGTGAGTTTTAGCAGCCCATCAGCAGGCAGCTTCCCACTAGTGTTGCCTCTGAGCTGGGCAACCAAGCAGGTGATTTCCAGCTTGCCATCCCTAGCCTGAAACACATCATGAACTTTCCTGTCATCAGGTGGGTCAAAGCAACACTGTCTCCAATAATGTTTGATCCCGGTCTTGTGGGTGGTGACTTTTTTCATGTCTGTTATTTCCACAGCCTTGGAGGCAGTGGCTGCATCCTATAACTGCTATTTATATTTTCTTTTAAGTTCTCTTTATCTCCTGGAACTTGTTAGAAATTCTTTATATCACATTTTTTCTTATTCAAATTATTGGAGTGTTGTCCAGCTCCCAACTGACCTCTAAACTACGAAATATATTCAAATAAATAAAAGTGTCAAAAATGTGTTAACAATGAACAGGAAGGCCCAGTAAAGTTTCTAAACTTAACAATAAACTATTTAAAATATAAAATAAATATACTTTTAAAATGTCAATAGCATTTAAATATCTAAAATAAAAATTCATGGCATGGACTGAATAGCAGATAGAGAATGACAAAAGAACAAACAAGTCTGAGCTTAAAGTTTGAATAATTTCTATATATATATTTCTCTAAGGAACTGAAAGCAGAGCTTTAAAGGTCTGTGGGATACTGTCACAAAAGTATAGCATATATATTATTATAGTTTCAGAAAGAGAGGAGAAAGAAGACGGAACAGAAAAAGTATTTTTAAAATAATGGCTGAAAAATTTCTAACTTGGGAACATACAAGTTAAGAAGTTTAGCAATCTCTAAAGAACACAAATATAAAGAGTATCATCTTAAGACCCAACTCAAAGAGAACATGAGGACCTTGATGTTATATCACTTAAGCAAGAGCTAGAGTTCCATAATTATTCTAGGCCAGACCAGGTTAAGCCTTTACAAAGCTCTGAGGAAGGCATTCAATAGGTAACTGATAATAAGTGTCATATATATAAAAACAAAGTGTGTTCAGGACTATTGGACAATATATCTAAAACTTGACTAATAGCCTTGTGTCCTGGGATCTAGTCTGTATAAATTATGATGTCAACAAAATATCAATACTTTCATGCCACCAAAAATAAACGACCAGATTAGAGCTAATCATCACCTCATAAGTGGTTAAACGACTATGATTGGAGACAGTGAGTGGTAATGTGCATACTTATATTGTATATGATTTACTGATGTCATTAGATGTCTAAAACAGTAATTTGTTAGTTGACAATTGTATCACCTATGCCTTACCAATCTCAGAGTACTTCTTCAAAGCAGAAATGGTGTAATTGTAGGCATTTAGGAAGGTGACTTTGCCCAAGCAATATTTAATAGTCTTAAATAGAACTATTAAAGATTTTTACTTAGGGTTAAGTATTATACTCTTTTCTTAAAAAAAATATATATATATATATATATATATATATATATATATATATATATAATTGATTTTTTTACAGAGAGGAAGAGAGAGGGATAGAGAGTTAGAAACATCGATAAGAGAGAAACATCAATCAGCTGCCTCTTGCACCCCCCCCACTGGGGATGTGCCCATAACCAAGGTACATGCCCTTGACCAGAATCGAACCTAGGACCTTTCAGTCCCCAGGCCGATGCCCTATCCATCTAGCCAAACCGGTTTCGGCAAGTACTGTACTCTTATAAATCCTTAAGAAATTAAGTATTCTGGAAGACTTTAGACAGGAAGTCATTAGTACATTAGTGTGCCTGTGTTTACTCATTGTATTAGTTATCTATAGATAGATGTGCAACAAAATACCCAAACCTAAGTGGCTTAAAACAATGAACATTTATTGTCTCAGAGTTTCTATAGGTCAGGAATCTTACTTAGTATGAGTTAATTGGGTAGTCTCTGGCCCACGTTCTCTCACGAAGTTACAGTCAAATTGTTAGCCACGGTTACAGTCAACTTAAGATGTGACTGGAGCTGAAGGATCCACTGCCAAGATCCTTTAATGGGTTGTTGACAGGCTCAGTTCCTCATTGGCTTGTTGGCCAGTTCCTTGCCCCTCCTTAGGCTGCCCAAGTGTCCTCATAAATGTCAGATAGCTTCCCGCAGAGCGAACAGTCCAAGAGAGAGCAAGAAAATGTGTGTGACAGAGTTCTCAAGATGGAAGGTACAGGCTTAGTATAAGGGAAACTCTGATAGAGCATCACTTTTATTGTATTCTTAGAAAAAAGTCACTAAAGCTGACCAAACTCAAGGGGAACAGATCACACAAGGGTGTAAAGACTAGAAGCTGGAAATCATTGGAGACCATTTTAGAGATTGCCCACCACACTTATCATTTTACTCAATAATGGGTAGTAATCTTTAGGTGGCAGGTGACTCTGAGATGAATAATGATGAGATACATAATGGACACACATTTGTGTTGTCATTGACGATATTGGTAAGTTAAAGGTGCTGATTAAATGCCTGAGACGAATCCTATAATATACACCACCATAGGTCAAATATTATTATAAATCTGAAAAGATATTGAAATAATGGGTATAATAAAATATGAGCCACAAACCTAACTCATACAATCTAATTTCTTATACCAAAAATAGATCTTCACAGCTTTTAGAATGTATACAGAGATTATTTTTAAAATAGCCATGCCTATGTGTATAAATAGCAGCTGTAAAAATACTCAGAATATAAACAACTTAAAGTAGAATATTTTGAATACAAAGATAGTTCACATACCTTATCAGAATATTAAATGCTAGTAAAGAGAATACTAATTCTAACTTTTTTTTTCTTAAAGATATCAACCTTTAAGATAATATCAACTTAATAAGTATTATCTTAGTGTCAGCGTGTTAGGCACCAAATAAAACCACTAATATAAATGCTCATACCTATTAATTTCATGTTATAATGTCTGGGAATACTTTTACAAGGGGTTAGATTATACAAGCAATGAGAAAAGCTGTTAGTTAACAATAAACTGATAAAATTTGTATTAAATAAAGGGAAGTAGAGACAACAGCAACAATCAGATATCAAGCCCACACAAGTCGTCACAAATGCAGTGTTTTTTTCTAGGTTGGTCATAGATATCCAAGCCTGGGCTGATGAATAGGGCAAGGTTGGTGTCAGAAGTACTATGCGCAGAGTGTTGGACTTTCAGCATCAAATATCAACTTGGGCCATTCAGTGGAGAAAACCAGTCTGGGAGAATAGACAAGGTCTGGCTCTGGCTTCCTACAACAGGAAATCTTTCTCAGACTTACTTGCCTGCCTGCCCCTTCTCTTTGGTTTGAACACTAAATACTGTAATGCTTCAGTGTGGGGTCATGAGCCTTCTTTCCTTCTTTATGTCCTCTCCAGAATCAATCTTATTAAATTCTATTATTTTAATGACTTCCAAATTAAATCTCCATACCAGATAACTCTCCTAAATTTTAGATTTGTGTATATAACATCCTACTAACATCTCTACTTTGATTTCTATTAGGAGTATCAAATTTAAATGATCAACATAAAACTCAATCTTTAATTTTCAGCTTTATTGGTAAATTGAAGTATAAACAATAAGGTATTTGAAGTATACTTTATAATTTTTTGATTTATGTATAAATTGTGAATTGTATCCTTCCATCTATTAATAGTTAATGAACACATTCATCACCTCACGTATTTATATTGTTAACACAAGTTCTACTCTCTTAACATTTCAATTATACAACACAGTGCTATCACCACCTTTTACAGTAGATCCTCAGGCCTTCTATACCTTATAGCTCGAGTTTGTCTGCCTTTCTAACCTCTCCCTGTTTCCTCCATCCCCATAAAATTTTTACTCCTTCCCTGAAATTATTTCTCTCCCAGACTTCCCATTTCAGTGAATGATTATTTATTCATTTAATTCAAACCACAAAACTGTGAATTTTTCCTCATCTCTTATATACAATCTATAAATAATGATGTTAGTTTTACTTCTAGTACCACCTCTAAATTTAGACAAATGAGGGGAATCAGGATTTTGCATCAGGGGACCCCAATAAAAGTATTTTCTTGGGAATTTTTCTAACTCTCCCCAAAGTGCCTGGGATAAGCCTGGGGTGGCAGTGCCATCCTCACTGGGCACCCCAGTCTCTGTTTTTCTCCTTGGGGATTCTCTATACCCCTTTAGCTCCCAAACACATGTAGGTTATGGAACTCACACCTGTGCCGTACCCCAGACCCCATTGCCAGGTCCCGACTCCAGTCTGCTGAGTGGATCTGTTCCACTGGCATTTGTAATGCACCACCAGAATCAAGCTGACACACTGGTTTTAAAGTGACTACCACTCATGTTGTATACAGGACAAGTTTAAGGCTTGAGATATATTGTAGTTTATGCGTAAGCTCTTGTTATCTGTGTTCTGACCAAGTCAACCTCTGATCTAGACTACCCAGAAATGACAAGAGTGGAATCAGCTGTCCCTTACTCTGTGTGTCCCCACCACTGGAACCCAGGTTGATCACCCACTTCCTTTGTAGTCTCCATGACACATGGCAGGCAGGAACTCCTGAAGGCTTTCTAGGGTCTTTAGAACTTGTCTTGTGATTAGAACTAGTCCTGCAATGCCAACAATTGATGTCCTTCCTTGCCCTCAGTTAATGTGAGGGATCTGTGCTTTCCTGGTTAGTCTTCAGTCATGATGGATGGTCCTTCCTTGAACAAATAAGACCACTTTTATGACTTATCTTTCCATTTAATATTTTCTTCTGAAGAACTCAAGTTGTTAAATTTAATTTAATAGAATATATCAAATTTTCATTCAAAACTGATTCTTTTTTTGTCCTCTCTAAGAAAAATTTCCTATCCCCCAAATCATGATGACATTCTTTTGTTTTTCTACAACAGCTTGATAATTTGTCCCTTAACATTTAGATTTACAATCCATTTAGAAATGACTTAGTGTCAAGTTGAAGTCAAGATTCATGTTAGTTTTATACGGATATGTAGTTGACTTTGCATCATTTGTTGAGAAGTAGATCCTTTTCCCATTGCTTTACAATGTCACTTAATGTCATAAATCAAGTCACTATATTTATATTTAGGTTTGGTTTTGGCCTCTGTAATCCACTTCATTGAGCTATTTCTTTACTTAACACCAACACCATATAGTCTTAATTATAGTAGCTTTTTAGGGAATCTTGATATATGGGAATTTAAGTCCTTCAACTTTGGTGTGCTACTTTAGGATTGTGGCTACTATTAGTATTTTCATGTAAAATATCTCAAAACCTAATAAATATACGTACTCAACATCGTTCATCATCAGGTAACTGAAAATTAAAGCCATAATAATATACAAAGTACCCACCAACCCAAATGACTAAAATTTGGAATACATAGAAAGTATTTTTTTAAACAATAACCCAAAATGTAAACAATCCTAAATGTTTGTCAATAGGAAAATGGTTAATGGTGTGAATATACTGCAAACTAATATATACAACAACATGGAAGAATCTGGAAAAAAAAATTAAATTGAGTGAAAGAAGCCAAAGAGCACATAGTATGTGATTCTTTTTATATGAAAATTAAGAAGAGAAAAAATTCAATCTGTTAAAATCATTGATTGAGAAGGTGGATAGGGATTGATAAAGTAGTCTACATAATTTTTTAATTGGAGTTGTCACTACATGGATGTATACATAAAAATTCATTAAGATATGAAGTCAAGAGTTGTACATCTTACTACATGTAAATTATAACTCATTAAGAATTAGACTAAATAAAAATAAAATAAGTATTGAATAAAATATAAGAAAATTATTTAATACACAAGAATAAGTGTTCAACACTTAGACTACATTTGTTTCAATTGATTTCAAACACTTATGAATACTACAATGTTGTTTTAAAACAGTAACTAAGTTCAAAAAAAAAAATGGCATCAATTTCTATTCAGAATTTTTAGCCAAAAGTTTAAACTCTTTTTCACTGAAGAAAGAAGAAAGCCACTATTTTCACTCCAAAAACAGAACTTTCCATAATGTAAGACTATAATATGTACTGTGGACAGCAGTTACGAACCTATAATAAAAGCAAGATAAATTTCCATTCTGGTTCCACGAGATAAACAGCTTAGCATCCTAAATAAGCTACACAAATGCTTATCTTGGATAGCAGCAAAAATGGAACATTTTTATAAACCATTCTTTATATATTTCACATTCTTCTCTTTATGTTTTTCAAATTCTGTAATTTTTCTCTTCTTAGTACAACTTTCTTTTTAAAAAAATATATTTTATTAATTTTTTACAGAGAGGAAGGGAGAGAGATAGAGAGCTAGAAATATTGATGAGAGAGAAACATTGACCAGCTGCCTCTTGCACACCCCCTACTGGGGATGTGCCGGCAACCAATGTACATGTCCTTAACCGGAATCGAACCTGGGACCTTACAGTCCACAGACTACCGCTGAGCCAAACCGGTTTCGGCTCTTCTTAGTACAACTTTCATATTCATCCTCTACTATTCAATTCCCGAAGTCATACCATAATTTAAGACCTTGAACATTCTCATGGAGAATGAAGAAGGTATAATAAAAAAGCATGCTCTAGCTGGTTTGGCTTAGTAGATAGAGCATCAGCCTGCAGACTCAAGGGTCCCAGGTTTGATTTCAGTCGGGGGCCCATGCCTGGGTTGTGGCTCGATCCCCACTAGGGGGCATGCAGGAGGCAGTTGATCAGTGGTTCTTTGTCATCATTGATGCTTCTATCTCTCTCTCCCTTCCTCTCTCTGAAATCAGTAAAAATATATATTAAATAAAAGAAGAATGACACTTTCCCCATATCATCACTTGATTCTATTTTCAATAATGGCATCCACAGAGTAGGAGTCCTTGGACTGACCCAACTAAGCATATATTATGATCCATGATACTAACCCTATTTCCTATTCTATACTTCTTTATATGTATCTTCTTTTAAGTCCACATAATATTGTTGTCCCAACCTTTTTCTATCATTGTCCTCATTATCCTCTCCTCAATGGAAGATAATGACTTCCTGTTGCATATTCTACTGGAACCTTTTTGTTCAGCCTTCCTGGATGTGTCTAGTATTCTGTCCTTAAGATGTTCCTACTGTCTTGACAGATGGTATAATTACAGGGCCAACTAGCCTTCTGGGTATATGTGTGTTTTTAAAAGCACGCTTTCCACCTTTGTTGCTGGGCTCTGTGCCTTGGGAACGGGACTACTTGAACTCTACCACCCGTATTCTTTCACTTTAGTCTGGTTAGATTTTGCAGGTAATTTTTTAGTGGCCAGATATTTGTGGGTGGGAATATACAGAGGTGGGGAATTTATTTGGATGATATTGCAGTAGCTATATTTCTCTATCTAAGACCATCGTTTTTGTCACAACTGTGTATGTTTCTAAGTTTTGTTAAAAACTATATCCCCTTACCCTTTCAAGCCAAAGGCGGTAGAGGAGGGGGTAGAGGGTAGAAGCTTCCTGCTGTTTCTAGTCCTAAGACTCTTTCACCATGCCTTGTAGGTTTCTGTAACTTGCCTATAGCTTCTTAAATTATCTCTTCATAAAATTCGCTTTGCTTTCATCTTTGGTGTGCTAGGGCCCAAGGCCCTGATTGAGACACCTGTTTAACATAAAGCAAACTAAGAAGAGGCTTCAATATATGACCATCTCAGAGGTCATGGGTTGTTTTCCTCAATTTTAAACTAATTGACAC
The DNA here is from genome assembly GCF_014108245.1 of Pipistrellus kuhlii. Taxonomy (NCBI): domain Eukaryota; kingdom Metazoa; phylum Chordata; class Mammalia; order Chiroptera; family Vespertilionidae; genus Pipistrellus; species Pipistrellus kuhlii. Next base: position 54,335,089 of record NW_023425595.1, on the reverse strand, counting down.
TTATAGAGATGTGTGTGTTGAGTGCAGCAGCAGCCTGGATGCCTTGTGGAACTCTGCCTATCTTTTATTAAACTGGGATTTACCTCACCTGCAGCTTTGGGTTCTATATTCATAGGAGATTTGAATCACAGAATGATGAAATCAGAACTAGAAGAGGCTTCAGTGACCATCCAATATAATACTGATTTTCAGCTATATTCACAGGCAGGGCCCTGGGCTGTGGAAATGATGGAGGAGCTGCACAGACAAGACTCCAGCATTCCTTGGAAACCCCTGTGCATGAGCAATTCCACTTTTACAAATAGTCAGATTTGAATGGTGTCATTTAAGGTCAAACCTCTGGGACTCAAATATTATGGAAATAGTAAACAATAGCTGGTGTTTATCAAATGCTTATGGTATGTTCGGATAACTGTTTTACATTCATTATGTTGTTTAATTATGACTCACTTCTTTGTTTCCCCCAAAAAGAGTAATGAGAGTTCACCCTAGAATCTGGGAATTTTTAATCTCATTTGAATATTTAACTCTATGCTATAATGGCCCTTTTTAGTTGACTGCTGTCAAGAGGATGAGAAAACAAAAAGGTCACATGTAAAGATGTGTCTAAAACTTATTTATTGGAAACATTTTATTTTTAAAATATATTTTATTGATTTTAGACGGGAAGGGAGAGGAAGAGATAGAAACATCAATGATGAGAGAGATTCATTGATGAGCTGCTTCCTGCACATCCACTTCTGGGATCAAGCCCTCAACCCAGGCATGTGCCCTTGGCCAGAATCGAACCTGGGACTTTTCAGTCTGCAGGCCAAGGCTCTATCCACTGAGCCAAACCAGCTAGGGTAGAAATATTTTATTTCTCTAAATAAATCTATCACTGAAACAGTGTACCTAGATAAACTTTTTCATGGTGACTGATTTGTGATGAGGCAAAGCTTTCAATTAGCATTTACTGAATGTTCACTGAGGCTCTGTTATGGGTAAGATATTGTTCCCTCAGCGATAGAAAGACATGGGAAGCCTGTGCCCTCAAAGAGATCACAACCATGAGTACCAAGAAAGTGGTCATGAAAATGTAAAGTGTCAACTAAGGCCCTCGGTGGAAATTCATGAAGAACCCTGGAAAACTAAATTCATCCTGCTAATTTTGTACATTAAACCCAGCTGTAAATGGCACATGCGGTTCCCAGGTCTTCTGAATTCAGGGGCTCTTTAGCTTAATAGTTAAAACTGAAAGGACGAAAGGTCCTCTTTCATTGTATTGACAGCGTAGTGTGTCTTGCCCAACATATGCAATTTGTCAGGGATTTACATTTTTATGGCCCTGTTCCACTTCAGTTTCAAGTTTTGAAGAACCCGTGGTCTTATTCAAGCTTTCCCTCCTGCAACCATTCTGTCCTCCATCTCTGAGATGGTCACGACATGGGGCACAGTCCCCCATCTGTGGTGTCTCAGGAGCATCTCCCACACAAAGCAGTCGGCAGTTTTGAGGGCCAGGGAGAGAATCACCTCAGCATTCCAAGTCACATAAATTTAACACTAACCATCCTGGCTCATAAAAGTTCCTGGGAAATTCCTTACATGAAGAATTATGTAGAAGAAATATTGGGTCGGCAACTAAGTGATTGCGGGTTTTACAATATATGGCTTCAGTTGAATTTTTAGGTTTGCAGACGTAGTACAAATGTAAAACACATTTTGTTTTTTGATAGTTTGCTATTCAGCTGTTAATCAGTAAAAAAAGTTTTTTGATCTGTTTTGTAGTTTTCGTTTGGCGTTCGTTGAAAAATGGAAAATCAAAAGGAACATTTTCGTCATATTTTGCTTTTTTATTTCCGCAAAGGGAAAAACGCATCGCAAGCTCATAAAAAGTTATGTGCTGTTTATGGTGACGAAGCCTTAAAAGAACGGCAGTGTCAAAATTGGTTTGCCAAATTTCGTTCTGGTGATTTTTCACTCAAAGATGAAAAACGCTCTGGTCGTCCAGTTGAAGTTGATGACGCCCTAATCAAAGCAATAATCAATTCGGACTGTCACAGTACAACACGTGAGATTGCAGAGAAGCTTCATGTATAACATACATGCATTGAAAATCACTTAAAGCAACTTGGCTATGTTCAAAAACTCGATACATGGGTTCCTCACGAACTGAAAGAATCACAGTTAACGCAACGCATTAGCAGCTGCGATTTGCTAAAGAAACATAATGAAAATGATCCATTTTTAAAACGACTGATAACTGGCGATGAAAAATGGGTTGTTTACAACAATATCAAGCGGAAAAGATCGTGGAGCAGGCCAGGTGAACCAACTCAAAGAACACCAAAAGCTGATATTCATCAAAAGAAGGTTTTGTTATCAGTTTGGTGGGATTACAAAGGAATTGTCTACTTTGAACTCTTACCACCCAACCGAACGATCAATTCTGATGTCTACATTGAACAACTAACGAAATTAAACAATGCAGTTGAAGAAAAGCGGCCCGAATTGACAAATCGAAAAGGTGTTGTATTCCATCATGACAATGCAAGGCCACACACATCTTTGGTCACTCGGCAAAAATTAATGGAGCTTGGTTGGGATGTTTTGCCACATCCACCATATAGTCCTGACCTTGCACCATCTGATTACTTTTTGTTTCGATCTTTACAAAACTCCTTGAATGGTAAAAATTTCAATAATGATGATGATGTCAAATCGTACCCGATTCAGTTTTTTGCTAATAAAAACCAGAAGTTTTTTGAACGTGAGATTATGATGCTGCCTGAAAGATGGCAAAAGGTCATTGATCAAAATGGGCAATACATTACAGAATAAAGTTATTTAGTTCCATGAAAAAATTGTCTTTGATTTTCTTTAAAAAATCCGCAATTACTTAGCTGCCGACCCAATAGTATAAAAGCTGAGCTTTGAAGAACAATAGGATTTTTAGTTCGAAAGACAAGAATAGAGGATGAGGCATGAACAAAGATCTTTCATAAAAATGCCTTTCCAGTTTGTCCACTACTCATCTTTTTAAAATATATTTTTATTGATTTTAGAGAGGGGGAAAAAGGGAGAGGGAGAAACATCAATGATGAGAATCATTGATCGGCTGCCTCCTGCACATCCCTCACTGGAGATTGAGCCCACAACCCAGGCATGTGCCCTAACCGGGAACTGAACTGCAATTTCCTGGTTCACAGGTAGATGCCCAACTACTGAGCCACACCAGCCAGCTTACACTATTCTTACTTACACACTGTTCACCTGGCCACAACAGAGGCCTGACATGAATTAGGTATAGTAGTTTGGCTAAATTGAGGATGAGTGAGTACTGTGGATGAAACTTAGAGAGGTGGTTTGTGGTGCTGGAACACATTCATGTGAAAATAATGAGTGTGGGGGCTTACAATGGGGAGAAACTGAAGAGAAGGAAACTAGATGTGCTACCAAAGAGAGGTGAGGGGCTTCTGGGGGTTCATAGACACTTCAGTTGTTAGAATGGCCAGGGAATGGCTCACCTGCAGAGAGTTACTTCAGTCAAGGTCAGGCCCATTTCAGGAGCAACTCCCATCCAGTGGCTGTTCTCTGCAGGCCCAACATGGGAAAACTCTAAAAGGTCATCCTGGTTCCTAAGCTTCCCATGGGGGGTTGGGGGAGAGGTGGGCTTACCGTATTTTTCGGACCATAAGACGCTCCGGACCATAAGACGCACCAGTTTTTAGAGAAGGGAAATGAAGAAAAAAAAATTCTGAAACAAATAGTGTCCTAAAATATTTTATGTGCATTAAAACCCAACATCACAGTCATAAACACATGTAATCAACCCTGTAAAGTAAACAGCAGCATTTAGAACCATTTTAGAGCCGGGCAAGCACACAGAGACCACACAGAGCCGGGCAAGTAAAAAAACTTTTTTTTTAAAGTATATGTGTAGGCTATATTTGGACCATAAGATGCAGGGACTTTTCCCCCCCACTTCTGGGGGGAAAAAAGTGCATCTTATGGTCCGAAAAATACGGTAGGTTGTCCTTGGATCTGACTATAGCTTGTCTTCTCCCTCTGTCCACTTCTGCTTCCTTCTGCCCCTTCCCCAGGTATTATTGATCCCATGGGTACCTCTTAACAGAAACCCTGCATCCTAAACTCTGCCTCAGCATCCGTTTCCCAGGGCACCCAATCCATGACATTAGCCAGAACATAATTACACTAGTCTAGGTGACAGGCATTAAGAGCCTAAGTTAGAGTAGCATTGTTTAAAGTAGAAAGGTCACACATAAAGGAGCCAGCTCATCCATGGAATGGTTTTGCTGTCATGTAGACATTCTGCAATTAGGATTCACTAGGACCAAGGGTACGTGATTACAAAAGTGCCACAGCCTAGTCCATTCAAAGCATGTGTGAAAGCATGAATGAGTGCATAAATCAATGAATAAATTAACAAGCGAAACAGATGTGGTAAGTCTGCTTATAGTTTCATGAATAGAGTGGGTCCAGAAACACAGTTCTACTGATTGTAGGGCCATGGTAATAAGCCACAGAGAAGCTGACTGGCTGTCTTTGTCATCACATCTGATTCTGCTGTACTTGACACAAAGACTGTGATGAGGAAAGCAGTGCAGAGCATTTTCAATGAGAATTTAATGTGTTACAATCACAAGCCCTGTGAATGCCAGCCGGGGAATTGAGATACCCTAAGTAGATGCATTTTACTACAATCCACGGCCAGCTGGGAAACCTGAAGTGGCCCTTTGTTTCCCATTTAAGGCACCAGCTTTATAAAACGGTGCATTAAAGCTTCACCTAACTAGGCCCAAGTATTTGTAACTGTGAAGCAGCCAGGAACTCTTTTTTAAATCAACGCTTTTGTTTTATGAGCTAGTAAAAATAAAACCAGCGAATAAACAGAATTTACAGTAAGTGAGTTTGCTTGTATGTACTGTTCTCTTTTGACTAAAGATAGCAAAAACAACCTACGTAATTTTAAGTATTGTTAGCTGGACGAACCAGCTTTTTATCCTATTAAGTAAAGATATAATTATGTGATACCTTAATCAATAAAGAAATTAATTTAAAAAAAAGGAAAAGAAAAGATAGTTCCGAGAATGGCCTAATTTCTACAGTGATATAGGCTGTATGCCCATGGTTCAGACATAATGGCCCTCAACACTAAAAACTTAATACCCAAAGAAAATCCATTTTTTTCTTAATCTGTTATAATCATTAAGGCCATTTTTATTAATACCACAGATATTTATTGAATACTAAACACAGACCAAATACCATGCTAAGTAGCAATACTTGAGGTTATGAAAGAGTAAAATTAGCCAAGGAGAAAGGGAGGAAGAGGAAGGTGGGGAAGGAGAAAAAAAAGGGGTATATCTAAAATAAAGGAATTCTCAACAGTGTCAATGTTCCCGAGAGTCCAAATGCTGTAAGAACCAAAGGCATCCATTAGCTTTAGTATTTTGCACATTATAAGAACCCCTTTAAAAGCAGTATCCGCACGGTAGGCAGAGACCACAATGTGGTGGTTGCATTTTTAAAAACAAAGTGCACTCCGCAGATTCTGAGCAGCTTCCAGGTGGCTAGATGCAAAGCGGAGGAAAAGTGCAGGTGGGGCAGGGAACCAAAGTTGAGGAGGAAGCTGTGTGTGTTTTTCCGGTGGTGAGAAAGTTGATCTTATGCACTGAGATGAAAGAACTGCTGGGAAGAGAAATGCAGGAAACACAGGCAGGATACTGGGTGAGGTGAGTTCCCTCAGGAGGCAGCCTGAGAAGGCACTGAGCACAGGCGTCGGGGTCAGGTTTGGACAGCACCATAACAATTTCAATGATCTTAAGTGATATCTATTGATTACTATTAATATATACAATACCTGCAAAAGTATTGCATAGGTTATACCCATTTAATAATGCTTCTTCCCCAAAACATTATGAGATGCTTATCATTATTAATTCATTTCTTAGCTGAGAAAAGTGAGACCAAAAAAATGGTAGTATAAATGTGGACACGTTTTAGGTGAGGAGAGAAATGGAAGTTGTTTACTACTTGGGGACCTCCATTTGGACCCATGGTGGGGATGTTTAATGAGAAGGGGATGAAGTTGACATATGATTCTTGGACTGGACACAGGGTGTTCCCCTGAGCAGAGTGGTTCCCCGGATTCTTTAATCACGGACTGAAGATGGTATAGCAAAGGTGAAGATTTATTGAAGAACAAGTACAGACTCCCTGGTAGGGAAGGGAAAAGAAGCTCACAGCACAGACTCCCAAGTGGGGAGGGGGAAAGAGTCGCCCCCACTTTTCCCCCCCAACAGTTTATAAAGGCTGCAAGTACCTTGATATCCCCTGATTGGTTACTATAGTAACTCCCAAGGCCCTCCTCCCTCATTGTCCTTCTATTCCTTCTGGGCTTTCTTCCTCCTTCTTTATTTTGTAAATATAGACCTTTTAGCTACTCCCAGTTCCCTTGTCTTATGTAAATGTAACTGTTGTAGTTCCCGCTACCTTGTGTTATGGAAATGTACCTTTTCCTAGCTCTCTTGTTTTATGGATATGTAACTTCTCCCAGTCTGTAGGCCTGTGTTTTTTCCATGAACCCCCAATTCTAAAATTTCCCTAAACCTCCCTAAAGTCCCCTAAAATTCCTATTTCAAAATTATACAGTAAAGATTTGGAGTTGGATGTGGAAGATCTAAAAATGAGATCTAACTAGAAATCACAGCAGGCTATCTGAGGAACCAGCTGAGGTTCAAGATCATGGATTTTCACTAGTTCTAATTAATTTATCTGTTCAGAAGAGATTAGCTCCTAGGAGTGGAAAAGGTGAACACTTGGCATTGGCACTGGAATTATAATTGTTCTCTGCACCTCTTAGTACTTCAAGCATTCTGAGGGACATGAGCATCCACATTCTGGCCCTTAGAATACTCCATCATCAAAATTCCTTGACCCTCTCTATTCCAGTTACCTTCCTTGCTATTCTATTTTTATCTACTTATTCCATGGACATTTCATAAACCTTGTTGTGAACCTAATTCACATATTATATATTTTTGGCACCTTATTCAGACTTCTAGTAATTTAAAGATTCCATCTTTCTCTAAGCAAAGATTCTATCCTGTCCAACCCTAATCCCAAGCTTAATTATTTTAATCATTCATCATTTCTGTCCTAACTGCTGCCTCCCTATATATTATACTTGTACATACTCCTCCCTTTGTCTGGTATATGTTTCTCTCTCTCTATTTTTTTGGCATGACAAAAGTCATTCCATATTTCAGTTAGTGCACCATGCGTTTCTCTAGGAAGCCCACACTATCCTCTCATCCCTAAGCTTTAAAACAATTTTTATGCTCTTTCCCATAGTTCTCTGCATGACTCTTCACGCCCTGCAAAGTAATTATTAGTTTATTTTCTCCCACACAACTAACTCATACAAATCTTGAAGATTGGCATTGTGTTTTTGTTTAATGTCTGCAGGCATAGAACTTTGCACTATAACTTATATAGAGCAGATGCTTTATATAAACACTTGAAAGATAGCAATTTCTTTTTAACATTTATTTGCCACTGTACAAATGTTCCTCTACCCAATGTTTTCTAAACTCAAAAATAAAATTCTGAATATAGGCAACACTCATTGTGTAAGGATTTAATGATACTAGACAAATATACTATTTTTTTTTGTAACTACACAAGCATTCAGGAGTCATGACAGTGTATTTATTCTCTTATTTACAATTTCCTAGAGATGATCACATGTCATTCCAAAGAAAATTTCTCAACATTAACATGAATGAGATTAGCACTGGATTGGTGATATTATTTTTACTTCAATGAAAATATTTTTTAAAAGAGAATTATCTTGCCTTGGCTGGTATGGCTTGGTGGGTTGAAGTGTCGTCCATACACCAAAAGGTGGCAGGTTTGATTCCAGGTTAGGACACATACCTAGGTTGAGGGTTCAAACCCTGGTTGGCATTGTATAAGAGGCAACTGATGCCTCCCCCTCACATTTCTCTCTCTTTCTCTGAAATCAATTTAAAAAATAAAAGATAATTATCTTTAGATTCCAAAGCTTTGTGCTAAGTTTTACAACCAACAAGAAATTAACTAGGAGATCTGAGAGGACCTGCGTTTATTCTCTGCATTTCTTCTTATCTCAATGTTGCTCAAATCAGTCTTCAATGGAGAAAAAAATATTGTTTTTGTTATTAATAGAACATCTGTCTATTTTAAAATGGTGATAAATAGTTGGCCTTTAAAAGTTAAACTTTCATTCATTGAAAAGTTGTATAGCATTTCTAAGACAAAAGTAACAGGAGTATCAACCTAGTCTAAAAATTTTTAGAAGTTGATGATGGCATCATTTACATCTGGAAGTTTATGACGAAGCCACCTATATATCACTGCCTTCCTCCCTAACAGCTAGTCTATGTACAGATACAGAGCTTATGGAGAGATGGCCCTTGTGACACAATGACCCAATTCTAATGTCATTGAACTGCCTGCAGATGTCACTCAGAGATAAGGCCAGTAGTTATGTACCTGTTTTTCTCTCTTCTCCTTGGGCAACTGTTTCATCAGATAAATAAAGAGGAAGAGAACTGGCCTTCTATTGTCTATTATCTGCCAGGCCTTATTCTAAGTACTTTGTTTCATGTTATCTCATCTCCTCTTCCCATAGGACTGCAACACAGTTATTCTCTAAAATTAATAAACAAGGAAGCTGGGAGCTAGCTACATTAACTAGAAGTGGGATCTATTGAAAGGAGTGCAGGTTTTGGATCCAAACACTGGCCCTGACCATTCACCAAGATATCACTTCAGGCAAACTATTTACCCTCTCTAATCCCCAGTTTGTAAAATATGTAAATGATGACAATACATACCTTCCTTAGAGCATGGTTGTGAGGATTAAAGGTAAAGCACCTAGTATAGGGCTAGGAACACAGTACTCAATGGTATATATTATTATATAAAATTATTTAGAGTCTAACATCATTCTAGTTAATAGCGGAGCTAACTCTCATCTCTAAAGCCCATGCCCCTGCTCATCTACAACTTCAGCTGACCTCATCAAGCACACACAACCAGTGCAGAACACATTGCCCAGTAATAACTGGTGCCTCATGTTGTAGTGGAGTAGAGAGAATTTAGAATGTGACAGCATGTGAGTCTCATCTTTGGCACTTATCAACCTGGTTTTGAGCAAGTAATTTAAGTTTTACAAGTTTCTGTTTCTCCATCTGTAAGATGGAGGTAATACAATTATTATAAAGATACAATCAGAGGATTTATATAAAAATATTTGTCATGGTCATATTTCTGTGTCTTCCTCCAAGATGAACACATCTGTTACGCCACTTTAATGTCTAGTACTTGCACTTCTATAGCTATGTCAAGAACTTTCACTATACTATCTCATTTAGACATCACAAAACCCTTGATATAATGGCCTTTATTATTTAATATTAACAGGTGAAGATATTAAAGCTTAGGAAGTAGAAATCATTTTCTTAAGGTAACATAGCTATCAAGTGGTAGAATTACTTGGTCCAGAAAGATACTATACAATATAATTTGCCAATAGAGATAGCCCTCACAAGTGTGGTGTGTTTGAGATGTGTCTAATCTGTTGGGATGAGGCATTATATGACAAGTTTCCTTTCTAGGTGTGTGTGTGTGTGTATGTGTGTGTGTGTGTGTGTGTGTCTATATACTTACCATTTTCTTTTGCTTCATCAATATATTAGTACTTATTAACTCAAATCAGTTTTGTATGACCTTACTGCTACCTCAACAGACTGTAGTGGAGGAGAGAGAGACTTTTAAGAAGAAGCTTAAGGCAATACTGAAATCAGGTTCTCTCCTTTTGTTCTGAGTTTCACCAAGGAACCTTTCAATTCACCCATAGGTGAGCTTGCAGCAAAAAATGTGTGTTGATAATAAAGTTTCAGATATTTTCTATTTTTTTATAATTTTTTCAACAGTTTCCCATGTTGCTTACCACAGGAGGGGAATGTGTGAGACTACATCTCCTGTCAGCAAGGCAGTTGTTTTCCACTGGGTAATGCTACATATCTCAGGAGAGATGATAATCTGGATGAATGAGTGAAGTCTTCTATATACATAGCATTCCAAATCTTCAAATTCAGAAGAGCACAGCATGTGTCAAATTCCTAGGGTGTGATGAACTTGAGACACTGACCCAATCCTGTCTCTGAGCCTTCAAAGCAGAAGGTTATGTCCAGTGGTATTTTCTCAGAAGGCACTGCCTTCGCACATACTGAGTACTTCCTTAAACACACATCTGAATACTTCCTTATACATACCACATGCACATTTTGGACAAAATAAATAAATGTATTTGGAGAACTGTTTGAATGCCAATGAAAGGAATTTTGGACACTAAATTTAGCATGTAAATTACCAGAAAATTGCAAGAGAATGTGTTTTTCACATTTTGTTGCCTTAGGCCATAGAAAAAGCAACCTATAGTGGTACTTCCATTGTTCTTTTTGTGACCTTGGTCCTACTTTTTGATTCCTCAGATCTGTGTGAATCAGACAATCCCAGTGTTGTAATAAAATTTCATAAAATAAAATTAAAAATTCACCTGAATATTTTAGTTTGACTCACTCATTTTCTAACTCTGGAGTGACTGAGCATGTGCTGAATGCACGTGTCCACACCACATCCCAGGAGAGCAGATGACCATCTGGATGAATGAGTGAAATCTTCTACTTACATAGCACTCCATGGCTTCAAACTCAGAAGAGCAATATACTCATGGAAGATCAGTTAGACACATTTTTTCTCTTAAAACCTGTCTCCTCATTTACCAACTTCTTTCTATCAGCTTAAATTCATTTTAAATTTACTTTACATAAAATTCATTTTGAATTTTTTTAATTCAGTTACATAAAATGTGACTAAAATTCATACAACTTTCTAAAAGCTTCATAGAGAAGACAGAGAGATTTATCCCACACATCTAACAGGCAAGAATTAAGAAGAAAAGACAATAGATGTTTTAAAAGTTCTTTTTTTTTAGTCAGGGACCCTTTCTTTTATATAATACCACTGGCACCTCATTGATGTTTATTCCCTCCCTCCCAGATTTTCCCTCAGCAATTGGAAATATCCCAACCTTTTTAGAGAATTTTTTTCACATCTCAGGAAACTTAAAAGCAGATTGCCAATAGAGACTAACCTTTCTGTGTGAACACTTTTTATACTAAATCATGAAACAAATATCACTGTTATTTATTATGTAACAACATAGAGAATATTCTTATTGTCATGTGAGTTTGCAATAACATTATGATATAGAGGAAGTTTTGTTTAAACATTTAGAACAATTTAAATATAAACTATAAGTTTCCTCTATTTATAGATTACAGATCTATCTAGAAATAGTATTCTACACCCTAGTTGATTATAATCAATAATTAAAAAATAATTTCAAAATCAAGTATACAGTGTCATAATCATTTATCATCAGTGATTCTGAAAAAGGGAAAAATTGTTAGTTGGTGGTCTGTATTTTGGAAAAACTTAGCTGTTGTTGAGTATGTTTCTCAGAAAGAAGATATGTGATTAAGTTTATGCTACTTTGGCATTGGATTGCATCTTGCCTTTGTTGTCATAAAATGATTTAGATGAGATGAATGCTTGATTAGTTCGGGTCTAACTGGAAAAGGAGAAATACTTTAGCTCTTTCAAATGTAGTAAATGTAATACAAGAAATTTGTTACACAGGAGTAGAAGTAATAAAAAGCCAATAGGAAGCAGTGAGGCAATCTAAAGATTGGCAACATCTGTGAGATGCCAGAAGAAGATGGGAGTGGCTAGTTGAGAGCTGAGAACACATCTTTCTGAGATCTTGAGACATGTTTAAGCTGTAACATGTTTAAGCCAAACACCGTAAGAAGCAGAGAGAAAGAGGAAGGGAAAGAAATACTCTGGCCTATCCCTTCCTTCTGCTCTCCATTCTTCTAACAGTGATGCTAATTCATCACAATAACCATGAGGACAGAAAGAAAAGAGCCTAGGAAATGTAGCTCCCTGTGATACAAGATATAGGAAGGAAAGAGTAGAAAATGTATTTGAAAGAAAATGGAATATTTATCTGTATAAATGCTATTTTAAGAATCTGTATTTAAGCTAATGAGAGACTAATAACACATACATGTAGTGGAAACATTTAAAGGGGGCCTACTCATGAACTCTTCACATTATCCTTACCATACTCTTCCTTATCATACTCATCCTTATGCTTTCTCTTCCTTACTTAAACAAAGGCTGACCTTCCTTAATTTAAGTTTTAGAAATCTACCTGTGCCCAGATGTCATCCTGACATAATTATATTCCACCTAGTAATCCATGTATTCTCCTTTAACCAACAAATACACGTTTTTTCAGCCAAGACTGTAAATACTTACGCACCCAACATCAGGGTACCTAAATATATGAAGCAAATACTAACAAAATGAAAGGAGAAATAAACAGCAATACAACAATAATAGGGAACTTCAGTATTCATTTTTTCACATTGGATAGATCATCTAGCCAAAAAAATCAATAAGGAAACAGTAGACCTGAACAATACTATAAACATAATGGATCTTACAGACATAAACAAACATTCCATTCTACAGCACCATTATTCTCAGTGTATACAGAACATTATTCTCAGAACATTCTCCAGGATTGATGGTATGTTGGGCCATAAAGCAAGTCTTAACAAAATGAAAAAGATTGAAATCATACTTAGCATTTTTTCTGAACACAATGGAATGAAACAGGAAACGAATAAAAGGAGGAAAACTGGAATATTCACAAACACATGGAAATTAAACGACATGCTCCAAACAACCTAATGGGTAAAGAAGAAATCAAAAGGGAAATCAGAAATACCTTGAAACCCAAAACAGAAAAAATTATGGGATATAACAAAAGCAGTTCTGAGAGGGAAACTTATAATGACAAATGCCTACATTAAGAAAAGAAGATCTCAAATAAACAACTAAACTTTATACCTCAAGAAGTTAAATAAGCCCACAAAATAAAAGAAAACTAAATAAGCCCACATTTACTAGAAGGAAGGAAATAATAAAAACTAGAGCAGAAATCAGTGAAATAGAGAATACTAAAAGAATAAAAAAGATCAGTTAAACTAAGGGTTGGTCTTAAAAAATAATAAACAAAATTGATAAAATTTTTATCTAAACCAACCAAGAAAAAAGAGAGGACTCAAATAAATAAAATTATAAAAGAAAGAGGAAATATAATTAACACTACAAAAATCAAAGGATTATTCCCTGGCTGGTTTGGCTCAGTGGATAGAGGGTCAGCCTGCAGACAAAAGGGTCTCAAGTTTGATTCTGGTCAAGGGCACGTGCCTGAGTTGTGGGCTTGATGACCTGTAGGGGGCATGCAGGAGGCAGCCAATCAATCATTCTCTCTCATCATTGATGTTTCTCTCTCTCTCTCTCTCTCTCTCTCTCCTTCCCTCCCTGAAATCAATAAAAAAAATTATATATTTAAAAAATTATCAAAGGATTATGAAAGGCTACTATATCCAATTATATGGAACAAATTGGACTACGTAGAAGAAATGAATAAATTCCTAAAAATATACAATATACTAAGTATAAATCTTGAAGAAATAGAAAATCTAAATAGTCCAATAATAAGCAATGATATTGAATCAGGTGGTTTAACTGGTGAATTCTACCAAACATTCAATTCCAATCCTTCTCAATTTTTTTCCAAAAAGTTGAAGAGAAGAGAACATATCCAACTAATATTATGAGGTCAAATTATCATGATATGAAAGTCAGATAGACTCACTACAAAAAAAAAAAGAATATTTCTGTTCAGTATAGATACAAATATAGATACAAAAATTGTCAAGAATATACTAATAAATTGAATTCAACAGGACTTTAAAAGGGTCAGACACCATGATCAAGTGGCATTTATCTCTGGGATGCAAGGATGATTTAATATATGCTAATCATATACTACATTGATAGAAGAAGGATAAAAATCTTATTATCTTTTCAATAAGCACAGAAAAAGCATTTGACAAAATCAATACTTTTGTTGTTGTTGTTAATCCTTACAGTAAGATGTTTTTCCATTTGTTTTCAGAGAGAATGAAAGGGTGGGGGAGGGACATGGATTCTGTCACATGGATTGGTTGCCTCCTTATTCACCCTGACAAAGGCCAGGGATTGAGCCTACAACTGAGGTACATGCCCTTGACTGGAATCAAACCCTGGGCCTCTTAAGTTTTCCTCTTTCTTCTTAAATAGTAAAGTGATAGATGATTATTTTGATGGAAAGGAGACAATATGAGGAAGGCAAGGCCAGGTGCAGAAAATAATGGACAAACTTTTTTGGAAAGGAGTTGGAAGGTAGACCCCCAACATCCCCAATTATCAACAAGTGAAAACCTTCTGTTTTGTTCCAAAGAAATGGATGCTTGTAAATGTGAGATTCCTGGGGGGAAGTGTCACATTTCTCTTAAAAACGAAAGGAAAGTTAATAAAAGACCATACAATTACCAGTAGAGAGGATGCTGTCAACTCCTACTGTCAGGCTGGGCTACACACCAGCTACCATATGCAAGCCTTCTCTAAATGCAATGGGAGCTGAGTTGACGTGACGTCACCCCTAGGTTTTAAGAGTTCTTATATAGTCTCATACCAGCGGGCTAGGATACTGGAAGGAATTAAGTTCTTAATGTGGGTTTTAGTGACACCAATGATTGACCACTTCCATGAGGTCAGTCTGCCCAGTCTTTTGGGTTCCAGAATGTTTCTCTCTCTGCTAGGTCTTTGGACTTCGTCAAGCATCCTGTGCTGTAGCTAAGCCAATTGGCAGGGACTAGCATTCCATTCTGATTTCCTGCCCGGCTTTGTTTCTTCGGTCTCCGCTCTATTTTGAGTATTCCATGGTTCATCTCAGGAAGAGATTATCCAGGGTATGTCTCTGCTGTTTGGTTGCCGTGTCCATCTGCGTTCTGCCCTCCCAGAATCAAACTTTTGCTTTGTTTGTCAAACTTAAAGCTGTGCAACTTGATGTGAGCCCTGGAGGCCACTCTTTGTTGGGATCAGACGTTTCTACCCCTTGTGGTGCCTTCTCACTCCTGCTAATTCTCTCCTCTCCCACATCAGTACGTCTTCTTGGTGAGAGAACATGGATGGGAGCAAGCCACTGAAACGGTTAAAGCATGTTCTTAGAATACAGGTTTCCTGTAGCTGACTGCTTCTCATGAAATCACTCGGTTAGTTAATCAGTATTGTTGAGTCTCTAGCCACACCGTTCCTGGCTGTGCCAAATACCGTAGAGGAGACGTAAGAAGGATGCTCCCAGCCCCAGATTTTAAACAGTTTATGATCTGATGAGTAGAGGTTATAAATAAGTAAAAATGGGTGAGAAGTAATTACACCTTACTAGGCGTTCTAATCTGGACTCTGTTACTAACTGTGTGACTTTGCGGCTTGGAGACATGAGCACTTTCCTTTCCTGTAGCATACAAGGAGAAAACCCACCCCTTTGGATTGCTGTGAGGATTCAATAAGAACGTTCGTATAAAAAGTACGGTGCCGGACAGACACACCGTGAAAAACCCCCACTGTTAGAGCACAGGAAGGGTCGGTCCAAGCAGGTACCCAGAAAACACTGAGATTTCGGAACAGGAAATGTAGTGCTCACAATGAGCTGCCCAGGTGGTTAGGAAACCTGCAAAGACCACAGAGCGGAGGGGCAAGGCAGCCCAGAGATTAGCACCCACAGGGAGCCATTCCCATCCTTAGCTGGAGGGAGAAGGAAGGTGTTTGTGTGAGAATTGGGGTGACCCGGTGAGAGAGAGAACCAGAGAGGGCTCGTGGGGCAGGAGCTGGAGCCACAGAGAATCTGCTCTTCATACTGGAGAAGGAGCCCTTGGCACAGAGAAAGGGAAAGGATAGCTTGGTTTCTCCTTCCTTGGGCTTTCAGTTCTCCATCCCAGTCTGTAGGGAAAGGCTCCCATTAGCTCAGTCCTCTGGAAGCCGGTTTCCTGAGAACTGGGAGGTATAACTGGAATGGGTCACCCCTATTCCCCAGATGCCCTCTGCAATCCAGGCACATAAACACAAGGATAAGAAAAAAGATTTAAGGGCAAGCTGACCTGGCATTGGCATAAGCACTCACCGTGGGCATGTGCGTCTTGGGTGGGGTGGGTGGTAGGGCTAGGGATGTGCAGTGTGTGTGCTGGAGAGAGGAATGGCGCGGCTGGGGCGGGGGGCAGAAGTCCTGTGGGAGACCTAAGGAGAGTAGGTTTAGGCTAGTAAACCTAGATCATATTTAAGAAAACCAGATTGAAGGGATGTTGATTGCTGCGCAAGAACTGTGCCAGGATAAGCACAGTGTCTATGCCAGGGACTGTCAAGCAGTGATTGCATTTTAGAGCCAAACAGATTTAGTGTTTAAAATTTAAATGATGGTTATTCTTTTTTTTTAAATATATTTTATTGATTTTACACAAAGAGGAATTGAGAGGGATAGAGAGTTAGAAACGTCAATGAGAGAGAAACATCGACCAGCTGCCTCCTGCACACCCCCCACTGTGGATGTGCCCGCAACCAAGGTATGTGCCCTTGACCGGAATCGAACCTGGGACCCCTCAGTCCACAGGCCGACGCTCTATCCACTGAGCCAAACCGGTTTTGGCTAAATGATGGTTATTCTTAATACTACCTCTGGTCTTCTCTGGGCAGTAAGAAACTAAAATCCATTACTTATTTTTTTATTTATTGTCTAAAGTTTTACATGTCTTTTTTCCCCCTCTTAGACCCCCTACCCCCTCCTCAGCCATTCCCATCCCAGACAAGCCCCCACCTCCCCAGTGTCTGTGTCCATTGGTTATGCTAATATGTATGCATACAAGTTCTTTGGTTGCTTGCTCTCTAACTCCACCCCCATGCCATTAGTCTCTGGATCTATTCTTATTCATCAAATTATGTTGATCATTATATCCCACATATGAGTGAGATCCTGTGATATTTATCTTTCTCCGACTGCCTTATTTCGCTTAGCATAATGCTCTCCAGTTACATCCATGCTGTTGTAAATGGTAAGAATTCTTCTTTTTTACAGCAACGTAGTATTCCATTGTGTAGATGTATCACCATTTTTAGTCCATTCATCTGCTGATGGGCACTTGGGCTGTTTCCAAATCTTAGCTATTGTAAATTGTGCTGTTAGGAACACAGGGGTGCATATATCCTTTTTGATAGGTGTTTCTGGTTTCTTGGGATATAGTCCTAGAAGTGGGATTAGTGGGCCAAATCGGAGTACCATTTTTAACGTTTTGAGGAAATGCCACACAGTTCTCCACAGTGGCTGCACCAGTCTGCATTCCTACCAGCAGTGCAAGAGGGTTCCTTTTTTTCCGCATCTTCACCAGCACTTGTTGTTTGTTGATTTGTTGATGACAGCCATTCTGACAGTTGTGAGATGGAACCGCATTGTTGTTTTGATTTACATCTTTCAGATATTTAGTGACTTTGAGCATGTTTTCATATGTCTCTTGGCCTTCAGTATGTCCTCTTTTAAAAAGTGTCTATTTAGGTCCTTTGCCCATTTTTTAAAATTGAATCATTTATCTTCCTTTTGTTAAGTTGTATGAGTACATTTTGGAGATTAGACCCTTACCAGAAATATAATTGGAAAATATGTTCTCTCATGCAGTCGGCTTTCTTGTTTTGTTGATGGCTTCTTTTGCTGTGCAGATGCTTATTTTAATACAGTTCCATTTGTTTATTTTCTCCTTAGTCTCCATTGCCCTAGGAGCTGTGTCTGTAAAGATATTGCTAGACATATGTCGGCTATTTTGCTGCATACTTCTTTTTAAAGACATTGTTTTAGAGCACTTTTAGATTAAAAAAACAAATAAACACCCTTACTTTATATGGGAATAATACATTAATGCAAAGGAGACTCTCTCAAGAGTTTTTATGATTTAGCCATTATTAAAAATATAGGATGAGACTAATTATCATTTAAATGAAAAAATTATTCATAGAACTTTTTGCACAATTGCTTTGAAGATTTATAGTATCATAAAGTTCAGCTCTATTTTTAATGAATTTTCTTAGATGTCTCTGTGTAATAGTAACCTGGTGTCTCAAATGGCAGATTATGAAGCAGAAAATAGGTTTCTTACCACACGGTAAACTGGTGGTGGTGAGATTCATATTGAATTGTGTCTGTGTGACTCCAAGTGCTTTTTCCTTAGCATTTATGTGGCTTGTCCTCTAGGTGTGGAGCTCCTCCAGGGCAGAATGTGTCTAATTTATATTCTGATGGCCTGAACCTACACAATTTCTGGCACATAGTAGGGGTCAAGTGCATGTTTACTGATTTGCTACCTTTCAATTAACTGCAGAATATCCTTACCGGTGAGGCCACAAGAGGATTCTGTTTCTGTCTCTTCTGGTTTTTTTTTTTTTTTTTTATGAATTATCCAAAGGGACTTGAAGCAGTGCTCTGACAAAGGGCAGACTCCTATGCCCTCTCAGGCTCTCTGACCTGTGTCAAATTGCTGCTGTGCTGTGTGAAATTATCTCCTCTGACCCTCAGAGAATTGTAAGATTTTGTTGTTGGAAGTGAATAATAATTATTAATACCTACTATGAGCCCAACACTTGCCACTCAGCCAGTAATCTGCCAGAACACTGGTTATTCTCAGTGGGGCTACACTTTGGATGCTTTCCTCACAGCGATATGGAAGTCACACTGAATATGAAGCTACAGAATTAACTTCAAGGAAGTTGGCCAGCTTTACTATAGTAGTTTGCTAATTATACCATCACTACATGACTTTAACAAGTATTTCACACATTTATTTCCATGGCACATGGTCCTACTGGTTCATCCTCTGAAATAAGCCTTGCATCCCATCCCTTCTTTCTATTCCCTTTGACACCATATAACTATAGGCTCTTAACTACTAGTAGCTCTGTGCTGGATACTACAATAATTCCTTCACCATCTCTTCAGCACCTGTATGTCTGTCCTTCCATTTACATATAAGCCTGCTAGAGTTTTCTCACTGAATCCTCTGCTCTCCACCTTATTTTGGTTAGAATCATGGTTATTTGAAACTAGGATTTCAAAGAGTGTTTCCACTAGGCTCAAAAGCAAGCAAACAAACAAACAAATAAAAGCTAGAGTATTTTTACTTTTTTATTTAAGATTTTGCTATGATTTTTTCTATTTTGACAATAGAAAAATAGACATATTTCAGAATATAGGATATCACATAAATTTGATGCTATTAGTTTAAAGTTCATTAAGGTCCTTATTTTTTTTTATCTACTAATGGGGATTAAAAATCTTACCAAAGATCTGTGTTCAGACACACTAAATTATAAATCTTTTTAAACAGATGTTTGGAAGCAAGGGCAATCTCTAAAACCAAGCCCTGGTAAGTTGTTGAGGAAAAGGAGAGGAAAGGCAGGCTAAGTAAAGGAAATAATCTTTCCTATAAATTTTACTGACTTTTGTAATCCTCACTCCATCTCTCTAATGAAATGTCTCATTGTGCCACTCACTCACTGCTTCTGGGAAGATTTCCATTTCTCACTGTCCCTGACCACATACACCTTGCCTAATCCATTACTTGGATCGGGGTACACAGATATGGAAAAGCCAGGTGTCCCAGATCACGAGCTTTGGACTCAAGTAGCTGTGTGTTAGAAATCTCAGGTCTGCTGCCTAATTATCTGAGGAAATTTCTTAAAATATCGGGGTAACAATGTCTAGTACATACAATTCTTAATAATTGCTCAATAATTGGTAGCTCTTAAAATTATGATTTTATTTTAGGACACGAGAACAGGAATGTAGAAGGAAAAAGTATTGTTTCAAAGCTTCTCATAGGTGCTTAGTCATGAACAAAATAGAATTAGGGAGTCTGAGTCACCTTTAAAAAATATATATATATATATATATAGACTTCATAGAGGAAGAAAGAGTGAGAGAAATAAAAACATAATGATAGAGAATCATTGATCAATTGCCTCTTGCATGCTCCTACTAGTGATCAAGCCCACAACCAGGATATGTACCCTGACTGGGAATTAAACCATGACCTCTTGATTCATAGGTCAATGCTCAACCTTGAGCCATGCCTACCTGGCATGAGTCACCTTCTTTATTTCTTTCTTTTGAACCATTTGCTGTTACTCACTTTGTCTGCTATTGCACAGAGAAGAAACATATGTCCTCTTATCAATCTGTAGAGAATGAGTTCTTGATTTTTTTCTAATATCTATGTCATCAGAGCTTTGACTTGTTAATGAAATACAGGGTGGGGCTAAAGTAGGATTACAGTTGTGTCTGTGTGAATGCAGAGTTTATTTTTGTGCTATTATCCATCAACTAGAGGCCCAATGCACGAAATTCATGCAAGGGCCTTGGCCCCAGCCCCCTGCCTGACCCTGCCATGGCAAGGCCCCTGCCATGGCCCCTGCCCACTGCAGCTTTGTCCGGAAAAAAGGACATCTGTTCTAAGTAGCATATTATGCTTTTATTATTATAGATTATTGTATTATTTTCCAAAGAACTCTAAATCTATTTTTGTCCCACCCCGTATGGCACATCATTTCAGAGAAACAAAAATTAATCTAAAATCCTCTCTTAACTATTAATTCCATGAATATTAAAAGGCAAATCAAGGAGGATGAAAGCAGGTAAATCCAGGAAATAAGGATCAAAGGACCAGTGGGGAAATGTCCAATAAACCTTCAGAGGGAGGCTCAAAGGAAATAGATTCTACTTAAGAGAAACAGTAAAGGTCACCCTTACTTATTTTTTCTTCTTAGAGGAAAGGAGAGAGGCATACTCACTAGTAAATATATTAAGGGCTTAAAACAGAATGAAGCTGAGACAATTTGAGTTATCTGACCACCAAAGCTTCTCAGTTCTACTGGATTCTAAACAAAGTCCATCTGTGCTAGGTGTTTAAAACCCATTTGAGAAAACAGACAAGAGGACACAGAACCACACAGATTCTGTGGAACGCAAATGAAATTTAAGAGAGCTGATATGCGGTCTTATGAACTGGCATATGTAAATATCACCTGTAAATGTCATAAAACAAGGTACATCTGAGTCTGGCACCTTGTAAATTTGGTTTAATTCTCTTCCTGAAACAAATCTGTGAATATGTGGACTTCTAATACAAAAATCTAAGAAAGTGAATTTTGACACATTGAAACATAGCATTACATTTCTTTTTTTTAAAAAATATATTTTATTGATTTTTTACAGAGAGGAAGAGAGAGATAGAGAGTTAGAAAAATTAATGAGAGAGACATCGATCAGCTGCCTCTTGCACACCCCCTACTGGGGATGTGCCCGCAACCAACGTACATGCCCTTGACCGGAATTAAACCTAGGATCTTTCAGTCCGCAAGCTGACGCTCTATCCACTGAGCCAAACCGGTTTCAGCAGCATTACATTTCTATTTTAAATATTTTAGAGTGAAGAAGCTTGATCTAATATAATTGAGCAATCACTAATTTGTCTAATATGTAGTTTGAGATATTTATATAATAGTATATTTCCTTAAGTGTGTGTGTGTGTGTGTGTGTGTGTGTGTGTGTGTGTCCTGCACATTATTGAAGTGCCTGCTGGTGAAGACTGGATGTAAGAGATGTTGGTGGCTAATTTCCTATCAGCAGGAAAGCTACCAAGTGTTAAAAACAAGCTTTGAGACTCACTTTAGCTTTAAGGACAAACATAGGTTGAAAATGAAGGGATGGAAAAAGATATTCCAAGCAAATGGCAACCAATCAAGAGCAAGAAAGGCTGTCCCATATCATATAAAACACACTTTAAGTAAAAAATTGTCACAAGACACAAAGGACATTATATAATGTTGAAAGTGCCAATTCATCAAAAAGATATAATAATTGTAAATATATTCACTCAACATTGGAGGACTTAAATATTTAAAGCAAACATTAACAAGTTAAAGGGAAGAAAAAAATGACAGGGCAATAATAGTAAGGGATCTCAATACTGCATTTTCAACGTGGGATATATCACCCAGATAGAAAACCAGTATGGAAACAGGAGACTTGAATAAATATAGACAAGATGGGCCTAACAAACATATGCAGAACATGTTCCATCTGACAGCACCAGAATACATATTCTCTTCCAGGGCAGACAGAACATTTCCAGGATAGATCTTATGTTAGACTATAAACAAAGTCTTAACTAAATCTTATTAAGCATCTTTTCTGATCACAACGGTATGAAATAGAAATCAAAACCTGGCAAATGTATAAAAATGTGGAAATTAGAAAACATACTTCTGAACAATCAATAAGTCAAAGAAGAAATCAAAAGGAATATAAAAAATCTTAGGACAAATGAAAATGGAAACACAACATACCAAAACTTATAGGATGCAGCAAAAGCAATTATAATAGCAAAATATATAGCTAAATATGTCTATGTTAAGAAAAAAAGATCTAAAATAAACAACCTAACTTTATACCTCAAAGAACTAGGAAAATAACAAACTAAGGCAAAATATAAAAGAAAGAAGGAAATAGAAAAAGATAAAATCCACAAACCTTTAGCTAGACTAATCAAGAAAAAAAGGAAAGACTCATATAAATAAAGTTGTGAATGAAAGAGGAGACATTACAATTGACACCACAGAAACATAAATGATTCTAAGAGACTGTTATGAATAATTTTATACCAGTAAAATGGACAATCTAGAAGAAATCACTAAATTCATAGAAATATACAACCTACCAACTCTGAATCATGAAAAAATAGAAAATCTGAACAGATCAATAATGAGTAAGAAGATTGAATCAGTAACAGTAATAGTAATTTTTAAAACTTCCCAAGCAAGACAAGATGAAAACTAGATGGCTTCACTGGAAAATTCTATGAGATATTTCAAGAAGGATTAATGCCAATCTTTCTCAAACTCTTCTAAAAAATTGAAGAGGAGGGAACATTCCTAAATTCATTTTACGAGACAATTATTACCCTGAAACTATTACCAAATACCCTGATACTAAAGCTTGATGAAGACACAAGAAAAGAAAACTATCCCTCGCCAGTTTGCTCAATGGATAGAGCATCGGCCTGCGGAATGAGCACAGGTTAGATTCTGGTCAAGGGCACATGCTAGGGTTGCAGGCTTGGTACCCATTGGGGGGCGTGCAGGAGGCAGCTAATCAATGATTCCCTTTCCCTTCCTCTCTGAAATCAATAAAAATATATTAAAAAAAAAAAAGAAAACTGCTGAAACCAGTTTTGCTCAGTGGATAGAGCACAGCCTGTGGACTGAAGGTCCTGAGTTCCATTCCAATCAAGGGCATGTGCCTTGGTTGCGGGCACATCCCCAGTGGGGAGTGTGCAGGAGGCAGCTTATAGATGTTTCTCTCTC
Source organism: Pipistrellus kuhlii (assembly GCF_014108245.1). Classification (NCBI taxonomy): domain Eukaryota; kingdom Metazoa; phylum Chordata; class Mammalia; order Chiroptera; family Vespertilionidae; genus Pipistrellus; species Pipistrellus kuhlii. The sequence continues at coordinate 54,311,617 of NW_023425595.1, read as the reverse complement.
ATCGATGTTTTTAGCTCTTTACTCCTCTCCCTTCCTCTCTGTAAAAAATCAATAAAATACATTAAAATTTTTTTTTTTTTAAAGAAAACTACAGGCCGATATCGCCAATGGATATAGATGCAAACATTTTCAACAAATTACTAGCATACATACAATGCAATATTATTCAGCATGTGTCAAAAAGAAATTCTGACACGCACTGCAAAATGAATGAACTTTAAAGACATTGTGCCGAGTGAAGTAAGTCAGACACAAAAGGACAAAAATTAAATGATTCTACTTATATGTGGTACCTAGAGTTGTCCAACTCATAGAGAAAGAAATTAGAATGGTTGCCCTGCCCAGAGGGTTGAAGGATGGGGATTAATTTTAATGGTCACGGAGTTTCAGTTTTGCAAGATGAAAAGTTTTGGAGATGGATGGTGATGATGGTTGCCTAAGACAGGACGGTTAGAGGAGGCTAGAGTTGAATATTTCCTTACCTCCACATGGAAGGCTAGAGGTGGCTGGAGTTGAGTACTTCTTTACCCCCAGATCAGCTAGACTTGGATAAAAGACCAGCAGGTTTTAAGCTCTGGTTAACTAGTTCCCCCCTTAATAAGGGCAGGTCTTATTAAGAAAAACAGAAGGCTCTGGCATATCTCAGATGGTTCCCTTGCCCCTCTCTCTGCGGGTAGCACTGGGCCATTTTCCTCTGATACTCACTGTGAGAACCTGGTAGAGCTTCAGGACGTAAAATTTGCAAAGTATGCCCCCTCCCATCCCTTCACCCCCTCGCCCCTCGCCCTCACCCCCCTCCACCGTCACTTTGTGCCTGAGTCCCTGGAGTTTTTATCTCTTTGAGTTGCAGGCACTGTGCCTCCGGCGATTTGTTCATTGCAGTTCATATTTTCCTAACTCAGCACTGGTTCCCATGAAGGTTCCTGCTCCAGCGAGTTGTGTGATTCTCTTGTGGTTTGCCCTGTGACCTCACTTCTTTTATGGACCAAAGAAGAGCTATTGATCTTCCAGTTTGCTCACACTTTTACTTGTTAGGAAGAAGTGGTAACTTCCAAGCTCCTTACATGTTGGGCCAGAAACTAGAAGTCTCAGTACATGAGAAAACATATATTGGATAAGTAATGTTGGACCAAAACCCATCTGAACCTGGATTTGAGAAGGGTCATCCGAATTAGATCGACACATATAATTAAAAAGAATTTTCCCCAAACTGAGCATTACCAGATTCTTTGTCTGATTTACAGATGTTTCATTTACCCATGGAGTTGACAGTAGTCACCCTGGAGAGGGCCTGCTGGAGGAAATGTTGTATTATAAAAATAAACTTTCCATCTTTTTATTTTCTCTATGACTGGCAGAAACTGAGTTATCTTTGGACAGAAAAGCCTTTTAAAATGTATTTCAGGAATATCTTGGTATCATTCAGCTGGGAAGAAAACAAATTTTCTCTTTTCATATTTCCCTTCAATTCCCGGGAGCCTTTTAGGACGGACTCATAGACTAAAAATAGCTCAGACTCCTCTAGGCTCAGTGAGGCAAACTATTTACTCTGTTGTGCATAGTTGTTTTGTGTGTGTGTGTGTGTTTTGTTTTTTCATTTTTAAACATCTAGTCATTTCATTAATACAATGAAAGCATCTATGTGGTATGAACAATGTACATGCTGAGTCACTTCCTTAAAAATAATTCCCAGAATTTAGCTTTATTTAGTACCTATTGTTTATCTCTCTAATCACATTTTATGGCATACTGTTACCATATTATTACCATAAATCCTTTATCACCTGCATAATTATTTAACAACACATTCCATTATGCAAGGATTATGATTGTAACTAAAAAAAAAATGGATCATTTTATACATTTTCTGTTCTTTAATTTCTGGGTTTCATTGGTCACATTATATTGAGTATTTTATTTGAATCTAGATATTTCTGTGTTTTTCACATACAAGCATTTTATTTGAGTGAAGATAGTTCCTTCATTTTCTTCCTTGTATACTGTGATCATCACTTATTAGTGCTTCATCTATGCTTGGATTTCTTACTCATTATTTCTTTCAAGTTTTTCCTTCGAATTTCCTTTAGGTTCTCCAAAATATGTCTGTCTTCTCTATCCTTCATATTGTTATCAGAGAAATCCATGATGGTCTTTCTCATTTGCTAGTGGGAGTTGGGGTCTTGGGGTATTGTTGGAATAAGCATTTCCAGAGACTCCCAAAGGAGGATGAGATGTGATAGAGAGCTTTACTTTTGTTGAATTACATCTCTGCATTTGCAAAGTCCTATTTCCTTGAATCCAGTCCTAGGAAAGATGCAGTTGGTGATTCAACAGAGCTAAAAGCAAAACTAGAGTTTCTGCTCCATGGAGCTGATACCTGAGTAGTACCATACTAGTTGTAGTCCATTAGTCCATTGTGTGTGGGGTCCATTAGGCTGAAGCAGGGGAGCCAAGAAAGCAGACCCCCTGAAACAAGAGTCCCAAGAGAGCAAGTGAGCAAACTCCTTTGTTTAGGAACTCAAGTATCTCAAATCTTCCTGTGTTTGCAGTGGCTATATCTACTCTGGCCAATGACCTATTCCCAGGAATGATTGACAGACTTTTAACTGACTTTACTGGGCATGCTGGTAATATTTGGCCTTCCCTTTGCTCCTTTCTTATCTTATATAATAAAAGCCTAATATGCGAATTCAACCAATTAAAGTGCAATATGCTAATAATATGCTAAGGCTCCTCAACTGCTCGCTATGATGTGCACTGACCACCAGAAGATAGATGCTCTGACCTGTAGGTTAGCTTGCTGCTGGATCTGACTGATTGGGACTGAGCCAGATGGGAAGGGCATGCCCTGGAGCTCTCCCGAGGTCTCTCTCCTGCTGACCAACTTCCCGTGTCTCTCCTCGGCCCTGATCATGCACCAGTGGGGACCCTGGGCCTAGCCTGTGCCTTCTCACAATCCAGGATCCTTAGGTAGATATTGGAGAGCCGGGTTTGGCCCGATCCTGCAGGCCAGGAGAAGGGTCCCCACTGGTGCACGAATTTATGCACTGGGCATCTAGTTATTAATAACTGGGTTAATTACAATGGCATCAATATGATTTTTTATGAAGATTTAGTTTGTGATTCTCAGTGCGTGGGATAGCTGGAAAGACTAGTAACAAGTATGTACTTTGCATGGTTAGCTACTTTCTTAACCACATTTTTAAGTAACTATTCCATCTTTTGGCAACTTTTAACTCCCATCTCACTCCATCACCCCCACCCCCAATAAGTGCCAGGTTTTGGGATGTTACATTTTGCTAAATTAATAAAGGTTAAAGTGGTTGCATCAGTAAGATCTGAGGCATATTTTTGATGTTGCAAATATTCCTTGAATACTAACTATATGCCAGGCACTATGATAGGCACTGGTAAAATAGGAAAAGTCCCTGCATTCATGGATATCCTAATCCAATCAGAAGAGACAGCCAATGAACAAATTAGCATTAGGTGCTATGAATTTCTTTTTTCATGGATATACCACTTTAACATAGACATTCAGGGAAGCTTGCTCTGATGCGGTAACAAGCAGAAACATGAATAAAGGCAAGGAGATGGGTGTGTGTATAATGTGCAGGGAAGATTATTCCAGATGGAGGGAGCAGGAAGGACAAAGGCCTGAAGGCAGAGCACTCTTGGTATGTCTAAGGAACAGCAAGAGAAGAAGTGGAAATCCAGAATCACATTTGTAAGTCTCTGAAGGGATCTCATCTGCCAATATCTCCTGGCCAAAGCAAGTCACACAGCCAGCCTCAGAAGCAGAGGGTGAGGAACTGCAAAGTCGCGTGGCAAAGTGTATAAACAGAGAAATGGGTGAAAAATGGGGACTATCTTAGAAAATGTTTACCCACATCCCTAATGATTCACTTAGAACAAAACCAAAAACAGGAATTAATAGACAAACGATTCTTTGAGTTTTCTTCTTTGAACTATTAATGTGGCAAATAACTTGTTGGATTTAAAACAACAACAACAACACATCAAATCCCTTTCATATTTCTAAGATAAAGTCAATTTGTTTATGCCATTCATGATTTTTAGTTATTTGTGTATTTGGCTTGTTCACATGTGTCTGGGCTTCTGGATGGATGGTCTGTTGGAGATCCATGAGTGCACAGCAGTGAATGAGATTAGCCTGTAATCTTTTCCTAGATGGTCTAGTTTGTTTTGATACTAAGACCATGATAGGCCCTAGCTTATTTGGCTCAGTGGATAGAGCAATGACGTATGGACTGAAGGGTCCCAGGTTCGATTCTGGCCAAGGGCACATGCCCTGGTTGCAGGCATGATCTTTACTAGGGGGCGTCCAGGAGGTAGCCAATTGGTGATTCTCTCTCATCATTGATGTTTCTATCTTTCCTCTCCCTTCTTCTCTCAAATCAGTAAAAATATATATTTTTAAAAAAGGTTATGTTGCTCTTAAAAAAATAATTGGAAAAAATATCTTTTACTATTCTGTGGTAAGTTGGTGTAGGATTGGACTTTGCTCCTTAAAATATTTGGTGGAATTTTCCAGCAAAGTCATTTGATACTATTTTCTTTAAGGGAGAGTTTTAAATGCTGACCTAATACTTCTAAAATATAGAATTAGTAAGATGTCCTATTTTTTTTGTGTGTGTTTTGATAAGATGTGTTTTCTAGGATTTTTCCAACTTTTATATTGGTATACTAGTAACTTTGTAATATTTTGCTATTATTTCTCAATGTCTATAAGATGTACAGTGAGATTCCTTTTTGCAATCCTAGAATTGCTTTCTTTCACCTTTGCTCTCCTTGACAAGTCTTGCATTACGTTTATCAATTTCATTAATTTAAAAAATGAAAAATTTGTAGGTAATTTTCCTCTAAATTCTGCTTTAGATTCATCCCTCAAATTTCAAAATATATTTGTGTTAGTAAGATAGAATGGGCAATTATACCTGAACTAGAGGTTGGGTGCATGGGGTCCGTCAGCCTGGCCTGCACCCTCTCACAATCTGGGACCCCCAAGGGTATAGTAGTGTTCAAAGCTTCAGGCAGCTGAGGAGGAGCCTGAGCCCAAGTGGTGGGGTAGGTAGAGAGTGAGAGGAGGGCAGGGAATTGCTACACCGCTCCTGCTCACCCCACAGTGTCTGCCTCTGCTGCTGCTCTTGGTAGCACTGCCATGGAGACTGGAGGGAGGTGCATTTGCCAGCCATGAGCCTGGCGTCTGGGGCCTGCTGGTCAGCTGAGTAGCACTCCCACTGTGAGAGTGCACTGACCTTCTTGGGGCAGCTCCTGCACTGAGCGCCTGCCCTCTGGTGGTCAGTGTGCATCATAGTGACTTGTCAAATGGTCGACCTGTTAATTGGTGGACTGGTTGCTTAGGGTTTTACATAGATAGATAGATAGATAGATAGATAGATAGATAGATAGATAGATAGATACCAGTGATTCAGCATAGTAAAGATTTATTTATTTTTTTGCTATGTGTGGGTCTAATATGGGTCAAGTAGTTCTTTTTGTCTTGACTCCTCCAGTTGGTTTCCAAAAATCCAGACTTCTTATAATGATGTCAACTAAACTTCTTGTTCTAAGAGAGTCACTATGGAAGAGAATTTAGAGTAAAAGGGATATATGTCTATGTCTAGAAGTGGCCTATGTAATACCCACCTCTATTCCAATGGTTAATGTTCTAGTTAGTATTGCTGCATAACAAACCACCCCAAAACTTAGTGTCTTGAAATCATCACTTTATTAAATTTACAGATTCTGTGGGTCATATATTCAGACAGGGTGCCTCAGGGAGAGCTCATCTCTGTCTCACAATGTCTGGGGCCTCGGTTAGTAAGACTTGATGGCTGGGAGTCAATTTAAGACTAAAGGCTTATTTCATGAGTGTCTTCGCACATATGTCTTGGCTGTTGGTGCTGGTTGTCAGATGGAATTTCAATAGGGATTTTCAGCCAAAACAACTACCTGTAGCCTTTTTCATGTGGTCTGTGCTCTTCACAGTTGAAGGATGCAAGGTATTTGGACTTCTAGGGCAGTGGTTGGCAAACCGCAACTTGCGAGCCATATGTGGCTTTTTGGCCCCTTGAGTGTGGCTCTTCCACAAAATACCATGGCCTGGGCGAGTCTATTTTGAAGAAGTGGCATTAGAAGTTTAAGTTTAAAAATTTTGGCTCTCAAAAGAAATTTCTATCGTTATGCTGTTGATAATTTGGCTCTGTTGACTAATGAGTTTGCCGACCACTGTTGCAAGGTGCCTCCAAAGACAACTGGCTCAAGAGATCCAAGTGGAAGCAGTAGGACTTTTTCTTGACTTAGGAGTTGCACATTGTTTTGGCTACAGTTTAATAGGTATAAGTGAGTCAGTAAAGTTGATCCCAATTCAAAGGGAGGGAGCATAGACCCCCAAATGTCAATTGAAAGAGTGTTAATTATTGTGTAGAAATGTTTACAATTGCTCATAGCCAGCTCTATGGCCCCAATTTAACCACAGAAGACTCTGGCAAATGTTACTTATATTATTATTATTTTTTTTTTAGATGTGACAATGTCATTGCAGGTATTTTAATTTTTTTAATTTTGAATTTTAAAACAATTTGAAAATTGCAGTTTACATTTAATATTATTTTGCATTAGTTTTAGTTGTACAGAATAGTGATTAGACAATTATATACGTATTTTACTAAGTGTTCCCTTGATATTCCCAGTACCCACCTGACACTATAGGTAGTTATTATAATATTAAATGAGTATATTTCCTATGCTATACTTTACATCCCCATGACTATTTTGTAATACCAATTTGTATTTTTCAATTGCTTTATTTTTTTCACCCAGTCCTCTAGCAATTGTCAACCTGTTTTTTGATTCTATAAGTCTGCTTTATTTGTATGTTTATATTATTCTTTAGATTACACATATAAGTGACACCATATGGTATTTATCTTTCTCTGTCTGACTTATTTCACTTAGCAGAATGCCATCTAGGTCCATCTGTGCTGTCACAAATGGTAAGACTTATTTTTTATGGCCAAGTAATATTTTATTGTTTATATATACAACCATTTTTTTTTTTTTTTTTACCAACTCTTTTATTGATGGGCACTTGGGGTTGCTTCCATAGGTTGGTTATTGTAAATAATGCAGCAATGAACATAGGGGTGTATATATTCTTTCAAATTAGTGTTTTGGGTTTCTTTAGATATATAACCAGAAATGAAATCACTGAGTCATAAAGGCAGTTCAATTTTTAATTTTTTGAGGAACCTCCATACTGTTTTCAACAGTGGCTGCACCAGTCTGCATTCTCACCAGCTGTGAACAAGGGTTCCCTTTCCTTCACATCCTCATGAGCACTTGCCATTTGTGAATTTATTGATAGCCATTCTGACAGATGTGAGGTGATATCTTATGGTGGTTTTAATTTGCATTTCTCTGATGATTAGTGAAATTGAGCATCTTATCCTGTCTATTGTACATGTGTATGTCCTCTTTGGAGAACTATCTTTTCAGATCCTTTGTCTATTTTTAATTGGAATTTGTTTTCTTTTGGTATTATGTTGTGTGAGTTCTTTTCAAAGTTTGGATATTAATCTTTTATTGTATATATCATTGGCAAATATTGATATGTTTTGCCATTCAGTGGGCTGTCTTTTTTTGTTGATAGTTTCCTTTGTTTTGCTAAAGTTTAAAAATTTGATATAGTTCCATTGTTTATTTTTCTTTTTCTTTTCCCATGCTTGAGAGATATATCAGGAAAAAAAATATCACTAAGAGAAATGTTCAAGATTTTACTGCCTCTGTTTTGTTTTGTTTTTTCCTCTAGGATTTTTAAGGTATTGAATCTTACATTTAAGTCTTTAATTCATTTTGACTTTATTCCTGTATATGGTGTAAGAAGATGGTCTAGTTTCATTTTTTTGCATGTAAATGTCCAATTTTCCCAACACCAACAAATGTTTTCTTACACATTCAGAAAGAGGAAAGTGAGTGAGAGTTTGGTGAACACATTACAAGTAGAAGCAGGAGCATTTTTGTCATTTATTTTAAAGCCTATTACTGGTATAATTTTCATTATGAGTTCTTTGACTGATATTTTAATATTGCAGGTGTGCTTATAAAGAGTGTAGTTTGTCTAGTGCAGGGATCAGCAAACTTTCTCTATGATGAACCAAATATAAATATTTTAGGCTTTGTGGGCCCCACGTTGTCCTTGTAACATATTTATCTTTATTTTTTCATAAAATGTAAAATGTAAAATGTAAAAACCAAACATTTAAAATATGTAAAAATCATTCTTAACTTACATTTCCTTCAAAACAGGCCACAGGCAGAATCTGGCACAGTTTGCTGGCCCCTGCTTCACTGAATTGTTCTATGAATGACTGAGGTCAAGTTTGCCAATTGTGTTCAAATCTTTTATATCTCTCAATACAGAGGATTTCCCACAGCAAACATAAAGAGGCAATTTAAGATCTGAGATTGTGGATATATTTCTACTTGTAGATCTATTAGTTTTTGCTTTATGCTGACTGGACTTATTATTAAATGGAAAAAGCTATAATGCATTCATATCCATGCCAAATAACCAACTTCCTAAAATGTTACTTAAACAGAGTAAAGAACTTATTGTCTATATGGTTATAAACTAACATGTTAGGATATAAAATGTTCAAAACATCACTTCCTAATCACCAAATAACTAATTTATTTGTGAACTAATATCTGCTTTATATGCATTATATGAAGCTTCTTTTAGCACCAACAATATCTCAAATCACCATCCCCTTTCTTGATACTCTGAATGTTTTTCAAGAAGACACCAGTTTTATAATATTAAAAAGAATATTACAATTATCATTTCTTGTGCAAAAAAGCCTAAATGAAATATTAGCAAGCAAAATCCTGCACTGTATTTAGGAAATAATATGTAATGATCAAGTAGGATTTATTCTGGAATATAAGAATGGTTCACCATTAAGATATGCATTAATATAATGGACCATATTAATAAACCTAAGAAGAAAAATCATGATTAGCTTCATAGTTTTTTGGAAAACTCCTTTTCAAAAAGAATTTAAAAACTTCAAGAAAATAGGAATTGATGAATATTTTCCTCGTGAATACATGTGAGCACACACACACACATTTGTATGTATTTATATCTTATATACATATATATATATATATATATATATATATATATACATATCTTTAATCAACACTGCATTTTCACAGCGTATTTAGGTCACTAATCAATGCAATTAGACAACAGAAAAAAACAAAACTAGTCATAGGGATTTGAAAAAAATAGAAACTCTTTAGTTCAAAAAATATGATGGTATTCCTAGAAAACTCTATAAAGAGTCAATGATAAACTGAAACAATAAAATAATTCACTGAGGTATCAGGCTATAAAATTAACGTAGAAATTAATGGACTTCATGAAAACAAAAATAACTATTTAGATAATATAATGGAAAATATAGGATGAAACATTTAAAACTTAGGCATATGCTTAGCAAGATGTGTAAAAACTACATAAAAAAACTTTAAAACAATTCTGCAAGATACAAAAATAGATATAAGCAAATAAAAAAGGCATCTCTTATATTTGTTTTTAAAAATCTTTATTGATGAAAGTATTATAGATGTCCCCTTGTCCTCCCCGTTGCCCTCCTAGAAATTATCATATCCAAATATAACATATGTTATATAGGATATGATAATTTAGTCACAAAGATGCTTGTTTTGTTTAAATTAATTTATAAAGTTAATGTGATACCAATAAAAATACCAACAAGCATTTATTTTGGAGTTGGAAAAGTTGATATCAAAGTTCATATGAAAAAATAAACATATAAAAATAACCAGGAAAATACAGAAAAGGAAAGCTAAAAGAAGGGATTAGTCTTAAAATATATTATAAACTAGAGGCCTGGTGCACAAAATTTGTGCACAGGAGTGTGTCCCTCATCCCAACCTGCACCCTCTCCAATATGGGACCCCTTGAGGGATGTCCGACTGCCCATTTAGGTCCCATCCAGGTATGATCGGGTCTAAATAGGCAGATGGACATCTGTCTCATAGTCTAGGGCTGCTGGCTCCCAACTGATCTCCTGCCTGCCTTCATGATTGCCCATAACCACTTCTGCCTACCAGCCTGATCACCCCCTAATCACTCCCCTGCCAGCCTGATTGATGCCTAACTGCTTCAATGCCAGCCTGATTGCCCCTAACTGCCCTCCCCTGCAGGCGTGGTCACCTTTAACTGCCCTCCCCTGCAGGCCTGGTCACCCCTAAATCCCCTCCCTTGCAGGCCTGGGTCTCCCTGCAACTTCCCTCCTCTGCTGGCCTGGTCACCCCTAACTGCCCTCCCCTTTAGGGTTGATTGCCTCCAACTGCCCTCCCTTGCAGGGCTGGTCCCTCCCAACTGCCCTCCCTTGCTGGCCATCTTGTGGTGGCCACCTTGTGTCCACATGGGGGCATCCATCTTTGACCACATGGAAGCAGCAATCTTGTGTGTTGGAGTGATCGTCAATTCTGCATATCTTTTATTAGATAGGATAGAGGCCTGGTACACGGGTGGGAGTCAGCTGGTTTTCCCTGAAGGGTGTCCTGGATAAGGGTGGGGGTTCCCATTGGGGCATGGGACAGCCTAAGCGAGGGGCCTGTGGTGGTTTGCAAGCCAGCCATGCCCCCCGGTGACCCAAGCAGAGACCCTGGGATCTGGGTCTTATTTATCTTCTATAATTTAAACTTTGTAGCCTTGAGTGGAGCCAAGCCTCCTGCTTGCTCTGTGGCCATAGCCATTTTTGTTGGGATTTATTCATCTTCTATAATTGAAACTTTGTAGCCTTCAGTGGAGGCCAAGGCAGGCCAGGACTGGGAAAGCTTGGCTTCCTCCATCGTTAGGGGCAACTCAAGCCTCCTTCTCTCTACAGCTCCATGGCTGCCCCATTTTTGTTGGGATTTATTTATCTTCTATAATTTAAACTTTGTAACCTTGAGCAATGCCAAGCCTCCTGCTAGCTCTGTGGCTGCAGCCATTTTTCTTGGGATTTATTTATCTTCTATAATTGAAACTTTATAGCCTTAAGTGGAGGCCTTGGTCTGCCAAAGTGTGTGGAAACTTGACTTCCTCCCTTGCTGGAGAAAGCAAGCTTCCTGCTCTTTCCTTGGCCGCAGCCATGTTGGTTGGGTTAATTTTCATACTTACTCCTGATTGGCTGGTGGATGTGACGTATGGGTATAGCAGAGTGATGGTTAATTTGCATATTACTCTTTTATTAGATAAGATCTTCTATAATTGAAAGTTTGAGACTCATATGAATAAACAAACTTATTAATGGGAAAGAATAGCAATTCTGGAAATAGACTTGAATACATATAGAAATTTAATATATGATAAAGATGATATCTAAAAACACTGGGATGAAATGAAGTTTTTAAAAAAATATATATATTTTATTGATTTGTTTTACAGAGAGGAAGGGAGAGGAATAGAGAGTTAGAAACATCGATGAGAGAGAAACATCAATCAGGTGCTTTCTGCACACCTCCTACTGGGGATGTGCCCACAACCAAGATACATGCCCTTGACCTGAATCAAACCTGGGACCCTTCAGTCCACAGGCTGACACTCTATCCACTGAACCAAACTGGTTAGGGCTGAAGTGAAGTTTTTAATAAATGATGCTGGTAGGAGTGAATAGCCATGTGAAGGAAGATAAAAGTGTATCCATATCTCATACCATACACAAGAACAAACTTTAGAATGGACCAAATATATGCATATAAAAACGAAATTATGCAAGTCTTAGGAAGGATAACTATATAACTCTGATTCAAAATTAAGATTTGATAAGTTTTAAAGAAGTTCTACTATACCATCTTATGGTCCTCTAGGGAGAAATCATTGGTTAATTGAACTGTTGTTTCCTTGTGTATATGTATCTTTTCCCACTGGCTTCTTTCAAGATTGTCTCATCTGTGTTTTTTTAGTAGTTAAATTATGATGTAGCAACTTCTATCTCACAAATTATATTCTTATAAGATTCAAACCTGCCATATGTAACTACTATAACTCTGATGACCTCCAAAAGAAATGATGCTTTTTATTTCTGTCACAAAAACTAGTAACTAGAAGTGTGGTGGTTCTGTAAGTAAAACCAACTGACAAACTACATAATAAAACTAAAATATATGGCCTTTTCTTAGAAGTCAGGTGGCGATTAACAAAGAATCTGTTAGCAGATACTGGAAAGAGGGTAGTTCACATTACCTGGTGTTATGTGATAGAAAAAAATACAGCAAAAAGTGTCACCTTGAAGGACTTGGGTAAGACAATGTATGTAATAAGATTTTAATTGTAAGGAAGGACTGAAAAAAAAAAAAGAATGTTCATAGCAAATGTTGGTTGCTGTAGGCTATATTCAGCAATTTGATACAAGAAAGAGATGAACTCTGAATAGTGGTTCGAAGTTTGCAAGTAAATTGAAAGAGAAGAGGATTTTCAAATTCAGAGACCTTTAAATGGTTGAAGAAGATGCTGCTTTTCATTCCCAAATGGTAAAAATAAAATTGTGAAATTATTTAAATCACAAAGACTTCAAAATATCAGTATCACATTGAGGGTGAAACCAAAGATGTGGCCATTATGCTCACTGTTAAAATCCTGATAAATTTAGGTGCACAAAAAACATCCCTTTAAGAGTGAAGGAAATGGCTCAGGGTGGGGAGCTCCCACTGCAGTCTGATATAGGCAGGGTGTCTGCACTTGTAAAAGTTAGTGAGGGAGTCAGAAAAAAGTGACTCAGTGGTTGAACTTTGACCTGTGAATGAGGTCACTAGTTTGATTCCCGGGTTGAGGGCTCAATCCTCCGTAGGAACATGCAGGAGGCAGCCGATGGATGTTTCTATCTCTTTACCTTCTTCATTCTCTAAAATCAATAAAAACATATATATTTAAAAAAAAAAAAGAGTCATGGCATGAGGTTTTAATGAAATGTGGCAAATCTAAGAAATGTGACTAGAAAAATGCGTGTAATCATGGGCTCATGAAGATTACTGGAGGCCGTCTTCCTGCCAAAAGGAACATGAACCTACAGTAAAGCTTGAACTTTCAGCTGCTTCTTCATTGACTATTCCTACCTTCGGATAAAGTGGTTTGTGTGGGTGGCACTGATGCAACTCTCTGAGCTATAAACATTGACATATATAAGTTTTTTTGTGTTTTTAAAAAATATATATTTTATTGATTTTTTACAGAGAGGAAGAGAGAGGGATAGAGAGTTAGAAACATCGATGAGAGAAAATCATCAATCAGCTGCCTCTTGCACACCCCCTACTGAGGATGTGTCGGCAACCAAGGTACATGCCCTTGACCTGAATCGAACCCGGGACCTTTCAGTCCACAGGCTGACGCTCTATCCACTGAGCCAAACCGGTTTCTGCGACATATATAAGTTTTTGCTTTCGTTAGTCAATTCTATAAATCTTTTCATTTATTGTTTCAGTTTTTGATGAATGCTTGGAATGGTGTTATCCCATCTCAAAGATTACATACAGTATTTTTTTTCAATTTTATTTATAATTTTCCCCTTTTAGATATTATGGTTTTAAAAATTATATTTAAATTCTTGATACATCCTATTTATTTTGGCAAAAGTGAAAACAGACTCTTACCCAATTTCATTTATTTAATATTCTTTCATTTCCCTTACTGACTAAAGATGTATTATTTATCATACTATAAAAAATTTTAAGCCCTGATGTTTTTTTTTGAGTTTGTCAATTTATTCTTGTGAAAAATAAATACTAGAGAAAACCTGTCCCTAGAGGGGAAGACAATATGAGAAATTACTATATTTTATCCAATTAGTTTATAAATTTAATACCACTCTCATCAAACTATCAATAAAATGTATTGAATAGTCTACTGTAAGCCTTTGACTCTAAATTAGGTCTTATTGAAGCTTTATAATTTTACTTACATAGATCTTATAATTCTTGGTTCAGTTTGTTTCTATTTATTTCATATTTTGTAGCTCTTATTGTATTGTGACTGGCTATTGCTAGTATATAGAAAAAAGACTGAATTTTCCGTTTTACCTTTATAAGCTAACATTATTCTAAACAGGTTTCTTCTCATTATAATAAATTTTAGTTTAAAATCTTAATTTTTTAATAACACACAATTCTAACATCTGTAAACTACTAACTCTTTCTTCTATTTTTCATGGCCTATTTAGCTTATTGTAGAAGTTCTTAGCTAATGAATAATAGTAATGATAGTAACATCTTTATTTTATTCCTAACACCGATGGAAGTATTTGTGGTATTATCCCATGTTGGTTTTATCTGAAATAGGTCTTCTTTGCTATGTTAAAAACGTGCCTGTTAGTCTGGGTTTACTAAGTTAAAAAAAAAAAAAAAATCACAGATATTGTGAATGCATTTAGGGTCCATGGACGTGATGATGAAATTCTGACTTTTTCTTAAAGGATTTCAGTGTTTATTTAATTTAACACGGACACATCCATTCACTTTATGGCATATGCAGAAAATTGAGGTTCAGGCTGCCTTTGAATATGTCTAATGATAGGAAACTAACTCCCTACAAAGTAGCTCCACCCATTCTGAATATGTCTCCATTTACTGAACCTGGGTGACACTGATCCATAAATCAGTCTTCTCAACAGTGTTCTGACTATTTTAGAATCACTCCTCTGTTACCAGTCCATAGTTTTCAGTCTTGCCGACAAACATATTACACGATGCTCGTGGTCAATAGTGTACTGAAAGCAATATAATAATTCTATCACAAGAGATTAATTTATTCCAATATGACTTATTCTAAATGAAGCCATGGTAATCACGAGTGCTTACAAAATACCCATATGACAATGTTAGAATTTTGGACATCTATATTAAGTTCAAATTAAAGTGAAAACTAAAATAGTTTCTAAGTAAATTTTATATTTCTAATATTTAATGAACCTTCAGCCGCAATAGAGATATCAAATGTAATTATTACAATGCCTTTACTTTAAAAATTAAGACGTTGAGGTTCAAAAATCTATTGGCAACGATTTCACTCAAACCAGAATTTACTTAGCACCTTCATTCATAGAAGATCAGGCCTTCTGGGAGTCCTAGGGTGTTTTATTCTCTCTCTCTCTCTTTCTTCCCTCCTCCCGGCCGTGGATTCTACATGCTGTAGGGTCAGGGCTTGGGTCTCCATGCTTTAAATAATCCAGATGAATTCCTGACTGAACTACTATTTGTAGCTCTCGGCCAGCTAACCCCAAACTGCGTTTCCCAGCAAAGCCCTGTGTCAGTCGTTTCCCATCAGCAGCAGCATCTCACAGACTGCAGCTGCCCTGAGTCTTCCATGCACCGCCTTCTTAGCTTCTTTCTGAGTCACCAGGCATCTTAGTAATGTTTTCTCAACCTTTTGTCCCCCTGGGCTCCTAGCATGAGATCTTCTGGAGGTCAACCCCTTTCGCGTTGCTCATTTTGCCCAACGGACTTTACCAGATACTGTTATAATAATAAACCAGTTTTTTTTTTAATATGTTTTATTGACTTATTCACAGAGAGGAAGAGAGAGGGATAGAGAGTTAGAAACATCGATGAGAGAGAAACATTAATCAGCTGCCTCTTGCACACCCCCTACTGGGGATGTGCCCGCAACCAGGTACATGCCCTTGCCCGGAATCCAACCTGGGAGCTTTCAGTCTGCAGGCCGATGCTCTATCCACTGAGCCAAATGAGTTTCGGCATAAACCAGTTTTTTAAAACCAACCAAACATCAGGTGAGTATATGAGACAAGTCTTCTCTTATGGGAATCCCTTTCTCCTTCCAAAAAGATTCCCTCCACCTTCATCCCCAAATCTCAGAGTCACAACGGAGCGCACTTTTATATTTTATATTTCAGCACTATAAACATATTACATAAACACAGATAACATAAAAAAACACAGAAAAAATTTTTACTCTATGAAAATTGTAATTTCTTCACTCAGCCACTGTGTTTTACTTTGAGAACTATCATTTCTTTTTAATTTAAAAATATATATATTTTATTGATTTTTTGCAGAGAGGAAGGGAGAGGGATAGAGAGCTAGAAACATCGACCAGCTGCCTCCTGCACACCCCCTACCGGGGATGTGCCCACAACCAATGTATATACCTTTGACTGGAATCGAACCCGGGACCTTTCAGTCCACAGGCAGATGCTCTATCCAATGAACCAAACCGGTTTTGGTGAGAGCTATCATTTCTTCATTCACCTCAGTTTCTCCATTACTCCAGATCTACTCAACACTGCTGTTCATGGCTTAACAATAAGTTAACCAGCTGAAAAGCTGTCTCATCTTATTGTTTCTCTGTGTTTAATAAACATAATTGAAAATATAAAAGTGCATAATCATAAAATGCAGAAAGTTAAAAATTGAGGGGTTCTGGTAATTATATATCCACTTAATGGTGAACAAGTGAAACAGAGGGAGATGGAATGCCCTCTCTTACTGGTTAGAACAAGAATTCAGGTTTTCAGACTTCTGACCTCAAGCTCTTTTCACTTCATCATATCATAAGCTTTCAGAGTCTTCTAATTATTTGTATAACGCCTTCTCTCTCCTGGGGGGAAATATTCCTGGGATTTATTGGTCCAGTATTAACTACATTTCAAATAATAGAGAAAAACATGCCCTATCTTGCAAAATGAAAAACTGATATCACACTATAAGTTTGCTGTAATAACTTTTTGGTGTAAATGTTGCTACCTAGGAATGAAAAAAAAAGTGCTATGAGAAAGGGCACAAACAGTTCAATTAACTGTAACAACAACAAAATAAATTGTCTCTATTTTTCTTTTCTAAGTTAAAGACTAACACTTCAACTAACACTACAGGACCCTTCTAACTGCTTTCACTCATAGAATTTGAGTCAGATAAAAAACATCTGAATTGTTACTTTCCCCGCTAAATTGTTTCCCACCCTTGATTTTACCAAAAATGATTATCTTGACATTATTTAAATTAAATATTTATTAACTAACTATTTTAAGCATCAAAGCTGTTGAGTTCTGACAGGTAGAAGTTGCTACAAACAAATTTTAAGCAGAGTATCTTATTGTTATGCATATGTACTAAGAAAAAGATTTTTTTTTTTTTTTTAAATTATGGCTCCACGTGTTAAGAGATCAAAAAAGTATATTCTTAAATCAGGAATAACGTGCTTCAGAATGATCAACGTTAGTTTTTTAGGGATGTTCTTTTGGTGGCCAAGAATGTCCTCTCTCTTTTAAATACTTCATCCATCCTTCCACCCACTCATTCCTTCCACATACCTGTGCCAAATATGGGCCTAGGTTCTCAGAACACAATGGTTCCTGTCTTCTTTGAACTTTAGCTCTTAGCACACTGGCTAGGTCACAGCTCTAAATTCGTTCCTCCATCTAGTCCATTGCTGATGCTCCCATTTCCAACATCCATTGTATTGTCCACCCAAGCAAAGGTACCTTTAGGGACTCAGGCAGGCTGGCTTTCTTCAACCCATCTGCAAAGGGCTTCTGATCACTGTACAACTGGTTCTTTGCCAACCGTTCTTTAACTAGCACCTCCTTGGACAGGTCTCTAGTAAATACCTATCCAGTCCCCAGTTATATCACATAAGTCTCTTTTTTTTTTCTTTTTTAATTTTTATTTTCCACAGAGAGGAAGGGAGAGGGATAGAGAGCTAGAAATGCCGATAAGATAGAAACATTGACCAGTTGCCTCCTGCACACCCCCTATGGGGGAATGTGACCGCAACCAATGTACAAGAATCGAACCTGGGGCCTTTCAGTCCACATACCAATGTTCTATCCACTGAACCAAACCGGTTTCGGCAAATCTCTTATTTTCATGGCATCCTTTGTCTCTGCGATTTTCTCAGTTGCTTGTTTAATCCATCTCCCTCTCTTCCATGAAGACTCTGTGGAGGCAGACAGGAAGGAGCCTTACCTGGGTAGTTTGCCTCTGAGTCCATTGAATGACTGAATGGGCTCCTAATTGTCGACTGCTGGTACTACAGATCCTTTTTTCATCCTTGCTGAGAAGTTTTTAATTCTCACGTCTAGGAAGATTAAATCAGAATTTAAAACGAAGTCTTAAAATGAAACCCAGTTTGGAAATGTGGGGAACATCTGTCAGAGAAATGATTCTGGCATTTGCGGCGATAGAAGGAAAGATTTCCTCTTTAAGCAAGCAGGCTGCTGGCCCCTATCGTTATCATCGGAAAATGCTTGCCTATTTCTGTTGGTTTGCTCAGGAGCTGGGAACATCTGGCACTGGGATCACAGAGGTTGTCCATTTTTAAAGTGAAGAGTTGCAAGAACGTTGGGGGTTGGGAATGGGAGAGAAAACCCCTTAAGAAAATGAAAGCAGTCTAGAGAAAGGAGAAGCTCGTGTTTCTTTTATTTAAAAATACTTTGAACATTTTTTCCCCCCAATTACAGCTTAGTTTCAGATGCACAGCATTAGTGTTAGACAATCATACTTTACGAAGTGGCCCTCCGATATTCCAAGAACTCACCTGGCACCAGTCCATGCAGTTATTACATCATATCTCTTCTAAAAAAAAAAATTACAGGTTTCCTTGGTTTTTCAGGAGTCTTACTTAAGAGAAGCTTCCTAGAAAGTTCTTAATTTGTGTGGGTTCTAAATAAGCAGACTCTTAGGACCATGAAAAAAAAAAAAAAAATGCGTGTGTAGCCCCGCCTCCTCGAGGTTCCTCCTGGCCCAGAAAGTTGTGGCCACAGGACAGGCTTTGGCTGCTCTTTCTCGAACGTCATTCTGATCCCTTTAAAGGTGGGATCCTGACGGAGGACACGGGGGAGGAAGGCGGGAGCCGGGGCCGGAGAGTCTCCTTGACATAGTAGCTCTCCGGCTGCCGCTCCCCTGCGCCCGGCTCCCAGGCTCCGCTGCCTCCCGCCTTGCGCTCCCTCTCCCGGGCGCCCGGCCGCCTCCTCGCGGGGTCCCCTTTGGGACCCCCTCACTGGCTGAGTTCTCCCCCTTGCTAGCAGCAAAGCGGCTCTTCGGAGCTCGGACCTCCACCAGGCGCCCGCACGCCCCCGCCTCCACCGCGTCCCCCGGGCACAGGGGCGCCCGGGCCAGTCCGGAGAGAGCGACGCGGAGCGCACCCCGCGCCCTGGGCACCGCCAGGCGTCCCCCCCGGAGCGGAGCGGCGCGGGGCCCCGCCGGGGCGGCTTCCCGCCATGGACCCCAGCCCGCCGTTCGGGGCCCGGACTGCCGGATCCCCCCGGGTGGTAGCCCGGGCGGGCGCTCGGCGCAACGAGAGCCAGGACTACCTGCTGCTGGACGCCGAGCCCGGGGAGGACGGCTGCGCGCAGCCCTCGCTGCCGCCCTGCGTCTACCCCAGCGTGTGAGTACGGGGCCGGGCGGGGCTGTGCACCCTCCGGGGGTGCGAGCTGACCCGCGAGCCTGGGCTGGGATCCCGGGAGCGAGCCGAGGGGCGCGTGCGGCTCTGGATGGCTCCCGGGGAGCCAGCGCGGGGAGGTGGGTCTGCCGGTGAGCCTGAGCCCGCAGGCCACCGAGGCCACCGCGAGCGATCGGGGGTCTCGTCCGTTTCTCCAGTGCGGGTGTCAGCTGGCAACCCGTGCCCTGCACCTGTGGCATGGCCTGGGCAGGCACTCATTCCAAGGGGCGCCCCTCTGGCAGCCTCGGTGGGGAGAGGGGTGGGACACGGGGGTCCTCGCGCCCCACCTGCCCGGCCCTTCGGGGGCGCGCGCAGGTCCTGGGGACCCGGGACGGCAGGGAGCGCCCAGGGGTGCGGTGTGCGGGGTGCGGGGGACGGGGTGGGCTGAACCTGGGGCATCCTCTGCCCCACACCCGGTCGCCAGGGCAAGTCTGGGGAATGGAACTTCTGGGCTTCCCCGCCCGAAGCTTTTACCAAAGGCGCCCGGGTTGGTGAGCCGGCGGCAAGGAGAAAACTGTAGAAGCTGGCGGCAGGGGGCCGGGTGGGTGGGCGGTGGTTCTAGTGCATTCTCTGTAATTGAAAGACTTTAATTTAAGAATTTGGTGTTGTTGTGTTTTTTTTTTTGGGGGGGGGGGTGGAGGAGGAGGTGAAGAGGACATTGGCAGAGGCGGGCAGAGGGTGAAATGAAGGCGAAGTCTCCCCTCCCCCACCCTTGGGCCCACGGGTGCAGCTGGGAGATAGCGTCCCTGCCTCTTTGCTCCTCCACTGGACCCGGTGGACTGGCTTCCTGACTTGCCACATCCATCCACATGCGGTTTTCCTCCCGCAGAAAGTAGGGCTCAGTAGCAGTTTAGTGAGCAGCTTAGAGGTGTATGTCCCCTTGGCCCCAGGCAGACCCTCAGGAGAGCACAGGGAGCCCCAATCTTTGGCCAGGGCTGCCCACAGACAAGGCCGCTGCTGTTCCCTTTCTCAGTAAGAGGTGAAGCCTAGGAAACGGAGCATCTATCTTCTTCCCAAGATAAAAGGGGGGGGGGGGGGGGGGGAGTTAGAACTGGTTGCATGCATCCGTGTGCTGTACGATTTGAAATCATTTACTGTTACTTCTCTTTTTGTTTTAAGATGTGAAACTTTTTTTTAGGTATTGGCTTGTAGGAAATGCCTAGTTTTTTTCTGTATGTGTACAAGTCTTTTTTTTTTAAATTAAGACATATTTTACATACCATACAATTCATTTTAAGTTGTACAGCTCAGTGGTGTTTAGTATATACACAAAGTTGTGAAATCATCATCACTATCTAATTCCAGGACATCGTCCTTATCCCCAGAAGAAATGTTGTGTTTGACTTTAAATGACAGAACATTTTTATTTCTTACAGTACAGCGCTTCTCAAACTTTAGTGGGCCTATGAATTACCGACAGATCTTGTTGAAATGCAGGTTCTGATTCAGCAGGCTCGAGGTGCAGGCCAAGATACTGCATTTCTAATGATTGCTGAGAAATGTGGAGGCTTCTGGTCCACAGACCACCCTCTGAGTAGCAAGGAGATATATACCAAGAAAAAAAAAATAGAAAGAAAAATAAATGAATCATGGATATGGTAAATACAACTATTTTCGAATTTGATTTGAGAGTTTATGTTTAAAACATAGATGAACATTTCTTTTTATTGGCTTAGATTTGAGATCTACTAAGAGGGTATATCTGTTGCTAAGTTAAGCAACTTAAAATAACTACACCGTTTTTTAAAAATTAGACTGTCTCATAAACAAAATCTTTTTTTTTCTTTTTATCACCTGATTAGTCTATAATCACTTGTTACTGTCTGTGGGAAAAAATAATTCGATTTAAAAACTAGTGGTAATATATTGATAGTGAGACTAAGTAAAGTAATAATATCATGTCCTGAAAGCTTTCCTCAATGTTTTCTTCAAATGTGGTTTATTGCCTTACTGATTTACTACTATCCAGTTCTTACATTACCTTCTATGTAGAGAGCATTTTTCTCCCTTAGTTCAGGAATTCCAGATCAATCTTAATGGCTAGACCTGGGCAGCAGAGAGATAAGTAGAAATAAATATTTGAATTTGCTTCAGACCACAAGGATCACCCCCCCTCTTGTCATGTCAGAACTATTATGATAATTTAAGAGTGAGCCTGTTCCAGAATTAGAGTTTGGCCATGTCTAAATCTATTATTTCCAAAAAGTTTTATAGTTTTAAAATTTTATAGTTACTTTTCCTTACTGTTTACTCTGGTAAGGTTTTTATTTTTCGCAGTTAAAAAAGTCAAGGAACTGAAATCTTTTAACCAATAAACAGCAGTACTGCACACCTATGATGTAAGAGAAAGAGCTAAATGAAACCACTTCCCTTTAGTAGAGAGTACAAATAAACCCTCCCATATGCTATTGACATGTTATTCAAACAGTTTCATACATTTCCCCAGATGGGAGGCATGCTATTTGTGAAAGGGCAGTCACTAGTGCTCTTTAGACATGGGCATGCCATTTTGTGAAATCATTGAGATTTTTCTCTAATAAAAATCACAATTTTTTTTGCAAGTTGTCTTTTCTGTGAGATAAATTCAAAGACGCTTGCTAAAAGAAATCTGTTTCATAATGCACTTACGTAGAAAGATTTTTACATAGATTGATGAGGCTTTACCACTAAAAATGGTGGCAAATTATTTTGTTTGGGAGCACTTCTCAGGCTTTAATAGTGTAAGTAATAACATTTTGACATGGTGTTTAGAAGAAAAAGATTCAAATTCTTTATTTTTTCAATTTTTAATTGGTAGTCAATTAATGTGCTCTGTTTTTGTCAATTTGTAATGGTGATGAGCAAGGAATAGTCCATGTTCTGCCAGAATCCTAGGAGGTATTATTTAGAACTTAAAAGTTTGTGTCTTGTTCATCACTTCTGAATATGAGGAAGAATTCTGGACATAAAAAGTAATGTTAAAGGTTTCTAAATTCTCAAGATCTGAAACACAGTCCAACTAAGCATTCTATTTAGAAAAGACTGATTAAAGAATTAAGCATAATGACATAGTAAGCTGTTTGTAAACTAAAGCTCTGGCAATGCAGTGGACTGAGATAATTATTTAAAATTATGGTTGTTAATACTTGGCAATATTGGATAAAATATTTAAAATAATTTTAAGACAATATTCAGTTTTGCAAAAAGTAAAAGAGATTACCACGTGTCACAAGCAAAGACACTAAAAGACAGAGTATAGCCTGTGAGCTAGTGCTGGCTGCCTGAGGGATTATGGATCTGAAGGACCAGGAGCTTGGAGTCCAGTGTTCATGTGAAATGGAGAGAAGCTAAGACCTCAGTTCTAGATGAGGCAGAGAATTGGGACTGAGACATCTCTGTCCCTGCATAAATCCAGGATCCTTGTTTTTATGAGAGGCTAGGCTAGAAAAATATACCACCAGCACAAAGTGAAAACAAGAAACTTCATTCGTAAAAGGAAAAGAAATCTTCCCCTAAAAATTTCATTCTTTAGGCCTGCATGTCATATGAGTTTTTTATTTATTTATTTATTTATTTATTTATTTATTTATTTATTTATTTATTTTTACACTGCTGAGCTCACCTGGAAATCTTCAAGCTGAAAATACCCTTGCAACTCTTGGAAGAGTAAAACAGAAAACCATTTTTTAAAGAATAGTGCCAACCATCTCAACTGCCAAGGATTTTCAAGAACATAGCAAAAGATAGAAGAGCACAGTTAAACATATGTTCACTAGAATATATGACAAAACATGCAAGGAAATAGTCAACCAAGAATGAGAGCAGATGATACAATCCACGAGGGAGAGTCAGCATGAGATACAACAGCCTTACTGGGTCCTTATAATGGAACTCAAGATAATGCAGCAACATGAAAGAGAATATAAAATACAGAATATAAAAATAAAATTGTTGATAGTATATAAGGAGAAATTGAACTCTAAGGAGAGAATAAGAGCTACTTAAGAAATAGAAACTCTATAAATGAAAGTACAAATTTGAAATTAACAAAACTCTGTGGAAGAGTTAAAATGCAGATTAGCCATAGCATAATTGACGATAATACCCAGTATGCAGAGACATAAACAATAAATATAAACATTAGTGAGTCATGGAATAAGAAGGTAGGAGTTCCAGAAGGAGAAAATGCAGAGAATAGGGGAGAGGCAACATTTGAATAGATAATGGTCGATAATTTCCCAGAAATGATAAATTCTCATGGGTATGAAGTACAGCAAAATTAGTGCAATACATAAAAATAAACCCATTTAAACATATCATGCTGAGATTGCAGAACACTAAAGACAAGAGGAAGTATTAAAATGAACCAAGATAGAAGGGATTTGAATAAGTTACTTTTAATTAAAAAAATTTCAGTTACAGTTTATAGTCAATGTTATTTTGCATTAGTTTTTAGTGGATCACAGAGTAGTTAGACAATCATAAGCTTTAGAAAGTGTTCCCCCTGATATATCCAGTACCTAACTGGCACCATCATAGTAATTACAGTATTATTGACTGTATTTCCTATGCTATACTTTCTATCCCCATTACTATTTTGTAGCTATCAATCTGTGCTTCTCAATCCCTTCACCTTTTTCACCCCATCCCTTTAGCCTCCTCTCCTCTGGCAACTATCAGTCCGTTTCCTGTAACTATGAATCTGCTTTGTTTGTTTATATTATTCTCCAGAATCTACATATAAGTGACATCATGTGGCATTTGCTTTTGAATGACTTATTTCATTTAGCATAATATCCTTTAGGTCTATTCATGCTGTCACAAATGCTAAGAGCTCATTATTTTTTATGGCCAAGTCATATTGCATATATGTTCCACTGCTTTTTTTATCCACTCAACTTTGATGGCACTTGGGTTGCCTCCATAGCTTGGCCATTGTAAAGATTGCTGCACTGAACATAGGGGTGTATATATTATTTCAAATTAATATTTGGATTTCCTAGAATATATACCTAGTAGTGAAATCAGTGGGTCATAAAGGCAGTTCCATTTTTAACTTTTTGAGGAACTTCCACACTGTTTTCCACCAGTGGCTGAACTCTTCTGCATTCCCAACAACAATCCATGAGGATTACTTTTCCCCAACACCCTCGCTAATACTTATCGTTTGTTGATTTATAGACTATAGCCATTATGACAGGTGTGAGGTGATATCTCATGGTGGTTTTAGTTTGCATTTCTTTGATGATTAGTGACAGTGACATTGAGCATCTTTTCATAAGTCTATTGACTGTTTGCACGTCCTCTTTGGAGAAGTGTCTATTTAGGTCCTTTGTCCAATTTTTAATCAGATTGTTTGTTTTTTTGATGTTGAGTTGAGTTGTGTGAGTTCTTTTTAAATTTTGGGTATTAACCCCTTATCAAATGTATTATTGGCAAATATATTCTCCAATTCAGTCTTTTGTCTTTTCTTTTTGTTGATGGTTTCCTTTGCTGTACAAAACTTTTTAGTTTGATATAGTCCCATTTATTTATTTTTCTTTTATTTTCTTGCCCAAGGAGATATATCAGAAAAAAATATTACCAATAGAAATGTCTGGGATTTTACTAAGTTTTCTTCAAGGATTTTTATTTTATCAAGTCTTATATTTAAGTCTTTAATCTATTTTGAGTTTATTCTTTTATATGGTGTAAGAAAGTAGTTTTATATTTTTGCATGTACTTGTCCAATTTTCCCAACACTGGTTATTGAATAGACTATCTTTATCCCATTGTATGTTTTTGTCTTCTTTGTCAAATATTAATTGAGCAAATAGGTGTGAGTTTATTTATGGGCTCTCTGTTCTTTTCTGTTTATCTATATGTCTGTTTTTATGCCACTATCATACTCTTTAGATTGCAATAGCTTTGTAGTACAGTTTGATATCAGGTAATGTGATACCTCCAACTTTTTTTTTTTTTTTTTGCTATGGCTATTCTGGGTCTTTAGTGGTTCCATATACACTTTGAGGTTATTTGTTCTAGTCTGTGAAACACACCATTGATATTTTGATAAGAATTGCATTGGAGCCCTAACCAATTTGGCTCAGTGGATAGAGCATCAGCCTGTGGACTGAAGGGTCCCAGGTTCAATTCTGGTCAAGGGCATGTATCTTGGTTGCGGGCACATCCCCAGTAGGGAGTGTATAGGAAGCAGCTGATTGATGTTTCTCTCTCATCGATGTTTCTAACTCTCTTTCCCTCTCCTTTTCTCTCTATAAAAAAATCAATAAAATATACTTTTTAAAAAATATCTATAGATTGCTTTTGATTGTATAGACACTTTACTTTTCCTATCCATAAGCACAGTATATGCTTCTACTTATTTGTTTCTTCTTCAGGTTCTTCCCTCGGTGCCTTATTATTCTTTGAGAACAGGTTTTTAGTCCTTGATTAAGTTTATTCCCAGGTATTTCATTTCATTTTCTGATGCAGTTGTAAATGGGATTATTTTCTGTTTCCCTTTCTTGTAGTTCATTATTGCTTTATAAAAATGCAACTGCTTTCTGAGTATTTATTTTGTATTTTGCTACTCTACTGAATTAATTTATCAGTTCCAGTGATTTTTTTTTTTTTACAATGAAATCTCTAGGGTTATCTGTATACAGTATTATGTCATCTGCAAATAATTACAGTTTTACTTCTTCCTTTCCAATTTGGATGCCTTTTATTTCTTGTTCTTGTCTGATTGCTGTGGCTACGACTTCCAGTACTGTATAGAATAAGAGTGGTGAAAGTGGACATCACTGTCTTGCTCCTGATTTTAAGGGAAATGCTTTTAGTTTTCCTCCAGTGAGTATGATGTTTTTTCACATATGCCATTTATTTTGTTGAGATAGATTTCATTTCCACTTTGCTGAGAGTTTTTATCATAAATGGGCACTGGATTTTGTCAAAAGCTTTTTTTGCATCTATTAATATGATCATATGCTTTTGATACTTCATTTTGCTTAAGTGGTATATCATGTTAATAAATTTGCAGATATTTGCTAACCTCGCATCCCAGGAATAAATCCTACTTGATCATAGTGTATGATCTTTATAATGTACTAGAGGCCCGATGCACAAAATTCGTGCAAGGGCCTTGGCGCCCACTGCCGCAGCTTTTTCTGGAAGGAAGGACGTCTGGTCTAATTAGCATATTACACTTTTATTATAGATTGCTGGATCTGTTTTTGCTAATAGTTTGTTGAGGATTTTAGCACCTATATTCATCAGGGATATTGGTGTATAAATTTCTTTCTTTGTTGTTTCTTTATTGGTTTTGGAATTAGGATAAATATTGGCCTCATAAGAAGAGCTTGGGAGATTTCCTCCTTTTGATTTTTTTTTTTTTTGAATAGTTTGAGAATCCTCTAGGTTAGGCAGAAGTATGAATGTCCACATAGAGGGTGATACCCATACCTTATATTGCAGTTGCATATCCACTGAAATTCACCTTCTTCTGGGGATCTGGTTACTGCCACTGCCATGCTTCTCTCCTTTTAGCTCTCTAGCCTCAGGCTCTTCCCTTCAAGTTCCTTCCCCTCACCTGAGAGGAAGCTGTAAATTTGTCAGGACCTGTCAAGTGCTCAGGGATAACAAGAGAACTAGTGAGCAGAGAAGACCTCCTTGCTGGCTGTAGCCGCTGTTCTAGCTCACATGTGGAGTCTCTGAGGACTGACCCCTGCCTACCACTAAGCTTCATCCAGCTGGCGAGAGCACTCTTCCCGCCTCTCCTGAGACCGTCCTGACGCAGTCTAGCCCCTAATGAGTCCTAGCCCGGACAGACGAAGAGCCACCCCCCTCTTTGTACTCAGTGCAAGATACACTTTTCAAACTCCATTTCTTTTTCTAGGAGTTCCCCTTTTCCTGAATCATTGACAGTAAGTATGTTTAAGCGAAGATCCCACCACCTACCCACAGAGGTATCGTTCACTGATCAAAACATGCCCACCCAGCAGCAGTATAAGGATAAAATCAAACAGCTCATTTCCTTACAACAACATACTCATCAGAAGTTAAGTAACATTGGTCAAAGGGAGCATGTGTGAGATCATGATTTCTTATACATATGTAGTGGTTTAGAATTCAGAGAGAATCTTAATATCATGTCCTCTGAAACAACATCTCTCGCCATAAAGAAAAGGCGTGGACCTTGGTTAAGCATTGGCATTTCCAAAGCTCCTCCCAGGGGAAAAGTAAGTGTCACAAATTACCTTTGGATCTGCTTCCCCCTCTGTCTTCATTTAGAAGTCAACAACTCCCTGCTGCCCCCTGCCACTTGGGTTAATGGTGAGTCTCCTTTAATTGACCTCTTTTGGGGTCTGTGTTCTTTATGACAGAAGCCACCTATTTTGTTTTCATACCTCCCCTGCCTTGAAATAATCAATAGCTTAGCCACTGATAACAAATTATTATCAGGGAACATTTTTTTTTCCAGGGGGCAGACACTGTAGGTTGTGGAGTCATGGTCAGATGTGCTGAAATGCCTACATATATTTTGTTACAGAAATTTTGTTTACCTCTTGAAAGACCTTGCATAATTTTTTTCTCTAGGCAGTTTTTGTTCCTTGAGTTATAAGAATTAACTTCATAAGGCAATTCATCTCTGTTTTTTGAAAAGTAAATCACAAAAGGAAAACATTTTCTATAAGTCCATTCTTGTTTTCTTCTCTCTTCCATAAAAAAAAAAAAAATGCTAAATATAAGTAGATCCAGTTGGATAAAATTACCATTTGTGATTGCTCTTTGTCTAGGCATCTTCTGCTTGCTCTTAGTATACGGAAAAACGCTCATCCATATGAACTTTAGCATCTAAAATTTGGCATGCTGCTCAAGACTCTTAAGCCATTGAAATTGACCGACTCACATTTGAAACAGCCTATAGAAATGAATGGTACAGACACTCACACATGTATGAATGTGGTATAACTGTTGTCCCACTAATTCAGATGACTCAGCCAAGACCAAGAGTAGAAATGCTATTAGTGAGAGTCACCTACAGTCCAATGCAAGTTGCTGTTTCTATGGAGGACTAATCTAAAATCTTCACGTATATTTGGGGGGACTGACACCTTTTGAGGACCAACTCTATAGCAGGTCCTTTTGTAGCTGTCATACAAATGTAATTTTGTCTTCAGAGCAGCCACTTGGCTATGTTAAACGTCCATATTGCAAGTGACAATACTGAAATTTAGAGACGGTAAGTCATGTTCAGAGAATGACATGTAAAAAACCCAATGCATCTTAGCGCAGACTGGAGCCTGTGGACAGAAGGGCTGGCAGGTTGCAGAGAGCCCTGTTTCGGTATCCATGCTCTCGTGCTTGTCCCTAGCACAGCTGGATGCTTAGTGAGCTGCGCTCCTGGAGAGCATATTCATCATTCCTGCTTCTCTCTTTCCATAGCTACTTGGGAAGCCACAGGGGGGCTGTGACCTACTGAACCAAGGATTTTTGTTTTGTGCTCATTGCATCTAACTTATATTCTAGGTGAGGGGAGAAGATGGGATGAAATGTTATGAAAAGCAGTAAATAGTATGTTTAGCTTCTATCTTCTCTTTTATTGAATCATAACTGTCTTTGAAGTTCAAGCTTTATATTTCACAGCTTCACTAATTTGTTAATCTATATGTTCATTTATCTTCTATATGATTATTCTAGTAATAATGAAAAAATAATCAATTTATTAGGTGTTTCTATGTACCAGACTTTCCTCTAAATGTTTTACAGGTATTAACTCATTTAGTATTTATGACAGACCTATGATGTACTTTACTGAAAAGAAAGAAAAAAATATCACAGCAACAAGAGGTTAAGTACTTGCCAAAGATTTTATGACTAGTAATTAACAGAAATGGGAAGAAAGAAAGGAAGAAGAAGATTCTGTTTTATCACTTATCTAGGTAAACAGTGACAGTGACAGGTTTTTCAAAAACTGCCAATCTTTGTCACCAAAGGAAGGTTATGAAATGAGCCCAACCTAGGTAATCTGTAGATGATTTTACCAAATTGTCCACAAACTTTTATGACTCTTTAAAGATTACAAATGATGAAGCTTTCTCTTAACAGTGATTTCTCTCTATCATGTGGCTGAAATGGCTATATTGCTATAATGCAGCTGTATCAGAAAAATGCGCCAGACTCGAATGGTAGTGTGAAACTGGAGGACTTAAATCATTTTTAAAGCATTTTTCTTGGTATTTATCCAAAAATATGTATTGCCAGACACCAATCACAGTATGGGTAGTCCTGTTAAGATTTAATTGCCTATTCAAGGCAGGCTTTGTTTCAGGTACAGCAGCTCCAAGTGCATTTGGGCCTGACATATCGTGGGTCAGCACAAAACCCTCACACGTGGCTGCAAAGAGTTCTCTTCATGGGAATCATCAACAAGATCATCTTGACAGTTATGATAAAAATTGGGAAACTTGATTTCAAAGCTCTTTGGTAAATTCTTTTTGGCAGATAAAATCTTACAGATAAAACTTGTTTTTATTATGACGGTCGTAACCTCCTTGAAACAATTTTAGATTGAATAGGCTGAAGGGTGGCAGTGGTGACTATGGAAAGCTGACCCCGAGCAGGAGAATTTCTACTCCTACCCAGAAAAATGTTTTCTTCAGGACCTCTTTTCTTTGAGGGCACTCAGAGCCATCCTGAAGGATGCAGTAGTTGTTCTCAACAATATTTATTTAAGCTTCTTTGATAAGCCGTGCACCATATTTGGAAAACCATGAGCACTATTCTTTATGAAGTTTAAGTTCCTATCAATTACTAGTACAACATTAATTAATATTAGATATACCTTCAAAAACAAGAAAAAAAAGTGCTGTCAATTCAATCTATACCTTAGATTTTTATTTTACAACAATTGAAGCAGCTCTTTTAGTTACTTAGATATAGATTTGGGTCATATACAACTCTTATGCACATATAGAAGAAATAAAATCTAGACAAAATAAATTTGGGTAAGGTATTTCTAAATCTCCTTCACATTTAGAGATGGACTTTCCCGATCACTTTTCAACTCAGAATCTTCAATGCCCTTGGTTTTCCAACACATTGTCCTCTGCCAAAAAGGACGATGGTCATGCAACATTTCTTTAAAGAACCCGAAGGACCCATGATAGACCCAAAGCTTTTAGTGCTGGGCAATTAAGCTGAAGTTGCAATTATACAGAGCTAGACTATTTGATTAACAGTTCCCAAAAGTTGCTGAACAGCTCTCCGCTGTTCCTCATGTATGTCTCACTCTCCCCAGTACACGGATGGACTTAAACACACATATTTGTTTCTTAGGCTTGAAAGGAATGCTTAGCTCCTATCTCCAGGACTTATTTTCCAGCCACTGTGATCCATTCTGAAACTCTGGATGCCATTGCTTTTAATACTTGTACATGAACTTGCAATGAAAACTATGTCATGGTTGTGACTGACACCTGAAGGCAGCGATTGCAAGAAGCCTTAGATGATAAGACATGTCCTTTCCCAGACAAGTTCAAATGGGAGAAATATGTGTCTTAAAATCAAAGAAATGTGGTGTTTGGTGTGCTAGTTACGGTGAATGAGAGAGAAGAAGTGACATGAAAGATTACAAGGCACACAATAGCCTTTGTGACCTGTCCAGAATTTAAGAGGTTTAAACTTCATTCTCTAGCTGACATTAAAACACAAATAAGACTCTGACAGTCTCTTGCTTTATTTATATTAGCTGCTTTGATCCTTACAGCAAACCTGTGTGCTCAGTAATATTTTCTCTTATAAATGAGGAAGCAGAAGTTGAGAAAAGCAAAGTAACTTACCAAAGAATTTATGGTACTCAAGCATCTGAGCCAGTACTTGAACACACTTGTTTGGATTTGGACCTCACTGTCTGTACTTGTTCCCCTTCAGTGGAAAGGTGGTTTCAGAAGGGCAGGAGTCTAGTGTGTAAATAGTGACTAGCATGTGGTGGGATTCAGTAAATGTGTATTGGATGAATGAATCAATGAAGTGATTTCAGTAGGTTGGCCTTATCTCTAAAATGCTTTCATCTCTGGGTTTCATTTGGCATTACTAAACTTTACCTTTACAATGTTGTGTGTGTGTGTGTGTGTGTGTGTGTGTGTTTATCATAGCCTTCTCTAAAACACTACAATATTGGAGTTTTTTATTCTTGCAACTTAGATCATTTAGTGAATTCTAAGAGTTTTGTATATGCTTGATCCCTAAAACGGTATTTGTTAAGTATTCTTAAATAATCCTACAAATAAGAATATGTGAATATAAATTCTTTCTTTCTTTATGTTGTGTTGACAAAACACAGTCTTGGGGATTTATCTTTTGTTTGTTTGTTTTTACTTAAATAACAAGAAGAAAGGGACTTGAATTTTTATTTAATAAGTTGAAAGATTTTGTACAAACGGAATTTTCTGAGACCAAAACTCATTGCTTAAATACTTTAATGAAATAATTAATACTTAAATAAGTTTTAAATGCTTAAATGAAATAATTCAGCTTAAAGTCAAGAAAGCGAGGAAAGAATGTCAAGTGAAAATGGTCTATTAAGTTATGTTGCTTATGTAAATGTGATTTGGGCCATGTTGTGCCTGGGAAAAACTTACAAAGTTGACTTTCATTATAATCTAGCTTCTAGAAATTAATTATTTTCAAATTGGATTACAATTTCCCTTATACCCAGAAAGGTTTAGAAATGTTGCTTATCCTTCTTCTCACATGCATTATAGTAAGCGATATTACTAAAGTAAAAGCTTTACCCATTAAGTGGTGTAAGCACAGGGAAAATATTAGCAGCCTTTTGTCCAAACCTGTACACTGGTGGATTACAGAAGGTTTTAATCAGTGGTTTGCAAATCTGCCTATACAGGGAGGGGCAAAAGGACATTTACAGCTGTAAGTACATGAAACACGGACTTTATTCTTATATTATTATTTATTAATTATTGCATAATTTTACATTAATTTAAAAATATGCAAATTCTTCTTTAATAATTACTTGAAATTATTTTCACATTACATAAATATCAAGTTACACAATATTTTTTCTTGAAATATTTTTATTAATGACCTTATAAAATTTCCTGAAACAAAAGAAAGCCTATATAAAAATTTAAAAAGTATTTTGATTATTATTAAATTAATATAATCAATGCAGTTGCAACAATACAAAAATAATAATAATACCTAACACACAGCACATTTGCTATATGCCAGGCACAATTCTAAGCACTTTAAATATATTAGCTCATTTAATGCTAGGAAGAATCTAAAGGAACTTAATATTATTATGTGAATTTTACAGATGAAGAATTTGAGGTACAGGGAGATTAACTTTCTTAAAATGTCAGATAGTAAATAGTGGTTTCAAAATGGGATCCTAGACATATTGGCTCTAGGTTTTAGACTTTTTGAGTCAAAATCTCATACATGTTAATCAGTTATAGTTCATTTTTGTTTAATATTTATTAGAAATGCATTTCTTAAAAAAATGGATGTGGAGACTTGGTGTCTTGGTTAAAGGAGGCTTAGTTTGAACTTTGTGATTTTTTATTTTTCTAAAATTTATATTTATTGTTGAAAGTATTACAGATATTCCCCATTTTTCCCCTATTGACCGCCTCTATTCTGCTCCCATCCTCCCTCCCCCCTAGGCCTTCACCATACTATTATCTTGTCCATGGGTTATGCATATCTTAAATAATAAAAGCCTAGGTGGCATTACACCCTTGTGTGATGCCCTCGAGGGACATCAACCACACACACAGCGGAGTCGGGCCCCATGGCCACTCTGTGCAGTGAGGCCTGGGGGTTCATGGCTCTGTGCAGCATGAAGGAGGTGGGTCCCAGTGGAGAAGGTGGGTTGTGGCAAGGGAAAGCAGTTGGGGGCGATCAGGCCAACAGGGGAAGGCAGTTGGGGGTGATCAGGCTGGCAGGGGAGGGCAGTTGGGGGTGATCAGGCCAGCAGGGGAGCAGTTGGGCATCAATCAGGCTGGCAAGGGTGTGGTTATGGGGTGATCAGGCTTGCAGGCAGAAGCAGTTAGGGGCGATTAGTAAGGCAGGCAGGTGAGTGGTTAGGAGCCAGCATTCCCGGATTGTAAGAGGGATGTCCCACTGCCGGTTTAGGCCTGATCCCTGCATTATCAGGCCTAAACCGGCAGTCAGACATCCCCTGAGGGGTCCCAGATTGGAGAGGGTGCAGGCTGGGTTGAGGGACGCCCATGCTCCTTCTCCCCCTGTGCATGAATTTTATGCACTGGGCCTCTAATATGCAAATAAGTTCTTTGGTTAATCTCTTCCTACCTCCAATCCCCCTACCCTCTGATATTCCTTAGTCTGTTCTGTGACACTTGTTTAACGTTCAAG
Organism: Pipistrellus kuhlii; assembly: GCF_014108245.1. Lineage (NCBI taxonomy): Eukaryota > Metazoa > Chordata > Mammalia > Chiroptera > Vespertilionidae > Pipistrellus > Pipistrellus kuhlii. Next base: position 54,277,761 of record NW_023425595.1, on the reverse strand, counting down.
AGGCCTTCACACATTAGATCAATGCCAGGAATGGGTGAGGGTCATACTTTTCTTTTGTAAAGTGAGGAAAGGAGGTTGTGAAATGGAAAGTGGGAAAGGAGAATCACTGTGACTAATTGACTCCCTGAGTGTTCTAAGGCAAACCTAAGGGAAGTTTTAAGGAAAAAATACATAGGGATATGGAGGACTTGAACACAGATTTCAGCAAAACTATTTCTGTCCATGTACTTCTTGCAAAGATGTTGTGTGCCTCAAGGGCATGGATCCCCCAGCTTAAAGACAGCTGCCCTAGAGTAGGCATGTGCCCCAGCACCATCTGAGAACTCGTTAGGAATTCAACTCATTGGACCCCACTCCAGACTTACTGAATCAGAAACTCTGAGGGTGGAGTCCAGCGGCCTGTTTTCTTTTTTCTTTTTTAATGCGCAGCTTGACTTGGACATTTGGTTCTTTACAGCCCTCAGAGCATGATGCTACTCTGCGCTACGGTGATTATAATTTATTCAGTCAAAGGCATCACCATTGTAAGATAAAGTCCAGTTTTAAATATTAAAAAATGGTTGTTTTTCATTGAATGAATATAGTCTTGCCTTGTCTATAAGATTGTCAAGGGTACAGGCTTCATTGCCACTTACCTTTCCTCTCACCTTTCAGCGCTAGCGGGGCAAGGTATTGAGTAAGTATTTGCTGAGTGCACATCACCATTGGGCTGCTTTGTATATTGTGTGTTCTCTGGGTTTTTCATTTTATCTTCATTTTTTTCTTTGCCCCGACAAAGCCTTATCCTGAGGAAATATTTGATGCTCAATAAACAATTGTGGATTCATTGACCAATTATTTATGGAGTTGGAGGCTGGTGTTAGGAAGTAAAATCAGGTAGGAATTAGAGAATTTGGCAGTGTTTTTGGCTATGGAAGAAAGGAAATAGTTACTGCTTCTATTTTTGGACAAGGAGAGAGGGGACAGAGTGTCCTTGACTGTGAGAAAGTTGGGATTAGAGTCAGGAGATATGGAATACTCTTTGGTATTTATCTCTTTATTATCTGAAATCATATTGTTTGTTTATGTGACTTTTCCCCCTTGTATTCTGATTGGTGTATAATCTTAATGAAGGAAGGGACTGGGAGTCGTTTTTCACTCTATTTCAAGTAGCTAGCACCTGTCTCACAGCAATTAATCAATATGTTGTGAATAAACAATTGCATAAATGTATCAACTGAGGTTTACTGAAGCCTAGAAGGGTTTTTGTGTGTGAAAAATTATTTACAATAATTGATGTTTTAATCTTACCCACTTACATTAAGTTGCAAAATTTGAATCCTAGGATTTATCAAGATTTTATTTTTTTATTATTTCTTTATTTTTATTGAGTTATAATTTACATATATTAGTTTCATGTGTATAACATAATGACTTGATTTGTATAAGTTGAAAAAAGATCACCACAATAAGTTTGGTTAACATTCATCATCACACATAGTTATTTTTTTCTTGTACTGAGAACTTTTAAAATTTACTCTCTTAGCAACTTTCAAATATACAATACAGTATTACTAACTGTGGTCATCATGTTGTACATTACATCCCCATGGCTTATTTATTTTATAACTATGTGTACCTTTTGACTATCTTCCCTGCCTCTGGAAACTACCAAATCTGTTCTCCTTATCTATCAATATAAGCTCAATGTATTTATTATGCAATTTTTTTATTTCACTTACAATTGCAGCCACCTGTGTTTTAAAAAGCTCTCCAGGTGATTCTAATACATGCTAAAATTTGAGAGTCACTGCCTAAGAGAAATTCATACCATATGCCCCAGATATACATGTAAGAATGTTCAAAATATCATTGTTTCTAATATTGAAACAAAATTCCCAGCAGGGACAGCCTATTTTTATTTTTACTATTTTCTTTCTGTGCTCAGCACCATTCCAGCCCCGCCTTTCTCTGCTCTTCCAGGAGGACACCCACCTACTCCTCCACCTCACCCTGTCACGTAGCGTACCCGGCAGGCTCCACTGTGACTTCCTGGGAAACCCTGCACTACACCCACAGGGACATTATCTTCATTTTACACAGTAGAACATGTAAGCCTGGCATCTAAAGTAACTTTGTCCTAAAGTCACATAGGTAATTGGCAGGCTGGGATTCAAACCCAGGTAGCTGGACTCCAGAGTCTATGTTCTAAACCTGGACTCTAGACCCTCTTAGGTAAAGCATTATTAATACCCACCTCCAGTATCAAATTCCAAAGGGATAGAAACAAAGACAAAGGAACCTTTCCTGTTATATTTCAACTCACAACAGAAGGTGACTACTACATATGAGTATCAATCTTATTTTATCATGCAAACTAAGATATTTGGTAGGATTATCTAGGACTAAATTTAAATCACTTATTCTAAAATTTCAGATTATACAGAAAGAAGAGTCTTATATAATGAAAAGAAGAAAAAGGAAAGAGAATAGAAAAGGAATTTTCATATGTGATTTGCAAATGGATTCACCCTGCAGTACTTGGGGACTCGGGATGAAATCAGAAACTTCTTGAATTTAGGGACTGCCCCAAATGGATAGGCACTAAATATCTAACTGCTCATTCAAATCCTTGCAAGTCCCATTGAAATTGGGTGATTTCCCCTATTTTCTTTCCTCTGTACACCTCCTTCTTTCGTCAGTTATAATCTTTATTTTAAATCCTTTATGTTTCTTTCTCTTCCCTTTTATGACCTGGCCAACCCATTTTCAGGAGGGCTAGAAGAGGCATTGAAATCAGAATTAGGAACTACCCATAGTCAAAGCAGGTTTGGATTTTTAGTATATCAAATATTTATTTTACCACAGACTCACTTCACTCACTCAACTGAGTCCATCTTTTGGTGATGCTGTGTTGTATCTTAGATATTGTGAGGTGGGCCCCAAGTAATTCATTAATAACTTAGATTTCAAGGACCACATTTTCAAAGGAATTAGCTTTGTTTTAAAAATTAAATTTTAGAGAATTTTTAATATAATCCCTAGAACCGTGTTATTGACATACCCTTTTCTATGTTTCCCTGAGTAGAGAGAGAGGAGTGGGGCTTATATGCAGCCCATCTATATAAAGCCTAAGGGAACTTCTCTCCCTTTTGTCGTCCACCAGATCAGTTGCAGAGTAGAAGAATAAAAAGAATGAGAGCCACTCACTGTTCTCACACTCAAGAATCTTCATATGAGTTAAACAAAAAATGTGGGGGGTGGGGCTTCTGAGTTGGCGTGAAGCTCATGAATACTTATGAACTTATGAGTGCTCACCCCAATCTAAATAAAAGAATTACTGTGTATATTTCTTAAATATGTTTATTTATTTTTTTCATTTTTGTAGAGAGAGAGGAAGGGAGAAAGAGAAGAACATTGAACATCAATTGTTGCCTCTTGAATTGAGCCCACAACCTGGGCATCAAACCAGCAACCTTTTGGTGCATGGGACTACACTCAACTAACTGAGCTATACCAGTCAGGACTGCTGTGCATATTTTGAATGAACTTGAGCCTTTACTTTTAAGTGTAACAGAAACAACAAATGAGAAGTGGCAGACAATACTTGAGGTGTTTTACTTTTCTGTCAATTTACCTAGTAGCATTATATCAAAAAAGGAGTTGTTCAAGTACAATATTATTACTATAAGAGGAAAAGTTCCATAACCTCCAAACCTATGTATAGTATTGGTATTTTATTGGCAACATGGTATGAGAATTGACATTATGGTGCCCTTGAGTCATCAAAAGAGATTTAAACATTGCATTTTAGAAATATTTTAAATCCAGTGTAGTTAACAAAAATGTTCACACTATAAGGCATGATAGTAAACTGGAATGTTTCTTTATGTGGATTAGCTCATTGACAATAATCCTATATAATAAAAGGCTAATATGCAAATTGATTGAATGACAGAACGACTGGTCGCTATGACACGCACTGACCACCAGGGAGCAGATGCCCAATGCAGGAGCTGCCCCCTGGTGGTCAGTGCACTCCCATAGAGGGAGCACCACTCAGCCAGAAGCCCTGAGCCAGAATCATGGTTGGCGAGTGCAGTGTGGTGGCAGGAGCTTCTCCCACTTCTGTGGCAGCACTAAGGATCTCCGACTGATGACTTAGGCCTGCTGAAATTGGGTGCCGAGAGCAAACCTAACCCATCAGTCAGACATCCCTCGTGGGCTCCCAGACTATGAGAGGGTGCAGGCCTGGCTGAAGAACCCATCTCTCCCCCTGAGTGCATGAATTCTGTGCACCAGCCTCTAGTAAATATAACCTGAGATCTTATTGTGGGACAACTCAATAAAATTGCTTCTACCGACTGCCTGACGTCCTTCTTTCTCCAACACCAACTCTCCTCACCTTTGTCTTGATCTTTGTGTTCTCACAATAAACATACTAATGCTTTTGATTGCTGTGCCTTTCTATAGAGTAGGGGTGTCGAACTCAATCAGAGAAGGGGCCAAAATCTAAAATCCAGCCTAAATCGCGGGCCTAATGGTTTACTGAACAGTCATAAACTGTCATTGTGATGGAAACGCAGCGGAGTGCAGTGATGACAGCGCGGTGCGGGCCACATTGCAAGGCCTGGCGGGACGGATTTGGCCCGAGGGCCTTGTGTTTGACACATGTGCTATAGAGTATTCACTTGGCCTAGATTACCTTGCTTCTTTTTTATTGGGCACACCCATTCAGAGGAGCCTTCTGTGGACCCTCCCCACCATTGCGGGCTGGAGTAGCTTAGAGTTCTCACTTTGTTCTGAGCAGATTTCTCTCATTGCTTTTAATGACACCATTATCCAGTGATTTATTTCTGTGTCTGTGTATGTGGGGCTTTCAGGTATTCCAGGGCAAGGCTAGGGCTTGCTATTATACTCGTTAGTTGCAGAACAGTGTGCCATACACACTATCTAAAAATATTGCTGTGTGGAAGGATGGCTGAATGAATCAATCTTGCCAACTCAAATGCCTGAGCTAGTAATAAAAGCAGGTAAAGCAAGTCTGACATAAAGGCAGGGTGAGTTGGGGATGTAGTGACCTTGAGAGATTGTCCTACCAAAAAATGACAGTCTCCACTCAGCCCTGGTCCACTATTGTCAGGAGAAATGAGAGGGCTGTGCTCCTAAGTCCTTTAGTTTTTAAAAATAAGCCAGAAGAAATATTTTACATGTGGAATGTTCTAACTTTTAAAACACAAAATGGTCTAAAGGGACTATAAGTCAGAGCTAAGTCTCAGGCTGATGATCTATCTATATAATAGAGGAATATGCAAATTAGCTGGGACACTGTAATGTCATGACTGAACAGCAGGGATCTGAGGCTGCATGGCGCCTGGCTGGGTGAGGGATCTCAGGTTGTGCCCCCGCCCAGTGGGCCTTGATGGGGAACCTCAGGTCATGCCCCTCACCTGGCAGGGCTTGACTGGGGACCTCAAATCATAACTCCCACCCCAGAGCTGGGCTGGGGGACCTCAGGCTGCACTCCTGCCTGGTGGGACTTGACAGGGGATTCAGGCCACATTCCCCACCTGGCAGGGCTTGACAGGGGACCTCAGACTGTGTCCCCAGGCTGAGTTCCTTGCCCGGAGGGGCTTGATTCGGGTGGGGCTGGCGAGGTCTGGGTCTCCCACCCAATGGGGGTGGGGCCAGCTGGGTCTGGGTCTCCTACATTTCTGAAGTGCATGTGGGTGGTGGGTAGGGACTTGACTCTAGGTCTCACGGCGCACCCCAGACTCTGACAGGAGGGAAATTTTCATATACATTTTACTAATTTTCTTTCATGTCTGACAACTTCTATTATAGAGAAAGGGAAAATGGCAATATTAAAATACTTTCTCTAATCAACTCCCTTTTAATGTGCACGAATTTCGTGCACTGGGCCACTAGTTTTTAAAGATTTACAATACACAAAATGATCAGTTTCTCTGAAACCCTAATTTCAAGTGGAACAGATTTGCTCACTTACCACTCTATTAATCCAAAAAAAAAAGAGAGAGAGAGAGAAAGAGAATGTTATAATTTTTGTCATAAAGGTATTACTTTTGATTCTCAACTTGGGCTGGCATATATTACATTTTCACAAGATGCTCAGCCATTGCTTTGCAAAAGAACAGTAAAAGACATTGAATTGATACCATATATTTTAATGTTTATAAAGAAATAAATCTTGAAAAAAATCATTGCATTAAAATCCTTTCAAATGATCATAAAACTCGGTTAATTGTCTCTTAGAAAACAGTTCACCTTTATTTATGGATATGTCTATAATATGTCATGTCATGATTATTAAGGTTTAAACTATGTTCTCTGTTAAAAATCTATAGAGATGACTTTCTAGAGAATAAGAAGCTGGGATAGTGCTTGTCAAAGTTTTATAAATAAGGTTTTATTTATATAAAATTTTCAGCGTTTCATATTCTGACCACAGGAAACAATATGACTGGTTCTCACAGAAATCTGCTACAGCCGAATGTAGATACAAATATTCTGTGACATATTTTACATTAAAGGTTTGCATCGTATTCCATAATGTTCCCATGTTTATTTAAAAGGAAAATAGTTTCCCACCACCCGTTTTTTCCAAAGATACGTAATATGTTTATTCGTAACTTCGTATGCCATCAGGTCTCACCACATTCTTAGGGGCACTCATAACAGGAAGGGGGAAAGCCAGTGACTCCCATCCATGACTATGAGCAGGAAATATCAACTCAACCGCTCCTCACACTCTGATCACAAGCAAATACACAGAGCATATGGGTCCTTCCTACACAGGAAAAGGTAGTTAGGGGAGGCCAGGGGAAGATACGTTTAAACAATGGACCAAAGGAAGGTTCCTTTCAGTGGTGAAAGAGTAGGATGCCATGAGGTGATGTTGAAAACGGAGGTGTTTGAAACGGAAGAAATAAGTTAGAGTCTTCCTACACCCTCCCCCCCCTCCACACACACACCTGTTCCATGACCGCTTGACACCAAGCCTTTGAATAAACAGGTGAAGAAAGCTGATTTCGCAAAAAAGAGAGTTGTATCACCCAGTGAATGCACACTTCACAGCCATAACAAGGCACAGAGAGGGAGTTCCAAAGCCTGAACTCGGCACTGTCTCCATGGCTAGCCCAGCGGTGAGCTCAAAGGGAGGGCTCCGTGAACACTGCTCTCAGGCCTCGCTGTCCTGCCAATAAAAATCATAAACAGCCGGAAACCAGAGGAGGTAAACACTGAATACAGCCTGAGCAATCTCAACCTGTAGACTGGAATCTCTGTGGTCTGTTTTAAGACTGAAGTACAGAGGACACGGCAATCTCAGAAAAGACAGTGAGGGGAGGGAGCAGGGGCGCTAGCACCCACTCCTGGAGTGAGGAAATGGGCCTGTGATTTATGGAGGGAGCATCCAGCTATGGGAGCTGGACCTGCTGCTGTCTGTCTGAGCTTGGAAAATAGAATAACTCTCATTTTTAGTTAATCAAGACTTTTGTTGATTGGTTGTATTTCATTTCTGTTTTTAATCTCTCCTCCCCCCCACCCTCCCATCCCAGTCTGGGTGAAGCAGAAAAAAGGATTCATTGAGATGGCTAACTTGCCTCTCCTTATTGCCTGGCCCTGGGCTGCCACAAGCTGAAACTGGCCAGGACTCGGAAGGATACTGTAGAGATCAAGGTCTCTGCTGGGAGCCAGGAAGTCCACCATATCTCAGTCCTTATATGTTTTGTTCAGAGCCATGCAGGCGTGGGGAACATGAAGGATGCCAGCATACTCTGGCTATTGCTCATTCTCTTAATAGGTTAATTTTTTTTTATTGTTTCATTGCTCAACTTTTGAATATGATTAAGTGCCTAATCAATACAACAAGCATAACAACACATGAATATATGAAAATAAAAACTTTTCTGTATCGCATCTCTGAAACTGGCCCCTTAATTTATAATAATAAAAGCTTAATAGGCTAATTAGACCTGACATCCTTCTAAACGAGGGGTCCAGGCAGCCGCTGTGGCTGCGGAGGCCTGCTCTTGCACGGATTTCGTGCCTCAGCCTCTAGTAAATAAATAGAAAAACAGAAATAAAAAGGAACAGTTTCCACTTTCAGTTCTTCATGTTGAAATGACACAGTTTATAGTCTCATGCATCCTTTCATTGCACACACTGGCCAATTTGCCTGGAATGCAGCATCTTCCTTCCTCTTCAATTACAGGACCTCTGTGCCTCCTATCAAAGCTTTAAAAAGTCACCTCCCTGTGGAGTCAGATCCAACTTAGACTCAGTTCAGTGTGTCTGTTTCTATATTTTATTTAAATACATATATATATCTTATTGATTTTTTTTCAGAGAGGAAGGGAGAGGGAGAGAGAATTAGAAACATCGATGAGAGAGAAACATCAATCAGCTGCCTCCTGCACACCCCCTTCTGGGGATGTGCCTGCAACTAAGGTACATGCCATGCCCTTGACTGGAATTGAACCCAGGACCCTTGAACCCACTGGCCAATGCTCTATCCACTGAGCCAAATCGTCCAAGGCTGTTTTTATATTTTCAAGTGCATTATACATATCTCTATTATAGAATTTAAATCAAGTGTGCAGAATGTTCAAAGTTTCTCTTGCCAAACTATGAATACTTATAACAGCATCTAGTACAGGGCAGGGGTTTACAAAATGCTTCTTCTTGCAAAGGTCTAATTTTTCTTTGAATACATCCTCTTGTTACGGGATTGGCATCTGGATGTTAAGTAAATTTTTATGGAGAGAATGATGTATAGATGCATTTACTCTTCTAGAACTCACTACGGGAACCAAAGGAGATATGATCGAATAAAGGAGCCTTTTCATACATATGTGGTGGACACTTTGATAATTCTTAGTGTAGCAGATACACTGTAAGGTGAGATCTTAGCTGTTGAGCTGGTTGAGAAGGGATGGCAGGTGGAAACTATTACGAACTTGATCTGGGGTGGATTCTAAAGTATTGATCAGCAGTCCAGATGATAATGTCCAAAGGCATGAGACTAATATTACTTGGCTTACTATTGCCATGCAAAAGGTCAGCCCTAATGGGTGGCAAGACAACAGGAACCAACTGATTCTGGGATTCATCCTATGGTGTTGTCTGAATTATTTTTTATTAATTGAGTTTTAAAGAGGATACCAGTTATAATAAAGATTCAGAGAGGGGATTACAAAGCCTAGTCAAAGAGAAACAAAAGCAAAAAAAAAAAAAGGTTTGTATCAGGTTTGGCAGTTGTGAGATAGGTTATAGGGAAGAGTGGATTTGGTTTCTGAGCTAGACCTGTTTCAGTTCAAAACTTCCCAGGCTGGTATGTTTGCATTGGTCGAGATTAGCTCATGTTCTTGGTCTTGAGCACCAGTGGCTGAGTCAGGCACGGGAAGAAGGGACCGGCTGCCTCTTTGTGATTATGCTGAACCCTATAACCCTTATCTTACTTCCCATTAATATCCCACTTCCTGAATTTCTGCAAACCCAGACTTCTCTTTTCACATCAACTGAATATCACTTAGTTTATTTGCCATATTCTTGGAGAAAAGAGTAATTTTTCAGTCCTGATATATTTTTAAAAATGTCTTTATTGATTAAGGTATTACATATGTGTCTTATCCCCCCATTACCCCCAACCTCTGATCACTAAAGTCCAGAAGCATTTTTACCCAAACTAAACTATAGGTGCTGACTTTGTCTGAAACACTTATGCACGTGTAGTCATATAGCTGCTCTTAATGGGAATAATTGATTTAAGTATGGTTAGTGCAGTACCCAAATAAAACGTTTTATTTTTAAATCGCATAGTTCAATTTCTTTTAAATATTACAATTGAATAAAATATAGGAATCATCTCTCATCCCACAATATTAAGTGAACCTAATAAACATAAGTAAGCATGCATATTATTTTCTAAACAAAAATGAAATACAGCTATGTACAATGTTAAAAAATACTACATTTTTTTCAAATGTACAGCAGTTACATCACCTGGTCTGCAATATCACAATATTTTTACTTAATCTGTTGGTGCTTTATGATATATTACCTTAGAAAGCCTCTAAAAGACATTTGCATATAAACAATAATGTAGTTATTCAACTGCCTTCTGTCCCTATATATTAATGCTTATGATAAATATAAAAATTTCAGTGGAAATGAAATTTTCTCTTTCCGTTTGTTGCTCAAACACACTACAGTGTGTTTTGAAGTTATAAAAATTGTTATTACTTGCAGAAATATTTTCATAAGAGCATTAACAGAAATTCAATTAAAATTAATAAGTATCAATACACTTGAACTCAACAAATGAAATTGATTTTCTCTGTTAACCATCCAAATATATACATGACTCTACATTATAACATATATCTCTGTACTTTTAAAATGTTATAAAATATTATACCTGTTTTTCATATGTAATATGTATTTTTATAATAACAATGTTAAAATCCACATAAAATCCTATTGAGGAACTTTTAATAAAGGAATTAATTATTTTGTGAGTAATAATTTCTTTATTGTTGAACATGTGTAAGCTGATTCTAAACTTCTGTTCTTATACATAATGTTGCCAAAAACATGTTACATATATATTGTTTTCCTTTAGATTTTTTTTTCTAAATTCCAAAAAAAAAGAATTTCTGAAATACAAAAACTTAATATATTTTCATAATTCTTAGATCATATTATTAAGTTACTTTCTTAAAAGGCTATTGCAATTTCTGTGTCATCAATAAAAAAAGATATAAATTTCACTTCAGTCTTGTATAATTGTGATGATAGTCTTTATATTGCTAATTGAGTATATGAAAAGTGATATCTCATATTAGTTTTAATTTGCATTTCTTTATTATTTGATTGACTATTTTTTCAAGTGTTAACTTTGCTAATTATATTTTATATTGTGTGAATTATATTTCCATGAACTTTGACTACCTATTAATGCTATAATATTTTTCTCAAAATTTTATATAAGCTTTTTTCATAATATAGTAATTAATACTTTGCTTTCTTATTCAGAAATTGTGTTTTCTCTCTGCTACTTTCTCTTTTTGAAATTATTTTATTATAAACTTTTCAGACTTTCTTTTCATTATGGTCTCTTCTATCTCATCAAAGTTTATGATTACTAATACAAGATCTTATAAGTATTGACTGCCTTGTTTTTTTACAAAGCAAAATCACAAACTTCATACTTTTCCATACCATATTTCCTTTTCCTTAATTGTATGTGTGTTTTGTAGAACCTTGTATTTTAGCAACTATAGATTTATTCCATTCTTTCTAGTAGATGCATTATATTCCATTGTATAAAAATCATTTCTAAGATGTTTGAATAGTTATTTCATCTCAGCTTATTTATATAAATAAGCATAATAGTTATGGATGCAGCAACTCCTGCAATAGAAAGGGTATTGCTTTTGCTGTCTAACTTCGATTAAATGGCTTGTCCCTTCCTGAGACAATTTATTTAAACTATTTAAATTTCACTTTTCTCACTTGTGATATAAACATAACACATATTTTTTCAGGTTATTGGGAAGATTAAATGAGGTGGTAAATTTTAAATGCCTGGAATATAGTACAAGAAAGGAGAGAGCTATTGTATATATTACAGAAAGCCTATTTGCTGAAATTTACTTGGATTATGGTTTTATAGAAAAACTATTTTAGTCCCATTATTGAAATAATAGCTCCAATATATATGGCAAGACTTTCATGGTCCTAACAGCTTTAAGGAATCTTAAAGTCATAATTGGTATATTCTAAAGACAGTTTATTTGTGAGATATATATGTATATACACATCTGAATGTATCCTATTTATTGACATAACAGTTACATTTTGGTGTTGGAATAGACTAGTAGCCTCATTTTAGTGTCCCTTAGTTTGCTTGTAATCCAGATTTTTGGAAATTAATGAGTAGGAGAGGACAGGAGACCCTAGCATCATACAATGCCTATGGAGACCAAAGGAAATATGACCATACTCCATGTCCCTTTGCTAGTGTATGTCTGGTCTTTGGACAGTCTCTTAGGACCCAAGTCTGAAACACTCACAGAAAAATTACCATCTTGATTCCCGTTAGGATAGTCTGTTTTCTGTGCAAACTTTCAGTACAAACTCACTGCTTTCTAAATTCCAGATGGCAGAGACAGTCAGAGACTGATGTTTCCCTGGGGGTATGTTTGGCACAACCCACAGGGGTCGTAAGTTCTTAGTTTGAACCAAGGAGGCTTTGGGGATCACTTAGTCACGTACTAGAATCCTGGAAAATGTTCTTGCAGCAGACATTTTTGTTCTATGCCACTCATCCTATACACTTTAGAGAACTTGAGCTGCTTTGTTATTTCCCTTAAAAAAATCACTTTATGAACGTTTGTAAGCACCTGGGGGTCTTAGGGCCCATGTAGCTCCCAGGTATAAAGATACTTTGGGGATATGGAGAACTCTGGATATAAAATCATGAGGGGAATAAGTTGAGGAGAATATAGGGGTTAAGAAGATGGAGACACTATGTCTGACAAAAGTTTTGAAAACTTGCTTTTTCTGAGTTTTTTTAAGCCAAACATTAGTGCCCTCTTCCTGCCCCTTTTTCATACACAAACCTGTTGAAAATACAATACAAATTCCCTCTTATCTGACCCTATTGGGACCAGTAGTTAATAGTTTAATTAGAGAGTGAATTGAAGCAGAGAATTATGAATAATGCTTTATCCATAGCTCAATACTTTAAGGTCAAACTTACATTAGGATTGTACAGTCAGCAATATTTTAATGTAGTGCCAAGGTTTTTCATTGAGCTTATTCAAGTCTCAGGACCACTGATTGGTGCTTCATGTCTGTCTTCTGTCAACCATAATAAAATGCATAAATTTTGATTTATGATATCACTTTCTTAATGTAGCATAAGAAGGTAAAAACTCCTCCAAACCATTGTAGTATAGTTTTTTATTTTCAATTCTTCATTGTTGAAAGTATTGCAATGTCCCCTCCCTCCTGTAGTATAGTATTTTTAAGATTCTAACTTTATCGTTGCTTTGCTCAATCTAATTATAGGGTGTTTCCCTCCCTCTCCCCTGAATAGACTCTCCGTTATCAAGCCTTCCCAAAGAATGCAAATTATTCTTCATAGATTTGACAAATCTCATACATTTATACTCTATTAGTTAAAATACCTAACTGATTTAAAAATATATATTTTATTATTTTTTTTACAGAGAGGAAGAGAGAGGGATAGAGAGTTAGAAACATCAATCAGCTGCCTCTTGCATACCCCCTACTGAGCCAAACTGGTTAGGGTCTTTGCTCCTTATCTTTAAATTTTGTTCTGTTTACCTACCACTGTGCTGGTATTATACTTTTTTCCCAGTTTTCCCAGCAAGAAGTCTTATAGGGCAAGTATACAGTTTTCCCAGCAAGAAGTCTTATAGGGCAAGTCTTTCTTACTTATTCTTGTTCTTCAAGAGTTTCTAAGCTACAATTGGCTCTATGCATTTCCTAGTTTTTTATAGCTATGTTTTGTCAGCCTAAGTTCCCTTCTATTCTGGGTTTGCTAAGATATTTCTTTTTATAAATCATAAAGAGAAGTTGAAATTTATCAAACATTTTTCCTGCAGCTGCACTGTACTTTTTTGAAAATCCCCTATTTCCCAAATGATGAGCTAGATGCTTTATATACATCATGTCTAATCTTCAAATCAGTTTTGCAAAGTAAGTGTTATTATTTCCATCTTGTAAATGAAAAAAGCAAAGCTCAGAAAGGCTAAGTAGCTTGCCAAAATTTTTAGATACTTAGAAGAGCTAGGATTCAAATTCTGGCCACTTCATTCATTCATCCATTAATTTTTGCATGTATTTATTCAATAAAGTATTATGGAGAGACCCTTATGTTCTCTTGAAATCTTTCTCTCTTTATCAGTTTTAAATGTGATCCTAAATTCATCACTTTTCTATTCTCTGTGACCTCAATTTATCTTCACTTTCTCCTCTTCTTTATTGCTCTATTGATAGAATGGAACAAGCTAATAGACCCAGGTAAAAGAGATAAATGGGGTCCCTTCCATGTGGAAACTAGATGGCACTGCAGATGCTACAATGACAAATGGGTCAGGTAAAATTGATGCCCATGTTTAATAGCTGATGTGAAAAATAAAGTTTATCTCAGTAGAATAAGGCAAATAGATAGATGTAGTAACTAAAGGAAGAAAAATGACAAAGGCCTTCATCATAAGCTTAAACATTATTTTTAGCAATGTTGCAAAACTTCTAATGTGTTAGCCCAGGGGTTGGCAAGCTCATTAGTCAACAGAGCAAAATATCAACAGTACAACGATTAAATTTTTCTTTGAGAGCCAAATATTTTAAACTTAAACTTCTTCAAATACCACTTCTTCAAAATAGACTTGCCCAGGCTGTGGTATTTTGTGGAAGAGCCACACTCAAGGGGCCAAAGAGCCGCATGTGGCTCGCGAGCCACAGTTTGCCGACCACTGGGTTAGCCAAATTATAAGAAATGCTTTGGGACTGAATGAGTGCTGAATACAGAAAGCTAGATGAACCCTTTATCCAACTATTTGCTTTTCATCAGGAAACTGTGATAGTTAACAGTGTTGGATCATTAATCTAAAAACTCAAGCAAAATATTTTATGGTTATAGTCAGAGGCCAGTGTGCTTTGTAAACATATTAATTTTGTTTTCTGTCAAATATGGTAGCAATGTTATGGGTACATATACATGTTATGGATGTGTATAAAGACTAGTACAGACCTGTTTCTCATTTAGAAGCACAAGTCTTATAGGAGGCACATACATAAAGGGTTTAAATGTGATCTTCATGAATCTAACCCGATAAATTCCTAAAATACCGATAGGGCAGAGTTTCTCACACAGAATACTCCTGGTGCTTCCACTCCATTCCTTGAAAAGTTCACAAAGTATCCAGTAACTTAAAGACCACTAGGCAAATATTTGCCTTCATAGTATTTTATGGCACTAGGCACTGATGTGTGAGATCCAGACAAGCTAATAATTTGAGTTTACTTCAAACATTGCTCTTCTTAAGTCTAAACATGTCATTTATTGAAAATAACTGTGTATGGATCATTGGATATGTGTTAATTTACAGCAAGATTTGAACAAAGTAAATTCCCACAGCATTTAAAAGAATCTCAATGAACCAGTTGGCATGAAACATTTTTGAAAAACTTTTGCTGAGCTCTAAATTACATACAATAAAATTCACCCTTCTTAAGCATACAATTGAATGAGTTTTGGCAAATATATGCAGTCATGAAACCAAAACTAAAATAAAAATATACAAAGTTTTATCACCCTCAAATTTTCCTCTCTTGATCCCTAGCCTTGCATTCACCAACATATATATATATATATATATATATATATATATATATATATATATATATTTTTTTTTTTTTTTTTTAATTTTTTTTTTGGTCCCTATCATTTTGCCTTTTCTAGAATGTCATACAAATGGAATTTTACACATGCTTTTTCTTTCCGGATTCTTTAGTTCAACGGAATGTTTTTGAGATATATGCATGTTATTGCATGTCTCATAGCTCATTCATTTTTATTGATGAGTAGTATTTCACTGGATGGATGTACCATAATTTGTTTATTCACTTACAAGTTAATGGACATTTGGATTTTTCCCAGGTTTTTTTTTTTTTTTTTTTTTTTTTATTGTGAGTAAAGTTGCTATAAACATTGCATATAGATATGTTTTCATTTGTCTTGGAATCACAGAGTACATGTAGGTTAACTTTATAAGAAACTGCCAATGTGCCTTTCAAAGGGGCTGTTCAGTTTTTTTATTCCCAAGAACAGTGTATGAGTTCCACGTACTCCACACCCTTGACAAGCTTGATATCATCAGTCTTTTTAAGTATTGATTTGATGATTAAGTTCAGCTTCTTTTTATGTGCGTATTGGCCATTTGTATGTATTTTTTTGATGCGATGTCTTTTAAATCTTTTGCCCCTTTTTTTTTTTTTTTTTTTTTGGATCGTCTTACTGAGTTGCTACAATGACAAATGGGTTAGGTAAAATTGATGCCTATGTTTAATAGCTGATGTGAAAAATAAAGCTTATCTCAGTAGAATAAGGCAAATGGATAGATGTGGTAGTTAAGGGAAGAAAAATGATAAAGGCCTCCATCATATGCTTGAACATTATTTTAAGCAATGGCGCAAAACATCTAATGTGTTAGCTAAATTTTAAGAAATGCTTTGGGGCTGAATGAGTATATATGTATATTCTGGATACAAAGCCTTTATTGTATATGTGTTTTGTAAATATTTCTCCCCTTCTGCAGTTTGTCTTTCCATTTTTTAAACTGAATTTATTGGTATGACATTGGTTAATAGAATTACACAGGTTTCAGGTGCACAATTCTACAAAACATCATCTGCATATTGTATTGTGTGTTTGCCACTCCAATTCAAGTCTTCTTCCACTGCTATTTATTCTCCCTTCCCTCTGGCAATCATCATACTGTTTTCGGTGTCCATGAGTCTTTCTTCCTTTCCTTTCTTTCCTTAATTCCTTTACCCTTCTTACCTAGTCTCCAACCCCTTCCCCTCTGAGAGCTGTCAGTCTGTACTCTGTATATATGAATTTTTCCTACTTGTTTGTTAGTTTATTTTGTTCATTAGATTCCACATATATGTGAGATCACATGGTACTTTTCTTTCTCTAATTGACTTATTTCAATTAGCATAACATTCTCCAGGTCCACCCATACTGTTACACAAGGTAAGATTTCCTTCTTTTTTTCTTCTTCTTCACCTTAGCAATCAGTATTGCGTTGTGTAAATATACTACAGCTTTTTAATTTTACTTTTATTTTCTTAAATATGTTTTTATTGATTTTTTAGAGACAGAGAAAGGGAGACATATAGAGAGATAGAAATGTCCATGAGAGAGAAACATAAAAAATCAGCTATCTTCTGCATGCCCCTTATTGTGTATCCAGTCCACAACCTGGATATGTGCCCTGTCTGGGAATTGAACAGGTGTCCTCTTAGTTCCTGGGTCAACACTCAACCATTGAGCCACACTGGCTGGGAAACTCAACTTTTTTAATCAGCTCATCTACTGATGGACATTTGGGCTGCTTCCAAATTTTGGCTATTGTAAGTAATGCTGCAATGAACATAAGGGTGCATATATTCTTTTGAATTAGTATTTTGGGTTTCTTTGGATATATTCCGAAAAGAGGAATTGTTGGGTCATAAGGAAGTTCCATTTTTAAATTCTGAAGTAACTCTATACAGTTTTCCACAGTGGCTGCACCAGGCTGCATTCCCACCAACAGTGCATGAGGGTTCCCTTTTCTCCACATCCTCTCCAGCACTTGTCATTTGTAGATTTATTTATGATAGTCTTTCTGACAGGTGTGAGGAGATACCTAATTATGGTTTTAATTTGCATTTCTCTGATGATTAGTGATGTTGAGCATCTCTTTACTTTCTGAGTGTGTATCAGGAGCAAAAGTTTTTTGATTTTGAAGTGTAGCTTGTCAATTTTTAATGGTTTTAAGCTATTTAAGAAAGTTTGTCTAATCTAATGTCATAAAGATTTTTCTCATAAGTTTGTTTATAAAGTTTTATCCTTTACACTTGAGTCTAATATCCATAGCATGTTCATCTATTTAGATTCACCTTTCATTTTTATTTATTTTTTATCATTTAGTATTATACCTATATCACATTTGCTAAACATAATGGTTGCTTATACAAATTTATCTATAAAGACTTGTTCAAAAAATTTATATACTTTACTTCAACAGCAAAATATTTTTACTTTTTAGTAGACACTATTCTGAGATTTAGTTTTTGAATTACTGAGAATACTAATAGGGCAGTGCTGATTTTCTTCAGCACTGGGAAGAGCTATCCTTTAGTCTAAGATCCTTCAAGGTGGTTTCCAGTCCTTGTCATAGTAGGCATTAATGGAAGCCCTAGTCAGAAATTGTGCATGAAGAATACCCTCATATGCCATCCATTCAGCCTGTCCCTGGCCTAAGCCTTCTGTCTCATAGAAATTGTGAGAAATACAGTCATTTTTTATATATGGCAACTCAGCTAAACAAGAATGAATTTCAATATACTCCAAGCATGTATGATAAATGCAGACATTTAATATTACATGAGTCTGGGGAAAATGTATATGATAAAAATTTTATATATATATATATATACCGTGAAAAATATCACCCTTTCCTTTATCATGTCTTTAAAAATAATAAAAATTAAAAAGATTACTGTAACTGGTATGGCTAAGTGGATAGAGCATCAGCCTGTGGACTAAGGGGTTCCAGGTTCGATTCTTGTCAAGGGCATGTGCCTTGGTTGCAAGCACATCCCCAGTGTGGGTGTGCAGGAGGCAGCTGATCGATGTTTCTCTCTCATCGATGTTTCTAGCTCTCTGTTCCTGTTCCTCTCATTTCCTCTCTGTAAAAAAAGAAAATCATTAAAGTATATCTTTAAAAAAAACACTAAAAAGATAACTGCTTGGAATGCCTAGGTCTTCTTAATTCTCAAATTATTCCTTAGGCCCTACCTTGTTTTCTGTTTCCTCATCTGCTCTTGATCCACTTGATACCCTTCCCACTGTGGCTGTTTAGCAGAAGCCGTTGACAGTCTTTGATTTGCCTACCCTGGTGGTGTCACCTCACTTCCACTGCTGAGCGGTTTTAGCATTCCTAGGAAATAATTTTACAGGCATGTACTGCTCAGTGCTAAAGGGAACTGAAAGAGTTTTGAATAACTTTTTCATCTTCTTATATTACTCAATTCCTTGCTATATTTTGATATAACCAAGAGTGTGATAAAATGTGATTTTGTATTTCAAATCTATAATTAATCACAGGGAAAAAAAAGATCTTACTGAAATTGATCCATGATTAATTTATAAGGGCTGTTGCTTCACCACCTTATTTAATTAAAACTTTTCCAGGTCATTGAATTTATCTGCAAAATATTTATCTTAATTTACAAGTATAATAAAAGTGATTAACTTGTATCCCCAATTAATAATATTTTTACGCTCTGCTTTTGAACAGACTAGCCAAAGCACATTGGAGAAAAAGTATGTTATCATGGATTTTACTAAAATGTAAGCAGAACTACTCATTCACATTTCAGAATCAGTCCAGTTTTCTACATTTTCTATAATCACAGAAAAAAAAAAATCTCACTGAAATTGATCCATGATTGATTCCGAAGGGCTGTTGCTTCACCACCTGCTAATTTCCCAGCATTGATGCATCTAGTGTGTATCATACAGGTGGCCTCACTTTACAAACTCCCTGAATTCATACAATGGATGGCCTAGAACATAATAAAAGTGGGTGAGCCATGAAAAGACACAAAATGAAGTTTTGTGCACCTATAAGTCTGGTGTTTAAAATATAAGTGAATTCCTTAGAAAATGTACTTATTTTTCCTTACTTTCAACTGAAATTCAGTTCATTCATGGTTAATCAGAGTTAAACAGTGCCATCCATGGTTCATGCCTCCTGCTGGCTAAAAGGGCTGTTCACTCAATTGTTGGAAATTCCAGGATGTGTGGCTTGGAAGGAATATTTAATATTTTAATAATTCTAGAAACCAATTGGTCTGTGGTATTATTTTATAAATCATTGTTTTATACACACTCTTAGGTCAATTTAGCCTTTCTGAAACCATCTAAGAAACTTTTTTGTCTGTCAAAATTCTGTTTGACTCACATAATTTTTATTGACACGTGTACACTACTAAAAGAGAAAGATGCAAATTAACCATACCTCTGCAACCCCTGCCAGCCAATCAGGAATGAGCATGCAAATTAACCCAACAAAGATAATGGGTTAATTTGCATACACAGGCATGGAGCAAAGACTGAAGGCTCTACCCGATCAAAGACTGAAGACTGACAACTGAAGGCTCCTCTTTGGCAGGGCCAAGCCTAAAGGCTGAAGGCTTGGCTCTGATATGGCCTAGGTCTCGGGTGCCAGGGGAAAATTGGTACCAGCAGCAAGGGAAAGGAAGGCCAATTGCACAAATCTTTGTGCAACGGGCCTCTAGTTTACTTGTAACCTCACACTCCAAAACATGATTTTTCTTTTCTAATATGCACAGGCTAAGAAAGCACCATGAGGCAAAGGCAGTGGGCCTACAGCCCATAGATTTCCATGATAAGAGAAAGCAGGCTACATATATGAGTTAATAACAATTGTCAAATAATAGTAATGGTGTTGAGTAGTTAATGTGTTCCAAGTACCAAGTTAAGCAGCTCTTTATGATGTGTTATTTGAATATAGAGGACAACAACACTCTAAGTCATTGTTTCCCAAAGTGTGGTACGCGTACCCCCAGGGGTACGGGAAGAGTTTGGTGGGGGTACGCATTGCACCGGAGTTTGGTGGGGATATGCACTGCACTGTGCTTAGCTGCACCTAATTCTACGTTCTCATGAGTACGAGGGATACTCAGGGTTATGAAAATTATAGAAGGGGTACACATATGTCAAAAGTTTGGGAAACACTGCTCAAAGGCAATAGTGAATTTTAAAGATACTTTTCAACCAAAGTATTTCATAGTCAGTTCACATTGGTAAGGTCATATTGCCTATGCTGCTCTATGGCCTGCATTGTGTTTGCAGGTCATAAATGGTAGATATCTTTGCATGTCAATCTCTCAGGACTTAACATGTGGGTACTACTTCATTCATCTGACTTTTCCCTTTTCTATCAAACATGCTTAAAATAAAAAAAGAATACACAAATGTAACACAAATTTAGTTATTCTAATAGATATAAACCTGGCTATAGATATATAGACAGACTTAGATAAAAGTATTTTATATTTTTTTGCATTTAAGAAAAGGTTTGGGGTGCCAGTAACTTGAACAAAGAACGAAAAGCAACTTGAAAGGAATAACTATTTAGTTACTGCATTGTAAAATATATCCTATTGCAAATCAATAATTTTATCAGGTTGGTTAATTAGTAAACTTGAAATTGTACACCATTATTCTTACAAAAGCTGCAAAGGGTCCACAAAACTAATTAAATTAGGTATTATATGCATACTCATATGTATACACACCTGACTTCACAAAATACTTATGTTCTCCTCTTAACCTAGTATGCAGCACTAGGACTCTGTCATGGGAAAAAAAAAAAAAAAAAAAGTAGAGAGGATCCAAGATGGCTGCACAGGTAAACACCTAACCGCAGCCGCACACAACTATTTCAATAAAATACAACTAAAATATAAAATGGACATTACCCAGAACTACAGGAAAGTCGGCTGACTGGAAATTTACAACGAGAAGCAAGGAGAAAACCAGAAGGAACAGCGGAGGAGCTGTAAAAGCCTAAAGCACGGAGACACGCGGTGAGCGCTGAGAGGATGGAGCCAGAGAGGAGGGGCGGCTGAGTGCCTGGCTGGCATTCCCTATCGGGAAGGAGATAAAAGTTCTGGACTGTGCTGAACCCCAGACCCGACAGCGCTGAACCTCAGTTCCAGGCCAGACCCTGGGGACCCAGGCTCAAACAGAGGGAGCCTGGGCTGTGAGGCGGAATAGCAAGGGAGCGGCGAAAGGCAGAGCCCCCGGAGGCACGCACACTGTGCGCAGAGGACGAACTGTTGACTCTGATGCTAGATTGCCCTAGCAGGAAGGAGACAAAGGCTCCAGACTGTGCTGAGCCCCAGTTCCCACTGCTCTGAACCCCAGTTCTAGGCCAGACTCCAGGGACCCAGGCTCATCCAGAGGGAACAGGGGCTGTAAGGTGGAACTCCGGGGAAGCGGCAAAAGGCAGAGCCCTCAGAGGTGCACATATCGTGTGCAGAGAAGGGACGGTTGGCGGTGCCGCGGGATTGCCCTGGCGGGAAGGAGACAAAAGCTCCAGACGGCTCTGAACCACACTTCCAACCCCATTTCCAACTGAACTGAACCCAAATTCTGGGCTCATTGAGGGAAAGACTAGACTGTTTGGTAGCAGGCAAAACTCGAGGGCACCCCACTCTCAGAGGTGCTTGCAGTGAGTACTGAAGGACCCTAAGGAATACTGAGACTCAGGAGCCGCATAGGGCGTGGCTGACAGAAGCCAAGGCTGTAGGCTCCACCCTGAAACTCTGCCCCATCAGGGAAGCTGCGAAAATGCCCAGACAAGGAAATATTGTAGATCACAAACGAAAGAAACTGAAGACAAAAAGCGACTGGATATAGAGTTCAAAACCACGCTTATAAGGTTTTTCAAGAACTTCCTAGAAAAGGTCGATAAGACCTATGAGGATATGAAAAGGGATCAACTAGAAATAATAAGGGATCAACAAGAAATAATAAGGGATCAACAAGAAATAAAGAATACATTGTCAGAAATAAAAAAGTATTATACAGAGTCCTAAAAACAGAATGGAAGATCGCAAGAATCAAGTCAAAGATTTGGAACATAAAGAGCCAGAAGACACTCCTCCGCAGAAGCAAGAAGGCAAGAGAATCCAGAAGATAATGTAAGAAAACTCTGGGACAACTTCAAGCGAACCAACATCAGAATTATGGGGGGTCCCAGAATGAGAAAGAGCAAGATATCGAAAACATACTGAAAGAAATAGTGACAGAAAACTTCCCTTACCTGGTGAAAGAATTAGACTTAGAAGTCCAGGAAGCGCACAGAACTCCAAACAAAAGGAATCCAAAGAAGACCACACCAAGACAAATCATAATTAAAATTCCAAGAGCAAAAGACAAAGAGAGAATATTAAAAGCAGCAAGAGCAAAGCAGGTAGTTACCTTTAAAGGGGCACCTATACGATTGTCAGCTGATTTCTCAACAGAAACCATGCAGGCCAGACGGGAATGGCAAGAAATATTCAAGATGATGAATAGTAAGAACCAACAGCCAAAAATAATCTACCCAGCAAAGCTATCACTCAGAATCAAAGGCCATATAAAGAGCTTCACCAATTAAAAAAAAGCTAAAGGAGTTCATCACCATCAAATCAGAATTATATGAATTGCTGAAGGGGGTTCTTTTGGAAGAGAAAGTAAATAAAGATAAAAACTATGAACAACAAATACGTAGCTATCAACAAGTGAATCTAAAAACCAAAAACAATTTTTTTAAAAATCTGATGAACAATATTAACTGTTGAATATAATAGAATCAGAGGTATGGAAGGGGTATGAACTGACGATTCTCGGGGAAAAGGGGAGAGGGGGATGTGGGAAGAGATTGAACATAAACTGTGCACTTATGGATGAGGACAATGATGGGTGGGGAAAGGGCAGAGGGTGGGGTGGGAACCTGGTGGAGGGGAGCAATGGAGGGTGGGTGGAAGAGGAACATCTGTAATAATATGAACAATAAAGATTTTAAAAAATGTGAAATCCATATTTTCCCTCAGTGTTTTTTAGAACACTTGCTTTCTTAATCCAATTATTGTGAACATGAAATGATAAAAAAAAGATTTTGCTTTTTAAATTTTTCTGAGTTTCCTAGAGGCTTCTGCTTAATTGAATGTAGCAGTTTTAAGTTGTTTTTCAGACTTTAGAGTAATTGGTGAAAGCATGTTTAACCAAGACCTAGAGGTAGTAATTCAACAGAGCCTTGTAAAACCCAGAAACCCCATTTGGCACTTTCAGGGGAAGTGCAAATTTCAGGGGGGAAATAAATATGTTGAAGGAAATGAGCAAAAAGAAATTATTTTGGGCCTGCGGTTTTCTCTTTAACAATCCTACTGCGGGATCTTGGCCTCCTGCCTGGCTCCTCAAGCCTAGCCTGCTTTGAAGCCAAAGCTGTACCAAGGAGCACCGCGGGGAAGAGCGGAGAAAGCTAGTTGAGAGCCTCAGGTTGACCTGAAACTGCTGGGGAGACACTGCGCCTCCCCTAAGTCTGGAAAACAGTTCACGAAGGAGTTCTGGTAGATGAGACCATGAACCACAGGGGAAGGACTTCAAAAAGTGCACAGCAGCGTGAAAGAGCAACCTTGGAACCGTCTATCTTCTGGAGGGAAAGGCTAAAGTGGTGTGAAAAGTGTTAGGTAGTGAAAGAGAAAAGAAGCCAAAGGGAGAAAGTCTTTGTCCTGGAAGACAGTGGATAACCCCCAAATTGCAGGGCCAACCCCTTCTCCCACCAGCAGAACAGCCAGCAGTCCACTAAAGTATCTCCACTTCTCAGTTCTGACAGAGGAGGTGCCCCTGCCTAAGCCACAGGGGCCCTTGTGAACTCCCGGGAAGCTGGAGCCGGACAGGGAACCACGCACACTCTGTGTCTTGTCGTCGGAGCTTCCCTTCCATAGCGCAGCAGTGGCAAGGTTTCCCTTTCCTTATTATGCCAGGTTTGTGCTAATTACTTACATTTCCCAAATGAACCTATATTGTTCAGGGTGTACAGAAATGGAGACACTCTAAAAATAAAGTTAAGAGACGGTTTAACACGAAAAGCAGATAGTGGTGTAGTGGTCTCTTGTTGACCTGCAGGGGGAGATAGTAATTCAAAATGGGACACAGGGGCCTCCAGGTAGCAGGTGGTCTGAGGTGGTCTGAGGTGGGTTGTGGGGTGGGAGGGAGGACTGGGGGATGGGGGAAGCAGATGGTGTTAATTTTGTTACTGAACTTAGATTTGTAGCTCTCTTCAGCATATGTGTTTCACAACAATAAACACAAGATTTAATAATGAAACATGACAACTGCAGTTCTAAGTTTACAATCTTGTTTTACTATTTGAACAAGTATGAACTTAAGAATTGTCTATATACCATAACTAGTCCTAGGCATTGTAGAGAGTTCATTTTTTAAAGTATCCAATATTAGCTTTTTTTCCAGCTGTATTAGAAAAATGACAACACCTTTGTTTATATATTCCATCCCTGTTTCAAGTCAGTCCCCAAACATTTTTTTTCATATGTGAAGTGGAAGTACTAAAACCAACTTTACCAACTACAGTGAAAATTAAATAATATCATAATAACAATTATGACTGTTTATTAAATACTTAACTATTGTCAAGTGCTAAATGCTTACATTATCTTTATCACAATAAGAATGATAAGAGGTACATACTGTGTAAGGTTGTTAAGAAAATAATTTAATTAAGCATTAAGTATTACACCAGGGTTATAAATAATACTTTAAAAAATACACACAATATTGTAACCCTCCTACCAATCCTGTGAAGTAGAAGCATTATATTCCTTATTTGGATTAAGCCAGAGAGTCAACAAATGGCCAGAACTGGAATCACGCATTGTTACTCCAGCATCTGTGTTTTTAACCACTGTGAATCTGGGGTATTTGGTAGAAATTTATTAATTAGGGCACTGGATGAGGAAAAAATGTTCTATAGTTTAAAAATGTCTAACATGATGCTAGGAATGGCTTAAATGTCAACTTCATAGAATACAGATGAGTTTTGTAAGTCATTGGGCAACTTTTACTACTTATGATATATTGCCCTTTGATTCATTAGCCCATTTAAAAACAGGCTTTGTGAATTATTGAAATATTTTAGTTAGTATGTAAAAATTGGGTGGTTCAGTCTTGTGACCGTTTTCATATTGAAATATAAAATTCTTTTATCCCCATGATCTAAAAACAGGTGTGTTGCTAATGAGATTGCATCCCTCTGATAGGAGAAATTCTAAATGCATAGGGGTGTCGAACTCAATCAGAGAAGGGGCCAAAATCTAAAATCCAGCCTAAATCGCGGGCCGAATGGTTTACTGAACAGTCATAAACTGTCATTGTGATGGAAATGCAGCGGAGTGCAGTGATGACAGCGTGGTGCGGGCCACATTGCAAGGCCTGGCGGGACGGATTTGGCCCGCGGGCCTTGTGTTTGACACATGTGCCATAGGCTGTTACCGGTAGTTTGTGGAAAGTGAAGCACATAGGGTTGCATCTACAGAGTGGTCCGTCTCCATTCCCCTCAGCTGCCTGAATGATGGAGGGCCATTAGGAAGAGTTATGTTTACTTCTGTGGGGGCCAAACAAACTCTCCTCTGCCCTCAAGGTTCTTATGTCCGGTCATATAATTAAGTAGACACGAGACAGATTAGCAGGAGAAAATAACCAAATTTAATCCATACATCTGTATGGGAACCCCACAAATGTGAGAGAGCCAAAGACCCTCCTTCCCCCCACCCACCCCTGCCACACACACACACACACACACACACAAACATGTCAAACTCGTAGCAGGCTGGGCCACATGCGAGTTTGACATGCTTGCACTAAGGCAATGAAAATGCTTTTTTAATCATATTGATGTACAGAGCAAGGGGAAAAACAATAAAAACAACAAAAAATAACAATAAAAAAGGGAGGGTCAATCGGTTGTTTGGGCACATGGTACCAAAACAAGTGATGGCTTTGGGGAAAGAGAAGCTATTTAATAGTTACTTAGCTTTCATTTTGCTTACTAAGCAGAACATCTTAAAACTGGAAGGCATTGAACAATTATGATTAAGAAGGATTTGAAATCCATAATAGATGAGAGATGGAAGTACTTTAAGTTGAATTTCACAAATCACCAATTTCATCGTAACCATATAAAGAAACTGCTTCCCCTTCCCTGCCTCACACATCCATTGTATCGCCAAGAAATCTGAGGCTCAGAGAGATCACACCATTAGATTAGTAAGCGGCAGAGCCAGGATCCCCAATAAAGCCCATCTTTCTTCTGAGCTATGTTCTCCCCAATATTTCCCATGGCTCCCCGGAGTTGCCTCAAGTCCAGATACCTCAGGACTCAGTTCTCAGCAGCCCTAGATTTAGTCTTAATTTTTCTGAACTTGGGACTTGAATTATATAGCTCCAAAAGCTTCAGGACAAAACTCCCAGAGCCAAAGACCCAATACTTGAGTTCTGAAGCTTGACTCTCTTAAATTGGAGTCTTTAGCTATTTGAGAGTTACCTAAATGTTCCCTTTTCAGCCCAAAGGTGTAAGTCCTAAGTGCTGAACTGAGGATAGCAATGAAAGCCAGACTCCAGCTCTAACCCTAAGCCCTCAACCTCCAATTCAACTGAGCCCAGAATCAGAAATCTCCTGGAGGAGGGAATTCCAGCTATCATGGACATCTTTCCGCTTTCTCTGGACTATTGACTTATACATGTTGGCTCTCTCTGCCTGGAGGGCTGCTTCTGTTCTTTCCCCTCTGCTAACTTCTTCTTCATTCTTAGAATAAGAGATCTCTTCAGAAGGCTTTCCCTGACCCATAGACTGAGATGAAAAGTATTTGTTATTCATTTATATAGGACATCATACCTTTGATAACATTTATTGCCCTGTAATCTTTTGTTTACATCTCTCTTTTCTGTCATCTGTCTTTTCCTGGTGTATCCTTCATGTGCCTAGCACAATGCCTGGAACTGTAAATAGCTAAATTAATAAATGAAAGAATCAATACATGAATGAATTAGTGAATGAATGAACTGTTAAGATTCTGGTGTGGACCTGAGATTTGATAGAGTATTTAAAATCATACTTCATTAGCAAAGGAAGGCATTTCACACATTATATTCCTAAATGAACAGTGCACTCCATTGCCCAACCTCTCTCTCTCCACATTTGAACTCTCTTAAACATGTGGGCTCATATGAATCTGCCCTGTGAACAGTGGAACGAGCTAGCCCTGTGGTAGAGGTTGAGAGTATGTTGCAGAGCTATTAAGTTCATTTCCTCAGCACCATTGTCTCCGATGGTCAGCAGCTTTGGCTTGTGCTGTATGCACAATTTTAGTAATTCTAAGTGTTTCTATGCCATCACACCCTCCTTCACACCCTCAGAATCAGAGTTGTTCATTCTCATCTGAGCATCGACCTACAATGCAGATGGATGAATCCAAAAGGCTCGTTTTTTAAAGATAAGGGACTGCCTGAAATTGAAGGTGGGTGTCTTTCCTGACAGCTTATAGAAGGGGAAAATAAGCTCAGAAAGGTGAGAACCAATGATGCATCAGTGACTCATCATAAAACAATCACACACTTATCATTTTCTTTGTGCAAATGTTTTCGTCAGTGATTTCTGAAGGAGTTAATCATGGCAGTCAAGTTCCCTTACAGAGTGTGTGCTGAGGGTTGTTTTCTTGGCTTCCTGGTCCACTCTCCACTATCTGCAGAGTGCCCTCTGCCTCCGGGCATAGTGGTCCTCTGTGGCCCAGGCATGTGGTTCAGTACAGAGCATGGGAGGCTACTGTGGAAGAGCAGAGATCAGGGGAGTGTGGCCAGGGTACCAGTTCCCCTGGCTCTCTCCTTGAGGGTTGGCTGTTACCCTCTATTAAATGTCAGACACTCTCTCAAGCAGCCCTTGCCTATGGTCACCCTTTTTAACTTCTAGTAATGGCTCCCTCCTTCTGCCCCTTTAGGTGTAAGCTTACACTGGCCTAGATCTGGGTATTGCAGGCCGCCATGTTGAATTTCCCTAACTCCTTCCCACATATTCCCAGAATCTCTTCAGTAAACCCCTCAGATTATTCAGGTTAAGTATACTCTCCTTTTCCTGCCTGGACTCTGTCTTACACAGAAGTTATTTGTGGAATGGGAAAATAAGCGTTATGACAGCTGTTGATAATAGAAGCAAAGGGTCTAAACCCTTTTTATTTGATAAGATAATTGGGATATATTTTTGCTTTTATTACACATAAACTTTTTAATATTCCCAAGAGTACTCTGTTAAAATAGATCAAAATAAAAGCATGCACCCAGAAATCTACTAAAGAGCATCTCAAAGAAAGAAGATGTGACACATGAAATAAACCACAACAGCAGGCTGAAAAGAAACAGTGATTGTTTCAGACTTAGTTGTTTTATAAAATGTCAGGTTTCTGTAACTGTTCCATTATTTACTCGTGCTTTTATTCTCTGGCATAGTTAGGTTTCTAATTTATAAGCAAATTGGTGATAAAATTAACAAGTAAAAACATGCATATGCACAAGATATTTTTCAGTCATACTTTTTTAAATATACCGTATATTTTATTGATTTTGATTTTATTTTATTTTTTATCTTTTTTTTTTTTTTTACAGAGAGGAAGAGAGAGGGATAGAGAGTCAGAAACATCGATGAGAGAGAAACATCGATCAGCTGCCTCCTGCACATGCCCTCATGGGGATGTGCCAACAACCAAGGTACATGTCCTTGACCAGAATGGAACCTGGGATCTTTCAGTCTGCAGGCCGATGCTCTATCCACTGAGCCAAACCGGTCTCGGCGTTTTTCAGTCATACTCTTGCTGAAAGTGACCAACAGTTCTGGCTACTTTGCTTAAGAAGCAGAAAGGCAGTGGTGTGACATGTGACTGATCAAATGGGAAGTTAGTATTTGATGAAATGAGAGGAGCCCATGGGGAAAACCAGAGCTGCTTGAATTAAAATAATTCCTATCACGAAAACTACCTGGAGGTTCAAGGGGTTTAGTTACACGTTGTGAATATGGGTGGTTATGCTCTATATGCAATGTCAAGGGTAGGCAGAGAGAGCAGAAGTGATGAGAGAACATTAGTCCTGCCTTTAAGGAGAAGAAAATCTCTATTTCTGGATTAAAAACAAGTCGCAAGGATGTCATAAAAAAGATGCCTTCCGACTTCCTTCATTCTCTGAAGAACGTGCTGCTTATTTGAATTGAATATAAAATGCTATGTATACATGGGAGAACGCTGTGCTTTAGCCTTTACGTGTTGTTTCTTTTTTGTTTGTAGGGTTGTACATTGTAGTGATTTGATGTCGGCTTCCTAGGGAACAAACAGGCTTTGAACTTTATTCCTTTGACAAGAGGGATTCGTGCATTTGTCAGTTATGTTGAAAATGTCTGCACTGTGCCTTCCTGCTGAGCACTGGGGACTCAGTGATGAATGAGGCAGAGCAGTCTTGGCTCTCACGAGGCGAAGGAAAACCACTTTAATTGGTTAGTACTCCTTCAGCCCTGAGGAAAGGAGATGGGTATGTGACCAGAGATTCAGTAGGCGGTAATACTGGTCTCATTTTTATAAAACTAGAATGAAACTCTTTTTTATCATTCACCCCCCTAAAAGTAGTCTACAAAATTACTAGTTGTGTTGATTGTTCATTTCTAAATATCCCAGTCCAATCCCCCCCCCTCCCCAGGAGTAAGTGTGTAGGTAATAAAATGCATATTCTGGGACTTCCTAAAGGAAGTCCCAGAATTATGTTCACTTTCCTGGGCTGAATTTAAAATCCATTCTTCTGGCCGAAACTGGTTTCGCTCAGTTAGAGCGTCAGCCTGCAGACTGAAGGGTCCCAGGTTCGATTCCATTCAAGGACATGTACCTTGGTTGGGGGCACATCCCCGGTAGGGGGTGTGCAAGAGGCAGCTGATCCATGTTTCTGACTCTCTATTCCTCTCTCTTCCTCTCTGCAAAAAGTCAATAAAATATGTTTAAAAAGAAAGAAAGAAAGAAAGAAAAAATAATAATAAAATCCACTCTTCTGGCTCTTCCATGCTGCCTGGAATAGTTAGGTATCATTTACATCTCTAACATTTCTGCTTTAGTGGAATTGTACTTTAATTCAAATATTTTAAAGTATCCTTGAAGCAAAGAATAAATGTTAAGCTAGATACTTCCTATAGTGCTTGGTCTGTAGGCGTTCCATCTGGTTCAAGTGCATCAGATTTGAACAGGAAATTACTGCACATGCTCTGGACTCAAGCACACAGTCCATTCGACTCAGAGGCTAATTTGTGTTGCTGGCATTTTCAATAGAGATGGATTATTCCATCTCTCACTGTCCAGGGCAACGGACACTATTTCACCAGCAGAGAGATTCAGGACAATGAGGTATGCAAAAATTGTTGATTTTCATGATTGCATCAATATTTGAGTACCATGGGGCAGTATCTAGCTACGCTGTGTTCTAGAACTGACATTTACATGTATATTGTGTGGGATCAAACAGATTTTAAAAATACAGAATGAAAATGTAGAAAACTAAAAATTCATCTATGCTAAAGGGAGGAAGAAACATTCTTAATAAATGTTTTCCTTAAACAGAAGAGCCAACTTTGCAAAGTGTGCCCTTTACCTGGAATGAAACGATCTCTTTTGTTGACATAGTGCTTTGGCATAGAAAAGGCTGTTTCTTTTCCTAGCAGATTTTTTTTCTAGGTTACATACGCAATTAATGTAGAATTCTATACTGTATAGCTTTTAAACATCCATTCTCAGACAGGTGCTATAACCTAGCTCCTCTAGGTTTGATTTTACTTTTGCTTTTGTATTAGAAAGTCAGGGATTAAGCAACATAATTTGTGGCAAAACAATATACACAGAGCCTTTTGCTCTTCTTAGGGAGGATATGGAGGCAGCAGAGCATACATTTTGTTCAGTCAACGTGCAAGCAGCTCTCCCGTTCTCTCACAACCCAGGCAAGGAGTACTGTCTACCTTGTGCAAGTAGTCATCCTCCTAACACAATTGTACATGCCTCCACAAACATGCTACAGCTGGCTTTTCTGTTGACAGAATCTTAAAGGGATAACAATAATCTGGGTCTTTTTTTAAAAAAAAACAAAAAACCATGATGTCACTTCATATGCTTAATATTTGTGGTCCCAATGAAAGATATAGGAGATGCTTTAAAATCGAAGATAACGCTTTGTGTGGAAATGTTTTTGCTGTTCTTTTGGAAAGATGGAAGTTATATAGGTGTTAAAGCCATGACAGTTTAGAAAAAAATAAGAAGTAGGTTTAAGATTAGTGGTTTCTTAAAATAGAACTTGCTATTATTCAAGTAAATAGGCATTTAAATCATAAATAATTATTTTAAGATTTTAGAGTTAAAGACAACTCAGGCATATTCCACCTTAATGTAAATTTAGGTGTTATAGGAACAAATAAAACTTTGGAAACCATATTAAAAATTGAGATATGAGTAAGGCTACTGATTATATTTGTTCTTACTATAAAAAGACAAAAATTACTCACATCAATTACCCTTGCAGTTCTTGCCTTTTGGTGGATATTTTAATTGAATAACAGCTGAAAAATGACAATGTCAGACTCTTCTTGTTCATATAAATGCACATTTCCATAGCCATGAAAAACAATGAAATCCCAATTTAAGCTTACTTTCCCAATTATATTTTCAGTTGACCCTGGAAATAATCCTGTAATATAGGTTAGAATAATTATTTCTCCCATTTTTAGGAAGAGAGCAAAGAGGCTTGGTTCTTGATATTTTGGTACTTGGTACTATTTTGTGTCAATGTTATGTCTTTTTTTTTTTATTTAGTTACATGAGACCTTTTCTTCTCTAATTTCAATACTTTCACTTTTATAAATCTCACAATCCTTTCTCTTTTTCCCCTTATTTTTTAAATAGTTTTTTTTCACTAAAGCATTATCTATGTTCAGCAGACACCTCTCCTCCCCCTAATTATTGAACTTACTCTTATATATATACAACAGAAATTATAGAATGTAGTACATAAAAAAGACAAGAGGGGAAATGGAAGGCTAAAGAGGTTATTAGAAGCTAGGAAAATGTCAGAGAGAAAGGAAGAGAGCTCAGAACTGCAGAAGACAGATGATGGATGGTTGCTCATACAACAATTCTTTGGTGACCACATCCATCTGTTAACCCGGAAATAATGCTGCTGTCCTAGAAACTCACCTCCAAGGATCACCTTGTGCTAAATCAACATAAGAGTGGTCCCTCTCCTGGAGAAAACTCTTCACCAGAACCTGACCCCCGTCTCACTGTCCCAAACGCACTGTCACCTGACTCCTACTCATTCCCCTAATTTTTGCAACTTACTTTCTCCTATAAGCCTGGTTAGATAACCCTGCTAATTAGGTTTATCATGAAAATTAAACAACTGATAACAAGGTATTGTGCTAAGTGCCCATTTTCCCATTAGAATACAAGAGTTATAAGGGCAGAAATGTTTCCCTTTTTCTTTTTCCACATTGGTTTGTCTGGGCCTTATACAATGTTGGGCTCTGGCATAGGAGGGACTCAATAGGATATGTTGATTTGAATGGATTTGCTCTTTTTTCTACTTTTTAAATAATTCAGATTGTTTATTTTCTTATTATTGAGTTTTGAGAATACTTTGTAATAGTGTGGATTCAAGTATTTATAAGATATGTGATTTACAACTATTTTCTCCCATTCTGTAGCTTGTATCTTCATTATTTTCCCCCAATTATTTTATTGATTAAGGTATTACATATGTGTCTATATCCCTCATTGCCCCCCACACACACCCTACTCCCATATATGCCCTCATCCTCCTGCTGTCCCTGTCCATTGGTTAGGCTTATATGCATGCATACAAGTATTTTGGTTGATCTCTCCCTTTTACCCCCACTCTCTCCTACCTTCCCTCTGAGGTTTGAGCACCTGATTGATGCTTCTCTGTCTCTGAATCTGTTTTTTGTTCATCAGTTTATGTTGCTCATTATATTCCACAAATGAGTGAGATCATGTGATATTTTTCTTTCTCTGACTGACTTATTTCACTTAGCATAATGCTCTCCAGTTCCATCCATGCTGTTGCAAAAGGTAGGAGTTCCTTCCTTTTTACAGCAGTGTAATATTCCACTGTGTAGATGTACCACAGTTTTCTAATCCACTCATCAGCTGCTGTGCACTTAGGCTGTTTTCAGATCTTAGCTATTGTAAATTGTGCTTCTATGAACATAGGAGTGCATATATCCTTTCTGATTGGTGTTTCTAGTTTCTTGGGATATATTCCTATAAATGGGATCACAATGGGACTACATCAAAATAAAAAAACTTCTGCTCAGCAAAAGAAACCATCAACAAAACAACAAGAGAGCCCACTGCATGGGAGAACATATTTGTCAATGTTATCTCCAATAAGGGTTTAATCGCCAACATTTACAGGGAACTCATACAACTTAACAAAAGGAAAATAAACAACCAAATAAAAAAATGGGCAATGGACCAATAGATACTTTTTGGAAGAGGACATAGGAAGGCCAAGAGACATATGAAAACATGCTCAAAGCCACTGATCATCAGAGAGATGCAAATCAAAATGACAATGAGGTGCCATCTCACACCTGTCAGAATGGCAATCATCAACAAATCAACAAATGACAAGTGGTGGTGAGGATGTGGAGAAAAAGGAACCCTCATGCACTGCTGGTGGGAATGCAGAGTAGTACAGCCACTGTGGAGAACAGTATGGAGTTTCCTAAAAAAACTAAAAATGGAACTCCCATTTGACCCAGTGACCCCCACTTCTAGGAATATTTTTCTACTTTAAAAAAAAATATTTTCATACTCTATATCATAATGGTGACTGCTTATGGGTCTTTAATGCCTATACTGTCTGCAATTAAAAAACATGTATGTGAATGGCACAGAGAGATTATGGGAATCATCAGTCTTCACCCTAAATTGGAATGTTAAAACATGCAAAGTGCTTGGCTTTCTTAAAGGAGAAGTTCTTGGAATCTATTAACAAAGAAATGCCTGTGGGGATGCACAGAAACCTGTGTCAGAGTGATCGTTCATCCTTCGTTCAGGGTCTGTGGGTCGGCCCCAGCAAATGCATCTTCATTTTATATGCTAGTCGGTCCAGAGACAATGAGACAACATCTAATATACTTGAGGACTGCATTAGATGGCAAGTCATCTGGCACACTAAATTGCTCTTAATATGATTTGTTCACAATTTTTCTATTTTATTACAGCCGAGGCACCGACAACAGACTGGCCCACCGGCGGCAGACAATTCTCCGGGAGAAGGGGAGAAGGTTAGCTAACCGAGGACCAGCGTACATGTTTAATGATCGCTCCACAAGCCTGTCTGTGGAGGAGGAGCGCTTTCTGGATGCAGCTGAATATGGCAACATCCCAGTGGTGAGAAAGATGCTAGAAGAATGCCTCTCCCTCAATGTCAACTGTGTGGATTACATGGGCCAGAATGCCCTGCAGTTGGCCGTGGCCAACGAGCATCTGGAAATCACAGAACTTCTACTCAAGAAAGAAAATCTCTCTCGAGTGGGGGACGCCTTGCTTCTGGCTATCAGCAAAGGTTATGTTCGGATCGTGGAAGCCATCCTCAGTCATCCCGCTTTTGCTGAAGGAAAGAGGTTAGCAACCAGCCCCAGCCAGTCTGAACTCCAGCAAGATGACTTTTATGCCTACGATGAGGACGGGACCCGCTTCTCCCATGACGTGACTCCAATCATCCTGGCCGCCCACTGCCAGGAATATGAAATTGTGCATACCCTCCTGCGGAAGGGTGCCCGGATTGAACGGCCTCATGACTATTTCTGCAAGTGCGGCGAATGCAACCAGAAACAGAAACATGACTCCTTTAGCCACTCCAGGTCTAGGATTAATGCCTACAAAGGCCTGGCGAGTCCAGCTTACCTGTCTTTGTCCAGTGAAGACCCGGTCATGACGGCTTTAGAGCTTAGCAATGAGCTGGCAGTGCTGGCCAACATTGAGAAAGAGTTCAAGGTGGGTCTTTATAACAATGAGGACTTCACTCTCCACAGGTCAAAGTCAGGATATATTTACGAGCTTCCACTGTGGGCTCAGCATTGTGCTAGTTACTGTGGACAGTAGGCAATTTTATATATTTTTTCCGACAAGCTCTTTGTTATAATTATATGTAGTCAAAGTGGTGATGGCAAGCATTTAGAGATATTCTGCTATACACTAGAGATTTTCCAGTTATGATGTCTAATCTTTACCACAACCTTGAGAATCATTACTTCCTTTTTAGGTGGATAAATGGAGGTATGGAAAGGTTAAGTAAGGCCCAAGATCCCCAACTGGCAAATGACAGCTGGATCGGAATCCAGCTGTGCTGTTCTCTAAAACCTAGGTTCCTTCTCTATAAAACTCTGTTTCTGTGTTCAGAGCATGGTGATCAGTGCTGCGGAGGTTGGGAAGATGAACTAGCTGCAGGAAGACACAGTTTAACTTGAGAGACATAAGGCTCTGGGTATTAAAAATATCCCAGAAAGAATTAACTTTACATCTGTTATTTGTGTGTTTGAACAAAACTATATACATTAAACATCATTGTTTAATATAACAAATATATACAAAATTTGAAAAGTAATTTTGAATATATGGCACAACTCATCAGAAATGAATTTTTAGTGGGATTAATTGTGTTCACACTTTTGTTATATATTTAATGAGATTAAACGGTGTATCCTGCTAAGAGTATCTTGGTGAGGCAGCTAGCATGTTACTTTAGTTTTTGTTAATAAGCTATATAAATTATTAAAGGTTTTTTGAAATAATTTTTTTTAAAACATTGACTGTAGGTAGAATAAATATTTCTCGATACGGCTCAGTAACTACCTTTCTAAATTACACACAATGGATCAGGAAGAAATCACATAACAGTTTTATCCATATGTGTTAGCCCATGTCCTAGGAAAATTCTGAGTTCTGGAAACCATTCCGAGTCATGTTAAAAAGAGTCAGCATCACTAATGTTTTTCTACCTTGGCCATTTGAGATGCCGTCATACTAGCTGATGATACAATCCTGAAGATGAGTATTCATACTCGTTTAAAAGAATCACACTTATTTTTAAGTACATGAAACATTTATTTTTATATTCAGTATTCCCTGCTGAAGCCTTCTCTGTCATTTTCTCCCTAGACTTTCATTCAAGAGGGATGTGTTTTTTGGACAATTGTTGGAGAATGAAGGGACAAATATATTAAAAGTTATCATTGTCCCTGAAATCGCACAGTATCATGCTTCTAAATTCAGAACATCCTAACATGAACCAGCACATTGTGTTTTTATCACTAAGCATGAAGTTCAACAGAGATGTGTATTAAGACAGGGAAATTCAGGGACCCTTCAGGGTCTATGGGATCTGGATAAATCATTTAAGGGAGACTCCTCATTACTGGCTACATGGGTGGGTAAGAGTGGAGAATTCTCTTGTAAAAGGGCAAAGTATATATTTTTAAGGAAATTTGTTTGAGGAAAGTTGAGGACCTGGAAATTGATTCTCTTAAAGCTATCAATGTTCTAGGGCAGTGGTCGGCAAACTCATTAGTCAACAGAGCCAAATGTCAACAGTACAAAGATTGAAATTTCTTTTGTGAGCTGAAAACCAACTTCTGCGCATGGACCATGAAGTTTCTGTACGTGTGTGCCTGCATGTGGTATTTTGTGGAAGAGGCACACTCAAGGGGCCAAAGAGCCGCATGTGGTTCTCGAGCTGCAGTTTGCCGACCACTGTTTTATGGTCCTAGAAAGTCTTCCAAGTTTGAAGGCAACTAATCTATTTTGTGAGTCAGAGTATATGATCTTTCACAAAGATTTTTGTAAACTCGAATATACAACTTCCTAAGCTTCTCCTGGACTCTCCCCTCCATAATAGCTTGCAGTCCAAGCATGTCAAACTCAAAGATTAACATGGGCCGAATAAACAAGGTTTAAGTTTACGTGGGTTACAAAAAAACAAATGCTTCAGTTTTCATAGAAACATAGGTTTATTTCTATAGAGATGCTGAGTACAAAGAGCTGAAAGAAATGAGTAATTGTTAACCTAAAATACTAGACCATTTCAATAAAAATTAATATTCTTTCCTGAACATTAACTTACCACACACTGAATAACCACAAATTAGTAAGTGTAACACAAATAAACCTATTTTTCTTGTTCTCTGAAAGCAACATATTTCCTGTTGCTCACACCAAACAAGTCAGTCTAAGACTAATGACGTGGCAATGGGTTGCTAAAATATTTGCTGCTAGTATTAGTGGCAAGAAATGGTGTGTCTGCTTATAAGGCCGCCTAAAGGAAATGAATGCAACATGATTATAGTAATCAGTCATTAACGAATGTTGTCATTTATTATTAATAATTATGCAAAACAGGACATTGTAAAAAGTTATGAAATTTTTATTAAAACATTTTTTACATACTGTTATATTGACTGGGCCACAAAAATATTCATTTTTGGCTGCATGTGGCCCACAGGCCAAGAATTTGACATGCTTGCTATAGTCCATTAACAAAAGAGGCCAGAGGAGTTGCTATTGAGTTTCACGGAAAATTTTAGTCTTGCACCTTGAATCTCCTAAACTGAACAAATTGCATTAATTACCCATATCATCACGTCTGTAGCTGGCTCCACGCAGAGGTACAACCATGCCACAATACAGAAATCTAACAACTAGATGAAGCCACGGGAATAAGAAGAAAACTAATAGGCCTGAGGAATTTCATGTCTTTAAAGAGAATGGAGAGAAATGAAATTCAAAAGATTTTTACCCATTCAAATTCAACTTTTATATTAAATTTTTAAGAATACATTTTTGCTTTGGACACATGAGACCTGAGCCACCTTAAATTTGGGCTAAGTCTAAATTTTGTAGCAAATACCAAATCAATCCTATCTACAAAAGATAGGGGATATGCAAATTGACCATCACACCCTCACAAAGATGGCAACACCCACAGTCATTAAGGAGGGAATATGCTAATTCACTTCCATGCTCTCAAAGATGGCGGCACTTATGGCCACAAAATGGCAACCCCGTCCCCTGGGGTGGCAGGCACGCAGTGCGGCCGGGCTGGCCCCTAGGAGGGTCCAGCTGCTCCATGTGCCTGCCTCCAGAGTCCTCAAGTCCCCTCAGCCCCCCAGCCACCCAGGGCCACACGAATCTTGTGCTGCTGGAGTGGTAGCAGTAAAGGTGTGATGAGGTCATCACCTTCCCCTGATCGCCAGGTTGCCTCCCTCCCTTGAGGGCTCTTGGACTGTGAGAGGGGGCAGGCCAGGCTGAC
The DNA here is from genome assembly GCF_014108245.1 of Pipistrellus kuhlii. NCBI lineage: Eukaryota > Metazoa > Chordata > Mammalia > Chiroptera > Vespertilionidae > Pipistrellus > Pipistrellus kuhlii. The sequence goes on along the minus strand of NW_023425595.1, from coordinate 54,238,967 downwards.
GGACCCCCATCTAGTGCATGAATTTTCATGCACCAGGCCTCTAGTAATAATAATAAAAAGGAATACTCACAACTTACCTTTTTGATATCAAAGAGAGCATGACTCCTGGCTTTTCTTCTTGACTCAAGACTAAGCTCAGATAAGGTAGAATCATCTTACAGACAAGGAAACCAATACCAAGGATGGTTTTGTCAGCAAATTCATTCTCCTAAATTTCTAATTTTCTTTTAGCATTTCAATATGTACCTATGACTTATGTCTTTACACCTTTTTTTAATTTTATTGATTATGGTATAACATAATTGTCCTCACCCCCCATTCCCATCCCAATCCCCTCCCCACATATGCCCCCACCCCCTTGTTGTCCATGGCCACTGGCTAGGCCCATATGCATGCACACAAGTCCTTTGGTTAATCTCTCTCCCTTACCCCCACCCTCCCCTACTTTTCCTCTGAGGTTTGAGAGTCTGATCGCTGCTTCTATTTCTCTGGGTCTGTTTTTGTTCATCAGTATATGTTGTTCATTATTTCCTCTAGGTGCGTGAGATCATGTGATCCAAGAAATAGCCTTGTAAAAACCAAAACTGAGACAAGCCATAACAGTCATGCTGAGAGGCAAATGGATCAGTCTGTAGTGAGTTCTTTTCTGGACCAACAGTTCTTTTGAGTCCCAATTTCAATGTCAAACAGTTCCTTATGCGTACATGTCAGCCTTGATATTTCAGATCTGGTTTACACCCTTTTTGAACTAATTGATATGTTAGGTCATTGGTGGTAACAGACAGTGTTACCTATTATCACCTCTTCATGCTCCAGGGATTGTTACCATCCCTGTCATTCTGGATAAGTAGCTTTCTGCAGCTTTTGCAGCTCCTTCATGTCTCCCTAGGGCTCTGTGCCCACACATGCACACGGCCCTCCAGCTGCCCTTGCTGTTGACTTTGAGAACTGGGAAGATAGATAAACTCCTGCTTCGTCTGTTTTTAAACCATTGCTATGTTCTGGTGTGCAGATGTTCCAAATGTCTCACATTATTTGACAGGGATGAAAAGTAGTTTTTGTTAGCAGAAAGGCAGTGTAACTGTTATCAGACCTTAGCAGAGTGACAAAGAGTATAGCTAAAGTACTCAGTAGCTTACAATGCAGAATCACAGCATCAGAAGCATGGGACTGGGATCCTGGCCAAAAAGGAAGGAGGCAAAGTACCTTTATTTGAGCTTTATGAGTTATTCTAAGTGATTTATACTATAACTTTATGATATAGCAGCAATTGCATTCTCCGTAATTAGGGGAAATCCACAGAGGGCCAGAAAATAAAGTAACCTAAGATTATATAGCTATTAAGTAGTAGAGCAAGAATAAAAACCCAGGTATGTTTTGTACCCAGCCATGTTCCTTTCTTTACATCACTTTGATTACCTCCTGTGTGCTATATGCGGCACTCAGATGTGAGGACTCAAACATGAGTAAGATCTATAATAGTCATTGTGCTGAAGGATGCTTGAACCTACTTGAGAGAGGCAGATACATAAACCACATAGACGCACTAATGCACGAGTGTGTATGTTATTGCCTTTGCCTTTCCTGCCCTAATCTGAAGTAGGTGGAGAGAGAAGTTTATTTGGGCAGAATTTTAGATCTAAGGCAAGTCAGCCATGAGGAGGGAAGTGAGTGCAGTTTGCATGGGAAGAGGCTGCAGCGCCCACAGCCATAGATTCGCTTCCCTCCGGCTCCCCAGCTGCAAGGGACCTGAGGATTTCTACATGAAGGGAACAAGAAAGACTGGTTATCAGACACCAAGTTAAGTTAAATATGGAGCCGCTCATGATGGCAACCATCAACGTGAAAATCTGTAACATCTGCTATATCTGACAAAAATCCTTAATTCACTTTTAAAATTGTATCTCATCTCTTTCCCTTTTCTTTCTTTTTTTAATCCTCCCCCGAGGATATTTTTTATCGATTGTTTTAGAGAGAGTGTAGAGGAGAGAGAGAGAGAGAGAGAGAGAGAGAGAGAGAGAGAGAGAGAGAGAGAGAGAGAGAGAGAGAGAGAGATATGAAAGACACATGATTGGTTGCCTTCTGCCTGGGCTCCTATCTGGCCAGTGTTGGAGCCGGCAAGTGAATCACATGCCCTTGACTCAGAATCAAATCCACAAATCTCAGTCTGCAGGCCCATGGTCCAACCACTGAGCCAAACTGGCTAGGGCTTTCTATTTTCTTTAGAGTAGTGTAACTTCCATACCCCTCACAATACCACCCAGTAGATCCCATAATACATGCTTGCTAATCCTACACCTGCTTTACAGAGCTCAATGATCAATGTGACATTCAGTGACAGTCATTCTGAAGAACAGGGAAGATCTGACATTGCATGTGGCCCCAAGAAGCATGGCTGGCTAATAGATAATAATATTCTGTACTTATCTTCATGTTCAAGTACATAGTGTCATTTTACAAAACACCTGTCTTGCTGCTGGGGTCCAGCCAATCGGGACTTAGCAAGACAGGCAGGATATACCCTGGAGCCCTTCTGGGGTCTTTCCCTGGCTGGCCAATCTCCTCCATCTTTTCCCGGCTCTGATCGTGCACAGGTGGGGTCCCTGGACCTGGCCTGTGGCCTCTTGCAATTCGGGACCCCTCAGGGGATATGGGAAAACCGGTCCCAGCCCAATCCTGCAGGACTGGGACCGGTTTTCCTGAGGGACCCAACCGGTGCAGGAATTCATGCACCGGGCCTCTAGTAATCCTAATAATTACCAGGAAGTTGGATTCATATTTGATATAATCTTCCTAGCAACCCTGCAAGTGGGTACTGTGTTATCCTCATTTTACACTCGAGAATTTTGAGGCTTTAAAGGATTAATTCATTTGCCCAAAGCCATGCAGCTAGTTTCAAATCCAGGTCTGCCCTTCTCCAAAGTCTGGTGAGAATTGAGGTATGCCCTTTCCCGGTTAATGTCTGTCAAGCAAACTTCAATCTTTATACAGAAAGGAAAGCCAGACATTAAAATTACAGACCTTAACATCTCTTCTACTGTGTCATATGCAACTAAGATGACCCTTTGAAAATGATAATTTTAACAGAGACATTTAAAAAAATATATATTTTATTGATTTTTTACAGAGAGGAAGAGAGAGGGATAGAGAGTTAGAAACATCGATGAGAGAGAATCATTGATCAGTTGCCTCTTGCACACCCCCCATTGGGGATGTGCCCACAACCAAGGTACATGCCCCAGACCGGAATCGAACCCAGGACCCTTCAGTCCGCAGGCTGACGCTCTACCCACTGAGCCAAACCGGTTTCTGCAACAGGGACATTTTTATGTCTTATAATCTCTTAGGCTCTGTTCTGTGAACCCATTATCAGTCATCTCTTTTCAACTCAAAGGTTAATAGGCAAGCACCCACTTCTGATTCATAGTGTGTGGTGCGGGTGTGACCCAAAGACCTGACCCAGAATTAAATCAACCCGCCAGCTTTCTTTTTCTTTTCAAGGAACCAAATTCCCTGCTGCATTTGCTAATGAGCTGCTGTCAGCATTTCCTTCTGAGTTTTCATGTCAATTTGTGAGACCTTGAAATATGAAAACATTTGTAAATGAATCCCCAAGGTGAAAGAAAGAGCATAGATTTCTAAAAGCAGAGTCTTATTTTTTATTTTATTTTTTTAAATGGGATTTTGTCCCCCGCCCCCCTCACCTTGAGAATATGTGTTGAGAATCTTCAGCAAGTTGGAAACAAGGTGCGAAACAGCACAAAGCTCCTGTGCTTTACTTTTTGTCCATATGGATTCTCCTCAAAAGCGTAAATCACAGTTGATGGGTCATACTCTTTTTTACTTTACTTTACTTTACTTTACTTTACTTTACTTTACTTTACTTTACTTATTTTATTGATTTTACAGAGAGGACAGAGAGGGATAGAGAGTTAGAAACTTTGATGAGAAACACCCATCAACTGCTTCCTGCATCCCCCCTACTGGGGATCGAGCCTGCAACCAAGGTACATGCCCTTGTCCAGAATAGAACCCGGGACCATTCAGTCCACAGACTAACGCTCTATCCACTGAGCCAAACTGGCCAGGGCTCATACTCTCTTTTTAAATGTCTAATTTCACCATGAGCCTTCTTAGTGTTTTAAAGAGTACTGATTTTGACGACTAGACGTTTGCCTTTGAAATAACTATGGCTACACCCACACTGAGTGCTGCAGGGAGGAGAGATTAGGTGCATTAGATTTTGTCAGAGCTCCATGGGCTCCTAACAAATGTCAGGAAACGGCCTGCTTTCAGATCTTGCCTCTGATGACATGAAGTAAGATAATTTTGTTTTATGGGATGCTTGCTACACGCTCATCACCCTGTGATGAACTTTGCACGTGTGATCTCTTTAACATTTACTTAATTTCATTAAACCTCAGTATTCTCAATTGTAAAATGAGAGCAATCATAGCACCTGCCTCATTGGGTGGTTTTAAGATCGTGTGGTTAAAACACAGAAGACCTGGGATGTGATTAAAGGAATATTTATCCCTGAAAGTCCAAGTTTCTAATTAGAGTACAGTGAACGGGAATGTACAACATTTGCATGTCCACCCCTAAGTGTCTGGCCCCACCACCCTCACTGACTACTTCATGGAAAGGGTAAAGCTGTTTCCTTGTACCTCTGTTTTATACTATTTGACGAGATTCCTTTTTAGAACTGGTTTAAACCATTCTCAGCTAAGATATAATTTGTTTCATCAATTTGCTTTTATATAAACTGCCTGCACCTGCAATTGTGGAAAGCAGCTATAGTGTTTGGACAGGTTCAAGCCTTGGACTGATGAGAGAGCACAGTCCTCTAATTGCCATGTGCCAGTCCCAGCTATAGCTGCAAGGTTGAACCTGTGGTCCAAACACGTGGCCCCACGTGCCTGAGTGATGTGGGCTTGATAGAGTTCAGGTGCGTGTCATTGAATAGGATTGAAACCCACGAGAATGTTTTAAACATTCTCTTGCTTTGCCTCTTGGAATCTGGCTATAAAATAAAGACATGGCTTGTAGTCCATGGTGCTGTCGCTAGCTCTCCATCAGAGAGGACAGCGTCCCACCGAGACCCAGCTTTCATTCTCTTGTCTGTCTTTTCTCAGTTCTTCACTCCCTCTCAGAGTCACCGAACCTGGCTGAGCTGGTGTGGCACATAAGGCGCCCAATGTGGGGTTGAGTATGCCATGGCCATTGCCAGCTTGTCACATGCAGTTAGCGATGTGCAGTCTGTTTATGAGTTACTAAACTGAAAGGTCACTTGGCATGCTTTGCAGAGAGGTGCCTTAGTAGGTGTTTCCCATATTCCCAGTATTGGCTCTTTTTCTACAGACTTCCCCCAAATATTACTTACTGCCTGACACCCAGAGGCAATCATATTTTCCAACATATTTTTCTCTGAATCTTTTCATTCCAAAGCATATTGGTGGCTTCAGGATGGGGGAGTCAGTTACCTTTGAATCTGCAAAGCTGGCGTTAAGGGGGTCACTCTGCCACTGAAGCTGTGTCACCTCAAGGGACCTTAGTTTTTCATGTGCAAAATGGGAGTAGTATTTGTCCTGGCCGTCTCCCAGTTCTTAAGGATGAAAATAGAAAGCAACATGCAAAGAAGGGATAAAGTAACCTAATTCTTTTTTTTTTTTAATATATTTTATTGATTTTTTTACAGAGAGAAAAGGAGAGGGATAGAGAGCTAGAAACGTTGATGAGAGAAACATCGACCAGCTGCCTCTTGCGCACCCCCTACTGGGGATGTGCCGGCAACCAATGTACATGCCCTTGACCGGAATCCAACCCGGGACCCTTCAGTCCACAGACCGACGCTCTACCACTGAGCCAAACCGGCTTTGGCAAAGTAACCTAATTCTTAAAGGCAAAGAACTGGAGGCCAAATAGCATTCAGTTTGACACTTATTGGCTGCAGGGTAGTTGGACACATTATTTAACTTAACAGAGCAGGAGACTGAAGATTGAGATAATATAATTCTCTCACAATGCAACAAGCTCTAGCTAGTAGATTTCTTGATTAACATTGGGTTATGAATGGTCTTATTTCAATGTAACACAACAGAGAGGAAGGAAATATTAGAAAAGACCCGAATGAACATACGAATTCATGCTGTGAAGGTTGGACAGGAGTTTTGGCGTTTAAATAAGATCTGCATTCTCTAAACCTTGCCAGCATAATACGAGGTCATCAGTGAAAAATGACAATGAAAGCTTTTTCATTAAACTTCCTTTTCTCCACAGAATAGAACCACAGTTTGCAGACTTTATATTATATTAGACTTGCCTTTGACCCTGTGTTTGGCACCTAAACTTCCTCAGTAACCATTTATTAAATATGTAAGTGACATGTGTTTGCTTTTCTCCGGAATCTCTTCAAAGTCCTGTTCCTCAAGTGAAACAACTTAGTTTACAAAGTCTTCCAAAGACCCGTCAAGTGCCTGTTATGTGCCTGGCTGATGAAATTGTGAACATAAGAGATATGATGTATGCGGAGTAGTGGGAAAAGTTGCTTATATTGTATTTCTCCTGAATCATCCGGTGAGCTTGATAACTTGGATTATGCTTTAGCCACATTTCCTTTCTTATGACCTGAAGAAAGTCTTTATGGTGCTAAGATGTTTCAGAGACCACTCAGCAGAACAGCAAACTGAAAATGGTTTTCTCCACAAACCAAGTGACTGATTGGATTCCACTGAATATCATAGTGAAAGGTGTTACATCTACATTATTATTTTCTGCTGTTGTCTGTTTTGTCTCTCTTAGAATGACTATAAAAAACTGTCGATGCAGTGCAAAGATTTTGTTGTTGGGCTCCTTGATCTGTGCAGAAACACTGAAGAAGTGGAGGCCATTCTGAACGGGGATGTTGAAATACACCACAGTGGCAGAGACCACAGTCGTCCAAATCTCAGCCGTTTAAAGCTTGCCATTAAATACGAAGTAAAAAAAGTAAGGTCAGGCATGAAGCCTGTTTCCGTTACTTCCATTTGTATGGGTGCTGAACCAGGATGAAGGGATGGTTGGTTGGCATTGTTCAGTTGAGCTGGGGTTTCCTAAGGAACAATTGCTTTAGGCAGATTCTCTCATGAATGCCGAGAGCCTGCTTATGAGGCATCTAACGTACCCTGAACGACATTCTTTAACAATCTAGGCTTCCTTGTGGGTGATTCTGCTTTCCTGTACTTCACTAATGACAGAGCCATGACTTTTGTGTGCCGAAATCACAAGGCCTCATTGTTTGACCCAACTCCAGGTCCCGTTTGTTGTTTTGTTCCATTTCCTTCTTGAGTGCATTTGAATCTCCTCCAACTGTGCCTTTATCTGTGGAATATGTTGACTCTCTGTTTTTATGTGGTTTACCCTCTCTCCAGCCCCTCCCCTGAATTCTTGGCTGCTTTCTTAGGTTATGTGTGATATCTTTTAAAAAATTTTTTTAAAGCTAAGTTGTATAACAAATGTTGTATAATACATGCTTATGGTAAGTTTTCAAAAAGCACAGATGTATCCCCTTTCTATCTTCCCAATTTGTATAGAAAGGAGTGAGTTGACATTCTGTTTCTGTCCTTGCAGGAGGGAAGGGGAGGGGAGAGGATGAAGAGGATAGAGGAGGTCAAATGCAGTATACAGATTATGTATTAGAGAATTTACAACTGAAACTTATATAGTGTTATTAACTAATGCTACCTCAATAAATTTGATTTACTAAATTTAATGTGAGAATAAAAAATTCTGAAAAATCAGCTTTTTTAATTGAAAGAGTTTATGACACAGAAATAGAATAGGCAGTCTGTAAATTGACCCTTATATGTAAATGAGAATTTAGTATAAAATAAGTTTAGTGTTTTAGGCCAATATAGGAAAGATGGTATACTTAAAAAAAAAAAAGTATTTAAATATCTGGACTAGCAGGGTTTTTCCGTTGTCCCTTCTAGTTGAAAAAACCATCTATATATATAAAAACCTAAGCAACCCTCCCCTCCCCCCCCAGCCAACCAGTAGCTATGATGCGCAATGACCACTAAGGGGGAAGACACTCTGACCAGTAGCTGTGACATGCACTGACCATGAGGGGGCAGACACTCAATGTAGGAACTGCTGAGCTGCAGTGACTTGGCAGCTGTGGTTCTTGGATGATGCACCCAGAATCAAAGAGTAGGGAGCCCTATTTTGGGGTGCATCACCCGAGAACCACCCTCTCACAATCTGAGACCCTTTGGGGGATGTCGGGGAGCCAGTTTCAGCCTGATCCCTACAGGCCAGGCTGAGGCACCCCACCTGTACACAAATCTGTGCACTGGGCCTCTAGTATAATTATAAACATCCTTGTGTAAAACACTGATTGATCTTTTCACAATATTAAATTTTTTTTTTAAATGTATGCTTTGAAAGAAAGCCCATTTGTTATGAAGGGAATGTTTGATAAATTAGAATCTCCTAACTTGTCTAATACATACTAGAACATCCTGCCATCTTGCGTGCCGTCAACTAGATGCTTTAGGTTTATCCCTTCATTCTCACAATGTTTTTCTGTGGGAAAGAACAGAACAAGGTATTAGTACAAAAGAAGATAGTCTATGCTGAACTTTTCTTTAATCGGGCTGTTCCACGTTTTGTCGATTTCCTGCTAGTTTGTAGCCCATCCAAACTGCCAGCAGCAGCTCCTCTCCATATGGTATGAGAACCTCTCGGGCCTGCGGCAGCAGACGATGGCGGTCAAGTTCCTCGTGGTCCTTGCTGTCGCCGTGGGACTGCCCTTCCTGGCTCTCATCTACTGGTTTGCTCCGTGCAGCAAGGTATGTCTGTGGGACCTGGACCCCTCTCGCCTCCTAGAAGCATGTCTCATTGAATAGATCAGAGGCGGGTATGCATAGAAAATTCACCTCCCAAATGAACATTTTAGGAAGGTCATAGTTGGGCTTAAATAATCTTATTATTTTTAACGTTGCAAAAATAACATAGATTAGCTGGGAAATAGAAAAAGAAATGCAATGAAGGAAACATTCACCTGCAATGATGTCATCACTGCTAATATGCCAAAGAAGAGCCTCAGTTACTATGGCAATCTATAGTCATGTCTATGCATATCTTTTTATAGTTTTAAATAAGGTTGCATAGCATGCCTTGACAAGGTATCTCAAATAACATTGTAAGAGATAAATGTGTGTCCTCTCTTTATTTTTCCTCTGGCAAATTTGACGTGAAATTTTTAAAAATTTATTTTAGCTGATATGGCCCGATAAATCTTCATTTAAATAAAGGGTAATCATATTTAAAAAAAAAAAACCAGAAAAACCCCACATATACTAATATAATGTAGATTTAGTGAAGAATATTTATTTTAAGAATAGCATGGATAACCTATTGCGTTTGTTTTTTTAAAGCCAAATCTATCTGCCCAGGCTTTGCTGAAAATATATTCAGATGGACCTAGCCTTTCATTGGTGACAGAACAAGCCTAAAAAATATTCAGATGTTTGAATTCTGTTAACAGGCACAGACATTTGTCTGTCCTGCGTTGCCAGCTATCTTATTTTTCATGCTTTGGAAGCCGCATTTCTGGAACTGTTTAAGTTACAACTCTGACAGACTGAAATAATTCTACTGCTACATGGCAACATGTCTGCAGGGCATCTATTTATGTGCTCTGCAGAAATGCCAGCTGAATCACTGGCTGGTCTTAAACAGCGGCATGACTCATTTTCAAACATTTGTAAATGCGGGGGTGTGCCCCAATACCACCACTACCAACGTATTGTTTTATTCCTTAGTCGCATGTGTGGTGTTCTGGCCTAATAGGGACTTTTCTCAGCAGCTTTTGGTAGAAACCTGATGCAAAGTCTTTTCCTTTTCAAATATGATGTGAACTTCATAATTACTTTTGGGGATGATAATAGCATCTGCTGGAAATGAGGCACTTTCTTATGTACAAAACCTATCACCCTTACAATACTTACAGCCCCAAATTTATCTCTAAACTATAAAGGTTGAAAAGAATGAGACTGACAAGAATTAGAAATTTATAGCAAATTTTCTTCTAGGAAGTATTTTTTCTTTGTCTTCCCTCTTTCGTAGAAATACAGATTGCACTTCGAAAAAAAAAATTGGAATTGTTCTTAGTAGAACAAAGGTCATATCAATGTATATAGTCTCTGTTCTGCTTCTACTCACATTTCCTGAGTCTTCAGAGAGTTAAGATGAATTTAAAGGGGAGGAGTTTTTGAATTATATATCCTGTGATCAGTTAAAATATAATAACTTTCCTAAGCTGAATAATTGCCCTTCCCCCTACCCAGTGAGTTCAAAAGCATAATGTGTTCCAGAGAGTTTGGTGTTTTGACAGTGAATATTTTTGGCAGTCCTTAGAGTTACACATTACCTAAATTTTGATTGAATCCTAATTAACCTTATTTCCTTCACTATTTCTTCTTCCCTGACCATGTTTCTGTCTGGCATCTGTTTTCCATCCTCGTTTATGAACACTGAGGCAAATAATCAAATTAAAAGGACACTGTCAAGGTATTTTCTTCTCATATTAAAACCTCTTTTACTGACTGTTATTTAGCCTTTGAAGCATGATGGTGAAGTCCATTTTACAATTTTTCCATTTAGCAATGGACATAAACACTATTTGCAGGTTACAGAGTTGATTTTTTATGTGGGAAGATTGCTTAAGCTACACTGATGCTTTTATTGAAAGTACTATAATATTTCCCAATACGTCCACACAAGTTAAGCCAGATTGTACTGTAGGCCGGTGCACCTTGACAGAGTCCCATTTCTGTTTGAAGTTGTTTTTATTTTATTTTTTTTCAGATTGGCTCTCTTCTCCTTCCAGAAACTTCTTGGTCCTTACATATTCTGTTTTTCCACTATAATCTAAATATCAGTGGCTTTATGTTCATTACCATAAAAATAGGTCATGCTGTGATTTCAACCTATTTCAGTTTAAGTTGGTGTCAACCTTTTCTATTGCTATTGGTATTTCGGAGTTAGGTATTTGGTCATCAATAAATACTTGAAAAGCGTATGATCCATAATATTTAAAAGCTAGTATTTCTCTCAGTGCTTCCACTTAATAATTTTCCAGGTACCTCAAGTATTTACCTCATTCATTGATGAGTCCCTCACTTTACAGTTTTGGTTTTTCCCCCAGAAATTTGTTTACATCTCAGGAGATACAAATGACAAATTTTACTAAAATGGAAAATCACTTAAACTCCTAAAGTCCATGAAATGGTACCAAAATCTGCCTAAGTTTAAAGAAAAACACAACTCTCAGTGATTTTGTTGGCTGTGGGAAAACAGCACCAGATGTTAATCGGCAACCTTAGTTCTTGAGTTCTGGCTGAGAAAGAATTCAGAACCAAGACAGATTATAACAAAAAGGTTTATTTAGAAAGAAATGGGCTCAGAAAACTAAATAGGATGAGAGAGAGAGAGAGAGAGAGAGAGAGAGAGAGAGAGAGAGAGAGAGAGAGAGAGAGAGAGAGAGACACCCTGGCGAAAGAAGAGGGTGGGGAAAGCACAAGCATGCTCCATAGAGAGAGCCTCCCTGGTCCTCCGTCCTGAGAGAATTTGTCTGAGGTCTCAGGGGAAGAGCTCAATGGAACACACATCAGCTTTCCTGGTGCATCTCCTCAGGGCCATGCTGATGCATTAGTCCCTGCAGCTGGTCCTGATCTCTGCCTCAGGGCCACTCCCCCTGCTTTTGCTGCGTTTCTGCCCTGGAGCTGAAAGATAACTGAGGCCTAGATGTCCTCTCCAGGGGTCAGTGTGCAGGGAAGTGGGCCTGCAGGCCCTGTTACTAGGCACCTGGAGCGCTCTGGCCCGGTGACCTTCTGCACCTGGCCCATCCTTCCTGCCCGCTCATGCTACCTAACTGCCTGCTACAGTTTGTAATAGGAAATGGAGGATATGAATATCCAAACACACCATTTTCATTTCCTGCCAATCAATTTTTAGTTTTTTTTTTTAATTTGTTTTCTTTGAACTAGAACGCTGAATAAGCAGCAAAAACACCTGGTTTGATTCTCCTCTCTCCCTTCCGAATAAAATAAAGGTGTAATGTTACATAAAGGCTAAGAACTCCATGAAGAAGGTAGGCCAGCCAGGTCAGGGTGAGGCACAGACCAGACACCCTGTCCTGAATAAGCAAACACTGACTCTGGGTGTGCCCAGGACAGCAAAACCCAGGTTCCAGGTTTTCAGACGGTGGCCCACTTTAACATAGACAGCTTTATTCTCAGCCCTGTTCTGTACTGCAGGCTCTCCTCTCCTCCTCCTCCTCCTCCTCCTCCTCCTCCTCCTCCTCCTCCTCCTCCTCCTCCTCCTCTTCCCCCTATTTTAATGTGCGCTCTCTTGTGTTGGGGTAACTTTATATTTTGAAGGCTGCCTCTGATTCTTCCTGGAACAAGGCAGAATATAAATACATATTCCATAGATTTCACTACTAACAGTCATTGTCTCATCCCAGTTTTCCACAGCAGAGAAATAAACTGAAAAAAATTTTAAATTGGTTTAAGATTTATAGTAGTTTTTTTCATGAGGAATTTATTAAATTGTGTGCTACATTTTTATTTGCTATAATACATGATTAAAATAAATCACATGTAAAACATTGTAGAATTAACATGAAGCACATGGTACACCATGGAAAAAGAAATTAAAGACACATTTATGGTCATTTGTTAACAATCTATATTTTTAAAAAACACAGCTAAGGACAACATGCAACAGAAAATGAAGTCCACTTTGTTTCCCATGTGGTTTAACCTGCCTTCATTTGATTATTTGAGAGTTCTATTTTTAAAAAAATTAAAAAATACTCTGAGTCAAATAATGAGCATTTTTATGGAAGTATGGTTTTCAGAGATGATTTTCATAGCAGATTTTCACAAAGTGACTTTGTATTGGCTCTACAAATATATCTAGCTATATATATATATTTAATGATAAAATAAGAAATTACTTTGCAAACAAAATTAACTTGGACACAAGAATGCCTATGTTCAAATTCCAGCTCTGCCATTTAGGAGTTGTGTGACCTTTAAGCATTTAAGCACATTTCTGGACCTCACTTCCTCAGTCGTTTTTTATCTGTAAAATAGGCATTTTGGTATCACCTACCTCTTTGGATTGTACTGATTATATGAGTTAACAGAGTAAAGTGCTTAAAACAGTACTTGGCACATAACAGATACTGGCTGTGTTGTTGGTATTATTATCTTGGGAATTTTCTGTAGTAATAAACTTACTAAAAGGCTGCTGGAAGCTATGTGCTCTCTCTAAGAAAACAACTGCACACACACACTGAGCTTTGCTGACCACGTCAGGGGATGCAGAGAGCCCCTGAGACTCATCCTAGCCACGTTCCACCCTCCACCCCAGCTAGAGTTTGTGCCTCTCAGATGGAAATGCATCCTGTGCTGTAGAGGCACGAGAGCTTTTCTTGTCTCCATAGCTCCTAGGAAGAATTTGATTTTCACATAATTTAGGAAATCCACTTATTGCCACTTAGCTAATGAGGGAATGAAACTGGAACTTGAACCTAAAATATGGGGCTTTAAACACAGTGTCCTGGCACATTATGGGAACTGCCCTCCTGTCCTCTCCTCCGTTGGAAGTTCTTTTCCTGGTTCTCGTGACTCCTACTCCATTTACAACATCACCAAAATAGCGACGTCACGTGAGGCCTGACTGTACGCAAGCACCCACATCAGTGAAATATGTATGAGGACAACATTGCACAGTAGACTCAGTTTGATATTTTTATTGCTGCCTCCTTAATACTTCATGCCCACTAAATTGATTTGCTTTTTATGAATAATAATGATACTATGCTCTGTTTCTGTCATTATTATATTAACAATATTATTTTATCAATGCTATATAATGTTTTAAGAATTTGCATATCATGTAATAGAAAAGTTCACTTATTTAATTATCCACCCAGATCATCAACAGATGTAGATGAGGAATGTGACCAGAATTTTATAGCAGCATAAAGAATTACTCCATCATTTGTTTTATAAGTATACATCATCACTTTAGGGGAACATGGGATTACACAGGTAGTTGGTTATTCCTGTGTATATGCATGTGTGTTTTGCAAAGCGTACAAAACGAAGCTAAGATTTTCTTTTGGTGTGTGTCGTGGCAGATGGGGAAGATCATGCGTGGACCATTCATGAAGTTTGTAGCACACGCAGCCTCATTCACCATTTTTCTGGGACTGCTAGTCATGAATGCAGCTGACAGATTTGAAGGCACCAAACTGCGCCCTAATGAAACCAGCACAGATAATGCAAAGCAGCTGTTCAGGATGAAAACATCCTGCTTCTCATGGATGGAGATGCTCATCATATCCTGGGTAATAGGTAAGGACCAAGTTTCCGTCATCATTTATTTTTGCAGCCTTAGCAGCTGGACTGAATGCCACTGATTCCTTCACACATCTGTTATGTACTAGTACATGTACACAACATGACATAATGCACCCCACACCATGATTTTCTTTGTGTTTTTAAAGCAAAGTTAGTTTGGGTTCATTATCAGTGTCATAGTTTTCTCACAGACTCCCAGGAAGAAAATAAATAGGTTTATATCAATCAAACCCCATCTGAGATGAAAAAAATCACTTCTCTGATGTTATTTCATATTTTGGGAGAGCTGTGATATAAAGCTGAAAAACAATCACATGATTTTACATTGAGATTTAATAGGAACTGGAGCTAATATCCACTTATTTTTGCATTTTTGGAACATTACATATCAGAGACTATTCAGATACTTTATTTTTTTATTTTTTATTTTTTGTTTTTTTGAGAGAGATCGATGTGTCGTTCCACTTATGGTTGCATTCATTGGTTGCTTCTTGTCTGTGCCCTGACTGGGTATCAAACCCCCAACATTGGTGATGATGCTCAAACCCAGTGGTCGGCAAACTCATTAGTCAACAGAGTCAAATATCAACAGTACAACGATTGAAATTTCTTTTGAGAGCTGAAAACCAACTTCTGCGCCTGGGCCGCAGTTTCAATCGCACTGTATGTGCACGCCCACACGTGGTATTTTGTGGAAGAGCCCCACTCAAGGGGCCAAAGAGCCACATGTGGCTCTCGAGCCGCAGTTTTCTGACCACTGCTCTAATTAACTGAGCCACCCAGACATGTTTCAAAGCCCTTTACATATATCAAGTTATACAACCTTTCTGCCTCCGTTTTCTAGTCTGTTGCATCATAAAACATCTACCTTACAGCATTCTGTGACCTGTGGAGCTCCCGGGTGCTAAGGGAACAGAGGGTATGCAGTGTTCACTGCCACACCATTTGCCAATCAATCATACACATAACTTGTCCCTAATATAATGCAAATAGGAAAGATATTTCAATTGGCTATTTATGAATGAATAAATTCAGTAGCTATTAAGTGCCTTTGTTAGGCAGTGAGGATACTGAGGCGAATGAGACACGGTCCTTCCACTAAAGTCTGGGGGCAGGTCAATAAGTAAACCTGCCTCTGCGGAGAAGATTGAATGAGCACATGGGTGCTTCTGTTTTATTTTATTCTAAGAAATGTAAAGCGAGGGAGCAGGCTTTTTCTCACTGCCCTGAAGGCAGAATGAGCACCAGCCAGTCTGCATGGAGGGGATACTTCCTGCACATTCAACAGGGCGATGAGCAGCTTTCAGAATAGTAAGCACCTCAGCTCCAGACAAGTTCGAGCAAGGCTTGGTCCCCGCGGAGCAGTGGGTTTCAAATTATGCTTGGCAGCTCTGCAGCCTCTCAGGGCAAATAAGACAGGAAATCTTTCTTCAGGTGGATTAGTTCACTGTGTTTGTTTTGTTTTTTAAGCTTTGGTAAGATATTTTTTACCAATTATTATACTTCTGAGATTGGGGGTGGAGGGGAGAGGAAGAAAAATAAGATGGAAAAATGGGAGGAAGGAGAGGAAGCTTTGAAAAAAACTAGACCACATGGGTTTAAATGTGCCATTAATCCCTATATTTCAGTTCTCCCGCATCTCCCATTAAGGAGGTTGGCAAGAACCCAGGGACCACAAAAGGAAAGCTGCCTTCGGATTTCTCTCATCCCTGCTCATAGGAGGGGGGGGAGGGGGAGGTGTGTGTGTGGTTAAGTGTATACACGCAGTATATCCTATTTTAAATTTGATCCACTAAAATATGTATGAACTTGATCCTAGTCACCCCTTACTGTGGAAACATTCAAAATAAAGTAATGAAGTTATCTTCTCATCAAAGCACATACTCTGTGATGCACTGAATTCTAGTTTTGAGAAAAGCGCATAGTAATTGTTTGCAGGCAGAGACCACACACACGGCAGGTTCTTGGTTAGAGACTCATTACAAATGGGAGAATATGGAGCAAGTGGTTGCTGGGAGGAAGAGGATATTAATTTCAACTAGGGGACTCTAAAAGACTTCTTTTTTTAAAAAAATATATTTTATTGATTTTTTACAGAGAGGAAGGGAGAGAGATAGAGAGCCAGAAACGTCGATGAGAGAGAAACATCGACCAGCTGCCTCTTGCACACCCCCCACTGGGGATGTGCCCACAACCAATGTACATGCCCTTGACCAGAATTGAACCTGGGACCTTTTAGTCCGCAGACCGACGCTCTACCACTGAGCCAAGCCGGTTTGGGCTGAAAGACTTCTTGATGGAGGCAGGTTTGACTGATTGTTGGAATCCAAAGATTACATTCCTCCACAGGGCTCTAGGAGGAAGCAGGATGTCATAGAGCAGGGTATCTTAAAGGTAAGAGGGGGAAAGTCCCTCCTTTTTAATAAAGCAAGATTCTTCAAGTTAAGGAAGAAAATATGTGCCAATCATAGAAATTTAAAAATAGTAAGTGCTCAATAAATTTTACTTATTTTCCCCAAGTGCTAGATACAGTGACATGCAGTTTATATGAGTTGTTTGTCTCACAGCAATTCTATGAATTAGGTGCAAACTACTATCATACCCATTTTACAGATTGAGTTTTATAAAGTTTAAGTAAGTTGCCAAAGAGTACAGGGCTAATAAGTGGAGGGACAAGGTCAAACCCCTGGAGATTTGATCCCAAAAACTATGTTCTTAAGTACTACATTAAATTTTAGAGAGAAAGTGCAATATTATTAATAATTCCACCAGCAAGAGACCACTGCTATGAATAAGACCCTGAATTCCTTCTAGTCTTTTGTTGTGCTTGCTTTAAACATAAAGTCATGGAATATATCGCATATTTTACTTAACATGTTTAAATGCTTATGATAAACATTTTCCACCATGTTAGTCCAGGTCTTCCAAGAAGGATGTGCAAAGATAGGATTACAGTTATATTAAGGGAGATTGAAATTCTATTAAGGGAAATTTCATGTGGGAGAAAATGGGGAGGGAGCTGAGGAAAGATTGGGGTGTCAGACAGGGATGTGAGCCTGATTCTGAGGAAGGGAGAGAGAGAGAAAGGGAAGAAGTTGGAAAGAAGCATCCTAGATCTCCATGCAGTCTAAGGGAAGTTCAGTAAGGCTTTCAGGAAATACTTAAGCCAAAATCAGCCATCAGAGTATTCCCATGCATGTCTCCCAAGAATGGATGCTCTCACTCTTCGGCTGGGAGCAGCCCATGGGAAGCATTGTTGTGGGACAAAAATAGCAGTAAACTTCAGAATGCAGTCGCTGAGGCCCAGGGCTAATTAAAGTATTGGTCTGTGAGGTCTATGAGGTACATTCTCATGGTCACTACTCCATGGCCATGAAAACATCATATCAAATGGCCATGCCTGTGTTTTGGTTATAAAGAATCCTACAGTGAAGAACTTTTAATATATTTTTATGTATGGGTCAAAGAATCTTTTTTTTTTTTTTTTTTTTTTTTTTTTTTTTTTTTAAAGCATCTTGATGAACTTTGTCAAATTGCTTTCAGATAAGGCTCTGATATTGCTGGACTGTGCGATTTGGGGAGACATGGGAATTATGGATGAATGGTTGGTTTGAGGCCAAATGCTGATGGGTTTTGAATATCAGGTTGAGGTCTTTCAAATTTTTGTTTTATTGAAGAGCTTAGGCTGGAATGAAATTGAATTGATAATTTAACCCCTTTCCAATGCAGGCATGATATGGGCTGAATGTAAAGAAATTTGGACTCAAGGCCCCAAGGAATATTTGTTTGAGTTGTGGAATATGCTTGATTTTGGTATGTTAGCGATTTTTGCAGCATCATTCATTGCAAGATTCATGGCATTTTGGCACGCTTCCAAAGCTCAGAGCATCATTGATGCAAATGATACTTTGAAAGACTTAACAAAAGTCACATTGGGAGACAATGTGAAATACTACAATTTGGGTGAGTTTACAGTATACAGTCAATATAAGTTAATAAAAATGTAGAATTTTCCTATAAAAGTATATGACAATAGTAGTTTGGTTATCACCCATTCTCATTGAATTATTGGTTAGTTTCCAGCTTATCCAGAGTATCTGTATCTGAAGAAGCATGTTTTTTTGCTTCTTTCTTCTATTTTTCTTCTGCTTGGAAATATCTTAGTCACAGGAATTATCTCACTGATCTTTTGGATCAGGTGGCTAACTATCAGACTCCATTGAGAAGGCTTGCTTGTGTCTTGGATTTATTTCTTTTCTCATCTCTACTAAAAACACTACTCCTTGTTTTTCAGCTCTGGTTTGTTTGTTTTTGGTTTGTTTTTGTTTTGTTTTCAGATTCCACATACAAGGGATATCATACAGTGTTTTTGTCTTTCTCTGTCTCACCTCAGCATAATGTCCTCAAAGTCCATCCTTGTCTTACATATGACAGGATTTCCTTCTTTCTCATGATTGATAATATTTCATTGTGTGTATATCACATCTTCTTTTATCCATTCATCCATTGGTGGCACTTAGATTGTCTTCATATCTTGGTTGTTGTGAACAATGCTATAATAAACAATGGGAATGCATAAAAACACACACAAATAAACCCCAGTATACATTTGAGTACCATTTCCATTTAAGACATATAGATTATTTGAAAGCAAGGGAATTGTTGGAATCTCTGAAAGGACCCTCAATAAATAACACTATTGTTTCCCACCCAGGCTTTGAACTGGGAGAGATATAAAAACAAAAAGTTAATATGGAGGTCGGGTCATCACCTCTAAGACTGATAGGGTTCAGGGTTGATGACATGATTTTAAGTCATTAACCAATGGGCTCAGCAATATTGAACTCCTAGAATTAGGCAGACATATCTTCAAATTTCCAAACAATAATGGTCAGGACAGTCCTCCCCTAAGAGGGGTATGGCAGCATGTGCCTGACCATGTGATATTTCTCCATGTGAATTCAGAGGAGAATTCACAAGGAAAGGAGGACAGAGCTGAGCTAGGTATGCTCAGTAATCCATCCCAAGTCAACAATCTGATAAGTCATTCCATTGCCCCAGGAAGAAAGCGACTAAGGATGGAAATAGGTCCAGTGATTTGCCTAGGGGAAATCCCTTCTTGTAGAAACATGAAGTTGGAAAAATAGACTTTCTCTGTATACTTACTTTAAACCCTCTGATAAGTAATCAGTTAACACGTTCATTGTCATCTCTACCAGTTAGTGGCTATATCACATAAGGATTTTTTTTTAATTAACTTGTGTATCTCTTTTACCATTTAATTATAGTTTTTAATATATAGAATTTTATAAAGTTAAAGTGATCTGTCTGTTTATATGTAGTACTTATATTCAAAGCACTATGTATATGTTCGCAGCAAGTAAACAAAGACACATTTATAATAACATTTTTCCTTTTTATTACACATTGTTTTTTTGCATTTTTCTTATGATGCTTTCTTAATTGGGTTTTTGATAACCTAACATAGTAATATATAGTAATTATATCAGGTCATCAAAATTTAATAAATGAATAATTGCTCTTTTTTATGATAAAAATAGACTTGAGTGACCCATAAAATTACTTCAGTAAGTTTAAATAACTACAAGTATTTCACTAGCTCCAAATCACATAATAGTCTATATAATAAAAGGATAATATGCTAATTAGGATGGATGTTCATCAGGACAAAGCCCCAGCAGCTGTGAGGCCCAGGTCTCAGGCAGCCATGGGCTCAGGCAGCCACCGCAGCCAGAAGTGGCAGCAGCAGTGGGGTGATGGGGGCAGCACCTTCCCCTGATCAGCCTGGTCGCCTTCCACAGAGGGAGGCATGACTGCAGCAGAGCCTAAGCCATCAGTAGGACATATCTGGAGGGCTCCCTCTGAGAAGTGTCAAGCTGGGCTGAGGGGACACCCTCCCTCCCCCCCCCCCCCGTAGTGCACGAATTTTCATGCATCGTTATTATAGTTCATGTTATTATAGTTTAATATTAAATAATAAATGCTACCATTTATTTAATATCAACTACTTTCTAAAAAGGGAATGTAGGTTGATGTATTGAATTCTCACAACAGATGAAAGTGATAGAAGTGGTATTATCTCATTTTCAAGGATGGGAAAATAAAGACTAAGAGAAGTTAAATAATTTGTCCTAGCCTTTCTAGTCTATCTATTGGAATTTTTATATTATACATACTGTGACTGTAGTTTGAGCTCTTAACCATTATGATATTCTCTTATGGAAAATTGCCAATAAACCAACTAGGAGGGTCATTTTCTCAATAAATTCACAAGCTCAAATATACCTGATGCTTAAAGAAGCCCTCTAAGATAATTCCATTGGGAACTTAAGTAAACAACTTAAAGAAACTCACCATAACTCATATCTTCTTTTTTTCCTAGCCAGGATAAAGTGGGACCCCTCTGATCCTCAAATTATATCTGAAGGTCTTTATGCAATTGCTGTGGTTTTAAGTTTCTCCAGAATAGCTTATATCTTACCAGCAAATGAAAGCTTTGGGCCTCTGCAGATATCACTTGGAAGGACAGTAAAAGACATCTTCAAGTTCATGGTCATCTTCATCATGGTGTTTGTGGCCTTCATGATTGGAATGTTCAACCTCTACTCCTACTACATTGGTGCAAAACAAAATGAAGCCTTTACCACGTATGTGATCCCAGATGTTTTGATGATGGTGATTATAGATTAGATAAGTATGAGCTTAAATGATTACAGATTAAATAAATGGTGTGTAAAACAAAACGAGACCCTCACAATGTATATGTTCTCAAATGTTTTGATGGTGAAGATTGCAGAGTAAATTAATGTTGGCTTAACAGAGTTTGTACATGTTTATGGCATAAATAGTACTTTGATCTTCCTCTTCAGTGAAAAGAGATTTGTAAATGAGTTGAAAGAACTAAAAAATATAAGCACCTTCCTAATATAAAGGAATAATAGCTAACATGTTTAGAGCTAGGTGCTGTAATAGGATTTTGTTATCTCCATTTCACAAAAAGAGGAAACTGAGGTTCAGAAAAGCTAAATACCTTGCTGTATGTTGTTGCACCGCTGCCAGCATTTGGAAAAGCTGGGACGTAACCCTTTGTCCACTGACTTCAGCATCTGTGCTCTTAACTGCTGGGGTGCTGACCGTGAGCACTGCTGCTTTCCTAATTTAATTTCTCAGATCATATTGAGATCTGAGTTACCAACAGGGACAAGAGTGTTTTTGGCTTATGTTCACCATAGACGCATGTTTTTGTTAAGTTTTTTAATAAAGAAGGTTTGGAATTGATTACACAAATATTAGGTTCTCGGTGTCACAATTGGAAGCATCACCTGCAACATCACCTATTGTTACCCATATTTTTGTGAAGTGCAGTTTATCAGAGAAATGAAACCACCTTGGTTAAACAAATGGGCTTAGCTTTGCTCAATAATTAGACCGAAAGCAATGAAATACCTGCCAAGACATGTTAGTGATTTTGGTAATAAAAGGCTGCTATGCCAATTGACCAAACTGCAGAATGACCAGTTGCTTTGATGCGCACTGACCACCAGAGAGCAGACACTCAATGCAGGAACTGCCCCCTGGTGGTCAGTGTGCTCCCAACAAGGGGGGTGTTGCTCAGCCAGAATCTGGGCTCACAGGTGGTGAGGGCAGTGATGGTGGTAAGAGCCACTCCTTGCCTTCACAGCAGTGCTAAGGTTGTCTGCTGACTTAGGACTGTGAGAGGGCACAGGCCGGGCTGAAGGACATTCCTGAGTACATGAATTTCATGCACCAGGCCTCTAGTATATATATCAATATAATAGTGTATGTTTATATTGTCATATTTTCCTTAAGACACATATTGTTATATACTATTTATTGCACATAAGTGGAAGTATAGATGAACAGGAAACTTAAAGGGGCTCTAACAAATTGAACGGTTATTATTAAGTAATACATTTGATACTTCCATTGCCAAAGCTATGGACTATTTAAATGTTAACATTTGTTAATGTTATGAAGTTGTGTTAATACCATTTATTGAGTATTTATTATGTGCCAGATATTGTGCTATATGCTTTGTATGCACAATATTATCTTATTCTTGTAACAATCCTGGAAATAAAAGTTATTGTTCCCATTTTATGGAGAAAAAAAAAACAGGTTTAGGGAAATATTTTTTCATGAATACCTAATATTGATAATTTGCAAAAACATTAAGTTAACTCACTTTTATTATGGTACCACTGTCAGTTATTTATATACTTTATTATTTCCTTTCCCTATTTTTCCCCCTACCAGAGTCGAGGAGAGTTTTAAGACACTGTTCTGGGCTATATTTGGACTTTCTGAAGTGAAATCAGTAGTCATCAACTATAATCACAAATTCATTGAAAACATCGGTTATGTTCTTTATGGCGTCTATAACGTTACAATGGTCATTGTTTTGCTAAACATGTTAATTGCAATGATCAACAGTTCATTCCAGGAGATTGAGGTATAATCTGTACACCTTTGTGTATTCTGTGCCTACATGTTTTAACTATTCTGGGGATCCACTCAGCATTGGTGATGAAAATCCAGACTTCTTTCCCTCCTTTGTTCTTTCCCTATTTTATATAATTGTTTGGCCGGTAAGCTAGAGACTTTTAACTCTTTCTTCCAAGTGTAACATCAGTGGGTGTGTTGGGGCAGTAAGACATGAGGAGGAGAAACACTGTCTGATTCTTCATTGTTAAAAAATTTAGAACTGCTATATCAGTTTTAAGTTATATTTTATTCAAAAATATATTGCTCTGAATACCACTGCTATCCAAATCTTCTTGTATGTTTTTTTAAATCCTCACTCAAGTACACTTTTCCATTGATTTTAGAGAGAGTGAAAAGGAGGGAAGAGAGAGAGAAACATCAATGTGTGTGAGAGAGCGACACAAATTGGTTGCCTCCTGCCCTGACCAGTAAGTGATCTTGACTGAGAATCAAACCCGGGACCCTTCAGTGTATGGATTGGTGCTCTAACCACAGGTATGCACAAACAAGGGTCTCCAAATCTTTTTGAGTGAGGTTCATAATTGACCTTTTCTCAAATTTAGAGTGATTATAATTTTTTATTTCAGAAACCACAGCCTGTGAGTTAATCAAATAAGTCTTTTGTTATAGAATAAAAGAGTAACTAATTTTTATAATACTTTTTAGAAAATACATTTATACATTTCAATGTATTTGTAAACACATGCAAGTTTTGAAACCTGTAGTTCTTTTAGCCTGATAAAATGTTAGAGATAGTTAGGAGAGTGTGTGAGTAGAACCAACCTTTGAAAAAGTCTTGGAGCAGTCTTTGGGGTCTGGGAGGTGTGCAGGCGTTATTGCCTTAGCAAGGCACACAGTGTTGGAAATATCCCAGTAAATTTGTTTATGTATCTTCTTGCTGAACTGTCATGTGTGCTTGTATAGGATGATGCCGATGTGGAATGGAAATTTGCAAGGGCCAAGCTTTGGTTTTCCTACTTTGAGGAGGGAAGGACTCTTCCTGTTCCCTTCAACCTGGTGCCAAGTCCGAAGTCCCTGTTTTATCTCTTACTGAAGCTTAAGAAATGGATTTCCAAGCTGTTCCGATGTCATAAAAAGGGTTTCCAGGAGGATACTGAGATGAACAAGGTAATTGGACTTGATAATTGTTTATTATATTTTAAAATGCTGTTGCTATTTTTTTTTTGAAATATGTTTTATTTTTTTAGAAAGAGAGGAAGGGAGACAGAGAGAAACATTGATGGCTGCTTCCTTCACGCCTCCTACAGGGGATCAAGCCCACAACATGGGCATGTTTCCTGACTGGGAATCAAACCAGTGACTGCCTGGTGCATGGGTTGATGATCAACCAACTGAGCCACAATGGCCCGGACAAATACTATGGCTGTTATAACTACTGAAAAAAGAAACAGTCCATTATAACATGTCCATTTATTCCTTATGTAGTCAGTTAGCCAATCATGTTCCTTTGGCTAATGTCTGTTTCACAGGAGCACATTGGACATGTCCTGCTTAAAAGGAATATAAAACAAGTTCATGAAATGTAACTAAAATAATGTAATACATTATTTGGAGCAGATACTGAAAGGGAGAGCTTTTCTGGGGCCCATTTTTGCACTTGTGGCCATATTTCTCTTACTCACCTTCAATTTATATAGCTAGGCAAAGCAACAGGAGCTGGTTATGACTTGGGGGAATTTGACTCTTAAGTAACTTCATTGGAAAGTTGAGAAAGCAGCTGCTCACCTGCACTGTGGGAGGCTAGGCTTGCAGTAAGCAGTTCAGGAAAGAAAGATGTGAGGGTACTCATTGGAAACAATGATCCTGTGAGGCAATGCAATCTCAGGAGACCATAAAAGAGGTATATTACTTAGATGAAGGGCTAGGAAGATCACAGTGTGCTCAGAAATCTTTAGAGAACATGTGGAATGTTGTATATAATTGTGTGTGTCGGGGGTAGGAGTTCTTACTCTACACAAAAACCTCTACCACTGGGAGGACTAGAGGCATCCAGAGGAGGAGTACCTACATGGGGTCAGGTTTGAATAGGGTGTCAGATGATGGCGAATTCAGGAACTGTCTATTTCACTGGAAGAAGGAGGTCTGGAGGGGAGCATGAATATCTTTTAAATTCTCACTTTTGACTAGGAAGTACAATTGTTTTGTTTCTGTCCCTTCAAAAATGGGAAGAGAGGCAATAGATGAAAGTTGCAAATACTTCAATTTTAGGCCTATGTAAAAACAAACTTGTAACAAAATCTGCCCAGCAGGGTTGTGGCCTGTCTTATGAAGTAATAAGCCTCCTATCACTGAAAGTAATTCATATGCCGGACAACCAACATTATAGTACATATAGGAGATCTTCTTGGCTTAACTGACACTGGGTGGTCAGTTAAGCCAAGTGTGTAAAAGTTCCTGGCAATTATATTTTATCATTGAATAAAAAGAAATTCTAATCCCTGCTCCATTTGCTACTTGAGGTTCTCAAGTGAATAATAAACTCTCTGAGTGCTAATTTTCTCAACTGATATAATAAAGGTTATATCTACATTACGAAGATCAAAACAAATCAATATGCAAAAGTGCTTTGAGAATGCCAAATTATTTTGTGTTAGAATTTTGGAAAAAATACACCATTTATGCCATTTTTCCAGATGTATAACATAGAGCATAGTGGATTGAGCAGCAAAAATTTTCTTTACTTTATAACATTATGATTAGAATTGCAATCTGAGAGAATACAATGTGCAAAGGAAATGTCTAAGCACTTACCAAAAGGAAGACTCCAATAAGAGTATTTTTCTCCTACTGAAATTTGCTAGAGGGTTAGACCAAATGGCCTTTAAAATATGGAATAAAGAAAAAGTAAAACTGGCTTTGTAATCCCAAATCTGAAATTAGCAATTATGCTCACTTTATTATCTTATCTTTAAAAGAGAAACGAAGAAAAGAAATTTGAGATTTTGGGAAGTCATGAAGACCTTCCAAAATTATCACTTGACAGAAAACAGGTAAGATCATCTTTAAAAATATGAAGTCATGCATAGGCTTATCTTTTCAGGGAAAAACATACATGTTCAGAAGCAATTTTAAGAAACAGAAATTAGACACATTAAAGAATTTAACTATTTTTAACAATGCCCAGAGAATCTGTCACCGAGAGCTCGAAATAAAACTATGTTCACATAATCAACAAAAAGAATTATGTGCTTACTTAAGATATATTAGACACATATTTCTTATGGAGGATGGGATATAAGGATGATGTAAAGGAGAAAGGAGAAACTTAAAAGGAAGCCAACAGGGACTGTTGGAGACAGGATTAAACTAGCGGCAGGCAGCTGAGGTGGAGAGGATGCCCAGCCAGAATAGCCTCCTCATTTGTCAGTAATCAAGAAGCTGTCGGAAAAGGTACCAAGGGAATTCAATGGTGGCTGTTGTTCTTGGCCCAGTTCACAATGAGCAATGTGCTTCAGATACGTGCTCTCTCATTTGGAGTGGCAGAACCCCCAATGATAGGGACATTTGCTACCTTCTTGTCTCGTGCACATAGAGGTGCAAGAAATGCTTATTGAGCCAAAACCAGTTTGGCTAAGTGGATAGAGCATCGGTCTGTGGACTGAAAGGTCCCAGGTTCCATTCCGGTCAAGGGCATGTCCATTGGTTGCAGACACATTCCCGGTAGGGGGTGTGCAGGAGGCAGCTGGTCAATGTGTCTAGCTCTTTATCCCTCTCCCTTCCTCTCTGTAAAAAAGCAATAAAATATAGTTTAAAAAAAAGAAAATAAAAAAGAAATGCTTATTGATACTGGGAAATTATACATGGGTTAATTGGGGGAAGGCCAATGTATCAGAAGGATTTGCATGCAGTTGGACGTAAAAAACCAAATCACGGTATTTTTACAAGATAGTTGTTTTCCTCCTACTACTTAACCCTCCAGAGGTGAGCATTACAGGGCTGTTGCCCTGGAGGGTCTCATTGATTTTCTTGGATTTTTTTTGTGGTAGTGAGATGCAAGATGACAGTTTCACTTTCAGCCACCACACCCACTTTTAGATAGGAAGAAGGAATAAAGGCAAAGGAAAAGGGGAGCATGCCAGCTGACTGCCACCACTCTCAGAGGTGCTCCCAGTGACTCCTGTTATATCTCACTTGCCAAAACTATGTTACAGTGTGTCTCCAGGGGATACAAATGTCAAAGAGGAGGCTTCTTTTGTTTTGTTTTTATACTAGGTTTCCTCCACCAACACAGTAAGAATATTCATTGGTATTGATATAGTAAGAACATGGAACTAAGTATATAACAGATTGGGATCTCATCACATCTCTGCCTTTTTAGCAATTCCTTAACTTCTATGCACTTCCGTTTCCTCATCAATAAAATAGGGATGATCAAGTTACACAAACCCATCACACAAGACTGTTAGGAGGATTACAATGGTACTTCATAAATTACAAACACTATGCAAGTGTAAAGTACTTGTCATGGAGAAGTGGCTCTTTTGGTTATTTGGGTATAGGTAATTCAATAAAAATTTTGCAAAACCAGGTCAGCAACATGGAGCAGACCTGCAGGTGTGTATACCGTGTGCATCAGTCTACATGCAGTACAGACATGTTATTTTAGCATCATAGATCTGTTCATGCTATTTGGAGTCAGACGTGGCAATTAAAAAAAAAAAAATCAGTTACATGCCGAAACTGGTTTGGCTCAGTGGATAGAGCGTCGGTCTGTGGACTGAAGGGTCCCAGGTTCGATTCCGGTCAAGGGCATGTACCTTGGTTGCGGGCACATCCCCAGTAGGGGGTGTGCAGGAGGCAGCTGGTCGATGTTTCTCTCTCACTGATGTTTCTAGCTTTCTATCCCTCTCACTTCCTCTCTGTAAAAAATCAATAAAATATATTTTAAAAAAATCAGTTGCATATCCAGGAACTCTAATCCTTGAACTTTTAATCAAGTCAGAGGCTGTCATTTTTTTTTCTTTTAATCTTCAGCTGAGGAATTCCCCCCCATTGACTTTTAGAGAGAGTGGAAGGGAGGAAGAGAGAAAGAGAGAGATCAATGCTAGAGAGACACATTAATTGATTGCTGCACTGGGACTGGTGGTCCAACCTGCAAGCCAGGTATGTGGCCTCGACCAGGAATTGAACTCATGACCCTTGGGTGTGAGGGGCCGACACCAACTACCGAAAAGCCACCGGCCAGGGCAGAGGCTGTCTTTCTAATCCTGTGGCAAAACAATCACTGAAAGGAGTGGTTTCGATTTGTCACTTTCCCCAGGGCCACCTCTCTGGGTGAGTGTGTACAGGTTCCCAGCTCGCTGCAGGCCTGGGAGTTACAGTCTCTGGGCCTGAGGCCTGGAAACTGGTATTTTAGTAAGACCCCAGGAGCTTGGGATGCTCCTCAGGGTGTGGGAATCACTGAGTCTTTCATTCCCTTGAATAACTTAGTCGTGAGCTTGGACATGTCAGTAAAAAGTGGTATTTGTAAAGTATCTCCAAAATAAATTAACTGGATTAAAGCTAACCGTGAAATAGGCTTAAAGCCATGGGGCAGATAGTTATGACTTTTGTATAATAATAACAGCTACTGACACTTGTAGAACACCTACTGTATGCCAAGCTACTTAGTCTATGTGCCTTATCTCTATAATCATCACGTTAGGTTGATTATAGGAGGTTGGTGATACTATTTCCCCTAGTTTATACATGAAGAATGTGAGGGTTAGTGGAGGTGAACTGACTTGCCCAAAGTCCCATTTCAGACAAGTGGCAAAGCCAGAATGCAAACTCACATCTACTTGATTCCAAAGCAGGAGGCTTCCAGGCTCTGTACCCGTGGCTTCATTTCACATCTGCATTTCCTGCTGCTAACTCATATACTGCCTGTACCTTTAAGTTCATGGTTTTGCTCCTGGCCTCGGGCATTTCAGCTGTGGGGGACGGAAGACCCTCAGAACTGTTGCTATGTCCGACTACATCATAATTTCCAATGACTGGATGAAGCTTACTTGTTCCTCTTAATAAATTATAAACAAGGTATTGAGTGTTCCTCACTCTGATAGCACAAAGAGTTGAGAAATGTTAATAAATGAATTCTTAGAAAATCAAACAGAGAGAAAACATAAAGAATATAGGAAATGTGGTAGAAGGTGTTTTTAAAAAGAGAGGCAATGAGTCATTCAGAATTAAAGTGTGGCTTAGTGGTTGAGCATCGAACCAGGCGATCACACACAGTTCCATGCCCTGTCAGGGCACATGCCCAGGTTGCAGACTCAGAGTGGCATGTGAGGGAGGCAGCAGATCAATGATTCTTTCTCTTTCATAACTGATGTTTCTACCGCTCCTTCTCTTTTCCTCTCTGTAATCGACAAAAAATATAATTTAAAAAAAGAATTGGAGTGTGCAGTGTCCACCAGCTTCCCCTCCCACTCCCATCACATCGTATTTATTAATATGATCTATACTCATCCAGATCCCTAAGGCTTGAATGTTATTCATATTAAAAATTGAACTCTCTTGACTTTCCAGTTTATTTCATTAGTGTACATAGAAACAATTATAAGTTAGAATTTTCTGCCACCAAGTGGTAATAATGCTTCTTTGCACATTGGGTAAGTTCCTCCTTACATATTATTTTTTGTATCATTCCATTTTAACATGTGTTGATTGCATATCTGCTATGTATTTAGAAATGGATTAGAATTTTTTTCTTAAAACCGTTTATTTGTATCCAAATTCATGTCTCAGATTTAGAGCAGAACGAGTCACATAAAAATGTTCTAAATAACTTTATAAATGTTTAGTCATATACCACTTCACCATATCCGTGGTTCCCAATCAGGGGTGGTTTTGCCCGCCCCAACCCCCTCTGGTATCCCCAGGGTGCATTTGTAATAGAGACATTTTTGGCTGTCACAACCAGAGAGGGTGACTGTTCCTGGCCTAGAGTGGGTTAGAGGGTATGGATGCTGCTAAACATTCTGCAGTACACAGAAAGCCCCCACAATAAAGAACCTTCTAGCCAAAGCATCAAAAACATCTCCATTGAGAAACCTGGAACTCAGTCCACTGCCCTCACACCTGGGAGAGCTGTTAGGCCGAAACTGTATGAACACACTGTAGCTCCAGTCATTGGCTCTTCAAGATCTTCCCTCTGGGGAATCCACAATCATACCCATTCTTAAGTGAACAGAGTGTACTGTTTTCTGTTCTCCTGGTATTGCTCCTTCCTCTGTATCACCCAGTGTGTTACTTAGCAAAGCATCTGTCTATGGCTTAAAATTAATTCACTGTGTTTTAGACGTATCTTTATCATGGAGTTGAACTGCAGCCTAATGGTTCACAAACCCAGATAGTTTTGTATGTGCTGTGTGTAGCAAGGTGTCCAGAAAACCATGTGGGGTCCAGTAGGGACCCTGTAACACATCTTCTTTCACTTATTTCACCAACCAGCAATGTTGAGCACTTGCCATCTGCTGGACAGTGCTGGCACGAGGGACGTTGGGATGAACTAAAAAGTCCATCCTTCTATACAGCCTAGAGAATGCAGACAATACACATGGAACTAAGCCAGAGAAATAATAATTGTAAGTCGTGAAGTGTGTTTTGAAGGAAACAACCGAGAACTATTTTTCATGGGGTGGGCAAGAGAAGCTTTCTGATAAGCCTATGTTTTAAGCAAAAATCCAATAGGTGAGCCATGGCTAGTGTGGCTCAGGTGGTTGGGTATTGTCCTGTGTACCATTGGGTTTCTGGTTCAGTTACTGACCATGGCATATGCTCAGGTTGCAGGCTCCATCCCAGTAAGGGGCATGCAAGAGGCAGCTGGTAAATGTTTTGCTCTCACATTGATGATTTTCTTTCTCTCTCCCTTCCCTTCCTCTTTCTCTAAATATCAGTAAAAATATTTTTAAAAAATTCAAAGGTGAGAGAGAGCTAGTCATCAAGGTAAAGATCCAGGAAGAGGGTTTTAGGATTTGGAGACAGCAAACACAAAAGCTGTAAATTATAAAACAGCAAATGAAAGAAGTCTTGTCTGACATTATTATAATAAGGGTTTTTTTTTGCTTTTTTTTTTTTTTTTTTTTTTTTTAAAAAAGGATTATCTTCAAGGGCATGGTGTATCATGGGGCTGCCTTAATTGGGGATGATTTGGCATATCAAGTATCAAGGACCACACATTTACCTTAAAAAAATCTATAGGAAGCAATTTTTTTTTTAATTTCCATTAACACCTATGGATGTACTGGTAGTCTCTAATTAAAAAATGAGCATCAGCCTTAACGGGTTTGGCTCAGTGGACAGTGTCGACCTGCTAACTAAAGGGTCCCAGGTTTGATTCTGGTCAAGGGCATGTATCTTGGTTTGGGGCACATCCCCAGTGCAGGAAGCAGCTGATTGATGTTTCTAACTCTCCTTCTCCCTTCCTCTCTCTAAAAAATCAATAAAATATATTTTAAAAAATGCCTGCTTATTCTGATTAGAAAAGTGGTGTGTGTTTTTTTAATGAGCATTAAATTAATGATTTTCAGAGGTTGTGAATTCATGAATAGGTGGGAAAGGATGTGCAAAGATTCCATTTGTATGGGTCTTTTCCCTCCAGTTATGACACCTGTCCTTACTCTCAATGTTTCATCATAAAAACAGAAAAGTGAGCTTGAACCTAGCCACCGCATTTAATGATGTTTGTAAGGTATAAATTACACTTTGAAAGCCAGAAATAATTATGGCATTATGAAAAATGAATAATTATATTACTGAAAAATAAACTATATATTAAAATTATATTATTAAAATTGGCTTAAGCTTGCATACATTTTACACGTTCATTCATTAGAAGACCTTGAAGGACTACAGAGGTTACCAGATCACCCCTTCATTGTGAGAAGAGTTTCAGCACCTTGCCTAAGTCCCACAGCTAACTCTTAGCAGAACCAGATTTGCATCTCGAGGTCTCTATCAAGTGCTCTTAAGAATTTAAGCTGCCTCTCTTTGGCCAATTTGGTCGATTGTATAATTTTATCCTAATGTTCTTCAAAGTAAATATAACATAAGGATACACTTTGCTGATATTTTTAGAGGGGGTGAAGAAAAAAGAAAATAGCTTTGTGGGGGGGGGGAATGCTATCTCTACTATCAAAATTACAAATTGTTTTTCATGGATTTTGTCAGCCTTGTGATATTTTCTTATTACTGTAATTCAGCTAGACCATAATTGGTTACATTCTTCGTTAGAACCCATCATGTAGCACAGGGCCTTACATATAGAAGACATTTAATACATGCTTGTTCTATGGATGAATGTGTACATAGCTGTTTTAATTCAGTGTGCAGGCATTTAAAGATCAAAGCTGTAATACTTTCAGCAATAAGGATGGATGTTTAAAAATAAAAATAACGATTAAAGTATTGAAGTCAAGGATTTTAATCGAGTCATATTGAGCTGTATATATAGCAACTTAGATGTCATTGAGAAATATCTTTGAAGACAATCTTAAAGTTTCTCATCCCCTGTAAACATACAAATTTGGAGCTACTCTGTTCAACTTGGGTTTCCTTGCATTTTGTAAAATCATTTTTTTTTTCTCTTTAGAAAGTGAGTTGAAAAGTTTTTTAATCTTCCTCTTAGCATGTTAACATGGTTTGTTAAAATCTTTATTGGAGATTGCTTTCTTTGTTATTTGCCCATTCAAGCAAGTATATTACTTGAAAAGTGCTTCCCAAGTTGGATACTATCCAGATCCTAAAATTTAAGTAGATTAATTAGTAAATTCTATCCCACAGCAGTCTCATCCTGGCATTTCTCAGGAGCCCAGCACATCCCACTGCAGCGTGGGTGTTTTACTCAGTCAGGATTTCTGAGGGTCATCACCATTATTTCTCCAACTCGTTTGCCTCTTCCGCTGTCACAGATGTATCTGTGGGAAGGTTAAAACGTGGTTCTCATGGCAACATGATTGATGCACAAAGGCTAAACAACTCCTCGGGTGACCTCTAATAGCCACTGAGAGACTGAACACACCTTATGTGTCTGTGTTTGTCTTGGCAGATAGAACAATAAGCAAGTGAAGTTACAATGGTACGATATGTGTGTAACATATAAAACTTTAGTTCATTTATATGACTAATAAATCTAATCACATTTTTAAAAACGTAGATAAGAATCAATTTCTTTTTTTTTTTTTTTTCAAATTGCAGCTTGAGCATAGTAAAGAATCAAGTTTAAGAAGTTCAGAAGATTTCCAGTTAAATAATTTCAGTAATCCTCCAAGGCAGTATCAGGTAAACATGAATTTTTAAGGAATGAGATTATTAATTGATGAAATATAGAATCTCAAACTATGCAATTCTTTAAGTGAAAATTATATTTTTCTCAATATCAAAATAATGCATTCATTCAACAAGTATTTACTGAGTAACTACCCTGTGCCAGGTACTTACTAAGTACTGGAAATACAAGGGTAAACAAAATAGATGAAGCCATAGCATCATGGAGCTTAGAGTCTTCATGCTCATTGTAAAAAGTCTATCTTTATTAAAATCATGAAGAGGAGAGTAAAATCCACCTCCAACCCTATCATTGAGGAATAAAGATTACTTACTTTTACTGAATATTTTGCCAGATGATTATATACATGAGCATAATTTTACATTGATTAATATTATTATATAAATGTATGTATAATATATAAATGAATTAATAATACTTATATGTTGAGCAATAGTTTTTAATTTCATAAAACATATTCATAATTATTTTAATGGATATATAATATTCACTTATACAAATATATGATAATTTATTAAAATAATCCCTACCCTGGCCTGTGTGATTCGCTTGGTTGGAAAATTGTCCCAAACACCAAAAGGTGATGAGTTCAATCCCTGGTTGGGGTGCATGTGGAAGATAACCCATTGTTGTTTCTTTTTCACATCATTTCCCGCCCCCCTTCTCTCAAATCAATTTAAAAAAACAAAACCCTGGCTGGTATGGGTCAGTGGGTTGGGCACTGTCCCATATAGCAAAAGGTTGCTGCTTTAGTACCTGGTCAGGGCACATGCCCGAGTTCTGAGCTCCAGTATCCTGTGATGTTTCACTCTCACATCAATGTTTCTCTCTCTCCCTCTTTCTTTCTCTCTAAAATATCAATAAATATATTATATTTTTTAAATAAAGAAATTTAGAATAATCCCTTACTGATATACATGTAAGGGTTTATTTTTCTACTATTATGTAACATTAACATGAATATATTTATCCATGGACCCAATTACACCATTGGAATAAGTTCTTGAAAGTGGAATTTTCCTGTCTACCATTTCCTTTTGGAGTCAGGTAATTTAGTAATATCTTCACTCAGGACTTCCTACACATGTGCTGAGCCTCCTACTTTTCATGAAAAGTATGTAGTAAACACACATTCTTATGGAAGAAGCCCTGGTACTGAAGGAATGATTACATTGAAACTGGCCATTCATGAATTAGAAAGCACAAAATCAAAGCTGGTTAAATCTTTTAGTAAGGGAAGGGGGGAAAACATGAGTTTTCCCTCATTTGCTTAATTTTCCATTTCCACCTGCAATGCTGCATACTTTTAATCTATCCATTGAAAGGCGGTGTCTTGCCCTAATACTTCTCAAATAAAATACAAGCAATGAATCAAGAATTAGATGTTTGTTCAGAACTTGCTCTTTTTTGCAGAATTAATTTTTGACTCATTAATTCAGGTGATATATGCATTCTCTGGCAGGTAAATCATCTTCATCTTTGATAGTGATCACCTTTAATGTGCTTGGTAAAGAGACAATGACTCAAGTTTATTCCAAATGAGAGATTTGTCATCAACATAAAGCTTAGATGGATTTCTTTTCTCTTTCTAGAAAATAATGAAGAGGCTCATTAAAAGATATGTTCTGAAAGCCCAGATCGATAAGGAAAGTGACGAAGTAAATGAAGGTGAGCCAGGGTATGGGCTGGATGCAGAGCCGGGGGGTGGGGGAGGGGTAGGAGGGAAGGGCTTGGGAAGAGTGAGCTTCAATAACAGACTATGGGTTCTCACCACTTATCCATACCAGTAAGGTCTCAGGCAGCAGGATGTTTCTGCACAGTTCAGGGCAGATGCCGCTAGTTAGGTAAATAAGGATTGTTTTTATGGGGGCTTGGAGGGAGGAGGAAGTGGTTAGGAAAGGTAAGGGGCTGTTCCTCCCAAACCCCAATACACTTGCAACCAGTATTTTCCTTTAATTTATTCTCAGAGTACAGTAAATTATAAATTGGCTATAATTTAAAAAATATATATTTTATTTATTTTCTTACAGAGAGGAAGAGAGAGGATAGAGAGTTAGAAACATCGATGAGAGAGAGTCATCCATCAGCTGCCTCTTGCACACCCCCTATTGGGGATGTGCCCACAACATGCCCTTGACCAGAATCGAACCCAGGACCCTTCAGTCCTCAGGCTGACGTTCTATTCACTGAGCCAAACCGTTTTCGGCTATAATTTTTTTCTATAATTTTTTCATTACCTGAAATATGTAGCTGACAAATAGAAACCTGCTGGTTACTTCCTTCGGAAGGATTCAACATACAGATATGCATGGAGTTGAGACTGATTTCACTCCACCCCAGAATGGCTATTACTCTGCATTACGTAGTGACGGGACACTTGTCACTCTTGTGTTTTTTTGTTTTTGTTTTTTCAAAGGGGAACTGAAGGAAATTAAACAGGACATCTCAAGTCTCCGCTATGAACTCCTGGAAGAAAAAACTCAGAATTCAGAAGATCTAGCAGAACTGATTAGAAAACTCGGGGAGAAATTATCATTGGGACCAAAGCAAGAGGACAGCAAGAGATAATGCAAAGACTTCCCTAAAAAAATCCATATTTATTTGTCCACTTGAAACCATATTATTCTCTGATGTAGTTTTTTAAAAGCCAATGTGACCACCTTTTAAATGAGAAAATGTTCAAAGATAACTTGGGTCATGCTGTCATCTAGTTCCCTAACATTTGATATTTTTCATGGGTAAATGTCACCATTCGGGCTGAAGAGTGCAGATTACAGTGGAATTTCTGCCAGTCGTTTGGTGCTTGTTTTATAAACTGCTTTCTTAGGTGTAACTTGCGATGGTGTGATTGCTGCATAGCGTCTGCCCGGAGATCAGCTGGCAGGGCCATGTCCCCTGACGGTGATTTCAGGCATCTCCTGGCTTGCTCTGCAGATCCCCTGTAATCTAAAGGAAAAGCCATCTGTGACCATTAGGGAATGCTGTTTAATCACCGATCCTGCTTAGCCCCTACCGAATACGATTGATAATGTCTGTGCGAAAGGGGGTTAAATCTTTCCTGTACTTTTTGACTCATCTCTTTGAAAACATTATATTTACCGGTGAAAAAGTACTTCCTCCACTGAACCCTGGAAACATGCCTCAGGTGTGAGTGTGTGTGTGTGTGTGTGTGTGTGTGTGTGTGTGTGTAGGAAATGCTCACCCTATTTTCTTTCGCAATTGATAGATACCCTCTAAAGCTCTTTACATTATAATTTTTGGTTGTGACTAAACAATCGTGGTCATTCAGTCCAGTGATAGCACCATTTTGGGCCATTTCTGAGGGCCTTTGCAGGTGAATTCCCAGATTGGGCATCAAATAGAAAGAAACAAAAAAGTGCTGAAGGAACTTGCAAATACGTATCTCTTATTGTCGTTATGTGCTACTCTCCTCTCAAAATATATCACACAGAAGGTTGCATTCTGAGTATTCACCAGAAGGTTCTTACTGACGGAGGATGTGAGGCAGCAGCTAAAACAAGGAGAAGAGAACTGAAGGGTCATCCATTCAATTTGGAAGAGGCTGCCAATATTTAGAGGATGCTGGGCACTCAAACTCAATGTGGAAGGGCTTCAAATGCAAAAATGCAACTTAATTTTCAAACGAAAATGTCACAGAAAATCTATTCCGCCCCAAATTTGACGGGACTTTAATCAAAGGACTTTTATGTAACCAGCAGAAAATACAGCTTCCATTTTGTATTCAGTGGTTTTGTATTTGTGGGGATTATTTATTAAGTTATTTCCTGACACAGAAAAGGTCTGTTTTCAAATGTTTCGTGACAATATTGGAATCAGAAGTTGCAAAAAATCAACCTCATACCAAATGCATTATCGGCTAATTAAAATAATCCAACATCCACAAAGCTTGTGTTATGCATGCGTGTGCCCAGAGTCAGCAGATTTTCTTCAGAGGGCAGCTGGATTGGCACCTCTTCTTAAGTCTTTTTCATTGGAAGATGAGTAGAGCACCCCACCATCTTCTCAAAAATGTTCTAGAGAGATTAACTGAAGGCACAGTGTCAATGGATCTTCATGAACATGACTGACCCTCATACGTGTCAAGACCCCTGGTTTTAAGTCCTGTTTTCACATGGCAGTCAGATTAACCTTTAGAAATAAAGTGAGTAGAAAGTGGAGATGTAAAACATTTTCCCAGAGGAATTTGATGATAACACCTATTCACAAGTCACAAAAAGCTTTCATTGCAGGAATGTTTATACAACCGAGTAAATAGCTAGAGAAACTGACCAGCTGTGGGATGGTTTTGTTCTCATATGAGTATCTTTTGATGGATAATCAATTTATGCAATGTAAGTGAATTATAGTGATACTGATTCATGGTTTTCAAACTTCATGAAAATGATGCATTGAGTTGCCACATTATTCAATGGTAAGGGGTATTATATCTACTCAAAAAGTATTTCTATCTAATAAAGATGGAATATGCTAATTGACCATCACATCCTCACAAATATGGCGGCGCCCAGTCCCCTAAGCCCCACTGGGGCAGCAGGCGCGTGCCATAGCTGGGCCTGCACCCAGGCAGGTCTGGCTGCTCTGCACATCCGCCTCCAGAGTCCCCCAGTCCTCTCAGCCCCCCAGCCACCTAGGGCCAGCCTGAGGCACAGGCAAATCTTGGATGGTGGCTGCCTAGCCACCCAGGGCCACCCAAGGCTCAGGTAACCAAGGCTTGTGCTGCCAACAGTGGCAGGAGCAGAGATATAATGGGGCATCATCTTCCCCTGATCGCTGGGTTGCCTCCTACCCCTGAGGGTTCTCGGGCTGTGAGAGGGGACATTCCGGGCTGAGGGACACCCCTTTTCAGGGCATGAATTTTCATATACCAGACCTCTAGTCCTATCTAATAAAGATGGAATATGCAAATTGACTGTAACTCCACAACAAATATGGTAGCACCCATAGCCAATAAGGAGAGAATATGCAAATTGCATATTTCCGCAACAAGGCAAGAAGCGGAAAGGTGGCTTCAGCCAGAGCAAAGGTGGTGCTAGCAGCAGGGGAAGGAAGGCCTATTCTTGCACAAATTTTTGGGCATCAGGCCTCTAGTATACTCATAATAATCATAGTATTCCCCAAGTATAATGTTATTTAGGGCATTGCAGTAAAAATCAGAGAAAATTTGGTATGTATAGACTCTAAGAATTTCTCCTTTCTTCAGTTTCCTGTGTCCGTGCTATAAGCATAGGCTTCTCTCACTGATGACCTGTTGGAACAGTGTATGATTAGTGGACAGACAGTCATGTCCTCTAGCACAGGCTCAGGACAAAGTGAATTTTGCTTTCCTAAATCATTCGAGAAAACCTTGGTGATGACATTCAGGAAGTGACTTTTGGGCTTTGCTGCTCTGCATTTTGTCCCGATCATTGTCCATGAAAATAGACTTTTATGTCACTATAAGAACAATCTCAGACCAAAGTCAGTTCAGGTGTCATTGTGTCTCAGCCTGAGAAGCGATGGGTAGTGCTGTGCTTTCGTGTTAACCTTTCCAGTATGCTGTGAGTCAGCCATCTGACATTTACCCTCCACTCTCTCTCAGAAAATGGAGTGCCCTGAAAATCATTGGAAAAGGTCAAATTTTAGCATTGCCTTATATTTCAAAAAAATGTTAATGTCATATTGCTGCTACTATCTGTTGACATTTAAAAGAACATATACACAAATAAATGCATACATAGTTTGTCAGAATGTAGAATATATATTATATGCATGTTTTATATATATAAAAGCAAAGAATTCTTCAAAGCATTGCTATAATCCCAGGGAAAAACATTATGCTGCAAATATATATTTTTTGTTTATTTTTTCACCTGCCCTTTCCTTTTTAATTTCAATGATTTCAACTTCTTTCTAGTCTCTATATAATATCTACCTCTTCTGTTAAGTTCTTTAAAGCCTAGCAGTCTAGAATCTGGAGCCAGAACATGTGGGCTTGAATCCAAGCTCTAGCAGTTATCAGCTGGACAATCTTCACTAAGTTTCTTAACCTTTCTGTGCCTCATTATTCTACAGGTAAAAGACCAGCGTCATCTCCCATGTAGAGTTTTGGTAAGATGAAATGAGTTAATACACCTTAGGGTCAGAAAATAGGGCTCAGTATATGCCAGCAAACACCTAATGTTAGCAATTGTAGAGAAAGAATGTGACTCTCAAATTCCCTTTTCCGCTCTGTCTTAAACCTCATAAAATCTAGTGCGATTTGGGTCTCAACTCATGTTTCTCTGATTAATTGATACATAGTGTTTGAAACACTGTTTTTAAAAAGGATTCCAGGGTCCTGACAGGGTCAGTGGGGCAGAATGAAATTGAGACAATTAACAATGCTTGCCACAGACATGGAAAGTTGCTTCTTAGGCGGTATACTTGCCCTCATTCTTGAAGAAAATGAACCATCTTTGAATGCTATTTGGGAAAATTTCAAGACATTTATTACTTTTGATTGTAATATCCTTATATCATTTTATAATTGTATCATAAGATGATTTGGGGCAGGTACTATATTAGACCCCACTCATAAAATTTTTATTTAATACCTATTGTAGTTATTTCAATGTGCTGGGTAATGCCAGTAGCAGTACTAGAAACAGAATACAAGTCGTTGATTTATAAGCCACAGACCTAATTCATACAAGCTGGGACCATAAGGCCTATTTTCATTTAGTCACCCCAGATAGCTAGCTATACAATGCTTGAGAAGAGATTCTTCAACATCCTCAAGGGGGAAAGTGAAGCCTGGACTACCTTGTTAGGTTTAGTTTGCCTGCTACAGTTTGTGGTGTCATCTTATTTTTTAGAGGATGTACCAAACCCGTGTAAGAAAGTTTGGGTACTGCCTAGTCATTGAGTAGTTTCTACATGATAAGGGTAAGCAACTTAACTCATTCATTTCATACTTTTTTAGAATATATATATAATTTTTTAGAGAGGAAGGGGGAGAGAGAAAGATGAGAGAGAATCATTGATAGCTAACTTCTATACATCCCCTCCCAGGGATTGAGCCCACAACCCGAGCTTGTGCCCTGACCAGGAACCGAACTGTGACCTCCTGGTTCATAGGTTGATGCTCAACCATGGAGCCACACTGGCTGGCCATACTTTTGTTTAATAAGAAATGTATCCTTTGACTCAAGAAGTTAAAGTAAGTAATGAATTAACCGCTTGCCAGTTTTTCTTTATTAATTCAATATTGGGTCTAGCCTGTCAATTTTCCTCACAGACATGATCAGCCATCATTCATGATTGGCTAATAGGAGAGTTAACCCCTTGGCTGGTGGCAGGAGTTCATTTATCCTCATTATTGAGGAAGATACAGACACTGTCCACTATATTGGTTCTTTCTGATGTTGTCCAGTCTGAGACCTAATTCCTTTTCCTCATAAATCCCCAACTCAGTGGGGTCTGGCCCTGAGATGTGAATAAGCTTTTCTCTCTTAAACCAATGACTTCTGACTTCAGAGCTCAGAGAGGTTTTTGTGAGAGGAGCAGTTAAGGCACTTGATGGCCAAATGTTGTTTGTGGTTGATAAAAGCACTTACTGTGTCACAGAATCAGAAAATATTTTTTGTAAACTTTCTCCCTAAGCTCCAGAGTGCTGAGGTTGTGTCATTGTGGGCAAGAAAAGACTTCTTCCAGCCATTCACTCACACCCAGTGTTAGAGAAAGACTCCAGACTTTGACTGGCTGCAGCCAAGGAGACAATCAACATCATCTCATTCCTCCACCACGTAGGGGCCAGGCCTGCAGCCTGCTGGCATTTTACAATATGTCATCAAAATGCCAAAAATGGTCACACCCAGTGCATGATCAGAAAGTTAATGCAGTGCTCAGTGGGTTCTGGCCTGTGCTTTACAAGAGCAGTAGTCCTTGTGGCTTCCATCCCAATGGCTTTTATGCATCTCCACGCCCAAGGGAGCTCCTGGGACTTTATGGCTGCCCAGCAGTACATGATTGATTCAATCCTTTTCTTAAGATGCAAGTACAATCAGAACACAGTTCCTATCCTCAAAGAGCTTTCAGCCAGACACAGGAGTTAGTCATGTAGCCTATCAGTGCTGTAGAAGCCCCAGAAGGAGCAACAGAGGGATGGATGGTGTGGGTAGTTTGGAGGGTGGGGGGCAGATGTATTTCAAGCCAGAGAGGCTTCCGGTTGGAAGTAACATGCATTTGGAGAAACCTGCTGAAGGATTGTTACCCCCCAACCCCCACCCCGACAACAATGTGGCCTGCAGCTTGTCTTCACTGTCTTCTTGTTTGTTTTGTTTGTTTCTGTTCATTCTCACCTGAGGATATCATTTCCATTGATTTTCAGAGACAGTGGGAAAGGAGGGAAGAGACAGAGAGAAAGAAATATCAATGCGAAAAGACACACTGATTGGTTGCTTCCCCCACATACCCTGACCTGGGCTGGGGATTGAGCCTGCAACAGAAGTGCATGCCCTTAACCCCAATTAAACCCATGACCCTTCAGTCTGCAGGCCTATGCTCTATCCACTAAGCCAGACTGGGTAGGGCTTCATGGCACTGTCTTAAATGAAGTTCCTCATGCCCAGTTGGTGTGGCTCAGTGCTTGAGGGTCAACCTATGAACCAGGAAGTCACGGTTTGATTCCCAGTCAGAGCACGTGCCTGGGTTTCAGGTTCCATCCCCAGAGCAGGGCACCCAAACCCAGGAGTGGAGTTCTACCCCTTAGGGTTGTCCTGAGCTAGGAATCATTAAGTCTACCCTCTACCAAAACCTCATTTACAACTAATGGGAAGAGAGCAAATATCTACCCAGCCTTTGACTGGTCTCCTAGAAAGAGATATTCTGAGGGTCCTCTGCCCATTTTAGCTTTTTCCACTCATTATTCCTCCTTCATTCTCTTTTAAAAATGGTGATATTGTGAAATGATCACACCGTAAGTCTAATTAACCTCTGTCACCATATATAGTAATAGTTTTTTTTTTCTTATAAGAACTTTTAAAGTCTTCCCTTAGCAATTTTCAGATATACAATGCAGCATTGTTAACTATAATCATCATGCTATACATTAAAATGGGCTCTTTCTGTTCCCATTATGCCTGGCTGCTGGTCAAACCACACGGTGTTCTAACTGGACCGGGGAGGTCGCACTGACCCAGTCCAGGCAGGCTGATGACAGGGCCTGCCAGGAGCCAGGCAGGAGGGCCCAGTCTGCTGGTGCTGACATCACGTGGCCACATGGCTCAGACAAATGCCCATAGAAGGCCTCGAAGACAGACCTGGAGGAGACCCCCACGCTGCCACTTGCTGTTTGAGCTGGGAGCAACGTTGACCCTTTCTGTAGCCCATTTTCCTCCTCGGCTGTTCAAAATCGCTCTCTCATGAGGTCAACTGAGGATCCATGAGAACATGTACAAGAGCACTTGACCTTTGGCGGTCTTACAGTTGAGCATCTCTCTCACTAATTGAGTTCCTCAGACATCTTTTACCTCTTGTCTGCCCAGACACCCAACACAATTTTGAGAGGCCATTTATGCCTGCAAATAACCTCAGAACAAGCCCCCGGATGTGCATCTGGGCCAATAAAGACCAGGCCGAGGTACTTACACCCCAATCTTGTCCCTAGTCCTTGGGAAATCAGCATCCTAAGGTTTGCCTTCAAACTCCACATATATGTTGCCTTCAACATTTGGCTGCTCTCTCATGGGGCCAGAGCCTCAGGCTGGCCTTTGTTTTCTCACACCCTAAGGTCCTGATGGGAGGGGCCTAGTCACTGTGCTCCCAATCTTATGCTCATTCCTCCAAGTCAGTTGGGTGACCACCCCTCAGGTAGGAAAGACTATTGCTAAGTTTTAAACACATTGGCACTCGGAAAGCCGGCCAGACTAGAACCTCAGCCTTGAGGTGTGAGCCCCTTTGTGTTCCGGACGGATCAGCTCCTGGAGCTTCTGTGCCCTCAGTTACGGTGCTGAGAACACAAGCCCAGCACATTGCTGTACAACAAATCGGCACCGAGGGCCCTGCGTGTGCTGGGCTCTGTGTGGGGGATGAGCACAGGGATGCCGGCCTCCCCCTGGGTTTTGCACCTGGAAGGGACGGCAGACTAAGCAAAATAAGCAAGTGGAGCACATGGTGTGTCAGAAGGCAGAATGTGCTACCCATGAAAATAAAGAGGTGAGGGAGGTGCAATTTTAGAGTGGTCAGAAAAGGCTTACAGGAGAAGGAGAAGGAGAAGGAGAAGGAGAAGGAGAAGGAGAAGGAGAAGGAGAAGGAGAAGGAGAAGAAGAAGGAGAAGGAGAAGGAGAAGGAGAAGGAGAAGGAGAAGGAGAAGGAGAAGGAGAAGGAGAAGGAGAAGGAGAAGGAGAAGGAGAAGGAGAAGGAGAAGGAGAAGGAGAAGGAGAAGGAGCAGTGGAGGTAAGGGAGGGGGCTAAGCAGATGTGTGGGGAGAATGCTCTAGGCTAGACCAGCCTGAGTACAAAGACATTGAGGAGGGAGCATGTTTGGTGTGCTGGAGGAGAAGAGGAGGAGAGTGGGCATGGGGCAGGGGGAGGTTGGGGGAGAGCAAGAGGAGAGGAGATCAGACAGGAAGCCAGCCCTGGACCTGTGGTGGTGGAGGGCCTGGAAGGCGCCGGCTGTGGCTTTTACTCGGAATAAAACGGGAAGTCATAGCAGGCTTTTTTCTTAAATGTTTTTATTGATTTCAGAGTGAAAGGGAGAGGGAGGGAGG
Source organism: Pipistrellus kuhlii (assembly GCF_014108245.1). Taxonomy (NCBI): domain Eukaryota; kingdom Metazoa; phylum Chordata; class Mammalia; order Chiroptera; family Vespertilionidae; genus Pipistrellus; species Pipistrellus kuhlii. The sequence goes on along the minus strand of NW_023425595.1, from coordinate 54,194,983 downwards.
GACGGAGGGAGAGAGAGAGAGAGAGAGAGAGAGAGAGAGAGAGAGAGAGAGAGAGAGAGAGAGAGAGAGAGAGGGAGAATATCAGTGATGAGAGAGAAGAAGCATTGACGGCTGCCTCCTGCAGGACCCTTCCTGGGGATGGAGCCTGCAACCCGGGGCTGTGCCCTGACCAGGAATTGAACTTCGACCTCCTGGTTCATTAGTCAACACTCAACCACTGAGCCACACTGGCTGGGCCTCATAGCAGGATCTTGAAGTTAGTGGAAGCAAGACTGTTCTCCAGTGGCTTGCTTCTTCTTCTCATTTCCCCAGCTGAGCCCTTTCTTTCTGATCTCAGCCTTACCATCATCCCCTGAATGGCAGTTTGCTGAGCAGTTGTTGGGAGCATCAGAACATCTTGTCAAAGGCCTGCAAGGTCATGTTCTCTGCAAACCTTTGCTCTTGACCTATCTGCAGGAACAGAACTGGATCAATCACACCCATTTGTTATGTCTCTGGTCATAGCTACACTCCTTCCACTCTGCCTCATTCCTGTGAGCTTATAGATGAATCTTTCTTTCTCCTCTTTCCTCCATCCTTTCCCCACAATTCTCTAGAAATGGACTATTTTGCCCCTAACCTGTCCTGAAACTGGCACAGCCTCAAGCTAGTGACAGATACCAAAGTGCCTGGTGATTAATGGAATGATCCCGTGCCCTCCTCTCTGCCCATTTCTAACAAGAAATGACAATAAAAGCAGCATAGTGCTTGCCTTAGTAATTATAAACCAAACAGAGAGTTGATAAATAAATAAAAAAAGAAACAAAAAATGTCTTCTTTTTTTCTTCTTCCAATTCTGACTGGAGCCAGCATTTCAGGGCACAGGAAGAGCACTGCGTAACTCTGAGGCAAGCCTGGCCCATTATGAGCTCCTATTCCCCAGTCACTGTCTAGTGCCGCCCTGTGGCGGAGAAGGGGCTCTGCATGCAGCTCTTGTGCTGGCTGGCTGGGTCCCAGGAGCAGCATGTGTTCCAGCTTCAGAGCAGCCTTCCCAGAGACCCGGGGCCGGAGCACTCTGACACTGGCCGACCTGATGGCTTTTATGCGGTCACTGGTAGACACTGCTCACTCGGCTCATAATCATGGCATTTGATGAGTGAAAGCCATTAAGGCCAAGCACAGGTTTTTCCATCACATGATCTTCTCCAACAATGAATGAGGCTGGGCTGTGATGTTGGATTTTGCGAGTAACGGTGTTCATATATAACATAAAATACATCTAAGATTAAAAAGACTTTTTAATGATAACTTTTAAACTTTATTATTTAAATTTATTATGAATTAAAAATCTTTAGTTCTTGTACAAGACAGTGATATTAATGACCAAGAGTGATCATCTCTTCAATGCCTAAATGCTTCTAGGTCTCTATGAGATCAAATGATTTGCCCAGAGCCATACAGCTACTATGCGGTAGAGTCAGGGATGAAGCATAGGTCTGTCTGAAAGCTATGGTGAAGCGGGAAGAGTGCAGGGGTTGGAGTAAAAATGCCTTTAATCCGCACAGCTGTGGCCTCCGGTGGGGATGGGGGTGGTTCGCACCTGCCTAATGGTGTTGCGCAGGATGTCACAGCGCTCTGCGAAAAGAATTCGAACTCCCACATCAGCTGTCACCTGCACTCCGTCGCTGCCCACGGAGAGTGCGGGCTCCTCAGAGAGGCTGTGAGGGCAGAGGCTGCAGAAGCCCAGGACACAGAGCGAGCCCGGACAGGAAACTAACAAACAGACTAGACTCTTGACCTTTCCTGATGATCCAATTTGAATTCTCTTCCATTTTCTTATCACAGTGGTTAAAACAAGCCCCGGCTCCTTAGTAAAAAGAATTTGGAACCCGAGCTCTACCGCTGATCCAAGATATACGTATACAGAAGGTTCTAATAAGTGTGCAGAGCAAATTATGTTTGATTACTTGATACTTCATAAAAATGACTAAAATGTTTGTTAAGGATCACTGTGTCTTCTGATTACCTACACTAATAAAAGGGTCATATGCTAATTAGACCAGATAGACCGGACTTCTTCCAGATCTCTTTCCTGACAAAGCTGGGGACTGGTCCCAGGGGAAGCGGCCTGTGATGTGTGTGTGTGTGTGTGTGTGTGCGTGTGTGTGTTGGGGGCGGGGAGGGCGCTGCAGCCGGCCAGAGGAAAGGAATCCTGGGTCCTGGGTGCAGGGGCCAAGGCAGAGGTGGTTAGGGGCGATCAGGCAGGTAGGCGAGAGGTTAGGAGCCAGCAGTCCTGATTGCAAGAGGGATATCCGACTACAGATTTAGGCCCGATCCCACAGAGGGGGCTCCCCCTCCCCCCAATGCCTGAATTTCATGCACCAGGCCTCTAGTGTTCTTATTTGGATCCCATTTGACTATTAAAGTTGAGTTTCTGTCACCCAGAGGAAGAAAAACGTACGTAGGTGAGCAGTCCTGGGAGAACACTTGTTTAATGTGCAATTTTCCTGTGTGCTTCCTGAGCTTTCTTAACACATTTACTTATTGAAATCCTGACAGCAGTCCCCATACTGAGGTTTAAAGAAAAGAAGTAGCAACCATTATTCTTGAGAACAGGATTCTAATTTTTTTTTTTTTTTTTGTCAATGCCAAGGCCAGTCCTTTATGTGTGCAAGTACATAATAGTGAAAGAAGACACTCTCTCCAAGAAGAAGAGTGCTGAAGTAATCATCCTCCGGTCAAGTTGCTCCTGTGGATCCTCTGTGAAGTTGGGTAAAGAACAAATAGTCTTTCCATGTACAGTACCAGGCAAGGACAGCAGCAAAAAGCATCTTGACAAAATCAGCCACAAGGGGGTGCCATTTCCCCCCTCTGTAGTTTGGTAAAGCTCGGCTTGCCCAAAGGAAGGGAAAGGTCCAGGAGAGAGATTCTCAAGCTTCTGAGGACATAAAGCCCCTGAATCAGCTTCCCATTAAATTCAGGGGGTCTGTAAGGAAATTTACATCTAAGCAAATAGGGATCGATGGATACAGGTAGCTCAATACCTTTAAAACTGTCTTGGAAGGATTTTTTTTTTTCTCACTAGAAAATATATAAAAATGAAGAAATAAGTTCTAGGAGGGAAAACAATAACTCATGATGGCTATTTTGGAATAGGTTTAATTTTCTTTTTTAGACAGAGAGGATTAATGTATGAATAATCAGCTCTTTCCTAGTTTTGTCAGAGAGTTTAAACTTTAATTTAGAATGACCTCTAATCCAACCTGCCAACCACTGCCACCACCACCAGTTCATAATTCTCACCCAGCCACCTTACTAGACATGGGGGTCAGGCAGTGGACAAGATAGGGATTTCTGTCTACAGTGAACACTTAACAACTACCGGTAGGATGAATGAATGAGTGAGTGGATGAGTGAGTGAAATCCAGGCTTAAATACCCTCAAGAGTTAGTAAGTCATCACCACCTTCCGAAGCTACCCCTCCTACCACGGACTTGAGCTGTCCCTTTTGTGTGCATCCGTAGTGATCAAGTTGAAGATCAAGCACAGATGACATTTGGGTTTGTCCTTCTGTTGCGTGCGGTTACAGACACAGCCCTGCACTGAGATGCTTTATAGACGCCTGATGAACTGAGTCGTAGGAACTGGCTCTAATTAGGAGTAATGGGTGAAACCAAGCCATGGGAAATTGAGCAGAAAGCCGTTTAATGGGGAGGGATTAATAACAAAATCAGCTTGTGTGAGTAATCACCTCCCATCAGTAGCAGTGGCTATCCCCAACATCAATTAACTCAGAAAAAGAAGTAGTGGGGCCGGGAGGCCTTCTCGCGGGGATGCGATGAGCGGAAGAGAGAGGCAAAGGGAACGCAGCAGAGAAGCCCTAATGCGTTTTCCACATCGAGGTTGATTGACTGTTGAGAGAAGAAAGAACAGTTTGTACTATGCGGTTAGCTTGAGCACCGTAATTTGTGACAGCTATAGGTCATGTATCTATTTTTCTGCCTGACGAGGACTGGGAGCAGCTGGGAGCTTGCTCAGATTGGCTTGCTCAGGAACCATGGAGACAGAGCCTCGGTTTCCAGGCTGGGCTAGAAATAGGTGGGATGCGTGGTTAATGTTTGCACGTCTGCAGGAGCATAGCTGGAGTGAGAGGGTTCGTGGCTGAGGGTGGGAAAACCAAGATCGTAGGAACTGTGTCATTCATTTCCTCTGAGTATAAAAAGAAAGTAGGTTTCACATCTCTGTTTTTCCCCTCTCCATTCCCACGGTGGCCACCTTCAGTTCAATGGAGTCTAACAAGTATCACTGAGCCTTTTAAGTGCCTGGCGGTGTGCTGGGCACCGAGGAAGTGAGATAAGTGTGCGTGCTGGATTTTTTAATACGCCAGGCCGACGAGTCATCAGATAGGGTGGCAACTGTGATAGTAGAGCTATGCACTAAGCTACAAAATGCAGATAAGGAAACAATTTCTTATTTTACTGTAGAATGCAGAGAATTGCAGGAAACCTCTTGGTGTGTGGAAGTGTGAACAGCAATCTCTAAGAAATGCAAATGGCATTCCAGCACATCATTCAGATTTCCCCCTCCTGTAAATTGATTAGAACATAGCTGACAGGTGAAAGGACCATCTCATCTACTCTGTATAGGCTCCTTCCAGTATGGCACGCCCCTCCCCTCGACAAGGTATAACCTCCCGTCCCTGACAGCCCCCCTTGCAGCTGCTCCCCCCCAGCCCCCCTGAGGGTACCAGCAAGGTCTGTGCACCCAACTTCATGTTACTTCATTCTTTTTTTCCTCCCACAAAATTGTTTGTGATTTTCATTTTATTTCCTTCGGACATTAAAAAAAATAAAATAAAGGATGCTGGAAAACGTGCAGCATTCTTATCTTGTGCCAGAAGTGCCAGCATTTCCCTTAGGAAAAGGCCATTGTCGAAGGTCCACGTAGTTAACCCACCAAGCAGGCGCACGAAAGCTACGAGATGCTCTACGGATAAGGGAGGTGATTACATGGGGCCCTTCAGATGCTCCAACGCACAAGGCTTCCTGACATCTCCCAGTTGTTTACACGCTCATTAATTCTGTCCTCGTTTCCCCTGACCCTCTCTTAACTGCACTTTCCACCAGCGCCGGTTTATGGGCCCTGTCCCTGCCCGCCCGCCTCCTCCCATAAGCTGTCAAATGACAAAACTACAACAATTTGGTAATGAGCTTGATGGCCATTATTCACGGGGAAAGAATCCAGCGGTTGGGGGAGTGCGGTGCGGAGACGCAGTGGAGCATTCCTCCGGAGGCACTGAGGCAAGAGCAAGTTCTGGAAGCCTTAGAAGCAAACACAGAAACAGGGCAGGGCTGGCCAGGAGGCCGCGGTTTCCTTATAAGGCCAGCAGGTCCTGTTTTCCAGGGCAAGGTGAGCTAACTACCGTTGAGATGTGGGATTGCGACTGGTGTTTGTTATGTTTCCTTGACGCCTGCTGAGGCATTTCTTGAAAATCCCTGCAGACTTAGGTATCGATTTGCAACATGGGCCGGACCATGCGGGCGGCCTCTCCATTGCATGGGTCCTAAACTTTATCAGGACCACGACAGAAAGGAAAATGGCAAAGAGGAAAGTTGCAATGTCCTACTGCTATCGGAGAGGCAGGGTAGTTCCCTTTGGGGCACCGATGCACACTAAGCAACAGAAGGTGGACAACAGATTTGTGTGTCTGGAAAACTCTCATATGTGTGGGATAAACCCATACTCTCAGATGCTAGTGAAAAGAAGCAAGTGACAAATTCGTAAACACAGAAAATATTCAAGTCAAAGAACTGGCATGTAACCAGTGACTACTCCATGGTGTGGCAGCAGTTCCCTATCCAATCCTGGACAGTCCCCAGAAGCCAGTATCCCCAGGCTGGACATGAGATATTTAAAAATGGAATTATATCCAACTGTCAAACTGGGCTTCAACCCTGTGAGAAACCCAACAACACCTGTTCCTGCAAGGGTACACCTTCCAAAGCCTACGTCCCTGGAATTCGCTCTGAGTATCAGCCAAGCATGTAAGTCTTTCTGTTTGATTCAGGCTGCCTTCCCTCCTTGGACCTTCATGATCATCTATGTCAGTAGTTCTCAACTTTTCTAATGCCACGGCCCTTTAATACAGTTCCTCATGTTGTGGTGACCCCAACCATAAAATTATTTTCGTTGCTACTTCATAACTGTAATTTTGCTACTGTTAATGAATCATAATGTAAATATCTGTGCTTTCCAAAGGTCTTAGGCTCTACAGCAGTGATTCTCAACCTGTGGGTCGAGACCGATTGGTTGAGAACCACTAGCAGGGTCACCTAAGACCATTGGAAAACACGGATATTTACATTAGATTCATAACAGCAGAAAAATTACAGTTATGAAGTAGCAACGAAAATAATTTTATGGTTGGGGGTCACCACAACATGAGGAACTAACTGTATTAAAGGGTCACAGCATTAGAAAGGTTGAGAACCACTGATCTATGTGAAAATGAGCTCCCAGCTCCAGAGGGGAGCTGGCAAAGATGCTCACTCACAAGCAACCCAGGCTACGTTTAGACAGCAGCAACCCCAGGAAGCTTCTGAATGTACATGCATCCTGGCTGAGGTTGGACACACAGCCCTTATGATGTGCAGTGGGCTTGTATACAAGCCACCGAGTAGGAGGCCCTCGGGCAGAAGGGCAGTCTGGACTCTTGGCTGTTACAGGGTATCATGCATCTTATTTAGCAAAAGCTTGGAAGTTTTAATGTTACCAAAGGGAATAGTCAGGGCCATGATCTGTTACCTACCATTGCCAAATAAATTCAAACTGTGACCTGTTTTCTTCAACCACCCTGAGATTTGTTTTTAATGGGACCCAATTGTATCTGGGAAAATTGGAACTAAAATAATGAACTGCACACCCTCCCAGTCTGGAGCTGGCAATGTGTAAGGCCGAAGACAGGGGTTCAGTTAAACACTTCTGTTGCCAGAGAAGCATCCAAGGCTTTGCAAGCAGACTGTTCCCAGTCTTGCTGGCTCTGCTGCAGGAAGCTCCACGGACAGGGCCAGCAAGGACCAGCCTTATTCCAGCTGAGACTCCTTAGACAGGAGACGGCACCTTCCATTCTCCTCACCACTCAGCTTACATTCCCAAATGCCAGTCCCTGAAGCATTACCTGTGGGAAGTTACCCTGCAGAAATCAGGGCAGATTCAATGAGTTTTGTGGCAAATGTTACATATTCTGTCTTCCTCCTGACATTACACAATGCTTTTCGTCATCCTAAAGACTATGAGAAGTCCTAAAGTCAAAATGTGCGTTCTTTTTGTATTCCATTACATAATTTCTTTATTCCAGTATTTAAAAAAATTTAACCGTTGTTAAAAGATAAACTGAGGCATACTAAAAATGTTGACTTTATTTGAGCAAAAATCAATTTGAATCGGGCACTGAAAAACTAAAGTGGTTAGGAGCACTCTGAAAGGAGCCAGGGGAAAGACTTCACTAGACAAGTGAGAAGCATAAAAGAGGAATTATCTGATTGGCTACAAGCCAGCTTAAATCCTAGCTGGCTGTTTGTGATTGGCTGTCCTTAGGTTTCTATTTCTTAATCTTGAGGCATTTACAGGCTTGGATTTTGGTTTGTTTATTTAGTCCCCTATGGCATTAGAACCACTTCAGTCTAATGGCCTCCTTGTTTAATTTAACCGAAACCCCTGGAACCATTTTTTGCAAAACAATTGTTACTATCTCAAGGCATTAGTGTTCAACAATACATATTTTAGAAAAAGCACAGCAAATAAACATATACAACTACTCCTGGGTGAGAAGGGAGCTATAGAATCCTATATCATAAAGAGGTAATATGCAAATTGATCCTCAAGCCCTCGCACAAGATGACTGCCCCCATGTGATCAAAGATGGCCACCACAAGATGGCCGGCAAGGGAGGGTGTACTAGGTGGAAGTCATTGCTAATTTTGGCTCAAATGGAAGATGATTGGCACAGCGGTGCTCTCACCTCCAGATGTGTCCATCAAACCCTAAGTAGGCTCTTCCTGTCAGACCACAAAAGCCCAGGGCAGGACAGATCCTGAAACCTTCTCAGAACCACACAATCATTCGCCTAGTGTGGCCATCTGTGGGCGCAGGCCTTGTGGCTCCCTAATGGGCCACCTACACTAGTAAGAATAAAAGTAAGGAAGGGAGGGAGAGACCACACAAGGCTAAGATCAGCTTTTGTTTTAATGATCACCAATTAAAGCTGATTTGGAATGGGAGGCCTGAGGATAAAATGAGAGCCCTCTGTCCTGGGAGGCCTGAATTGGAGCTTACATTCTTCAATTCCCTGCCTTAGTCAGAGTTATAATTTATAAAACTGCTGGGGGGGGGGGGGAGATAACCTTGGGAAGCAGAGTTCTGAGTCTGAGAGAATAGGGGTAGCTTGGGGACAAACAACTCATTACTTGAAGTGTATACCGAGATTCGGTGAAAATATCCAGGGGGAGAAATCCTCCAGAAAAACAAGTCCTGATGGAGTTTTTGACTTTTTCTGGCTTTTCCCTGGCAAACTAACACCAAAAGGCTCCTCTGTGTTAGTTTGGACCCTCTTAAAAACAGACTACAGATGGGCTTAGTTGCTTAAGAGATCCATTGGAGGAAATGCCTGTAAGGGTAAATGGAAGGGGGGAGGGGGAAGAAGGACCCTGAGGGGGAAGAGATTCCGCCCGCAGGAGACTGCAGTACAGCCCTGAGCAAGGTTCCAGCCAGGCCAATGGGCAGCATTCCAGCCAAAGTTTCCTGTTGAAGGAGTCCCGTTTCTCACAAGAATGGGTCTGCAGGTGAGACTCGCTGATCTTGAGTGTCACAGCCTTACATGAGCGTGGCCTGTCCAACTTTGCTATTAGTGGCTCCAGTAGACCCAAGTCATAGCGGGAGATTTGGGCTGTGTGGTCATTTGGTGTCCCATGGTCAAGTGTTTCTTTCGGGAGTTGATTCTCAAAAGCTGTGGAATGAATTCTCTGTCGTAGAAGCCATAGCCATTGCTCCAGAATACCAAGGCTCTGAATTGCGATTCTCCCACTGGGTTTACCACAAGCTTCAAAATGTACCATGTTCCTACCACTGGCTGGATTGGATGATCCACAGAGTCGGATAGACTGTGCTGCCTAATGGGCATGGCTGTTTGCATGGTAGCCTGGGTGTATGGCTCTAAGCCTCTCTCTAGGCTGGTAGTCTGGCATGCCAGCTGGCACTTGGGCAGAATCAGCACTCCTATGGGTGGAATGCATGCCTCTAGATCCCAAAAGGCTTATTGAGCTGTGCTGCCTTCTTTGTGGTAGGAGCAGCGAGATGCAATTTGTCTTGTACTTTGGGAGGGATATTTCAGTATACCTCTGGTCTCTTAGAAATGTCACTGAAGTGGCAGGTCCCTGGATCTTTACAAGGTTTGTCTCCCACCCTCTAAATTGTATGTGTCTTCATGTGCTAGCTGCCTTTTCTTGTCCTGCCAAGCAGCCTGATGTCATTGTTGTGATGGAGTAGTGTAATGAGATCCGCCACTCAGCTGAGCTTCTGGCACTCTGCAGTCTATTTCCAAGATCCATCTTCTTTCTGTGGAGGTCAGACTGGCAAATTAAATGAAAACAACAAGAACAAAAAATACAGGCCTACCTCAAGAATCAAAAAAATCCCAAATAAACAATCTAACCTTACACATAAAAGAACTAGAAAAATAACAATAAACAAAGCCCACACTAAGTAGAAGGAAGGAATTAATAAAGATTATAATGGAAATAAATGAAATATAGACTAAAAGCATGCAAAAGATCAATGAAAACAAAGCTGGTTCTTTGAAAAGATAAACAAGATTGATGAGCCTTTAACCAGACTAATCAAGAAAAAGAGAGAAAGCACATACACACACACACACACACACACACACACACACACACAAATTAGAGAGAAGTATTCCCTTTCTTATTTGTGTGTGTATGTGTATGTGCCCCCCCCCCTTCTCAAATTGTAAGAGTCTCGTACTGCAAACAGTTCTAAGAGAATTTCAGCCAACTAGAAGTTCTCAAGCAAAGCTACCTATTAAAGGAGATACATTTTACAGGAATAATCCTGTCCAGTCCTCTGACCATGCTCATTTGCTAGCTGGGAGGAACCCAAGGGAAGCGTGATCCTAGCATGCAGCAGCTGTTGCCACTAGTCAGTTATGTCCCCCATAGCAGCAGATCTGAGAGGCACATTTTCATGGCATCACATCCTCTCTGGTCCTGCGTAGCTGCCCTGAAGACCTGCCTGACACTGAAGTGGCTTTCTGGAGAAGTCTGTGTTCACCTTGAAGAGGCCTATTCTATAAACAACAAATTACCCCTATCACTGACTCCTGCCAATAACTCTCTAAATAACTGATGGGAGGGAACCAAGAGGCACACAGGGAATGTAGGATTAAAGTGGAAAAAGAAGCAGGAATTCAAAACAGAAAGATGGAGCAGCGCCTCTGCTCTGTCAAAGTGAACATCCAAAGGCAGCATGGAAGCCAGCATATGAGAAATGGCTTATTCAGGGTGAGCCAGAGAAGTAGCAACAGCCAGCAGAGAGAGGACTGTAACAGCCACATGCCTAACTGACAGCAATTGAACCTGCATTCTAGGTATGTTCTGACCAGGAATCAAACCTGCCACCTTTTGGTGTACCAGACAACAACACTTCACCCAACTGACACACACAAGTCAAGGCGACATTGAACTCTTTTAAAGAAGAGGGTAGTTTGATCATATTCACATTTAAGGAGTCTGTTCATTTGGTACACTATGGAAAATGGGTTGTAAGTGAAGTAGTTTCAATAGAAATAAGTATATGCATTTTGAAATGTGAATTAAATTAATGTGATTGGGGGGAGGGGAAGTGCAATAACTTAAGTGTTTCCAGTTTGAGCACCTGTGAGATGGCAGTGCCATTTACCTAGATGAGGAACATAGGAACAGCACATTTGAAGAAAAGATAACACTTTTAGTTGTAAACATGCTGACTTGAAGTATTTGTGGAAAAGTCGCTAGAAAGGTGATGTTAAGTTACCAGCTATCTATACTAACAGACTTCAGGAGGGAAGAGCAGGATTGAGTGGGATAGAGACTTCAGTTAAACCATTGAGCATGAATAAGAATAACCAAGAGGAGTGAGAAAGCTAAAGGTACCTGGACAGAACCCAGATGAATGCCAATATTGAGAAGGTGGACAATGAAAAAGAAGCTGCAAATGAAACTCTAATGAGGAGTTTGAGATAATTAGGAAGGACACAGAGAATGTGCTGTTCCTAAAAGCAGAGATGGTTTCAAGACGGGAAAGGAATGGCATATGGCCTGTCAGTATATGGTCACATAACATTTGAATGTACAAGCGACTTTACATTTAGTCAAAGAAGAAAGCATTGATGATCTTTAAGATTATAGTTTCAATAGAGCTAAAGAAGCTAGGACCAGATCACAAAGGGGTGACGAGTGAATGGAACGTGAAGAAGTAGTGATCATAAGTGTAGAAAACCACAAGATAGAGCTGGGAGATTATTATTTTGAAGAGAGGTTACAATTTTTAAGATAGGAGAAATTTAAATATGTCTAAATGCTAATGATATACAAGTTGAAGAGATGTGAGAGATGAGTAAAGTAGAAAGTAATTGACCTGTGGAAATAAGAGGACAAACAGGAATACAGATGGAGAGCTATCCTTAGTCAGAAGGTGATGTCTCTTTATGTAATGCGCAAGGAAAAGGAAGAATACAAGTGTGGATTACATGACTGTGTGATGCTGATGGGAGAGTATTTAAGGGATTAGCAGCTGCTGGCTTTAATTTTCTCTTTAAAGTTGGAGACAAGGGAACGTTTTTATAACCAACTCATTCTGTGGCTCCTACCCCTTGATAATTACTTCCATTTTTCGCCCTTCCCCAATATTTATATTGAATCCTTTAGGATTCCATGTAGATTTTTAAAAACAATATCTATTTTTTTCTAGGGTGACCATATTTTTCTTCCAAGCTAGGACACTTTGGACTGGATTTGTCCTGGCTAAACAGAAATATAGGGTCAATCCAAATTATATACTCGCTGTTTTTAAAGAAATTTCCCTAAACCTCTTTGATCTAACTAAATCATGGCAACTTTCTCTGAAGGCGTCTTTTATAAGCACTGCTTATTCTTTTACACTGTATACAAGAGGAGGTCAGAGGTGTAGCAGCATCGTCCTAATTAATTCTCCAATGATCATTTCATGCTATAGTTCCATTACTGTTGGAGGCTCACACATCTAACCATAGTACCTTCTCATCATCTTGTCCATCACTAACCACTCCCATGGTTATGTGGTAGAATTTGGTCCCAACTGAGATTGTTTTACCCACAAATTTTAAACCTTGAATAATCCTCAGATGCAGCAAAGATTTTTGCAATTTCCCCATAACCTTACAACTAGTATAGCTCCTCTTCACCAAGATGATTTAAAATCTCTTAACAGTATAAACCTTTTCATCAGACTGATGGTTAAGACCCATGAAACATTCCAGGAAAATTGACCAAAATTAAATAATCAAAAAACAAATAAACAAACCGCAATAAATTTACTGACCTGAATTATCTGACCTAAATGCAATAAAATTTAAAGATAATTCAAAAGTATATTAAAAAAAATTCCTATCAATTCAATTAAAAAACTCTCCTAAATATATTTTTCAAAAAATATAAAACAAAATATCAAAACACCTGACACTGATAATTCACATATTGCATATAAAAATCTACTAAATATAACTAAATCTGAGATCATAAGAAAATCCATAGCTTTCAATATTTACTGTTTACATAATTTTTAATGATATAAGTGTACAACTAAATAAATGAGAAAAGAGCAACAAAATGAATACAAGAAATAAGAAGAAAGGAAGTAAAGATTTAAAGGTACACACAATAAAATAGGTATAACACTTAGCTAACCTAAATGAGAAAAAAAGAAAGGCAAAGACAAAAATATTGAGCACTAAAGGAAAAACATGGATTCTATCAGAAATTACTAAGATTACTTTGAAACACATGCAAACAGATTTGAATAGGCAAATAAAATAGATAAACTTATAAGGAAATAGAAATTATCTATTTCATGTTAGGTTATTTTAATAAGTTTTTTATTTCTTGAAGTCATTGATTTGTTTAAGTTTTTAAAGAGTGAGTTTCTCATAAAAGGCCTACATAGCCATTAAAGGGTTTTAAGCAGAGGAGTGAGATGACCACTCATGTTGGCAGACAGTTAAAGTTATTGCAAGACACCAAAGAAGGATGTTGGTCACTTTGACTTGGGTAGTGGCAGTGAAGTTAAAGAGATGTGCACAGATTTAAAAGGCATTAAGCAAAATAAACATGACTGGTGATTGAGTGGATGCAGTGAAGGAATAGGATTGCACACAGCAATTTTTTTTTAATTATTGATTGAGTGACAGAGGGAAGAGAGAAAGAGAGGAAAAGAGAGAGAGAGAGAGAGAGAAAGAGAGAGAGAGAGAGAGAGAGAGAGAGAGAGAGAGAGAGAGATTTGTTGTTTCATTTATTTATGCATTCATTGATTGTTTCTTGTGTACCTTGACCAGGAATCTAACCTATAACCTTGGCATAGCGGGATGATGCTCTAACCAGTTGCACTACCTGGCCAGGGCCACAGCAAACTTCGTATATTCATTTCTTCACTTATCTCTTGCATTTAATTTTCTCCACAGCCCCACTACCTGGCATAACATTTCTTGTATGATAGATATTCCGTGAACTGTTTATTATTTCATGCAACACATACAGGGTGGGGCAAAGGGAAGTTTACAGTTGTTCATATGAAAAATAATATAATAACTGATAAATAATAATACAAGAATAAAGTACATGTTTCCCACACTCACAATTGTAAACCTACTTTCCCCTCACCCTGTGTTGATTCTCAAATAACAATGTAGAGATGCTGATTTATTTTCCGGGCGTTACTACTTAGACAGTAAAGGTTATAAAAATTATCTAAATGTAAAAATGGCCAAGGAAATAAAGAGGCTTGAATAAACAGACCACAACTCTCGAGTTTCCATTGAGAAGTACTGAGGTGAGTGCATTATCTGAATTCTAAGAACTTGCATGGGGAGGGTGACACGGGGATGGCTATCTTCCACAGAAAAAGGTTATTAGCTGATCCTATTCACAAGGGCACTAGAAAACATCTGTGCCTGTGCCCATGCTGGGTAAAAGCATAAGCCCATATGAATGAATTTGAAGCGATTTCTGGGGTTTTAAAAGCGTATTAGAAAGTGCATAATGGAAGCACATTAAAAAGCCAATGGACTGAGATTCTACCAGGATACAATAAAACCTCAAGTTGTGCTCAAAACTCATAAACGTTGTTGCTGTTTTCTAAGGTCCGTAACCGAAAGCCTTGTCTGCTGCCCTGCCAGGATTCCTTGACCTTCCCTGCGAGCACTCCACTGTCAGGGCACTTACACAATGCAGAAAAATGACTGGATTTTTAGTCAGCTTCCCTTCATTCGAAGTTGAACTTCCTAAGGACAGCAACCATGCGTTATTAATTTTTATGTCCTCATGGATAGTATTTGGCACACAAGCAATGTTTAATAAAATTTTGTATAAATGGAACTCAGTGTTCACTGCTTCCCCCTCCCCCCACCAATATCTTTGGGTTGTCAGAAGAATGGGGTGAATTGAGAGAGATATACAGTTGTGTTTTTTTTTAAATGCCTCTGTTGTTTTTATCATGAGCTACTGCCAATTTAAAGCTTACTCTTTTATGAGTTAGCTACCTAAATTTCTTCATTGTTGTCCAGGGTTTTTCAATCTCAGCACCATAAACATTTTGGGGTGGATAATTTTTTTTTTTAATTCTTACCCTAGAATATGTTTTTTGGTGTTTTTTTAAAATATATATATTTTTATTGACTTCAGAGAGGAAGGGAGAGGGAGAGAGAAAGATAGAAACATCAATGGTGAGAGAAAATAATTGATTGGCTGCCTCCTGCATGCCATGCCCCCTACTGGGGATCAAGCCATCAACTCAGGCTTGTGCCCTTGACTGGAATTGAACCTAGGACCCTTCAGTTCCCAAGCCAATGCTCTACCCACTGAGACAAACCAGTTAGGGCTAGGATATGTTTTTTATTGATTGTAGAGAGAGAGGAAGGGGGAGAGAAAGAGAGAGATCGATGTGAGAGAAACATCAGTTTCCTCCTATAGCACCCCAACCGAAAATGAAAACTACAATCTAGGTATGTGCTCTGACTGGGAATTGAACCAGCAACCTTATGGTGTACTGTGGGAGGATGTTCCAATCAACTGAGCCACCTGGCTAGTCTATAGGTTGTTTAGTAGCATTGTTGGCCCCACCCACTAAACATCAACAGCACCCTCTGGTTGTGACAATCAAAAACGTCGTCATCCTGGCTGGTGTGGCTCGTGTTTGAGTGTCAAGCTATAAACCAGGAGATCATAGTTGGATTCCCAGTCAGTACATATGCCCAGGTTGTGGGCCCCATCCCCAGTAGGTGGTGTGCAGGAGGCAGCTGATCAATGATTTTTTTTCTCTCTCCCTCTCCCTTTCTCTCTCTGAAACAAAAAATAAAAATTAAAAAATATATATACTTAAAAAAATGTCTCCAGACATTCATTGCCAATGTCCCCTGTGAGGTAAAATCATCCCAGGTTGAGAACCATTGCTTATGTATGTCTGGGGTTTTATGTTACAAAGTAATAAGGAAAACAAAATAAAGAAAACAAAACCAAGACCTGAGAGATATACAGTTTAAAAATGCTTCTGTTGTTTTTATCATGAGCTACTGCCAATTTAAAGCTTACTCTTTTATGATTTAGCCACCTAATTTCTTCATTGTTGTCTAGAGTTTCTCAGTCTCAGCACCATAAACATTTTGGGCTGGATAATTTTTTTTTTTAAAACCCTTACCCTGCTGAAACCGGTTTGGCCCAGTGGATAGAGCTTCGGCCTGCAGACTGAAGGGTCCCAGGTTTAATTTCGGTCAAGGGCATGTACCTTGGTTGCGGGCACATCCCCAGTGGGGGGTGTTCAGGAGGCAGCTGATTGATGACTCTCTCTCATTGATGTTTCTAGCTCTCTATCCCTCTCCCTTCCTCTCTGTAAAAAAATCAATTATATATGTAATTTTTTTTAATAAAAAAATCCTTACCCTAAGACAGGTCAACAGGCATGCACAAGACTCAGAAGTGAGAGTGAGAGACAACCAGAACCCAACCCTTGGGTGGGTGACAATGGGAATAAATCTAACTCTAAACGTTTGTGGTGGAAATTACATGTGGTGAACTAAGTAAGAATGTCTGATATAGTTCTGGTCCCACATGGCTCTTGAAACATTTGTGGAATCTGCATGCTGATGCAGGTTGTCTTTGGAAAGATGTGTACATTTGCAAAAAACGAACTGGCAGCATAAGCAATGCTTTTACTATGTTCAGCTTCTTTAGTGGTGGTGTTCATATTCCAATATTCCTAGTTTCCATCCTCTGAATCTTTTCTCCAGTATCCCAGTCGCTATACTCGGCCTGTGCAGAAATCACAGCGTGCCCATCAGTGTGCCTGAGAGGACCCTGGGTACAGTGGGGAAGAGATGCCTGTTAGTAATGCCAGCATTTCATTACAACTCATGTCTGCCATCAGATGGCTGCGTTACCACGTGACAAAGACTTCCTAAGTTTCCTTGGAAATAAGACCCTAAGTGACTGAGTCTTTAGAACAATTTCCAAAGGAAGGGTTCTATTATCTATATCAACAGAAGTTTTCTGGCAACGCAGAAGAAAAACATAAAATGGCCTGTTTTTTAGTGCGTGGATTCTCTCACTTCTTTATCTTGTGATACCATTTCAAACAAATAGGATGACAGCCTTAACTATTTTTACTGGAATTGTTCTCTTTGGCCAAGTCTTAATTTAGGCACTGCCTTATGAAAATTTATTTTGACGTAAGTGGACCTTCATTATCACCCAAGTCAACATTTGACAAAGCGTACGTGAACCTAAAAGCATTATATTTTCTAGAATGCCTTAGCCATCTTTAGTTTTGACTTTGATATGGAAAGGGAATTAGGGAGAGTAGTTCAACCTATGCTTGTGGACAAGTCACTGAAGAAGGTAGTGAATTGTTAAATAAAGAAATACTGTCCTTTAAACTTCATCTTTCAAAAATCTGTCTCACCTCCAAATGTTTGCATTGATCAAATCTAAAACAAGGAGAGATTTTAAAATATACAAGTGTGCAACGTGCCATTTTTCTAGAAACCTGAATGTGAAATAATTTTTCAAACTGGATATATAGCTGGAGTGGCAGATTCTGCCCATGTCCTGGCCCAGGCGTGGACAGGAGAGGTCACGCTGTCCTGCCGAGCAGGTCTCCACGGCCTTGGGTGTACTTGCGCCTGCTGTGGGAGCAAGAGAGAAAAAGGAACTCTTCTCCCTCGCGTTCAGACAGGGCAGCTCATCTCTTGGCAAGCCGGCTGCATTTTTTTCCTGGATGTAGAAGCAGCCCACACAGAATCCTGGAAACATTACCGCCCTGGGACTTTTCTGAGTCTGAGAAGCATTTAAGATCATATTTGAGATAGGAGCTCTACACAGGCTAAAAGGCAGCTCCTCACTCCTGCACAAGTTCAGGTTTTGACTCCCCACCCACCTTTGGCCAGCCCTCCCCCCCAATCCCCTCACTCCTGGCCTGGAAGCAGATGCCTTACACAAATGTCTCCTATTTCCTTCCCCATGGCTGCCTCAGGGACCTTCTGCCAGCTCGCCCTCTTCCAAGTCCCACCACTGCCAGACACCACTCCACCTGGTCCCTGCTATCTGCCCGCCCCTGGAGTGTGGCGGCTGCTGCTGCTTCTTCTTCTTTTTCTCCTTCTTCTTTTTCTTCTTCTTCTTCTTCTTCTTCTTCTTCTTCTTCTTCTTCTTCTTCTTCTTCTTCTTCTTTTTAAAATATATTTTATTGATTTTTTTTTACAGAGAGGAAGGGAGAGGGATAGCGAGTTAGAAACATCAATGAGAGAGAATCAACAATCAGTTGCCTCCTGCACACCCCCTACTGGGGATGTGCCTACAACCAAGGTACATGCCCTTGACTGGAATCAAACCCAGAACCTTTCAGTCCGCAGGCCGATGCTCTATCCACTGAGCCAAACCGGTTTCGGCAGGAGTGTGGCTTCTTACTTCTCCTAGAAGCCCCTATACAGAAGCCTGGTTCATTTTTTTCCATATGAACAGGGACCACAGTTGTCTGTGCTTGAAAATGTGCCCCTTTAAAATGGGTATTTGTAAAAGCTGTGATATGTATGGAGGCTTTACATGCTTAAGATGTATATCTTCTTTCACAGCCAATAAGAATCCAGTATCTTGCTTTTATAGCCATCAGTACTATGATAGAAGCTGTATTCACACTGATCTAAACTCAAAGAAAGAACCAAGTACCAGTCTCATTTAAGATGTCATTTTGGTGACAAACTGTGCTGTTTCTGTCATGCTTTCTGTTGTCTTCACGGGGCATCCTGGGGATGGCCAGATGTGATCTTGCCAGCAGCAAGATTATTGAAGCTACTTATTGCTGCAGGACTGTTCGCTCATGGCTGCAATGACCTGGAAAGAATGAAAACCCAGAGACAGACTATCAATAATAATCAACAACTCCTTTGATAATGTCTTTTTTAATTTTCACATAATCTTTTAAAATAAGTGTAACTATTATCCCTATTTTAACCAAAGCATAAAGCAGTTATGAGACTTGCCCAGTGGATGAGAACTACTAAGTGATGGAGGCATGATGAAAATGGAGCTCTGGCTGAAACCAGTTTGACTCTGTGGATAGAGTGTTGGCCTGTGGACTGAAAGGTCCCAGGTTCAATTCTGGTCAAAGGCATGTACCTTGGTTGTAGGCACAGCCCCAGTAGGAGGTGTGCAGAAGGCAGCTGATCTATGTTTCTCATCGATGTTTCTAACTCTCTATCTCTCTCTCTTCCTCTCTGTAAAAAAAATCAATAATACATATATTATTGATTTTCATATGTATATATGAAAAGAAAACGGAGCTCTGACTGATTTCAGTATCTGTGTTCTGCCCCCCTGAGTTCTCCAGCTCCAGGCTACCAAGGTTCATACCAGTCCACGTTCTAGAATTTAGCTGTTACTTCACTTTCTCTTGCCTCAGTTTCTTCACTCATTTAAACGCTATGTGGCAACGCTTTCCCAAAGAAGACTTTTGTAGAAACCAGAGAGGTAATGGACGCGGAAGGGAAAATACTCAGATTTGCAGATACGTTACCACTGTGAGGACAGGATGTGCTTGAGCTGCAGCGTCGAGTTTAAGGCGGTGCCGTGGAGTGGGTTCCAAGAGGCGCTTTTCATAACAGAACTTCAGTGTGTCTTCTAGCTCTGTGCTTCGATTTCGGTCACGTATTACTTTGTGGTAGAGTTGAGCTTTAGACAAAACACGTTGACGCAGGCTGTGGCAGCCCGGATTAACTGTCAGTTTGTCACTCTGGTCCCTGCAGAGGAAACAACAAAGGTGGGAGCAACACCTGGCGTGTTTATCACGGACTGTTTTCCAGCAAAAGCAAAGCGGAAGCTCCCGTCAAGGTTTGTATTTGCAGAGAGAACTTACACTAATGCTATTTAATATTATTTCAAGAAAGTGGATACTAATGTGCTTTGAATGCTCCTGTGATTCTTCGAAACCACTATGCGCTGGAAATATCAGATGGCCAATCTGCAAGGGAAATAAGAATTAAAACAAGAATGCTTGAAAAGCAATGGTGAAGGCCAATGTTAAGATCGCATTGAGTGCCATTTCATAGGCACAGAAATAGTGGCCCCTCCAAAACTGATCAGTGCAGTTATTATAATGCCGGAGATCCTCCTGAGAGCACTTCTTTGGTCTAAATATATCAATAACTTCCTTACTGACTTTCCCTTTTAAAAGAGAAGTCTTTATAGAGGGGAGTTCCAGGGTTCTACCAGCTTTATAGTGATTTTTTTTTCTGTTTCTCAGATTGTTTTATTAAAAGTGTCTTGTAATGGAAATAGAGCTTGTTTCTAAGTCAAAATAGCTGGCTTCCTTTCAAATTTCTGCCTTTCTAGGTTTGTGACTATAGGCACTGCATCTCACTGTGTTCCTCTATGTGACAGTAAAACAATAACTGCATCAGAGATGATTTCATGTAATTCTGACAACATACTCCAGGGAACGCCCATAGTTCTGGACTTCCTATGTAGGGAGCATTTGGTCAATTGTTCCCGGGTCCCCTTACTCCATTTTAGTTTGCCCAAATTATTCCATTTCCGTGTCAGAGAGCCTGAAGAAGAAAGGAAAACAGGGAGCTAGAAATGGCTATCACCTTAGGGATAGTCGTGTCAGTTATACCCCCATTTTAACCAGCATCTTAGCATCTTCTTTCTTGGGTTAGCTGGAATACTCCAACGTATTTTTGGCAGCCTTCTCATGCTGGAGGGAAAAATTAGTGTTTAGTTACTTTTAATACTTAGTTCATTTAGTAATAGCACTCAGTATGTAGGAGCAGTTAGTATTTTTTAAACAATGGATCAGCGCTCCCCCCCTCCCCCCTCTTCAACCACCACCACCCAATCCATGGCTTTATGTTACAGAGATGAATGAGGTAGAGTGTCTTCCTTCAAGGAGATTACAGTCTTTAGATAGAAATTCTTAAAATTTCAGGTTCAATACAGGCTGGACAAACTTTCTTGGTTGTTTTTTGTTTTTTTTTCCTCCTGGACATAATATTCAGTAGATAGCATGGGATGTGGGGTTTTTTAAATTTTTTTTATTGATTAAGGTATCACATATTTGTCCTCATCCCCCCATTCCCATCCCATACCCCTCCTCACTCATGCCCCCACCCCCCTGTTGTTCTTGACCACTGGTTAGGCTCATATATGTGCACATAAGTCATTTGGTTGGCCTCTCCCTTTTATCCCCACCCCTCACCCTGCAGTCCAACAGTTGGATTCATGCCTCCTTGTCTCTGGGTCTTTTCTTGTTCATCAGTCTATGTTGTTCATCATTTCCCCTAGATAAGTGAGATCATGTCCTACTGGAAATATACAAGCAATAATGGTTATACTGAAAGGCAAATAAATCAGTCTGTAGTGAGTTTCTTTCTGGGCCAACAGCTTTTTTGAGACCCAATTTCAATGTCAAACAGTTCCTTATGTGTATATGTCAGCAATGATATTTCAGTTCTGGATGGTGGACAAATGGTGGTAATGCACGTCCGACCCTCTCTGGTTTGGTCCTACAAACCGCATTTTCTTCTATTTTTCAGACTTCAGTTTCTCACTTTACACAGTGCACAATTCTGGAGCCCCAACAAATGTGCTTCTGGTGGTGAAGAGGTGAAGCTTCTTCCCAAGGTCAATGCTGGTGGCTCCTCCCGCTTCCAGCTTCCCTTCACCTCAGGCCGTGGTGGGATGCCCTACTCTCTGTCAGGGAAGTCTACCAACCATGCTCTCAGCCTTCCACACCCTAGTGGTAGCCTGGCCTTTTCTGGAGCTTAGGACTACTCCACCCAAGTCTGTGAAGCCAGCATATTTTCTGTGCTTACAGAAATTCCATCATGTGATAGGTATGACAGAAACAAAAATAAACCAGATGCAGCCTGTCATACAGGTAGTCGATCTTCTAGGGAGAGGAGGTCAGAGAATTAACAAGACAATATTAGAATCTAGAATTATTACCTTAAGGCATTTAAATAATTAAAAGGAGGCTGAGAAAGAAAGTAAGCGGGAGACATTTTCTAAATCGGGCAATCAGGAAAAAAAGGGGATTTTAGCCTAAAAAAGAACAAGTCATACAAAGGGCTACAGAAAGAGCAACCCAGGTGGAGGAGCCACCAGTGAAAGATGCTGAGGAAGAAAAGCTTGGTGAATTTAGAGGAAACCTAAAGGGATTATGGGTAATCTGGGAGAACAGCAGTTGGGGAAGGAGGCTGAGAGGCAGTGGACTGGGAATGGAAGCAACTAATTTCCCTTTCTTCACTGAACAGAGTAGAGGAGGATTTCTTCCCATAATGCTCAGGGCAGGAAATCTGGTTCTTGTTTTGAGGCTGGGTTTCGGAAGGTGAAGGTCTCCAGTGCCATCTGCCACATCAGTTTCTCTGGAAGGTGCCAAAGGGCAGGGAGGATGGGACAGGCTGCCTTGACCCCCTGCTCAGTTCCTTGAAGGAGCTGTTCTCTCTGACTCCTTGATTCTGCTTCTGCTTAGCCTGACAGAGCTTCACCACAGATGACACTGAGTCAAGGAAAGTGAGCAATGACACTGGAATGTGTTGGCAGGGGCAGCTATTCACCAGGATGGCTTAGAAGGAATACTGGACTGTAGTTTATTAGAGTGGGAGTATGAAGGATCATTTTTGCCAACTTATCTAGGAGACAAGTTCTGTCCTTCTCCTCTTCCTAAAGTTCTTGCCTTATGTCCAAGTGTCCCCAATTTCCTCGTCTATTCTGTGATTGACTGCTCTCTGTTACTAGCTCAAATCTGCCACCACTGGGAAATTTTCAGTTTAGGACGATAAAAGTCTACAATAATGATATCTACTGACCCCATTTTGATCAAATATTTTTTTCTCAAAAGAAAAAACAATTAGCTGACAGTTGAAGTTAGGGATGGGAGGGCTCCTTACAACATATCACACAAAGAAGTAAATAACTGAGATTGCACTTCATACCTCGCCAAAACATTTCCATTTTTGGAGAATTATCCAACACTCCCCAAAATAATAATTCTCTAATGGTAAAACTCTAAAAGAGGTAGGTTTAACTTTTGTATATTAAACTTAGTTGGGTTCAATCAAAGATTAAAAACTACTGACTAGACTTCATGAACTCACCTAAGTTTTGATCCTATTTTCACACCTCATCATCACCTGATTCAAATCTGATAAAACATTCTTTTTAGGTAAAGGTAGCCAGGTAGTGGTAGACAATTCTAACATAATTTGAAAATTTTTATGGAGTTGGCAGAGTAGCATGACCCAGGAGTTAAATTGAGTCAAGATTTTGACCAGATTAGATTTCTGATAATAATGGAAAAGAAGCCTGGGAACATTTTTGAAAGGAAGAAGCTCATTCCTTATATTTGTACTTTCATCTTTTTCCTTTAACAGTCCATCCCTCCCCTCATTTCAGACTTCTCGGTTCAGAAAACTTTGCTTTATTCTTAGTTGGAGCTCAATTGCATCCCTTCTTGAAAGATTTATCATCTAGCCTAATTCCTCAGTAATAAAAACTTGGCTTTAAATACCTTTTCTTACTCCAAACAGTATTTTTATTTTATATATCCTTTTTATTATCTGCCCTAACATCCTTCCAAATTTTACACGTTTGCTGTTTTATCCTAAAGAAAAAAAAAAATAGGATGTTCCCAGGGGGACTCTCATCTCTCTATCTCTGAATTATGAAAATCTGAACATCTTTCAGCAGGTAGGACATTAAACACTATGAGGTAACGCCTTAATTCCTGAAATTCAGGCTGTTAGTCTCAGGGAAAAGGCCAAAAATCAAGCTGTAAGGTATCATTCATGGATTTTAACTATGTACCAAATTTTTCCTGCAAGAAGCTATCCTTCTGCTTACTGAAATTTGTTGTTGTTATTGTTTTTGTATAAATAGTGGAAATTCCAAGGTCCCTGTAGAAATTCTACACTAAATAAAAAGATGCTTCTATATTTAAGCTACTTACAAGTTTTAAAGAAAGAAGCAGATAGCTCCTGT
This sequence comes from Pipistrellus kuhlii, assembly GCF_014108245.1. Classification (NCBI taxonomy): domain Eukaryota; kingdom Metazoa; phylum Chordata; class Mammalia; order Chiroptera; family Vespertilionidae; genus Pipistrellus; species Pipistrellus kuhlii. Next base: position 54,171,179 of record NW_023425595.1, on the reverse strand, counting down.
GCCCTAACACCTCTTCGGGGATTAAGACTGTTTAGACATCGCTTTGGGCACTCGATTTAGTCTGGAATAACCCAAACATGTCTCCTTTCTCCATATTTAAATAGTTAACACATGGATATTCCCACTAGTGCTGTTGTGAGTATTATTATATGTCGTATCATGTACTTTATTATACCTTATTTAATATTCACAGCAGATTCTTTGATGTAAGTAGTATATATATATTTTTTTGCTTTTTTTTTTAAAATTATCTTTATTGTTGCATTACAGATGTCCCCTTTCCCCCTCACTGACACTTTTTATCCTGAACCTCACCCATGCCCCCATCCCAGGTCTTCACCACACTATTGTCTGTGTCCATGGGTTATGTATATATGCACTTAAATTCTTTGGATAATCTCTTCTCACCCACTGACCCATCCATCTCCTGCCTTCTCTCTGAGATTCCACAGTCTATTTCATACTTCTATGTCTCTGGATCTATTTTGTTCATTTGTTTATTTTGTTCTTTAGATTCTACATATGTTAAAGAATGGGATATTTGTCTTTCTCTGGCTTTCACTTAGTATAATATTCTCCAGGTCTCTCCATGCTGTCTCCAAGGGTAAGACATCCTTCTTTTTTATAGTTTCATAGTTTAAATGTAGCACTGCGTTTTTATCCACTCATCTCCTGATGGACATGGACTGTTTCCAGATCTTAGCTATTGTAAATTGTGCTGCTATGAACATAGGGGTGCATATATTCTTTCTGGTCGGTGTTGCGGGTTTCTTAGGATATATTCCTAGAAGTGGGATCACTGGATAAAATGGCAGTTCCATATTTAACTTTCTGATGAAGTGTGTGTGTGTGTGTGTGTGTGTGTGTGTGTGTGTGTTTTAATGCTACAGTTAAGGAAAATGAGGCTCAAAGAGTTTAAGTAACCTCTGAGAGGTCACTGTTAAAATGCCCCATCTCTCCCAAGAAACTTGCACTTTGAATTATGTCATATGAGATCTCTAGAAGATGGTATTGCAAAAATACTTAGGGACACGGAAAAGTAAAGCCATATTGGCTCCAGGGACTGAGAATTAAATAAATGTCACAGTTTCCTTATGTGTGCTTAATGCCCCATTATAGTCCCGGAGCTTCTCCATCTAACTGGAATTAACTTTCCATTCTTAGTAAGCCCAAATTGGATTCAAGGCAGATTCCTCAGGTCTGTTTTTCATTCAGTCTAAACTGTCCAAGTTCAAGATAAAATTAAGTCTGCTTTTAATAAGTTGAGTGTTTTATTCATAAATACTCATTTTTGATCCATAGTTTGTACATATTTTTGCTGCAAGATGTCCCATTCAGACTGGCACAGAGAGCAAACGTGTTATGTCACATGACAATAAGCTCAGAAGAAGTGCGGCCTCCTGGGTTGGTTGTTTCATCCAGCACTCTCAGCCAGGACACAGGCTCTGTGCCTGTCCCTCTCAGCCACAAAATGTCAGGAGTCACCTCCAGAAATAACAAGGTCTGGTGGCAGAAGATAAACAATCTCTCCATATTGACCTCTCTTAGGAGCAATAAAACTTATACTAGATGGGGGATGGAAATCTCATGACTGGTTGGGGTGTGATGGGTCTTGAACAATCAAAAACATTATTTCAACTTGTAGACTGTGTCTACCTAGGAAACAATGACACTTAACCATAGCTCTCACATATATAATTCCATAGCAATGCTGTTACATGGATGTTACTGGATCCCTAGTTCTACAGATGCAGGAACTGAAGCCCAGAGAGGGTGTCTGTCACCAGTGAAATTGCTGACACAGTGAATAAAGCCTGAAGGGCAGGTTCTTTCCATTAACAAAAAGTGTGTGTGTATGTGTGTGTGTGTGGGGGGGGCTCAGTGGAATATTTTCAGAGGTGATCTCTGAATCCAAATTTTCTCTTCAACTCTACAATGAACTGTCTAAGGTAAATTTGTGAATGTATTGTTTTTCTTCCCTTTATTAACTAACCAAATTCTAAACTAGTGGTTCTCAACTTCAGCTGATCATTAAAACAAACAAACAAAAAATAAATAAAATAAAATAAAAATACTGAGAACTTACATAAAAATACTGGTGCCCATGCCCTGTCTCATACAAACTAAATGAAAATCTTTGAAAAAGAGATATTGAATTTTTAAAAGGTTCCCCTAGGCGACTGATATTAATTATTCAACTTTTTATATTGGAATCACAGTCCTAAAAATAAAACTCAAGCATCTACCTTGAAACATAAGACTCAACATGACCTGACCCCTTCTTCTTGTGCTACCAATGAGTCTCTCATCTCTCCATCCTGGTCCTCTGGAGGGTCTATGCCTAGAAGAAAGGATGCCTCCTAAAAAATACAATAATAATAATAGGAAATATTTTTCTGAAATGGAGGAAAAGTAAAAGAAATTAATTCAACAAACATTTATTAAGTGGTTTCTTAGTCCTAGGCATCGTGCTAAGTAGTGAGAATACCGCGATAAAATCTAGCAGTGCCCTCCTGCCTCTGGTCTCCTCAGTGCAGCAGGTTAACTCTTGATTCCAAGCCTTTGCATAGACCTGAAATCCTCATTCAACCACTACCTGTCCTCCACTGTAGCAACTTCATGAACTTCAACTCATGAACGTCAGCCTCTTTATTCTAGTTCAGATATAACATCTTCCAGAAACTATTTCAGGTTCTCACCACGATAGATATGATCACTCTTTTAATCTCCTCATTTTTCATTTACATATCCAAGTGCAATACCAAAATCACATACTAACTGAAATAAAACCGAGTGTCATACAATCTCTAATGAGCCAAGAGCTTCTTGAGGACAGAGATTGGATTTTATTATCTTGGTATTTTCACCACTTAGCATGGTGCCTAGCACTAAGGAACCACTTAATAAAATGTTTATTGAATTATTTTTTTAAAAGTTTTGCCTTGATTTCAGGAAAATATTTCCTTTTATTATTACTGCATTTTTTAGGAGGCATCCTTTATTCTAGGCATTCTTCTTTAAAAAAAAATACACAAAAAAACCCCACAGAGAACAGCATATTTTTATTTTGTTTTCCACCTGCAAATAGTTCAAATGTGGGTGTTGTTTTTTTTTTTTTGCCACTTATCATTCAATTTTAGCAAAAGAATGATATGCTGACTTACTCTCTCATAGCTCCACTATAGCAAATGAAAAAGAAATCACTCTTTCCTTTAGAAGAAAAACCATGCAATTTGATAAAAGTCCACTGTGTTCTTGTCTATCACTTTTCAATTTTGGGGCAGGCTGGAAAATCTGAAGTACAAGAAAAAAAACAAAAACAAAAAAAACAGGGTTGCCTGAGTACTGTCTACAGTTTTGTTGTGGGTTTTTTTTTTTTTTTTTTTTTGGGGGGGGGGGGGTAATATGTCATTGAAAGTGGCAGCCTGATTTGTGAATTCTCTGAAAAGGCAAGTGAATGTTGCCACAGGGACATTTAAATGTGAAGTGTACACGGGGAGCTAGGTAGAGTTTTTAGAGTCTTCCAGCTAGCTTTGATGAGAAGATTCTACCAATCAGAGAGAAAAGTCCATCTGCAATCCCACAGTGAGAGGGTTTGTAAAACTGTGAATCCTGAGGAAAGGAAAACCATCCAGAATGGTAAAAGGATTAATGACAGGACATGAATTCCTGTGAACATAGTTCAACTTTTTATAAAGGAAGACTGAAGTTTTCTTTATTGGACTTGGCAGCAATTATTTGGTCAAGACACTAAAAGCAAAGACAACAAAAGCAAAAGTAAACAAGTAAGAAGAAAGAAAAGAAAAAGAAACATCAAAAGAAAAAACTTTTGCCCAGCAAAAGAAACCATCAACAACATGAAAAGGCAACCTACAGAGTAGGAGAAAATATTTTTAAATTATTTATCTAATAAGAGGTTAATATTGGCAATATTACAAGGAACTCATGTAATTAAACAGCAAACAAACAAACAAACAAAAACAACAGAAGAAAAACAACCACATCAAATAATCCAAAATAAAATTGGGCTAAATACATGATAGATATTTTTCCAAATAGTAAGACATGCAGATGATGACAGTTACATAAAACATTGTGTAACATCACTAATCACTAGGAAAATGCAAATCAAAACCTGACAAGCTAAACCTGACCACTGTTAAAATGGCTAGCATTAAAAAGACAAGAGATAAAATGTGTTGGCAGAGTGGACAAAACGGAACCCTTATGTACTGTTGGTGAAAATGCAAATTGCAGTAGCTAGTATGGAAATTAGTGTGGAGTTACCTAAAAATCTTAAAAATAAAACTACCATATGATCCACCAACCCCAGCTCTTGGTATATATCTGAAGAAAATTATCTCAGTATCCCCACAAAATATTTTCACTCACATACTAATCGCACTATTCACAATAAACAAGGCATGGAAACAATGTGTATTGGCAGATGAATGGATAAAGAAAATGTGGCATATCCAATGTGGGGCAAAAGTAGGTTTAAAGTTATTTGTATTAAAAATTATACAATAATTAATAAATAATAATATAAGAATAAATCCTGTGTTATACATATTCGCAGCTCTAAGCCTACTTTTGCCAAACCCTTAGGTATACAATGGATTATTATTCAGACGTTAAGAAGAAGGAAATCCTTTCATTTGTGACAACATAGATGAACCTTGAGGATGTTATGCTAAGTGAAATAAACCAGACGCAAAAAGACAAACTCTGTGTGATGTCAGGCATAAGGGAAATCTAAAAACTGTAACTCATAGAACCAAAAGCACAGCAGTGATTGTCAGGGGCTGGAGGGTGGGGGAAATTAAGACATGTTGGTTAAAGGTTACAAATTTTTGGTTGTAAGATAAATAAGTTCTAGGGGAAATTAAAAACAAAATTAGTCATCAGAGATAATAAGACCACAATGCAATAACAGTACATACTTATCAGAATACCAAAAATTAAAGAACTGACAATTCCAAGTTCAGGCAATAATGTGAAACTGTCATATTTGGTTCCTGTGAGAATAAACTGGTGCAAACACTGGAAAGCTGTCTTTCAGAATCAATAAGAACACGCACCTACTCTATGCCCAAGCAATCCCACTCCTCAATATAACCAACAGAGCAGTAAATGTACACAAAAGGGCATGTGCGAGCATGTCACACAATACTGTGTGGGATAGCCCCAAACTAGAACAATCAAGGATAATTTCTAGTATACTCTTACAATGGGATCTGTGAACAATGAAAATGACCAAACTACTGCTACACACATGGTGAATAATGATCAAAACAAGAAAGAAACCAAAGAATACATAAAATCACTTATAAAAAACCTGGAAGCAGGTGACACTAATCCCTGGTGTTAGATACCAGGATAGAAGTTATCTCTGGGAAGAAGGAAAAAGGAAACATCAGTAGAGGACTCCAAAGTATTTTCTGCCTTAATCTGCCTAATGGTTATTTAGGAGTGCCCAGTTTGTGGTAATTCACCAAACTGAATATTCATGAATTATTAATCATCTGCATATTTCAACAAAAATTATTTAAAATTTTATAAACAGTAAAAATACTGTTTTAAACGAGGACAAAATAAATGCATTTTTAAATAGATATAACATAGTATGAGTTTGTTATCGCAAACCCTGACACAAATAAGTTCTAAAGGATACTTTTCACTTAGCAAGAGATGCCAAACGAATGTCTGAGATGCAAAAAGAAAAAGTGAACAAATATACTGTTAAATATATAAATTTAAACAAATATTGAGTGTTAATAATAATCCTATATAATAAAAGCCCAGCGACCATAAGCATGATGACCAGAATGACTGCTTGACCAGTTGCTATGTGGTACGTTGACATCTCTCAGTCTCCTCTCCCTTCCAGCCTGCTGGATCCCATCTTAGCATGGCAAATGGAGAACCACAGTGAACCCGGGTGGCGGCAGGTGGGACCTGGGGGTGGCAAGCCGGGTCGAAGAAGAAGAGGGGCTGTAAGTATTATTTCTCAATCCTGGAATTAATTTAACTTCTTTCCACTGGAAATTGATGAACAACTTGCTCAAGCATAGGACATGGAAGTTGAATGAAAACATATCCAACATTGTTCCATTCTATATATTGGGTCTTATTAAAGTTCTCATGGCAAACAATTGAACTTTATCTGTTAATATTTTCATTTGCATTAAGTCACCCAAAACTGGCTTATGTATAAATAAATGGAAATTTCAATTGGCTTTTGCATTTTAAATCTATATTTTTCCTAGATTTCATTTCAAACTTGTTAAGTGTGAGTTATATAAAAAAAAAACCTACAAAAACTGGGCAAAATGTATATAATATCAATATTCTCCTATCCCCAAAAGGCAAATAGAGGATGAAGATATATTTGAAATTCACCACAGTGTTACTGAATTGAATCTGACTTTTTTTCCCCTCAGAGTTCAGTTATTTTCTATTATTATGTTGGTGTGTTTTCTTGCCCAACAATGAATATGATGCAGCTGAAAACAGGAACTTGGGAAATGCCAATCTCATAAGTTACAAACCCTGATTTCAATGTGTTCTGCTTATTAACTTATGAATCACTTGCAATGTAGAATTCATTACAACGTCAAGTAAACCGTAATACATGATTCAAATGTGAAGACAATGTCCTCAAAAAATCCTTCCCAATCAAAGCCAGCAGACAGTCTTTTGACCTACAGATTAGTGTTTTATCTGGGGTAACACAAGGCTGAACAGAGAGTAGTCTCTATCCTTTTAACCAAATAATCTTGGAAAATAAACCTTATCAGAAGAGGAAAACATAAATTGTTCAAGAGAATTTCCTATGATTAATAAGTTTATATGAATACTTGTTTTTTCACACGAATCTTTTCATGCCTGTCTAATCATACATAATGGAGAAATAAGTAAATAGAAATGCATTATTCTGCCATGTTAATTTTGGACAGCAACATTAGCCAGTATATCCTGAAGAATATGTATCCACACATGGCTGCCTCTTCCTGGTGAAACCAGATGGTTATTAAGAGTAAAACTATAAATACAAAGAGCTCAGGAGGAAGATCATTTTAAAAGACATTTATAGAAAAGCAAGTGCATTGTAAGAATATAGAAGGTGCCCTAGCTGGTTTGGCTCAGTGGATAGAGTATCGGCCTGCAGACTGAAGGGTCCCAGGTTCGATTCCAGCCAAGGGCACATGCCTGAATTGTGAGCTTGATCCCCAGTGGGGGGCGTGCAGGAGGCAGCCTATCAATGTTTCTCTCTCATCTTTGAGATTCTATCTCTCCATCTCTCTTCCTTCCTCTCTGAAATCAGTAAAAAAAAAAAAAAAAAAAAAAAAAAAAAAAAAAAAAAAAAAATTATATACACATATATATATTTTAAAAGAATATAGAAGGCAAAGTTAAAGACACAGAAACATCACTTCTTACAATCCACTCTCAAATATTCAGGGATTAAAAGCAAACCTAGTACCAGTTCAAGCTGGCTACAATAGGAGGATGGTGAATTCACCTTCCAAACACAGAATTTACAGCTACATATGGAGCAATTTCCTCTGGAAAAAAAAGAAACAAAAACAAAATTAGATGAACATCAAGGGAATAAAGAACAACAATACCCACCATGTATTGTAGAAGCAGTTAGAAGAGGCTGAGACCCATTCTCACATTCTTGCTATACCCACAACCCCATAACTGGAAGGGAATTCACAATCCCCACAAGGACTACTGAAAAGAGAAAGAGTTCTTAACCAGGTACCTCTCCCAGGGCACAACAGAAAAGCAAAACAGTGCAGTATCTGGTCTTCTGGAGAAAGAGGTGTATTGGCTTATTTCCATAGCTACAGTCTGAGGTGCAGGCTTCTAATTACACACACGTCTAATGTCTCTAGAGATGTTAGAGGCAGGCACTACCTTCTTGCTCTGCTCTGCTGCCCTCCGGAGAGTCAGAATCCCCCAAGGGGAAGGTTAGGCATGTGTCCCATTACCTGGTTTTTATGTCTTGAAATAAGGATGAAAAGATAGCTAAATAAATTCTGTATGTTTGGAAGTTAATAAATATACAAACAAGTAATTCATATGTCTAGAGGAAATCATGATGAAAATTAGAAAATATTTTATTACCCAGTTTTGTGGCTGCCACCCAGGGAACACCTCTGCTTTGTCTGGCTCTGATGGCCAGCTGGGCTTGCTTTTGGGAGGTCACATGGAACTATCCTAATATATAAAAACCCTGGGTTATAATGACTGGAGGCTGACCAACTGGAAGTCAGTGTTGGCCCTGCCCCTAAGCAAGTGGTTAGAGGCAATCAGGCAGGCAGACAGAGTGGACAGGAGTGATCAAGTAGGCAGGCAAGTGATTAGGGAGGATCAGGTAGGCAGACCAGCAGTTAGGCATGATTAGGTAGGCAGACCAGCGGTTAGGGGTATCAGGTAGGCAGGCCAGTGGTAAGGGGTGATCGGGTAGGCAGACAACCCTTTCCTGGGCTGTCCCCACCCCCACACAAGTGGTTAGAGGCAATCAGGTAGGCAGACAGAGTGGATAGGGGTGACCAAGTAAGTAGGCAAGTAGTTAGGGAGGATCAGGTAGGCAGACCAGCAGTTAGGAGTGATCCGGTAGGCAGACCAGCGGTTAGGGATGATCAGGTAGGTAAGTGAGCAGTTAGGGGTGATCAGGTAGGCAGAGGCCCCTCATAGGGCTGGCCCCACCCCCCAGCAAAGAAAGAGGGAGGCCCAGGCCAGCCAAGCTATTGCACCCCAGCCTGTCACCTGCAGAGGGAGGCTATCCGTGGCAGGGGAGAGGGGGCGGTGCTGCACAGATGGCAAGCAGCGGCAGCAGTGGAGGTGGGGACAGCTGCCTGCAGCCCGGGGAAGGAAAGCCCCAATAGGCCTGATCTCAGGCCAGGACTGGGAACCCTACCCAAGGGGCCCTGGATTGTGAGAGGGTGCAGGCCAGGCTGAGGTATTCCCCCCATCCCGGGTGCATGAATTTTCCTGCACTGGGCCTCTACTCTAAATTATATGTATATATATGGCTGTGGAGAGTGGCTACAGCGTTTGGACAGGTTCAAGCTGGGACTAATGAGAGGGCATGATCCTCTTGTGGCAAAGACACGTGCAAGTCCTAGTACAATTATAGCCAAGGTTGACCTTATTATGGTCTGAACCTGTGGTCCCATGTGCCTGAGTAATGTGGGCTGCAGGAGGTGAAGCAAGTAAACAAAGCTTGATCAGGTGCGTGTAATTGCGTAGTTTCAAACCCCGTGAGAATGTTTTAGCCATGCCCTTACTTTGCCTTTTGGAATCTGGCTATAAAATAAAGACTCAGCTTGCAGGCTGTGGCACTATCTCTCCATCAGAGAGCAGTGTCCCATCTAGACCCAGCTTTATTCTCTTGTCTGTCTTCTTTAATCCTTCACTGCTCTCTCTCAGGTTCACCCATGGCAATGCAGGCTCGGCACCAAAAGGCTAATATGCAAAGTGTCCCCTTAGGAGTTTGACAGGGAGACTTGGGGTTTGGTCACTCACTATAATGTGCTCTGACCACCAGGGGGCAGCACAGGAGAAATGAAGGCCCAGCTGGCAGCCCTGATGCGCCCTAATCACTGGCCAGGCCTGGGAACCCTACCTGTGCACTAATTTCATGCACCAGGACTTTAGTAATGAATAAAGAGACAGTTCTTGGCAGCCTATAAACCCCAAGGCACAGGGCAGAAGCAGCAGACTGAAACACACACCCGCCCCCAGTTTTTCTGTAAAAAAGAACTATTTGCTAATCTTAAAGCTTCAGTGTGTAGGGCAAGTTTCTAGGTGGCACACATCTACTAAGATGTTCTCTGGGGATGGAGGCTGGTGGAAACCATTTTTTTTTTGTTATCCCTCTGCCTCACTTCAAGTCACCAGTATCTCCTGGTGTGGGGATCTTTCAATTCGCAGACCAACGCTCTACCACTGAGCCAAACCGGTTTCGGCATGGTGTGGGGATCCTGTGTACTCATCGGGATCCCTAATTTTTGCAGTTGCTAGCCAGGGGACGCCTCTTGATCATCTCACTCTGGTGGCCAGCAGAGTTTGCATTTGCAGGTCCTGTAGAACTATTGTAAAGAGAGAAAGCATTTTTAAACAGCTGCTCCTCCAAAAGCACAGCACAGAGACAGCAGACTGAAATGTATCTCTAGTCTTACTGTGAAAGGGATCTATTAGGTCATAGCTATGGCGTGAGGGGCATACTGTAGGCTTCTAATTGAACACACATGTGGGGGCAAGCTACAATCTTTTCTCTAGACTGGGGAGGCTGGCAGGTGCCATCGCTGTGCTCTCCTTCTGCCCCACCCAGGTCATCAGTGTCTTTGAGAAAGGGGGTTGTATACATGTCTGGTGCCCTGGCTTTTATGTTTGCTGCTCAGAGGACACATCCCTTGATAGACCAGCTCTGCTGGTCAGTAGGGCTTGTGTTCATGGGTTCAACAGGGATAATTGTTGAACCCATGAACACTTCATACTATTTGCAGTCCTTAAATGGCTATTACCTTGAGGCTCAGTGCAGAGGGAGCAGGCAGAAATGCCAGTCTCTCATTTTCCTCCTGAAATGCATAACTTGCATTCTTTAAAAGCTGCTGGTGGAGAGTCTTACTTCCAATCAGCCTGAATCTAGGTGGTGACCAAGATCCTCCCCTTCAGAACACTGGCAGGTCTTGGTACACCTTCAACTACTGTGAGCTGCTTAACAGACTGCTTATATATTTACTAGTGATTGAGAGACAAGGGCTGGAGCAGGTTGAACATAAGATTGATGAGTGGAAATGTCAAATTTATATGTCAAAACTGAGCTGTAACTCACCCTTTCACCACATCCCCTACCACACACACCACACACATGCATATACCAATTCTGCTTCACCTACAACCTTTGTATTTCAGTTGATACGATTTCATAATTTAACTACTGAATCCATAAACTTTAGAAGTATCTTTGGCTCATTATTTTTCTCATGTCCCATAGGCAATCTGACAAGGAAACCTAGTTGACCCCACTTTCAAACTATATCCAAAATCTGACCCTTTCTCACCATGTTTCCGGCTACTACCCCAGTCTGAGTTTCTATTATCTTTCACTTGTTTGTTTTTTGTTTTTTTTTGCAATAGCCTTCAGCTAAAGCAGAGTTGGTCAGCCCAATGAATCTGGTTTTTAAAAAGTAACCTAACTCTTGTCATTTCTAGGCTTAAAATCTTCTAAAGGATCTCCAAACCTAGTACAATGTTTCTGCCAACCCTTCATGCCTATGTTGCAGACCTTGGAAAGCAAGGAATTAAATGACTTGCCTAAAGTCAGACAGCCTATCGTTATATAGATGAGGCTGGAACCAACAATACAATAAGGTGAGAATAGTTTCAGGTTCATTAGTCACATTTAAATAATGATAATTTATTTAGTTTATTTCATAATGGAGAAATGTGGCAGAGGACTATTTTCCTACAAAAATGAAAGTTGTTCAAAAGCAGTGATGAGCCGAAACCGGTTTGGCTCAGTGGTAGAGCGTCAGTCTGCGGACTGAAAGGTCCCGGGTTCGATTCCGGTCAAGGGCATGTACCTTGGTTGCGGGCACATCCTCGGTAGGGGGTGTGCAAGAGGCAGCTGGTCGATGTTTCTCTCTCATCAATGTTTCTAGCTCTCTATCCCTTTCCCTTCCTCTCTGTAAAAAATCAATAAAATATATTAAAAAAAAAAAAAAGCAGTGATGAACTTTTAATTCTAGAATCTCCCCAGGATCCTTCTTAAATAAAAGAACCATTCTTCCCCAAGCATGTAACACAGTAACTGATTTTCCAAGTGTATGTTGTATTCTAGGTGATGTTTGCCATTTATTAATATCCATCATCATCAGTATTCTATTACTCTTATCTATTGTGTTCTACCAAAAAGATATTAAGAAAATCTTCTGAGGTTATATATATTTATAAACAAGAAGTGCTTAATAATTAATGATGGAAGTATTAATTCAATATCTTTATACTCCTCAAATTACAACACCTTTTTCACTAATGTCTACTACTCTCTGAAAATGTCCCCTTCCCCTAATCATCCCTTCTACTCCTACCTACATGTAAAATAAGCTATGTTGGCTTGAATTCTCTCCTTAAGAAAACAAACATTAATGATCCACTTTGCTCTAGGAATGATTCAGAATGCTAATTATTAATTTACGGTATATGCTGAATAAGGAAATTTCTCAGTAAGCACTGGGTAACAAGGAGGCCCCCTTTCCAGGGGCAGCAGGCCCTATTTATACCTTTTACATCAAATCAAGAAAGTAGATAAAAATTGAGTAGATAGGCAAATGCACATGCCCTTAGGCATTATCCCAATGTGTTGATCAGTCTGCTTGATTCTAGGAAAGAGGATTCAATTGTTATTCATTGTTTGATTTGCAATATTTTTACTAGTGGCCCTCACCAACTTGATACCTTGGTAATGGGTAGAAGTAGACCAACATATTAAATATTGCATTTTATATAAAAATAAATAGTGTTATATATTTACTTGTTAATAACCCCAAGAACCCTATATAAAAAATTATACACTTCAATTAAAGAATAAATAAGGGTAATAAAAAGTAAAGTAACAAGTTCTAAGTATTTTGAGTAAATTCTCTGAATTAAAAATCTTTTGGAGTTTTTTGCTGTGTCACAGAAGAAAGCTATGTTTATAAACTACTCATTCATTCTCATAGGTGGGTCAAAGGGGATAAAATTATTTGCTCAAAGGCACAGAACAAACAAGGCTGACACGCAGCCCCATGATTTTACCACCCAGCATGGAGGTGCAAGCCCTTTGTGAAGTTCTGATGAGTAATGATCAGTGGAGAGAGGTGGCACTAGAGTCTTTAAAAGCTTTCCTTGCTCTAATTTCCATGATTGAAAGCAACATCAAAATTGCTCCCCATTATGCACAGTGACTAATATGAATCTTGAATCAGTTCTTAAATAATAAACATTTTCCAGGTTGTCTCTGATCCTAACAATGACTTACATTCAAGAGGGTAGTTTAGTTTTCATTTCACTTCTTGGTTTTTGGTCAGAAATTGGAAAATAGATGGAATATCTTCAACTAAAAGCTCTTTCATCTTCTAAAATATAAGTTAGTAAACAAAATCAACAAAAAAACTTCAATAGCATGAGGATAGTGCCAGAGGAAGTTATTTAAATGCAGGGCACAATGTTTTCTGGTAGCTTGAATGACACTTGCAACTGAAGAAAAGAATCTAAGTAACAACCTTCAGTCATTGTTGATCCACTTCTTTCATGGTTCTTTAAGGACACAAAGGGAGGCTGAAACAGCAATGGACTAGGATCTAAAGAACCCAATGGTTTCTTCAGAGCATTTCATCCTGAAGCAGCAGTATATACACTCTTTTCAAAAGTGCTCATGGAACATTTTTCGGAATAGACTATGTTAGGCCACAAAATAAGTCTCAATAAATTTAAGAAGATTGAAATCATATCAAACATCTTATCTGACCACAATGATATAAAACTAGAAATCAATTTTAAAAATAGCAATCTGATAAACACACAAACACATGGAGGTTAAATAATATGTTACTAAACAATGGATGGCTTAACAATGAGATTAAGGGAAGAAATCAAAAGATATCTTAAGACAAGTGAAAATAAAAACACAACAACTCAAAACATATGGGACATAGTTGGAAGCAGTCCTATGAGGAAAATCCATAGCAATAAAGGCCTACTACTACTACTACTACAAAAAAAAAGGAAAATCTCAAATAAACAATCAAATTTTATACATAAATGAACTAGAAAAAGAACAACAGCAAATCCCAAAGTGAGTAGAAGGAAGGAAATAGAACACAGTGAAAATAGATAAGATATAGTATCTAACCCTCACCCCCACCCAAAACCAATACAAAACATCAATGAAACCAAGAGCTTGTCTGAAAAATAGAAGCAGATAGGCAGAACCCAGGGACACAGACAGTAGGGGGGTGAGGGCATGTGCTGGGGGTGGGGGTGGGGAGGGGAGTGGAGTGGGAATGACCGGGGAGACATCAATGGGGGGGAAAGGAGACAAATGTAATACTTTAAACAATAAAGAATTTCAAAGAGAGAGAGAGCAGGAAACAGAGGATTGCTAGTCTGGGGGGCGGGGAGGGGGGGTGGTGGTGGTGGGGGGAGAGGGTGTGTTTGCAAGCCAGGTAAACACTGACAGGAGGTGTGTTCTGGGTAAGCATAAGGAAATCCTTGTGGATTTGGTGGTATTAAATTGCCTTTTGAAATATCTAGATTTAGGCTGGCTATCAAGATTTAGTTCTGCATGAGATGGTAACTTATTTGGAAGCATCATGTATATAAGAATTATTGCAGAAACTGTTTACAACAAACAAACTTCTTTGCCCATGTCACATTAACATATATAAGTTCAACCTTTAAATCCTTTGGAAATGTCTCCTTTGGAGTTTAGATGAGTTTTTACTCTTAGGACTTTGCAAAAGCTTAAATCTAAAAGGTAGGAAGGAGGAATAAGTCTCCTGTCAGGCCACTTTTCATTTGATCCTTCTTAAACATGAGTTCTGAGTGCAGGGGAGGGCAGTTAAGAGCAATCGGGCCAACAGGGGAGCAGTTAGGCATTGATCAGGCTGGCAGAGGAGTGGTTAAGGGTTGATCAGGCTGATAGGCAGAAGTGGTTAGGGGCAATTAAGAAGGCAGGCAGGCGAGTTGTTGGGAGTCAGCAGTTCTGGAGAGGGTTGTCTGACATCCCTCAGGGGTTCTAGATAGGAGAGCGAGCAGGCTAGGCTGAGGGACACCCCCCCTCCATGCACGAATTTTATGCATCAGGCCTCTAGTTGTGAAAATTAAAGGACTAATGAAGCATATAAATAGGTGAGTGTGGGTCTTTGATGGCTACAGAGATACCCTATTAGCCTTGGGTTGCGTACTTTGGGCTTTTTCTACATGAAAGAGAAATAACTGCTATTTTATTTAAAGAATTATTATTTTGGGTGATCGACAATATGCTGTTGAACTTAATCCCATCTGAACTTATCTTGAAGGGGTGTTAATAGGATAGTTATTGAGTGAGATCAGATAGATGGCTTTAGGGGAAAATTTAGAATTTAATTGTGATTTATAAGTCCTCGCTTTACATATGACTAGAAAAACAGACTGATGGACATATCAGGCCTGATGGGATAGATCTCTAGGTTCTGTGACAGGGAAGATGAGAAAGACTTGAAAACACCTTTGACTACTCAGTCCTTTCAAATAACCACTAAACATACAACTATCATACCATTTGCTAGCTGAAATGGTAAAGTTGGCCTCAGCCTTAGCTCTATGTCCATATGGACATTTTCATTGTGGCATAGGATGTAGGAGGAAGAAGAAAAAAAAGGAAAGGACTTTGTCTGACTTAATATGTGTTAGGGCCATGGTCGGCAAACTATGGCTGGTGAGCCACATTCGGCTCTTTGGCCCCTTGAGTGTGGCTCTTCCACAAAATACCACGGCCTGGGTGAGTCTATTTTGAAGAAGTGGCATTAGAAGAAGTCTAAGTCTAAAAAATTTGGCTCTCAAAAGAAATTTCAATGGTTGTACTGTTGATATTTGGCTCCGTGACTAATGAGTTTGCCGACCAGTGAGTTAGGGAACTTTCACCTGCTGTGTGTTCTTGAACATAGAGTCAGTTTTCCCATTTTTCCTAGACTCTGAGTCACATGACAAGGCTGTTGCTTTCATTCACTAATTTCTTGAAGTGTCTCATAATAATCTAGTCCTTGTCTGTGAATGACCTGCTACTCCTCTGATACTTCTGCTGCTTCCTGCTGCACACTCTTCTGATCCCCGGAATCCTCTGATTGTCAATGCCATCTAACAGCTCCTACTCCAGTTTATAAAACATTGGAACACACACACAGACCTATTTCATTCTCCTCCAACAGAGTTTTAGTGAAGCAGCTCTTTGCATTTTTAACCTGGTTTCCTTGTCTGGCAAGGATCTAGACTCAGGTTTGTGCAAGAAATCGCTCACTCTGCTCTGCACACTCCACTCTGCCAGTGGAGCTTTTACATTAAATCAGACACTTAGTGCCTGCTCCTGCCTTCATTCCGCTGAGTTCTCTCCCAGGGATCTCCTTATACAGACAGAATTCTGTTGGGCCACACGATCAGTTGCCAGAAACACTGGAAACCTCACCAAGAACAAAAGTTTAGGATTGATCTATGATTTCCGACTCACAGGCATTATTTCATCAGTTGATGCTCCCTAGCTTGAAACCTAGATACTAGTTTCAAGTGTTAAACAAGAGCTTTAAGAAAAGTGAATGTTATTTGCTTCCATTTCAACACCTGCTTCATTTTAGCCAAGAAATGCTTCGGTGGTGACTTTGGACCAATTCATAAATACAGTATTCAACTCATCACAGTGTAAACACACAGCATTGGGGAGAGGAGGTAAGCACCAGGTTGGCGGTATTACCTGTTCCTGCTGATGGAAGGCATCAGCCCAAGACTGAGTGACACTGGGCTGGCTTGCTCCTCTGGGCAATGGACATATAGGCAAGAGATAAGAGGTTAGGGAGCTTCAGTGCAAGGATAGGAAGTCTCTACTCACAGAGATGTCATGGGGACTACTTGCTGGAGTTTATCATGACCTTGTGGTTATATATCCATCAGGATAGATTTTGGGCCCATGTCCCTTTGGCTTACCTACTAGAAAAGCCAGAGAAACACATCATGCAATTCAGCTTAATAATCATCATGATTTTAAATTTAATTCTTACATATTCTAAATACTGGCACACCTCCATTCTTTTTCATTTTTTCAGAATGAGAAAATTATAGTCACTACACAGAAGTTTGTCAGGAGGAGTGAGCTAAGCACACAAATCCAAAGATTTATCCTCCACTTCTTCACAACACTTTTATAGATCTAAGGAACTGGTCCATGGACCAAATAAACAGTAATTAGTGAACCTTATATCAAGGCCAGATCTCCCTGATTCCGTGGTGGCATTTTGTGAGTCTAATGGATAGACTGGGTAGACTGATTCCCTGTTGTGATTTGGGGAAAAAACTTCCCTATAAAGATTAAAATGAATAAACAGCCCCTCCCACCACCTCCAAAAGAAGATGAACTAGCAACCTCTGAAGTATCAGTTCAATCCTCTAGTCCTCTTCTGTCCCTTGGTCCAGCTGCTGTCACAGTGACCAGCTCTTTATGGGCTCTACAGCAACCTAAAAGCACCTCGTCTCACGCTGGTGTTGGGACAATGTACTCTTACCTCCTCCCTGGGGTGGGGTGCAGTGGAAACCCACATGCTGTTCACACATGCATAACCCAGAAAAAGAGGGGCATCAGTGCCCTGTAGAATAAACGTTTAACCAATGGAACGTATTGTAGGTAATTCTTTGCCCTCTCTCTTCACCCCTGGACTATTCTGAGATGCAGTTTACCTAGCTTTTTAAGGGCTGTCTTTTAGGATCTATCATTCTCATCTCAGTTCTTCTGCTTTCCCTACTGCACTGCCTACAGTATAATGGGAGATATGATATTGTATGACTAAGTACTTTTATACATGTCACTCAGAAGTCACTATCATAAAGTATAGTTAGTATAAATCATGCTGAAGCATGTCATAGAGTCTATAAAATTTGAGAAAGCAAATTTAATGACAAAGTAATGATGAATAGGCACACAGAATAAAAAATAGTAAAAATCTATTGTTGCTAGATTTGTTCTTACAAATGGCCTAGTTCAACCTTCTCATTTTAGAAATGAGGAAACTAGCCCCAGCTGGTTTGGCTCAGTGGATAGAGCATCAGCCTGTGGACAGAAAGGGTTCTGGGTTCAATTCCAATCAAGGACACATTCCCGGGTTGCGGGCCTGGTCCCCAATAGGGGGTGTGCAGGAGGCAGCTGATCAATCATTCTCTCCCATCATTGATGTTTCGATTTCTCTATCTCTCTTCTTTCCTCTCTGAAATCAATAAAAATATATTTTAAGAAAGGTATTAAAAATGAGGAAACTATAGCCAGAGGAGTTAAGTGACTTGTCTCAAGTCACACAGTCAATTTTTGGCAGACTCTTCCCCCTTTTTTCCCCCAACAAATAACTACATTGTGCTTTTTACATCATAATACTGACTATGGCCAATGACATCAACATTTCGTCCACTGCACAGTTTTGGCACACGGAGCAAAGAGCGAGTCTTCAGACCCCCGCAACCCGAGGAAAAGTATCCACTTAGGGCTCTGCATTATCTTTCTGTTCTCCCACATCTTTTTGGTTGTTAACCATTTTACATAACTGTTTTTATTCAAGAAAGTGGCAGCCATGATTACTCTACATAAATATTCAACCTGCCTAATAGCCACATACCCAATTATAAATTATTTTGAATCAGTTCCCAGAGTACAATATCTCTATGTAAATGAACAAGTAAGAGGATAAGACTTCAGAGGACGTGACAATAGGAACATTTGAGTGTCTGCCCAAAACAGAAGCCATATGGCTCTCTTCTCCTCTTTGGTTCTAATCCATGAATGAAAAGTTTGGTCAAAAATTCATGTCAGTTTAATTTAACAAACATCTGTTGAGAATCCATGATCTGCAAGAAGCTAAGCTAATGAAAACTCAGTCATCTCTTTAAGAATATGTTCAATTCCTTTCTCCTCCACAAAATCTTCCCCAGTTACTATTGATCTCCCTCCCTGAGTGACAATAGCACTTGACCAAACCGTATATAATAATAGGAAAATCAGTGTGGCGTAATCTGTAGTACTCTTTTCTTCTTTCAAGTAAAGACTTTAAACTCTACAAGGACAGGAACCAAATAAGTGTATGCTTTGTTCACTGTTGTAATCCCTAGCAACTAGCACACTACACAGCATGTATTAGGCATTATTTGTTGTACTAATTGTGGAATCAGTCTTTTTCCTCAGCCTGAAGGGTAACCAACTTGTCCCAATTTACTGGGGATTATCGTAATTTTGCACTAAAAGACCTGCATCCCAGGACTCCCATCAATCCTAGGCAAAGGGGAAAGGTGGATCACCCTATTATATGAATTCACAAGCTGGTCAACTTGTTAAAACCATGTTTTCTAAAAGTATTGACCATGAGACTCTGCTGGGTGTGAAATGAATGAAGAATATACATTTACTCAGACTTTGTTTCCCCTAGAGACTAACTAGAACTATTTCCAAAGAGGTTGTTTTTCCAGACTATTCCCCAAAATCTACTAACACTACCTTCATAGACTAGAATCATTTTAGAGGATTTTTTTTTTTCTACCAAGAAGTAAATTTCTCTGTCATTAAAATCTGACTCACAGAGATGATCAAGTGACCTAGGATCAGGGCAGTTCAGGGGCAAGAGGAGAGCACAGTGACCCAGAAAGTCCCTGTGAAGGACACAGGTTTCAGAAAACATCAAAGAGTGGAGAGGCAATTTCCCTTAGTTACTAGTAAGTGACCATGGCTTGCAACCCTTCTTTGATGCAGTGAAATAAGCAGTACCATTTTCTTTTTTTTGGTCCCAAATCCAGAAGGTGTAGTAATAAAAATTGTAGAAGGCACTCTTCATTAGCTTAAGATTTTATATTAACTTGTTTGATCCCAACTTCCCTTTTATGTCTCAGAAAATTAAATGCATACATGCTAATTGTATTACAAATAAAAAAACATGGAAAATAAACAATTTCAAGCACAGTTTCCACTCCACACTCAACCCTAACCAAATCTTTCCCTCCCTAAGAAAAACTGCTGTAAATAGTTTAGCATGTATCATTTCAGGGGGTTTGTTATGTAATGTAAGCATATTAATAAATTTAATTTATTCAGAAATAGAATCATTTTTATACATTTGTCATTTCACATGTATCTCTCAAAATCTTTCTATTACTATTAATAGGATACTACCTCATTATTTTTAAAGCTTCATGATGTATTATCATGTGAATGTGATCATTTAACTGCTTTCCCTTTGGTACTCATTTAAGTTGTCTCTAAGTTTTTGCTGTTGCTGTGACTGCCACCAAAAAATAATGTGATTGTTTTATTGATGTATTAAAAGGTGTGTGGATTTTAAATTTGATACATTTAATTAAATGTTTTATAATTGGTGTCATGTTTTAGAGGGCAATTTGGTAGTATCTGGAAGTACCCACTTCACTCTATCTCTACCAATACCAGATATTATTAATCTTTTAAAAATTGGCAATAAGCCCTTGCCAGTTTGGCTCAGTGGATACAGCATCAACCTGTGGACTGAAGGGTCACAGGTTTGGTTCTGGTCAAGAACATATGCCTGGGCAGCTGATCAATGATTCTCTCTCATAATTGATGTTTTTATCTCTCTCTCCCTTTCCTTTCCTCTATGAAACCAGTAAAAATATATATCTTTACTATATTTTACTAATATTCTACTCCTAAGTAAAAAAAAAAAAATTAAAATAAAAGCAACAAAACTTTAAAAGATTGGCAATATGACTGTGAAAATATCTCATACTGTCATTTTAATATTGATTTTTTATGATTAGTAAAATAACTTCTAGTCATTAAATCAGAATCTGTTTTTGAAATATTTACAATGCAAGGCTTCTCCTGGGTGATCTTATTGTAGGAGGATATAGTGATAAATAAGACAAATAGGGTGCTCATTCTCATGGATTTTATATTCTATTCAGGAAAACAGACAGTACACTAATAAATACATGCATTAGGTTTATGATTCTGAGTCAAAATAAAGTAGGGAACGGAGCATATAGTGTAACCTGGGGTACTGCTGTCTTCTATAGGGTGGGTATGGAAAGTGTTTCTGACAAGGAAACATTAAAGCCAAGCTGAAGGAAGTGAGAAGATGTGCCATGTGGTTATCTACTGGCAATGGGGTTCCAAACAGAGGAAATAGCAAGAGAAAAAGAATCCGGCTGAAACAAGCCTGGCATGTTCAATTCCTTGGGCATTTGTTATTTCTTCTGAGAGTTACGTGTTCACACATTTTCTCTATGTTCCCACAGGTTAATATTATTTCCATTATTAATAAGCAGGAACTCAAATTATGTCTAGTTATACTTCATCTTTCATCTCCTATATAATAAAAGCCCTGCAGCCATAATGGTGTAATGATCAGAATGACCAATTGACCAGTTGCTATGAGGTGCATTACCACCTCTCAGTCCCTCCCTCACAACCTCTGGCCCACAGGCTCCAATTGCAGGATGGCGAATGGGAAACGGGGGGTGGGTGGCTGTGGGGTGGGACTGGGAACTGGTGAGGGGAACAGGGTGGGTGGTGGCATCAGGACAGGACTGGGAACTGGTGAGTCAGCGGAAGATGGCCCTGATCGCAGGCTAGGCCTAAGAACCCTAACCACCCACGATTTCATGTGCTGGGCCTCTAGAATGTTATAAAAGTTTTTTCCCATTTTTTTTTTTTTACAATAATACCATGTATGGTCTTCCTTTTATTGTGAACAAGAGTTTTTATAGTTTTGTGTCTTGTCAAAGATTTTCCTTTCATTTTCATTTTTCCTGTGAAAATAGAGGTTGTACACATTCCATATCAGTTACCATTAACTACCTATTCTGATTGTTTCCCTAGCCCTTTGATATTCCCAAAGGACCCTTTGACTTACCATCATACTCTAGGGAAGCTAAAGGGCTCATAGATAACCACCAACTGCTGTCATCCCTTCCAAGATATGGGTCTGCCCCTGAACCCAAAGCTACATACTAAATACAATTTTATTATTTTCCTCATTCAATAAAGAAATGAGATTTGGGTTGACTTACTGGGGTTCTGAGCTGACCTTAAAATGGATACAATCCCAGGCTTTCCTCTGGGTGACTCTGGAAATGGTGTAGTGACTGGGTAAGTCATGAATTCCTTCCCGTTTACTTTTTCCTAAGACTCCAGGAAAGTATAAGACAAGAGAATTCAGTGTATAATGAAGTAATCCCTCAAACCTGTGGAGGACAAATAGTTCAGAAGCTTGGATTAATTATAAACTCCCTAGGTAGATTCTAGATCTGGATACACCAGCTTTGAAAGAAATCTGAGGGCATAGTTCTCAAATATGATGGAGCATCAGAATCATCCACAAGGCTTTCTGAAAATGCAAACCTTGAATCAAGAAATTCTAATTCAGTTTTTAAAATTTAATTTCTTTATTGTTTAAAGTACCGTATTATGTAAGTCTCTCCCCCCCCCCCCCCATTGACTTCTCCCTGGCCACGCCTGACTCCCTGCACATGCCCTCTCCTCCTCCCCACATCTGTGTCTATTGGTTATGCTCATATGCATGCATACAAGTCCTTTAGTTTATCTTTTACCCTTTACCCCTGCCTTCACTCATAGGTTGGACAGTCTATTTGATGCTTCGATGACTCTGGTTCTATTTTTGTTCATCAGTTTATGCTGTTCATTATATTCCACAAATGAGTGAGATCATGTGATATTTATATTTCTTTGACTGGCTTATTTCGCTTAACATAATGCTCTCCAGTTCCATCCATGCTATTGCAAATGGTAAGAATTCCTTCTTTTTTAAGGCATTAAAAAAGTATTCAATTGTGTAGATGTACCAAAAATTTTTAATCCCCTCATCTGCTGATGGGCACTTTAGCTGTTTCCAAATCTTCACTATTGTTAATTGTGCTGCTATGAATCCTGGGATGAGGACGAGTCCTGGAAACTGTATTTTTAAAGCCAAATGGCAATTCTGGTGCTGATCCATGCTTAGGAAGCCTAATTGCAAACATGAAGCTCAGATCACACTGACTATTTTTCCAGATGTCTACACACATCCACAACATCTGTTTTATTTCCAAAACAATTTCCAGAGCACTTGAATATTATATGGTATTTAATAATATTTTTAAGAATGTTGAATGGCAGCCGAACCTGTTTGGCTCAATGGATAGAGCGTCGACTTGGGGACTGAAAGGTCCCGGGTTCGATTCCGGTCAAGGGCATGTACCTTGGTTGCGGGCACATCCCAGTAGGGGGTGTGCAAGAGGCAGCTGATCGATGACTCTCTCTCATCGATGTTTCTAACTCTCTCTCTCTCTTCCTCTCTGTACAAAATCAATAAAAATGTATTTATTAAAAAAAAGAAAAGAATGTTGAATGGCAAATGTTTAATAAAATGGAGTGTACATGTTTTTAGCTATTTGGTTTTATGAAATAAAACACTAAAGTTTACCCCTCTAAGAGTAAGTGCCTCTTGTGGCAACACATCTCAAGTTTATAAACTTTAGTCTTTAATATGGGGTATTCTAACTTGCTTTTGCTTTATTTGTTCCCAGTGCTTTATTAGTTCTTCAGAGTAAGCCTTCTTTTTAAATTTTTTCCCCACCATAACATGGCAAAGGCTCAAGAGCATTGGAAGCAGAATGGTGGTTCATAAACATATACTGTCTGACCACATGCTCCAGAAATCAGCAAACTATTTTAAGAATTGATTGCCTAAACAGAAAGTTAGATTCTCTATATGTTACTCATAAAGGAAGACATCTTATTAATTCACAATAATCATAAATAGTACATAAACTTCCTTATCTTGAGTAAAATTCTAAAACATAAAGCTGATACCAACTAATGTGATTAGAAAATAAAACACATATGGTAATTGAAATACCAGAATACATAAAACATGACTTCTTTTGGAAAGATCAAATTTGAGGTGGTGGGGGCAGAGAAGGTTGGGGCGTGTGGGAGACATGTAGAGGATGCATTTCCAGGCAGATTTTGCTGTTTTTATGACCCTAAAAAAATCAACGTAGGAGTATGTTATTCCAACGCCAATCACAAGACAGGAAAATACTTGCTTGAACCTCCAGACAACAGCAAAACTAAGTTTATGATTCAGGAATCCATGATTCACTTTAGAAGAATCCGAGGCCAACACACAGTGTCTAGTCTTCTGAGCCACACTGGGGCACAGCAGTACACATTTTCAGACCTTCATCTGTGCTTTACCAAATGCATTCTATGTGTAGGTGGATGCTTTTCTGTTTCTCATCCCTGGGCTTCTTACTTACCTCTCCAGTCTAAGTTTCTCCCAGGCTCCATCCACCCTTCCACTAAGCACCCCAGCAAGACTGGCAAAACCAATAGTAAAATACATTTATTTTCTTCTCATCTCAACTTTCTATGAAGTAGTCTGTACATATTTTACTGAGATTTTGTATTACTTAGTTCTGGAAATCATTGTGTGGTCAAGATAATGGCTACAAAGAAAGAAGCTTGAATATTGCTCCAAATATTATACCTTCTGTCCATGACTGGTGACCCTATATAAATAAAAGCCTAATATGATAAATTCCAGTCGTCCAATTCAACCAATCAAAGCGTAAAATGCTTATGATATACTAAGGCCACTCAACCAATCACTGTGATGTGCACTGACCACCAGGAGGCAGGCAGACAGTCAGTTAACCAGTTGCTATGACACGCACTGACTACCAGGGGCAGACCAGTAGGTTATCTTGCTTCTGGGGTCTGGCCAATTGGGACTGAGTGAAATGGGCCAGACACACTCTGGAGCCCTCCAGTGGTCTTTCCCCAACTGGCCAACCTCCCACATCCCTCCCCAGCCCTGAACATGCACTGGTCTAGGTGTATTTATACTACTGGCAAAACCAATAGTATAAATACATTTGTTATTCCCTTGGACCTGGCCTGCACCCTCTCACAATCCAGGATTCATCAGGAAATGTTGTAGAGCCAGCTTTGGCCCAATCCCACAGGCCAGGCTGAGGGACCCCACTGGTGAAAAATTCATGCACCAGGTCTCTAGTTATGAGTATATAAGAATAGGCCTCTTTCCTTAAGGAGTTGGGAGTGGAAGGGAGATCTCTCTGGTGTGGTTTGTGTTACAGAGCCCTACCCTGATGTATCATGCCAAAGTGAGACCTTATCTGAAATCACATTTTTGCTGGGCTCTATCTCCTTTGTTTTTCTGCTTTCCTTTAGTGGCTCTGCCTGGACCACACAGCCTGAATGAATCACATGAACTCAATCCCTGCCTCAGGCTTTGCCTCTAAGGGACTCAAACAGAGACAATGTCTAAAAAGGACTTGTAGGAATTTTGCTATGGGCCGTATGTCTTACTGGTATAATTCCAAGGTGTTTGGTCTTAATATTTGTTTCTTTTGAATATATCACTGCATGGAGATGGCCTTTTGGACAAAAGCAAGAAGGTCTATATTATTTATCCTATTTAATAAAGATGGAATATAGTATTTGACCATCACACCCTCACAAAGATGGCAGCGCCCACAGCCACAAGATGGCAGTACCCAGTCCCCTCAGTCGCCCAACTGCCCAGGGCCAGCCTGAGGCACAGGCAAGCCTCAGATGGCAGCTGCCCAGCTGCCCAGGGCTGCCTGAGGATCAAGTAACCAGAGCTGGCCAAGGCTTGCACTGCCAGCAGTGGCAGTAGCAGAGATGTGATGGGGGCCTTGCCTTCCCCTGATAGCTGGGTCGCCTCCTGCTCCTAAGGGTTCCTGGACTGTGAGAGGGGCAGGCAGGGCTGAGGGACCCCCCTCCAGTGCGTGAATTTTCATGCACTGTGCCTCTAGTATTATGATAAACTTCTTGGAACTTCAGAAGATAATGTACCTTACCATCTTTTAAGTGCTTCTTACATGCTGTCCTCTTGGTCTAGGAAAATTTTCATCCTATTTTTTTTTTTTTTTTTTTTTGTCTAGAAAACTCTAATTTATCCTTAGTTTAGATTCTTCCAGAAACTACATCTCTTCCTACCCTTTTTTTCTGAAGTTATGCTACATCTCTCTCTCATGTATTCTCATGACACTCTGTACATCTTCTAGTCATGATATATTATAAACTCAAGAAGTACATGGAATGACTATATCGTGGTCATTTCTGAATCCTCAGAATCAAACTTAGTTCTTGAGATATAATAGGGATGAAATTTTAAATAAATAAATGAGCAAATGTATGAATGCTAACAAAATGGAAAATTTGTTGGGTGGTATTGTTTATTTTGTGATATCTAGAAAGGGCTTGAGTCTTTTATAGATTTGGGACAATTCTTCTCAACAGGTGAACAACCAACTTGCACTCTATCCCTTATGTACCTTCCTCCAAGTTGTTCTCCAAAGAGTGTTGCAGATGAGGCGGGGTGGGAGTGTGGGGTAGGTGCTCCATGTTGCATTTGGAAAAAGCTTGAATTATGATTACTAGACTAGAAGCTACTTGTCACTAGACTATAAGCTACTTAACTGAAGGGATTGGGTCTTATTCACCTCCTTATTCCAAAACTCTATCACAGTGCTTGGCAAATAGAAAATGTTCAGGAAATACTGAATAAGCAAATGAGTTTAGTTTTCGGGAGCATAGTTTAGTGCCATATGCATTCATTAAAAATAAATTTTGAATGTACCTTTTTCATTGCTAATTTTTAATACTGCTCTTACTTTCCTCTAGAATCAGCTCACTGTCCTTTTTTATTGCCAGAGGCTTTCCTATGTGTCCATATATGCTGTTCTTTTTTTATCTAGAATCCCTCCTTTGTGCATTTAAATCTCATGGAGCCCATTGAACCCTCAAGCGATCATGAAGCTTTCTTTCCCAGACTCTTCTATCTCTATCTCTTGTTGACCTTCTTCTTCATTGAATTTCATAAACTAAAACCACAGTAATGTCAGTTCCTCTAGGGCACAAGCTCTATCTTAGACACTGGGAAAGCAGAAAGAAATAACACAGTGCCAAGAGCATAATTGCCATTCAATACATGTTTTTATATTTTAAAATAAATGGTGATAGTGGATTAGGTGGTGAGCTAAAAATTCTTTCATCACTTCCTGTAGTCCAAAGCTAAATTTCAGATTAGAGGAAGACAGCTTGGGCACAAGTGGGTTCACTGGCAGTTAATAAAAGGAAATTTACAAGTATACCTAGTGCAGTGTGGTTAATGTATTTTTAACACTAAAAGGCCAGAAGTATTTTATCCCAAAAGAGATGTCAACATTACATTAATTTGAAATATATAAGTTTCTTCCATAGAATCAATGGGAATTTTAGAAGGGAACTAATTCATATTGTGGTGAAGTATGTTTGGTTTTAGACATTGAATGAAAAATAATACAGTTGTAGCCCTGAATTGAAGCCATTCCATAATTTCATGCCCCTCTCCACTAGCTATAGGGCTCCCTAATCCTCCTCAAAAATAGAAAGTACTGAGACCAGAGCCCACACTTTTCCTCAAAAAGCATCAACATTCTGTAGTTTCTGAAGTCATGATATTTTCAGAATCTGATAGAGAAAGGCAGTAGCACATAGTGTGAAAGGGAATGGCGATTGCTAGGAGAAGTAGATGAGAATAGGAAAACTGACTTGGGAGGTGAAAGAAGAAATGCTGCATGTAAAGGAGAGTGGAGGTGAAGATGTGATCCCATGGAACACCTTTGAATTCTGTGTCAGGGATCACAACCCAAATGACTTCAGGAGGCAGGAAGGCAGGGAGTGCTGAAGTCTCCATCAGCTAACAGGAGGCTTGTATAACCTTACAGGTATTTAAGTTTTAAAACATTGACCACAAGTTTGAAACTCAAAGCCTAGGTAAGTTGGGTGCTTTGCATTACTAAGGGAAATACACTTGGTACACAAACATGCCTGAAACCTTAAACTTATTTTCAGCTTCAAGAAAATTGTCTAACCACCTCAGAGAATACCACTGGTTACATTTCAGCCAGGAAGATGGGCAAGGTAGGCGTGGCATAGGAATGAGTAACCCCACTACCCCTGCCATCAAGGTCACTCAGTGGGCATTAACAGAGCCTTGACTTTGTATTACTGACCAGTGAGAAAATAATCCCCTAGAGGGCAAAACAAATAAGGCTTATACCTTAACTTTCCTCTTTTCAGAGTGTAGCTTAAAAGACACATGGCACCAAAAAATGTTTATTCAAATCTCAGCTAGGCTACACACTAACTTTGTGCTTTTGGGCAATTCATTGAACCTTACTCTCAATTTTTCAAATATAGTGTGAACATTTGGACTAAAGGATCTTTTTTGTTTTCTTTCAGCTCAAAAAATTACAAAATGTAGGGAAATTTTGATTATTATAAAGTTGTTTATCATGAGCAAAAGTCTTGACTGTAAGTTCTTTAAGTATTCTAGATTGCTTTCATGGATAGAAAGTATATTAACCTATTTGCCCTCCAAATATTATCATATTCTCCTTGTTAAACATCTCTCAAAAATGGATATCATTATTATCCTTACTAGAGACCCGATGCACAAAATTCGTGCAAGGGGTTCAGCCTTCGCAGTTGGAGCAGGCTTTGTCTGGAAGGCCAGCTGGAAGGATGTTTGGAAGATTGTTCTGCTGTCTGGTCTAACTAGCATATTATAAGGAAATCAGGAAAGACTTTGTCAAGAGGCTTTGCCATCCAAACGTATCTATGAAATGTGCTTGAATAAACAGTCTAAAAACTTTTTTTTTAAAAATTGAAAATAGATTTGTAAAGTATAATTTATTCTTATTAGAGATATTCCCTAATGATAATCACTTTCTTTTAAAGTGTTAGTACTACTATTATTAATAATAAATACTCGATGTCGCAGAGCACTTGTTACATGGGACCATCTTTGATATGCCTTGAAAAATTTAATCTTTACAGCATCCTTATAAGATGGGTACTAAGAATATTCCAATTTTTCCATTGAGGAAACTGAGGCGCAGAGAGGTTATACAACTTACTGAAAGCCATTGCTGGAAAATGGTAAAGCCAGCATTGAATCAAAACAGTCTGGCTTTGCTTAATAACTCTGCTGAAAATCATCCCATTTGTTAGCTAGAATCCCAGGCTTCTTCAAACTACGGCCCGCGGGCCACATGCGGCCCGCAGAGGAGTCTGATCCGGCCTGCCAGGTTTTTTGGGCAGTGAGCGCAGCCGAAGTGTTACAGTAGGAATTAGTAGTTCATATAGTCCGGCCCTCCAGCTCTCTGAGGGACTGTGATCTGGCCCCCACTTTAAAAAGTTTGAGGACGCCTGATAGACCATAATGTCCAGCACTCATTTGTTCCCAGTAAGTGTTTAGTGTTTTCACACTTCCAGATGTCTGGCACTTCTGCTTTCTATGATTCCTCAAAAATCTGTGTCTTTTTTTCAAGACCTCTCAATAAATGAAGTGTTCTCATACTGGGTCTCCTACATGTGACTTTTTTCCCCTTTCCAATTATAAGGTCCTGATGGAGACTAATGAAGCAAAAGGGAGAAGCGGTTGTCATTCTATCTGCCATTTGTGAATCAAAGCATGGGTCGGCCCCTCTTTGCCCTTCCCCTAAACTCCAAGTACTTTCACAAGCCTTTTGCACTTCCATTAAAATTTTTACTAAGCTCCAGTTCTTTCTGATCTCTGTCACTCTTTCTGTTTAGCATCACTTACTTGCTTTTTTGACTATTCTTTGATACTTTTGTTTGTATTTATTTATTTATTTATTTATTCATTCATTCATTCATTATCTATTTTTATTTATTATTGAATTTATTGAGGTGACACTGGTTAACGTTAACACAATTATACAGGATTCGGGTGCACAATTTCACAACACATCATTTATACTCTGTATTGTGTGTTTACTTCCCCATCAATAGTTATTAAGCATCTATGTATTCTCTACTAGTCATTAGAATGATCCTTTGGTGATCAAGGATGAAAATGGTTTAGCCCTTAGTAATATCAAAATAAAGTCACTCAAAAAATAATAGTGAGGCTGCAGATAGCTTGCCTCCTATTTTAATGAGTTAGTAGAGATCCTTTGGTCCAACCTGGAACTCTCATTCCAAATCCATCTAACTTTCAGGAGGACAGTTAGCCTCCTCCCCTCTAAGGCTCATTCTTCCATCACTGGAAAGTCATATGCCAGAATATTATTAGGAGTATATAAGTATATGATACTACAGAAGATTTTTACTTCTTAATAATTTTATGGACTTTACACATTTTTTCCCCATTAATTAGAGGTTCTTTAAACTATCTAGAGCAGGCATGTCAAACTCATGGCCCAAGGGCTGCATGTGGCCCACAATGAATATTTTTGTAGCACAGCCAATATAACGGTTGTAAGAAATGTTTTAATACAAATTTTTAACTTAATCCTGTTATACATAATTACTAATAACGAACTACAACTTTCAGGAATGACTGATTACTACCATATAATCATGTTGCATCCGTTTCCATTACGTGCCTTATGCACAAGCACACCATTTCTCTCCATTAATACCAGCAGCGGATATTTTTAGCAGACAATTGCAAAGTCATTAATCTTGTACTGACTGACTTGTTTGGTGTGCGAACAGGAAATATTTTGCTTTCAGAAAACAAGAAAAATAGATTCATTTGCGTTTTGCTTATTAATGTGTGCAGTTATTCAATGTCTGGTAAGTTAATGTTCAAGAAAAAATATAAATTTTTATTAAAATGTTCTATTTTATGTTAACGATTACTCATTTATTTCAGCCCTTTGTATATATGTCTCTATTAAAATAAGCACGTTTCTATGAAAATTGAAGCTTTTATTTTTTTGAGGCCCACATAAACTTAAACCTTGTTTATTTGGCCCATGTTAGCCTTTGAGTTTGACATGCCTGGTCTCGAGCTTGTCCTGGACTAGCCAACATTATCTCCTTCCTCTCTAATTCAGTTTCAAAAAACAGTGCTGAGACAGTTGCCTCTTGAGGTATTTCTGCCCAAGGCCAGACTCGTGCTGTACAAGTTCTCCTTGGGCTGAAGTCGCATCATGTGGAGGGTGTTTCCCAGTTTTCTGAGACCTTTTCCTGTCACTTGTTGACATCTTTCCAGTAGGTCATTTTCTTTTAGAAGCTCATATTTGTCCACATGTTTTGCATGAGCACAGCTCACAGCTTTCAGTAGACGAGATTATGTGCAGCGTATCACTGACAGGTCACGACAGATAGTTTCCCTTTATCTTTTTTCATCATGATAGTCTTTCGAAAATTCTAAATTCTAGAGATAGTAACCAAGGTTTCTAGGGCCAATGATACAGAAATAGCAAACAGAAATCAATAAAACCATGTAAATTGAATTTTGAAGCTGAGCAATATGACATCAGAAGTCCAGTATTTATCTAGCCTGTCCCAGACTAAATTTTTTCTTGATCTTTCTTTATGGGTCCTGGGATTTTAATGTATGGAATCATTTATGAACCTACTGGTTTACTAATAGGCAATTTATATTCAGCTGCCTAGAATCCCTGGGTGAAGAAATGCACTTCTGTACCTATTCCAGTCTGAATAATTATTTTTTGATGTGAAAAAGAAACATAATGTTGCAAAGATGTCAATTATTTCTTTCAACTTCCATGTGCTTTTGTTGTGAAAATCTGACAAGTTTTCTCTGCAGTCTGCTTTATCTCACACCCTCATATTCGCTGTCTTTTCTGAGAAAATTTTTCAAAGAAGTTACCCCCTTAAAAAGTTGATTTTCTTATTTTACCTTTATCATAAACCAGCATTTCTTCTCAGAAAATTAACCGTAGAATGTTAGAGTTAGAAGGAACTTAGCAGATCCGCTTGTTCAAACTCCTAAGGAAAACTGATGGAGTTAAAACTAGAACCAATTCCTTACTAAGTCCTCCCCCACTTCATAGAGCAGAGAGCACATATTCAGGAGCCGAAGACTCTGCCCTCAGCCTCCATAGTGATTAGAAGAGAGTTCATTAAATGAAAGGAGAGATAATTTGTCTATCACCATTTTTTATAAATTTGTGATTTAGGGTCACAAGTACATAGAGGCAAACATATATGGTGGGGCAAAAGTAAGTTTACGGTTGTGAGAACATGAAACAGTTTATTCTTATACTAGAGGCCCACACGAATGGGTAGGGTCCCTAGACCTGGCTGGCGATCAGGGCCAATTGGGGCCTGCCGGTGGCGGGGAGAGACAGGAAGAGGCACCGTAGGTCTATTAGGGCCTGCGGCCAGAGAGGGACAGGGGCGCAAGAGGTTGGCCTCCAGCCCCCCCAAAGAGGGAGCTAGCCCTTGGTCCCCTGGGAAAGGAGCTATATCTGCTGCCACGCACTCCCCGTTCCCCGTCCCAGCTTGGGGCTCAAAGGCCCGGGTGGGGTCAGGAGAGGAGGCAACAGGTGCCAGGTGCTGATGCCAATGCCACTGGCCAGCCGGCCACTTGGGCTTTACATATATAGGTTATTAATACACACACACACACACACACACACACACACACACACACATATATATATATATATATATATATATATATATATATATATATATATATATATATATTGGTTTTTTACAGAAAGGAAGGGATAGGGATAGAGAGCTAGAAACATCGATGAGAGAGAAACATCGACCAGCTGCTTCCTGCACACCCCCTACCAGGGATGTGCCCGCAACCAATGTACATGCTCTTTATCAGAATCGAACCTGGGACCTTTCAGTCTGCAGGCTGACGCTCTATCCACTGAGCCAAACTGGTTTTGGCAGATTATTATTTATTAATTATGGTATTATTTTTCATGCAAACAACTGTAAACCTAATTTTTCCCACCCTGTAGATAGACACACACACACACACACACACACACACACACACACACCTATTTTTTATATAAATTTATTCCTCTACAATGCTAGTAAAAATGTCACATATCTATTAATGGACCAAGAGGAGAAAATAAAAATAAATAAATAAAGCTTTGGGCAAGATGTAGAAAAAGTCAAAATTATTAGAAGATATAGGAAAGCAAATGAAATAAACTAAAGATTATAAAGCAAGCAGGAAACTGAAGTCCTAAAGACCAGTGAGAAAAGTTTACTTTCCTCTTAACCATTTTAGAATGAGAAATATCTGTTTCCAAGGGAACAGTGCCATTACATTGCAACCGCTGGAGGGACTAAAACATACTTCCATCAACCCCCTAAAAAAAAGTACCTATTCATTTATACACTTGTCCTTAGGCTCTGAAACGACTTGGCCTTGGATTGGGTGATTTATGAAGGGATCGGCTTGACTGTGAGCCAAGCACTCTCTTTGTAGTAGGCTAAGGATATGACCACATTGTGGAAGCAGGGTGTCTTGACATTATGAGGTAAATTACCTCCTCCTGGATACCAAGTGGTACCAGGAAAAAGTAATTTACCTTCTTCAGGTTACACACCCCAGAGGATAAAGCACTCACCTAGATGAACAAACTCTTTCCCCCCTATTATTATGAAATGCCATCCTGACACTGTGTTCTCTCTGCCCTGGCCCATCAGAGAGCTGGCTTTTATCATTCATTTTTATGCTTTTTCCCTTTCAGTGCACCGAACAAGCGAGGGAAAGGACTCCGTGGCGAAATGAAGAGTGCTATTTCCACTGGAAATCAAAGGTCACAACTCAATGGAGTGGTACTGGGCTGCTTCTTCCTCAGATTTGTGTCCCTGGGACACAGATGGGATCCACTCTAAGAGATGAAAGATTTCCAAAAGTGAAGTGGA
The DNA here is from genome assembly GCF_014108245.1 of Pipistrellus kuhlii. Taxonomy (NCBI): domain Eukaryota; kingdom Metazoa; phylum Chordata; class Mammalia; order Chiroptera; family Vespertilionidae; genus Pipistrellus; species Pipistrellus kuhlii. Next base: position 54,137,641 of record NW_023425595.1, on the reverse strand, counting down.
AGAACAAGGAACAAACATGTTCAACCGGGCTGATTTGCAACCACACAAAAGCAGCCCAAAAATGAAAATCCTAAATGGCATTTCTTAACAACTGTTTGTTACAACTATTTTACAAAGCTCTGCAGCACTAACTCCAGGGCTTCGTTTGGCATTTGATGGCTCTGCGGCCCCTTCGTGAGAATGAGCAGATGACCTCTTTCAGGACATCCATGAGCTCTTTTCAGTCATGAGGGCATCATGTTATGTCCTCAGAAACTCAATTTCATAAATTATCCTTTGTGTCTTCCAAGAGTTAATATGACCGCCCTCTTCCCAAATGACTCACTCTCTTTTCATCCACAGAGACAGGTGTGCCATGGGTTTGATTGCATCAAAATAAGCACTAACTAAGGAGAGCATGTTTACAGAATTAAAGGCAGGAGAAAATATTAGACATCTATCAAGATGGGCAGGTATAAAAATACACTAGGGTGTCCTGACCCATCATGGGTTTTCATGGAAAATTTGACTTCAAAAAGGCAGTGAATTTTTGTGGTTTGTTTTATTTTGTTTTCTGGGAACGCTGCTCTATTAATTGAGATAAATAAAACATAAGACCACAAGCCTTCATATGTACAGCTGTTGTTTTGTTAACGTGATTTTGACCCTAACTTTATTTATTTTTAAATAAGGCCTCAGTTTACAGCAATGGAAACTTAACATTTTAAATATTAACAAATATTAAATATATACATTAACTATATTAAAATATAAAGTGATTCTAAACTAATGATACCTTAAAGTAAAGGTTACTTTAAGACATTTTAAAATAGTTCTTTGGAGGAATATCAGATTAAGAGAAAAACAGTGTTAAATTATGCTGCTATAAATAGTAAGAGCTAAATGAAATAGAGCGCCATCAATGTAATCTAGAGAACTGCTCCTCCCTGGATCCTCCCAGTAAAGAGAAACACAGCTAAATGACCTGAGTGTGATCGTGTCCATTTTTTTCGGTTACAGAGCACACCCTCTGCTCTGGTTAGATTTGTACTTAACCTGTCTAGTACCCACCAAACCTTACTAACACAATTACTTGACTAATGTCTTTGAAGTTCCCTAAATATAGCACATGCAATATTTGATGAGAGAGAGAACACACATACACACACACAAACACACACCAGGGCGCAAGGGCAGCAATAATGACTTTTCCTAAAAACTAGAAAGCCTCCTAATTCATGTGGATTGAGTAGAGCAGCGTTTTTCAACCGATGTTGCCTGGTGTGCCGTAGGTGCAGACAAGACAAGAATTTTATAATTTTTCACTATTTTGTTTACTTAATATTTCATAATAAAGTAATTATAAAATACTTTCTTTGTGTTTATTTGATTCCTATTCAAGAGAATTACTTTATATATAGTCAATATAGGCACAGAGTTAAATTTTTTAACATTTTCTAATGGTGGTGTGCCTCGTGATTTTTTTCATGAAACAAGTGTGCCTTTGCCCAAAAAAGGTTGAAAAAACACTGGAGTAGAGTACCTTAATAGTGGGAAATAATATGGCTAGATAAATTGCTGCTCTCATCCTACCTAACACATTTGAGAGCAAAACCAAGAATGATCATTCTGCTTCCATGTGACTTAACTGCATCCCAAAGTAAAGCTGCAGAATCTTTATAGCAATATAAAAATACCCAGCACACAAAAAGGTAAAATGTTGCCCTAACTGGTTTGGTTCAATAGATAGAGAGTCGGTCTGTGGACTGAAAGGTCCCAGGTTCGATTCCAGTCAAGGGCATGTATCTTGATTGAGGTTACATCCCCAATAGGAGATATGAAGGGGAAAGCTGATAGATGTTTCTCTCTCATTGATGTTTCTAACTCTCTATCCCGCTCCCTTCCTCTCTGTAAAAAAAAAATAAATAATTAATTTAAAAAATAAATTTAAAAAAAGGTAAAATGTAAATATTAGGCATCCAATCAAAACTGGTAGAAAAAAAAAAGTACAGATCATTAAGAATCAAAAACATCAATCAATCAAAACAACCTGGAACTGACATAGTTGTTAGAAGTTACAGAAAAGGGCATTAAGTGCAGGTTGATATATGTATTCGATATGCTTAAAATGTTTAGTAGTAACAAGGAAAATATAAAAATGAAAAACTCAAGTTTCTAGAGATATCATCAGTGAGATATAGGGAAACTTCTGGCAGCCTAATATCATGTAATTGCTATTCCTGGAGGGGAGGGAAGGGCAGAAAATTTTTTCAAAGAAATCATGGTCAAAATCGTTCTGTATCTGATGAAAACTATTAAAAGCTCAATGGACCCCAAAACAAGAAATATAAGAAAAACTACACCAAGATATATCATAATCAAATGTCTCAAAACTAGTGACAAAGAGAAAAATTTTGTTTTATGAAAGTTATATAATATTGTATTATGCTTGTACTAAAAACAAAAAATGAAAGTGTTATTATTAGTATTTCCCTATTATTCTGAACTTTAATTGTTTCTACTTTTAATTTTTTTTTCAGTCTAAGCTATCTTTCCTATTATTTGAAGAATTTTTGTCATCTTCAATCTATATTTTGTAGGATTATTGTGTAGGGTTTAAGTAGATAAATTACATGGATTATTTAGCCTAACTATTCTAAATTAATCTACCACATGTGATGGATTATAATGTGCTCTATTACTTGTAAAGTTACTAAATAATTTTAAAATCCTTAAGTGTGTTTAATGTAATTTACAAAGGCTGTTTATAATTTTCTATACTTGGTTTACTTGTTATTACTTTATATCAACCCTTTCTCACTGACTGTATACTCAAACATATGTACATATTTATTCTTCAAGGGACAAAATGTCAGTAAAACACATTCTATTGGTATTTTGGCTACTTTTGTAGAACTGGTGTTAGTAGATAAAATTCTAGTGTTTCCTTTATTTGGTCATAACTCAAATCTCTATATAACATAGTTTAATTAATTAATTATTTTATTCCTTCATTAATTTAAACTTTTAATTATCTACTACTTCCAGATACTTTAGTAAATAGAAGGTGTGAAATTTCATAACACACAGTTTCAATCCTCAAAAAGAAAAAATCATAAATAATGTTGTATATACCATGAATAGTAATATGCGTTATCGTGATTGAGTCACTGACTCAATAGTTTATAATTATTTCCTTATTTACTTATTTATAGTTCCCCTTGTACTTTTTAAAAGTGACCCTAATTCTAACTTACTATACAAAAACATTTTAAAATCATTTTGTGTTTCCTCTCTGCATATGCTCTCCTGCTGATTATGAACTGGCATTTCTCAGAAGAATGTTAAGTGAAAACTCTCTGACATTCCCATGCTGTATGCTAAAAATCCTAAAGGTGCCAAATGATTTCTCATTGTGTCTTTAAATTTCAAAGTGACTTCACATTTTGTATTTGGTTAGTCAGAGGCTTCAGAGATGGCAATGATGACCTACACACCTAATTGTTTAATATCATAAAGATTTCATTTCTTTCCTCAAAACAGCTTACTAAATGGATAATCAAATGTGACTTTTAAAGTCTATGCTGGGTCAGAATTCCCTAGTAAAAAAAAAATCACAATCAGAAAACATCTGTTGTCTGACTTCATGTCTTAGCTGGGGTTTGGAAGACAAGTCACGCTAGCCATACCTGTCTCCCAACTTCTCTTCACATGATTCCCAGGCTCCAGGTAATGGCAAAACCCTGAAGCACATTTTTCTCTCTCACTTTCCTTTTCTTCAAACCTCTTCTCTGCTTCCTCTTCTGCCTGTTGAAGGAATTTCAACACTGAGTTCTTTGTACCACTTTGCAATTACAATTATTAGAGGTTAACAAATTTTTAATATGTTTTTATTGATTTCAGAGAGAAAGGAAGAGGTAGAGAGACAGAAACATCAACAATGAGAGAGAATCATTGATCAGCTGCCTCCTGCAAGTCCCCCACTGGGGATCAAGCCCACAACCCAGGCAGGTGCCCTTGACCTGAATCAAACCTGGGACCTTTCAGTTCACAGGCCAAACTGGCTAAGGCAAAAGCTTTAAATTTATTCTTAAAAATATTATCTTTTAATACCATTGGAATAGTTTATCTCATTTATATCTACATAATGACTGGGGGAAATGTCCCTGTTATATGAAAAGTTAAAATTTCTATCTCATGATAGAAATTTCTCCCAAAAGGATATATCTCAAATAATTTATATATGTATATTTAAAAATTGTGTTAGATGACTGAAGAACACTCTACAGAAGACAAAAACATAAATGTTAAATAGTGAATAGTTTAAATAAAATTTTATTAATAAATATAAAAATGGGGAAAGTTAAATTAATACATTTTATATATAAAATCTTAAACACAAATTCAAAATTCAATTAATAAATGCAAATATTATAAGTAGATATTACATTTACATTGTTAAAAGTTTATATGTTCAACTCTGATTTAGTTACTTCTTCTATCTGCTCCGGGACAAGGAGCAAGGCACATCTGCTTACTCGGCTGCCATTTTTCCCTCCGCCTTCTTTAATTTATGAAGACTTGTTTTGTGTCCTAACATGTGGCTTATCTTAGAAAATATTCCATGTACATTTGAAAAAAATGTATATTCTGCTGCTTTATGGTGAAATGCTCTGAATATACTTTTCTGTACCTTCTCTGCCTCTATTTTGGATCTCCTGTCCCCCATTTATTTTTTAATTAAAATAAAGCCATCATCAGCTGGTCTACACACTATATTTTGAGTTCTACTGATCCAGAGGGTAGAGATTGTTGAGATTTTTTCTTTGTTTATTAAATGATACATCCCAAGTGGCTGGACTAGGCTCAAACAAATAATAAATACTCAATGAATATTTATTGAACTGCATGAGTGGCAATATACAGACATTATATATATATATATATATATATATATATATATATATATATATATTATTAAATTAGGAGGCCATTAGACTAAGGTGGCTTTCATGCATTGGTAGCCTAGGTAAGCAAAGCAAAATACAAGTCTATAAATGCCTCAGAGTTAAGAAATTCAGAAATTGAAATTTAAGGGTAACCAATCATAAACAATCAACTAGGCTTTAATGTATAGCTAGTCCACTAATTTCCTTCCTTTGCTTCCACACTTTCATTACATATATTTCTTCTCACTCAGCCTGGTGACCACTCCTAACCAGTTTCAGGTTGGTGCTGCCTGATTGGAGTCAAATTATTAATATGCCTCAGTTTACCTTTAACAGTATACATATATAGATGATAGATTACATGATAGTAGATTATATAGATGCTATATAAATAGATGATCAATAGATGATGATAGATGATAGAAAAAGATAGATGATAGATGATAGATGATAGATAGATATAGATAGATAGATAGAAAGATAGATAGATAGATAGATAGATAGATAGATAGATAGATAGATACAGAGAAAAAGAGAAAGGGAGGAGAGAGAAGGGAAGGGGAAACAAAAAGTAGAGGTGAGAGAGGAGCTGGAGGCACCCAAAATAATTTTCTTCACGGTTTTTCCCCATCAGTTCCATCATTAACAACCCAACAATGTTAGAAAGGATAAAAATCATTCTCCTCTGAGATGAGGCCAAGCCTATGATTGTGAAGGGCTCTGCTCAGCTCAATGGCAGTGTGTCCTTTCCTGCATTGAAAGATTTCCTCACCATAAACAGGGTGGTGTTATGACTTTTGTGGGCCTGGGTATCTTTGCCTTTGTTGGCCCCTGTCTCAAAACATATTCAAAACTATATTTTATGACCATGATGGTATAAGGACATACATTTCTTAGCAGATATATTATGTTATGCTTACACTTTTCATTTTTATTCACATTTAAAAAGTATTAAAATCATTTTCATTTTTAGGGACCATTGTGTGATTGTCACTGTTCCTTCTGTAGCATACAGATAAGAGCCTTGATTGTATGAGTTTTCTTTCTAATTTGTTTTGACTTTGGACATTTCTCTTCTCCTCCACTTCCCAATCATCTCATCACTTTTTCAGTGGTGGAAATGTGTTCTTTGATTTCTCCACCCAGATTCCAAATCTCTTTTTATAATTTTCTAAGAAAATGTCCTTTTTTCAGCAGGCAACCTTTTAATATCTCTCTGAGAGTAGTCGGCCTGTTACACATTTATCTTCTCAAGCAAAGCCGGGCTTGATCAGAGAGCTTCTACTGAATTGAGAGCGTGAAGTTTAATATGACCCAGTCTCTTGAATGATGGCAGTGCTAATATGCTCCTCATCCTATTATGTAGCACAAATGAAAAGCCTGCTCTTTCTCCCGCTGTCCTGAAATAAATTTTAAAATACATGTGAGTAGTAATCTTTTCTTACATTAAAAGAGGGCACATCAGGGAACCTAGTAATTTGGGGAAATATTAACTTGTCTTACCTTTTTCAAGTTCTAAGACCAACGAACATGAAAGCTGATCATTATTACATGAAAAGGTTAGACCAGTCAATGCAACATCTCTGATTTGAGAACCTCTATGAGCTGTGCTGTGTCCTAGGCACTGGGGATGTACAAATCATAAGCAAAGCATTATTCCTACTCTGGAGGAACTTAAAGTCTACATGAGAAAATAAATATAGCAATAAATAATATAAATGAAATTTGTTAAATTCTATGAGAGGAAACACATAAGGAATGAGTATCATGTGAGCAGAGGAAGCCTCAGGGACTAGCCCCAACTATGTTTTCACAACTATGGTCATCATACACCCACATCCACCTCAATGTCACTTGAGGGATATATCTGTAGGCAGAGAGTATTTCTCCATCTCATGATCAGACTTGGTTTTTTGATTTGTGTTGGCCAGGGGAATATAAGCACAAGTGAATCTGTGCTAATCACAGCCCAAGTTTTAACATGAACTGCTTTGCTATGACATTGTCTCTTGCAGCTCTTCCCTTTGAAAATTGTACATCCTAGACAGAGACAATTCCTTCTTCTTGTGTCTTAGCATAAGAATATGCTGTATTTTTCGGACCATAAGACGCACTGGACCATAAGACGCACTGGACCATAAGACGC